>NC_050612.1:5000000-6250000 GCF_014743375.2 Drosophila subpulchrella | reverse complement strand
GTGTGATATATATAGTTCAAATAGTTAATCGGTTATTAAGTGCTGCCCTAAATTCTGGCTAGCTGAGCAGTTGTAGAGGATCCAGCAGAGACGCAAAGTTCGGCGCCGTGGTTGCTACTGCCCTCTCTGGAAACGTTCTTCACGTGGATATGGCTTTTGAGCATCGCCGCCCGGAGGACGAGCATCCTGGTATGACGCTGGTACTGCTTGCCCATGATCAAAGCCCTCTCAAAGGTGCTATTCCTTTGATCGGCCTCCTTGGCGTACAGGATCTTGTTGTGCGAATCGATGCGCGCCTGGATCTGCCCGTCCAATATCAACTGCATCACCTCGTTCTCCAAATCGCCCACCGATGAGTTAAAGGCCATTGCCATTTTGTGCATATCTGCCGACATGTAGGGGCTAAAGTACTGGATTAGAGCGCGATTACGTATTTTAGTGTACAAAGTGGTCACATGGGGCGCAATGTACATGTCCACCAGCAGATTGTCCCTGATCTCATCCAATAGGGTCAAACAGGAGGCGTACTTGCTTTCGTAGAACTTGAATATAATATCCCTTAGTTGAGGCTCAAGTTCTAAGAAGAGTTTGAAGGATGTGGAAGCGATAACCAAGCGCTTAAGCTCCGGCCGATCAAAGGTGGCCAGGGCGCAAAGGCCGCCATAGACCGCCACATTGCTGGTGGAGATCATCTCGGGAAAGTCGCAGTGATCGAAGTTTGCATTGAGAAAGTGCTTGGCGGCCACTTTGTACTTCTTCTGCTGCAGTTCCGCCAAACCAGCAGCGCATTCCAGTCGGGTATGCACCTGGGCATTGGCCTCCTTGGAGCCCTCGGCAAAGTCCGGAGTGCTTTCTGCCTTGGATATGTAGCTCATGACATGAGCCCAGTTCTGAAGATAAATGGAAACCTTGATTACGTTCAGGCACATGTTCACCACATGCTTTCCGCTGGTGCAGTAATCTCTGGCCCGGGAATAGCATTTCAGAGCATTGGTGAGGTCACCACAACTAAGGTAATGGTCAGCCAGGTCATCGTGACCCCGACGAATGCTCTCCTTGATGGAATTGGACTTGTAGTTCTTAAGGTCGGAGTCCAGCTTCTCCAGCTTTAGGGCCGCCTTCTTCATCTTGGTGTCTACCCACCCGGCGTCGTAAGCGAAGGCATCCTTCTCGCCAGCAGGCTGAGCCTGTCCCTGAGCCTGGGCCACAGGTTGAGCAGCGATATCCGGAAGAGGTGCAGCTGCTGGAGCACCGGCAGGACCTGCAGCTGCTCCCTGATCTCCGCCAGCATTCGCCGGCGGAGCTGGCGCGTTCCCGGCATTCAGGTCACTCAAACGCTTGTGCAGCACCTGGTACAGATTGACGTTGTAGGTGGTCTGAACGTAGGTGATAGCCATTTTCAGTGCCTCCACTGCCAAAACCGGGCAGACGTCGGCCACATAAATCAAGCGATGAAGTCGCACGATCCCGGCATATTGGTTGGCGTACACCTCGAGATCGATGCTGGGATTCTCCACGACAATCTGCTGCTCCTCGTTGTTCTCATTGTCCTCGTTCGGCGCATCCACTTGCATCGGCTCCACGGCGTTCTATTGTTCAAGAAATACACCATTTTTGCTGATTGCACTCCCCTAGATAGTGTGATTTGGGTGTCATTTACCTGCATAAGAGGAGGCATCGGCAGCACGGGCATCCTGCGTTTATTTTCTACGAAAACTCAAGAGAAATGCACCAATTCTGCCAAGTTATTGTTTATATGTGAAGAAATACTCCGATTTCAGATTTTTCTTGCAACGATAACCGGTACAAACTAGAGATTGATAATCGAGCCGCAGTATTTTTGCTAATCGATAAATGATAATAGCACGCTTACACTATAGCTGCGTGTTTGCGTTGGAGTTTCAAGCTGATTTTTGTTCACATACATTTCTTTTAAGCGAAAACAGCTGATCGGCATTTTCTTCATTGCTTTTAGAAAATAGATCATGGATAAGATTTCCGTTCATAAAAGCTTAGTGAAAAATGAATAGGGACTATAATGAGCCAGCAGAAACGCCACAAGAATTTCCACAAATTATAGCCGTTTGGACCCTTTTAAGAATTAATAACACCTTAATAAAAACCTTTGATGTTGTTGATGAATCATGCATTCATTATCATTAGAATGATTGATGAAACCAACAATTATCTGCTAAAATATGCTTACATATGGAATTGGATACAAATTACAAACTACAAAGAGAAAAATTCATCGATGACAGCAACTAGGCTGTAACTAAAAGCTAAGCTTTAATTAAAAATTCATTGATGACGTCAGCTGGCTGTTATCAGTTAAAAATTCACCAGTATTTCAACGACGACATTAGCCACAATTCATCGATGTCATCAGTCAAAAATTCATCAAGAATTCATCGAAGACATCAGCTGGGCTGTTATTAACTATTCATCGACGATAAAAGCAAGGCTGTCATCAGTCAAAAATTCATCAAGAATTTATTGGTGACAGCTGCTAGGTTTTTAATGGCACGCAAAATGTTGTAAAACGTTGTTGTCATTGAAGACGGCAGTCACTGAATATTTCATCAACAATTCATCAATGACGGCAGCTAGGCAGACCTCTGCGAAAAATTCATCAACAATTTACAGATGACGGCAGCGAGTAAAAAAAATCATAATTCCAAGACGGCAGCTAGGTAAATTCATCACCTTTAAACAACATGTTATCATTATTACTTAATTTTAGTAGAGTTTATATTAGAGAGAAAGAGAGAGTAGTTCCTGACACTATTTTCGAATAATAGCGTCGGCGCGACCGGAGTCGAAGTAAGTCGGGGACAGACTATATAATTTGCAGCTGTGCATCTTGCCATTATCGCCTAAAAAATTCGTTTTGTCTGGTTTGATAAGCGGATACACCCTTCCGAAGTAGCGGGGACAACCTCCCGGTTAATTTGACGATATCGATAGTTTAGCTGTTATCGGCTTACCGATGTTTGATGTTGCTTGCATCACTAACCACGCATTAACACTAGAGGTGCAGAAACATCGATGTTTGCAGACATCGGTGTTTTTCAAAAAACATCGATGTTTTCCGTAATTGTATTAATTTAAAAAATATTAATGGAATTTGTATTAAGACTAGAAAAACAATTAATTTATTCAAGTAATGTGCTAAGAAATAAAAACAAAAGTTGAGTCCATTGAGATCATCTTAGATTCTAAAGGGATAACTTTGCAAAGCTTTGATAATTTTTGTTAACAAACATAAGTTGGTCATCGATACCGGACTTCAACTGGGTACGGCGATCTAATATTCAAGAACTTATCCATCGCTGAAGTTTTAAGCAGCGTCGCGCCTACACCAGTCATATTATTTCCTATAGTTGCAAGTAAATAATTAAACATTATTATTAACAAAATAGGAAAAATGTAACAAAATACAAGCCTTTAGCGTGCTTTTGTTCTTCTTCTTCTTTGAACTGTGAGGGCCCTAGAAACATCGATGGTCCAAAAAAACATCGATGTTTTTAGAAATTTGAAAAACATCGATGCATCGATGTTTCCATCGATGTTTCTGCACCTCTAATTAATACGCTTTCAATTTGTGAAATAAATTAAATAAAGAAGTTGAAATTGATTTAGAAGTACTTCAACATGTCCAACATAACGGCAGCTGTAATAGCTAACCGCAACAAGAAGCATTTCCTGGGCGTTCCAGCTCCTCTGGGCTATGTGGCCGGCGTTGGTCGAGGGTGACTATCATCGAATGCACTTCTTACGTACGAAAACTCAATTTAAATGGTATCTTTGCTATTTCAGAGCCACGGGATTCACCACCCGGTCCGATATTGGTCCCGCCCGCGATGCCAACGACGTTTCTGACGATCGCCATGCCCCGCCGGCCACCAAACGTAAAAAGAAGGACGAAGAGGAGGAGGAGGACGAAGACTTGAACGACTCGAACTACGACGAGTTTAGTGGTTACAGTGGCTCCCTGTTCTCAAAGGATCCCTACGACAAGGATGACGAGGAGGCGGACGCCATCTACGATTCGATAGACAAGCGAATGGATGAAAAGCGCAAGGAGTATCGTGATCGGAGGTTGCGAGAGGATTTGGAGCGGTATCGCCAGGAGCGACCGAAGATCCAGCAGCAGTTCAGTGACCTCAAACGTTCGTTGGCCAGCGTCACATCGGAAGAGTGGTCTACGATTCCGGAAGTGGGCGATAGTCGCAACCGAAAGCAAAGAAACCCCAGGGCCGAAAAGTTTACCCCCTTGCCAGACAGCTTAATATCGAGAAACCTTGGTGGCGAGTCGTCCTCCACGTTGGATCCGTCCTCAGGTTTGGCCTCCATGGTGCCTGGTGTAGCCACTCCGGGCATGTTAACCCCCACGGGTGATCTGGATCTGCGGAAGATCGGTCAGGCCCGTAACACTCTTATGAACGTTAAGCTGTCCCAGGTTTCTGATTCCGTGACTGGTCAAACGGTGGTGGATCCTAAGGGTTACCTCACCGACCTGCAAAGCATGATTCCCACCTATGGCGGCGACATTAACGACATCAAAAAGGCTCGCTTGCTGCTTAAGAGTGTCAGGGAAACGAATCCCAATCATCCACCCGCTTGGATTGCCTCTGCTCGTTTGGAGGAAGTCACTGGAAAGGTTCAGATGGCCAGGAATCTGATCATGAGGGGCTGCGAGATGAATATCCAGTCCGAGGATCTCTGGCTGGAGGCAGCACGCCTTCAGCCGCCAGATACAGCCAAAGCGGTGATAGCGCAAGCTGCTCGTCATATTCCGACTTCAGTTAGGATCTGGATTAAAGCAGCTGACTTGGAATCGGAAACGAAAGCCAAACGTAGGGTTTTTAGAAAAGCTCTAGAGCACATCCCGAACTCAGTTCGCCTATGGAAAGCTGCTGTGGAGCTGGAGAATCCCGATGATGCACGAATCCTACTATCCCGCGCTGTAGAGTGTTGCAACACCAGCGTTGAACTTTGGTTGGCCCTCGCGCGTTTGGAAACCTATGAGAATGCCCGAAAGGTGCTGAACAAGGCTCGTGAGAATATACCCACGGATCGACAGATTTGGACCACGGCTGCTAAATTGGAGGAGGCCAATGGTAACATTCACATGGTGGAAAAGATCATCGATCGATCGTTAACGTCTCTAACTGTCAACGGGGTGGAGATCAACCGGGATCACTGGTTCCAGGAGGCCATTGAGGCGGAGAAATCGGGAGCAGTTAACTGTTGTCAATCAATTGTGAAGGCCGTCATCGGAATAGGAGTGGAGGAAGAGGATCGCAAGCAGACCTGGATCGATGATGCGGACTTTGTAAGTATTGAAAATATGTTTGCCTTTGATGACTTCAAATTAATAAATTTATTTTTTCAAATATCTTTTACCCTTTCAGTGCGCCAAGGAAAATGCTTTTGAGTGTGCTCGTGCTGTCTATGCTCATGCCCTACAGATTTTCCCCTCCAAAAAGAGCATCTGGTTAAGAGCCGCCTACTTTGAGAAAAACCATGGCACTCGCGAGTCCCTAGAGGCCTTGTTGCAGAGAGCTGTGGCCCATTGCCCTAAATCGGAAATTCTCTGGTTGATGGGAGCAAAATCCAAGTGGATGGCTGGAGACGTTCCAGCGGCAAGAGGCATTCTCTCCCTGGCCTTCCAGGCCAATCCTAATTCCGAAGACATTTGGTTGGCAGCCGTCAAGTTGGAATCTGAGAACTCGGAATATGAGCGTGCAAGACGTTTGTTGGCCAAGGCTAGAGGCTCTGCGCCCACGCCTAGGGTGATGATGAAGTCAGCTCGCTTGGAATGGGCTTTAGAGAGATTTGACGAAGCGCTACGGCTGCTAGAAGAAGCAGTGGAAGTGTTCCCAGATTTCCCAAAGCTCTGGATGATGAAAGGTCAAATAGAGGAACAACAGCGACGAACGGATGATGCGGCTGTCACCTACACTCAGGGTCTGAAAAAGTGTCCCACATCCATCCCCCTGTGGATTTTATCCGCTAACTTGGAAGAGCGCAAAGGAGTGCTGACAAAGGCCCGTTCCATTTTAGAACGGGGTCGTTTGCGCAATCCTAAGGTGGCTGTTCTCTGGCTGGAGGCCATTAGAGTGGAATTGCGTGCGGGTCTCAAGGAGATTGCCAGTACCATGATGGCCAGAGCACTGCAGGAATGTCCTAATGCCGGCGAACTATGGGCGGAGGCCATCTTCATGGAAACTAAGCCTCAGCGAAAGACCAAGTCAGTGGATGCCCTCAAGAAATGCGAACATGACCCACATGTTCTGTTGGCCGTTTCTAAACTTTTCTGGTCGGAGCACAAGTTCTCCAAGTGCAGAGATTGGTTTAACCGAACGGTAAGTTTATGATAATGACTACTGAGTAGCATTTGAGTAGAAATAAATATATTTCAAACTATACAATCATTTATTTCAGGTCAAGATCGATCCTGATTTGGGTGACGCCTGGGCGTATTTCTACAAATTCGAGTTGCTACACGGCACGGAGTCACAGCAACAGGAGGTCCTCGATCGTTGCATTTCCGCAGAACCCACGCATGGCGAATCCTGGTGTCGAGTTAGCAAGAATATTCAGAATTGGCAGTTCAAAACTCCGGAAGTACTTCGTGCCGTTGTGCGGGAACTATCCATACCCATCTAAGCGTAAAGTCTATTTTGATTAAATGTGTGCAGCCTAGCGCTTCATCTCTTGATATCCTTTCATTATGCGATAAACTTGTTTGAAGTGCTTGAAGATAAACTCGAAAAGGAACAGGCCAAAACTGGCGGCAGCTCCGCAGCCAAAGATTCCCAAAGCATATCGGCACTCGGTTATGCCTATGGAGACGAAGCCTCCTACACCGCCCTCGCACTTGGGCTTCTGGGGAATCCACTTTCGCTCCTCGCGGTTCACCAAGCTCACCTCTCGCTGCCACCGTAATCTATAGGGAAAAATAAAGTATTTTATTAATTACGTGGTTTTTCTTTGTTTTTTTCTTTTTATGTTCAAGAGATTCTAAATGAGGAAAATTTATTATATTGGACTCCTTAATACATATTTGTAAAATGAACTTATAAAGTAACTAGACGTGGTGTCACATAAATCCCGTCCAACCAAAGTCGGTAAAAATGAATTTTCCTATGCGGTTCAATTCCAAACGAATTTAGTTGCATGAGATTTTTGTGACACCCTGGTAGCAAATCTTACTGTCTTCGAATGAGCTCCTTATAGGGAAAGTTCTTCCTCGTAGGAATAGCCAGCATGGGCAGTTGGAAAGGCTCTAGCTCCATTAATCCACACTTTTCTGGCTCACTGAAAGTGTCGCTGACGATTTGGTAACCTGCCTGAAGCTCCACCTGATAAGCAAATAACCCCGTTCGCATTTTTTCCATACCTAAAATCGGTCGTATATAGACATTATCTCCCTTGGAGGCGATCTTTTTATGATAAAGGTTCTTGGTCACAGGGTCGGTGGATTCCGTGAAGTATATTTTGTTATATTGGGTATCCTGAACACCAATTTCTAGAGGAGATTGACCAAGATCGGATAAGGAGCGGATGGCATCCGAGGGACTTTGCAGCAGAGCAACAATATTTGCCGAAAATGAGGTAAACAAAAATAGAGCTGCCACGAAAGTGGTAAAGACAATAATTCTCGCCGATCGATTCCGCACCTCCACATAGAAGCCCTGCTGACACATTGCCCCCCAAACAAAGTTTAGGGTATCCATGTATGCCATATCGTGGGTGTGTGGGGAAAATAGCAGTTCTAGAGCCAAAACCATGGTCGTTATGATCAGGAGCATTAATATCGAAGCCCACACATCGTTCTCAAAGGGCATGGCAAATATATTGGCCACCGCCGAAAGTGGTGGTTGTCTGAACATAATTCCCGCTCTCACTCGATAAGTCTCAGCCACAAAATCAACTAAAGCGATACGATCCAATCTCATGAAGATCGCTAGCTGCGCCAAGTCCAATTCATAGCGCTGAAAACGCCCCATAAGGCCATCGAAGGAGCCATTTGGTTGTCTCCATCCATAGTTGACGGTTTGATAAGTATTATAGCTGAAATAGAAGATTGTCCATCATTTGGTAGCTTTTGAAATATTGAGGCATACAATTATAAGAACAGTTTCAATCTTTACACGCTTTATTAGGTAGCGTCCAAATTGCTGCGGTTTACTAATGAGGGAAAATTAAGCGTGAAACAAGTTATTTAAAATTAACTTAACAATACTTCCAATATAGATTAAATTTTTGTAACATTTATATTCATATTTTAAATTTAACCAAGTATGCAATTGTTCCGAAAAAGACTTAAGTAAAATGAATTACTGATGTATAATTTTAAAATTATATTTGACATGTCTTTAAGATTAGTTTAGTCAAATCTTCTAAAGGGCCATCACAGCTAAAATCCATTTCAAGATCTTCAAAGTAATTGCGTCTTTTCAGGCATTTACAAATTTCGGAGTTTGGTAATTCAGCGATCTGAAAAATTAGTTCTTTTAATAATGAAGAATAAAAGTTACCCAACACTTACCATACGTTTTATTTCCGGAAATTCTTTTGGAGAAACAATAATTTCGAACGGATCTTTTGACGAGACTCCACTTTTCTTTAATATCTTTATAAATGAGTTAAGAAATTCGTACGAAATTTTGGTTTCAATGCTAAATTTTTTGAGTTGTTTGCAACTTGAGAGAAATTTAAGAAATTCAGATTCTTCAAATAGTTCTTCGGTCAATTCGATGCTTTGCAAATTATTCGCATGTTTTAAAAGCCACATGTAAAAGTAATCCATTGAGTGACATTCAGCATACTCACAATTCAAATACATAAGGTTTGGACAATATGGTAAATCGTACGAGATTAGGTGAAAGGAAATTTTGAGATCTTCCAACGCAGGTAATGTCCATTGTTGACTCTGAATTTTTGAAAGTTTAGTCAACCGACAATTGTCTTTGAATAACTTAATGCCTATTTTTAGCTTTTGTAATGTTTTTCCGTGTTTTGAAATCCATTTGAAGAAAAAGTTCATTGAAAAAAAGCAAGTGGAGTTTAGCTCCAATGATTTTAATTTTGGACAAAATGGCAATGGGAATTTAATATCGGAATCATGAATATATAATTTTTGGATATTTGGAAACTCCCATGTCTTAAAGTTATTCGATAAAAATATACTGCTTAAAATATTTTTCTGAAATATGCTCCCATCTGCTTGAAGTGTTTCCAAAGTTTTTGTGTGCTCTGAAAGCCATTTAAGGTTATTCGAAACATATTTTGATCTCAATATTTTCAGAGAACGAAGCTTTGGGCAGTATGGCAACTCAAATTCAATTTGTGAACTATTAATGATAAGCTCTTCTAGGGATGGACAAATAAAATCTACTTTTTCAATTGGAGAGCTAATTATTAAATTGTTTAAATTTAGGGAACGAAGCATTTTTAACTTTGATGGAAGATCTATAATGTTAAGTGACATATTGGAAAATGTCGCGCCTATTGTCAACTCTTCTAAATTGATCAATTGGTGTATCTCAGCTAAAATGGAGAAGTATAATTTTCAATTACACGAGCATTAGGTCTGAAGAAAAGAACTCACCTAGATCCAAGCTCGATGGGTGCTTTAAAGTTCCCGACGAACTATCATCTGCAAAAAGACATTAATTTACAGAAGAATCCATTATCCAATATAGGACTTACCTTGACCTTCTCCCAAATATTCGATATTTAATATTTTTAAATTTGGAAGTTCTTGCAAAGCAAGAACTACTTCTGCTGTGGCATCATTAGTAATCGTTATTTCCAGAGACGTTAGATTCCTTACACCACGGATCAAGTTTTTAGTCGCAGAGCATTTGTTATCTTTCACGTAGAGTTTGCTTATGATCTTAAGATTACAACAATGTTGCTCTATCAATTTCAAATATTGAACGTCTAAGCCACTAACGTCCACTTCGTCAACAATTGAGCCACAAATCGACAAGAAGTCAGACCAATTCTCAAGTGGTAAATTGCAAGATGAAATTTTTTTATATTCATTTCGACTATGATAGGCAAATGCCGCTCCCAATTTATTATCAGCTAGGCCCAGCTTTATCTTATTTTCAAAGGTTAGCTTATTGAAAACAAGATCCAATATCTCCAATGGTAAATCCAAGATATTGGTGGGGTTCCCCATTTTGTAACCTATCTGATGGAAAACTTCACTGACGACGATTCAGGGATGGCACCTGAAAACAGAGTTCAATCAGCTGGGGGTCGGACCACACACCATTTGTACCAGTAACTTAGTCTTCGCTAATCTGTTCTTTTCCTTGGTCTGTCGGGACAATTTTTTGTGATCAACTTTAGATAATACTAGTGAAAATTAGGGAAAACTTAGAGCACTTGGCGAGCTAAGCCGACGTGGACCAGAAGAAAACAAAACTGGGTGTGATGTAGTCATCGTCAGCTGATCGGCAGGAATAAGATGTTCTGGACCCAGCTAAAAGCTTTCGCTTGTTGTTGACTTTGATAAAGATTGTGATAATTATAGTTGCATACGTCTGGGCGTTAATATTACAATGATTCCGAATAAACATTCCTTTTAGAAAAGGCTTTGTCAGCTTAATTACCAACCAAGTCTTTAACCACATCTGACCCAAGATTAGTTATGACAATTTTATAATGTAATATAGATCTCATTTGAAGATCTCAAACAAGGAGTTAATCCTCAAAATACAACAAATGTACCTTTCAATTTCTCATCTAAAATATGAATATACCAAGAAGTTCTTGCCATACCTCATATTCAGGCGATTGGCCAGTTCCAGCATCAAGCGATGATTAACCTTTGATATGGTATCAATGTGCCTCAGCGACAAATCTTCGATTGTTGTAAACAGATCTGGAAAGGCAATAACTATGGCCGAGTTGAAGACAATCCCTTCCAGATTTTGCCGATAAGTTATGGCCGATCCAAAGCGCTGCAGGGCGTGAACCATGTGCCTCGGATTCCGAATGTTATGTCCCACCAACGTTTTCTTTAAAGGTTTCCATGCAGCCACTTTGTAGAGATCGATCAGGCTGGACGAGAAGTTGCCTTCGTTTTCATAGTGAAGCACCCTTAACTCACTGTCCGGAGGAATAAATATTTCGGGATCCTCTAGCAAATCGATCTCTGCTGGATCCTCGGTAAGGAGCAGCCAGAACCGATTGGTGGTGAAGTAATTGTGCTCCGAGGCGGCAGACCAGCGAAGTAGGTTGAGTGCACAGTCGCTGCTGAATTCCAGGAAGAGGATTCCCATTTTGTAGGACAACATGGGGAGTAGAAAGGACGTGTCCCAATGGGTGGAGTTGTTGGCATGGAAACTCTTCGGCGGGGGTGCGTCCTTCTGCTCATCCAGGACATCGACATGTCGCAGGTCCCTTAGCGAGGTCGCCGTACTGACCTGCACATAGAAATCGTTGAGGTTGAAGTGCTGCCACAGCGTCCAAACGCGGGAGTCCGCTGAAGGGGAAAAACAGAGATACAGTAAAAAAAAGTTTTAGAGTCCATAAGTTTTTAAATTTCTTTTGGTAGTTTTGTTTTTGATTAAAACAGCTGTTAGCATGGCAAAATTCTAATGTGAGAATATCTTTGAGGTCTATGTTGTGGTGGTTCAGAAAACATTATAGTAAGATATAATAAAGTTAAGAATTTGAAAGTAGATATTGCTCCTTGAAATATTATATCGAAATGAAGCAGCATATACTTGTAATTAGTACATAAATATTTGATCCGAAATTATGGTATCGGTCTTAAAATTTTAGACAGATTTCAAAATGTTTTTAAAGTTACTTTAGAGGTCTCAAACCACCTATGAAGTTGTCTAAAAAGAAGGCTGCAATGTATTTTATATCAAATAGATAAGTTAACGATTTAATTGAATTTTAATTGCTTCCTTTCGGTGGTAGGCAGTAAATTCCATTAGTTTGTAAAGCTTTCTGAAACCCCCAGGGATTTTTGTCTGTGTGTTGTCGGGTCATAAATTTGGCCCGAGAGCACATTGCATGCAGAGGGTTAATTCACCAATGTCCGTGTGACAAACGACCAGCATCAGGCTGTGAACGCCGTGGTGGCGATAGTAAGCGACTAGCATATCCGGCAACTGATTGCCCCACCGTGTTTTCGAGTCCGGATCCTCCCGGGAGTTCTCGCTCCGCCAGCTGCCAGCGACACGTGGCCCCGTCCTGACCAGCAGGAGAAATAGCACGGGGAGCCAGCGGAAAACTTGAACTTTCATCACTCCGAATATTAACGAGTTGCTGTCCCTTTGCTTTTGCACTTCCCGACGTACTTTTTCGGTCACTGGTCGCTGGTGCGCCGTCCCTGGCTTTTATAGCCAAAAGGGTATTCGCCAGTAATTGCATTCAAGAATTGCATTAAAATTATGCATTGATTACACTCCGCTGCACATCCTTTGGGTCCGCTCCGCCCATCTGCCGCCATTACGTTGGGCAATCTTGCCGAGCAATTTCGCGACAACTGCAATTGGTCATCGATGGCGTTTAATTGGTCCGAGCAAGTGGCGCACAAATTGTCCTCGTGGAAGTGCGGACAAAGTCAATTACGTGTCAACGACGACCGGAACGGCAAAAGTTGGCCCGACTTTCAGGACTTGGCCTGGCTTTCGGATAAGCACATAAGTTGGCCCTGTCCTTGGGCCAGCGGAATTGGAAACTTTCACTTGATATATCTGAGAAGTAATTATTATTCTTTGCGTGCAAAAATTAAATCAATCAGAGCTATTTTAACAAAACCTATGGCTTGTAAACATAATAACTAAGATGATTTAACATTTTTTGTATCGGTCGAAATAAATGAAGTCTGAAGGGTTAGTTATAATTATTATATTATAATGTCCAACCTAATCTATAAAATTTTTAGAATGACAAAAGAAAATATGATAGATATACCATGGCCCTGAACTATATGTTATTCTACAAGACAATGGGAATTAGGGATCTCAACCAGTTGCAGAGTATTAAATCAAAATAAGTTAGACTTCAATAAGAACGAAAATTCCAAAAAAATTCATTTTCCCAAATAGTTATCTACGGAAACACAAACTACTGAACTTATTTTACATACCATTATCTCCTTCAAAGCTTACTAAGTCAACTTTTAATAAGCTAAATAAAATCAGTTAAAGAGCCAAGTTACGGCCTGATGGCATGAGCATTGAGAAGCAATTAAGAAAATTGAAAGAAAAATAAGGCAGCGAAAAATAAGCAAATTTGATCAGGAATATATATACACACATGCACAATATAGAGGGCACTGGTATTAGCAGGATGTCACAGGACAAAAACCAAACACAAGGATAAAGGACATGCCCACGCATACACCCCCACTTTCGAAGACATTAACACAATTACAATCTGAACATGTGTTAGTCTTCTAAGACATGCGTTGACTATAAAGAAAAATCCAATTAAAAGTGATAAAAGTTATTGAAGCGCAGCGTAGCAAAAAAGGAAAGCCATTAGAGGAAAAACAGCAGGAAAAACAAATGGCCAAAATGCGGAAAGGGAAGGGAAAAGGCCGGAAGCGAAGGCCCTACAAAAGTGGCTGCGATTTGTGGCAAGGCAGATAGCGCTGATTGCAACACCAGATTATCGCACAGATTGGCGAGTGGGGAGACACGCCAAGGACAAATCACGATTCACACAGCTACCATTTGGTTAGGGCAATCATTCATCCGCGCAAACGAACAGGAAAAGATTTTCCACTCCGAAAACATTTTCCCAATCAGTTTATGTTTAAAAGAAAAGGGAACAAATTAAGACGAGGGTAACTGAATTTTAGATAGCCCCGGTAATTGGGTCAACAATATAACATTTAAATTGGTTAAGAAAAATATAAAATATTTTACCAATTTAGCTCCTAAACAATGCATAACTGTTAACTAGCCTGAAGCTCTGTGTTGGTTTGGTTTATTATTTCAGTTCCATTAAAGAAATAGGGGAGTGTAGGGTATAGTGACGAACGTGAATGCTACTTTTCCAAAACAGATATTTTTAAACGATTTAAAACCAGAAAGTTGCAATAGCATATTTCTGTAAAAGTTGATGATAAAATTCCAGCGGAGTTAAGTGTTACAGCTCTTGGCGTTAACAAATATTTGTTTCACTTTAATAAGGTATAGGGTACGTCACCAACTAATAAATACAGACTAAAATGTAGGCAGATGTGAAAATCATCTTTTTTTTCAAGAAAAGTTGAAAGTATACAATAATGGAATACAAATTTATCTGTACAATTCAAAACAAGAAAAATCGCTATAGTCGAGTACCCCGACTATCAGATACCCGTTACTCAGCTAAAGGGACCAAAGGGAAATGGAGATATGCAAGCAGCAAAGCGATATTGAAATGCTCCACCTACCGGCGGTAGACAGATTTAAGCGTTATGGGCGTTAAAGTGGGCGTGGCAAATTTGATGAGACCAATACATTTCAGTTAAAATTTTTTACCTAGCATTACAATTGTGGGCGCCACAGGCTTGGGCGGTTTATGGGCGTAAGAGTGGGCGTGGCATATTCGCGTGACAAAATGGCGCTGCGTACGATTTTTTGAAGTTTGTGGGCATTTGTGGGCGGTTTGTGGGCGTTAAAGTGGGCGCGGCAAACTTTTATTTAGGTCAATCGATAGGTATTGATGAGAACAATACATTTCAGTTAAAAGTTTTATTCTAGCATCAAAACTGTAGGAGCCACAGTTTTGGCGGTTTGTGGGCGTTAGAGTGGTCGTGACACTCTGCTGAAACAAACTTGCGCTGCTCAGGAATCTGCATGCCTAATCCTAGTATTGTAGCTCTTATAGTTTCCGAGATCTCAGCGTTCATACGGACAGACGGACAGACGGACATGGCTAGATCGACTCGGCTAGTGATCCTGATCAAAAATATATATACTTTATAAGGTCGGAAACGCTTCCTTCTGCCAGTTACATACTTTCCGACGAATCTAGTATACCCTTTTACTCTACGAGTAACGGGTATAAAAAGTCTACTCCAGTTCTTGGTTTAAATTGAACTAATTAAGTTGTTAAATTTACTAGTTCGCAAAATTCAACAAAAAAGAATTTTTTTTTGTTGTCGGATGTAGAAAAGAAACAAATAACGATATGTCAACAAATACCAAAAAAATTAAATCTTTATAGCCTACCCTTCATTCGTCACGATACCCTACAAGGTACCGTTGGGCGTCATAAGGCGGAAAAGAATAAAACACAAAGTTCCAAGTACCAAATTAATCAAATTCATAATAATATAAATAAAAATACATACAATACGGGAAATCGACTTCAATTATTTAAAATTTTTGAGACTTGACGAGTTCGTCACCTTACCCTACACCTCCCCATACAATATAAATGAGTTAGACATCGATCATAGATAGGTAGGCAGTTTTTATTATGGTGGACAATATGATTATTCTTTTTTCCCCGCCTTCTTAACTTCTACGTTCTGCTCGCTTAATAATTATTTTACGATCTTAAACTTCAAGGACCTTATAAAAATATGTTTTTATTGCGCTTCTTGTCTTCTAGCCTCCTTTTCTGCAGCAGCAGCCTCCTTCTTAAGTTGGGCATCTCTTTTGGATGAATGCTTGCGCCAGTTCTTGACCACTTTGTCGAATTCTTTTAGCCGAGCCTTTTTATCCGGCTCAGACTCTGGATCCTTGCCAATGGCACTTTCATCCACCTCGTCCTCATATCCTGCGGGGGGCAAGGCATTCAGATGGCTGTTGTGAAAGGCCGTGCGATTTCCATCTCGAAACCAGAAGGGCTTCGATCGCTTGTACATGTGGGTATAGTTCTTAAATTCAAGGCGATCCCCTTCTATCCGAGTGCTGAACACCAAAAGACTAAGGATGGCTATCAATGGCAGGACTCCGAATAGCGAGATTTTCTGCCATCGCTTGGCATGCTTAGCAACAATTGCTGGACAGATTAACGTTAGTTTTTATAGATCGATAAGTTTAGAAAAATACTGACGTGGTTTTTTATCAACTTTGCCGGGGCAGCCCAAGTCTCCTCCTTGAATTGCCGTCAGAGCGGGTTTCTTTTTCTTCTGATTACCTTTGCCCAGTAATATTTCATCACATGTTCTTAGTTTCTTTTTAGTTTTACTGATTTCTGCAGCTGGATTGATTTTTGGCGGGCATTTTGAACCGCCGGATATAACTGTTTCGTCTTTTGGCTGCGTGATTTTCGTTTCCTTAACCTCTTTCGGCGCTGTATCTATGGGGGAGTTACCTTCTATTTCGCTCAAATATTATTATGTCTAACCTTTTTTTACTGCCTCTGTGGGTTTCTTTACTGCCTCAGCTGGTTTTGTGGCTTTTTCAGAAGACTTTGCATCCTTGCCCTCCTTACATTTAGCATCTGCTAGAAAGTAAACTTTAGTAAACTCGAACACTAATACCATACTCAATTAACCTTCCTTATCTCCAGATCCTGATCCAGATTTTGCATTGCCAGACTTAGACATGAAACGCGGGAACAAAACCGTGTTTATTGCATAACGTGGTTGTATATATTTTACTATTTGTAAGTGCCGCATATTGTGAGGTAAAGGATAATTTTTTAAGAAGATACCGAAACATAAATTTAGAAATACAATTTGAGGTAGAATTTAAAGCATCTAATATAAGTTATGTCAACTAGCAGCCTACCTAGAATTCTATTTATTGAACAAATATAGGTTTTTTTATCCAAAAGAAACAATTACAGATCTAAGGTTAAGCATGGGTTGAAGTGAATGCCCTATTATTTTTTAAACCTTTAAGTTTTCATATCCGCTTTGTGTTTTTTCTAACCTACTTCTGCAGTTTTTCACTTCAACTTTCACACAAGAGCCATTCCTTGCAGTGAGTAAATTGGCGACCTTAGATGGCGGCAGTTCATTAATCATTTCGCTCATGCTTTTGGACGTGCGCCTGTCATGTTCAACTACTTTTATAATTTTTACGCTGTGTGTTCGCTTGGTCAGTTCATTTTTTGTACTCGCTCATACTTCACTGTGTTTTTTCCACCCATCCATGTTGCACTTATGTAATCCATATGGGATGAAAAAGTTTATGATTGCTCTTCGAATCGAGAGAGTTTCCCTTTTATCCGGTACTCCAAATGGATGTTTGTCGGGTTTATTGAGCTTAAATTAATGCAAATCTGTATGCTGGGCTGGTGACCTATTTTTCATGTAGATTGCGTTCCATGTCGAAGGGCTTATCCTTTGAAGACATTGCAATTATCGGAGATCTTTCACTTGGCTGCACAAGATTGCGGCGGGTTGTGAATGATTTGCATAGGGTACAAAAGACCACGGGCCTTTGACAATTAGTGTGTGTATTTATAGAACCTTTGCAACCCTTGCTACCTTAGTTGGGGTTTTGCATCCTTTGGGCTCTATTATTTTTGTGTTGTATTTGTGTTGCCGCAGGCTAAGCTAAATTGAAGTATGCCCAATGTTTATTATGCAACCACAATGTGCTACTTTGTGCTACCTTTTGGCTTTCACGCCTTTGAAATACATTTAATCCATCATTGCGCAGACATACATGTGAATCTGTATTAGGGTTAACCACTTTACCTTACTGCAAATTCTTAATAATCTTAAAATACAACAACTTAAAAATTAACTTTGTTTTACATTCCTGACCATTAATTTGATGATGTTCTGAGAAAAGAAAATCTCAAACTTTGTTAATATATATATTTAAAGTTTTCAAAATTGTGTTATTTGAAATATACAAGCTGAGCAATAAAATGTGTAAAATTTAGCATTTTTCACAAGGTTTGCATTTTAAACATCTTGTAAAATCTCTGGAACTTAGCTCACCCTAATGAACACACTTCCATTCAAAGGGTCCCGGTCTAGCCCTTGGCCATGTCTGACTGTCTACAGCTTTATTGACTCCCCGTTTTCAATTTGCCTGAACATAAGAGCCCCGAGAAACCTGTTGAAAAGGTCCAAAATCGCTCATTTATTCGTTAGCTCGTCGTCGTTTACCCTTCGCCCTTTCCCTGTTGGGCAAACACGCTTAGGCAGCCTTATCAATCAAAGGTATCTCAGTATATAGACTCGAACACACCCACGGAGATACAGAACACGCCCACACGTATGTTATTAATAAGGGCCATTTATCAAGGCTGGGACCCTTGAATGGTGCGAAGCTCCTCAATGCAATGTGCCAGATCAAGTAAAATTCGGATTAAATTGTGTGCCTCCTTTTTTCCTCGATTTTTCTTTTTTTCAAGTGTTTTTATGCTTGTTTGTCGTGCGATGAAATCGTGAGTGCGATGAAAGCGATTTAAGTTAAATGGTTTCTGTGGCGTCAGGTGGCTAATGAAATGGCCTGTAAAGTATCTCACAGTCAATTAATATTGATTGGAAACTCATAAATTTGGCGCGATAATTTATGACACGGGGAAATGAAGATACATCTATTGAGAGCCTGCTTCTCAGCAAATGAAAAAAGAAGATTTCGGTTTTCCGGAATTAAATTAAATTTGCAGTTGGCAAAGAATTAAAAATATAAAAGCATATAAATTGAATAATTTCATATTCCGCAAAAAAAGACAATACTTAAATTTTATTCAGTTTAAAAATTATTTTCTTTCGCAATTTTCTAAAAGCTTTGTAGGATTTGAAAAGATTCTCCAAAAGGTTTGGATGAACATTCAAATCAAAAGCTTAACTGCGACCGACTTCAATCAACCGAATACTTATCTTTCTTCAAATGCTCCATTAGGCTAACCCACCAAATTGCCGTTGGAGACATCGAGAGGGATATAAAATAGAGCTCAGTATGTCAAAGTTCGTCGGCCATTGACATTAATTAATGGAATGTAAAATGAACAGCGGCGCACAGCAGGAAAAGCAGCGAACAGAGATAGTCGGGCAATTAGGCCCGAGTCCCAAGGACAAGGACCTCAGCCGGATACGGTAAGTTCGACGGATGCGGATGGGGAGGAACAGCCGGAGGAACAGCCAGAACCCCGGCCTGTGGAGATGGGTATCGCGTATAATTTGTGAAAATTGATGATTTGTTTAGACTTACGAATGAGCGAACAAAACGAGCCAAATTGGCACGTAGCAAGGACGAAAGGAAATCCGAACAAAGGGAGAAAGGTGTTGCCATGCCATTTCCCCGATTTCGGCAAAGAAGGCTTCAAGGTGTTCGCTAATTGATTCGATATAGATAAATGACCTCAGGGGCCAGGGGCTGTTGCTAGATGGCGCCACATAATGATTAACGAGCTCTTTCTATGGCTCTTTGGGGAGAGTTTTTCCCTCAAACTCCTGGAATTCTGTTCATACGTTCTAATTTCTCGGTATCCTTGGAAAGCCTAGGAAATTCCAATCGCCACAAGAAATTTGAATCCTGCTGCGGCCATAAGCCTTAATTACTTGTTGATTATAAATTATTGCTAAGTGAAAGGAGAACCTGGGGGAACCACTCTCCTTGACTGCTGATTAAATAACTGAATTAGGAGGCAAATAAGTTGCTCATTAACTACGAGTTTGGATGGGCAAGCCCAATTGACAGTTGATGTGCGGAGATGTCATAATTATTTTCTAAATGAAATGTAAATAAAATAAATATATTCTTTTCGTTATTTTGAAACAAATAGGAAATAATCTTTCAGGACAAATGTAGTTTCTGTATAAGTATTTACAAGCATGTACAGCTTAAACTTGTCTTGAACTTGTTTCTTTTGTAATCACAATTAAGTATCAACATTTTTAATTAAACTCTAAACTCAAATATCTTGGTAAATTAAAAAAACAATGGAAGAGCGAGAGCTGTGATTGTAATACCAGAAGTACGCCAAAGATAAACCTCTGGATGAAACGTTTAAAAAAATACGTTCTATTTTTGTAGACAAGTTATCGGCATTGTTTGGGTAATTCCCTTATATTCCCCACTCGTCCACAAAGTAATCGACGCAAAGTGCCTCGAACCAATTAAGATCGAATGAATGAGTCTACGTAAGACGACAAAAAAACCGCACACTTCGCAACTTCACGTTTGTATGTAGATAAGGCCAATATTATATTGTTCCGAAAGAGATAGTGCCCGAAATGGCGAGATTTTATTAGTATTAACTATTTTTCATTAATTGCGCGATATGGCCTGAGACTATTTAAAGATGGCTCGAGAGCCCTAAGGTAGTTAAAACTGAAATGAAGTGCGTTCAATTCTCACTGCTGTTGATTGGCCTGCTGGCGGCCCCAACTGCCTGGGCTCGAGTTCCCTATCCGGAGGTGGAGCTCCCTCCACTTGTCCAGGAGGACGAGATCTTCGAACGCGTGGCTGTGGCACCTCCCCAACCCGTGGGTCGTTCAGGAGGTAGGTTATCTAATTACGATAATGTTATTTAATCAAGACGGAGCTATTCCAATATTTACAAATGTTTCTTTCCAAACAATTTTTTTCTTTTAAAATTAAAATAATAAGTGGAAAGCTTACACTTTAAACTAACAAACGGGTTTTTAAAATAGTTACAACTGAAATATAAACAAGAAAGAAAGCTAATTTCGGCAAGCCGAAGTGCCTTGCAGTTCGTTGTATTGCAAGTAAGCATTGTAAGCATTGTACGTACAGAACTTTCCCATTTTAGAAGAACTAACAACGAATTACAGATATATAAATATTAATAATTATTATTATTATTAATAATATCAATTTACTACCGTATATTTTTACCGAAAACGAAATATAACTGTGTTTGCATTATTATGACATTAATTATCCGATCGTTCCTATGGCGGCTATATGATAAGGTCGCCGGATTTTTATTTTAATTTTATTCAAAGTTCTGAAATATTAAAAGAATATTCCCAAGAGTAAAAATTAATATTTAAAAATCACCGAAGTTATAATGTTTGTACAATAATATTTTTTTTATCATCCTATGAGAGCTATATGATATATATAACTAAAGTTGTCCGATCTGTCTCGCTCTGACTTATATACTACCTGCAATATAAATTAGACTTTTGGGAAGTTTTCATCCCGATAGCTTTAAAATTGGATAATTGTCTAGTGATGCTGATCAAGAATATATATATTATGGATTGGGAAACGTCTCCTTCACTGCGTTGCAATCTTCTGACTGCAATCATTTTACCCATTGCAAGGGTATAAAAAAGGTTTAAATAAATTAGGAATAAGCAACTTATGTCATGGGGTTGTTAAACATAACACATTCCAAATCTATTAAAGAAAACGATTGTGGAAAACATTTAATATTCAACTAAAAGCTTGTATATAGCTTGAAAATAATTAATGAATCATTTCTTAAAGCTTGCAGTGTGGCCATTCGCGGAGGCCTTCCCAGTCCGCAGCCCATCTACCTGAAAACCGACTCCGAGGACTTCTATCCCTTCTCCGATGTCGGAGTGATGGACTTCGAGTCCGGCGCCTCCCTCCAGCTGTGGTGTCCCTCCGGTTTCAACACCCACTCCCAGAATCTGCTCACCGCCAGCTGTGTGAGTGGCACCACCTTCAGCGTGGACGGATCTAACTTCGAGTTCAAGGACCTGTACTGCAAGGCCTGGCCGGGATTCAAGGCCGTCAAGTCGGGGGCCACCTGCAACGGCGGCATCGTGATCCGCGTGGGCTTCGAAATCGACTCCTCGAGGTTCGCCGAGCAGATGCAGGTTTGCTTCAACGAGGAGGAGGAGGTGACCCGTTACACTCGCCACAAGCTGGAGCCCGGCAGCAACTACTACGAGACGGGAGTGGCCAGGATTACCTTCCAGACGGCCGGCTTTTTCGATGGCAAGAACGTGGACAAGCTGTACACCCAGGCCACCCAACTGGAGACGATCAACAATGACTTGGGCGGCGATGCGGCCCAGTACTTCGACACTGCCACCAACGTCTTCCTGGCCCGTGGTCACCTGGGCGCCAAGGCTGACTTCGACTACGCTCCCGAACAGAGGGCCACCTTCCTGTTCATCAACGCCGCTCCCCAGTGGCAGACCTTCAATGCCGGAAACTGGGCCCGCGTGGAGGATGGTCTGAGGGCCTGGGTGTCCAAGAACAAGTTGAATGTGAACTGCTACACTGGAGTCTACG
The DNA here is from genome assembly GCF_014743375.2 of Drosophila subpulchrella. Classification (NCBI taxonomy): domain Eukaryota; kingdom Metazoa; phylum Arthropoda; class Insecta; order Diptera; family Drosophilidae; genus Drosophila; species Drosophila subpulchrella. Next base: position 6,227,861 of record NC_050612.1, on the reverse strand, counting down.
GTGTGACGACTCTGCCCAACAAGCAAGGTGTGGAGACCCCGCTGTATCTGGCCAAGGATGGCAACAACAACGGCCTGATCCCGGTGCCCAAGCTGTACTTCCGAGTGGTCATCGATCCCACTTCCCACAAGGGTATTGTCTTCGTGGGCGTCAACAATCCCCATCTCACCGAGGAGCAGATCAAGCGCGACTACATCATCTGCACGGACGTCAGCGACCAGGTGACCTACATCAACTGGAAGACCACGGACATTAAGGCCGGTTGGTCCTATGCCTGTGAGGTCGCCGATTTCCTGAAGACCGTTAAGCACCTGCCCGCCTTGACCGCCAAGGGAGGTCTGCTCGTTTAAATGGTGACCTAATAAAATCCACAACTTTTCAGAATTTTATTTCCCATGAGTATGCCAATGGAGGTTAGTAGACAATTTAGAGTATATTCCATGCGGTTCCCTTCGTTCTTCGCCATGATATCATTGATCCAGTTCATGTGGACATAGACGTTTGTGTAAACCGAGGGCAAGGTTTTGGATCCGCATCCAATTCGATAAGTCACCACCCCAAATACAGTTCTGTTGAGGATTAGGGGACTCCCAGTGTCCCCGGCACAGGGGTTCTCGTCCAGGCTGTTGTTCAGGTTTCCCGCGCACATCATCTCCTCCTTGAAGGTGTGAAGTTTCTTCTCACAGATCTCCCGGGGCAACAGCTCCACGTCAATGTGCAGGATGTTGGAGGCCATGGGACCGCCCTAGAAGCATTTGATATTGGTCTCGTTACAATTCAGAACTGCAACTCACTTTATAGACCCGTCCCCAGCCCAGAACCGTGTAGTTAACACCCGGTTCGGGGTCAGTCGTGGGCAGACTGATCACACCCACGCGCGGATTGTCCAAGGGCAGTTTCTTGGCCAGCATCATCAGCGCAAGGTTGTTCGTGTTGAACACCGTGAATTGCTCCGGTACAAAGATCTTCTGCACTGGAATGTGCACAGTGAGACCATCCCGGTACTTCAGACGATTCGCGGTTCCAGCCACAATGAGCAAGACCCGACTTCGATGTATGATCTTGCGCTTGCTGTTGCATAGGTTACATAGTTAGGAGGATGCAAACGAATATACAACTTTTCTATACCTACTCCATGGCGCAGTGGGCGGAAGTCATGATGTAGGTTCTCGAAATTATGACCCCACCGCAAAAGTGATTGTCGCCAAAAAACTTTCGGGGCGTTCGAGACCGAATGGAGACCACATATTTCGCCAGTACCAGAGTTTTCTCCTCTTCGAAGTAGGGACTTGATAGGCGTTTCGCCCGCCGACGGATAAAGTGACTCCCGATCGGACCACCAGCTTCGTAGGACGGCAGGAGCAGCATGAGAAACAGTAGGAAACTACACAATTTCCTTGATACATTGTGTTTCACTAGTAACATCAGAGAAATTTTAAATAATTTGACAGCTAACACTGGCAAAATATGAATTAATACATATTATAGGTTGTAGAGTACACTCTTTGCCAATATTTGGTATCATTTTTATATGTTAGAAAAACCTTTTTGAAAAAGTTTAATACAAAACAAAACAAGTAAGGAAGTTAACTTCGGCAAGCCGAAGCTTGTATACCCTTGCAGCTATAATTATTAAATTTAAAAACACAAAAAATGATATTCCCAATAGTATAAGATAATATGTCAAAAAACACCGAAGCTGTAATTTGTTTCATGTTATTTTCCTACCAATTTTCCGGTCGTTCCTATGGCAGCTATATGATATAGTCGTCCGGTTTTGATAAAATTAAATTCGAAATTCAGAACTAATTAAAAAATTTTATTTCCAAGCGTAGGAGGTTATATGTTAAAAAACACCGAAGCTATAATTTGTTTAATATTATTTTTCCACCAGTTTTCCGATCGTTCCTATGGCAGCTATATGATATAGTCGTCCAATTTCGATAAAATTTAATTCGACATTCAAAACTAATTAAAAAATGTTATTTTATTTATTATAATTTTTTAAAATTTTTTTTTCCGATTATTCCTATGGGAGCTATAAGATATAGTTGTCCGATCCGGCTGGTTCCGACTTATATACTACCTGCAAAAGATATAAGACTTTTGGGAAAGTTTCAGCCCGATAGCTTTAAAACTGAGAGACTAGTTTGCGTAGAAACGGACGGACATACGGACAGACGGACATGATCGACTCGTCTAGTCATGCTGATCAAGAATATATATACTTTATGGGGTTGGAAACGTCTCCTTCACTGCGTTGCAAACTTTTGACTGAAATCAATATACCCTCTGCAAGGGTATAAAGAAGTTTGTTTTGTTTGGGTGTATTTTACTTTGAGTCTATCATGAGAATGTGTTATTACCCAACATAATCTTAAAATGATATTCCTTAAACTTTTGCAAAATACATTTGCTTTCCTACTCCCAGTTTTAAATCTAAAACAGATACAGTATAATATAAGGATTTTATTTATTCCGTTAGAGACTTAGACTAACAAACCACTGACTGAGAATTCGGGGAGGTGATCCACCTTCTTGCGGAACTCGGCGACCTCACAGGCGTATGAGTACCCAGCGGTGAGGTCCGTCTTCTTCCAGCTGATCCAGTCGATCTTGTCGCTGACATCCGTGCAGAGGATATAGTCTCGCTTGATCTCCTCCAGGCTCAAATGGGGGTTGTTCACGCCGATCAGAACGATGCCCTTCCTCGACGAGGGTTCGATAACCACTCGGAAGTAGAGTTTGGGCACTGGGATCAGACCGTTGCCATTGTTATCGTGGGACAGGTACAGCTGCCTCTGCTCTCCATTTTTGTTGGCCAGAGTGGTCACTCCCCAGACTCCCGTCCAGCACTCCACGTGCTTCTTTTCCTTGGCCACCCAGGCTCGAACTCCATCCTCCACGCGGGCCCAGTTGCCGGCATTGAAGGTCTGCCACTGGGGAGCGGCGTTGATGAACAGGAAGGTGGCCCTCTGCTCCGGGGCAAACACGAAATCAGCCTTGGCACCCATGTGCCCGCGGGCCAGGAAGATGTTCTTCGCCGAGTCGAAGTAGTGGGCTGAGTCCATGTCCAACTCCTTGTCGATGGTCTCCTTCTGCACCGCCTGCGTGTACAGCTTGTCCACGTTCTTGCCCGCAAAGTAACCGCCAGCACCGAAGGTGATTCGATCCACTCCGGTGGCATAGTAGTTGTTTCCCGGCTCCAGGCGATGGTAGACATACCTGGTCACCTCCTCGTCCTCGTTGAAGCACACCTCGTACTGCGTGGCGAACCGGGAACCGGACAGTTCAAAGCCCACCTTGATCAGAGTGGTGCCCCCATTGCAGCTGGAACCCGACTTCTTGCCCACAAAAGCTGGCCAGGATGTGCACTTAATGGCGGACAGGTCGTGCTCCTTATCGTCGATCTTGAAGGTGGTGCCACCCACACACTTGGCGGTCACAGACTTCCCGGACAGAGGAGAAGCCAGGCTGCTGGTGCAGTGGAATTCAATAGCCTTGTCCTTATCCACATCCACATTGCCACTGTCCGAGAAGCCAACTATTTCAGACGTTCCCGCCTTGATCAGCACAGGCTGGGGATCCTTCAGCTCGGAGCTACGGATCTTAATGGAACATCCAGCTTAAATAGGGAGGGGTGTTGGGTTAAAATTGTTTTGGTTGGTATGTAACTTAGCTTGTAATGAATAGGAAGAATGTTAACTAATAAATATTACACAAATGTTGAAATGCTAAGATCGTTGTGTCCTCGAGTTCACCAAAACTTCTATTTATGTAATATATACAGATTATAAATTTATAGAGAGTATTAGAATAATATATAAATTAAAATGTATTAAAGAGTATACAAAATTAGCAATTATACTTGTTTGTGACTTTATAAATAAATATGTCCAACATCTTAAACTTTTGAAATGTTATAAAGTATTGGCAAATATAAAACAAAGGGTAAGAATCATTTAAGTGTAGTTCCTTAAGGATCCTCTCACTTCTGACTCACCTTCTCTGGGTTCAATCTCGTTCACCAATTCCGGAACCGCAGGTAACTCCCAGGGGAGATCCTCCTTCGGCAGGATCCTGGCCTGGCCAATGGCCAGGAAGAGGCCACTCAAGGCAATTAACACTAGACACTTCATGTTTCGCAACTGATGCCGCCCCGGGAAGACCGGGTGCTTTTAAGGCAACTGGCCGACCGATGATTGATTAGATTCCCCTGATTGCGGCCGTGTTTGCGGGTTGATATCGGCGCTTGTTGATGCTTTGATTGCTTCACGTGTCCCCAGATTCGGCTGCTTCATTCCCACCGCTGGCATTATCATTTAATTAGTTTTGGCCCCGTGATTAGACTGATTCCCGAGAGTGGGGACAAATTAAATACTTGTGATCCGGCTGGAGCTTCAACCTCTTTCACGTGCCCAGCACGTTTGGTTATCGCTCAATAGTGGATGTTGGTCTTCTTTCACAAATATCAAGTGTTTATTATTGGTTTATCGTAAGGTATACATCAACTCACATTTATTGGTTAGTTTTAAACTGGCTTCTAGTGTGTTTTGGCGCAACTGTACTTAATATCACTTACTATATATACAACATTTATAGATATGGTTTTATTTTGCTTATTTTCTTGTACGTCACCGACATCAACTTGAGATAGCTGGAAGTATTTACAAAGTAATTCCCAAAGCACTTCACAAACATTTTAATCGTTTAACGTTTCTGTCAAATCTTATTTTTATTGTTTCTGTGACTTTTGCTCGGGCTGTTTATTTGTATTTTATTTGGATAGACATGCGATTTATTTGATTTAATTATTTTAAAGCTTATGTTTGGGCTTTGCAATAAAGTGGCTTTTGTCTGTTAACTTAATTCTGGAGAGTATTTTATCCTTATTAACAGAAAAATTGTTCATTTATCTCTTGGAGAGCTCTTAAATATGCTATGGATTTTTTATCTTTTTGGATATGACATTTACCTCGAATATTTTTAAACATTTAGAGTTACTGCTATTATTGTTCTTACTATTACTGACTTCTTGCTAACTTTGACCTTTTGTTGACGTATTTACAGTAAGAGTTTTGCATTGGTGAATTGAAAATTATTTTTTTCAAAGCAACTTGTCTTTTTTAATAGATTTTTACAGAAATCTTTTAAGCCTTTATTTAAATTCATGGTAAAAGAATATTTTAAAAATATATACCAGATAGTTAGTTAGTTGTGGTTTTTAGATATTTAGATACAAAATATTTGGAGATTTTGAAAGAAAACATTCAATTGAGTATACTTAAGGACTTCAAAACAAGCTCAAAATCGTTCGTGTTACTGCAACCCATCATTTCATTAAAAGTATTAATGTTGCTATATGAGTTATTTTTATTCGGCGTTGTTAAAGCATTAGCTAAAGTTTTTATGTGTAATAATATTTTTGTATAAGTTATTTACATTTAAAGCTGAAATCTATCTGGCATTTAAAGGGTACTTATTTTTATTTATATTTTTATTTAACAAATCATGTTATTTGGCCTTGGAAGCAACATTTTAGAGAGGGGCTTCTGGTTTACAGGAATATGGCGATTTGGGCGTATATCTCCACGGCCACCAGGAGGCCCATTATGGACAGATTTACAGCGCAGTAGACGCGTCGCAGTGGACGTCGGCGTTGACGCTGACCACAACATTGACCACGGAGGCGGACGCCCTTCGGCCACCCAGGTTCCAGATGCTGGCCCTCGTCAGGATCGCCGTCGTCGTCGGTCTCACTTCCGCTTCCGGTTCTGTTGTTGCAGTGACTGTCGCTGTCGCAGTCGCAGTCGCAGTCGCTGTGATTATGGCACTTTCCCCGGTCGTTTGTACCACTGGACCTATCACTTCCCTCTGCCCCAATGGCTGCATTTCCATTTCCGGTTCCCGATTTGCATGGCGGCCAATGTCAAACCGACGCCATCGACGAACTGCTGTCATAGGCCACCAAAAGCGAATCGTTCTCATCGCTGCCGCTCCCCGCACTCTTCTCCGACTCGTTGATGACCTCCAGTTGCGTTTGGGGCCGGGCGATTTTGTACTTGTTGTGCCGCTTGTTGATCAGCACGCTGCGGATGTTGTTGTTGGTGCGACGGCTTCCGCTCCTCTGACCCTTGACCTTGACCACAGCGGATCGAGGCTTGGACCGCGATCTGCCTGCCTTGGCCGCCCCCAACATGCTGCAGTCCGCATCGTCCTGCTGCAGGCCCAACTGCTGCTGCTCGGCCAGCTCGTCATCGTCGTAGTAATCGTAGTAGTCGTCGTAGTCATAGCCCACCTCATCCTCCGTGTCCAGGCCATCGCCATAGGCCTCGTCGTCGTCGTCATCGTTATCATCGTCGTACTCAAAATCGAAATCGAAGATGGCGCAGCATCCGCCGGAAGTCGCCTCGATGCTATGGCGACGCCTTGACCGCTTGCTGTACGTGTATGTGTGCGGCTTGTTCGTACTAACACTCTTATACATCGGCGCGAAAATTGCGGTCTTGGCCTGCGGAAATAAGAGGATATCAAATGATTTGGTTCGGGAATTAGTACAGGTGATTAACGTGATTAATACTCATATTAATTAGTAATGTAAGTTCATTACCAAAAGAAAATAAATATCTATAACAGCCAGTGATGGCAAACAAATTCTCTGAGACAAAAATTGGGCCTAAAGGACGTAAGCTCTTAAATAATTATGGCGCAGGGCACTTACACAGAAAATAAAATAGATAATGAAAAGCTTCGGGCTTATTTAAAGGAGTTACATATTGCCCAATACAAATCTCAAGACAAATATATATGGGTATTTGATTCTCTCTCTGATTATCATCACAGTTATTAAAGACATTTAAATTCCTTGTCCTGCATTGGCTAAATAAGTCATAAATCTATTGGCAACCTCGCCTCTATCACTGGGTGTTGATTAATTGACTTACCTCAGGCCCTCGCCAAGTAATTCCTGAACGCACCAGGTTGTAGAAGCGCAGCACTCCCCACATGGCCAGCACCTGTTCCAATAGCAATGCAAAAATTGAGTATCATAAATATCCATTAGATAAAATCCCACCCTGTAGACACACTCGCACACACTCGACCTTTTTCTAGAAATCCATGAGATAACATTTTTATGCTGCGTAAATGGACTAATGGACTTATCTAGTAATTAAATTATTTATTACATGTATTGATTAAGCCTTGTGTGGGCTGTGCGCACAGTCAATTAGCCTCTATTGTTATTGACTGATGCGTAAGCCGTTCGAAAGATGTATAAGTGCCAATTTTGGAGTCATCCCTGCTTTGTTTATATATTCAATTTGTGTCACCTTCAAATATTTCTTAAATTTCGTGTAAGGAACAGTTTGGTTTGTAGTATTTGTATTTACGAACTGCTCTTCAATCGCGTTATATGATGTTCAAATTTATACCATTTAAATATCACCTGTGCGCTCTGGGAAATTCTTATGATGTGATTGCGGACGCCTGCAGGGACAAAACAAAGTTCTTTAGCTTTGTGGACTCTAGACCATGGAGAAGTTTCAGGCGCAACGTGGAGAATTTCCTAGAGTGCGACATAAACACTTACCACATATATTATTGGTTCGTCCTAATATTCAGTATTTATGGAGTGGTGAGTTTTGAAAAAAACACAATCGCAACTTGATCTAATCCATTGAACCTTACACAGATACACAGTCTCTTTCGATTCTCACGGTTACTCTTCACCAAGGAGACGTTTGGGAATTCTATGTGGCACAATAATAGATTCCACGTGTTTCCTCCAAAAATGGTCAGAAAATTCAGCGTTCTATACGCTTTTATACTAACGAATATCTGGGCGACATTGTTGTATGCTGCTTTGTTTGTAAGTGCTTATATTTATATAGGAGTTATTCAAGCCGGCAGAATATTTGCTAAATATTGTAGGCTATTCCTAATGGATCTTTAGAATACCACTTGGGACTTTGGTTCTAACTAATTTTTGTAAATTTCCCTAGGTGTCACCACGTCACATGGCACCATGGCTGTGGATCCAAATGGTGGTATTCGCTTGGCATCTGGTAGCGTCGTTTATGAAATCCCTGCTGGGGAGTATGAAAGGTAACCGAACTCGGACCACAATCTATTTGACCGTGTATGTGGTGAGCATATGGCTTGTCTATCAGTCCAAGAGGGCGTTTACCATAGCCCTAAAGCAGGATACTCCAGATAAGCTGATGCTCTGTTCGCGATTCATACACCCTTTACTAAACTATTTTAATGGCATACCAATGTGATTCCTGAAGGTGTTAATTTTGTTGAATTATACTATCTATCCACTCCCATAGCTTTGGTATTTCAATAATATTTATCCAACTTACGTTTATCAGGGCTCGAGCAATAAAGAAAGCCACCTCGGCCTTGCACATGGCATCAAATTGCTGAAAGTAAAAGGTTTATTTAAATTAATTATGAATTGTTTCTAATTTTTTCACGAGTAGTTGGCCCGCAAAAGCCAAACAAACAACTAAAAATATAGTTGCGAAAATTGTTGGCTGCCTTCTGCTTTGGAAAGCAATTTGCAAGGGCGAAGGAAAAGTTTCTAGCGTCAAAATGGAAAGTTTGACTTAGAACAGAAGCGAATTAAATTAATTCAAGCGGTTTAGCTGGCGCCATAAATTAAATACCAAATTTCAGAGGATGCCTTGAGTGGCAAACCACTTTAAGGTACTTTTAATTGTTTGAAAATATACGAGTTTTAAGGGTGAGCTTAAAATAATTTCTGAAATATGTGTCTAGAGCATATTGCATGATCGCAAACGAAAAACATTAAAGTCGTGGGCAAATGATTGGGAAATTCCACAAAAAACCTTAAACAACAAATTAGTAAAAACCCAAGCCATAACGCTAGACTTTGCTATGCCAAAACAGAGAAAAATGAATTTTTACCTTCTGGATTGCAATAAATTATGCATGAGGTGACAATTTTCCGGGAGAAAAAACTTTCCGTGTCCCCCGGCTAGGCGGAAAAACAAACGAAACGAGAACCGTAGGAAAGCAGAACACGTTCGTAATAGAAAAAGCCGAACAGCAAAAACAAATGCCGTGCGACACAGACAAATGTAAAATACTAAAGGAAAATGGTGCAGAAAAATGCCCAACTCATTGCATATGTGCAGACGGAATAGATCCTCGTGGCTGTATAGACCTAGATACGTTTGTATCTGCGTTTGGGTGCGGCTGGTCTTTGAGTTTTACGACCCCTCCCCCGGCTTTCCCGACACGCCCCCTTTCCACCGCCCTTTGTGGCGCTTTGACTTTGTCGCTTGTTTTAAGTGCGAGTGTGTAGTGGGCCCTTGTTCGTCTGTTTGACTCTGAATTTTTATGCGAGGGGGTTTGTTTGTATCCCATGTTTTTATATTTTTTTAGAGGGGTTGTGTGCGCTTCATTTGTTTCAGAAAGGCAGTTTGGCAGTACTACGTTAAAAATGAGTTAGTCAGTGGAGAAAAATAAGGGACGAAAATGGGTGAACTTAAATTTATATTTTGAAATTTTTTTAAAAGATATGATCTAAGTAGGCACAGAAAGTAATCGTAAAAAACTGATTTAATATGTCCTTTATTATTTGAATTAATACATTTCATAGTTTTCGCACGATGCACAAACTTAGAGATGGGGTAAGAGTAAGATAGTCAACAAGATAACGACATGGCCACAATAAATCCACAGGGTGACCTGGTCCAAAAAAAAGGGCTGTCATTCTTTTAAACATAACACTATTAAATCCGAAAAAAGAAAAAGAATGGACAAGTTATTAGAAAAGTCTGCCAACTTAAATACATAAATTAAATAACAAATTATCAATTTCTAATTATATAAATATTAATATTAATATTAGAACAGAGAGCTGAGCACATGACTATACCCATTATACTTATTGACCATAAATGTACACCAATGGGTTTATACCCTTGCAGAGGGTATAATGATTTCAGTCAGAAGTTTCAACGTAGTGAAGGAGACGTTTCCGACCCCATAAAGTATATACATTCTTAATCAGCATCACTAGACGAGTCGATCTAGCCATGTCCGTCTATTCGTCTGTCCGTCCGTTTCTACGCAAACTAGTTCCTCAGTTTTAAAGCTATCGGGCTGAAACTTTCCCAAAAGTCTTATATCTTTTGCAGGTAGTATATAAGTCGGAACCAGCCGGATTTAATAGCTCCCATAGGAATATTCGGAACAAAAAATTTTAATAAATGATATCTTTGATGTTTTTTAACATATAACCTCCTACGCTTGGAAATAACATTTTTTAATTAGTTCTGAATTTCGATATAGCTATATCATATAGCTGCCATAGGAACGATCGGAAAATTGGTGGGAAAATAATATGAATCAAATTATAGCTTCGGTGTTTTTTGACTTATTATCTTATACTATTGGAAATATCTTTTTTTGTATTTTTCAGAATTTGGAATTAAATGTAATAATTATAACTGCAAGGGTATACAAACTACGGCTTGCCGAAGTTAACTTCCATTCTTGGTACTTAAAAATATTGTATTTTTTATTATTCACAGATTAAGAGGCATCCCCAAAGTAACTCAAACTTTTAATAAACCATTTGCGGTCCCTATTGCCCTAGATCGAACATCTGTGACTTCTTGTCTATCCATCTCCGCCCGAGTCCTTTTCCGTTTCCGGTTTCCCTTTGCCCCTTTTCAATTCAGGGCCTGTTGCACATGGGAGTGTGCCTACATTCGCCTGCCAACTTCATTCAACGTTCTTGCCGGCAATGCATTCAACTGTCGCCAACTTCCGACCATAAGCCACAGCCAGTAGGTCTTCGCTTTTGTTTGGTTTTAGCATTTTAGCATAAAGGAAGCCACCAACTTTTTACATATGTAACGGATTCGGTTTGATTTGTTGTCGCTGAAGGCCTTGTGTAATTTATTTGTTTGCCTTGCCGTTGATGCCCATTGATTTATGCCAGGCGCCGAGCGGCGGCGCAATTGATAGTCTGCTTATGCAACGAGGAGCAGGACCCCCGATGGGGCTGAGTCCTTTGTGCGAGATGTTTTTCATTAGACAAATGGTTCCCACAGCAGGTTGAAATGAAAACATCCTCAATATGCATGGAAAAACATCTCGGCCCGCCCCCGGGAATTCGACGGAACACTCACCTTATTTACATGATCGCGCAGAACATTGGAGTAGACCATGGCGACAGCTTCCAGGGCCATAAATGTTATATAGCCAATTATCCAGGGTACAATTAGTCCGGGGTTCTCCTATGGAAACGCGAAAAACAAGAACCATCAATATATTGCCATTAGGAAATAAAGTGGGTGAAGAGGGGCCACAAAAACCAGTACCTGGATAGAACTGGAGCTATTGATTTCATGGCTATACTATAAAATATGGCTCGGATGTGGGTGTTAAAAAGCGTGAGTGCGGTGTAATTTATCTCGCCACGGCGGTAAAACCCCTGATTGGATTTTTTGGGGCTTTTTCATGTGCTACAAATTTTTGCTGAGCACGTTGGGAATTCTGATGTGCAGCTGACAGTTTTTGGCCACAACGTTTTGCATCGCAATTTTGTGGGCCATAGAAAATGTATTTTGTCAGCGGATTACATTTTAATATTGACTGCAAAGCTTGCCTAATTTATGAAAATCTATGTAGTCCCATAACGAACATTTTATTTACGTGGTGGAGTGAATTTATTCAATGACTATTGACTATTATTCAAGGATATTGTAAACTTTAATATTTCAATGATTTGGTTTGAGAAGGGGTTCTTTAATTGGGTTTCCTGATGTATAAAATTGTTTGAATGCAAGTTCAGCTAAAGCATTTAAAATAATATTATTTTTTACTCCTACTTTAAGAATATTAAACAGCAATTTTCATTTAAATTTGGCCTGGTTTGGTTGTCTTTTTATGAAAAAATAGTTTAAAAGATATGAAACCAAAGTACCAGTACTGGTAAATTTTAATTGACCTAATGTACTTAAGTGTATTATTATCTATCTTATCTTCTTGTCAGTTAATCTACACAGCAATTCCACATTAATAAAAGGACTTTAGAAATATCAGATAACTGTCAAATAATGGCATTCTAAGTCTTTTGTTTAATTTCGCATTTCATTACACAATTTGTATGTCTATTATTTGAGAGGGAGCTCAGATGCAGGCTTTAATGTGTGTGATTTGAACCCACCCCATTAGAGCTTGTAAGGAAAACAATGAAATGTTTATCTATTATATAAGCCATCAACCTCAATTTCGGCCGCAACTTTTGCTTGTTTCCCCTCGCATTTGTTGTCCAAATACTCGTTTAGCCTAATTAAGAACCAATGCTTTATGCATTATTTAATGGCCATCAGCTGCGGGCTCTCAGCTCGAGTGACTAAGAACGGGCGCCTATTAGCGAAGTGCAATTAATTTGACCATTAAGCGGACTTGGTAACATTTTCATTTCCATTCGGCAGGGGTTGGCATTCGTTTTGGCTGGAAATCGCGCTTCTTTTTTGGCTGTCAGAGGGAAAATTAAAAAATTCCGCAAAATGTAGCTGGCAATTGCTCAGCAACAAAACCCGAGCTGAATTCGGGCTATGCAATCCCTATCCCCGTCAAGGGTCCTGGCAGCTCGGTTCCAGTTGAGTCAGCCCTGCGCCAATTGTGTGACAAATTGTCCACATTTCCATGCCGCTGTCAATAGCATTGCTGGGTTTTTCTGGGGCGGTCGTGTTCCTACCAGGAATTCTACAGATGCCCGCACATGCACAGGAGTTTAAATATTCGGTTCTCTATATTAAAGTAATTTATACCTCTTTAAAATATAAAAAAACACAAATTCCAACTTTAAAGATCTTAATTAACTAACTTCATTCTACGGCTAACTTTGTAGTCAGATTCCAAGGACATATAACTAGGAAAGGGGCTTACTTACTAAAATAATATAATTTATTTAAAACATTTATTATTGGATGGTGTTTATTAATCGACAAAAAACACAATCTTTATCAAGATGTCCGCAATTTTTGTAGTGTACATTTGGGCGCCCCACGTGCAACATTTCGCACTCCAAAAAATCATATTAGAATTCTGAGGAGGCAACCAGGCGGTATGAGCGCTTTGCGTAATTTACATTTGAATGTGCTTTGTTTGCTCTGTTTGGTAAACATTTCCCGGCGCTCAGGCCAGGCACAATGCGCATAATTTGCGGATATTTGACTTTGAGTCGTTCGATTTGTGGGCGGGGTGGGCCAACAATGCGCTTAGTATTGTAAAATGCTTAAAGCCTTTAATCAAACAAGAGAACTCACCCGACATATTCCAAATATTAACACAATGCTCAGCAATATCATTGACATTTGTGTGCCGATAATGGCGAAGTATGCTATTTGAACACCTGCAATAAATAAATATAAGCTAAGATTAAGATGTAGTTTAATAAAGAGAAACTGATTCAAATGATAGTTTGCAAAGATTTACAAGAGCCAAAACAAGATTTGTTAACTTATCGGGTAAATGCTTTTATAAATTTGTTTAAAGGTTGTTAAATGATTTATTAAAATTGAAACATATTTATCAAATAGCCATTAGCAATTTAACGCTTTGCGAACACAAGAATGAAGTATCACCACTTTAAGTTTGATCCCATTAATCAAAAATTAAGCGTTCAGCTCTGACGCACTCATATTTCATATAGGAGAACACGTATATTATATTGCACTCATATTGCATTCATATATAGTATACCACCAAATTGTATTCCTTGGTGGGTGAGGTGCCTCCGTTCTCATCTACATTTAATTTATTTATTAAAGTGGCTTTATTTATTATGTGGCTGCTCGTTGTTTCAGTTTTCGGGTTTATAGCCGCTTTGGGTTTTGGCTCGAGCCAGCTTCTGTGTGCTTAATTACCAGGCAGACTTGCCGAACTCTGAACTTACCGTAGTAGACATCCTGCAGATCGGCCGACTTGTGCATGTTGACATTAATGCGCCACGAGTATATCAGTACGATTAAGAGCGATATATTCTAAAAGACAAAATAAGGAATGAGTCACCGGAGAAATGGGAAATGTGTGTGGCGAACATGGCACGCATATGCAGTGAGCACCCGCATATAAAATGGTTCATGGGTCATCAAAGTCTGCCCTCAAGTTTCTCCTCACCAAATTTTCCCCTTTTTAACCCAACTCTTATCGCTGTTTTTGCTCAACACGTTTTTACTTTTAAACGGGTCTGAACCCAATTTGATTTTAGGGTCTGAGGTGTTGGCTCGGGTTTTCTGCTAATTAATCCGTGAAAATGTTTCCGTGTCGGTTGTCTCTCGACAGTAAGGTAATAATTTCCTGAAATTTGATTCCCATTTAATGGGGCATTTTACAACTCAACTTTTTTAAATTTAGGGAAAGACATAAAAGGATGCAGATTAACATGAAACCTCTACAGTTTGGAATTTTTAAATGTTTTAGATAAATAAGTTAGGAAGACAAGATATTTATACGATTGCTAATAGAATAATGTATAGTACTTTCTAAACGTCATGAAAAATATAAGACGAAATGAATATCTACTTTAACCTAAATTTTGAAGTTAAGTAAATTATAGAAAATATATATTATTTTATTTTCCAGTAACTTTGACTTAGTGAATCTACAAGAGTACTTTAATGGTGGTAATCCAATTTGCAGAACCGATAATCCCTGGGGCAAGGCAGGTTTAGTATATAAGCAACGACTATGATAAACAAATGCGAAATGGCGTGCTCTTAGGATACATCCATTATGTGTCGTGACTGCACTCCCCGTAGTAACTCTCCCCCCGCAGGAAACCCCCTCCAAACCCTTAACCCCGACTTATGCTAAACACGTAACGCTTACTTGGCCAGGAAGTGGGGCTCGGGGGGAAATCTCTCTTGTTACGTCCGAGGTTGTGCTCGTAACTGCCATAAAATGCAGCACTAATTGCAGAAGCCAAACACTTAAGTTCTCTCCTTAAACAAAAACTAATTTACTCGCCACGAGTTGGTAACTGGCATTGCAAGGGGTATAATATGTCTATTGTTTGCCGCCAAGTTGCATTGCATTATATTTCTTGTAATTGTCTCCGGCGCTCCATTGTCCTTACAAGAAGTGTACAAAATAATGTGGAAAGCCCCAAGCACGATTTGCCCATTAACATAAATTAAAAGCCGTAACGAGCATCATGTAATTGTAATTTATACATGCCAGAAGTCGAAAGATGAGAGGAAAGAGTGCTAGTTGCTCCCATTTTGTCTATCCATTTGGTAAGTTCCCTGGGGCAATGATATTTTTTATTTTCCAGCCAGAGGATTGGAGGCTTGGAAGTCGGGAAGATTATCGGTATACCATATGTAAATTAAATTACCTGCGTTTCAAACAGAGCTAAGAACTGCGAAAAATGTTGCTATTGTAGTTTATGTATAATGTAACTTACTTTTTAAATCTTGTAAGTTATATCAAAGGATGTATCTCTAAAAGAAAAATATTTTTGATTCGAAATTAATTTTGATTACAATAACATTAACCAAAATTTAAATTTCAAATAAATAAAAGTAAATAATTTTGTTAGGCATCTAGGACCTATCTTTCAAACGGGACTGTGAAAGAAATCCAAATGGATACATTTTATGATTCATTGCTTGGTTGAAACTGAATTTTTATACTGAATGCCATGTCTTTAAATATTACTTCTAGAACCCTACGGCATTTTCTCAGCAACGCAAACCTACCAAACACCCCTCGCTGCCAGCCCTTCATAATAATAATGACGTTGAGGTATGCCACGGCACATTCAGAACGGTTGCAAAAAACTCTCGTCGCGGGCACTTGTCTATTAATTATGCCACAATTAACAGGCGAATATAATACCAGCTGCAACTACTGATTTCGTGCCCCTGTTTGTATTCGCGGCTTTTTCTTTTCATACCTGCCATTTGCAACTAACGAGAACCAAATTACATACTTGTCACATTGCGTATACGCCCCCTGCGGCAGCCCATCCCCGCGAACACTTACTATTGTGTAAATTGCACTTGTTATGGCCAAATTTTTGGCATGCAACATGCGACAGCAACGTGTGCCGCCGGTTAGCGGTCCATATGGATACAAAATGACGGACTTCATTTTCAGCTGCCTATTTGTATTATTTTTGGCTTTTCCCGGGCTGTTTTTCCACTCAGCGACGGCAGGACAACTTTTTGAGTTTCGCTTTCATTACGCGGACATCGCGGGATCAGGTCGCCGATGAGGCTGGTTCCCTCGGGCTGGTTATTATCCTCGTTCCGGGGACTTCCATTAAAAAATAGTGCGCCTGAAAAAATACGAGATAAATGGAAGGCTTTAAAAGTCATTCGCATAAATTGAGTGTTTGAGTGCTGTTTTGGTATGCGGCGCAGCTATTTGCTCGCTTTTACCCAAAAACCAATCAATAGTTAAACATTTTCCATACGCCATTCAATATTGAGCATTTATTTTATTTGTGCATTTTATTGCGACAATTTGTTCGACTTGAATGTGTGTGGCAGTGTAAATATCTCATGATTGCACACAACGGACTTTGTGCTCGGTTCTGGCCAAAAAAATGTTGCATGCAAAAAGCGTACTTTTGTGCAAGATCTGGCCAAAGACCAACTGAGCTGAAAAACAATTTGTGGAAAACCATGAAGCTAAAAAATTTGTGAGCTTAAAATTACATGCTCA
This sequence comes from Drosophila subpulchrella, assembly GCF_014743375.2. Lineage (NCBI taxonomy): Eukaryota > Metazoa > Arthropoda > Insecta > Diptera > Drosophilidae > Drosophila > Drosophila subpulchrella. Next base: position 6,211,136 of record NC_050612.1, on the reverse strand, counting down.
AATACTAATTACAAATAAATATGATCAATTTGTGGCATCAGTTTCAATAAATTTATTAGGAAAAATAAAAATATATCATTGTATTTTTACACCTTTAAATAACGTCGAAATCAAAGTTTAAGTTCAAGGAATTGAGCACCACAAGCTGAAGGTCTTTAAGCCTTTTGTTGGCGGTCTCCCCTCAATTTATCCATCTGCTTCCAGGCCAGATAACATAACCACTTTAAAGCAATCTTCTCCATCATCTGACTATCGATTTTCATGCATTTTCCCCTCTCAGTTCCAGTACAATAGCACTTAAGTTGCTCTATCTGGCAAAGTTTTTCAACATTTCCAGCAAATGCTTTTCGTGTTCGCCAGACTCGCGAGTGATTCGCCCTCACTTGTCCAATCAACTGACAGCCAAAACATGGGAAACTCAAGCGTTTCGGTGAGCGTTTGGGTAATTAATGATGGGAAAAGGAAATACGCGCCACGGAATTGTCAGTTTTTGACAGATATCACTTGATGGGCTGTGCGAAAACTTACTTAATCACCGCCAAACAAATCTCTAAGATGTTTTCAATTAGTTACTGCTTAACTAATTACAGATCAGCAGAGGGAAAAGAAGAGAACATGATTGATAGTGCGGCGCGAAGTGTACAAAATCCAACCCATTTTAATTGACCTCAAAAAAGAAGAGAGCATTTCACTTTCGCCCGCATTTCACTGCGTGTAAACACACTCATATTCGCACATTCCGAGGGGCATTGGGGGCAAGGACTCGCAAGGACACAGCGCCATAGAACATGTAACGCTCTGCTGAGCATATTGAATGGATAACACACTCGTGTACCAACTAGAACTCATCCCATGGAAACGGAATTCGCATTGTAAAATGTTTACGGTGTAGTAAAATATCAGTAACAAATGTGAAACCAGTGGCACACAAGCATAGGCACACATAAAAGTCAAAAAAGCTAAGAAAATAGGCCAGCAAAAGAATTGCTGGCCAAATAACAATACCAGAACAATGCAACAAGAAAACGGGCTCTTTGAACGCCCTTCAAGGCATTGTAAATGATTGTTTATTTGTTAAAATGGTGAGGAATGCAAAATCCCAACAGGAAAAAATTTTGGATTGCTATTAATAATATTGTTGTTTTGATTTTTTCTGGAATATATAGAATCAGAACGAATTCGAACAAAACTGCTTATGGGTGGAATTGCAAATACTTTATTAATTGCTCTCTGTCAAACGTGGATTGTGTAGGTTTTGCTAATTATAACATTACCAATTAATGAACAATAAAAGATTTTGAAAAAGTTGAGTCTGTATTAGAAAAAAGAAATCAACTTTTAATTGGAGCTAAAATACTGTCAATGCACTATATTTGTAATAGTACACCCTCTGAAGCTTACCCCCCATATATATTCATTTTATAACTTAACAGTTGTTAAATTATATTTAATCTAAAACCAAAAAGAAATCAACTTATAATTGGTGCTAAAATACTGTTAATGCATTATATTTTTAATGGTACACCCTCTTAAGTTTATCCCGCCATATATATCCATTTTATAATATAACACTACTTAAATTAAATGTAATCTAAAAACAAAAATAAATAAACTTTTAATTGGTGCTAAAATACTGTCAAGGCTATATGTTTGTCATGGTACACCCTCTTAAGTTTATCCCGCCATATATATCCATTTTATAATATAACACTAGTCAAATTAAATGTAATCTAAAAACAAAAAGAAATAAACTTTTAATTGGTGCTAAAATACTGTCAAGGCTATGTGTTTGTCATGGTACACCCTCTTAAGTTTATCCCGCCATATATATCCATTTTATAATATAACACGTCAAATTAAATGTAATCTAAAAACAAAAAGATATAAACTTTAAATTGGTGCTAAAATACTGTCAAGGCTATATATTTGTCATGGTACACCCTCTATAGTTTATCCCGCCATCCAATTATGATCCTTTTAAGGCCATTTTGTTATGGAACCGAGTTTAAAAGCTTTTTGCATTTTGCATTTGAAAGGCATTGGCTCGGAGTCAAGTGGGCCCGCATATTGCAAACATCAAGTACTTTTCATATCGGCGCCCCAGGCAGAACCCCCGGCACCCCTTCCCGCAAGAGCGACACAATGAAAATCAATAAAAAATATCGCATTACTTTGGGCTTTGTTTCGGTGTGGTTTTTTTTTTTGCTCTGTTTGCCCTATTGTTTGTGTCGATATCGGCGTTTGATTGATTTCGGGACACGCGCAACGTCCTTCTAGGCACGAAAAATGTTGCATAACTACACGTAACCACCGGGGAAAAAATAAAATTTCGAATTGCAGTGGGTGACACCAGCTGTGACAGATTTGAAGGTTTTTGCGGTGGGGAAGAGGGCTCTACAAAAACGCTAGTCAACAAATTCGATTCAATAAGCGCTTCACATCATATTTACCTTTTTGCCCCATTGAAAGAGGGAGAAATACCCGATATTTTTGAGGGATTGGATTGAAAGGGGGCTGGGACATAAGCCTCTCAGGGGACCCTATATGCATGGAAATGACTCTGCCGGTTGTTGGCTTCTCTCTAAGCGCATTACCATCTCCATCTGTGTGGGCAAATCGATGGGTTCCATTGGGGTTTGGACTTGGTTTTGGGGCTGGCAAAGATATATGGCAATCGGTCCATATGCTGTTCATAAAATGCCAATAAATTGGGAATAATTGAGAGATGATGTGACGTCAAATTGGTTTTCTTTTTGCGATTTTATTGTGTTTAATGTGTTTTCGATTCATTGGTCAACGTAACACGATTGACTGATATTTGACAGGAAGTCTCCAAGCCCATTTTTCGATTAGGGTATCTCATTTAAACGATAAACATAGCTCTGATTAATATGCACAAAAGGTACATAATGATTTATTACACACTATTTTGTATTTGCTTTCTTTTCATATTTATCTATGGATTTTTGTGGAAATAAGTAAACATAATTTTTTTTATACATAAATAAATAAAAATGTAAATTGGTAAATACCAATGTATGAACATGAGGAGATTATATACATAAAAGTTGAGTATTGCATACCACAAAAAGCCTGGGGAATTTTTCTGTAGCCATTTTATCCTAAAGCCTCCTCAAATTTTATTTACCGCCTGCCACATATACAAACTCTTTTCGAAATGAACCTAGAACGTTGGACTCCGTTCCATTTGAGATCTTGGCTTAAATCTGTGGTCATATGTTTCAGTGCGTCATATTCGGGAGTAAGGGCCTATCCGCCCACCGACGTGGGATGTCACAGTTAATTGCGCATTTGGCCGGGTTATGTTCAGATAATCGTCACATAAAGACATTTCATTGTTGTTTGGGGTTTGGAAACAGCGGCAAATACGTGTGTAACATAACCGGAGGGGCAGCTTCTAATAGGACCCCTTCCACCTCCGGAGAGTCCCCACTGCCCGGGGATAATATTTGCTTAACAAACATTAAAGTTGTTTTGGCCCTTTGTTTCATTTCTGTTTATTCGGCTAATTTATGCTACGTCTTATTGCTTACTTTGCCGTCACGCCATAATGTTACGACTTGGCCGCAGCTTAGCTTTCTTGGCCCGAACTTTGTTGGTTTCGTTTCTTGGGTTTGTACAGCCGGGCGTACCATTGCCTAAATGTTATTTCCAAGGGCCTCTTTGTATTCCCGGGCGTTTGGCCAGCGTCGAGCACTCATTATGATTCATTGTTGCCTGCAGGAGTCAAAAGGTAGAACGACTCAAAAGATTTATTAGCACCAGGCTCCATAATGAAGTTCTTTAGTTGAGTTAATGTTTCAGCATTTAGACATGCTGGCCATGTCAAAGGTTTTCTGTTATCCGGGATAAGAATAGGAAAGGGAGGGAGCGGAGAAACAGATTGGAAATCCTTTGGGTTAGTAATCCTGGCATGCCATGGAATTCCATTGCAAAGGATTTGTATGGCGGAATGGAATTGAAGTCCTTCTAAGCCCTGTTGTGTAGGAACTTTGGGAGCAATATTTATTCAACTAACGACCAATTACTTCCATACACATAGAAAAAGGGTAAGAACGATTGTTCTCAAAATTTGTTACGAATCACTAGGTTTTTGAAATAACAATATTATTTTAGGACTATAAAAGTATGCAGTAAATAGGGATAGTCATCTTACCAAATGAATTCATTGTACTTCTACGTGTAAAACATAGTATTGCATACTTGTAGGCAACTAAAACGAATATTTTTAAAAGTAATTTGTAAACCCCATTGATCTGTGGGCACCGTATATACGAGATTAGATTATGCCATTCTTGCCTATCAATTTTATGTTCTATGGTAGTTGGTGACTTATTTTATTCTGATATATTTCTATCTGTGTACTAAGATCATTCTTTCGTCGGCCTGAAATGAAAGTTGTCATTTATAGAGATGGCTTCACTTTCCTCTTCTGTCCGGCTTTCAATTTTCCATCCATTTTCGTGCCCTGTAATTGAAGTTTTCTGTTTGTTTTTCTTGTGCCAGAGCTATCCGCAAGGAACTGTCATAAGAAACCTTTTCCGCTGCCCTCCGCAAAAGTTGATTATTACTTATAGACTTCCAGACCCTGGACTGTAATCACTGTACACACTGAAAACTGGCTTAGACCCTCTTTTTTCCCCATTTCCCCGCCGTCCTAGATAAAAATTACTATTAAAATGCCAGGGGCGGATGGGAAACAAGGAAGAAAAGCAATGATGGGAGAAGCAAATGTGAGAAAAATCTAATTTACAGCTCAGCCTTAAAATGGCAAACAAAAATCTCAAATACACAACACAAAACCCAAATAGTCAACATCGAGTCCGAAAGCCCAAAGTCCCAGACCCCAAAGCCAAATCCGAAATAGCCGCAGATAGTTGGACAAACATTGGCCAAATGCCAGAGAAAGTATCTGATGGCCTTGATTATTTTCTTCTGATGTTATTGGCTTCATTTTGATAAGAATATATGACATAGTTTTGTTAAAATTGGAGAAAAACTTTAACAAGATCGAGGTGATGGCTAGTATAAAAAGCTCTAGAGCATCGATGGTAACGCAAAAGAGAGATGAGCTCTTAAGGAATTTAAGTTCGGACTAAATAAGGCGACTTAAATTGATTGTAGGGATATATTAAGAGAATTGAACAAATGACCAACAGTCCAGCCACTGGTGTAAGATTTTAAAGTGAATAAGTTCAAAAGTATTCAAACATTTGTTAAGGGTTTTAAAATCTTTGAAATTTTTAGGTGCCCAAAAGTATGCAACAATATTCTTTGAACTCAGAAATGCAATGTATTTACCTAATGAGACGAATATATTTTTTTACTGTATACTTTTAAACATATACATATACTCAAAATATTCTAATGAAAAAATTAAATGGTTTTTAAATTTAAAGAAATCCAATTAACTTCAAAATGACAGCGCAATTAACTTGTGTAACATACGAACATATTTGCAAAAAAAATAAGTCAAAGCTTAAGACCCATTAAAAGTAAAGTCTAAGCTATAACCTATTATACATTATACTTTTCATCAGCTTTAATGCTGATTTATGTCAACCGCAGACAACGGCCTAAGACCCGAAAAAGGGCCAAAAGTTTATCCAACGAAAACCTCGGATCATCAACGGTCATGGAGTTTCCCTGCGGCTGCCAGCCAGTTTGCCTGCCGTCATCTTAGATAAACAGGCATAAATCGCAGAATGCGTGCTCCATAAAGGTCTTTTGATTAAATGAATCCATTTATTAGGCGAGGTAAAGACAATGTCATGACACCTCTCTAGCCCAGTCGTGCAAGAGGTTAATGTTGCCATACGAGGGGCGGTAAAACAATTTCTTTAAAAGGCCCCCCGAACTCCCGAGTCCTGAGTTATGATGGCGAGGGCTGCCAGACAGAAGCCACAGACCCCGCCCGATCCCAGCCCCTATATCCCCCTGAAAAAGGAGCCCCTGCAAGGGCAAGTAAACACAAACAAATTTTTAAATTTGTAAACACGGCGAACGAGTGAAAGTTAACAAAATGAAGCCAACAACGCGCAACGAAACCACTTGGCAATGTCGACAGGCGCCATCGCTGACACGGCTCTCCATCGCCGGTTGCCGCTGCCATTTGCCACTTTGCGATTTGCGTCGCACGCACACTCGATTAGGAGGTGTGGCAAGATGGGCGGAGGGTTCGGAGGTCACAGGTCGCAGGTCGCGGGTCGAGCGGTCGGGGTGGTAACAGGAAATCCGGCAATTTCTGGATTTTTCGCAAACAGCCAAACAAAATAAACAGCATGGCACATGTATCCTATCCCTAAAAGGAATCTCAGATTTTAAGGGAAAACTCAAAAGTACAATTTGCAAGAAAGATGGAGTATGCTCTTGCTGGAAAAATAAATAAATATAATATGCTGTGTTAAGTGAAAAGCTCAGCCCAAGACGCCTAGAAATTTGATAAAACAATTTTATTTTCCACATGTGATCCCAGTTTATTAACAAATTTAGTTAAGTGTGTTCCAACTGAGATGAAATTGGGGTTTTTAAAGGTTTATTTACAAAGCTATCGTTCAAGCGGCATTCTCCCCGTTAAATAAGATATGAATACATACAACATATTATTTATGCGCTATAGGTACTTTTAGAATGCATCTACTTCTTTTGTAATTTAAATTACATGTTTCATAATACACGTTTGTTAAATAGCAAACGAAAACTATAATTTTGTATATTTCTTGAGCGTGTTTTGAAATGGTTTTTGTAAAACACCACACAATAAAAATTTTATAAAATTGTTCGAGCAATAACAATATTGTACAAGATTAAGATACCTAAAGCTCTTTTAAAATTTTTTTATTTAACAAAATTTAATTAAAACCCAAGTTGATTGCTTGGCGGATCAAATTTCCCCAATCTCTCAAAATTGTATGTGGGTAAACGTATCTTCTGTTGACTTTCTTAGAGCTCTTACGATTAGGCCCGCCTTCGGGGCCCGGTTTCTCACCCCGCCCACGTGGGCGTTTAATGGCACACTCGGCGTATGCGTAATATGCCTTGCTCATATGCCACTACGTTCCTGCAGCGGCATTTGCATAATTTTCCGGCGAGCCGAGCACATTGCTATCATTTAGACCAGCCAGCCTGTCTGAGTTAGTAAATTGCGCATACGCCACATAAGCCTCAGATGCGTGGGATTTTTTGTATTCCGTGTGTTTGGATGGCTCAAGAAAAAGGTAAGGATGTAGGAGGGTATTGCTGACAAATTGAGCCAAAGAGGAGTGGGCAAAATCCAGAGTGAAATTGGCAAGAGCAACAGGTAGGGGATAATAATTTGATGGGCTGGCTGGGATCTCAGGATATGGCTTGCTCTCACTTTAATTCGGCCCTTGTTTGTTGAGGATAACTTTGCAGGATTAAACTTATTACATTTTCTTTAAATGAATCTTTTTAAAAAACAACCTCTTAAGACTCGGAGAACCCCTGAGATGATAATCCCCTCCACAAAAAACCCTTTGCAATCCAATTAAATTTCTTCTGTTGCTTGTTTTGGGTGAAAGCCAAAAAAATCACCTGTCTCATCCCCTTGAAATCATATTTAGCCTCAACTTAAGCCACAAATTTATGTACTTGAGGCAACCAGGATAAGAAAAAGAAAAACTAAAAAAACTTTAAGACAACACAAAAAGTTTATCAGAGAGTCCTGGGCCCGGCCTAAGCAGAGCCCAAATAATTTGCCACAAAACTAGAGAATGACAGGACCACCAGCCTCATGAAACTGTCAACTGAGCTCCCATCCCCATCCCCTGCAGCACCAGCCCCCTGCTCCATTCAACTTTTTGGGGCCAAATGCAAAGTTGAGCTCAGTCAGTTGAGCGCTGAGCTCTGTGGAACTTTTCGGTAACCGCAAAATGACTTGGAGCACTTTTTCCCAGAGCCCGCACACAACTGACATATTAAAGTCCACTTAGACTAATTGCAAAAGCATGAAACCAAAAAATGAGACAGGACCTTCATCTCCACCGGCGAAGCTGCATAAATTCGGATTATGCCCTAATTTATGCGTCGAGAACAACTGAGAGCTAAAGGCAATTAAAGTTGCCTGTCGCCAGCTGCTCCCTCTACAGCGCCAAATTTGACTGATTAAGTGCGACGCAGTCGAGTCAAGTGGGTGAGTATTTGATTTCCCCGCTTTACGATCCCGCGTACATATAGATATATATTTTCCCGACACTGCAGCTGCAGGCAATTGTCGTCTACCCGAAACTTTGCTCAGTTTTCTCCTCCAAAGTTCTGTTGGTTTTATGTGGGCCACGTGTTGTTCACTTGGCTGTTTTAGCCTCGTTGCTTTTATTGTTACTTTTCTTGATGTTTTGATACCCCCAATACCCTGCCGTTTTTTGGGACAAAACTCAACCGACTTTGAGCTTTTTTGGTGAAACTTTGATTCTTGAATCTGTTTCGTGAAGAAACTGCGGAATAATTGTTTCTAATTAGAAGATAAGCAAGGATATTTTGAAATGATAGACAATGGTTCGCAGATTGAAAAACTTATGTCAATTTGCTTCGAAATACTTGGTTCATAAAAGTTCTATGTTTCACAATGTTAAACAAAACCATAACTTAAATATAAGAGAGTGCCCCACATACCACTAGAGCTTTAAATCACTTTTAAAAGTCCTTTAAGGTGTCTAAAAGTATGCAGTGAATAAAGATGTTTAGTTTAAAATATAATGTTGCATACTTTTAGACACCTAAGACACGACATTTAAAAGTGATTTAAGAATTCTAACGATTTGATAACATCACATGAAAATTATGACCCAAATAATTTCTACAACTCCTGTATTACACAAAACAAGCTACGTCAGAAAAATACAAGTTATAGGGTCTGTACGCATAAGATATTTTTTATATGCTACCTAAATTACGGGTTCCTTAATTTTAAAACAAAAATATATATCATAAGACAAACAAGTGTATTGCAGCTTTCGGTCCTACAAGTTAGCCCTATTTCCACGCTCTTTTACTTGCTTTTGGCCAGACTGCTGTTTCGGCTGCTGAAGACGTTTCGGTATATATGACGTCTTCTTTTGATGTTGCCGTGAAACAATTGCGGCGTATTTTTTACTTGTTTGCTTCGGGACCGCCGTCTGATTTGATGACCTTGTCGGAGAAATGGGTTTGTTTTATGAACGGGCACGCAGAAATTCTGACGGGGTGAGAAGATGTCTGCCTAGATTTGGTCTGCTTTTGAAATGGAAATGCTCCGCATCTGTTCCCGAAATGTCGGCAACAAAATTGAATTATTTCCGCATACGTAATGAGCGCTACTTTTAGGAGTTTCAGCAAAAACCCATATAATCGACCCATCACAAACTTGTGAGAATAGTTGGTCACGATAATAGTTTGAGTTGCATGGAATGGGCTTGAAAAGGGTTAAGAATAGTTGGCAGAATAGTTAGTAAAAACACTGTATATCTTAAGTTCAATTCAAATTTTAAGATACATAGAAGACATTTGAAAAGAAAACTAGAGATCTGATTTTCATTTGGTATGAATTTGATTAAAGTGATACCACATAAACTGTCCCCTTCGATTTTCGACCTCTCCCTCAATCCGCAGTGATTCTTAATTAATCCCAAAACCCTGAAACTGGCACATCCTTTCACATTTGAGACCCTCTGAATCCTGTCCAGCTGAAGAGCCACTCAATCGTTGACTGAGGCTCGTCTCGGCTTCCAATTGAGTGCGGAGTACCAAAAAAGGAGAATTTGCATATTTTATTAAATTCCCGCACAAATATCCAATCAATAATGTAGTATGCCATTCGCCGTATCCGGATTTCCCTGCCTCCCCTGCTGCCCTTGCCCTTTGAGCACGGACCAGAGGCAAAGCCGTGGCAAATTAAGTATGCATACGTATTCAAATGGCTCACAAGCCGAAATATACACAGAGATATTGAAAGTCGAGGAGGGGAATGGGTATCGTTTGGGACAGGATGGGTGGAGGGGTAGCTTCGGCCGTATGCCCAAGAGGGAGATTTTTGGTTTTTTCCAGATCCGCACCTCTGGACTCCCGAATTCCCACACCCTCGTCCTCAGCTTCTTTGTGGGGAAGGCCAATCATTAAGGACGCCGATTCCTCCTCTCATCACCGTTCGGTCTGTACTACACTTGGAAAAATAGCACTCTACTAATCAATCTACATTTTTCCACTTTATTACAATGTGTGCTTCCTGTAAGACCCTTTTAATAACTTGGTTATCTTTTTATTGTGGGTTTTTCTTTATTGTTTTATCAGTAATGAGATTTTATTCTTCCATTTTATTAAATGGTGTTCTCCCTTTAATGCCCTTTTAATAACTTGGTTATCTTTATACCCGTTACTCGTAGAGTAAAAGGGTATACTAGATTCGTCGGAAAGTATGTAACAGGCAGAAGGAAGCGTTTCCGACCCCATAAAGTATATATATTCTTGGTCAGGATCACTAGCCGAGTCGATCTAGCCATGTCCGTCTGTCCGTCTGTCCGTCTGTCCGTCTGTCCGTCTGTCCGTCTGTCCGTCTGTCCGTCTGTCCGTCTGTCTGTCCGGATGAACGCTGAGATCTTGGAAACTATGAGAGCTAGGCTATTGAGATTTGGCGAGCAGATTCCTGAGCTTCTTACGCAGCGCAAGTTTGTTTCAGTAGAGTGCCACGCCCACTCTAACGCCCACAAACCGCCCAAAACTGTGGCTTCTACAGTTTTGATGCTAGAGTAAAAATTTAAACTGAAATGAATTGTTCTCATCAATACCTATCGATTGACCCAAAAAAAAGTTTGCCACGCCCACTCTAACGCCCACAAACCGCCCACAAACTTCAAAAAATCGTAAATATGAACGCGGATATCTCGGAAAATATCAAAGATAGAGTATTGGGATTTCAGATTTAGATTCCGTAGCCTTGTGCGCAGCGCAAGTTTGTTACGCAAATATGCCACGCCCACTCTAACGCCCACAAACCGCCCAAGCCTGTGGCGCCCACAATTTGTATGCTAGATTAAAAATTTTAACTGAAATGTATTGGTCTCGTCAATGCCTATCGATTGATCCAAAAAAAATTTGCCACGCCTACCCTAACGCCCACAATGCTTAAATCTGTCTTCCGCCGGTAGGCGGCGCATTTAAATCTCGCTTTGCTGCTTGCATATCTCCATTTCCCTTTGGTCCCTTTAGCTGAGTAACGGGTATCTGATAGTCGAGGTACTCGACTATAGCGTTCTTCCTTGTTTTATGTTGGGTTTTTGTTTATTGTTTTATCAGCTATGAGATTTATTTGGGCCAGTTGATATCCCCATCATAGTTAACTTATCTAACGTCAGAATGATCCAAAACATATTGATAAGAAACATATCATGTTATTATATCCCAAAATATCACTAATATTCTCTAGCTTCTGATGAGGTGGCTATTATTATAAATATAAATATGTTGTTTGTTATGTTTTATTAACTTATAAACGATTTGATTGCCAATTTGAAGATATAAATAGGCGGTTATAGTACTAGCTACAGGGCCTTCGGGCATGTTCATTAAAAATTATTGAATAACAAATTGGTATATGCAACTGATTTAAATATTTATTTAAATATTTTCTTGAAGTGTATCCCTTGGCCTTTGTTTCTCTGGTTTGTCGCCACGCAAGAAATTTGGCACACTATCGATGGGGCGGCGTATGATACGCAATTTTTCCGGAGAGGAGTTGGGTGGAAGATGCAAATGAGTACAAACAAAATACCGCAAGCAGAAAAGATTATGCCTGGCATAAAAATAAATTAATGGTCGTGGCGTGTGTGTGACTGTGAGTGAGTGTGTGTGGAGGGCAAGGACAAAGAAATGCCTCGCCTCAGGGGGTGTTGTAATAAGCCAGGACCCCCGACCCCATTGGTCAGCATTTCTTTTTTCTCTTTATAATTTACCATGCGTAATTTCCTCGACTTCTTTCATACGTAAATATTTAATTTCCTTAATTTTGTAGGACTCTGTTCGGAGTTCCCCGCCCGCTCTCCTTTGCCTTGTTGGCTAGCTTTTTATTTCATTATTTATTGTTTTGCATTTCTTCGCCGGGGCTTTAATGTTTATTGCTCTTCGTGCCAGCCAAAGTCCGATTTCAACTGGTCATACGCGGCGTATGCGCAACGTTCTTAGCACTGCGTGAGTTTGGAAAGTAAAGTGTGCAAAGTGCTGTCAAAAGTTAAGACCCGACACTTTCGCTCGTTATTTTGTTGCTCAGTGCTTTATAGTTTTTTTAAGTTCTCAAGTGCTGCGAATATGAAGTGAGAGCTTGAGTGCTGAGATGTGGAAAATCTTACTATTTTAAAGAAAACTGCACTCAAAAAAAAGCCTCGAATCAAGTACAAGCAGTCTTGATCTAAGAACGATTTCATGCTCAACATTTTAAGAACGTGTGTACTGGAAAGGTTTTAAATTGAGCACAATTTGAATTTAAACAACGATGAACTCTAAAAATTGCCATCTTTTTCTCTGAAAGTGCTTGGTATATAAGGCTCATAAAATACACGGTCGTAAGTAAACGTATAAGAACAATGTAATTTATATATATTTAAAATATGTATATTGATTTTAAAAAATGTTAATAAACCGAACTGGTTTTTAGTACAAATATTACTTGATTTAAGATTGCATATTTCACACCATATTGTAGACCTGAAGGTTCTAAAAATTGTTACTTGAAGGCTGCGTTTTATTTCTGAGATTGGAAATTTCCATGCTTGGCAAAGACACTGAAAATGCTCATTTTTTTCTGAGTGTATTTTTCATGCATTCGAGTAACTGTGTTTTATTCCATTTATTCTTCATTACATTACCTTTAAATTGGATAAGAAATGCACATATTGTTCAAGCACACTGACTCATTTCCGATTTCCTGGCAAGGACATTTTGAACCCTTTTCATTGTTTAAGGACTCCGTAAGTCCTCCGAAAAAGATTTGCACTTTAGTGCAAAGAAGTGCAGAGACGAAACTTTTGCGCGCCATTTTTATTAGTGCCCCAAAGAGAGAAAGTAAAGTTGAAAGTGCGCAGAGCATTTTTCTTGATTTCCATTTTTGTGCAGTTTTCCCGCACTTATTTTTTACCCATCCGAAGTGAACTAAACTTAAACGCATTGGCATCCGTTTCTGGTCGAAAGCGGTTTATTGCTAAAGAAAGAACTTAAATAAAGTGGAATTACTTGTTTCAGGAGCAGCAGAAAGGCAGGGGCGAGGACTTCCAAGAGCTGTCGAGTCTATTCGAAATAAGTATTTTGCATATTCATTCTGCGCTACTTTGTCGCCACTTGAAAATTGCGATTGACGGCCAACTCTTGGGCTGATGGAAAAGTTTTCGGGCCAAGAGCCCCATTCCAACCGTCTTCCGTAATAGTTTCCAGTCTTTAGATTTCCTTCAATTAATTCTCTTTTAATAAGAGTTCATTGCGGAACTGGTAATATCTTGGGCATTACATTTCGCCCTGAATAATTCAATAAATATTTTCATTTCCAATTATGGCAAACGGCGTAGCTTTTCTGGGGATTTTCCTGGCTATTAAAGTTTCCCCACCCGAATTAATTGCCGCCAAAACTTGCAGGGAACGAAAATATTATTTTATGTATTTTTTCGGAAGCCATCGTTGATATTAAGAAAAGTTTGCCCGAGAGGCGTGGCGTTCCATGGCTTTTGCCTGGTTCGCTGGGTGTAGGCGTGGGCTGTTCCACTAATGAGCCTATTGTTTGGCAGATAAAACGTGGCTAACTTGGGGCCCAGAGGAACAGGAAATAGCTGTTGTTGGTGCCGAAGTTGTTGGCATTAGCAGAAGGGTTGAGCCTCGGGCTGGAAAACTTTGGGTGGCCAATCGACGCGGGATGATTCAGAAGTTTGTGGAACTTGAATTTGAGATTGGCACATGAAGCATAATATATTTTCCTAACTTAGCGATCTTGTACTGTACATTATTATAACAAATTTTATTTATTTAAATAGCTTTGCATCAATTTAATCTATAAATTTGTTCTGCTTTTTATTAATAATAGCATATAAATAATTAAAATAAAATTATAATTGTTTAGTTGCCCCGAAAATGGGTTTGCCAAATATCAGAAGAACTCTGGTTGCTACTTTTATTTAAAAGTTTTTGGTTTCCCAATATTGGGTTTCTTAAAGCTTATTTACGAACTAAATGAGCCAGTATCATTATAATTTTCAAATTTTATTTCCAACAATTTTCTCCGGTATATTTATCTTCTATATTTCGGCAAAACTCATTTCATTTAGAGAGTACCCACCACCACCACATTTAAAATAGCTCTCTATCCCATGAATTTTTAATTTGAGGTTTACTTTTGCATTTTGTGTGCCCGTCATGAATGCAGTTAATTGTTTTCAGTTTAAATTACTATTAGTTTTTTGCAAACTCTGCCAACAGCTGGCAAAACATTTTGCCCACTCTGATGACTGTCCCCCATTCAGCCCCCTTTCTACTCATCCGGTTTTCCTCCGCCTCTGTTACAGTCTTTGGGGTCCTTGGCGATCTCCTTTAAAACGAAAGCGAAACTGAAATTGTAATTAAATTTTTGCCAATTCGTTTAATTGAGTTTTAAGCCGCAACTTCTGAATGCCCGAAATTGAAAGTCCCTCCCAGCCGCAGCCGCTTTTTTAGCCACTCTTCCTGGCGAACTGCTTAAATATTTTTTGCCTGGGGTTGACTCGCTTGTGGTTTTTATTATATTTTTTGTGCATATTTTGCGACCGCTTCTTGTGACTGCTTGCGCTGTAATTAAGTGCGTCTAATTTGTGTTAAGCGCTGTGCCACTTGAGCATCGCTTTATTTTCCTCCTCCGAATTTATTTTTTAACCCGACGCTGCTCCTGTGAGCTTAACCTAAGCCCAGACGTACCGCCCAGCCAACAGTGGCTGAAAAATTTAAAAGACCGATTTCGGAGTGGGTAAACGGCAGTCTGAACGGGGCTTTAAAGGTTGTCTGGGTACAAACTGCCGGTAAATTGCCACTTCCCCTGGGAATTTCATGTTTTTTGTGAGTCGCAGGCGGACGAAATACAACATTTTTTGAGTGATTTCTGTATGTGATTCCGGTGCGCTTCGCAGAATATTGAAGGAGAATTAAGGGTTGGATTCCATGAAGGTAGTATCAGATTTTAAATGGAGAGGATTTGATTTAATAAATAAATAATGAACGTGATTTTGACATTGATAGCAGTTGCTGGTGTTGTAAATTTAAGACCTATTTAAACTGTCAAATTCAAATGTTTATTGGTAATTTCTTCATTGGAATAATCTTAGTAAATGGCTTACTGTTTCAAACCTTTACTTTGTATAAAGCCATCTGCTTATTTTTATCTCATTGTGCATTCAAACTTTTTCTCGCTCGTTAGCTCAAGCCCTTCGTAATTAGACCTTTTCTTACGCCTTTTTAGATATTTCTTTTATCGCAACAGTCGTCTTTAATTACAGTTCTTAGCTTTTCTTTAGACTCACCTCATTTGATGGGCTTGAATTTAATAATTCACCAATTAAAAAGTTTTCTTGAGTTTTTCACTTTGCACAAGGGAAACACTTTCTGTTTGCTAACAATTTTTCCAGGTTTTACCCACTCACAAATATTTGTTTATCCTATTTGTTTATTCGCACTTTCTACCGGCAATTGGCGGTGAGAATTTCGTCTCTTTTCCGGGATGTTATTTTCTTGAGTTCGGTATTGTTGTTTTTGGTTGGGTTTTAGCCACGATTGCAGCTCTCGGATTTTGCTGCTATCGTTACACGTTCGAAACGGTAACTGCTCGAGTTTTTATCAGTGCGCCCCGTTTATAAGGAAAACCCGAGCGGAGCTTTTCCCGAGGAGCTTTTCTTTTCGCGAGAGCACTGAAATGCCAGCGAAAGAGAACCATTTTGACCAATTTGCGAGGTTTTGACCAAATCACAGGATTCCTTACCCTCTGTTTGCCGTCAATTGTTTTAAGTGCAACATATCGGAGAAAGTCAAACACAAACATTTCACATTCTTGGCAGTTTGTGTTCCATGCTTCCTGGGAAAAGCGGAGGCAAACAGAGTGCAGGAAAAAGTGCATGCAAATCATTTCTAGCTTGTAAATTATGCAGGTGCGAAGAGCAAACAGTGTCTGCCAAAAAACGGAGGAAAAAGCTGGAAAAAGTGCAGTAGCCACGAGCAGTCGAGCAAATAAACTTCGATTTATCTCGACGTGAGTTGTGGTTTTGGCTGTTCCGAATCGTTACTTCCGGTGGTCCAACGTTTGACCAGCAATTCGAATTCTAACCTTAAGACTATATACCATTTTTGATTTTTAAGATCGAAAAAGTATGTATGTGATATTCAAGCCTTTCTAAAATAAATTAACTATTAATATTAATGCATTACCAAATTGCCAATTTATTTATATGAACAACTATTTTAAAAATGCTCTTAGTATTGTTTTTTTATATTTCTACTAAGAATTCATCATTAAATAAAATACCATTGTCTTTTTATAAAAAAAATTTAAGATCGAAAAAGTATTTTATTATTTTTTTAAGTGTTCATGTCTCTCAAAAATAAATTAATTATAAATAATGATGCATTACCAGCATTTCCTATAATACTTATTATTAGCGTTTCATTTATTTGAACGATTGTTGTAAATGCTTTTAGTATTATTTTTTACATTTCTATAGAGTATCGGTTGTATGAATTGCTGCCAAATGAACGACCCAATTGATTTAAATTCATAAAGCACCGGAAAACGTACAGTTCACTTAAAAAAACAAATTATTAAAGTTACTCGTTCCCCGTGGCTCTGCCATTGAACGTTTCAGTGTGCGTTTTGAGCGGAAACGGAAATGCCGGCCATCGCAGTGCAAAAAGTAAAGCAGCATGATGGAAGAGGCCAGCGTGTTTTGCCTTTGGCGATTTCGTTTCGGCCTTGGTCCAATGTTCTTACTGGCTTTCTTCTTGTTTTTGTGGGTCCACTGTATCCTGTGTCATATGCAAATTCCAATTCATGGAAAACAGAAGAGCCAAGAAAAAAGGAGAGGTCAGAAGAAGAATAATATAAATATCGATTAGTTAACATCAAACTAGCTGACAGGCTGACAAGGACCTTAAGGCGGCATTGAACTTGTCTAGCCGAGAGGGAGAAAGGGCTACTGTTTCCGGCCAATTCCCCCTCTTTGTCTAACTCTGTGCACACCCACACAGACACCTCGGCAATGGCCTTTGCATGATTTAATTATTTGTAGCATACTTTTGTTCGCCGACCAAAAACTTCTCACCTGAATGCACACCGAAGTGGGGGGCAAGTGGTGCAAAGTTTTGCCACTTCTGCATTCACCAGAAGTTGTTGTTTTGTTGAAGGACCGACCTCTGCGGTTTTGGGGCCGAGAATCCGGCTTTTTCTATGCGAGCCCGAATGTCTCAATTCATTTTACGCCACACTGCGCCTCAAGTGGAGCGCACCATGCAAAAAAGGGCTGCCGATGCGGGTTTCGGGCCATGGGTTGGATACCCTATATTTCAGTGGGTTGAGGGTGTATCGATTAATTGATAATGAATAAAATTTGAACAAGTTTGTTATAAGTATATGAGAATTTTAGAAGGTGATGTTTTCAATAGCTGATATTTTCACATACATTGTTCTTGAATTGAGAACATTCGTTCTTGAAAACAGTGTAAAAACATTTTGGTTCAATGTTCTCAATATCAGATCAAGATGGTGAGAAGAGAAGAGTTGAATTGAGTTTATTCAACAACTTTTTGATAAGTATACACTACTGACATTTAGTTTAGTTATTGAGATAAATAATTCATCTTGATTGACTTTAAAAACATTTTTAACTTAGATGAGAACTTTAGAGATCTCTCTGATAGTAAACTGATATTATCATGTAAACATTCAGATATGGTACTTTAAGATAAATATATTTGTCATTGATTTATGTGTAGTACCCATTGTGTACATAGCCAAGTCTTCAATATTTGGAATGTGGGTATAGTTATATGTAAATGATCTTAAAGGCCAATGGTCACTGCTCATTACCACGTAAATTTGAAAGTTCACGCACCTTTGAGTATGTATTCAACCCACGTAGTAGTGAGTATCTGCAATTCGACTTGGTCCACTCAGGAGTAATTTCTTGATCTGAATGGGTTCGGGTCTGTCATTTGGGGCAAAAAATAAAACAAAACAGGGTTTTTGGGGGTGGCGGCAAAAGTGCAAGCAACGCAGAAAAGGACTTCGGCATCATTACAATTTGTTGATTTGCTTCGTTAAACAGCAAACAACACGGGCGAAAGGCGAAAGTCTGAGGATGAAAGTGCGGACTGAAATTGAAACAACGGCGACAGTTGAATGAATCAGGGGGCATAAAGACCCGAGAAATGAACGCCAAGTCAGCCCTGGGCCGGGCTCCCCATCATCTCATCTCGCCGTCAACGTCTTTTTGTGTTATTCAAATGGCGGCTGCATTGTTGCTTATTTGCGAAAAAGCAAGCGCTAAAAAATGAGCAAAATAAGAAAACATGAAAACCCAAAGGCGGCAAATAAACAGTGGCGGGAAAATGAAAACCGACAAGGAAAGCTGGCGAGGCGCTGAATCCACGACGTCGCCTTCAAAGGCGTCGCCCCGGGGCCTCGAAAATTTTATCTTTTCTTCAAAAAGCGGGGGAGTGTGCTTGGCCGCTGGCCCCCTTATTCAAAAGGGGGTTAGATTCAAAGCAGGTTTGACTCAATGGAGCTGAGAAGCGGAGGTTGCAGTGGGCTTCCAGGTAGAAATGGTGGCAAGCAATCATCACTGACAGCAAATAATGAATTCAGAGCGGGTTTCCATAGTATTTTCTAAGAATTTTATGAGACTGCGAGAAGATTTGTTTTGCATATGCAATACTTTATCACAAAAGCAGACAGACAGTGAAAATGTATAGATTTATATTTATCAAAACGTAGGTTTCCCACAAATATGGGTGTATACATTAAGTTTGAAAATAGGCTCTTTCTGAGGAATTCATGGGATTACTCTTTGACAGACCTGCTTTGAATTTATATTACGTTTATTCTTTAGAAATCTTGTAAATTAACTCAAAGGAAGTTTATAAGACCTTTTCCGAGAAAATTAAATGTGTGCAAATATTTTCCACAGAAACCTCTTGAACTAAAAGTATTCTCCCTTGCTATTTTGTTTTCTAGTTCCACCAAAACCCACAAAATTGTAAAGCTATAATTCCATGCTTATAAATAAATATTCACAACTCAGAAGTGACAGAAAAAATTGTTTATATTTGTTTACAGCCATAACTTTCAAACTGTTCCATTAAATCAGTTTGCAAACTTTGCTCCAAGAAAGTCCTTCTGCTCCGCTGCCTTTTTCATGCTGACCGCCTCCCACTTTTTCCCTTTTCGATCTGCTCCTCTAATTGGCCTTATCACTCCTGACCCTCTTTACACAATTAGATTTATTTGCAAATTATAAGTGAAATTGCATGGCGGCCTGCCATCATAATTTCTTTTTATGAGTCTCCGCCGCAGCTTCTGCAATAAAAACGTGCCCACTTGGCAGTTCGCATTCGAGGCATAATTTATTGCATAATTTTTGGGTTGAATAATTAGCATTTAATTTTAGATTGGTTACAAAAAGTGCGAGCGCAGAGAGATAGCAAAAAAGGTTCATTGGACCGCTCATTAAATTAGTGAGCGGATGTGCCTTAGATTTGCGTTTTTTGATATACCCACCCCTCGGGCTGTGTTTTGGACTCGAAGTCCACTCGGCTTAATGGCGTTTCTAATGACTCTAATTTAAATATCAAATTTTATGGGAATTTTTGTATTCGACTGCTGGCTTCGGTTAATATAATCGGATAAGGTTTTTCACTCGGGGGCGTGCAAATTAAGAGCTGATTGATGCGCCATTGGAAACTTCAATGTATGCCACGATATTCTCTGAATTATGGTCCCTGGGGTAGGTATCGAACACTGGGAAAAATAATTATCCCCTGGTTAGACATGTTAATTGGTTTCTGCTGGAATGGAAACCATAAGTTCTGGACGCATTAATAAGCTGATGGCATTTCTCTATACAAATTAGCTTTTAGCTTAAGTGCCCACCGATGGCGATGAAAATTGGGTTGGTCAGACCGGAAGACAGGATTGCAATTTTCTCAATTGCACAGTGGGTCAGAAAGTTCTAAAATTGGGGGAAATATAAGCAGTTGATTGCACTAAGAATATATATTTTATATGTTTCTAAAAATATATTATATTTTTTATATTACTAAAAATGTATATTTTAGTTTCGTATTCTTTGTCTGGCTGAAAGTATTTTACAATTGAAAAATGTCTAAATTATCAATTTAAAATATTAACGAATTTATATTATTTCTTATAGAATTACTAAACGATTTGTATTTTTTATGGATAATCAATAAGATTTGTCAATGATTTAATATAAATCTAAATTCAGTTTTTCGTCGTAATATTAAACCGTACTCCAACAGCAATAAATTTAGATATAGTTGATAGTATATATTTAAAACTTAAAACAAGATATGGGTATCGCTAAAACTAAAACACGAAACATCGCTCTTTAAGGGAGAACTATTTTCCCGCGAAGATGAATTTTCCAAAAACATTTTTTTTGACTCTTAAAATTGATAGAAATGGTCCATTAGTGGCCTGAATTTTTACTTTCATTTTCAGAGATATTTTTTAATTTCGCAACTCTTTTACCATCGTGTTAGCCGGACAAGCCTCTTTATGTGCCACTTCAGCTGGCCAGAGCAAACGCTTTTTGATCGGCAAATAACCAACTTCCGCAACGAGCGAGTGTTAAGAAAACTTTTCCCAGCAGCAGCGTTTGAAATCGACAAATGGCGATTAGCACATCGCGTCTGTGTTGTGGTTATTGCTACCGCTATTTTCTGTTTTGGCCGAAACGAACACACACAGCCATATGACATATAGCCAAGTGCCGACATTTAGCCCGTGGTCTGAGATGGGCGCATTCACGTTCGTGATCGGCATGGGCACTACAATATTTTGAGTTTCATTTTCAGTTGCTGAACAGAGCGCGAGCGAATAAGACACACGCGGCTAAAAAGTGCACAAAAAGCAGAGAGCGAGTAAAAAGTGTAGGCAATAAATAAAAATAAAGAAAAGTGCACAAATTAAACAAAAATAATTCAACCAATTGCAGTGTCGAGTATTTTTATTGTTTATTGATTCCCCCCATAATGTGTTTAACTCGTGATCGACCCTTAACATTACACAACCCCAGGCTAAATGAACAACTGAACAGTCGTGTGAACATGTAATGAATAATTACTCTGCATTTGTTGATGCCGAGGCAATCAACATGAACTAAAGAAAAGTCGAAATGCATATGACTTTAATTAAAACGCTGAAACTATTCAATAAAGTGCAATGCCAAGGCAGCTGGGTGATGTGCTGTGACGGTCAAGGTTCCAATCGAGGAACTAAAAATCGTATATGTTTGGCTTTTAAGCCAATTCTCAAACTATTTGTTTTCGTGATTTGTCGTACAACTTTGTTGACGGTTAATTAAGTGAATGAAAAATATTTAACTTATCTTACATGTTATTAACAGGCACAAAAGATATTAGCTCAGCCTAAATGGATTTTTCACGGGAAGTCTGTACTTTACACCAGCGATTCTGGGAATTTACAAGATTGTTCTGGCTTTCAGCTCAAAAATGGGCGATAATAGGGAGTTGAAACACATTATCGTACAAGCGAAATAATTAAACTTTTATCTAGATAGCTGGCATTCCCAAGTGTCTTGACTTGACACGTTGTCTAATGAATTGCTGTCTTTGGTGACTGCAGACGGGAAAATTCCCCGCATTCACAACTCACTTTGCGCAAATTCCTCTTGCGAATTTCAGCAGGGAAATGATTTGCTTTGTCGACCAGAAAACAAATTACATTTTGCGGTCTGAGTTGTGATTTTGATTTTTCCCAGGCATTGCATCTGCATTTGCATTTGATTTTCGGTTATGGGTTCTACTTTATTTTGGTTTTGCAAGCATTTTCCGCTTTGCTCAATTTGCTTGCATTGCGTAAGGTCGCGTTTTTTGCCATTCGTTTTGCAGCGTTTTGTCTCGCCAAGATATTTGAATTATGTTAGCCGCAAGAGCTCGAAAATATCTTGGCTAAGAGTCAGGGACGGCCACAAGATGACAGTTAGCCCAAAAATATGAATGGAAATTTAAAGAGAAATCCCTCATTTAAAAAGGTTACCACAAAAAAATGTGCCAACAACACAATGCAAAACTTTATTCGTTTTTGACCAATGTTTACATTTCATTTCGGCAACTCTCTGTGGCAATTTTCGGGAGAGTTGAGCAACTTTATTATTATTTTTACAAAACGCTTTTTGGGCACACAAGGAATGACTGTTTTTAAAAGTAGGAATTCAACTGGAAATTTTTTCAAACATATCTTTTGGGTATCCATTGAAGATTAAGCAGGAATAACCGTTAATAAATATTTTCTATTTCGTGTACAAAAATAAAACTTTTGTTTACTCAGGTGTCAACGTCTTTAATAACATTAGTGAGCGCATTTTTAGTGTTACTTGCTTTTTAAAATTTTGTGTGTTACCGTTCTTAAGAGCACGTTTTAACTATAGAGCTAAAAATATTTCTAAATATTTGGATCTTTATATTTGCTGATTATGGCGTGCCAAATCCATTTGCGAACTGTTAAAAATCCATCCAAAATATGTATATACTTTATGCTGATACCTGTATATAATATTTATGACGCTTATTTTCGCGGTTTGTTTTACGCACCTTAGAATGTGCTAAACAAAAAACGAATCCGCGAATTTTGTGCTAATTACTGGAAAAATGATTTATGGCTCTTTGTAAATTAATTATGGATGTGCTCTTTTTTCGCCAACTGACGAAATTGGATCGTCGAATGGGTTGTGATCTCTGGCAGTCGGCGATAAGACATGATTCTACTTCACTTCCCCATCTCCGGATTACGCTGAAGTCTGAGACTTAATTGAGGTCAGATCGCGGGGACTTTGACACGTTTTCGGAGCAGAGCTGAAGGTCGTTGTTGGTGCTGCGAGATGTTGAATCATGTTTTTAGTGCGTTTACAGGCACTTTCAACACGGTGTTGTATGCGTTATTACTGTGCAAAAATATAAAACCAGTTTCGGAATGGACAATAACAAAGAGCTTACATAACGCGCTGTGCAATGGGGCAAGCTACTCGTAAAATTTGTTTTGGTATGGCCGGTCTGCTACCTGCCTATGCTTTCGAAAACCAGTTTATATTTGGAAGCCCACTCGGTCTCTTGTACTCCAAAATACTGGATGGACTCTCTTCAATCGCCTAAGGCTCCAATCACGTGCTCGTCTCCTCAGACTAGTTATAAACAGCTGGGCGGTTTGGGGCTTAAGTTTCAGCCAACGACCTAACGAGGTTTATATGCTCTTTCAACGTGCTAACTCAAGCTCCAGCTATTTCGAAATTTTTAATTAGGTTTGTTATAGTTGCATGGAAATGCCACATTTTAGGGTAGTGAGCACTCAACACAAGTAGTTCAAATTTATCTGGAATTTTGTAAAGTTACAATATTTTGGTGAACCATACTTCTACACCTATATACCTAAAATACCTGGTTTTATCAAAGAAGACAATATAACTTTGCAGAATAGGTTTGCTTATTTTTAAAGAGCATTTGATAATGTAATAATCAAAATGGGTTTCTTATCTCCGGTCTTCGTTTGTTTTTCAATGAATTATTTATATCCCACAGATCGGTAATTTTGGTGACCGTCTGTGTCAGTTGTTAATTTGAATACCGTCTACAAACTAAGAATTTTGTGCAAATCATTGTGAATTGTTTTTAGTTTGATTGGGTTTGCTGTCACGTGAGTGTTTGGATACTCATATAAAAATGAAGCGTAAGGCGTTACTCTTCTCAGTTGGCTTTGAACCTTCCAAGGTTGATTAAGGTCTTGGATAAGGTTTTAGGGAACTTCCGATGAAAAGAAGATGTGTCATCGAAGCTTCATTTCACCACTTATTAGTTAATTATACCCGTTACTCGTAGAGTAAAAGGGTATACTAGATTCGTCGGAAAGTATGTAACAGGCAGAAGGAAGCGTTTCCGACCCCATAAAGTATATATATTCTTGATCAGGATCACTAGCCGAGTCGATCTAGCCATGTCCGTCTGTCCGTCTGTCCGTCTGTCCGTCTGTCCGTCTGTCCGTATGAACGCAGAGATCTTGGAAACTATAAGAGTTACAATACTGGGGTTAGGCATGCAGATTCCTGAGATTCCTGCGCAGCGCAAGTTTGTTTCAAAAGAGTGCCACGCCCACTCTAACGCCCACAAACCGCCCAAAACTGTGGCTCCTACAGTTTTGATGCTAGAACAAAAATTTTAACTGAAATGTATTGTTCTCATCAATACCTACCGACTGACCTAAAAAAAGTTTGCCACGCCCACTTTAACGCCCACAAACCGCCCACAAACTTCAAAAAATCGTAAATATGAACGCGGATATCTCGGAAAATATCAAAGATAGAGAAACGAGATTTCAGATTTAGATTCCGTAGGCTTGAGCGCAGCGCAAGTTTATTACGCGAATATGCCACGCCCACTCCAACGCCCACAAACCGCCCAAGTCTGTGGCGCCCACAATTTTCATGGTAGATAAAAAATTTAAACTGAAATGTATTGGTCTCGTCAATACCTATCGATTGATTGTAAAAAAACTTTGCCACGCCCACTCTAACGCCCACAACGCTTAAATCTGTCTGCCGCCGGTAGGTGGCGCATTTGCTGCTTGCATATCTCCACTTTCCTTTGGTCCCTTTAGCTGAGTAACGGGTATCTGATAGTCGAGGTACTCGACTATAGCGTTCTTCCTTGTTTTCCACATGGGATCGTGCTTGAGGGTATTAACACTTCGTCTAGACTTTTGTTTAGCGTATATTAACTATAATATATATTATTCATTTCTGCAAACAAGCCGTATCAATTTGAATACAGTCAAGTGCATTGCCTCTATTTCTAATCAAATCGGTTAATAACCGAAAAATACTGCACAATTCTCGCACTTTCACCTGACTCGGTTAATAACACATTTCTTTGTGTTCCCTATTTTTCTGGACAGCACCCACATTGCGAATATACAACAGCAAACGCAAACTTTCAGATACATCTATGAGTGCTAATAAAGTGTAAAGTCTGCTAACTGGCTTAGTGTGAACAGTGATAAAGATGTGAAGTGAAGTGTCGTAGCCTAAGCGAAATAAACCAGGAAGTATTGCACCAGCTTGCCCCAGTTTGAATTTATCACCTTAATTACAAAAGCCTCACGATGAATGCCACCGAGGACTATATATTGATGGACCCGACGGAACAGATATCGCAGACTTTGGATCTGCAACAAAATGACACACATAACCAACGAACACACCCCACTGTGGAAGAGTATTATGAAAGTGAGTACCAGATTTGTAATGTAGTAATCTAAGATCTTATTGCACGAAACAGAAATTTGTTATACCTTAACTGATCCTTGGGTTACTGAAATAGTTTCTTGTTTGTTAACTTGATTGAATGGGTATACTAATACTTATTTACCTACCTAACACTGCATCTAAAGTTGTTAGCCAAAAATATTGACACCTATTACAGAAATATCTAAGACTTAGAAAGAAAGTTCATGTTTTACAGGGTGTAGGTACTTTAAATTTGAGATTCAAGATATTGATAATAATCTAAGTTTATCAGTACTTTGATTTAGGCTAAGAAGGTATATGAAACATCAAATAATATTTCCTTAACCACCTTTACTTACTCGTAGACTTATAGAAGTAGTTTGTGTTGCCTCCTAGGACCCCATCCACTGCTCCCGACTAATTGGGTTTTTGCCAACTCACTTACAGACATGACTGCCTTTCTCAGCCTCGCCATCTTCATAGCCAGTCTGCTGACCATCCTGAACATCTGCATATTCTCCACGACGGTCTCACGGCTGCGGCGTCACCTGAACACGCCGCTCTTGAGGCCCTCGATTATAATGGTCGGTCTGTATCCGATTATCTCGCTGGCTGCCCTGGTTACCATCCTGGTGCCCTACTCCTGG
This sequence comes from Drosophila subpulchrella, assembly GCF_014743375.2. NCBI lineage: Eukaryota > Metazoa > Arthropoda > Insecta > Diptera > Drosophilidae > Drosophila > Drosophila subpulchrella. The sequence goes on along the minus strand of NC_050612.1, from coordinate 6,184,954 downwards.
TTCGCCTGCCACACGGTGATGCACGTGATGTTCATGGTCGGAGGACCGGTGTTCCGTACGTTGCTCTTCCGTTACGTAAGCTCGGAGCAGAATTACGTGAAGGAGACGGGTGGCGAGGCGGTGCAACTTAATACTCCACCGTGCTGCTGCTGCTGCCTCTGCCTGCCGCTGGTAATTCCCACCAAGGCGAAGCTCTGCATCTCCAGATACATGGTATGTGGTTAAATAGGATTTATAAATAAGTATTATTTTGTATAACGCTATGTTTTAGGTCTGGCAAATGCCCTTCTGGCAGGGGTCCATCATGCTGGTGATGAACATCCTGTACTACCGGGACATTCAGCTGTACCACCAGGTCATGTACTTCTTCATCCCCTTCATCGTCTGCTCCATTGTCCTGGGGTAAGTAATTACTTTTAGTGTATTTTTAAAGTATTCTAAATTGAGTTTGTATTCAAAAACAGCGTTTGGTCCCTTCAAATCACGGTGCGGGCAATTACCAAGCTGCGGGGCGACTATCAGCTGAGGAAGAAGATGTTCTGCCTCCAACTGGTGGTGATGTTGTGCAAACTGCAGTACTTGGTCCTTTACGATCAGCTAGATGGCATCAAAATGGGCGGGGAGTACCCCATCAACCACACCATCTACAAGCAAAGTGAGTTTTTTACTTGGTGGTTTCTTTCTATCTATCTATCAGCAGATTCCAGAGGCTTAAATGATATTTTCAAAAGTATTTTAAAAATCTATTTTACTTATTTCGATCTCAAAATTTTAAATGTATGCTAATTTAATATTCTTCCTATTTCAGCTATCATTAACATCCTAATCCTAGTGGAAATGGTTCTGGTGTCCATGATGGTTCAGAGTGCGTATCGCACTCCCATTCAGGTTCAAATCGATGAGGTCAATAAGGAAAAGGAAGTAACTCGCATTTGAGTCATTTTGCGGATGATGGAGCTTTAGTAGAAAGTAGAAAAATATTGTGATAAATTTAATAAAGAAAATGTAGTTAAATTTATATGAAAATAACTTGAAAGCTATTTTTGGAGATCTTAATTTTAACGTAGTTATCTTAGAGTAATTTTTGAAAACAAAATGAAGTATTGCCTGTAAATCAAACTTGCAGGCGAGCTAAATCTTACTCGACTAGCTGGCTTAACAAAAAGCGTCACAAATCATGTTTTTCCATCTCAACTCGGTCTCGACTGGAGGAACCACCCCCTTGGTGGAACCACCAACCTCCTTTTAGCCATGCGAGTCGCGTTTGGCTCATAATTCTCCCTGCGGCCTTGCAGAGGGTCGAGATCCGTTTTACATTTTTCAACAGGACAAACAAAACGCTGGACGACTTAGGCCAAATGCCCAAGTGCCATAAAAATACAATAAATATAATATATCTCCTTTCTGTTTAGATAGCCTTTTTGGATAACTCAATTGCTGTCGCAACGAGGTATAGGCCAGAAGACGTGGCAACTCGGGCTTGAAAATGCTGGAAGAAAATATGACGAAATCCAGAAGATGGGCAAAAATTAATATTGGGAGTGACAGAATCCGGAGCTGGGGCAGCATAAACAACAATTGTGTACTGCAAGGCAGTGCGTTGAAATTTATGATTTATTTGAAACGAAAGTACATTGTGCTCTGCCCAAATAAATCACACTAAAGATGCTGCCAGCTCAGAAACCAAACGAAGTGGGGGAGAACAAGGGACAGGAGGTGGTTGTTTGGTGGGGGAAGAACCAGGGCCACCGGGCAATGAAAATCAAATATAGCACTAGGAGAGAAAATTTCACTAAACTGGGAATACCCTTAGAAGGCAGGGGGTCTTCAAAAACTACTGTGTCAAACCAATTTTTAATATGGCTTAAGTGTACAATCAAGTTGCTGGTTGCTTTACTATCTCGAAGCATTATAGAGTCTATAGAGTCCGGATATGATCTTAATAATATCTTTATTTAAATATTGGTTTCGTTTTATTTTTTTTATTTTCCTAAGGTATATATTTAACTCTTTTAATACATATGCATAAATCGTTCTATATACATTTTAATATATGTATTTAATATCTAATATAAAAGACCAATCTGTTTTTAAGTAATATTCCGATGTTTTAATTTTTAAGAAATGTAAATCCTGTAAAACTAATCCTGTAAGCCAAAGCAAGTATATAGAGGGTATCAAAAGGCTGTCTTAGTCCGGCAAAAGGATGTCGTGAAGGGGGGGCTGTGAGCAGCCAAGTGCCACGGTCGTCGTGGCTGGGCATGGTTATCTTATCGTTCTTTTATGATGTACACAACGCCGCAGAACGCCAGCTATGAGCCGCCCATGGCAGCCAAAGTCCTGGGCCGCCATTCCACCCCTCCTCCACCACCCCTGCCACTCATCCCCAGAAAGCCCCTCTTGGCCCGGTCGAGATGTCGCTTTTTATGAAGACGCTTGTTTGCTCGGTTTGCCAGAGCTTCGGCTGCTATCCTGTTGGCTCTGACTCGACTGAGGCAAGTAAATCAGATTAAGTATCCGCTGCTCATTTTGATGAGTTGTGGAGACGACCAGCCAACGAACCTTAGCGCGACTATTCATTGCGACTCTTGATTTCATATTATTCCCTTCTGCCGCATGTGGCGAATGGAAAGTTTTAATTGAAGGCAGCATTTGCAGCAAGGCATTTATGTTTTATTTTAATCTCTATTGAAGTGCTCCAGAAAAATTATTGTCGATGTTTTTCTCAAGGAAAGGCAACTTGAAAATGAAAGACAGCCTTTTTATAGCAATACATAAAGTAAAACCATTGAAGAATAAATTGCAAGCCATTGTTGTCAGATGACGTAAAAACGCAAAACAATTACACCTTTAGTAGTTTTATCTTACTGTTGTCTTACCCTGAGAGGATTTCAAATTAAATGATTTATGACATGAAATAGTATTCAGCATCTTTTATAACTTGGGTATTTATCGGATGGCGAATCGATTTCTTTCAGAGCCTAAGCCTGAGGGTGGGCAACAAATTCGGTTGAAACCGAACTTTGCCATTTTGATTTCGACCCAAAACAACTTGAATTTCATGTAGCACACTCTTCGGGTGCATATAAAATTCATAAAGCTTTTGCGGAGGGGAAAGTTGTGGGGCTGCAAAATTAAAGAAACCACTTCTGTGCTTGCCACCCACTTGAAGTCGCTTGTGTCTGCCTTTGTCTACGCTTCTTGGCCATGTCCAAACACGTTAGGCCCTCCGTTCGGACGGTAAGAGGGATTGGCTGAAAGCTGTCTGGGCCCCGCTGTCAGTCTGTGTCTTATGTCACTGGCCATTAGGCGCCGTTCGAGGCCTTTAAGATCTGCCCACTTTTGCAGTGTCTTTTTAAATCCCCAAATGGACCAATTTCACGACTACGTTATGGCGACAACACTTAGACAAATTAAATAATGCGCATACGCAATGTGGTGCCGCTGCTTAATTTTCGTAATAGAAATTATAACACAATATTTGTCATTCACAGGCAATTTAACAAATTCGAGTAGCAGCTCATCGCCCGGGATCTCATTTCTCATTCGCCTCCTTTCCCCCGAATCGGTATTTTCCCCCACTATTGCTCCCCAGGAATTTTATGATTATTGACAGCCCATTTTCGTTGACTTGACTCTGCTTTCCGCTTTCTTCTGGGCTTTTACTTCGTTTTATGCTGCTTTCTCTTGCCCTTTGTTTAAGGAGAACCTGCCTTCTGTGCGGACCATTTCGCTGGTGCTAAGTAAATAAGTTTTATGACATTTCTTTCTTACTGCTGGCCGTTGTTTCTGATGCCTTCGCCTCGTAAAATCGCAAACGTCTGCGCCTTATACTTGATTGATTTCAATGGTGGAAGCTGACGCTTGATTTGCGCCACTTGCTGATGGTCGAACATAAGGATCAATGGGGGAATAATTCATGGGCTGTACTGCGAAGGCCCCTAACTCCTAGCATATAAAATTCCACTAGAGTTCAAGAGGGTGTAAGAATAATAATGTACGACCTCAAAAATATTAAACTCGTATGCTTCTTAAACCTTATATACATTTCCACAAATGTTTTGCTTAAGGGATTTCTTATCAAATTAGGCAAATATACTTTCCCATAATTTAATTAAAAATCGGGCAGCCAACGTTGACTTTTCCGACCCCAAGTCAGCAGGCCAACCATCCACACACATTTGAGCATTCCGTGAGCCGAGAATTAATTAATGTTAAGCAGCGAAGAGTGAAGCGGCCATAAGAAAAATATTTGCGCATGTTCCGGCATAATTAAAAGGGTTTGCCAACTGTTCCCGCTGTTTTTTTTCGGCCAGCAAACCCCAAAGAAAACGTTAAGAAAAATATGCCAAAGCACTTTCGGCCGAGTTTTGATTTTTTGTATCAAATTAGGAATAAGTTTAACTTCTAGGTCGACAAAGAATATTACCTGTAAGCCGAAGAGAAGCTAAGAATAATATACCAAACTCTTTAATGCATAAAAAGTTTTTTATTTAAAATTAAAAAAAGGATTAAAAATCTATTAAATATAATAATATATATAATAAAATCCTCCATCTGTTATTTTTATAAAAATCCCTACACATAGTTTTTGCATACCTTGTGATATTTTCTGTACTCGCTTATAACACAATATTCCGACTCCTTCCTTTGGTCACACATCCCAAGGACCCGAAACCATCGGAAAAACCAGGAGGACCGGCTCAGCTTTAACGAGTATCCTGCTGGTCCGACGGTCGTCTGGGAGTCGCAGCCTTATGCTGAGCACTCAGTTTAACAATGGCAAACAAGTAAAACGCTACGAAATCCGCTTAAAGAGCATTTGTATGTAATGGCAAGAAACCGAGCAAAAAGAAAGCGGGAAAGCAACAGCATCCAGGCTGCATTGCCATGTTAGAGTTTTCCGCTTTTTGCTGTTTTTCTTACACCTCGGCATGCCTCCATTAGGGGATTTTGCATAAGTGACAAGGCTGGCAGAGGCCCCCTACTTTTCCCACTTTCTCCCCAGTTCCACTACCCCCATCAGCATATGTGCCCCTGTGTGAGTGGCTCGGATAAAGCCGGGCTAATGCAGCACACAGAGACAGGCATAAGGCGCTGGTAACACGACACGCTTGTCAAATGCTCCCCTGCCGAGGTCGATGGACATGGCCAGAGATACGGGTACACTGTGAGAAAGTGAATCGAGAATGTGGAAATATTTCAGTTTTTATATGTTGTATTGGGGCGGCCATTAAGGGTGGCATTTCAAAATGGCCACTTTACACGTACAAATTATTATGAAAAAAGTGTTTCAAATATTTTATTTTATTTTACTAAATATTCTTTAATTATTTTTGTGTCTTTTTTCTATACTTAGATCATTGTAGTTTGGTTCCCGTGCTATCTCAGATACAGGTATTGACAGATAGATACAGGCTTTGAAATATTTGAGATTTAAAAATTATATTAAAGTAATCATTTGGATCTACAAATTATGATCCACTACATTTTAAAAATATTTTATTTAAATATATTTTATTTAAAAATATTCCTTAAGTCTGCTTAATATTCAGAGGTTTATCTGTTCTTCTGTAATGTTCTGTAAATCTAAAAAACCAAAATTTAAATTAAATTAAAACATTTTAAAATATATATGTTTTTATTTTGCTATAATATTTTCTGATCAAAAGAAAACAAACTTTTTGATTTCCTTTTGTGTATAAATATACAGACTCAGCTCTGACGTAGCTCAATTGCATTAAGGCGCTGGTAAAAGTCGCAGCATCAGCAGAAACTACTTTAATTGAATGGGGACGCCACTGGGATCTTCCGCCTCCATAGCAACTATTGTTCGGACCGTGGACTGTGATTGGATAAATGATTAAGTAGTTTGCAATTAAACCAGCGGAAACTTATTTTCGTTGAAGTTAATAAGTTTTTGGATTTAATTGAGTAAACTAAGTGGAAGTTTTTTATGCCAGCTGTCAGTGAAAACGATCCGATATGTGATTAAAAGGGTGGTAAGAGAAGGGTTGTTAATACAAGAACACACATTTTTGAGATTTAAAAAACCTCTCTTAAAGATGTGATGTTTTGTTATTTTTATTATTTTAGTATTTGTTGTGAGGACTTGTTGTGCAATCAATACAAAAAACTATATTTTAGATTAAGAAAGTTTGAGTAAAATTGTTAGTACTTAACTGAATAAAAGTAAAATCGTTTATAAGGCTATAATCAGAAAACATAAGATTGCGAAATAAATTTTATTCAGAAGAACATATTTTAACCAAATATTGCCAGCCAATTTACTTAATCACACCCCCCGAGAGACTCCTTCCTTGCCAACTGGTTCCGCTTATGTGATTACTCTTACTATTAGTGAAGTGAGCCGATCCGGCCAAGTCCTTTTGGTTTTCCCACCTTGGCCCGAAAGGCCAACACGTCGGCTGTGTATAGTATATGGGGAGTAATAAACCATCAGTCAACGGCCCGGAATGCCGAAGAAATAAAAACGGGATGAATAAATAGATTGGAGGCGCTGGCGACTGACCAACTCGAGGCCAGTGCCTCCTTTGAGGTGTTTGCCAAGTCCTGCAGCCATCCTCCCCGGTCTGATGTCCTGGAGCGCAGCTGATCAAGGCTAATCAATTAAGTTCCACAAAAGCAATTTATTACAATACCTTGGTGAGCGAACAGCACCCTGTGTAATCGATGGAAAAGGTTGTTGGCCAAGCAAACATATGGTTCGAATAAAACCGTATATGGTGTACATATTTAATCACAGTACAGTAAGATGAATGGCTCTAAGCTTAATACCCTAATCAATAGTTTAAAACGCAGTAAATACCATTTCAAAACAATGTATTTATATTATATATATTATATTATTATGTTTTTTAAAAAGAGTTATTAATTTTGCCATCATGAATGCTTCTATTGAGCATAATTTGTAAGACTTTGTATTCTATGTTAGAAAAATGTATTTTTATCTATTATTTTAGCCTTACAATAATTAAATTTACTCACTTAATTTACTTTGTGGGTACATTATTTTCAATCGCTCTAAATATGTGCGTAACCTTTAAAAAATTTATTGTGGTAACTTCACACCAGAGATTTAGGATTCAACTGGCCAATTTGGCTAACCCTTTCGCCTGAAAGCCATTCCAGCTAGCCGCAGTCTGATGAAGACCATTGAGTTTCATGTGACCACAAAACTTTCGCTTGGCGGCGACTGCGAGGACACAATTGCCACATGAAGTGCGCAACATGGCCATAAAAATTTAAAACTACAAAGAGTCCACGGGAAACGAGGATGGAGTGGAGTGGCGATGGCGGTGCCATTAAAGCACTCGAGGATGCGGCGCGTGTGCTCCGAGATCAGCATCATTAACACTATTTTCCCTAGGCGGTGCTTCAAAATGACGACGCCAAAGGGGGTTTCGGTGGGTTAAGCTGGGATAGCGTTGCCCGGAGTTCGCCCAACGATGACACTGACAACTGGCTTCTAGTCAAGTCGAGTTTGGTTTAGTTTAGCTTGCCACAATCATTACGAACACTTAAGAACCCGCCCCCAGGACGTTCCTGGGAAAGCTCTGCTTTTGACACTGGTGTGGGGATTTCTGGGGGTTTTCCGGGTGGGGAGACACTCCAAAAAATAGGGGATAGCCACAGTGGCACAGCGCACTTCCATACACTTGCCACTGGATGTGGTGGAAGTGCCTGGGAAGTGGTTGAGTGTTTGCCCAGAGAGGCAGACATCAAGTAGTTGCCTCGTCCTGACAGTGAGTCCAAATAGAAATCCATTTAATTTTCAAATAGTGAAATGTTTGCCCACGCACACGCATGGTGGGAAATGTCCTGAATGCCTTTCACCGTCCCAGCGAAATTCCCTGCCATAATGGCAAATGGTAAATTCAGCACTCGCTCTTTTATTTATGCAAAGGTGGGCCCCATTGTTCGCATTGTTTGCCGGACATAACTTGCATTCCCCTGGTGCTCTGCAGAGCCCCAACTGAAATGCATGACCATGAAATACTGAGGAAGGGTGTTAAAAGTGATGGGGTTCTCCCATCCATTAATGAATAAATGAACGCTCAAGAGACAGGCGACTCAGCCTTGGAAAAAGAGGTGTTGAAAGAGGTTTTGTGCTCAAGAACCAGAAGGAGAAATTATATTTAAACAACATTTTAAGTCAAATTTCAATTAAAGTAAGTTATAAGGCCGAGGCAAGAACTATATGCACACTACTATTATTCTTGTCTGATAAGGGTGTGATTAAACCTTGAATATAAACCTAGCACTTTCAAAAGAAATAATAAAAATATCTTTATAAAACTATCAGCGACTGTATAGATTGATTATTGATCCGATTTTTTAATCAAAAAAATACCATAGTGATTCTCTTTGGTTTGCCTTCCCATTTTCATCATGATCTTAAAGTTTGTAATTTGTATTATATTTTAGTTTTAAACTATAAAACATTTTTTTAATTATACTTTATTAGTAATTTAAAGGCTAGGTTTATATAATATTTGATACTTTAAAACGCGTACCATCTTAAAGTACTGTCGCTAGGTATTTTATCTTTAAACGCTAAGACTACGCACTTTGGAAGGGCTAATCGATTTCCATATCTGGCCCCAGCAGCCTCGTTAATTATGGGCGTTAATTCAAAGATCAGGACCCCAGTTCCCGCATCCCCGAGGGCCTATAGAGTTGGCTTTCCAAGTGCATTATGGACCATCCAATTTCACAGCCCCGTAACAGGGGTTTACGGCGGGGGATTGGGTTACGCTCAGTAGTTCAGGTAAGCGGTGTGTGTGTGGGTGTATATTGGTGTGCTTATTTTGCATAATTGACTGTAAATGGAGGCCGCCGAAGTGTGGGTGTGTGCGTCTGCTTGCGGTTGTGTAATTGGCATTCGGCCTATCAGGCGTCCACGGTGCGTATGGGTAATGCTTTCGAGGTTTTAAACATCGCTAATTGCACGGCGAAATGGAGAAAGTAATAAACGAAGTGGGCGGCGGGCGGGGCAAGCACGCACTTTTCTGGCCTGTCATATCCACGAAATTCCGAGCACATTAGCAAACAACTTTGGGCCAAAGTACCCACAACAACAGCGCATAAAAATCATATTAATGGCCGTAGAAAAAGGCGCCAACTGAACTGTCTGAGGCACTGAGCTACAGCGTAATGGAATTATTTAAAAGGAATATGATGATATATGGGAGTAATTAGTTAAACTTAATTATCAAAGTATTTAAGACATTGATTAATAAAACAGAATTATTGCTTTTATTTCAACAAGACAAATCTTTAAGATTCTATTTTGATGAAAGTTTAAGTACTTGTAAGTGGAATGGTGGTCAGGTTTGAGTTTGTAAAGCATACGTTTGAAATCTAAAACCTGATCTTTTGACAGTTTGCAATTCAGAGCTGTCAAATTGCGAGTGCCCTGCTGACCAGTGTAATGTGCGTTTGCCAAAATAAACACAAACACATGACAAATGGAATGGTTCGCTTGTATGCCTAACAATTCCACTCCGCACACACACTCGCCCAGCTCACACCGACACACGCCCCCTTCCACGCCCACCATCTTAGTCCGAAAGGTCAGGCTTGTTGTTTTTGCTCTTGGCATTTTTGGGTTTTTGGTTTTAGTGGCATTCGCTGTTGGCCGTTTCTCTGCGGGTGTCAATGTCGAACAGGACGTGGTGGGCGGTGGGCGGTGGTTGGTGGGTGGTGTTAGGTGCCCCGCCCACCTCGACACTCACACACACGTAGCACATACGTGTCGGACTGATTGCACATAAATTCTGTGGATGTGTGTGTGCTCCTCGCATTTCCTCCTTTCGATTTTTTGGAGCAGGGAACGTTAATACAACGCATTTTGTTTACAACTTTTCACTTTCTGATTTCAGCTTTCTGTTTTTATTTGCCTTTCAGCTTGCAGCTCAGCGTTTTCGTTGGCCAAGGAATTTTCCTATTTACGTGTTTTCCTTTCGCCTTCACTTTGTTTATTTATTTGTTTCTTTATTTGCAGTTCCTGGAATTTATTTGTAAAGCTGTTTGGTTATTCATTTGACATTTGGCGTCAATGGATATTCGAATGGAGCCAAGTGGCAGCTGGGCCCGAAAAAGTACACCGAAAGAATAATTTAATTGGATAACATGCAACAGTTAAATGTAGTATTACGTAGTATAACGTAGTGTTTTCAAACAATTTAGTTATATTTTAAATTAATTTTATTAACAACAAGAAAGGAAGTTAACTTCTGCAAGCCGAAGTTTGTACACCCTTGCAGTTATAACAAATAATTAATGTTAGTAACACCATGTTAAATTCTTTAGGATTGTTGCTAGCTCCAGTGATATTTGTTTAGAATTAAATTCGTGATGCTGAAAAGTTAAAATATTCTATATCCCAGAGTAAAAGAAAATACGATCAAAATCAACAAAGCAAAATTTTTTAAAAATAATTATTTTAATTTTTCTCTGACCGTTTCTTTGACAGCTATATGTTAGAGTCGTCCGCTTTTTATTAAATTTAATTCTAAATTCCTTAAAATACATCAATTTAAATATTATCATATTACATCAATTTATAATATTTTAAAAAACACCGAAGCTACAATTTGTTTCAAATTATTTTCCCACCAATTTTCCGATTGTTCCTATGGCAGCTATATGATATAGTCTTCCGATTTCGATCAAATTAAATTATAAATTAAGAACTAATTAAAAAATGTTATTTCCAAGCGTAGGAGGTTATATGTTAAGGAACACCAAAGATATAATAAAAAAAAGCATTTTTTTTAGATGAAGAAATTTGTTTGCTTTTAAAAATATTACTAAGTTTTCATTTCAAAATGCACAGTTTTTTATAGTGTTTAATATATTTGAATTAGATTTGAATTTGTGCCCTGCTTATACGCATTATTTGCCTATACCTTTTCTTTACAAATAAATATGAGAAAGTAATAAAAAAATTCCTGTCACTGTGGAACAGTTTGGCAAGCCCTCAACTGAAATCAATCTTAAATGCAACCCATTACTGTCACTTAAATTGCCTTTTACACATCCACACACTGTGACGTTGCCCATCAGTTTGATTTACTATTGCACAATTTTAATTACGTGGCAACGAGGCCTGAATACGTCGCATATATCAAGTGGGTACCGTATTGCAATTAATTTATGCCAAACGGCAGCCAAAGTAATTGCACCAAATTGACACAACCGCATGTACTGCGACTGGGAGAAGGGCTCCCTTTTCTGGGATCCAGGATTTTGAGGAGTCGAGAGACATTATGCATGACTGCTGCTGGTCGAAAGCTAAGCTCACGGCAATCCATCCGCATTGAAATAGAGCCAACTGGGCCACATCCATTAGTCCCCTGCATACATAGCATGCGAATGGCAACCAGCTACTCTGGGCACGTGCTCGCCAACAAGTAGGGATTGCAAGGATTGCGAGGATACATGCCCAGATACTTAGGCACTGCCAAGTGCAAGGCTGCCACTCACACATCAATGTCCCGGCCGAGTTGAATTACAAATGAGCCCTTGTCGAGACTTGCCAATGTCCTCTCGACATCCCAGTGAGAGGCTCCTGAGGTTTATCATTGTTGGCTATTGGCATTGAGTGCAGGAATCCGGAAACTACACGGGGAAAAACGGGAGAAAAGGTGTCCTGTGCTACAGCTATAAAAGATTTTGATAGACCCATCTAAAATCTCTAGATCTTTATAGTCTTACATAAAGCTGTCTATAAGTATGCAACAATATTTTATAATTAGTTTCTAACTTTCAGAGATGTTTCATGATTTCTGATGATATTATGACTCTTGCTTTATTTCCGGAGTAACATACTGGATGTATTTTAAAAAGTCATGGCAACCTCAGCATGTATGTTTTAATATTATATGTAAATTCAAAAGATGTAAGTTGAAAATAGAGAATGTTCATAATAAACTTTAATATTTTAAAATGGTTACTATTTTACATATTTCGATAAGTTATTCAAATTATAGCTTTGCAAATGAAATAAATTCTAGACAACTTTTATTCATATATACATACAAAAAAATGTAAAACTTTTTAGTAAAGATCTCCAGAAATGATTGTTTTTACATCAATATTACATAGCAAATAACAAAAAACTAATTTTTAGTACGTCCGCTTTTTTGTAAGTCTCAAATATTGATACAAAATTTGTTAAAATATTGTTTTGCAGTTGTTGGGGGTCTGGTGCCACGTAGATGTCGAAGTTCGACATCGACAGTGTGCAACATAAATATCAAATATCGTCGCCGTCGAAAGCAAAAGTTTTCAAAGTTTCGCCGGGCTTTCCTCAGTTTCCCTGGTTTGCTAGCTGCATTATTGCTGCTTTTTATCTGAGCCCCAGCAGACACTGGAATTCCCATTTTCTACCCCGTGTCGCATACATAATTAATAATTTTCTGCAATATTAATCGCTGGCAGACCTTGCGCGCCCTTCAGTGCAATTCTTTTGTCGGAAAATATGTCTTTTGTTTGGCAGAGAAGGCGGCAATCAATGAAAGTGTCGGCCCAGCTTGTGTATAAAACCCGCTTGAATTGTCCATGGAGTAATTGTTTTAAAAAGTGGTTTTAAAGAGGCAGCACAAATTTGATCATATTTATAATGTTGAGCCAAAAAGTTGAACTTTCAAATGAGTCTCCATAATTTCATCCTTGGCAAGAGGCAAGAAATTGGTTCTCAAACAAAGTGCCTCAATATGGGGAGACTTACCATTTCGAAACCTGCTTAACCATTTTCAATAAATTAAACTCTCGAACAGAGGAACGAACAAATTTGCATATTTATTTGACTTGTTTTTGTTGCCATTCATCGCCGTTTTGTGTGCGTAACTCAAGACGGAAAAACCAAATTAAAAAGTAATTTGAAAACCTTTAAACGCAAACGAAAGTAAATTATGCAAACATTATGGTTGAGGGTCCTCCCAAACAAGGCAACAAAAACCGACCGGGAAAACCAAGAACACGTCCAGGAAGGACAGCTGAGACCCGGGGGAAGTGGGCGCCCAAGGAAAACTTAGCCAAGGTCACATGCGACATGGTTGCCATGGTTCATTTTCTCCGGCCATTTCCTCCCTTGGCCTAAATGCCATTTTATGAGATATTCAGAATTCTCATTTCACTGTCGCTTTTTCGGGGGTTCGCCGGCTACAAATGACACTAATAATTTCCATTTAAATGAAGTCATGAATAAAAATCAAGTGCAAGTGTTTGTCTTTCCCTCGCTGGCCATAATTGTAGAGAACGGCAAATGATTTTCATATTGGGTTCACCGAGGGGTGTCTAAAAGTCAGCTGAGGGTGACTTTGAACTAGTCGGGGAAACATTCCGTGGAAAATGCAAAGTGAGCTGGCAAATAGACGAAAAAGTCATTGCTTTTAATGGAATGAGAGGTCAAGATTTTTTGAAGAAAAAGATACAATATTACTTCAATAATTTAAATGAATTTCAAAATTATATATGATAAATATAACATATATGCAAAAATACCATGATTGCTAAACCACTTGAACAGAAACTTATGAATAGATTTTTAGAAACTGAATACAAGTTTACAAGTTAAAATATCTTGACAAATTAGCATTTATGGGTAGAATGAGGTATATACCAAATGCTACTTCTGGCAACCCAATTACTCAGAGCAAGTGGTTTCAATCCGAGAATTTGACCGACTTTGCTGCTATATAGTTGTTAAGACATAAAGTCACTGAACTGTTGGAATTTAACTCAAGTTATTGTGAAACACATTGTACTTTTCTTAATCTTTGTATATTTTACTTAATTAATTTTTGGTATTACTATTATTGTTTTTTACTATTTCGGTATACAGGATTTACAAAACGTAGGAAATAAAACTGCACTATTTTAGTTTGCCTAAAATAATAATTAAAACCAACTGCATTAACTACATTATACAAAGGCTAGTAAAATCTCTGTGGTTAATAATTACTCAATCAAACTTTAGTTCCTCCTAACTTAATGAAATTACCTGCTCTGCAAAATCCGAGTCACAAGGCCTGTAGCCACATTTACCTGCTGTATATCCCCATCCGACTCCTGCTCGATCAACATCGCAACGCTCCTGGCAGGAAAAGAAATTAGAAATGCAAATGCAATGCATATTGAAAGGCGTCTCCGACGATAACAAACATTTCCCACAAGGCGCTTTCTGCTAAATGAAAGCAAAGCAGACTGTCGATGTTGTTTCACAGATATGCAATCAGGTGAATCGGCAGCAGTTAGTGTCCTGAAAGGAGTGTGTTAGGGGAAAATCAAGGAAAGCCGGAGCAAAGCCACCGGGGGCCAGGTCCGTGTGGCAACATACATCAAGAAACAGTTGCCAAGGTAACCCGAAATGTGTCAACATCCAGCCGGATCTGCAGCAGGTGAGGTGCCGTGTGAACAAGAGTTCCTGGACTCCTCCAGCTACGATGTGAATTTAAATATGCAACTAAATATTTCCACAGACCTGACAACGTTGGAAATCTATTAACACGTTTTGACACTTGCAGCCAGAAATTGCCTCGGCAGAATTTGGATTTAACGGGAAGGGAGGGAAAGTGCCGTGGGTACATCGGCAACTAAATGTCAATTTATTTTACATCAAACAAGAGCCCGAAGACAACATGCTAGGCAAGCCGGGGATGTGGAAGGACCTACATCCCTCGGCATCCTTGCCAACTTTTCGCCCAAGTTTTGGCTTTCAATTTTGCAAATGAGGTGACAGGAGACATGTGCGAAAGTTTTTTGAGATAACATCCAGCCAGAACGAAGGTGTGTGTGTGTTGTTTACAAGTTAACTGATTTACGTTCGTGATTTTGGCCTGGGAAACTTTTCATTTTACACGTATCTACGCAAAACAAAGGGAGACGGCGCAACTTTGTCTTGGCCCGAACAACGAGCTGTTTGCAAAGGAGATGCTTAACTCAAATAGTGCAAAACAAATTGTGGCTTGTCTGGCTTTCTCAGTCATCAAGTGATGGCAATTGTTTCGGTGCAGGCCAATTCCACCTCCTGTACTCGCTCGAAGAAATAAAGAAACCCTTATGCATTCAATATTTGATTTGAGGCTTGGAGTAAAATACCAATTGTTCTCTATTTTATTAAAGAAATAAATAAATGAACAGATAAATTGATTTTCTGAACATTGAATTGCTACAATCCACTTTGGGCATCAAATCTGTTGGAAATTCATGCCACAGAGTTGCCATAATCTTTTCTTTATTTTGAAGGCTTTAATAACTAGTATATTTTAGCCAGTAAAACAATCTTCATAAATATTATAAACGCATTTAAATCCCCTTAAGCTTGTGAGCAAACTGAGTACTTTTTATAGGCAAAGTTAACGACTTTCCCTTCACCAGCTTAATTGCCCCACATGTGCCCTCCGACACATACTTCTTTGGGGGCTTTCCGTCATAGAGTTTCCTTAGAAATCGACTTGATTACCCATCCTGCTCGTTAATCCAATTAAGAGGGATCCAATTAGCATCGCTGACAGCCTGCATCCTGTGCCTCATATCTGAGAGTCCTTTCTAATTCCATTACGGCGAAAAAAGTGCAATCTCTTTGCCACCCGCCCCCTTTGTTGGCGTTCTCCCCCAGCTCGAGGCCCAAAACACCTGGCCAAGGTTGGGGGCCAACTGCTTTCGCCTAATAACCATCAACGGCCTAATGTGCAGGTGCTTAGCATAAAAAGCAGGGTAAGGCAAAGACATTGGCAGCTTCAAAGTGTAGCTGGCGCACTTAGCATAATGGACAAAGCCTGAAACGCGATTCAACCAAAAATTGGTCAAAAACTAGGCTCTCTTAGGGGTAAATCGAAGAGAGCCCCAGGATAACTAAGAGAAAAAAGCTCCTTTTGGGGCTATGTGCAACAGGCCGTCGACGCTTGATTGGTGACAAATGTGTTTTGATTCGACCAAAAAGGGAAAGTTGCCACTTTCCAATTTCGAAATAGTGGCAAAACAAAAGACAACCGAAATTAACTTTAATGCGACAACAATTCAGAACAGAAATTTACGGTAATTGCGGCAATTACATTTCCAGAAATGATGCTGCAAACACAGCCGAGATTGCTGGCATTCCACGGGACACTTCCTCCCGGGAAAATAGTTTACGGATTTTCCTCCTCCAGTCTCGTAAAAGCAAATTGAAGCCATTGACTGGGAAAAATCCCGCTTGCCATTACATTTGGCTGGCTGACTCGCTGGCTGCCAAGGTTTTGCGTCTTAGCCGTTTTATAAATTTCAATTTCTGAAATGCTTAGCATACTTCGGGGAGCCCCGCAGCGCATAGTTCACACGGAGAAGGAACGTAGCGAATGCGATAAGTCCAACACAGTAATCGTAATCAGTGACATTACCTGGGCTCGTCTTTGACATTGGGTGGGTCCTGATTGGGATCGAGGGGGTGGGGAGTGCGCAGCGTAATAAGATTGGACGGGAGCGTCCTCTTGTACTAATTAGCTGCAGGGTAGCAGGGAGCATGATGAGGTGAGGTCCCGGGGAACCCTATAAGGATAAAATAGTATTTAATCTTTCTACTCTCTGACACTTTCTGGAACTTCATTGTATCACTATTTTCTATCACTATATCTATCTATCACTTTATCACTTGACTTACCATTGCTCTTTTATAGGAAGGAGTCCAACATTCTCTCAGGATTTTCATAGCGATTTTATTTTGTATCACTAAACTGTTATTGGAACCATTCTAACATTTAATGAATAGTGATAATGAATAATAGTAATAATATCTATAATAATATAATATCTCTCTAGTATTTAATGAATAATAATAATAATATCTCTATAATCTTTTAACCACTGCACTGTTATTGGAACCAGTCTAATATTTAATGAATAATAATAATGAATAATAACAATAATATCTCCATAAACTTTTAACCACTTTACTGTTATTGGAACCAGTCTAATATTTAATGAATAATAATAATGAATAATAACCATAATATCTCCATAAACTTTTAACCACTTTACTGTTATTGGAACTAGTCAAATATTTAATGAATAATAATAATGAATAAAAGAATTACTGTTAAAAGAAAAACCAAATGATTTTAAAAAAACTTTTTTAAGGTTTTTTCTAGCAGTTCCAGGATATTCGGAGCTTCCACATGGCATTCTGTTATATATATATAATTTATATTTGTTCTCGCTCCGCTTGTTTATGGGGAACATCATGGGCATCATTATCGTCAGCAAACGTTGGAAAATTCAATTAACGTTTTCAATTCGCCTCCACCCCCACCCCCTTTCGCTTTAATCCGTAAATTCTTCCCCGTCGTGCAAATTCCGGAATTATAACTCAACTTGTGCGTGACATTTTTATTGCTTATACGCAACGTTGTGCATGCAAATATTTCCACCACTATGAATATTCAATTTGGCACATTGACTTTCGCTAATTGTTCAGTTGGGGGGTTGAGGTGGGGGTGAGCCACACCCCCTTCGTGTTCATAATACATTCACAATCATTTCTATTAATTTGGCTCTATCGCAGATCAATTTAAATTGACGTATACGGAGGCATCGCGCATACGTCATGTGGAACCGCCAATTACCGAAATTGCAATTGCGTTTTATTTGCCAAACGAAAACGAATCAAGCTAACACAAATAATAAAATGTATACATTGGCATTGCAGAATGTTATAATTTGATTTTTTTACGCAACCCAAATGGAGTTGTCAAAGCATTTCTATTTTTCCATCCCGCCAATTTGTTTTGTTTATTTTCCATTTTTTTCCCGATTTGTTTTTTATATTTTTGAAATTTTTCGTTTGCGGTTGTGCTGTGCAAATTGTCAAGCCACAGCAATTTATCAGCAATCCCGACAATTGCATTATTAATGGCAGGCGCTTAGAGGCCACACATGCTGTGGACAACGGTTGCCCTGTTCTCCTGGCTCCTGGATTCGGAATTCATCCCAGGGTCCTTCGTGCGGTTGTGTAGTTTGCTGCTTTAAGGGCTTAGCAGTTGTCCGCCCGGCCACCCCCGGCACCCTTCCCCAACAAAGAACCGAACCTACGCCACAACAATAAACCAATTTAAAGAAACCTTATGTAAACAGTTTTATAATGGATTATATATGTATCCCCCGCCATATGTGCGTGTGTGGGTGTGCTTAGTGCCACAGGAGTGTAAGCAATCAGAGGACCTGCCTCCAAGTGGACAGGAAACGTTGAAACAGTGGGAGCGAGACTCATCCGAGGACTTATCTGGCCAAGCGTGCTCCTAATGACAATTTAAGAGAATAAAGCAGATACTTTTTCATTAAACCTAGGAGTATCCCTACCTTCTTTTATCACTTACAAAGATAAATAAAACCATCTTTAAAATAACACATTTAGAAATCATGATGAGAATGTATAGACTAACCAAAGAGAATCACTATGATCTAGTGGGTTATTTTTTATTCAAAGTGCAGATCAATAATGTTTCTTTACAGTCCCTGGTTCAAAAGTTTGTTTATCGATTTGCATATTTGACTTAAGAAAATTCAATTAGGATTCACAATTAATTAATTCCGGTTAGTGAAATTTAAAGCTAAGTCAAATTAAAGCTAAATCCCCTTCATGAGAATATGCATAGCCACTCCCACATCTTTAAACAGCCCCAGCATATGCAAAGCCACAAATATGCATGCATCATCATCATCCGTAAGCCCTTCGCAATTCCAGCTTATTTAAGAGTGGCTCACAATGAATTTTCATTCGAAAGACTTTGTGGCCAAACATTTTGTTAACCACAAAATCTAATCTGTTACCATGGTAAGTAATACCAGGATGTAACTGGGCCAAAGAAGACACCCGAGGGGGGATATAAGAGCGGCAACCGCTGGCCGGGCGACATGGGAAAATGTTTGCAATGCCATTTGTTTGTCCTGCACAATGGCTGCAGAAATGAGCTGAGCTCCACTGAACTGCACCGAACTGAAAGGCGGGGGCGTCTGCCATATATGCATCGCCAATGGAATGGCGAAACCGGAGGACCGGTGGCGGAATCAAACACATCATCCTACAAATGGAACCACAGCCGGCGCAGAGCTCGTTCTGCTGTTAGCCCGCATCCAGTAGCCGGCATTCAGGAACCAGCCTGCCATCCTGCATCCTGCATCCTCCGCCTCCGTCCAACAACGAGCTGCATCTCGGGCATCTCCGATGGAATAAACTGCTGCACAATTTGCTTTGCGGTCAGTGCCGTGCACAAGCGAGCCTTTACCTCTGCTTTCGCCCACATCTGTACTCGGAAAAATGTGGAATGACTGGGAACACGGGGCATTTTCGATATAATATAGTGAGTAAGCTGCAGATTCAGCTAAGTATCTTGGGTAAGTGTAGAGATTTTAACGAAGCATGGTTATTTGAGTAATTTTCGCATTCAACTTTGATATCGAAGTAAAAACACTTTTCTCAACATCAGATATTTTTCAAAGCTTTAAGGGTTTTTCGCTTATTTTTGCTATAGGAAAAGATATTGTTATGTATGAGAAAATGTGTTCTCCTTCGTTACTTTTGTGTAAATTATTTGTATTACCATGAGGTGCCCACTATTTCTCTGAGTGCACCCACAATTGGCCGGCATTGTCAACTGGGCGCCACTCACCGCACTCTTTCGCACTCACGTTGGCTGGGCCATGGGATTTGCATGCGTTACACGCGCCGAGAATGCGGCATGATGATGGGTCAGTTAAGCCGAAAACGGCAGGTAGGACCAAGTTTAAGGCACCTAAAATATGAGTGCAAACAAATTAACGAGGGCCAGCTCTATGGCCCCGCTGATGCCCTCCAGATTGTGCAACTTTCTGTTGCATCCTTTCAAGCACCGTCTGGAGGATGCAGCACTTAAGTTGCAAAGTTGCTAACTGCCCCATGCTGCTCGCAGTTGTTATTCCAATTTAAGAGATTTGCCCCAAGTGGCTAGCATACAGACAGCAATTTCCACTTAGAGCACCAACAACTTTGGAATATTCATATTTACGTGGAATGACATTATTTTCTATGGCCATGGGGTATGCACTATGATTTGTTAGCCATAAGAGATAAGGAAATTCAGAAGAAATACTTGCATTAAGCTTTCTAGAAACTATATACATTTAGCATTCTTTTATATATCCTTAAAAAAATAATGTAAGTAAGAAAATAGTTTTCTGTAAGGGATTATCAAATTGTAGAATTTAAAAAAATTGTATTTTAATTGTGCTGGTTAATATAATATATTTTATAATAATGCATCTTTTTATGCCCATTTTTTATACTCCAAACAAAGTACTTAATTCATCACTTATCTTATAATGTTTAATTTATCCCGCAAGAGCCTGTAGCATCGGTTAAAGAGCTTTAAAGCCCCCGTAGTATTTCACCAGCTTAGCCCTGTATTCCTAGGGAGTAAAACGATGAGAGCTTGTATAAAAATTACGTCTAGCACTGGCAAGGACATTGACTGTCGGCCTCACGCGCTCGAGCACATTCAAATCACGCATACGCCGCGTGTGCATTGCATATTAGGCGAGCTGTCAACGCGCTGTCGTGCTTGTCTACCCATCCATCCAGTGAGTGCTTTTCGTTTTTCCTTTCTTGAAACACACACATAATTATGCAGTCGCTGCGGGCGAATCAATTAAACCGAACACTGCGTGGAAATTGATGGTAAATCGGAGAAAATCTATATCCCCACCGCCATCCGGTCCCATTAAATATTCTCCGGCCTAGCAGATGCTGCGGGAATAACCTCTTACACGCACTTTAGTTGGTCCCCAGAGATTCCGCAGCTTTCGGTACTCTGTTGGTCTTGATCCGGATCGGCTTCGTTAAACGAATCCGTTTTTTCCATTGCCATTTGTTTGCAGCATATGCAACGGGGCTGTCGCCTTTGTTCGGTGGCCAGGTAGTCAGGTAGCAACTGCTGCAGCCGTTTGAAGTGATTTCCGTTCCGAAATCCCAAATCCGTCGCACGAGGCGCCTTTTTCACATACCAATGAGGCTGAAGCACCGGATTGTGCCCGGAATCGTCTGTTCACTGGGCCCCGCGTGTCAGTTCGGCTTTCACGCAATGCGCATTTTAAGTTAAATTTAAAGGCGGTCCCGACGCCAGCTGGAAGATTATGAAAAGC
The DNA here is from genome assembly GCF_014743375.2 of Drosophila subpulchrella. NCBI lineage: Eukaryota > Metazoa > Arthropoda > Insecta > Diptera > Drosophilidae > Drosophila > Drosophila subpulchrella. The sequence goes on along the minus strand of NC_050612.1, from coordinate 6,163,774 downwards.
CGCTGAGTGGTTGTCAAGTGAGAATGGCTTGGATGTCAGGGCCTTAATAAAAGATGTGCCACTCCTCAAAGGACTTCTTGAGATCCTTCTTAGCCATTACTAGAAGAAGTGATAAAAACAGTTACTTGAATGGGTATTTAGTTTCAATTCAGTATGTATTTGCTTCAAACAAAACTAAATTCGGGTAATCCCCTATGAAACTTTGGAAATATTCTCTATCTTTAGAAACAGAATTGTTTGATATTACTTACTCATTTTACAGTAGATATTAAATTAAAACCTATTGTATTAAACTCAAGTTTGATTAGGAATGTTTCAATAAAACATTACTTGTAAAATAATAATGTTTCGCATTTTACAGAAAATATTAAATTTAATTTAGGTTGAATAAAAAATGTCTAGTAAAATAAATATGTACTGGTTAAATCTTTAAAGCTTAAATCAAATGAATAAAATGACCGATATTGCCTTAAATGCTTCCGGAAGTTCTTAAACCACATTTTCTTAGGCCCCTGTAGACGAGTCATGCTCGTATTAAACCTATTATATACCATCATATCCCCAGCACAATCACAGCAATCAGGCTCGGATTCTCTCCTTCAACTTGATATGTGGCCCGGGCACATCCGACCGCTTTTCCGACCCTTTGCCCGGTCACCCAGTAATGCCAAGACAGAGGCAAAACAGATTTCCACAAGAAGGGAAAGCAACAATTTTCCGATGCCGCTGCTCGACTTGCCTCAATTAATTTGCGCTTTATGTTTTATATGGGCCACTTTTTGCCTTTTTGCTTGCGGCCCTGTTAAATTTACATAGAACGCCACACGAGCGACATTGAGATACATGTGTGTATCTGGGCAGAGGCAATAAATCATGACTGGGAGGCAAAACGTGGCAAGGAGGCGGTGCCGCCATGCGACATACAATATTTTCACTAATGAAGTCATTTCACAGTTCGATGCCATTGGAGATGTATCTTTATATCTTCATCTTTGCTGGCCACGCGCTCGAAGGAGAACGGATGGCGGATCCCTTGGCTCCGTGTCTTATTGGCAAAACTGATTTAGTCACGTTTCCGAAGCCTTATCGTGATTACTTTTTGCCCTCGCCTCGGCCAACCTTCACTACACCCATCTCTTTTGCGGCCAGCATTTTTCTTTAAGGGATTTTTCAAATTTGATCAATTTCAGCTGGCAGCTCGTGTTGCATCCCCACATCTGCCCCCCATTATTAATTAAAGCCAGTCAACTGCAGTCCTGGCCAGCTGCTTAGCCCGTGGCGGATGCGTAATGCGCACTGGGTTCCGCAACATTCTCCCCAAACACCCACAAAACTCTTTATGCATAGGTATAATCGTAAAAGCGGAACGAAAAAAAGAAGGAATGCTGACAGCCATTTTTTCCTGTGAGTCCTTTTCGGGGAATGCTGAAAGGTGCCAGGGGCGGCATTTTTATGCACATGCAGATGTTGAGCACACCCACTCATCTGGGAGCAGATGACGATGCTGTGGCATATTTTAGTTGCTTTGTTGGCTGAACTGGAATAACCTCCGCCCGCGGACCCCACTGGATGAGCCATAAAAGCATGGAGCATATTTTTATAGCGCATAAATGTCATCGTGCCATGCGGTATTTCCGCTCTTTATTCTCCCCACGTTTCCTTTTTTTGGTATGTGCTCCGCATTGCTCAACACTTTGGATGGGTTTCTTGTTTTTAAAATATATAGACTCTCAAGTTATGCAAGTGGTTGTTGTACCATAACATTGAATATGTAAAGTCAAGGACTATTCAATAAGATGCCATTGAACATAAACATCTCTTAAGCTTTAAGGAGGTATAATTGATTTAAAGAACTACGTATATGATAGAAAGTACATTTTACAGCTTGATTTTAAAAGGGTATTGGCATTAACTTTAAAAATTTTAAAATATATATGTATAATCGAAACATTAGAACCACTTCATTTGGTGCTTATAACGCAATTGTACGAAATATCTTCTTAAGCATTAAGTATTATTGATTTAAAAACGTTGTATATGATTTAAAGTACCTTTTTTCAAAAATAAATGGACATGAAAATTATTAAATAAATAGAAACGGATCATCAGGACTACTGCATTTTAAAACTTAATTTGTAATGGGTATATAACATAAGCTTTGTAAAAAAATGTTAAATAAATAGAAGCGAAACATCAGAACCAGATGATTTGGTTTTAACAAAGTAATAATTACAATTTTATTCTGGACAAACAGAGCTGTGGTCCCCCTGCAGCAGTGGCCTTTGCCCTTTATTGTTTTTTTACTGCTTTAAAAAATACTAATTAGTTTCCATTCTGTGCATTATTAACTGAGTTTGACCAGGAAATAATGCAGAGCTATGGCTGAGCAAAAGTTGAATCATTTCTGCAGTTATCCTCGCCCACACTCTGTGTTTTATTAAACTTTGTTGGCTCAACTTTAATGAACCCCTCTGTAGAAAAATGTGAGAAATTGCTGGGGAAGGGGTGGGGAAAAGAAATTCTGGTCAGGGGCTGCGCGAGTGCAATGGGCGCATGAAAATCGAAACCTAATCAAGCAAATTGGCCATAAAAATAAATCGCATTAGCCCGGGGATATGTGCGGGCCTCTGTGTGTTTGGCACACCTCTCTAAGCCTTTAAGTTTCCAACTCATGTGTGCTTTGCCTCCCGGGCAGACACATACATCTATCGATACCACAGCACTGGGAAAAATAACTAAATCAAAAGTAGTAATAATAATAGTAAATAATAACATATATTATAACGTGTTATTGCTCAAGATCCCAAATAATTTAGATACATATAATCATGTCTTATCTTATTTGTTTGATTGTATATAATATCCAGTTTTGAATATTTAAGTTTGTTAGGTTTTACGTAAAATATATATTCTCAAAGATCTGTTTAGATCCATTTCTTTTAAATATTTTATCTACCAGTTAACCTTTATATTAGTTTCCTTGATTTGCAATAATACATTTTATTTCCCTAGTTTTCTTATTTATAGCCTACTATGTCCATACAAAATATTGTTTTCGGTACATCTGAGCTGGTATAGAACATGTTGGGGAAGTGCAGCGGATTTCAGGGGTGCAGATTGCCATTGGGGAACGCACATGCTCAGCCGCTGGTGGCAAATAGCATTTAACTTTGTTTGCTTAGTGTAGCGTGGTGTGTAGTGGTGTGCAGTGGGCCTGGCCGAGGGTCAGTGAAGTGCATATCAAAGCGAACTAATGAATAAATTCATTGAATCCATAGTTCAGCCCGATGTTTGCCCAGCATTCGAATCGAATTCCGGCACTGGGGCTCGCCTTTTGAGTCAAGGGCTGTGCGAGTGGGAAAGTAAGCAAAATTCGCAGGAAGAATTTCCGGAATCCGAGGGATATGAACAGCTGTTTGTAAAAGGGATATGCCAGCTGAACATTAATGCACCTGCCAGCCAGCCAGCCTGCCAGCCAACTCGACCCTTGGCTTATTTATGGGCATTACTCAGGCATAACATGAAAGCGAAAGTGTTTTTAATGCTCTTAACCTGCTCCCTCGACGAGCTGCTAATTTGAGAAAGGATCCATAAAGACTTACTCAGGGGGTAGGGGGCTAAGACGGAAAGGGTTGGCGCACCTGTGGCTGCCATTAAACCGTCGAGGCCCAAAATGGTTTCTTCATTTGTCAATTAATCAAGTCTCGGCTTCGGTTCAATTAAAATTTTATACTGCAAGTGACTTGAGGGAGCTGCCAATTGCCAGGAGCCCATCAAATTTTAATTGGATTCAGGTATACGAGCTGGTAACAGGTAAATCAAAATTAAATATAAATGGATATAAACGAAGAGGCTTGGCAAGTCTTTAAAATAAATCTTTTAATACATATAAGCCACATTTGTCCCATAAAATCACATAAACTGAACCTGTATGTCCTTGTAATCTCTTTGCCGATCTCTGGGGCCAAGTGACTCCTGTAGACGCTTAATCACACTATAAGGAAATAAAAAATGTAAATAAATATCTATCATGTTGACCCACATCACGGTGTGAAAAGCATATTCGGGAGAACATTATGCACATAAATCTTTTCTATTTGATTACATTAACCCTTTATGGCTGCTCTCTGGTTCGCTGTAGTGCAAAATACCCAAATCAAAAGTGTTAAGCCAAAAGAAACAAAAAGTCGAATTCAATTTAAAAACGAGTTTCTCCATAGTTGCACACTGTAACACTTGCAGTCATGGGCGTAGAAATATGAAATGTGTCGATTTTAATTGGATTAAAGGACAGATCTGGTTTTATAAAAATTCTTTTTTATCCAGAGTGTAAATTTCTGTTTTTACGAAGCAAACAAACAGAAAAATTTTAAAGTTGTTCTTTCTAAAGGCCTTGTTTGCACTTATTAGTTTATCAAAACATTGATGTCCGAGTCGTTTGAATAGTACATTTAATTTAAAGTACATTTTGGTTGAAAATACAATTCTAGGATTTGTTTAAATATTCTGGTGCGTCTCTTTAAATATCTTAACAAACCCGAATGAATTTTTATCATCACAGTCATAAATGCTGACCTATGAGTCTTTAAAGTACTTAACTGTATATCGACTATAAGGATATAACCCTTCTGCTCCGTCCATGATTACATTTTTCCCTCTCCCCCGGTTTCCCCCTTTTCAGTTTGCATTTGTTTCGACTTTTACGAGCGTTTTCATTGTGCATTGCTTCTGGCCCTGTCTCGCTTTAGCTGGCAATTTGTTCTGCTGGGTTTTTTGTTTTGGGTTTTCTAGAATTGCGTGGAGCAGGCCACTGACTCCTCGTGGAAGGTCCCTTTCCGCCAGGACCCTTTTGATTGTTTTCGCCAGCGTTGGCGTTGACGGTGGCCATCATCGTCCGCCACTTTTTGCGGCACCGCGTCCAGGAGCTTGCATAGATTTGCTACGTTTTTCATGTCCCCCCAGGGACGCGGATCGGGTATACCAAATATATGGGTCCAGTTGAATATTTCGTTATGGCATTACTTTTCCCGTCCGTTTCTCTGTTCTTGCACTGCTCGTTTCGTTTATTAAATCACCCTCGTCAATCAAGTTCGTTGACATGGTTCTTTCAGCTTCAGCTTTGGTTATTTTTTGGGTTTTTTCCCCTGGCATCAGATTATTGTGTTTAATAAAAAATTAAGTGCTGGGTTCAAAGTTGAAACATGCGCCATAAGCTTTATCCAACATAAAATCACTCATACGCAGCGTTGTCCCCCAGCCGTTTTCAATGCGTGTCACGTTTCAATTGTTTCAATAGGAGAGTGTCCGTGTGTGGGTGTGGGCGTGGATAGGGGTGTGGTTGTGTGTGCGATGGCCTGTGAGACTGTGTGCGTTCGCCCCTTGAACTTCCGTCGCGTGTGTGCAGGCAAACATGTAGAAAAATAAATATTAAGATATACGCATAGAACAAAAGAACAATGTATAGGTATATCTATGTACTTATCAGTACATCGGCAATGGATTAGGGGCGTGGCTGGGTGTCCTGGGGCAGCAGGACCTACGGTCACGACAAGGACAAATTCCAACAAGTGTGCGGACATAAATGTCGTTATCATTAGGTTGGCAAACACTTGAGCTGCCGAGGACAACACAAAGCTGGTGGGGATGCCCAAGGAGGGCCGAATCAAATATTGAACGCAATGAATGATTAAGGGCAAGCTCAGCGCCGGAATTTCCATTGACTTGCAGATACTATTGCAGCTTGTTGAATGCCTGGTCGGTCTTAATTGCATTTTGAGTGCAAACAAGCGGCAAAAGTTACTTTAAATCCCAAGAAATCGTTTCAAATGTTAGTCAATATCCAATAATTAGGGCTATGCACTAGCTTAAATTCCTAGAAAAAGACAGCACTTCACTTTCCATAAAAAGTTAATGAACTTGGCGTAAACAATCTCCAGCCAAGCATGACCCATCATTAATCAATCTGCAGCTGAGCTCCGCGGATGGTAAAAAGTTTATTCCACAAACAGAATCTGAGATCAGCAAGCACTTAACATCTACTTACACCTCGAGGCGCCAGAAACTAACATCGGCAACGGCCATAAAACCCGTTGTTGATTCATCTGCCAAGTGGCAGGGGGATCCCCAAGCCCTGACCCCTTCACCTCGAGGAGTTACAACTACTCATTGCCATGTCGGCCACAAAAAAGGCAACTTTGAGGTGCAGGAAGCAAAGTTGAGGTGGCTCAAAAAAGTTCAAGTGTTGGGCAAACAGAAAAACATGCTGGGCCCCGAGTGAAATGAAAAATGTTTCCCAGCTCACCCGGTCGCAACCGAAAACCTAACCACTCTCCCGCTATCAACTTTCAAATCATCAGAACCCACAAATTTGCAAAGTTGGGCCCAAGAAGACCGAGGAATAAAGTTTTATGCCTGGCGTCAACTTAATTATTGAATGCCCGCCGCCTTTATTTTTTATTTTTTACTTGCCACCCGCATTGGAGGGTCGGTTCTGGGACCAGGTGTGCCGAGCATTTTGTATATTAAATATCAGGGACTCAGTCGGCAGGCGTTTGAGAAATTTTAAATTGAAAAACTTTTGACCAGCACACAAATTAAAAAATAAACCGAGTATAAACTTCTTTCGCCAGCCGGAAAATGAACAGCGAGCGGCAAGGCGAGGGCGGGAAGAAAAATCATTAAAAAATAAATCCCTCCATCAGGCTAAAGAGGCTTGGAGTGCGATTGCCAATATCTATGGCCTGCCACATGCAGCTGCCACAGCAGCAACATCACAGCAGCAACATCGCGGCAGCAACAGCAACATCAGACGAGTTCAAAAGTCACGTGCAGCACAAATTGATTGCAGCGTAAATGCAATCCGTGCAGAAAACGGACACAAATAATAATAAAAAACAGCGAGAAACCAAAACAAATATTTATGAATTACTCCTGCCAGTTGCGCATTTCAATTGTGGTGTTTTATTTACCCGAAGGGAGAGCGGGTTTATCGGGATTCCCCCTCCAATTCCTGACTCCTGCGATATTAAGCTGATTGTAAATCACGCGCAATATATGCAGATTTATATTAATTTATGCCAAACGATGAAAAGCAAATGAATGAGCTCAATTAATTGGCGGTAAAACTGTCACACTCGGCCGAAGGGATTTTCTATAGTTAAAAAATGAATGCTTAATTGCGACAACAAAATTATAGCATTTTACGTAATATAATAGGTCCATAAAAATTAAAGGACAAGACCTAAAAAAATTAGAGCTCAAATTAAAATTAAAATTGTTAGGTAAATCCTTAAATTTCCAATTTTATACTGCTTCATTTGCTGGTCATCCCTGAACAAATTGCAGAAGGATTTCCCTATGCTGCCATAGAAAATGGCTTACTTTAATCAAGGCTTTAAGTTGCAGATTGCAGTAGAAACTGGATAAGCCTTCAAAATAAGCTGGAATAACCGTTCAATAATCAAATTCCTCTCCAACCGACCGATTTTTTTGAGTCTCATTTAAAGGGTTTCGATTCTCTCCGCACGTCCAAATGAAGTGATGCTTTAAGTTCATGGATCTCCTTTAATTTGACTTGCTGGCCGAACACTTGGGTTGCTTTTCGGGGCTTGGCTTACACCTGTCTGCCGCCTTCAGTTTTATGGGCTTCAAATAAAAATTTCATGGCTACAACTCAATTTGGTGTTTAACAAGGGAAAGTGTAAAGCGTTAAATGGTAGGCAACCCAAATGTAATCAAGCAGCTGAACTCGGGCAGAGGATACTAGTATTCCAACTTAGTAGCGACCTCTTTCCCATTATGCAAAATTGGGGGGGAAATTATTGCTGCGCTTGCTGCATATAAATTAATCCTCCCCGCTTTCAGGCTTAAGAACGATATTGCACTGGAAGAAATACACTTTTAAAGGGTGAGTTGAATTTATTTCATATAATATACTTTTAGATATAAAGAAAGATATATTAGACTAAACAACTGACTCCCAAATTACTCTTTAAAGATCTCAATGAATAAATGCTCATTTAAAGAAAGACTATATGTTCAAATAAAATTAATTTAAGTTGTGCTAGAGAATAGTTACCCATAGGTTCACTATAGAGAACAGAACCCATAGATTAATATTCACACTTCCACACTCCGTTTTTCTGAATGTGGCAAGAACACTTGAGTCCCTTCTGGGACAAGTCCAAGTTTATGGCGCCCAGAGTTCGTCGCGCACTCCTCGTTTTTGGCCAAAAGTATTAAAAACTTTTATTCTCTGTTCTTTTTGCCGCTTACTGTGTGCCTTTGATCTTGGAGGCGGACTTCGAGCTGCGAATGAAAGGGCGAGCACGGAAAGATGAGGGCCTGTGGACTCCCAAGCTCATTGCAATGCATCTCCTTCTGCTGCTTTTTCCCATTTTCCGTTTCCATTTCCCGACCCCTGACCCTGCTGCTTAACTGGCGCGAAAATGGTGGATTTCAGTCGTATTAATTTTTAAATAGTCTGTGGCAGTGCAGTCCACATCGAACACACGCGCAAGTGGCCAGGACTCCAGGAGAGCTGCCGGCGTGTCCTTCTGCACCATGTGCACCATGTGGCACGGGGCAAGTGAGTGGGCCAGCTGCTCCTGGCCCTCGGCCTTCACTTCGGCCGAGACTCGCACAAATTAAAAGCTCTTTGCAACTGCATCGCGCTGCTGGAAAAACAGGGGCCCGGCAATCTGCTCAGTGGGCAATCTACGCAGATGGAAAACCAATCTGATGCCTCTTAAGTTCAAGTTAAAAGATACATTTTCGGTTTTCGGTAGCAGAATGCAAACAGAAAAACGAATTTTAACCAGAAACGTTTCATTTACCGTTTGATTTTTATAAAAAATCTATAAATAAGGATATTATACTAAACCAAGACTTTTATGATTATAAGTTTATATTCTTGTAAAGCTGTATTGATTTTTATGATTCAAGATTTAACAATAAAATTTCAAATGTATTGCAATGTATATGTACTTGAAATCTTGTTTTTTTCCCATCACATGGTAGATCAAAGAGTGTCAAAAATGTGTTCGAAATTATTTAGAACTTGCGCCACGGTCGCATAGTTCCCTTATAGATTACTCATTATGATGATGATTACTCATTATATACATATATAAAATATTAATTATATACCCTTTTCGACTGGCAAAACTTTACCATGTTACAGTAGCTGACATTATAGGCCTTTAAGCACCAAAGTTTCTCCTTCTACCGATCCAGCATTGGCATAAACCATTCGTCCGATCGGCAATACTTCACGGCGGTTAAGACCTCATCGCACAATTTATGAGTCCCGCTGGGCAGACAAAACGGCCCACACGCTAAGCCGACAACTTGTTGGACCCTCGGCCACATTCACATCCCTCCCCCCCGCTGATTTGTGGCCAAAAGCGGGCATTATTAAAGCCTTAAGGGAGGAAATCCTGCGAAATCCTTGGGACTGCCTCCGGCGATTTCGAGGCCCATTTGTATGCCAGCTCACGAAGCGCGAGAGCGAAAAACTTATAACCCAGCCATGTTGTAAGTTTAGTTTAATAGTTGCTCGCGCGAATTTTGCCAACCCCAGTCTCGTCGCGTTTTAATGCAAATTAAAACGTTGCCGGCGCCAAAAAGTTCGCCGTGCTCCATCATTTTTGGCGCGTCAAAGATTAAATTGAGCGAGCAGACGCAAGGGACCTAGCCCAAAACCCATCCAGAAGGTATATGGCCACATCAAGTCGCTGGCGAACAAATGGCTGTTTGCAGTTGGCCTCGGTTTACTTGTTTCAGGGGGATCAGAATGCTGGCAATTTTGTCACACGGTTTTTGCACTTTGTAGCCGGCAAAAGGCGTTGAGAGGCAGCCGAGTTGGTTAAGGGTCGCCCATAAACTTAATGACCTTTCTCCGGAATGAGACATTAAAGCTAGCTAATTTAGACCTGCTTGACGAATGCGGGCTGTCCTATAATAACTAGGAGCCTGGCGTTGATTTTATTATAGTTACATTTTAATTGACTTTCAGTACGTTGCATTAATTAATTATAATTCCAAACATAATTACCATTTTAATATCATTAAACAATTGCACATTGATTCCGCGGTGAAACCGTCATGTAGCTAATTACATTTCCGTAATCCCTTAATTACATTGCCATTTTCTATAGTGAAGTAAATCCCGTAAAAACTAATTTAATTATTTATTTAAAAACAGTGCATTCATGAAATTGACAATTATTTAATCAAATAACTAGTATCAACATCCCCATTTAAAATAGATGGGTGTTTTTTATGCCTTAGCCTATTTAAATTCTCACAACCCTTTTAGAATTTTCACACACAACAAATGAGTACGCACATTTTTTCACTCGCTTTTCATGCAGCTTCAATCAACTTTTGACTTAAATGCAATAAAACTGTGTACAAATTCAATTTCCTGTTCAATTTCCTTTCGCATTTTTAAATAAAATCAAATGCAATTTCATCTATCACTTTGTAAAAGTTGCTTAAATATTTTCACGCGTATTACGACTCAATTCAATTGGAATAATTTAGGGCATTTACATCTCAGTTCCTGCTCGGGGCTTTAAACCTATGTAGTTGTTCAGCTACTAAATCTGTTGAAATTAAAGTGAATCAACAATAATTTTATATTTTCTAGAATGATTTTAAACTAAAATTTGGGACATCGAAAAACATTTTTTGATAATACTTTAAAAAGTGGAAGTTCTTTCCAAAATATGTTTTTTCTAATTATTTGGCCTTAGTGAGACTCGACACATTTTCAAGTAATTGCTCATAGTAGGGCTATTGTGTCCCCATCTACGACAACTACTCTAAAGCCCTAGTTAACTATCCCTGAATTATCATAGCCCCGTGTCTCAGTCACTTTTAACTTGGCATTTTGGCCTTGCGGTTGTTTTTCCAAAGGGGTATTAGCATTAGCCGTCTTTGGCTTTGAATTTGGCTTTGGCTCGACACGGCGGTTTGTGGAAATGCCTCGGCTTCCCTGGCTGCCTGCGGTTGTCCTATCCCCCAACATTGTTGTTGAGGCTCCTGTTCGTAAGCAATTTAATTGAATTATTTGCACTGCCTTCACTGGGCTTTCGTCCTGGCACTCGGGCTTCATCTGTGACAGCTGCCCTAATTAGCTGGGCAAAGGCACGGGCATCCAGTTCGGCTTCGGCACAGGCGAGGGCGTTTAATTAGCTCTCCTTCGCCGGGAAATTGAGGTGAACCGCGGTAGGGTTAGGCTGCTTAGGCTTCTTAGGCTGCCTGGGCCCAACAGCCATCTATTACGACCGAATTGAATTGCTAACAAGCTCAACAGCAGTCGACGACAACAAATGTCATTCATCCACAATCAGGGCATTTAAATTAATTTCACGTGCCACTTTGGCCCATATTTTTGTAGCTGCCAGGAGGGGAATGCCGCTGGTTGGCGTACAATTTAATGATTCAGCGAGTCCTGGCGGCATTGTCTAGCCCGGGCCCCTTATCCTTGGCTATTCATCCTGCGTGTCGCCAGAGCTCGGTCTCTGCCTCCCCCGAGGAATGTTTCCATTAGAGATGATCTGAAATGTGACTGGAATTGCTGGGGGAATACTTGAAGAGGCACTTGAACTGATATTGGAAATTAAAATTGAATGGAAAATGGCATTCGTTGACACTCTTAATCGTCAAGTAATCACCACTGGGCTTAATATACAATAAGTTTATTAGCCATTAAATTGATTTAAATTCAACAAACCTGATTTAAAGACTTAAAGTAGTCACGTGGCGAAATCACGGGAAGTCACATAGCCAATCACGGGCTGAGCTGAATTCGTTTTCTGGAAAATCCCTGGCCTAGCTGTTGTTATTGACTTGGCTTGCTAGGCAGCTGCTGTCTGTCATTTATCCAAAAAATCTGCCATAAACACGTCGCACACGTATGCGCCATTTTAAAAATGGCGTCAGCTTCACTTCCGCTAAATGTTGTCGTTGATTTTGTGTGTGTGTGTGTGTCTTGGTCTACGGGTCCAAGGCAACTGCATTTGAATTCAATTGAACGAGATGCTTATGAAGTCGTTAAGGGCCCCTCACCACACCGAAACTGGGAATCCCCCTCCCCAGCGGAGCCTGTGAATCCCGATTGTCGGCAATATTGTCACATCGTCGAAAATAATTGCCGGAAATACAAAAGGAAGGCGGCGCCCAAACCGCACCGAATAGAATCGAGACCGAGGAGGAGGACGAACGCAATCGAAATGGGAATAGATTTCCAATTTTCTCGGCTCCCAGGGAGGAAGCACCGCAGGGCGTCCTTGTCATTGCGGCTTACGTGGCGTATACTCGACTATAATTAATTACGCTCTTTGTGTCCGCGTGGGAGGAGGTTCCCGAGGATTGGGATCCGGATGCCGGATGCTGGACGCTGGATGCTGGTCGATAGATGCTTCCTCCTTGAGTGGCTTCTTTTCAATTTCAACCGCTCGGTCATTGACTGTCCGCCCGGGGAGCTATAAAAGCCCGCCCGGATTGCAGGGACAGCCACATTCATGCACGGCCAGTGCAAGGAAAAGTACTCGGAGTTCCGGACTCGGTTGGTAGAATGGCCCCACTGCATCTGCTGCTCCACTGCGCCACCACCCTGCTGATTGCCAACGCCCTGGTGCTCAGTCCCCAGTTGCTGGCCGCTGAAAATGAGGCGAAGTCCAAAGTCGGCTTCCCCATCGACCTGGACGACGGCGTAGACGGCGTGGACCTGCCCCTGGAGGTGGAGCAGGACATGGCCGGGGAGCAGGCCGCCGCCAGGCCCCAGCACTCGATGCCCCCCGACTGGCTGACCTTCGACGACCCCACGCCGCCCACCAAGCACCGCTCTGGCCACAAGCCGCAGCTCATCCTCAAGCATCCGACCGGCGGATTCCACAAGCTCTCCGCCCACGGACACCGCTCCTGCCACGTGGAGGTGGTCAGCAAGGTCCAGGGGGTCTGCCAGCCGATGCCCATTGGCAGCGCCTGTGTCTCCGACGACTACATGGACCTCTACACCGACGCTAACTGCTCCACTCAATAAGGGGGCTCACTTCCGACTTGATTGATTGATTGATTGATTGATGGATTGTCCGTGTGTGTGTGAGCTCAGATTTTGTGCGAGGGGGAGGAGTACGACTACCTGGTGCGATGTCAGCAAAGCTTGTATAAATAAATCCATTTAATAAAATTTTACATTTTCTACAAATTCTTTATTATGAGATCGGTTACTGTTCTGCTGCAGCAGAATTTTATTTCTATCTACTAAACTATTAAATATTCATTGGTTTTATTTCTAAGACTGAATAATTTTCTACTTGACTTACTTAAAACGAAATGAAAAGCACCAACTATGGTTGAAGGGTACTTATAAAAGGGTAAGCATAGACAACATGCAACGGCTGTTCCTTTATGACATACATTTTGGGAAATACTCATTCCATTATACATCTTATAAACTAAATTTGTTATTTAAAAAAAGTATTTTGTTCAGATTTTCTAACAGTAAAATATTGTTCTAAGTGTAAACTACAAATTTAAAAGATATTAACCTAACTAACACAATAATGATTTTGAAAACTAAATAAAAATCGTATCTATTTTCATTTAGCTATTTATATTTTAAATTTCATAATTGCTAAATTTGGTTATTTTACTATTGACTGTTTTACCCCCATTTGGCTTTTAACATAACTATGCTTGTTCAGTATATATTTTCCTAAAATTCGCCTTGTATTTCTAGTAAATTTGGATATATTAAAAGATACACCCTCATAATGAAAATATTAACTAGTTTATCTTCGTGATTTTCTTATTCTAACTCCACTTCCTACAACTTGTAAACTACATTTTTCAATTCTTACCCTAATACTACCTCAACTTGGGCCATATTGTTGGCTTGGCTGGCTTTATTCCCGGAATGGTTGTTGAATTTCCACTGGTCACGCACTGAGCTCCGAATACTTCCATAAGTTGAGGAGCCCGAAAAAATGCGGACCGCTTCCAGCCGGAGGGACCAACTCGATCCATCTGGTCGTAAATAAGACCAGTTACATCCAAGGCTCGAAACTGCTCCAGAAGATGGATGTCCTGGAGATCGTTGCCCCACAAGAAGAGTACTTGTTCAAGATCCAAGGCCGAATTAACCAACTGATGCTTGTTGTGGAAGTTCTCCACATGCAGAGCGGTTCCCAGAATCTCTGCGGACTGAGCAAAGTTGATGGCCTGCTGGAAACTCTGGGCCCTCAGATCCATATACGCATCCCAGATGTGCGACCTCCCAATACTCATCAGGATCACAGGGAAGACATGCTGCTTGAGTCTGATCATAGTGCATATATCGGCATCAAAACTGGCGAAGATTAGGGGACGTCCACACCCATAATGAACTGTGGTCTGTAAGATCTTATCCACATAGGTGTTTTTGTTCAGGCTTTGGGTGGATTCCTGCACACCAGAAGCCATTATTTGAGGCCACTTAATCTCCACCAACAGACCCAATGTTTTGGGTAGGGCCTCGAAAACCTCTGAGAGTTTGGGGAAAATTCTGTGATGTTGAGTCACATCCCTAACATTGAGATGGGTATACTCCTGGAGGGTCCAACGTTTCAGGATAAACACCCGACTGGCCTTCAGCTCGGAGTAGGTTAGTTCCCTGATCAGTACGAATCTCAAGTCGAATCGATCTCTTATAGGTCCATCTCTGTCGGAGGTATAAAATCCGAAACCATGCCAGACAATGGGAACGTAGTCCTTGGTCAGCTGCACATCCAACTGGACCATGTCTCCTTTGGCCTTCTGCACGGCCAGAAAACTCTCGATGGTGTTTTCCGTAAGGCTGGTTGAAGACTGGAAGTAACTGGCCCCCAAACCACGATATCCCACATCCAAAGTGGGCCAATTATCCGGCCAGTAGTGATGGAAACTCGCCCTCAGGTTTCCGGCCTCCACTTTTGGCATGGGTTGTATCACCAAGTAGGGAAGAGTCAAATCCCCAACGGCAATATTTTGTAGACTCGCAAAGACGGGGAGCTGTAATATGCCACGACTTCCCTTGATCTGATCCGGAAATATGTAAGCCTCCCCCACAGACAACTGGAGATCCCTAGCTCCCTGATATATGGACAGGCGAAGGGCATTGTAGGTGTCCAAGGGCTGATAAATGCGGAAGACGACAATGGAGCCTTGACTATAGCGCACTCCCCGTTGGTTTTGGGCTCTAAAAGACGACTGATTGTAGGCAAATCGGGAGACCTCAATGCGGGTGTCGTCTATCACATTCAGAGGTGTCAGAATGAGGCGGTACTTGGCAGTAGTCGCCATTCCAGATATAACCAGGTGGTCCTGCCAGACGAACTTCAGCTCTATGACATACTCGTACTGCAACCAACCGCGTTCCAGGTAGAAGCCCCCGCCCACGGAGGCGGGATAGGCCTCTCCGAAAATGTCCAGGCCCGGGGAGCGATAGATCTCGTAGGTCTGCAGCATTCTGGCCACCCTCTGACCCTCCCAGCTCCTCAAGACCCGCTTGCCCTGGCCGTTCTTCGAGTAGATCACGTACCGGTAGTAGAATCTCTGACTGGCGCAGATCCACACCCGGAGGTACCACTTGGATCGCGATTTATCCTGCGCCTTGAGCGGCAGGGCCTTCTCGAGCTGCCAGAAGCCCAGGGAAGGGTGATCGCCAGTGACAGCCACATACTCGTCGGGGGCCAGCCGAATGTTGTGGCCCAGCTCCAGGCTGAAGACCCGAAACAGCGGCACACAGAGGAAGCTGCGCCCCGAGATCTGGCTGGGCTGCTCATCGTCGAAGATCTTGAAGGCCTTCAGCTTCTCGGGCCCGAAAACAGACGGCGACGATTGATTCCCAAAGGCCACGCACCACGGCAGAAGCTGCAACAGCAACAGCAGCAGCCCAGGGGGTATGCTAATTGATTTTAACACATTCAACCACACGCGAGTTCGATACATTTTTCCTCATTCCACACAGCAAGATCACCATCTTCGCGCCACCGAAACGAGTTTTCTCTTTCGGCCAAAATAAATCGACATATGGCTTTAGATCCGAGACGAAACCAAAAACTAAGACGATGGAACCGACTTGGGTCGGATGCGGACGCAACTTGACCCGACGATGACAAACAACCGAATGAAAGAATTTCTTGGAGCTCATCGTGGTTTTGTTTCCGTCCAAATTGGAGTTGGCCTGGGAATCGGAATCTGAATATGAATCTGAATCGGATTCCGAACACGAATACGAATCCGAATCCGAATCAGCTGCGATGGAAGAAACTCTGACTAATAAGTCAGCGGCTCACTAATTGAGTTGATGGGCATGGATGGTGACCACTGGCCAGCGATGACAGCGTGAGCAGATAAAAGTAGGGCTAATTAAAACATGATGGAGAAATGATCGGCAAATTGAGGAATTTAAGTGCAACCTTTCACTGAATAAATTATTTTATGGATCACTGCAGAGCGGGATAATATCTTGCCCATTAAAGTTACTCATAACTTCTGTACCACTCAAACATTTTTATTGCACAGTGTATCTCCGATTCGGTGTTATTTAATGTTCGTTCTTTGTTTTAAGAAATTCGTTGGTCGGACATTGGCATATTTGTACCAAATTTGGCATATGTAAATTTGTGGCCAAAGAAAGTTGGCGGTTGAAGAGGAGAGATGCGATACAAAGACTGGCTCAGATGTTTTCGTTCTCCACCAAGGGCTTGACATAAACCGGATTATAATCCATGTAAAGGTACCGGGACAAATGCCAGCGCTGCATAATCGGAGGCTTCTGCGACCTGCAGTTCCTTTTCTGCCGGATTAGGGTAAAGTTTTTGATGGTCAGCTGGACCGATTTTAAGTACGTTTCGATATCTTGGAGAGTCTTTTCATTGGGTTTCGCCTGCCGGGTGTAGATGGCCATTTGGTGCCGCATCCAGGGAAGGGAACAGTGGAGTTCCACAGCATAGTTATCATAGTCCGTTTGCGTGATCCTTGTCCAATAGAGATCCACTGATGATATGGTATTAAATATAAAATATTTTTAAATATTTACAATAAAAATTTAATATTATTTACTTAGTCAACAATAAATAATAAACTGTTTTCAATTATTATCTTTCTTCGGAAGCTGGCTTACCTATATTATCTCAAATGTCTTAGATAATAAATACACAATAAAGTTAATTGATTTACTTACGATCTTCAAAGTAGCATACTTTTATTCTCTCAGGATTGGTCCCATAAACATACCAGCCGCCCTTGATCTAGAAAATTCAAATCAAGTCTTGATTATAGGTGGCCTTTGGCCTACCGAGTTTCAAGATCATCGCCCGCATTTTTCCACCTTTTCAACGTCCACTGGGAATTCCTTGTATAAACACCTCCAAGTCCAAGTGGCGTCGAGGGAGCTGGCCAACATCAATGAAACCAGGCCCACACCGAGGAGACATTCGCATTTGGCCATGCCAAGACCGATGCAAATGAGGCGCTCTCTAATTGACCATAAACTGAACGGACTTTAGGCCTCACATCCAGCACGAGGGCCAAACCTTTTTATGGCCCACTCCCCGTTTTCCGTTTATGGGTCGTGTTTCGGGCCCAGCATTTTCATGGCTGCTTTTACATTCGTCACGGGGCCATCAAATGTAAGCGGATCGAATTTTTACAGGCGGCTTACAGGTTTTTGCTGTGGAGCAGGGCATTTCTTTTTCATTTGTCTGACACCAGATTAAAACACATCTTTGGACTGAGTTACTGTTTAAAATATTATGAAAATATTTGTGGTGATTTTATTTACAAACGACTTTATCAATCACTTTTGGTTTTGTTTTGTGTTGATCGTTTAACGGATTTATAATATTGATAAAAATATATTATTGCTTTATCTTTGAGTTGGAAAGCTGTAAGCGACTTCTTTAAATATATTTGTTTGCTTTATCTGTATGTTTAGACAAGTGCTACTACTTTTAATCTTAAACAAATAATTTACTCAAATTTAAAACATTTAAACAAACAGTTTTATACAAAACCGGACATTTTAAAATTACATAAACGTTTTAAATTAATTGTACAACAGTTAAAAAAATATTTCTCTAATTTATATCAAATAGATTTTTGCAAAAGTCACAAAAAGATCTGTCGATGTTCCATCAACACATTGAATACATGTATATTCCCCTTTAGATTGTAATAGTAGGTATTCTTGGTGTTACGATTTAATTAATTATTAGCAATTTCTTTTTTTTGCATGTTTTGCATTGAGGTATAGATAGATTTATATAGATATTTAGCAGGTAATGTAGGTGTATGTATTTTTATAATTCTCAACTCTGCTTCGCTTTCTTCCCATTGTCTTTTGCGGTGCTACTTAATTTTGGGGAATTCCTATTTTGCATGTGTAATTATGCCAAATGATGGCTTAACGTGTGTAGAGACGATTTATTTAAGGGTCTCCGTTTCGTTGTTTCCGTTGGGCAACGAGAAACTGCAAATTACCCAACCACTTTAAAGCTTCTCACATTTCTCTTTCCCAGTTAGTGTTTAAATAAATATACAAGCTAACTAAAAAGCCTAATGATTAACCACTGCTTAGATTTACCCTCCCGTTTCACTTTAGTACCCTACTTCTTTAGTTCCGGCACTGGGCTGCGAACTCGGCCATCAGTGCTGGCGACTTGAAGAAGGCTTCCTGCTTGCCCTCCGGCATGAAGAGATCACTGCGATCGTAGCACGTGGCGGTGGCCCCGATCCGGGTGAAATACTGCACGCGCTCCTTGGAGTTGCAATCGTCGCCCCAGATCACGGCTATTTGGCCCAGGTCCTTGGCCTTTTGCAGCATATCCGGAGCATTTTCGCCCAGGAAGTCCTCGGCGTGCGGAGCTGTGCCAGCCAGCTCGAAGGCCTGAGCATTGTTCACGGCCGCCATGAAGTTACGGGTGCGCAGATCCTGGAACGGCTGCCACTTCTTGGTCTCTCCCTGCGTGAGGAACATCACGGGGAAGATGTTCTGCTTGAACCTCAGCATCGTGCACATGTCGGCATCGAAGCTGGAGAAGATTATGGGTCTGCCGCAGCCCTTTTGGATCACCTGGTGGAGTACCTTGTCGGCGAAGAAGTTCTTGTCGATGGTTTGCTCAGCCTCCGACCCGCCGGCTTGGCGCCGCTGTGGCCACTTGATCTCCACATCGATGCCCAGAGATTTGGGCAGCTGCTCCAGCACCTCCACCAGCGTTGGGAAGATGCGGTGCTCGCTCCTGGGTTCGGCATTGTGCGAGGGATACTCCCTCACCTGGCCGGCGATCACAGAGAAGATGCGCAGCCTCTTCAGCAGCTCGTAGTTAATGTCCTTGATGAGCACGTACTCCAATTGATCTGGTCGGCTGATCTGCTTGCCGGGCGGGGCAGTTCGGAGACCGAAATCGTGGTATATTACAGGCACTCCGTCAGCAGTCAAGTGGACATCCAACTCGATCATGTCTGCGTGGTGTTCATGAGCACTCAGGAATGAGGCGATGGTGTTCTCCCTCTCCGCTGGAGCATTTGCAATGTAACTCTTGCCGTTTCCGCGATGACCCACATCCAAGTTCGGCCAGCTCTTGGGCCAGTAGTGGGCAAAGGTGTTCTTAAAGTCCAGCGGTGAGTAGCGGTAAGGATGCACCGCCACATAGGGCAGCCTCAGCCTGGCCAGGGTCTCATCCGCATCCTTGGCCGATTTGATCCGCAGGTGCAGCAGTCCCTCGCTGCCAGTCAACTCGGCAGTGCCCAGACCGGCGCTACCAAGGAGTTCGTTGGCCATGCTATAGCACTCCAGACGGAAGTGCTGCTCCATCATCCTCTCCAGCGGCATTGTGATGTGGAAGATGACAATGTCCCCCTTGGTGTAGGGCACCCCGAAGGTGGGCTGCTGCTCCAGCTGGCTCCTGCCGTACTCCTGTTTGGAGTACTCCACATGGAGGCCAGCGGTCTGCTCCACGGGCACAATCTTCAGCTGCACGTGCTGGGGATCAAAGGTCTCGATGTCGTGCACCTGGAACATCTTCTCCCCGTTGAATTTCAGCTGCAGGATCGCCTCGTTGTTCAGCCAGCCGCGATGAACCTGCGGTTTCAGATCGGAGTTGTCCGAGGTGATGCCGAAGACATCCAATTGGCTGCACTGGAGCTCCGAGCAGGGCCCCAGGGACCTCGGCTTGAAGTGGGTCTCCCAACGACGGATCTGCTTGTAGCCAGATAGATCCTCCACGTAGACGAAGTAGCGATACTCCAGCTGGCGGCAGGACTGAAGGGGCACCGTGGCCTGCCAGTTGAGGTCGTCCAGGGACTCCAGAGCCACACTTCTGGACAGCTGCCACTCGCCGAGGGCCTTCACATCGCCGGTGAGGCCCAGCCGCTCCTCGGCGGCCAGAGGAGCCTCCAGTCGCACATTGAACTCCCGCAGAGTGGGCTTACAGGCGGCGGAGGATCCGGTTCCCGACTCCAGCTCGTTTCCGGTTCCATAGGAGATCGAGGCTCCGTCCGCGAAGGCGGCACACTGCAAGGACAGGGCAACAGCCAGGATTAGTACAGTACGAGACATGGCCATCGGCTTGGAATGGAGAACGGACGCCGACTGAAAGTCGATCGAGCGGCGGAGCCCGCTATTAAGTAGTCGCAACTTTCCTGCTGTGCGAGCGAGATTAGTCGATGACCCCTTGCGGATTCCGTTTCTCCCTGATAAAGTTTCTCTAGGCGGGGCGTCGACTGTCTGGTGCCTCTGCTCCCTAACCCCCTTTCCGCCCCGCCCCCGGGATCCCAGATTTCTCAAATTAGAATCGAAAACATGTTCGCGCGATAAGCACGCGTCTTTAGTCGCTCCCGAACCGCTCGTGACTTTCAGAGGCGCAAACAAGATCACGTGTTGTACTGGGGCTCGACTAAAGATCAGGCCGCCGGTTATCAGCAGATCAGCTATTAAAAAACAATATATTCGAACCGCTTAGTTTGCTTGCTCCCTGATCTGACGTCCAGAGATTTGATTTATTTTGTTTTTTTGCTTAGCCTGCCTGTAATCAAAATTCTATTTGCGAAACCAATTTTCAAATAATTAACCCCCAGAAAGTACTATATACAAATAAGTACAAATAGTTTGTGTGAAACGTATCAGCTCAAAAAAATGGTTTTGTGGATTCATTGAATTATAGCTGTGTACGCTTTCTTTTACATTTATAATTTATTTTGTTATTGGATTTAAAATAAGATTTAGTGTTCGCTTTTAACTACAAAGTAAAACAAAGTCCATATTGTCTTATAAGAACATTTTAACGACTTCAATGAGTTATGGATGCTTTTGATTTACGTAGGTAACTATTAAAGTTAACTAGTTGTATGGAAAGACCCTTTTTTAAGAAAAGCAAATAACTTTAACTACCCACTATAAAATTGTATAGGTAAAATTGGCCAATACGGATAGTTTCGTAACTATAAAAAAAGGTTAACAACTCTTCAAATTAGTTATGTGTATTTTGTTGTTGCTTTGACTAAACTACCATAAAATAGTAAGTTCTGTGTCATAACTCAAACTGGCAATTCGTTGGGTTGAGCCCATTTAACTAATATATAGTACTTGTAGTTTTTTTTTTGTGTAGTTTGTATTTGGCACTAAGAATTTTTAAGTGCACCTCCTTGTAAAATAAGAAATCAAAATAACAAATGTGTTTTGCAAAATGTAGCATTCCTTTTCGCTTTCAAAACTTACGTACATGGAAGCACGCGCTTCAAATCGTTCCAAATTGAGCGGTTTACCTTTGAGCGAAACGCGCGTAATCCCCACGGAAGCAAGTGCAATTGAGGCGGTTTTGCCGGCAGTGGCGTTTTTTGTCGCTGCTGCGGTTTCTGGGGCGGCTGCCATGTCGTAGGATCGGTGATGCAACCGGTGCCGATTGCCCTACACCTGCCGACAAGCCCCTGACAACTGGGCGCTAAACACGATCGCAATGGGCAGAGCTTATGCAAGTAGAGCGGACCCATAAATTAACCGAAACTCGATTAAACCAGCACTTGCTGTGCCCGCACAGAATTTGTTTACCGCGCCGCCTAGATTTACTACCAGAGGTGGAGAAGGCACCACCCACCTAACCGACCGACTGTTCAGATCTGTCTATAGGCTGGTACTTCCTCCGCCTTGGAAACATTTCAACAACAACGGGGGCGGCAAAAGTCGCGTGTTCTGGTGAATTTTTAAGAACTCTGCGATCTAGCACCCATTGTAGTGGGCTGTCTAGCATATAGTTTTCCGCATTTTTATTTTTGCCCTAATTGCGTCAGCCGGTGCGTTTTTCGCGCGATTTCCTAGCGATTTTACTTTCTTGGCACAATTATCATAGCCTTGTGACTTTTTGAGGGGGAGAAAAGCCCGCAGTAACGCATTGAAACATCGAAATGTTTTCAATCTGATTTTGATATCGTGGAATTCGTTTTCTACTTTTGATTTCTCAACTCTATGCTAATTTTGCCTCGATTTCTAAACACCTTTTCACGTGTTCTCAACGCAGGCGCTCTTTTTCTCGCGCCCAATACCTCTCCGCATATTATACCATATGTTTTTTGTTTTGGGAAATTTCAGACTCAAAAAGCTTTCGCATGCTTGGGGCGTTTTTACTTGAGCTCACTTCTTCGCGTGCGTTTTATTTATAGTAGAGCCAAAAAGCTCGTCCATGTGTTTCGTGGCTAGTATTTCAGGTGAACTTGTTATCAGTCAGCTCAATATCACAAACTATATATTAGCCTGTTGTTTTATGGCAGGCTCTTGAAAAATTAATAAGCCAACATTTACATCTAATCAGACATGGGCCACTTGAGCTGGGGTCTCTCTCGAAAGCTTAACCTCACTCGAAACTTGGCAACCGAGTGACTGAGTCACGTGAGGCGAAACCTTTTGCAACATGTGGCATTCAGTTGGTAGAGCTCACACGAAATAAAACCTAATATGAGTATATTTTACTTGGAACCGATTGGAGGGGGCGATGACGTCATTAGGTTAAAATACTTGAGAGAGGGGACTTGAGCTTGTTCTCAACTTGACATAAATACATACATCACTCTGAATACCATAGAGTTAATAACAAAAAAATGCCATATGTATACCTCTTTTAGGTATACCAATCCCCAAGGCAGGTCTGCTCGAACCATTTGAATATTACCCAGCTAGGCAATTATTTCCCCACCCTAGTACGTACTTCCATCGTTATATATTCTACCAATTTCCCTCGTGCCCCTCTCACATATAGATTTGTGTATACCCACGAAAATTGCATAAACAAAACGCGCAAGAGACATGCAAATGTCCGATGACAACAGCATCGACCTTCAGACACCCCAAAAAGTCAAAGCTCAAACACCTGCACTATATCTACAGTCGGAAAAATCTCTAAAGCCGTTTACAAACGCTTCCGGTAGTACATATCTACGTTATTTGGGTAATTACATTTTGCATGTGATCCTCCGGGGTCTGGGGTTCCATGGGTGTCAGCAGCATTGGCACCGACATTTTGCTTCTGTTTCGGCTTCTTTGTTTGGGGATAGCACAATAAGTTAGGTAGTTGTAGGTTGCTTTGGTGCGAGGACCAACGAAAATCAAGAAAATTCAACTTGTATCACAGTTAATGGTTTGCACTATGCGGCGTATGCGCAATGTTTCAGTTTCTGTAGCTAGGCAAGCATTTTGTACTTGGGTTTTGGTTGGTTTGGTATTATTTGCTTGTGTTTTGCTTGTATCCTTTGGATGGGAACTAGGACGCTGTGGACGGTCCGTCGTCACAAATTGACGTTGCAGTCGCAACTGTTTCGGGCGCTTTTGTTGTGCGCGCAATTTAAACGATTTCTTTTTATCGAAACCGAGTGGCAGAGCTTTTCGCCACTGCGCGTTTTCTTTGTGTGAGAGACGTAGTCGTATCCGACGACTTGGCGATTTGTTTTGGTTTTCAGTCCGGCGGTACAGTTGCGGCTTGGGCTTTTTCGAAATGTTGTTGGCCTCTACGCCGACGGGCAGCGGCGAAACAAAAACAGAAAACGGAGAAACACACCAGATAATACAGAAAACATGAAGATTAATCGAATTAGCAATGCCCTCGATAGGAAAGAACCAGGACGGGGGAGCAAGGCAGATGGCTGATAAGTCAGGGAATCATGGGCGAGGTATAAATCATAGCTGTTTATAAGCAAGCAAAATTAATTGGCCATAATAGAACCATTAAAGATTCCGATCAAAAAACTTCGATTACTCGGATCTTTGAGATCCTTAGTTAATTTGATAAAAATTATTAAAGGATGTTTTTAATTAAGACAGAAAAATTTTCAAATCTGTATACTAGGGAATAAGCATTAGCTTCTTGTACAAAATAATTTTTGTTAAGATCATGCAGAGCGTAATGCTTCAAAATAACAAGACCTGTCTGAATACCAAAATTCACACCTCCAACCTAAAACACTCCTGAGTTACGTGAGGACAGTCTTCATATGCGTATACCCCCTTTATAAGGGTATCTTGCTAATAGTCCCCATAAAAAGCGCTGTAGTAGTTTGCGCTGTTCAGCGAAACACGCAATCCAAAAGCTCGCCTGAGCGCAGATGACAACAAGAGCAACTCACTGGGACCGGAGCACATTGGAGACCCCAGGCCTTAGACCCCAGACCCCAGACCACAGACCGTACCCACTGTGCCACGAGGCTATTTGCTCCGCCGAGAAAACGTGTTGGTCGTGTGAGCTGTCGGCGGCGATGTTGTTACACACGTGAGTCTCTTTTCTGTCCGTTTTGTGGGGCGTAGTCGTAGCCGGGCCCTCGTCACGACTTCTCGTCCACCGATGCTGAATGGCATCAGCTGAAAGCTCTCTCCGGTAGTACGACCACATATCTCTCTATGGGGAACCGGTTTGCGTCGGTTGGGGATTGTCGTTTTCCTCGTTGTTTGTTTACATCGCACATTTGAACATTTGATAAGACAAGAACGTGTCAAGCTTTTTGGCTTCGAAAACAAAGCTCTCCGGTCAAGGTCTTGAGTTCCCTATTCCGATCGTAATCGCTCAATTTTTGATGTTGCTAGGCGCAGTTTTCGTGCCTTACAAGAAAGTATAAATATAGACGTATGAACAAACAAATTCAGTCGAATTTTTGTTCATTTCCCCTTTTCTCTGCATAAATATCGCCTCATTTCGCGCTGGCTTTGATTTATAATAATCGTTTTGACTATCCCGCTCCCTCAATAATATTTGTGTTTTTATAATCATTTCGCTGAGTAGACAAATCGCCCCATTGGTTCCGAAGTCCAATTCAGTTGCTCTTCTTGTTTACTTCTTTTACTGTTTACGAGAGCTTATTTTTGCTTTCCACTATAGATATGTTTTTGACACGCCCCCTTTCAGGAAGTCAAGTCGCATAAAATTTCAGGGCTGTCCCGAATTGTTTTTCTGTATAATCAACATGATTTCGGTCACGTTTGCTTGTTGTTCTCTTTTACAAAACAACAATATTTTCGCGTTGTATTATATTGCTTTTTGTTTACGGCTACAGCTGTTGTTTACATCACCCAGCCACTTCTCGTTAAGAACATGTAATCGGAAAAGCGAAATAAGCAAATGCAAATGTTTACCTTAGATAAGCTTCGGGTAAGCACATTTCATTGAGCCATAATTGAGCGATATGCTATGCCTATTAAGTTGACCAATTTCAGCACAGCTTTGTTAATGATAAAATCGCATTACGGAGGTGTTTATTACTACGGAATTTTCGTGTTGACAAATAGAATGTTTGGATTGTTTTGATAATATTTGTAGTTTGGGAAAGGGGTATTTAATCTCGTAGTCAACCCAAATTTGTATAACCTGTACAGCCTACATTTCATTGAAACCAATAAATATCCGCTTAAGTTTCAACCATTTAATATACACCAGTTGATAGATCAATACCAACGTGAACCTTTTAAAAACTACTTTTCCTACTTTTTAGCAACAGAACATATGTTTAGACTATGAATTAATCGTTGAAGATCGCTCGTACCTGGTCGGGCATGATCACCGATCGTTGTCAGGGTCGTTGATCACCGATTTGCCCTTGAGGGGGCGTTGGACTTGGAGCACCTCCCAGCGGTTTTGTCACGCGGTTGCTACACCTTTATGATCGCACTGCCTCCACCGACCAGCGATTCTTATCACACACACAGAGGCCTCCAGAGGCCCGAATAAAACTGATGGGGCTGTGGTCTATGTCGAGTTTAACGGGGCTTCCAACTTAGAGTCTTCTGCTAAATAGGAAGTCGCTTTTGTCACTGTAGTCGCTTCCTCCCCGTCGCACAGCGTAAATACAATTAAATCAATTTAAAACAATAAAAGTCGTAGCAGCAGCCGCCACAAAGAGAGACAATGATAGACGCCAGCAACGCGGCAGATAGGCGGTAATGAGGCATCGGGGTGTTCGGTGACTTAGCGAATAGCAAGTGACCTGAAAGATTCACAGATTGTAGAAATGTGCAAGAGATTGCAGCAGAGCAGACTGTACCCGCCAGCAAACACGTCACGTTGCGGATGCGGTGTTTTCCCCGCCTATAGCATC
This sequence comes from Drosophila subpulchrella, assembly GCF_014743375.2. Classification (NCBI taxonomy): domain Eukaryota; kingdom Metazoa; phylum Arthropoda; class Insecta; order Diptera; family Drosophilidae; genus Drosophila; species Drosophila subpulchrella. The sequence goes on along the minus strand of NC_050612.1, from coordinate 6,137,176 downwards.
TGCGGTTGCCTCTGACTTTGTCTCGGCAGCCTCTTCCCCAGGCTGTGTCTTCTCATCCGCCTTTGTCTTGGGCTCACGCTCGAACAGAATGACCAGCTCGGTGTGCGTGGTGTGGGGAAACATGTCAACGGCCACGGCGGACTTCGGATAGAACGGCTCCCCCTTGTACTGCTTAGACTCCGGCCTGGCCAGCTCGATGAAGTTCCGCTTGGCGCTGTGCGGATTGCAGGAGACGTAGACCAGACGGTTGACGGCATCCGCTGACCGGATCGCGGCTATCGAGCGGTGGTCTGTGATGGGGAAGGTAGGTACAAATGATAAGGCAATTGAGAATACCTTTTTAATATAACTAACTTTTTAACAAAATGTTAAAGATTATTTTTCCTTAAACAAATTGTGCTAGCGATCTTGAAAAGATGTAATTATAATTGTCATAACATTGTCATTTCATAGTTTGTTGTATTTAGTACATATAACCCTGTTTAATTTAAAATGATTTTTAATATTTTTAATGAATTTTTATGCAAGTATACTGGAAAATTAAAACGAAAGCTATCTGTTGATAAAAAAAACCATACAAAATGTTTTTACTTTCGGCTATATGAAGAACTATCATGAAAATGTATTTTTTTTTAACTTACGCAATCCAGCTCTAGGAGGATCCACCACGGCAATGAGATCCACGGGTTTACCGACCTCCTGTTCGTAGAGAGCTTCCCGCACCATGCTCTTGATAAAGTCATCTGCATTTCCGGTAAAGAACTTGCAGTTTTTAATGCCATTTGCCTCCGCATTGAACTCAGCATCCTTAATGGCATCGGGGACGATTTCCACGCCCATTACTTTTTTACAGTGCTTGGCAAAGGCCAGAGTAATAGTTCCAGTGCCACAGCAAATATCCAACATGGTGGTGTCCTTCGTAGGAGCAGCAAGATCGATGGCCTTTTGGTACAACACATTGGCTCCTTCTGTGTTGATTTGGAAAAAGGCCAGGGGACTAATTCGAAACTGGAGGCCCTGTATGGTATCGGTGATGTGGGTGCTTCCGGAAATGTGCTCTACCGGATTAATCGTCTGACCTGCTTCCCGGTGCTTGACATCTTGGTAGTAGAGAGATGTGCACTTGTAAGGAGCATCCTTTTCGGCCTCTTCGTAGAATGTCTTAAGTTCCTGTTTTAGTTGGATCTGCTCGTCCTCGCTCAAATTCGAGGAGTAGATGCCCGCCACCAGCATTAGTTCGCCTGTGGCACTGGAGCACCGCACCATCAGCTGCCGGAAGTGGCCCACATTTCCGTCTGGATTGAAGGGCAGGAACTTGGACCTTCTCACAAGCTCCTGGAAACTGCGAGCAGCCCATTTGGCCTGCTCCGGTAGATGTGGCAAGTCCTGGACCTCGGCCACCTCCACAGATCCATCGCTATAGCAGCCCAATCTGAAGCCCACGACCACTTCCCCCGCGGAGTTCTTTCCCACAGTGAACTCGTTTTTGTTTCTATAACCATTTACGGTGGGTGAGGGAAGAACCTCTTCGAATTTGAATTTATCCAGATGGGGCTTCGCCCGCGGATTGATGCGCCTGAGTTCTTGGGTGTATTTGGCAAGAAGGGCCGACATTTCCTCGGATTTTTGTTTAAGTTGCTGTTCGTACGGGATGTGCGACAGAGGACAAGTGGCTTCTACGGCGGTGCGTTGCTTTTTCGGCTTTCTTTCCGACTCCTGATCTTCGGCAGCTCGTCTTTTCTGGAGAGGATCGGCGGAGGCCTTGGCAGCCTGGGCTTTCAGCACCTTCCCCTTCCACTTGTAACCATTTAGGGTTTCCAGGGCCCTCTGTTGATCCTCCTGACTGCGAAAGCAAACAAAGGCAAACTCTTTGCGGGTCGGAGCCTTGATTTTGGTCATGTCGAATTTCAGCGTGCTCCTCAAGAGCTTCTTGAACTCCTGCAAGCGATGTATGTTTTATTTTAGTTCAACTAAGAGAAGTATTGAGCTACGTACCCCAATTCCAAAGTATCCTAGGTTCTTCACTTCAATTTTGAATATTTCGGATGTGAATTCATTTCGCTCCAAATAGGCGAATTCCTCGCCGGCTTTTTCCGGTTCCTCTTTGTCATTCTCAACTGCGGGTTCCTCGGTGTCCTTTGCATTTTCCACAATATCCTTAACCTCTACAGGCTTATCCACTACTTCAGCTGGTATTTCCGTGCTTAAACACTCCATTTGGTCTAAATAAATTGTTTTTTTAAAGAAAAGTTAAAATATAAACACAAGACACGTGAAGTGAAATAGAGATGTGAGCAAATATCGATAGATTTAAAATCGATGTACTGCGGAGGGTGTATTCGCTTATATGGCGAATTCGCTTCGGTAGGAGTGTGTACTTGCTAAAAGTGGACGGTGCAATTAAGGGAAAGGATGGTGCACTCGCTTTTAAAAAATCAATTCACAGTAGATTCTAAACTGGGCTTCAAGCCAACTACCCACAAATAACCGAAAGCAAACCACTTATTTAAAGAATCCATAGCAAAAGTTTACATATTTCTAATTTTCAACTTGTTCAAAGCGCTCTAGGGCCGAATTCAAGATGACTTGGCGTTCTAGTAGCAACTGCTGCATTTCCGGCTCATGTTTCATGATGTTTCGAATTTCTCTCAGCATTTCCGCCGCTTTTCTCAGCTTCTCTTCGCACTCCACTGGGTCTTCTGAGCGTAGGGCCTGCGCTACCAAAGCTTCTTCCATATCGATAAGAAGATTTCCTCGGAAAATGCTCCAACCGCCATCGAAAATGTCTGCCAGTTCAAGGAGTTCCTCACATAGTTGCACTTTCCTGTTCAGCGACTCTTCAGAGAGTTCTAAAATAAGGACTTTTATATATTTGTTTAAGAAATCTTTAAAAATACCATTACCCTCCATGGCGAATCCCGCAGCACTGCCATATAATTGGGTAAGAGCGTATTTAGCTTGCAGAATATGGGTATTGGTTTCATGGAGATCAGCCCGGTGGCGACATATGAACTCCTCAAGAGCCACGGGGGTGGTCTTGTCCAACGATTCCAACTCCTGCTGAAGCTCTGCATCCGAAGTGACCACTTCCTTGGCTGATCTTTTCAGATTGCACAGCTGGCACTTCCACACGGCGGAGTTTTGCAGGGGATTCAATGAGATGATCTGCAGAAAGAGAAGGCAGTTATAGATTGTTTTGTTATAAAACATACGAAATTAGGGGTATATTTGTTCACCTTTCCCGCCTTGCACTTCAGACACGTTTGGGCCCCGGCAAAGCTGCCCAGCTCCTCGGGATCCCGACACCGGGCGCAGGAGCAGTCGAAGCACTTGGCCTGCCGCAAATGCACCCTGCGCTGGATGGTGCTCCTCAACGGCTGGGTGTAGGAAATACTCAGGATCTCACCCTTGGCTATCTTCCGCTTGGCCAGGAACACAATGTTCATGTCGTCATCGAAGCGGTGCCTCATATTGGGCACGCAATCGTGCGAGATCATAGCCGCTCCTGGAAACAGGGCTCGGATTTTCCTCCTCTCCCTGGGCTGTCGAACCTCAAAGGTGTTTGTGTCCAGTATGGCGGCGATGCGCAGGATGTCCATTTCGGACCAATCCCGCAAACCCAAAACTGTTTTTATAAATGTAATCAGATTGGCACGCAGAACTTGATACAGAGGAGTCTCCAGGCGCTCCTTGAGGTGATCTTCCAGAGAGTAGAGTTGTCGGAAGGCCTCGGGATCCTTGGTCTTGAGTTGCATGCAACGGAGCAGCATGATCACACAGTAGGCCGACTCCTTTCGCTCCTCCTCTCCCGGCGTATAGCTTATTTTGGACTGGAAATTGCTGCTCGACATGAGCTGGCACTCAGCTTTGTGGTGGGGAGAGTCCTCGCACTCCCTCCCGCACAGTGGCCAACTGCAGGAGCTGCACTTGTAGTAGTTTCCCTGGGGTTTCTCGGGGGCCAGCAGGTTCCTGTGGCAGCCCAGGCAGAGTGGGGCAGAGGCCACTTTCGGTCCCAGCACCAGCGGAGCCTCCTTCAGGATCTGCTCTCCGATTTTAATGTCCCTGGTGGCCTTCAGATGCCTGCCCAAGAGATCGTTGGTGGCTACTTCGAAGCACTTGCACTCCGCGCGGTGACCTTTCTTCCAGTGCTCCTTCTGGTGCTCCCGACTGCAGTACACCACGTTCCTGCAGGCGGCGCACAGCTGAGATGCCTTGGCCTGGCACAGGGCGCAGGATGTCAGCGAACTGGAAGCCATCGAAAGCAATCTCCCCCAGCAGTGAAAAGATATTCAATAGATCTTCAAGTAATCTCTGTGTTTGCGTAACGCCCCGCGGTTGAAATTACACTGAGGAGACGGCCAAACAATTTTCAGTGCACCGACTTCGGAATCTACTCGCGATCTGATTGCGAGAACATTTTCCTTTGTGTCTCCGTCTGCTGCCAAAAAATAAACGCTCGAGCGGACTCAGATCTCTCTTTACGTCCACATCTCTGTCACATGGCGCGCGCCCATTTAAAATTAGACCTCCAAGACAATGTCCAATTTGTTGGTAGCCGGCATAATATAGTATGTTAGTGCCTAATGTTTATCTAGCTCTACATCGAGAGGATGTACATCGGAAAGCTTTTCTATGGCCGATAATAACAGCTAGCAGCTTTTTTCGATGGATTTTAAACTTAGATTGACTAGAAACGTCACGAGTTAATGAAAAAAAAACTATTTTATTTTACATATTTTAGCATGGGTTTTTCACCTTTAAGATCCTAATAGGTTTTGAAATCTAGCAAGCTGTGCGGCCCTTATATCTTGCGATTGTTGGAAAGCGGTATCCGTTGTTCGCTGGTTGTAGGTATGGAAAACCTTAAGGTAAGCCTCATCTATGCCTTCCACCTGTAAGATAATAATTATTGAAGGCTGGGTTGCAATGGCATTCTCATACTTACATAAAAACTGGGGAAACATGTGTCCTCAAATATATGAAGTTCCAAAGGTCTCTGGGTTATGGGATCCCTTACTGACTTTAAAACAAAGTAAATTTCTTTCACCAAGTCTTTAGCCACACCGTTACGAATTTCAATTGTCACGCAATCAAGCTTTTGACAAGATTGGAAAATCGGTAAATACTTTTTGTTGTATGTTGATTCTCTTGAGAAATTATCAGCTATACGCAAGGACTTAAGCTCTTTTAGGTGGCTTAGGACTTCTAATTCATGGAAGCATGTGTTGTAGGAAATATTTAATGATTTTAATGTTTCAATACGGGATATCTCACAGAACTCTACTTTTTCTTTTAAATTTGGTGTTTGCAGCTCTTGTAACATTGATCCACTTTTGTTGGCAAATGCCGTAAACAATTCATTGAGCAATCCATTGGCGCTATGGATAACCAATTCCTTGAGAATTTTTATATCTGCCAATAATTGTATACCCGGACAATCAAGCAGTGAGCATTTTAGGGACTCCAACGATTCCAGCTTAGCCAAATATTTACATGCGCTGGGGCCAATGCTGTAATTTAATTCTAATTTCTGAAGGGTAGGTGGTAAGAACTTTAACGAATTTTTTTTTCTTTGTTGGAAGTAATCAACAACAAGATGCTCTAGGCGAGGTAGCCGTTTTAGCCATTTCAAACATTTTGAATGAAGGAATCCGGCACTCAAACTTCTCAGATCCTTTATTTTCGAAATTTCCATCACTTCCATTTTGCTAAGAGCTTTACCCGTTACATTTAGAGTCTGAAGTCTGGCTGTACTACTTAATGAAAAAGCAGAAAAAAGATTCTGTAGGGACTGCAGTGGAAGTCTAGTGTTTAATGAAAATTCAGAAAACAGCTTCTGGACGAAATAGTTCGGATCGAATACGTGAACTGTTAAGTTTTCAATTCGAGAATTAGCCAGTTCAGTCAAGGATACTGGGTCTTCTGTTTTCAAGAAACTGCACTTCAGGGTTTTCAGTGAACTTATTTTGGAAACTTTTATAACCTCTTCAGGTGAAAGGGGTTTATTTAGTATTTTTAAGAACTGAGTTTTATTTTTCGAAGCCAGTTCTGCAAAAGCGTGACAAAGATTTCCTGCTCCTTCGGAGCTTATTGTCAACTCCTCCAGATTATTCAAGGAGGCCAATATCTCAATGCCAGTGAAATCTATTAGTGAGAGCTTTAGTTTTTTGATGGTTTGAATTTCTGCCAATTTGGATATATATTTAAAATGAACTGCACTCGATTGAATATCCAATTCTTCAATTGCATTTAAGTTACTGCTGGCAAAAGCTTCAAATAGTGCATTTAAGGATCCTGATTGAGTAATTCCTGATACTTGGAGATATTTAATGTGACTTAGTTGAGCAAGGGGAACAAGCACATCAGCCCTACTCTCCATTTCCATATGAATTTTAAGACTTTGTTCATTCTTCCGAAATTGAATGTTAAAATCTTTGCACACGACATCAGCATTCACTTTGCATGTGGCTAACAGGCTGAAAATGCCAGTTGCAGGAGTTCTGCATTGTGATGGAACTGCGATGCTCACAAATTGCAAGTTAGTTAGCTGATTTAAAAGTTCCATCGACTCACAATCGTATAAATTGCAATACAGGTAACAGATTGATTTTACAGTCCCAAGGTCCTTTGCTTCAGATCGATACAATGGTTTGTATTTTACTATGAAATAGGTCCAAGAAAAGGACAACATCGGTCTAATTACATTTCCAACCGATGTTTGGTCAGTATCAGTACAATTTGTTTCCAGCAATCCCCACTTGTTGTATTTTCCAATAGTTAAGAAAAAGCGATTAAGATTGGAAAGTTTCAATAGTGAAACTAATTTGCTCGCGTCCGATTCTTTTGGCATGCATAACTTCAGTTCTCCTCTGTTTTTGTCAAACTTTATATTGACATTTTCCTCTACGTCTATAGTTATAAGACGTTTCTCTAATGAATCCGTTTCTTCAGAAGTTTCGCCTAAAATGTACTCAGATTTAAAGAATACAGCCGTATTTTTTTGGTATATATGCAAATATTCTAAAGATTTATGGGTCGCAAGCAAAATAGATCGACCTACTATTGATCGATCAGCCAATAACACAGTCAAGGGATTCATTGTTTTAGGTCTATGCCATTTTCTAACAGCTTTAAAAATTTCAGATCGCGAACTGCTTAGTTGAACTCCGCCGATAGTCAATGTATCTAATTTGGGCAATTTTACCAGAGGCGCATATTGGAAATCTTCCTCGTTCCACGTAAATACAAGCTCCTTAAGATGGTCGCAATATGGTGCGATATCGGAGAGACTTCCAAGTACTTGTGTCTTTCTGAGGTCTAACGATATCAATATTGGGTTCTCCGACATGCACTTACAAATGTCCACTAATGCTTCGGCTGTTATTGGTTCGTTTAAAATGAACCCTTCTCCTTTGCCCGAGACGCCTCCTTAAAAGAGATTAGAATTCAATTAAAAAACAAGAAAGAACGCTATAGTCGAGTACCTCGACTATCAGATACCCGTTACTCATCTTAAGGGACTAAAGGGAAATGGAGATATGCAAGCAGCAAAGCGATATTGAAATGCGCCACCTATCAGCGGTAGACAGATTTAAGCGTTATGGGCGTTAGAGTGGGCGTGGCAATTTTTTTTCGGGTCAATCGATAGGTTTTGACGAGACCAATAAAGTTCAGTTAAAATTTTGTATCTAGCATGAAAATTGTGGGCGCCACAGGTTTGGGCGGTTTGTGGGCGTTAGAGTGGGCGTGGCATATTTGCGTAACAAACTTGCGCTGCGCACAAAGCTACGGAATCTAAATCTGAGATCCCAATTCTCTATCCTTGATAGTTTCCGAGATATCCACGTTCATATTTACGATTTTTTAAAGTTTGTGGGCGGTTTGTGGCCGTAAAAGTGGGCGTGGCAAACCTTTTTTTTTATCCTTCGATAGGTATTGATGAGTACAATACATTTCAGTTAAAACAAGGAAGAACGCTATAGTCGAGTACCTCGACTATCAGATACCCGTTACTCAGCTAAAGGGACCAAAGGGAAATGGAGATATGCAAGCAGCAAAGCGAGATTTAAATGCGCCACCTACCGGCGGAAGACAGATTTAAGCATTGTGGGCGTTAGGGTAGGCGTGGCAAATTTTTTTTTTTTTTTTGGATCAATCGATAGGTATTGACGAGACCAATACATTTCAGTTAAAATTTTTTATCTAGCATAAAAATTGTGGGCGCCACAGGCTTGGGCGGTTTGTGGGCGGTAGAGTGGGCGTGGCATATTCGCATAACAAACATGCGCTGCGTACAAGGCTACGGAATCTAAATCTAAAATCCCAATACTCTATCTTTGATAGTTTCCGAGATATCCGCGTTCATATTTACGATTTTTTGAAGTTTGTGGGCGGTTTGTGGGCGTTAAAGTGGGCGTGGCAAACTTTTTTTTGGGTCAATCGATAGGTATTGATAAGAACAATTTATTTCAGTTTAAATTTTTACTCTAGCATCAAAACTGTAGAAGCCACAGTTTTGGGCGGTTTGTGGGCGTTAGAGTGGGCGTGGCACTCTAATGAAACAAACTTGCGCTGCGTAAGAAGCTCAGGAATCTGCTCGCCAAATCTCAATAGCCTAGCTCTCATAGTTTCCAAGATCTCAGCGTTCATCCGGACAGACAGACGGACAGACATGGCTAGATTGACTCGGCTAGTGATCCTGATCAAGAATATATATACTTTATGGGGTCGGAAACGCTTCCTTCTGCCTGTTACATACTTTCCGACGAATCTAGTATACCCTTTTACTCTACGAGTAACGGGTATAATTATTATTCTAGCATCAAAACTGTAGGAGCCACAGTTTTGGGCGGTTTGTGGGCGTTAGAGTGGGCGTGGCACTCTAATGAAACAAACTTGCGCTGCGTAAGAAGCTCAGGAATCTGCTCGCCAAATCTCAATAGCCTAGCTCTCATAGTTTCCAAGATCTCAGCGTTCATCCGGACAGACAGACGGACAGACGGACAGACGGACATGGCTAGATCGACTCGGCTAGTGATCCTGATCAAGAATATATATACTTTATGGGGTCGGAAACGCTTCCTTCTGCCTGTTACATACTTTCCGACGAATCTAGTATACCCTTTTACTCTACGAGTAACGGGTATAATAATAACAAGAAAAGACTGCTTTGATTTTGATTTAATATAAACTGCTTTAATTAATTCTGGGAAAACCCATGGAGGTCCCACGTCAAAATTTGTAGGGTTCAACAAGGATTATGTTTAGAACATTATACTAATTTTTTATAAAAATTAAAAATGCCGATTTGCAGAAAACCGCGATTGAATATTTTTTTTTAAGTTTGGCCTACAAGTTGCTTGGGAACTGTTATGGGAGTTATTTTTATCTGAAAGGTTGGCAAAAATAATAATTAAGGAGATTTTTTTTTTATTTTCTACACCATGTAATTTAAACTAATACACAATCTTAACAAAAAAAAGACATCCCCATAACTTTTCTTCTGTCAAATGGATACATTTTTTTAATATTTTTAAAATCCTGTATAAATGGTATAATATCGTGATAAAAATATGAAACCGTTTTGAGACCATAAAGTAAATCTCGATACGTTTCACAAAGAATCACTCATATATTCTTGAACAGCATCATTAGACGAGTCGATCTAACCATGTCCGTCTGTCCCTCTGTCCGTCCGTTTCTACGGAAACTAGTCTCTCAGTTTTAAAGCTATCGGGCTGAAACTTTCCCAAAATTCTTCTTTCTTTTGCAGGTAGTATATAATTCGGAACCATCCGGATCGGACAACTACATCTCATAGCTCCCAAAGGAATAATCGGAAAAAAATGATATCGTTGGTGTTTCTTAACATATAACCTCCTACGCTTGGAAATAACATTTTTAAATTAGTTCTGAATTTCGAATTTAATTTTATCAAAATCGGACGACTGTTACTATGTTTATGCTATGAATTTCATGCATTCTCCAATACATGAAATTATAATAGCCCCTGTTTATACAACACAGACAAATTCATGAAATGATATTAGTAAAGCTGTCAAATTTTTCGAATTTGATGTAGAGCTCTCTAGAGAAGTAGGCTGTGCCTCACCATTTCGTAAATTGGGACTGAATTCATAGTCAACTTTCGTGTGTTATAAAATTCATAAAATTCAAAACTAAATAATAGTAAGCATACAACAAAATAATTACATAGTTCAACTTATTTTTCATAAGTGCAATGCAGCAAACTAATAATACTGTTCTACGAAACCGAAAATTATTTGATTAAACTACAATCTTTAAAACTCAATTATTTCACCGTGAAAAAAAAAGGTTAAAAAGTTTAATGATTTTCTTGTAGGTTTCACTTACCAAAATAACCTGTCGAAACCAAAACCGAACTGGGTTCAAAAACTAGGTGAACATTAATTATGTCCATATTTTTTCTGATATCTTGCAAGTAGTGTCTCCAAAATAAATCCCTGCTTCTATTTAATAACTTATTTACACGGAGATCTATTAGCAGTTCGACCATTGTTTTTGCAAGACAATCTTTGATTCGCCTAAACTGATGGTTGTAATGAGTCTTAAATAGTTCCAAGAAAATTTCATGAGACAGCAGGAAGTTCATTAAATCTTTACTGTGCAAATCGGAATCAGAAATTATGTATTTCATTATTTCCAAAAAACAATCGTTGTTCAGAACAAATTTCTCATTGTCATCCATTTTATAGGCTGATGAAACTAGGGAACAATTAATTGAAATTTTTGGCAACAGCAGATATTTCCTTATATTTTTTCGAAGAATTGTGCGGCTTTATCGATGTGACGCTAAAAGAGAACTGAAGCGCGCGATCATGTTTCAAGGAACCAAAGCCCCAAATATTATAACACATTTATTCTCCGCCTCGCTCCGAAAAAATCGAAGAGAGCACGAGAGAAAAGTATAATCAAGTGCCTCGACTACGATAAACCCTCTCCTAATGTTTCTGTAGCAATAATAACAAGCTGTATTTTTCCAAATAAGCCAATTTATGTATTTATTGCATCTATTTTTGGTACTTAAATTTTTTAATAATCAATTTTATTTCTTTGTTGTTCAAATAAAAAAGTTGTGAAGTTACATATATATTTCTACTGATTCAAATACTTTCTTAAATTCATAAAGACATTGTTCTTTGTATATGTATGTTACAAACCTTTTCGAAAATTAAATATACCTTATTTATTTCGCAAATAAATGGTATTATAATCCAAACTCTTTCAAACTCAACGCATTCCTATTTTATTCTCACACTTCTCTTCTGTTTCACATTTCTACATAAGAGAAAATTGAACTTTTTAAATTTGAGCAATGACCTTGGGCAAAGAGCAAAACACAGCAAACAGTCAAGCTCTTTTTTATACAAGAATAATTTGAAAGCCTAAGTCTGGTCCATAATCTCGCACATAAAAAATCTGTATACTACGGTAATATTAAATCATTTTCATTAGCCGCTCGCTCATTTAATAGACTAATTTAATTTACTCAAGACTTAAGAGAGAGCAAGGGAGATGAAGATAGGCAAGCAAAAAAACGACAGTTTCCGATATTGCACACGCACATCCACGCCACCTATGTATGTATGTACACCCAAAAAAAAATCGTCATCAATATGCCATTATTTAGGTGTCAATGTGATACTATTGAGTGTCAAATAATCTTTGATACGAAGAACATCAAATTAACCCTAATATAGGATCACTATGCCACTTAAAAAAGTTTTCTACAAAAAAACTTTTTTGTCACAAAAAAGCATTTTGCTCATGACAAACTTTATTTTCTTTTTTATTTGAAATCTGGAAACGTTTTAAATATTACTTTTTTATTACAATTGATAGAGAAATGTTAGATATTATTCTTAAAAATCGTACAGCATCGGCGCGCACTTGAACCGGGGACCTTTCACACCAGAGACAGACCCATTACCCATTGGTCTATCGCACAACGTTTCCCGCGGATGTTTAGTTCAAATCCCATGGTAACCAATAATGGAAACTCGAACAATCAAAAAAAAACATTTATCGGTATCGAAGTATCCACGGTTGTTGTTAAAATGACACTATTTGGGGTCAAATATGATTTTTCATACAATGTAGTATACTTTTGATACTTATTTAGGATCAAATTGATCCCAATAACCCAACCTTATTTATTTCGCAAATAAATGGTATTATAATCCAAACTCTTTCAAACTCAACGCATTCCTATTTTATTCTCACACTTCTCTTCTGTTTCACATTTCTACATAAGAGAAAATTGAACTTTTTAAATTTGAGCAATGACCTTGGGCAAAGAGCAAAACACAGCAAACAGTCAAGCTCTTTTTTATACAAGAATAATTTGAAAGCCTAAGTCTGGTCCATAATCTCGCACATAAAAAATCTGTATACTACGGTAATATTAAATCATTTTCATTAGCCGCTCGCTCATTTAATAGACTAATTTAATTTACTCAAGACTTAAGAGAGAGCAAGGGAGATGAAGATAGGCAAGCAAAAAAACGACAGTTTCCGATATTGCACACGCACATCCACGCCACCTATGTATGTATGTACACCCAAAAAAAAATCGTCATCAATATGCCATTATTTAGGTGTCAATGTGATACTATTGAGTGTCAAATAATCTTTGATACGAAGAACATCAAATTAACCCTAATATAGGATCACTATGCCACTTAAAAAAGTTTTCTACAAAAAAACTTTTTTGTCACAAAAAAGCATTTTGCTCATGACAAACTTTATTTTCTTTTTTATTTGAAATCTGGAAACGTTTTAAATATTACTTTTTTATTACAATTGATAGAGAAATGTTAGATATTATTCTTAAAAATCGTACAGCATCGGCGCGCACTTGAACCGGGGACCTTTCACACCAGAGACAGACCCATTACCCATTGGTCTATCGCACAACGTTTCCCGCGGATGTTTAGTTCAAATCCCATGGTAACCAATAATGGAAACTCGAACAATCAAAAAAAAACATTTATCGGTATCGAAGTATCCACGGTTGTTGTTAAAATGACACTATTTGGGGTCAAATATGATTTTTCATACAATGTAGTATACTTTTGATACTTATTTAGGATCAAATTGATCCCAATAATTTGATCCTAGGTGTAGTGTCATTTTCACCCACACTTTGTATCAAATTGACACTCGAAGATTTTTTTTGGGTGTATGTATCTGTCGGCGATTGGTATATCTCAGTGTATAAGGAATGCTAGTTTCTTGGAATGCTTGTGTTTCACAGAAGCTCGAATTATTTCATCATCTTATGTTTTGCATATTTGCAATATCAATGTTTCTCTCTGCTCCCCTTGCAAGGTACCGTTAGAACATGTTCACTGTTGCCTGTGCGGCGCTACAAAAAGTGTGGCACGACACACAGCTGCGTTGCCGGCTTCGTAGAATTTGTCCCTTTTGAGAGGAACCGTTTTAGCGAGGCGTCAGCGTTGTGTCAGGACAGTATAGGCAGTTACAAGAACGAATAGTCAGTCTCTTTCGTTCCGCAGATATTTTGCATCTCCCCTTTTTACTGAGGCTATCTTCTTTTTTACTGACACCTTACGGCTTACGTTTTTTACACTGAAAATATGACATAAATCCGCCACCGAAACAAAAAAATCTTCATAATCATCGCATTTTTAGCGTATTTTCATAAATAATGGCCGTATTTTTAAACAAAGCATATTTTATTTGTTTTGAAGAATTTTCCCTGAAAACTCACAAAATGTACTTTTTCATTTTTGGCTACTTTTAAAGGCATCTTTATGTCAAGGAAAACATATGATTTGTTTGCACTTTTTCTACCCAAATCTGTTTCAGAAGATAAAAATCCAAAAATGGAAAAAATCGGACTTAACGTTGGCCTGTGTTCAGACCGAAACGCACTCCGCTCCAATGGAACTGAAAATATCCTTATGTATAACTTGTTGATGAATGTTCCGGTTTGTCATGCGGATCACTAGCCGAGTCCGTGCTAACGCTGTGATTATGAATACTATAAGAACTAGAACTAGAACTGAATAGCGCATATCTCCATCCCCCTCGCACTCCCGTAAGCTGAGTAACGGGTATCTAATAGTCGAGGCCATTGATTCGAGCGTTTCTCTTCTTTTTTTCAAATCGGAACATTGATTAATTCATTAATGTAATCGACGCTAGGTGGAGCTTGCGTGCACTTACGAAAATATGAATATACCCGTTTCCTTCGCACTCTCTTAGCTGATTAAGTCGAGACTATATATGTATGTACATACATACATATGTACATACATACATTCGACTATATCGTTCGCTCTTGCTTTATCACTTACGGTCCCGCACTTATGTATGTAAGTGTTGGCACACTTGCAATTTTTGACTTTAAATGTTATTTTCAGGCATTATTGAATGGCATTAATAATTTTTATACCCGTTACTCGTAGAGTAAAAGGGTATACTAGATTCGTCGGAAAGTATGTAACAGGCAGGAGGAAGCGTTTTCGACCCCATAAAGTATATACATATATTCTTGATCAGGATCACTAGCCGAGTCGATCTAGCCATGTCCGTCTGTCCGTCTGTCCGTCTGTCCGTCTGTCCGTCTGTCCGTATGAAAGCTGAGATCTCGGAAACTATAAGAGCTACAATACTGAGATTCCTGAGATTCCTTCGCAGCGCAAGTTTGTTTCAGCAGAGTGCCACGCCCACTCTAACGCCCACAAACCGCCCAAAACTGTGGCTCCTACAGTTTTGATGGTAGAATAAAGATTTTAGCTGAAATGTATTGTTCTCATCAATACCTATCGATTGACCCAAAAAAAGTTTGCCACGCCCACTTTAGCGCCCACAAGCCGCCCCCAAACTTCAAAAACTCGTAAATATGAACATGGATACCTCGGAAACTATTAAAGATAGAGAATTGGGATCTCAGATTTAGATTCCGTAGTCTTGTACGCAGCGCAAGTTTGTTACGCGAATATGCCACGCCCACTCTTACGCCCACAAACTGCTCAAACCTATGACGCCCACAATTTTCATGCTAGATAACAAATTTTGACTTAAATGTATTGGTCTCGTCAATACCTATCGATTGATAAAAAAAAATTTTACACGCCCACTCTAACGCCAATAACGCTTAAATCTGTCTACCGCCGGTAGGTGGCGCCGGAAAGCGCTCGCTCGCTGCTTGCATATCACCATTTCCCTATGGTCCCTTTAGCTGAGTAACGGGTATCTTCTTGTTTTATTTTGAATGTAAGAGAGCAAGAGAAGACGGCATTGCCCGACTATAATATACCCTCTACTTATGGCTGCGAATCCTTAATGAAATATATTTTAGTACAATCCTATTGCGTCCTCAGAATTGATCGTTTTGAGGAAGTATCGGAAAGTTTAATTGACATTTTTTTTTAAATATTCATTTTTTATACTTCAGAGATTTTAGATAGCTAGATAGCTACATATAAGCGATTTATTATGACAAAGCGGCTAGAAATTATATTGATGACTGGTAGGAGTTCAACTTATTTAAGTGGAAAACGATTCTTCTGACTTTCCCGTTCAAGTCAATATTATCGAGGCCATTGTTCCAAAAATTAATGGATATTCGGATAGGCACGCATACATTCTTCAAAAATTATTAATACTCACTTTACCTTACGAATACACGAGTAAGGGATTATTAAAGGACACTTTTTTGGTTCTCAATGCTTTAAATCACCCATCAAGACTCCCCATCATCTTGCATCCATCCCCTTGAAATTAAATCTCTTAACAAAATTAATTTTAGCAATTCAATAATTTATTTAGTATTTCTCATAAATTGTCTATATATATTTATATATATTTTTTATTCATACGCAATTAATTAATATATTGTTTAATTGGAAATCAGTCTTTTTTATGTAAATAAGAGTTAAATGCATTTTGTTTTTGTGCTTGTTTTGTTTGATTTGATTGATTGGGTTGGTAACTCGATTGGTTGACAGGTGACGAAAGTAAAAACATAAATGATAATTGAACTACAATTTGTGTTTGTTGTTGTGGTTTAGTATTAGTACTTAGTTGCATTGTTGCTTGTCTTGTTTGGGGCTAGAGCTAGAAACTAAAAATAGTGTTTAAATTAATTGGCTTAGATAACATAAATGTACACGATCCATAGTTAACCTAAAACTGGCGGCCAAAGTCCCACTGCACTCGCTTGTTGCCCTCTGTCCAAGCACTTAAGAAGCGGCGCATAAAATTTCATATCATAGACAACAATTTGATTTAATAATTTGCACTAAACAATAGTATTCTCCCATTAGTTTACACGTACACACACACCTCCGTTCTGATAGTGATATGTGTGGGTGTGCTGCAACATGTTGCTAGTTAATTAGCATAGCGAAGCGGCGATTCGATTGTTGCTAAGGCAAAAGGCGCGATTTTTTATTTTCGATTTGCATAAGCGAAAGAGGCTACATATACATAGTACATAGATGCTGGGGTCAGTGGATCTTACAGTGGGCCGAACCTTCGATGAGTTCAAGTTTGGTTCTAAAGGTCTTCCCAAGAGAACTTGCAAAGGTGAGTTTGGAGTGGGCTAAGTAAGGTTGGTAGTATTGCTGCACATTAAGGAACCTATAGATCAGGAACCCTTACAGAACTTCCAGACTAATCATAACTCCTAGCTTTTGTCAGCAACTCACTTTAGGTATGTTTTGTATTTTCCAGATCACCTTTCGATTTTTATAACCCCATCCAGACTCACCTAAACAACCTCCCTACTCGTGGCCCTAATATCGTTTTTGAATATATCTTGTTTTTAGTGGATGAATGCCTGGCTTAAATTACAATTGGCGCTACATTAATAGACTGAAACATAAGCAACATTCAAGTAGTTCATAGTGTGGTTCCCCCGACTCAGCCTAGACGTCCTGCTGCTCCTTGAAGTGGTGGTAGTGGTGGTGGATGTGCTCGTGCACATAGCGGTGGATCATGGAGCTGGAGGCACTGGTGTCCAGCTCCGCCTCCACCTGCTGGCCGGGCTCCTCGGCCTCCGGCGCCTGCTTGCCCCCTCCGGTGACCGCCTCGGCCACCGCCTCGCCCACGTCGTCGTTGAGGTCGATGAGCGTGTCGGTGCTGACCACCTTGCTGGGCGTGCTCGTGAGCTGCGGACTGGGGGGCAGGTCCTCCTCCTCGCTGGCCAGCAGGTGGGCGCACTCCACGGCATCGCCGTAGATCTTCGAGCCCGCCGAGCTGGAGTTCGAGGTGGGTGGTCGTGGCTCCGGCCGAGCCGCGTCCTTGTGCTGATCCCGCAACATCTGATGCTGCTGCTGCTTGTGCCGCTGGCGCCGCTGCTCCCGATCCTTCTGCTGCAGCTGCTCACTCAGCTTGGCGTAGATGAGGTTGCCGTAGTTCTTGTAGTCCTTGCTGCTCCGCTGCTGCTGCGGCTGCGGCTGCTGCTGCTCCAGGCGCTGGTATCCCTGCAGCAGGTTCTTCTGGCTCTTCTTGGGGATCGGCTGCACGGTGGCCACGTTGCTGGGCGTGGCCGGGGGCGAGTGGGCGGCTGCCCCGCCCCCGCAGATGGTGGCGTGCAGGAAGGAGTCGTAGCCACACAGGTTCAGCTTGTTGTGGGCCGTATTGTGCGTCTGCTGGGCGGCCAGGACGGCCGGATTAATGGCCAGCTGCTGGTGGTAGATGGGTATGTGTGGTTGGGGATGCTCGTGGTGGTTGTGGTTGCTGGCATTGGGATTGGGATTGGCATTGGGATGGGAACTGGGGCTGGGCTGGTGCTGCTGCTGCTGCTGCTGCTGACCGTTGACCTCGGTGGCCACTGGAATGCTGGTGGTGGTGGTGTCCGCCGTAGGTGGACTGCAGCTGAGCGGCGATTGCTGGGCGACCGGACTGTGGTTGGCAATTAACGTGGGTATTTTCGAGCCCGTATTGCAGCGTTGGCGTTGCTGTTGTTGTGGTTGTTGTTGTTGTGCTGCCGGTTGCCGTATGGGACTCACATTGGCTTGGGGTTTTCTGCAAAAGGAGGAAAGGAAAAGGAGATGGCCTCAATTAGTGTTCAATTTATGGGTCTTTGGTTACTGGAAATTCTGTTAGGTACTTTCAGGAGGTTGGGGGACGCCATGAGGTAGAAAATCAAAAGGCAAACAAATCAATTTTGGTTTTAAGGATGGAAAATGAAATTAATGAAAACGAAAAAATGATGTATAACTATCCAGGAAAGGTTTATTTACATTTCCTTGAAGTTTAGTTGATTAATCTCCCGTTGTACTTGCAAAATGAAGATTTTAATTATTACATTTTAATATTCAACTAACTCCTTTCAAGTAAACAAGGGCTTAAAAGATATGAACATTTTTATTTTGTACAGATCTCAAAATGTATAAAAGCATCAGTATATTTTAAAAACCACTCTCTAGTTTATAGAATGAAAATGATTAATTTTCTTTTAATATGAGTATGTTTAGAAAAGAGATAAATAAAAACATAGAATTTTTTCTTTTAGTTTTAAAATATTTTCAACAAAATGGGGTACATTTTGAAAGTTATAAGATTTTCCTCATACAATTGACTTGGGAAAATGTCAAAATCCTGATATGAGCATTCCTGCTTTCTAGACTCCTTTCGGCACACTCCGCTGCTAATCTGTGTGGACTTGGGGTGGATCATCGCGAGTTGGCTTACCCATTCAGCTGAAAACACAGGCGGTTCTTCTCCATGCTCTCCCTGATGATGCTGATTAAATCGTTGCGATTCAGCGCCGACTTCCAGCACTCGGCCGACTTCCGCTGCTGCTGGCTTGGCTGGTGGGCGAGGGACTGGGGGCGTGGCTGGCGCAGCTGCACCCCGTCGAGCATCATGTCGCCGCCACCCCCCAGCGGTGGTGACCCCGACGCGCTCTTATGATTCAGTGGTTGGGGGGGCGGGGGCGTGGCGTTTGGCTGACCCACCGCCGGCTGCTGTGGCTGCAGGTGGCGGTTCTGCCAGGCGGAGTCGTTGCCCACCGACAGGCTGCGTTGTCGCGTTTCGAGGCAGTGATCCTGGTACTGGTGGTGGTGTTTGATTGATGACGATGGGTAACCAAGGAAAATGGAAATAAAATTAAATTATAATAAAGAAAAGCGCAAAGTATGTTAAACCCATATGGTAAGCAACAAAAGTGTAACAAAAACAAAAGGCGTCGTTTTTTTGGGGAGGGGGTTCACTTTCGAACTGCTGCCAGTAATAATACCTTTTTAAAGCCAATGCTTGTAAAACCAATGCTCAGTCCAAATTTGGATACTGAATGTTTTGTTCTGTATCCTTAACTTATTACAAGGATATTTTAACATGGTTTTAAGTATTGTTTTAAGTACTGTTTATTGTAATTTGATTCAGTTTATATACACAGAGAGAAATAGTCAAGTACTTTGTTCTTGAATTGAGAACATTCGTTCTTAAAAACCGCTTAAGTACATTTTGGATTCAATGTTCTCAATATCAGAACAAAATAGTGAGAAGCAACTTAGAAACTTTTTGATAAGTATACACTACTGACTGGACTAATAGGATAGTTATTGATACAAACAATGTAAATACCGTCAGGTTAACTTGATTCAAGCACATTGAAAATATTTCCAACTTAAAATATGTTGTTATATTCTTAAGAACATTTTTAACTCGCATGAGAACGTCAGGAGTCTCTCTGTGTAGACTAAAACTAATAATACAAATTTGTATTTAAAAATATTTATCAAACATATTCTATTCTATTCCATTATATTCTTTATATTCCTACATACAATAAAATTATGCATGCAATAACGCCCAGTGAAATTACGTCCATGTTTAGTTTAATAACATTATTTAGTAATTAATTTTTGTTTATCACTCCTGGGCGTTATAGCATGCATACAAAATGAAGTACACAATATTGTATTACAACGTATCCAAAAATTTGTCTAAACTAAATCCATTATGGTTAAAAAATTCCATGCATAGCTTTACTTGTGTTAGGCTGGCAGCAGTTTTAGTTTCGAATAATATTTGATATTGGATTTGTTTTTGCCATGATTTCGCTTGTTACCTTGTGCCTACCTTTTGTTTGCGCGCCCTCCGCAACATCTTGACCCGCTGGGTGGCCTGCTTCATGTAGATGTCCTGCTGGCGCAGCTGGTGGTTCTGGTGGTGCTGGTGGAGCTGGCGGTGCGAGGGGCAGTCCGCCTGGTCGCCCTCCGGCTTGCAGCACTTGAGATTCAGCATGTTCTCGTAGGTATTGTGGCCATTGTCCGGCGTGTTCTGCTCCGCGCAGCACTGCTCCGCCCGGGAACTGTTCTTCTGGCTGTGATTCAGATTCGGGTTCTGATTCTGGTTCTGGTTCTGATGGTACCTGGTGGCCTGCGCCTGGTGGTGATGGCCCTTTCCCGACTTCGCCCCACTTCCGGTGGCCTGGTCGGCGGTGGCCAGGTCCTTCTCCTTCTCGCTGTTGCTGTCGTCGTCCTCGTCATCGGACTTAATCAGTTTGCGCGGTCGATAGCGATGCTGGCGGCGGTTGCCGGCGGAAGTCGTTAGGGCCGTCGTCCCGCCGGATCCCACTCCGCCAGCCAGGCCCGTGGGCAGTTTCTTCAGCTTGCTGGCATGGCTGCTGCCGAACCCCGCCGCAACAGGCACCGGTACCGGCAGTGGCACCACCGGCTGCGACTTCGATTTGCCCTCGGGACTGACGGTGAGCCGCACGTTGATTGTCTTGCTGCCGCAGTGGGGCACCACCACCGACTTGCCGATGGACTCGTATATGGTGTACACAATGCCCACGATGTCGTCCTTTGTTATCTTGCCGTGGTGCCCGTCCAGGTCGTAGAACGTGAACGAGAACTGCAGCGGCTGCGAGGACTTTCCCCCTTCCACGGACACGTCGCAGGTGAATTCCTGTTTTTGAAAAGGAGTAAAGGCGGGATGAGTGATTGTCTCAGACCGAAATTCATTCAAATCAAGTGATCAAATTTTAATTGAATTTTCCCAAGGGCGTACAAGAGTTGTTCTAACACGGCCTTAATTAAAGACCTTCGTTTAAATAGTTGAAACGTATTTTTCGCACTACCAGAACACTTTAAATTGATTTAAGTAAATATCACAATTATTCAATTTATTTTGAAAAAATTTCAGCTGCTTTAAGTTTGATTTAAATAAAGTGAAAGGCCATTAAATGTATAAGTTCTTTAGAATATCAAAAGAGAAGTGTTGTTTATCTAAGCTAAACACTCAAATTTACTGTTTAATTACCTAAGCAAATGTGAGAGCCATTAATATAAATGGTTGCTCTGTTTGGTAGTTTCAAAAACTGTGTTATAAATTATTATAATTAATTTAATATTCTCTCTAACACCTCAGACAAATAAATACCATTCCGCAGGGAATTCTGCACAAACTCAAAGCCTCAAATTCCTCTGCCCTGAAATGTGTTAAAAACTTTTTGCCCCAAATTTTTAACATCCACATAAGCCTGACGCAGTGGCAAACTAACTAGAAATAAACAAAAAACGCTGCTAATAAACTTTCAAGCATAAAAATTGTACAGCAAATTTCCTGCCCGACCCGAAAGTATGCAACACTTTTGCAGATGCAACATGTTGGCTGATGCTAGAGTGCAAAAAGGAAAAACCAACTGAGGCCACAGCCAGCTGCCACTGAAACAACAATTGGGGGCTGCACCAGACCACTAAAACCAGTCGAAAATTGTGGCCATAATTTGACTAAATATTTAATTTGCCCCTGCAGAAGCAGCCACGTCAACGTCCCAGGGGGCAGGGATTCCGAGTCCGAGAACCTGGGGGGAGCAGCCATTACCACTGATAAAGTGGCAGAGCCCAGCACCCAAGTTTCCACTCCGCTGCCCCCCAGTCGCATACAAATAAATATAATTTCCTTTGCCGCCGCTTGGCTTGTAGATTTTTAATTGCCCCTGAGTGCTTTTCGTGTTTGTTGTTTTGCTTCTAATGGGTTTTATTGAATTTTAATGTTTTGATATTTTTTGGCGAAACTGGCACAAGTGGCAACAGCGTCCGAAACGGAGAATGCCCGTCCGCAGTGGGTGGTAATGGAAAATTGCCGGCGCCCTTGTGTTAATGAAATATTTCCCCCCTTTCTCGACTTTGTTTTCGTGGGTGGATGTTGGAACAACAAATGGAGCCGAAGCTGAATCTGAGGCCATTGAAATTTTAATTAAAAGCACATTGAAATGTTGAGTTTATGGGCGATGTGCGATGTGCGATGTGCCCTGTGGGTCATGAATTACGGCCAGAAATCGTGGCCAGGGGGTGGTAATGGCGGCCGGCGAGCTGATTAAACTTGACCAAACACCTGGCTGGGGGTCAGAAAAAGCCCGCAAATGGAAAACCAAACATCATTTAATTTATCACCTTGTATTTATAAGCAAGGCGATTGTTTGGCTAATTGAAAAGCACGCGGCAAGCAGACTATGAATGCTCTGGTGGGAATCAAATGGGAAGGATTACAAAATTAAAATCTGAATAGTACTATTTAATTGAAGTATGGCTCATTCAGGTAAATATTGCCAGTCTAATTTTGAAGCATGATTTTAATTTAACCATAATATCTATTATTTCTGTGCTTTAATTAACTCGAAATATCTTCTAAGTGTAATTTATTCGATACAACCCCTTGAAAGTGCTCATCAATTAATGGCTCCATAAATATTTGCGTTATGAAACGATGAAACAAGACAAATCCAGTCCATAAATTCGTTAATTAATGAATGGAAATGGAAATTGAAATCAGAATGGACTATTAAGCCCGGTGTTTATGGGCTTGGAAGATGGGATTCGATTGTGTCCGGCAGTGGGATGTGGGATAATTCACAAAGTACCTGTTCGCAGGGAGTGCTGGTAATTTGGGTAAACAGAAAAAACAAACGCGTAAGAATTTAAATAGATTTTGAATAATGTTATCTTGATATTAAGGACTGGTATTTAATAGATTTCATCTCTTTGAAAATTATCGAAAGTTGAAAAAGAGAGAAAAGATAGGGGAAGTGCTAAAACTTACTCTGGGTAAAAGCAAGATAGCAATATTTGACACTATCAGAAAAAGAAAACTAGAGCTTAAATTTACTCTGGGTAAGGGCGAGATAGCAACATTTGAAACTCTCCAAATCGCGTAAGGATTCAAATAGATGTTGAATAATGTTAATTCGATATTAGGGATTGGTATTCCTTAGATTTCATGACTTTAACAATTCTTGAAATTTATAAAAAGAAGAGAAAAAAGAGTGGTAGTGCCTTAAATTATTCTGGTAAGAGCGAGATATATCTATTTGAAACTCACCGAAATAGAAAAATTGAGCTTAATATTTCTCTGGGTAAGAGTGAGATAGCATTATTTGAAACTCTCCAAATCGTGTAAGGATTGAAGTAGATTTGAATAATGTTAATTTGATATTAGGGAATGTTATTACATTTAAAAATGATCGAAAGTAGATAAATAGAGAAAAGAGAGTGGTAGTGCATAAACTTACTATGGTTAATAGTGAGATAGTAATATTTGAAACTACCAGAAATAAAATAGAGCTAAAATTTATTCTGGGTTAGAGCGAGATAACAATATTTGGAACTCTCCAAATCGCTTAAGGATTCAAATAGATATTGAGTAATGTTAAATTGATATTGAAAAAGGGTAATGTCTTTAAAAATTCTCGAAAGTTGAATAAGAGAGAAAAGATAGTGGTAGAGCTAGAAATTACTCTGGGTGAGAGCTAGATAGCCATATTTGAAACTCTCCGAAATAGAAAATGAGGGAAAAAAACCAAATGGCGACTAAACTTAATTTGGGTAATATATCAAGAGATAGCTATCGAATTTCCTCAAAATGATCATCATATCCTATGATTTATTTTCTCCCTGCAATGGTAACGGCAGTTCGACTCACCTCCAGCCGGATGCGCTCCTCCTTGTGGTGGTGCAGGTGGCGCGAGTGGGCGTGGCCGGCGTGCTGCTGCTGCACGGAGGCGGCGGCGTCCACCACGTCCTCATCCTGCGGCAGGTGCTGCTGCGCGTTTAAGTATTTGCCGTGCTTGCCGTTGGAGGCGCTGCTGATGCGCAGGTGCTTGCTGTGGCTGCCGCCGCTGCTCACATCCTGCGGATGTCCCGGCTGCGACGGGTGGCTCCTGCCCGAGGAGTGGTGGTGGTGGTGCGGGTTCGACTGGCTCTGGTGGTGCTGGTGCGACTGCTTGGTCGCCCCACTGGAGGCATTGCCCGGCGGCGTGGTGATTATGTTCACCACCGGCGATCGCAGTTGGATGTTGTTGTCACGTTCGCTGACCAGCAGCAGGTCGGGCGGGGCGCTGCAGGAGGAGGAGGCGCGCACCTGGTGGTACATCAGCTCCTCGGAGTCTGTGGTGCATTCCTGGACTGCAACGGGAAGAAGGGTGGGATGGTTTTAATTAAAATGCAAAGTGGCATGAAATTGGCGGCATAAAAAAGCCACCCGGCCATCTAATCCCCCTGGCCTTTGTCGGCTTTTCTCTGCACCGCGCAAAAGTGTCTACCATATTGTGTACATTAAAATAAGTAGCTCCAATTTGTCTCGCACTCAAATTACATGGGAAAAAATAATTATTTTTATAATTTGTTATTATTTATTCATAAAATAATATTTAAATCAAAATATCTATATTAAATTTTCACAAGAAATACGTATTAGATGAAATCTATATCGTATTACATATAAATAATACAATTTGTTTTTAAATCGTTGTTATTTTTATTAGATTTAGATATGGAAACATTTCTTGTTACAATTATAGTTTACTTAAAGATTTTAAACATTGATTTTAAAATAAGTAAGATATTTATTTTTAATACTCCATATTTTTTAAGAGAGCTTAATACAAACTGAATCAATCACTATGTTTTTTTCTCTGTGCGCCTTTCGCTGGCGTCTTGCAATTTATTTGCAATTTGCACAAAGCGCATTACAACAGCACAAAGTTTATGCCCCAACGCCAACACAAAGCGGTGGCGACCAGGCGGCCAATGCCGATCTCTTTGAATCCCCTCGAGAAACTTGAAAGGCGACTGCTCGCAGAGCATTCCTAATTAATGACGTCGACGTCGGCGGCGGCGGCACTCAAAGTATTCATTTCTTTTCGGCCTTTTTTGCTGGTCTGGGGTTTGTTTCTTTCGTTTTTAATTGAAATGGCTGCCGTATTATCTGGGCGTTTGTGGCCACCCGAGCGCCGAAAGCTGAGCCGGCAGATGAGCAGTCCACGGTCTGCGGTCGCTTTGGCCCATTCAGTGCCGCATTACTCATACGACGCGTGGACCGCACCAAAGCCAGGCGAATCCGACTGCAGCGACTGCGACTGTTTGATGTTCGGTTGTAGTGCGAAAGCGGAAAGTGCAATTTAAATATTTGAGGTACTTGAATTATTTGCAGAGGGTTGACAAGAGTGATTTTAATTAACTGGTATAAATTTGCTGATATTCTTTCATTTCCCTGTTGATTTATTGGGTGTATAAGTCCGTTTGATATTGATACACAAACCAGGCATCATAAATAATATCGTATTTATATTTATTGGCTAATAATGGACTGCATTAAATCAATGAATTAATACAATTGCAACGAATTATATTAATTTCATGGTACTTAATTATGGCTCTTGCCTATAAAACTATGTCTCACAATACCATTCCTTACTTTCTTTTATTGCCATTACATCCTTTTAAACCCTTTGTCTTGGTAAATAGAATTTTGCCAACTTCACAAGGAGATTAATTTGGGAATGAAAACACCCTGCTGCTGCATAACCCCCACTTGACACATAAATCCCATTCCCACTAGCCCCATTCGCCGCCTTTCTCTGCAGTAATTCACTTCACTAACTCCACTCTTGGTTCTTCTGCCGCACTATCCATTCTTGGCGCCATTGTATCTGCTTCATTTTAATTAATTAGCGCGCTTAAAAAACAAAGGGGGTACGCGGGGCATTTCCACTTCTCGCCTGCTGACCCAAATTTGCGGTTTAGCCCGCTTTCTACGCGCGTTTTTCCATTTTCATTTCTCATTTTTCATTTCGCTCTTCATTTTTCATTTGTGCGAGCCGCGTCCTTGCCAAGGACCCCGCCCATTTGAGCCGGGCCCAGGACATGGCTTTTAATTGCATGAACATTATGCAAGCAAAGCAGTCCCAAGTCTCCATTTTGTGTACTTTGTTGGTTGCTTTCCTTTGCCGCTGTTATTGTTGTTATCCCCAGCTGGAGAGGGGATGGCGAAAAGAGTTGCCGAGGTGGCGACAATTGAAGACAATTAGCCAAAGTGCCTGGGAAATGAGCCAGTCGTCGAGTCCTGCCAAGTACTGGAATTGTTTACACTGCAGTGTAGGTGGAAAAAATCTGGAGGGGGTACGGGAGTAGGGAGTTGACCCAGTTACCACTCGACAATCGGAAATTGTAGGCCGTCTGCCAGGGATTCTAGCCAATTGTTTGAAAAACACCAATCTAATATGAAAATATATTAAAAAGGAACAACCTGTACTCTTTAATTGTATAATTTAAGATGGTAATATTTCTTAAAAATAATTATCCAACTAATACCAATCCAAAATAAAGATCACTGATGTCTACATTTTCCCTTGGCGCCATCTGAATTTGAAATCAGTTCCCAAAAGTTGTCAAATGCCACCTGCTTTCTAAGCGGCCAATATATGTTTTCCAAATTCATGTTTTATTACGGACAATTTATAACGTTTTCATCCAATTTATGCGCATTTTTGATTTGCACTACAAAGCCCAGCCACAAGCACACTAATTAATTATGCAAATCTCGGCTGGACAGCTTGTATCTACAGCATCGGTGACTTGATAACACGAAAATTACACAGCATAAGAAATGCAGATAGGCACATGGACAGGTATATGTTAATGATCACCCTCTGATCTGGGCCTAAATCGATCCCACGACTGAGTTCCACTGAAGCGACGTCAATTTGGCTTTAAGACCAATGAAACTCGGCACGCATTACTCATCCGCCACGTGGGCTGCATGCAATTCGGTTGTTTTTCTTTTGATAGATAAGCCGCAGGCCGTGACGTTCCATTTATCATAGAAAATTCATGAGGCTGGGCCCTCCATTTCGACACTGTGATCTCACCTCCCAGGTAAGTCGGAGCCCTTGGGCCTGGCCCCAGACTCTCGAAAGTATCTATCTATTGCGGTCGTCTGAGGAATTGAAGTGGTCCGTGCGGCCGGAGCTAATCATTTTCATTCCGTCTGCCCTACGCACGCATTACGCAAATGCACAAATTCAATTCATTGTGCCCGCAGGCTTAAGGCTAGGTTCGGAGCCTCGGGGTGGGGTTTCTTGGGTTCCCCAGGTTTTCAGGGCGGGGCCCTTAGCATCTCAAAGTCAGCTGAAGTTGACGGGCAGAGCTTTCACTGGTTCATAATGGAGGTATTGGTTTTGTTTACCTTTCAGATTTAAGCTTTCGTTGAAAATGTTACTGTTCAAATTATTTGTAGACTCAATTTACAGAAATTGTTAACAATCTTAAAGTTATGGAGCAAAATAACACATAAAGGTATAAGATAGCATAAAGTAAAATTTGAAATAATAAGTGGGTATAAAAAACATATTTTAGAAATCTATTCAAATTAATATTTAATACAGATTTTATTGAAATTTAACGATATTTATCCTATAACTCTTAAAATAATTTTTCAAATTTCAGAAATATTTTTTTATGAGTGCAGGATTTTTGCAGATCCCTAGAGTCTATGATATTTCTTGTCTAATACTTGAAAGCTTTAAGGATTATCCTCAATATTTCATTGTTCTCCCCCTGCGATTCTCGGAAATACTTCAAATAACATTTTCTCATAATACATCATTCGCCAATTCCCTTTTGTAGGTCATCGGCGAGTCACGTAAGCCTTTGGCCCCCGGCCATTCGCCATTCAATTTGCGCCTATATCTGCTTGGAGTGGCTTAGGCCAAAGTTAATTTGCAGGCGGCGTGTTTCATATCAGACGCCAAAATGCTTTCTTGATGACTCAACAGCAACAACAAGTTGATTCCCATTGTGTCGGCCACTTGAGAGCAAAACATGTTCTTTTGGTTTATCTTGGCGCCACGATCGTCGGCAAAGGCCGCGGTATTTGCTTAAAAAAAGACGTTGAAAACTGAAAGAAACACAAAGGCGATAATTAAACGCAAAACAAAGCGGCCGAGAACAGAAAAATCGGAAAGCCAGAGATCCCAGGCCCATCAAGCTGCCGACCTTTAATTAGAAAAGGTGTACAAGCCAAGTAACGAAAAATAAACACACAATCTCCGAGATAATTCAACTAAGATATGCCACATTTGAGTGTAGGAAATGGGAGACTGAACCGATTGTTAGTTAGGAACTAAACAGAATAGAGTATTCTTATACTTTAAATATTTAAACTGATCTGTAAGGTGGTTTTCATTAATTTCTCTGTGAAAAACCGCTTTATAAACTTCAAGAGCCGCTTGGCAGCACTGTTTATTAGACGGACGATGTGCCAACATGGCCAGGCCGAAAGTATACGTTAAGTAAAAGATATAAACCAACGATAAAACTTCATAATTGCGTCTGTGTGGCCGAGCAGAAAACTGAGGGAAAAGGCAGCCGAATAAACTGAAAAACAAAACTGGCTGCTCCGAGTAGTTGGGGCCAGATATCTTGTATCTGGCATGTAAGTGTTAATGAAGTTAAGTGTTTTTGACGCGGACGACCGGCAATAACCAAAGCAACAAACAATTAATGAGAAGTCGCATACCATCAAGTCAGGCTAGTGGTGAGAAAACAAAAAATGTTCAGCCCTCTACGATAAAGATCAACAAATGCCAAAAAAATACGAGAGATACCCAGAAACCAGGGAAAAATGCGGGCATCCCAAGATAGAAAAAACATCCAGTGAAGCTGTCTAGAAAAATGTTTGCATTAAGCTAACACGTGCCCAAAAGTGGCTAACTTGAATTGTATTTAATTAGCGGAAGTAGTACAAAAGGTTTTATCACATTTATAATTTTATAATTTCTAAGCTTTGTAGTTATAAGCAATTTAAGAAAATATCAAAAAAGCTATTACCAAAATGGCATAAAATGCTTTCATTAATGTAAGCCTAATTTCATGAGCTTCCATAGTTTCAATGTTTAATATAATAAGATATTTACAAACATATTAGAATAATTATATTATCATTTGTTTTAGATATGTACAATCATTTTTAAATTGTTCTTTGAATACTTAAGACAGATTAATTGAAATACAAATACCCATTTTATTTTGGTTTATGTGCCCGGCTCTTAATCATCCGCCTGATCAAAATTCGATCACTAGATCAGACCAACTCAAGTGCTTTCCCATTTGTGTTTTATACGCGACGTCTATTTTTTTATAATATTTTTTTGACACTCCACAATTTACAACCACAATTTGGCATGGCACTTATCGAGTCGGGGCAATAGGACCGGCAAAAATCAAACGGGTCCTAAAAATTATTCCCTATCAGCGAAAGAAATCTGCCTCAATTTTTGTTACCTACTTTTATGTTGCTTTTGTGTTGCGCTGCGTTGCTTGGTTATTTTTTATTTTACCGGCACCATTCACGGGGCGAAATCTTATCGGGGGGAATGCTTGCTAAATACCAGTAGCAATTATTTCGAGGGGACGCAAGGAGTGGGTCTGGGGTCTGGGGGAAGAGGGGGTGGCTGGGGAACCGGGTCTGGTAACGTTTAATTAAACGCCGATAATCGGTGCGCCTACCCAAACAGTTACACGATGGGGACGGGGACGGAGACGGACTCCCCGGACTTATCGGCGTCTGAAGTTCACGGCGAAATAGTGACGGGCCGGGAAACCCAAACCTTTCGAGCTGCCCCGAGTGAAGGGCTATTTGCGGATGGATAATGCAGTTTTTGTTTCGCCGCCCGGTCGGCGTTTTTATAACTTTTCTTTAATGTCACAAATCAAGTTAGGCAAATGCCGACATCGGCGACGTCAGAAGACATCGGCCAGATCGAGCGTGCCTTTGTCCGATACACATGGTCGTACGAAAGGCCCTAGCTCGGCGGCCCTCTGAGCCCCTCTTGGCCCTCCTGGCCCCTTATGGACCCCCTCTTAACCCCTGTTCCCACCCCCTTCGGCTTTTAGCTGAGCCCCAGCTCAGCGCGTGTCGGCTTGTTGGAGGCCTTCATCTGCGCCGCTCGCAACGTGTTCGGAAAACGGGTTTGCCGGGCATTTGTATCTGCTGGATTTTGTATCTCTATAAGCCAGAGATGGGCATACCAAATTACATATGAAGTTGGCAAATGTTTCAACTTGAATACTCTTTTGAAGGGGATCGATATATTTTTGGGAACCTATTTTCTAATAGGGCGCTGGGTCTTGTTAACTTAAAGATTATAAAAAACTGATTTTTAAAAATATCCATAAGTCTAATCCTATTTTAAGAGTGACGTTAAGCATAGATGTCTTGTTTTTATATAATTAGTAACAGTAGTAGAGTTGTTAACTTTACCATTTAGTAGATTGTCTTGAACTTAACATTAGACTCAATAGATGTATCTCTCCAGAAAAATTGTTAATGAGGTAAGATAGGCACTAAAACAAATGATTTTTTTAAAATAATAGTTAATTTAACCTTCTAAAGACCTACGTTTTTACTCCTTACTTAAATTTCGTTTTAGTTTTAGTTTAGTACCAATAAACCCAAGCCTAGGGCATGAACCAATCGTTATATCTTGGCCATATTTATAATTTATGAACGTGTGTGCTAACTTGGCTTTATCTCCCCTCTCTCTCCCTCTCCCGATGTATGTCTGTCTCCCTCGTTGTCTCCTGCTGCGGTTTACTTAAGTTTTTCGCCCAAGTTTGCTGCGGCTACACACAAACGGAAATTAATTACAAACAGCGGGCTTAAACTCGCCGCAGCAACAACAAAAGCGGGGAGGAAAATAAAAACAATAATGAATGAGCGGCATAATAAACGAAGGCTGTTGTTTTTGCTGCCCATGGGCAGATGCTGAACTGTTGTTGCTTTTGGCCATTAACTCAAAGGCGTTAATTTCCGACATAAGCAAATTACTCGCTGCCTTCGAACCACTGTGTCTACTTTTTTGCTGGCGCCAATTTTCTGGAATTTTATCAACATTTTTCGAATGTCGCCGGCAAAAAGTTTCCCATTCCCATGGCAGTTAGTTATGCGTATTCATTCTAGAAGTCGCTTATTCCGCGACTCTGTTTGTCAATCAAATGTCAATCAAACAATGCTCCAGTTTTCACGCTGTCACCCTGTCTCAGCCGTTGTTGTTGCCCCGTAATTTGATTGCTAAAGCGTAGAAGCTGCAGCGAATTGTGTAAATATGCATGTACTTTGTATCGGAACAAGGCTGGCGACACTCGGTGCTCGTAGCGCTCGGAACTTTTAGACAGATGATAAGATTGGGTGAGTGTCGTATTCGGAAGGCCTCCCGCAAGATGCTGCGAGGGTGGGATCGAAAGTATTAGGGCAACCATGAAAGAATTCAGCAATTGTCTATTCGAAAGGCAATCCATTTAAATACATCAGCATAAGTTAAAAAGAGATAACCACCGATTAAATGAAAGTATAAACGATATGTTGCGGTTCCAATAATATAAAACATGATAATATAAATAACATATGTTGGAGTAAGTGTGACTCATCCCTTCTAATATATTTTAACTTATATTCAAATCGAATCATGTAATACAATACGTTTTGAATTGTATATTTTGAATTCAGTATGCATTATACCAAGCATTTGGTAAAATGGAACTACATATTTTTATAGATATATTTTTGATAAATAAGGATAATATATCAGGAACATTAAATCGTTTTAGTTCTAATCTCGTAAGAAATTCTTATATTTTAAGAGTTATTCAAAAATGCTCTTCGTTAAATAGAATGCGTCAAATGCCCCTGCTAGATTTACCAATAATAAACTTCGCTCAGCGAGTTCCGCAGTGTCGGATGTCGAAATTCCTCTAGTCCAACTTGAACATTCTTCAAACTCAAGACTTCAACGTTTTTGCCCCAAACTCAAGACCCAAAGCTGTCGCTCACGGTTTCCGTAGCCCCCACTTCTGCCCAAACTGGCACCGAAAAACCCTCGAATATCACATATCGCATATGCCTAGGCATTTACGTAAATTATTGTGCCGCTTTTTGTTTTGTTTTTAGTGTCGTACTGGGCTGTTTTTGGTGTTGACTTTTTGTAGCTGTTGACTCTTGGCCCTTTTTATGGTCATGTAAAAATTGCGCGACACACGACAGCCAGACGGAGATGGACAGACAGCCAGCTGAGTGAGACCGAGACAACATCTCAAGTTTTATGCGCTTTATTATTACAGGGCGGCTTCTTTTACGACCACCTGCAATGCCAAATGCGAGATAAGAGATAAAATTTGTATAAATAATTTACCAAGAAATTTACGCACAATGCGCCTCGCTGGAGAGACAATAAAATTGTACAAATTACGAACTTGAGGCGTGTTTCGGCCGAAACTCTCGTTTTCTGCCACTGACATATGCACTCGAACAGAAACCCGACAAAATACTTGAAAAGTGATTATTATATACTCTCCCATTGTGCTCCCTTCGCCATGATTCACACTCGAACTCGCACGAGAAGGCACTTCAAAAGCCTTCGTAGTGTTATAATAATAAAATATATACACAGAACTGAATTATTATGCTTCTTTCAACTTTTGCGCCTAATTCACACTTTGTCCTCCTCTCCGACATCGTTCTGGTTGTGTGAAAATTTTATGTATTGCCTTTAGCAGCATCATCAAAAAACACAACGCATGGGGGAAAATGGGGAAGATTTCCCCCATCTTCCAGAAGAAGACATCAATATGAAATTTTTGTCACGTTTTCTAATGTGCCAATGGGCTGGGGAGGGGTATCTGTGGGTTCTGGGGAGGCCACCATGCGTAGCCGCGGGCAGTGGCGTGGCTTAGAGGGGGGTTTGGAATATTTTTGGTGTTCCCCCAAGCAACACATGCGATCTGTAATTTCGGTGTGAAAATTGAAAATGGTTTTGACATTATTTGTCAGAGGAAGGAGGAATATATTTGTATGCCTAAGGTCCTTTGGGAAATTTAAATTTAAGTAATGGAATATCGTATAAAACGGAGATAAAATTAATACAAGGGCCAACCTCAAATGAGAAAAACTTCTCATTCATTTATATTTGTAGACTCAACAGTCAAAATAATAGCTATAAATATTAGTTAACCTTTTTAAAAGGCCATCTATTTAATTTTATAAATCAAACATTATAAACTAGTTTATTAGATTACACAAACAGAGTTTATGTCTTAAAATAATTACTTTTGATTCAGGAAATTAGAAAAACTTACGTAAATATTGCTCAATTTATAAGATAATATGGCCAATTAAAAGACAATTTATGTGTTAGTAGAGTAAATAATTACTTTAAATGGTCAGTTTAATAGACTCAAAATTGTTTATTTATAACGATTTATGATACATAAATGCTAAAATTATCTTTCTCCTCTCTATTGCTTGCTCATGCCACACTTCAGTTGCACTTCATCTGCCAAACATTATTCATCGCCACGTAGAATATTATTTTCTATCATATTTCAATAAGAACATCAATCATCATCCCCTCCGGTCGCCGCCCCTGGCGGGCTCTCTATCATTTGCAGCCATCAATGTTTTTATGTTATGTTATGCCATGTGCTATTACTTTAGCATTGGCGAACACCCTACATAACATACAGGGCAGCCCACCCCCTCTCCCTGCTGAAACCCCCTTTATATCTGGCACCTCCGACAAGCCATTAAACGGACCCACACACTGATAGACGGCAGATACAGCTCACAGATACGAAATTCAGATACATTCTCATCCCAATCTCACAGAGCCACGCATGACTATAAAGTATATTTTAGCATGTCAAGCGTTGCGCATCCGCTTTGATGTTTATTTGACAGTTTTTATAGCGGCTTTTATCTGCCAACTACTTGGCCAAGTCCCCACCCCCTGCCCCTCCCGCCACCCGCCTCCTTTTATCTCCCTTCAAGTTAGTTGGCTAAAAACAACAATTCGCCCGCTGCTTCTGTTTTGTTTTTACTTTTTTGCCAAGAGGAATGCTTTGAAGATTTATATTTTGTTTTTGTTTGCCTTCGTTGTTGTCTCGGCTTTGACTTTGAGAGCCCAGAATGCGTCACGCGCATAAATTGTTAATTCATTTTCGGCTTTTGGAGAGCAGCGGATGAAACAAAAACAGAAAAGACCCGCAGGAACAACAACTAACATCTCGATTGCCCACGCAGCCGGCCAACTCATTCAGTAATTTCTTGGCTGTATCTTCTGGCGGAAAAATGCATCTCAAGTGCATGCGGCCTAGATATTTCAACACACACGCTCTCTGCGTATCTCTCGGATTCTCTTTTTCGGTTTGTGTATACTTCTCGGTTCAATCACATCTGTTTTTCTGGTCTCCTCAAGATATGTAGTAATTTCGAATTATTCTAGAGAAGTAATGTGGTTTTATTTAGGACGACTACACTTTTTGAATGGAATAGTGTTATTGCTTAATACATATAACTTTAAGGTTAACCTTAAACAAGTGTGTACATTTTTCAGCTTTTACCTATAAATGAAGACATAAAATAAAGATTTTATTAGAACTATTTGAGCACCCCTTTGCATCTTTTATTGACTTCCAACTTAATTTGAAACCCTAGTGGAATTCCTAGACTCTTAAAAATAGTTCCCCCGCTTTTCGTTTGACTTTGGTGAAGTATTTCACATAATTTCATGCTGTTTATGGTGTTTTTATAGCTGCTGCGCCAAGAACGAAGTCGTCGCCTTGGCATGGGCGACAAATTCAGTGTTTCTGGCCCGCCCCCGCCTTTGATTCTGAGCTTCTGCCACTTTGGTGGGCCAACTGTGGGCGGCCCCTCCGCCACAATTTGTTTGCACAATTACCTCAAACACAAACAGACAGACACACAGCCAAAATGCGAGCAATTTTTGTGCAAACGGCGGCAAATTAAGTTTCTGCACATAAAGTCGAGAATGGATATTGGATTCGCCCGCAGCCCTTTCCCCTCTGAGGGAAAAAAGAACGGGACTGGCGACCATTTGGCTAAATATTTAATGAAAATATGCGCATTTCCCAGGCACACGACTTTGGCTTTGTCTTTCGATTGCAATTACATTACGCCGGCCAGGCGCACAATAACAGGAATTGCGTATACGCCACGGTGTGCCAAGGATATTTGCCAGTCCAACGTTTGTGGATTATTCATGCACTGGCCAGGACGATTTCATTATTTTAAAATCAACAAGGATTTGCATAAGCTGATTGCATCCAGTCGTTTTCCCAGCCCCATATATTATTAATACTCTTTAAGCAAACAAGAAACTTTTATTAAATCAAGTTTTTTTTGGGCTTTCTGTGAATGCGAAACTTTTGGTCATAAAATAGTTTTATTGCCCTGGCTCTCGGAATTGTCGCCATTCTTCGTAAGCCACTTGCCACTATAATTAACTATTTTTCGTCAGTGCCACAAACAATCTTGAGCCGGAGGGCTTAAGTGGGATCCTTGGGTCTGAGAATTTCAGACGTGTGCGACGTTCGCGAGAGTTAATGTGAAGTTTCGTTGAGTGTCCTGAACTATGTGACAAAGTTGAAAGGGAGCAGGGGTGGTGGTGGGAAGTATGAGAAAGGGGTTTCAGGATCAAGTAAACAAGCTTTGCACTCTAGCTTTTAATTGCGTCATAACCCATAATCATACAAAATATGATATATCCTAAAATCAAAATATGTATCCTATAACTCCCCTTAAAATATACAAAATAAATCTGAGGTATGACTTTCCTTGATGTCTGAGCACATAATATGATTAAGTTATTATATCCCTCGCGACTTTTGCCATTTTTCCCGCCAAGATGCTGACCTGCTTATAGGTTATCCCATCCCCATGGCCCACGCCCCTGGTTCCCCTATTTTTCCACCATGATTTGCCTCACTCTCGCCTCTTCGGACCCAGTTGACTTGACTCGACTTGGCCTGGTCTGTGTGGGCCTGAATTTTGCTGCCTTTTGCCTGTCGTTTGTTTACTTTTCATATGACAAAGTCAACCGACATCGTTGTCGGCAACTTCTTGGCAACTTTTTGTTTCTTCTGTAGCCTTTTTTTCGAGTTTCAAACAACAAATACTCCGCACGCAGCACGTTCTCCAGTCGAGTTTGTCGGTTGTCGCTGCACGTAGCATATTTAAAAAATAAAAAAGCGACGGAGGGAAGGAACAAAAAGCCTCCAGATTTACGTACTTGGAACTTGGCAGCCGCACATGCGAGACTGGGACTGAGATTGGTCTTTGGAAGGGGGGAATTCAGGGACAGGGGATCGGAGTCAGAATCATATGTGGGCTCTGACAAGGGGCTACCGTTTGGCCGCTGGAGGTTTTCTTTTTGTTAGCTTTTTTCCACTTCTTCTCTTTTTGCGGCTTGTCGGCAAAAAAGAACCAGTAGCCAAGAGGCAGCCCAAAACTTGCAGCCAGGCTCCGTGCCACGTTGCACTCGAGTGAATGCCAAAAAGTTGAGGTTTGTTACTCGTTATACCCTGGCACTTGAGGGGTCTATCAATTATGGAGTGGAAACAAGTTCCAAAGGAGCTGATGCTCTTGGTTGACAACTTACGGAAATTTGTAGCTTTAAGATTCCTTGGTATTTCTTATATGCATAGGTAAACAAAATTGTTATAAAATGTTTTTAAAAATATAAGTTAAGTTGTTTGAAGTATATTAATTTGTAGGTGAACATCTCTCTTATGATTATTGTATTATATCATTATATGCCTCATATTATATTCTCACACAACCCCTAGAGCATCTAGGCTTCGTCCACCAGCTTGGGCTTATTTAATTCTGTTATTCTTTTATGGAGCACTGCAGTTTGTTGTTGTCGCTGACCCTCCCCGCTTGAGGCCAAAATTAAACTGGCTTTTGGCCTGGCCGGCAAATATTTGTGGTTTGGCTTTGGGCCCCCAGCTCAAACACAAACTCGAACGGAAACCCTGCTCCCCGTGCAGCATTCTGAGCTACAATTTGATTGCATTTTAACAAGGGGTTCGGTCGGGCCAATTTCTTCATCGTCTTTGGCTGCGAAGCTGGAAAAACAATAAGCAGCATTTGAAAATTCAATTGTTATTGCTGGCTTTTCTTTCATCTCCATGGTCTGTCCAGTCCTTTTCCGCTCCTTTCCGTTCCGCTCCTCTTTCATCTGCCCCGGCACACACAGGGTCCAAATTGTTTTCCATTATTTCCCTGA
Source organism: Drosophila subpulchrella (assembly GCF_014743375.2). Lineage (NCBI taxonomy): Eukaryota > Metazoa > Arthropoda > Insecta > Diptera > Drosophilidae > Drosophila > Drosophila subpulchrella. The sequence goes on along the minus strand of NC_050612.1, from coordinate 6,099,789 downwards.
CTCAGCAGTGGAAGAAGGGGCCCAGAAGAAAGGAGAGGCTCTTCATCAGCTTTTGATTGCTGTCCAGCTGGCTCTTGAATTTTTTCTGATTTGTCATTATATTTATGAGTTACAACTGCTGTCGCCGACCATCCCAGAGCACTGGCCACAACATGATTTCCGTTTTAGGAGTTCCCCAGACTCTGCGGGCCGGCAATTAAGCGGACGGAGAACGACGGCCACAACATCTTGGGCGGAAGTCATTTGGCTCCTCACCGTTCTCAAGTGGGGTTCTGTAATTGATTTTCTTGTTCCACTCGCCGAGAAACCATTTAATTGCCCTCGTACACAGGCCGCAAAAACGCGCCAAAGTTCTATGCAAATACTCATTTCCTAGGCCCATGTCCAAGTCCATGTCCACGTCCATGCCTTATTGGCATACAGCTTGACCTACTTTCTGGGCGTGTCCCGGGTCATTACAAAAAGTGAAGTAGGAAAATAGGGGGGAAAACTTTAGCCAAGTCCATTCTGGGTTAGGTGGAGCGGAAGCCGAGTCCGTGGTGATTGCGAATTGTTTCCCCAAGACTTTGCTTAAAGAGATACTTCACTGACCCAAGGCCTTTTGAGGATGCTCGCTGGCAGCTGTTGCAGTTTTCAAATATCTCACATACTTGATGTTACACTTGGGCCTGTTTCAAAAGAGGTTGATGATGGAGCCCAAGGAACTGTTCGTCCAAGGTTTCCGGGTCGGAGGAGACTTTATGAAGGCTTCGTTGGTCAAGTTTTAAGCAGTTACTTACGAAATAATTAAAGATGTCTGTATTATTCGAGTAAAGATTTTTCTTTTAAAAAATACCCTATAATCCAAGCAATATAATAACCTAATAGACGAAAAATATAACACTAACTAAAACACATACCATTTACAATTATTTTCTCTAATTTGGAAATTACCAACAATACTTTTTCACTTGGAAAGGAGTCTTAAACATTTCGTCTTTTAAGCTTGTTTCATGGTTAAACTTCTGTACTACCAAAGTTAGCTTTCCCCATTTTAAACGTCTGCTTACTTATCCACTTCCCCCTACATCTCCAAAATCACAAAACGTGACAAAAACTCAACCAAATTCGCACTCACTAAACAGAATACTTAAACATTCTGACCCAGGGCCAATCATATCTATCCCAGGCCAAAGTCAAACTTTAAGCTTCGGCTTTAAGCCTGATTGAAAATTGAAGGGACATTGGGCCCAAAAATAGGGGAATGCGGTTGCCCAGATCCTAGTGATAAAGTACTGGCAAGAGAGAAAAAAACGGAGGGAACCGAAAAAAGGAAAACTTTTTTAAATACACTTAAGCCAGGATGGTTGGCCAGGTTCTGGAGTGCGGAGTGTCCTGGTCAAATCGGCCACGACTTTCAGTCAAAAGTCCAAAGCTGCTTTGAACTTTTCCCGCCCCACATCCCCACATTCCGCCCACTTCCTCTCGCTTTGGCAACAAAGTTAACTTGATTGAACTTTGTTTGGCTTTGCCTTTAGCTGCTTTCCTTGTTTCCCCTACATTTTTTATGTTGCCCACCAATGTTTTTCTTGTTCCTCGCATTTTCTTCTCTCTTGTTGTATGTTGTTTGCGCTTTATAAAACTAAATGGAAAATAAATTTTGTTTGCACTTTGTATGGCGAAAATATAGAGGAAGACTGTGAAAAGAAAGGAAATGGCAACTTGAGAGTGTGAAGGAAAAAGTTTTTCAAATGCCTTGGGGCGGTTTTCCCACGGGGGTGGCGCATCGGTGGTGTTTCCGATGGACTGATGGCCTGACGGACTGGATGGAGTGTGTGGAAATCCCTGGCTTAATTGTGGCGCATTTCCTGGAACCCTTTTCATTATTTGATGCATTGTATCATCATCAGCAGACAATAAACTGCGAAATTCGAAAAGAAACTCCCGAAGGCGGGTAAATCCGAGCGGTCGAAGGAAAGGAACTGCGTCATGCACTGGGAGAATACTAAGGGGTTGTTTCAGTAATGTTGGAAAAAAGAAAAAATACCTGAAGACAAGAAATGTCGTAGAAATATAGAACCATGCTAGGGATTTTTTAATAAAAATGTAATAGTATTAAAATATTAGTATTAAAAGTAATTGAATTTAAAAGTAAAAGGCAACAAATATTTTGATGATTTGTTAATTTCCTCTCTCTGTAACTTTTCCTATCGGGGTATTCCATTCGTATATTTTGCCAAGTGCTACCATTCCCGGTTTTTTGGGGTTGCTTCCGCTGCAGCAAACGGCCGCCTGCAATCCGGCGATAGCAATCCCCTGCTCTCTTCATATTTCCTGGCTGTCTGGGCTGCCTTCGAGCTCTTCTAATTTGGGGGCGTTTAAGCCGGTTTTATTTCACTGGAGTGGTAAAGTTGAGACTGGGCGTGGGGTCTAAGGGTTGCTTTAAACCAACGTACATACGTGACTTGGTTTTGGGCTTCTTTTCGGGGGCTGTCAAAAGTCACCCTCGGTGATTTTTTCGCTTGGCGGGAACTGAAACTAAATAGCCAAAACTGCTATCGATTTTGGTCATTTATCGCTCTAATGCGATTATAATGCTTAAATATTCTCAAGCTAAGATCTCTCCAGCTGAGATTCCCCCGTTTGTCAAAGCGTGAAAAGTACAACACACCCCCAAGCCAGCAGAAAAAAAATATTGGCAGCTTACGAGGCCTTTAAGGGTTGACTTCTTTGATTTGAAGTTGGTTCGGTACACACCTGCAAGAAAAGAGAAAAAGGGTTGCATTAGTCGGGGAAGTTATGATGAAAAAATGCCAACGATGTGGGGGATGACGGCCCGATGAAGGCATCAATCAGGCATGCCATCAATCAGTTTATTTAATCAACTAGAACGTGATGGAGTTGACATGTAAACATTGGGATATGCCGAGGGCTCGGGGAATTCCCCGAGAGGATGGGACTGGATTATGTTTGGGTTAGAGAAGGTTTTGTTATTTTGCTGGATGAATTACGGCTCAGTGCATCTACAGGGGTTTCCTTTGAAATGGAACTAGCTCACAGATTGGCTTGCTTTTATGTATCCTCTAGTTATCTTCGGTGATTGAATTTCCTTTCATCCTGATATTTCTAATCTCATAAAATCATATAGGTTAGGCAGGTATTTAACAACAATATGTGGCTTTTGAAGAATTGTGTTGAAATACATTTAAAAATACTAAAAATGTGACACTATATTGCACTTATAAATACTATTAAATCAGGGTTTCTTTCAATAGTTATTTATATATATATTTTTAAGCCTTTATAGAAAGACTTTCCTCTTAGTTGTCATTCTATGCTTGCAATTGACATCCTTCTCACTTGAATAACTCCTGATTACACTCTTTTTTCAGAACGTTTATAAGGATTTACGCCCCCTATTTGGAGCCCCTCCCTGTCTGCCATCGTATGTTATGCCCATTAGGCCTAATATGCGTTAATGCTATAAATAAGGCCTCGTCGCCATACGATTATGGCATACTAACAAAGTTCGTTTTGTTTTTTGCACACTGTAGGGGAAGTCTCGTGGAGGCTGCTCGAGTCCCCAACTTCTTGGCAGGGCTCCTCCGCCACTCCGCTAATATGAAATGTAATTTACAGTTGCCGAGGAGACAGCGCTGACAACAGGGCCAAGAGTCTTTAACGTCTTTAATCCAATTTCCCAGCGACATGAGACGTCGCGGACCGAGAATGAATACAAATGCGGCGTACGTGTTAAATTTTCCCAATTAAATGGGTTGGCGGAGAGTTATTTTCCCCGTCATTTGCAGCTCGTCCCCTAATCGATATTTATATTTTGTTGGGCCATTGACTTAATTTCTTCGTCTCTGCTTTCTGCACAACACAAATTATGCAATTCAAATTAATGCTGCCATTATCGGGGAGTTGAGGGTTATCCGAGAGGCTTCCCTTCTGAATCTTTTGTGTGTTTTCTTTTCTTTTCATTTTTTTTTTTTGGTGAAATGAAATTAATCCAGCTTGGCAAATGCCAGGCACGTATCCCTGTGGATGAGTCTCCATTTCTGCTGTGTTTGTCTTTTGTCTTTCGTTTCTTTTCTTGTCGGCTTCCCCACTCCATGCATGGTTTTTCAATAGCTTTCCATGCTGGCTAAAACCAATCCATGGCATAGAACAAAAGGCCTCCGGAGTTGCCTTAATTCTGTGTGCTTTGAAATCGAATTAGGGTACTGTGCGGATACATGTATGGCATATATGGATGTAAGTGTGTACGTGTGAGATGACCTCCATGCACAGGGAAAAGTTCTTCCATCAGAATAGCCCATATCAATAAATGTTTTTATATGAAAGCATTACGAAATATTAAAGTATATTAATACAATACCTTTATAAATATATAGGACTCTTGGAAAAATATGTTTACCATCTAAAATTTTAGAAGTATCCATTTTTAGATGGTGTCTTACCAACCAATAAAAAGTATTTTTATACCCTTGTATATTGATTTCAGTCAGAAGTTTGCAACGCAGTGAAGGAGAAGTTTCCGACCCCATAAAGTATATATATTCTTGATCAGCATGACTAGACGAGTCGATCTAGCCATGTCCGTCTGTCCGTCTGTCCGTCCGTTTCTACGCAAACTAGTCTCTCAGTTTTAAAGCTATCGGGCTGAAACTTTCCCAAAAGTCTTATATCTTTTGCAGGTAGTATATAAGTCGGAACCAGCCGGATCGGACAACTATATCTTATAGCTCCCATAGGAATAATCGGACAAATAAATGAAAAAAAATTATATCTTTGGTGTTTTTTAGCATATAACATCCTAAGCTTGGAAATAACAATTTTTAAATAATTTTGAATTTTGAATTAAATTTTATCGAAATCGGACGACTATATCATATAGCTGCCATAGGAACGATCGGAAAATTGGTAGGAAAATAATATGAAACAAATTATAGCTTCGGTGTTTTTTGATATTTATTTATTTGTACACTGTAGGCTTACTTATAAAAATTAAGCTACAGGGAGGGATGACAGCCATAGCTGCTAAGGCTTTCGGCTGATTATATATTCTTCTGTTTCTTAATAATTTTATAAGATTTAACACTTAACATTTAGCTTACGATTAACAAATAACACTTAATTAGGAAACATAGAGATCTTAATTTTAATACTTGATATTAGAAAGTAGCTTTAAATTCTCTTATTGTAGCCTTATAATTCGTTCATGATGTTGGCTTTTTTTAGAAATTTAAGAAGGATAGTTATGTTTTCAGGTTTTGTATTGGTTAAGAAAGGGATGAGATCGGAGTTTGGGGTTGTGGGTCTAATATTGTGGAAGGATGGGCATTCGTTCAAGATGTGTATAATCGATGTGTCCGTGCTATTGCAAAATTTGCATTGGTTCGATGGAGGTTGAACGAATCTGTTTGCATGGGTCAGTCTAGTGTGTCCAAGGCGTAACCGTATAAGCTTGGTTTGTTCATTTCTGGATAGTTTAGAAAAGACCGGGTTTTTTGTGTAGTGGGCAATGTTAAGATGGCTGACATTCGTTGTTTGGTACCAAGTGGAGGTTTTATTCATCAGTTGTGGAACATAATTAAGCAGTGTTGATTTTAAGTATCTATTCCTATCAAATTTATTTATGTTTGCTGACGCTATTAAGGGGGAAATTGTAGCTGCTTTAGCAGCTTCATCGGCGAATTCATTACCAGCTATACCCATATGGCTTGGCACCCAAAGAAGTTTTATTTTTGGGAAGTTGTTAATTATAAGACTTCGAATTTTGGAGATAATATATGTCGAGTTTTCTATGTTTTTTATACCTTCCACTACTGACAGGGAATCAGTGCAAATGCATGTTTTCCCTCTAGTTTTTAGACTTATTTCGATTGCGTCAAGGATTGCTGTAGCTTCTGCTGCGTACACTGAAGAGTACTCAGGGAGCACTCCTAGTTTAATAGTTGAGCTTTCTGTTGTTATTGCATAACCAATTATTTCTTTGGATAGAGATCCGTCCGTGTATATAAGGGTATAGTTTTTTAATTTGTGTTTAGTTTCTAAAAATTCTTTTAAAAATATTTCTTTTGGGGTACTTGCTTTTCTTTTTTTGTTAAGGTGTGTGTCTAATGACTCCGGTTTTATGTGCCATGGGGGGTTGGACTTAGGTAGTTTTTTAACTGGGGTAATTGTCAGTCCTAGATTGGTGCAGATGTCGATACATTCTTGGAGTACTGAGTTTTTGTATTTTTTATTCTGTTTGTTTATAATTTTGTTTACTATGGGATAAAGGGGGGTGTCCTGGGAGTGTACTATTGTATTCCAAAGTTTGGCTTTCATGAACAGGAGTTTTGTTTCTAAGGGGCATACATTCGCTTCAAGATAGAGGTTGTGGGTTGGAGTGGAAGGGAATGCTCCTAACGCTGAGCGGAGAGCTGAGTTAATGTATGTTTTAATTGGCCTTAACGTAGATTTTGGGGCGTTCCCGTATATTGGTAAAGCGAATTCAATTTTTGATATCAAAAGACTTTTTGCTATTTGGACTAGTGTGTGTGGGTGACTGTTGTATTTGTAGCTTGATAGACATTTAATAATGTTTAACGGCTTGGCCAGTGATTTTTTTAATCTGTTAATGTGAGAGTTCCATCTGTACTTTGAGTTTAAGGTTAGTCCTAAAATAGTTGTTTCTTTAGATGTTTTTATCGGACATAAGCTTGTTTCTATTTCGCATCGGCAGTTTGTTTTCCTACATATATGTAAGTGGTTGCATTTATTTAGGGATAATGATGCTCCAGAGATTGAGCACCATTTGCTTATTTCAGAGAACAGGGCGTCTAAGTTGGGTCTTACAGATTTACTTTTTTTTAGGTCAATTATAATGTTAAAGTCATCTGCATAGGCAGTGAATTTGAGATCTCTGTGTTTTTCTATTATGTCTGCCAGGCTGTTGAAAGCTATAAGGAATAAAATTACAGATAGTGGGGATCCTTGGGGAATGCCGTTGTGAAGATTTTGTATCGATGAGTGTGTCTGGTTCGTGCGTACTCGGATTTTCCTGTTCGTCATAAAATTCCTTACATAGTTTAGGGTCGTTTGACCGCAACCCCAAGCCTTCAATTGACCTATTATAGTGTGCAATCCTATTTTTTCGAATGCCTTTTCAAAATCTAATGAAATTATTGATGCGTGTCGTTTTTCGGATAGGGCTCTGCTGACCAAAGCGTCTACAAACAGTAGACAGTCTGTAACCGATTTCCCCTTCCTAAATCCAAGTTGGTGACTATTAAGTAATTTGTTTGTTGTAACAAACCACCATAGTCTTTTGGAGATAATTTTATCTAATATTTTAGATATGCAGGGATTGAGCGATATAGGGCGGTAGGATTCGATTAATGTTTTGTCTTTTCCTGGCTTGTGGATTGGTATTATTGTGCTGACTTTGTATGTTTGCGGAATGTTTGATCTTAAAATGCTGTTGAATAAGACTATTATTCTATTTTTTAAAGGTTTTGAGGCGTGCTTAATCATTGAGTAATTGATTTTGTCGTATCCTGGTGTGTTTCCCTTAAGACTATTTAAGGCTGCAGAAAATTCAATGAAATTTATGTTTTGTTCCATGAATTCTGCGTTTTTGTGCGGTAGGTCGTCGGTCCAGTTGTTAAATATATCGTTTTTAGCTTGTAGAAAAAGAGTCGAGAAATTGCTGTCATCTGAACGGAGAGACCAATGCTTGGAAAATGCGTTGGCTATATCCCCCTGATCTGTAAAGGTGTGATTTGCGTTGTAGTCCTTGATACAATGAATTGAGGTTGCCTTATGTAAGCCACAGAAAGTGCGTATTTTATTCCAGATAGTTTCACATTTAGTGTCTGGGCTGATGCTAGATGTTAAAATTTGTATGCTTTCTTTTTTACAAGCTCTAATTTCCCTTCTGTACAGCGCGTTAATTTTTTTAAAGTTTATAAGATTTTGAGAGCTCATATTTCTGTTAAATGTTCTCCAAGCTGTGTTTTTTTTGTTTTTTAAGGATTCTAATTTTCTGTTCCACCATGGTACGTTGTATTGTTGTTTAGGGGCCTTGGTTTGGGGGATGCTTTTGTATGCACTCTGTAAAATTATTTTATTTATGTTACTAGCTTCTTTGTTGGTGTTGGATGCTATTGGTAAGCTAGTGTTTAAGTTGTTCGTGAGTGTTTCGTATTTATCCCAATCTGCTAGGTTCATAATGAATCTGGGTAGGTACCTATTTGTTTTTTTATTCTGAAGGGGAAACATTTGTATAATAATGGGGAAGTGATCACTTCCTTGGAGTGTATCGCTAATTTTGAAGGTAGAGTGGATTTTAAGATCTGTAGAGCAAAGAGTTAAGTCAACGTGCGTGTATGAGCTATGTGTGGAGAAATGTGTGGGTTTGCCATTGTTTAGGATTATATAGTTGCTGTTGTGTATGAATTTTCCTAGCGTGTTTCCTTTTTTATTATTCTTGGGCGATCCCCACAAGCTATTCCAACTGTTGAAGTCGCCTGTGATTATGGATGGTGTATTATTGTTTGGAAACATTGTTTCCAAGTCAGTTTGCGTGAACTTTTGATTTGGGGGAATGTACGCAGCGAATATAATAAATTTTTTGGCTGAATGAACTTCAAGAGCAATGGCATCGAATATACGCCCTGTAGGGATTTGTGTGTGTTGCAGTGATTTGTGGATTAGTAAGGCGACTCCGCCTTTGGCTACAATGGATAATGTGTGGTAAATTTCAAAGTTTACTGGGGTAGGGATGTTTTGGTAAGGTGTTATATGGGTTTCTTGTATAGAGATAATTTTCGGGTTGTATTGTTTTATTAAGATTAAGAGTTCGTTATAGTTGTTAGTGTATCCGTTCATATTCCATTGTAGTATGTTAAAGGCCATTGTAAAGTGATAAATAGAATTTAAGAGGCTAGGTTAGATGTATTCTTAACTTAGATTTTCTTAACTTTAGATCGGGTTTGTATTGGGCTTTTTGAGCCGTCGTTCTTTAGTATTCTTTTTTCTCTTTTGGTTAAGTTTTTTGGGTAAACTAGGCAATTAGGATTCGACTTATCATTGGGATTTTTTTCCGAACTGATAGAGCTGGTGGACATTTCGTCGTCGTCGTCGTATGTGATAATTTTCCGTTGGTTGCTTGTTGATGGTTGCTCCAGGGTTGTTGATGGTGAAGGTTCGGTTAAGTTTTGTTGTACTTTTTGTTCTTGATTTGCTTGGATTTGTGTAGATTTGGCAACTGTTGAATACAAAGAGCCGTCGTGTTGATGTCTCTGCTTGTAGATGGACCATGCTTTTCGGTTGTCAACTTTTTGTAACGTTTTTATCGCTTGTACTTCCTGATGAGTTATAAAGACTGGACATTTCCTGTCCCTTGGAATGTGATTGGTGTTAGGGTATTTATTCTCTAGGCAATTTATACAGCATGGGGTTTCTTGGCATTCTTCTCCTGTCATAGCGTCGGTATGGATTTTGCGGCTGCACTTAAGGCATGATCCTTCTCTTTTGCAGAACTTTGCAATGTGTCCAATACGCATACAGTTCATGCAACGCATTGGCTGAGGGATGTATGGTCGAACGTTTATTTTCTCATAGCCGATGTTAATGGTTTCTGGTAGGGTGAGCAGTGGGTATGTAAGTATTATGAGGCCCGTTTCGCTGGTTACACCAAAGCTGGCCCTTTTTGTAATTTTGTGGACTTCAATTACTTTTTGGGACTTTAAGTTCTCTAATATTTCAGCCTCTTCGATGCCTCTCAAGTCGTTGCAGTATATAACTCCTTTGCAGGAATTAAGTGATCTGTGTTCTGACACTTGAATTGGGATGTTGCCAGGCATTGTGGTAAGTTTAAAGAGTTTTTCCGCTTGTAGATTGTTCTTCGTTTTGATCAGAAGGTTTCCGTCTCTAGTTTTCTTGCATTCTGCGACTTCTCCACCTACGGCAGAGTCAATAGTCTTCTTGATCAAAAACGGTGAGGTGTTGCTAAATGTTTCGCTGTCCGATCTGGTGATAACGAGGTACTTCCCGTCGGGTGCGGGGGGCCTCTTCCAGGGGGGGTCGAGCATTTTGAGTTTTTTGGCGACTTAAGCTGCACTTTTTGATTGACGAGCGTATGTCGGATTGTCTTTCGATAAGATAAGCGATCTATTAATAGATTTACGAGTGGGTTCACTTCGGGTACTTGAAGGTTTTTACTTGATCTATCACAAGAAAAGCACAACCGTTCGTATCGACTGTCGAAATTGAACTGTTTTTTGATATATTATCTTATACTATTGGGAATATCATTTTTTGTGTTTTTAAATTTAATAATTATAACTGCAAGGGTATATAAGCTTCGGCTTGCCGAAGCTAACTTCCTTTCTTGTTCGAGATACTCTTTATCAAAATCTAGCAATTATGGCCTTATTTTTCTCTGTGTGGCGTTGTCATTTCGGTTTTTGGTGTTTTTCTGTTTTTCGCAATTTTAGGTGAGGGCCGGAGAGTGGGCTAAATTTATGCCTACAACCCCACCCCCAACGACTTTCACACACGTAACCTGGTTGACAGCTGTTGCCCAGAGCAGGGGGGTTGGGGGAAAGTGGAGATGCTGCTGCCATGGCAAAGATAACAACCAAAAGGCGAAATAAGCAAAAATATATATAAGTATATACTACAGGACATATTCGTTTAGGGGAGTGGCGTCGTTTGTAGGCCTTGCATTGTTAGCAGTTGGCAGTTACCTTTCGGTTAAGTCGGTTGAGGGGTGTCAGGGAAGTGGGGGAGGGGATGAGACATGGCATAATTGGGCTACATTGGCATTTCACTTTTGGCCCAACTGCTGTCGCAGAAGAACAAGAAATCTAACGTTAAGGTGGGAAATAACCAGAATAGGTTGAGATGGGCTAACATAAATGTAAATGCCACGAAAACGGCATTGAATTGACCCAGTTTCTTGGTGGGACAGCAGGGTTTAAGTCGGCAGAGGCGACCAAAGTAGTGAGGAGGTTTTCGACGAAATGAAGCATGTCCTTAATGATCTTTAAGAATAAAAAAAATAAGTACTAATGTTGATAATATATTTTGGTAATATTAGTTTTATTTCCCATTAGTTGAAAATGATTCCTTTTACTTCCGCACCTTTTTTATAAGTACATTGAAATCTTTATCAATTCCCATTTAATTTTCCTTTATTGCCCTGTCTAAACTGCTTATTGGCATAGTAAATCTACATCAACAAGACGTTTTCCATTTCCTTGCACGTATTTTCCGCTTGGGTCTTTTGTTTTCCCTCCACACACATTGGCACCGACATCTTTGTCACCTGAACATCCTTCCGCTTCCGTTTACCTTCCTGTTGGGTCCCCTATTCCTTCACAGATTACGCAGCACACATGCACGGATCCTCCTTCCTCCGACCTTTGGGAAAACCTATCTCTATAGCTTTTTGTTTGTGCTGAAAATGGCTTCCCCCAAATTGGCCATGGCCCTTCGCCTTCCATTTCCCATTTCCCCCACCTTCCGAAATGGCGGTCCACTGTCTTAACGGAAATCTTCGCCGGCAATTTTCACACCAAAACGGAAAACACTTCCTACTACTTTAGACAATCCCAAATACCTTCATTATATGGGGCCAGGAATCGGAATCGGCGACAGAATCACAAACGCAATCGAGAGACGGCATCAAAATGCCCTCCAGAGCATAAGCGTCTTTTATTTTATTGTTTTGTCAACGCTTAAAAGAAATGTTTTTCCATTTAGCCGAACACTTATGAGTACTGTGCTCTGCGGATACGTTTTTGAGATTTAAAATGGAAAAGGCAGAGGAAAATATGAGGGAAATGCGGCTGAGCTTAGGGGCGAGTGAGTGTTTGTGCCATCGACGACGACTTTTCACACCACATCAAAAGGCGACGAGGCGAGTGCACTCAAGTGTATAAACAAAGGCGTTAAGTGTTTAAGTGCACGGAAATATCAGAGCCATGGATTGGCCTCGAACTCGAACTCCGATTCCTAAACACCCAGCTTTAATTTCGCTTTATGGCACTGGCAGTTTAAAAGGGGCCAAAGGAACGCTAGAAAGATACTATAGAACGGCAGACACAAAGTTTAATTGCTGGCAACAGCTTGGAAGTAGTTACAGATAGAGCGGGAGCCACATAAAAAACCGCATTGGGAATGGACCACTCCAAAGAAGGAAAAAAAACCATGAGCCAGGCAAAGAAATATAAAAGAGCGGGGCAGATAGTCCAATAGAGACATTGGTGTATAATTTTATTGGCGCTCTGCGGATGCCAGATGGCGCCCAGAGCTTCCCCCTCCGTACTCCCCGTACTTACAGGTGGCTTATGGAGGGGCCTTTCGGTGTAGGGGTCTTATTCCTCCAGTTGGCTTAATTCAATGAAGCGGCTTAGGGCCACCATCAGCTGGGGCCAGCTTAAGTTAACAGTTTAAGCCGCAGCGCAAGTAACTAGAGCTGGTCTCGGCCTGATTAGCTTAATTAAGAGAACGCGTGAGTTGGCCAGAGAATCCCCGTGGGAAGTCAACAGGTAATCGGCCAAGGATGGGAGAAAGCGACTGTTGATGGATGGCCCAGGTGATCGATGAACGCAGTTCACTTTTCTAATTCAAATTGTCAAACATAGGGTATAAAAACAGAGGAAGATGGATGATAAATCACTCAGCTATAAAGACCCTGTAGCGTGATTGGTTTATTAACGAAGTGAGATTCGCGTGAGTTAGAATGGCTTACGTAAATTACACACAGGACAATCCCTTCTAATCGGAGACTAATGGCTAACTGAAAAAACACCAGCTTTAATGGCTTTCCTGGTCCGCTAACTCTCCGCGTTTTTAATTGCTTGGAAAATGGCAACGTAAGTAACAGTTAATTGCCCTTAAGCAGCCATACCGGAGCACATGTACCCCCAATACCACCCCATAATCCCCTCCCAAGAACCGAACACACCTCCATCCTGAAACCCCAGTGCAGTAAATAGTTTCGACGTTCGTTTTACTCAGCCTTTTTGCTGCCCATAATTAGATGCATGACTTGGCAGGGTCTTTTTATGTGCGGTTCGCTTGGTCCGTCTATAAGTCGGTCTATCCGACCCCCTATCCCTCCCTCTATCCATCCGTCTGGGGCTGCCGGTGCCGGCTACTCAATTAGCCAGAAAAGACATTAAACTTTCGCCCGGGGCAGCTGCAGAAGTTCAAGACTCCGACGTCTCTCCATGCCTAATGAAGTTAGTGCTGCACTAACCAAAAAAAAGGCACACAAAAAAACACAAAATGCCAAAACAGCTAAAAAAAAAAAATAAACACAACCATTTCGGAGCGCCACTTTTTAAAGCAGCTGCTGAAATTGAAAATCAACTTGAATTCCCTTCGCCACCTTTTCGCTGCTAAATGTACGCCATAAATAAAATGCGAATTTTTTCCAGAAAACCAAAACAAAATTGCTTGGTTCCCGGGGCGGAAAAGGGGGCGGTGCCCGCTGCACTTGTCCGTGGCTTTTCCACAGTACGTGACTGGTTATCCCATATAGCAGCCAAACCCCCAACCGGAACCTTTCCTGTTGCTGCAACATATTTTGCGTATCAAATTTGTGCAAAATACTCACAGCTCGATGGAATTCTATTGGGAAATATTTTTCAGCAGGGCTCCGAAAAGGGTATGCCCAAAAATTGCAGGAATGCTGGCTATCTGAAAGTGTCTGGTGCGCTCGAAGTGTTTTTAAGATTGAATATGGTTGACAGGTCTGAAAACGAGGATGTTAGGCAGCATACATAATAATCTTAAGAAATAAATTCCAAATTAAAAACTCTTACTTATAAAGCGTAGTATTTAATAAATGAATTCTAAATTTTATCAGAATTTCTAACGTATCTATTCAAGCTCGCTTAATAGCTATTATTTAATAATCCCCAATTTATCCGGAAGCTCCTCTGACAAAAAGAGTATGGCTGGTTTGTCTTATCACCCGGAAACACTTGCCATCAATTTTTCAGCAGCTCTCGCCCCAAATCTCCCACTCTCGTGTGGATTTGGGACCCGATCTAGGTGGCTAAACTCTCGCTGCTCCAGAGCGCTAAAGTGCATGGCGAACCATTAAAAATGAATTGCCCGAGCATATTTTATAAACGAAAATCATTTTCAGCAGAATTTGTTGGTGAAACAACAACCGGCGGCGGCGGCAACTATTAATAACAAAGTGTGGAGAAGCGAAGACCCCGCGAACTCCCCTAATACAATCATATAAATTACACTGCCAGAGCAATCAATCAATGTCAAAGTCAGACTGAGTTGCGCTTATAGGCCCAGGGTCGTCCGAAACTCGGAGATGGTGGATGGGGTTGGGTTTCGTGGGGTCGGGGTGGATTTAAGCTAAGCTGCCACGTACTTGGCCGCTCATCAATTTCAATAAGCCGACCTCGGAGGGAGCTGGCAGTCCGGCCATTCCGGACAACAGACCACCGGCGAACCATTAGCACCTAGGCCAAGTGGCAGCGGCATTTGTCAAAGTCCCCCAATGTCCCATCCCAAAGACCCGACATCCTCGCCTGTGTTTTGCATTTTAAATTGTGGCACAAATGAAATTGAAAATGGCTGCTAAATATGTGCAACAATGCGACAACATCGCTCAATTGCCAGCTCCTTTGTCTTGGGCGTATCTGTCCCTGTCGCTGTATCTGTATCTGTGGAAGTATCTGTATCTGCGTGTGGTGTCAACAATGGCAGAACAGAGCGCTTTGGGTGGCATTTCATTGACAGCAAGTCATAAATTCTACAAAACGACAGCCGGCAAGTGGTGAATGACAGTAGAAAAAGAGTGGAGGGAGGTGCGCAAGATCCACATAGGATAGTTTTTGCTATATGCAAATTTCGGGTACAAAAGATAAGGATAACTAAGCGGAACCCTTATTCTGCACTCCTTTCTTCTCATGGGAAAATATTATTGTTGAGAAGGACCTTCTTCTAGACAAAGGCTCACATTTTGCATAAGAAACTGGTATTTCAATGTTTGTCCTTTCAATTTACATAGTTATTTAATATATTTAACAATCGTTCGATATTAAAACATGTATAGACTAAGTATAACTTTAAGAAAATCTGTAAATCAAAAAATTATCTTCAGATTGGCCCAACCACTTTGCAGATTTTACTTTCAATTAAACCTTGTAACCAGCTGTACAGCTCTTTTTTAACCCACTCAATCTTGTCAATCAATGCCGGCTTAGCCTTTCTTTCCTAACCACAATGAAAACCAATTCGTGTTCCCACAACTATATAGACAATACCCAAAGACTTTCCCTACTCCCTGGACATGCCTCATTGTGTCGTTCCCTATGATCTCTTTCTTAATCACTCTGAACTCCAGTTCCAGACTGCTGCCTCATCAATCAATCAATCACAATGAGGTCTTTTGAAGAAAGAAGAAAGACAATCACTTCGGAGAACTGCACCACAGCATCCCGCTCTAATGACGACCGGGCACTTACGGTATCTGGAATCGGCTAAATCGGGCCTTCCACTCGGAATTAAAATGTAGCTCGCCTTTATCGCAGGGACCACACCCATGGCGGTTCCCTGGAACAGATGCAGATGCCCCTGCCATCCGATTTCAACCGCACTCGGGACCACAAAATGCCGGCATAACGGCAACACCTGCCCATCAGTTGGGTCACTTTGTCCACGTATGTGTCTGCGGAACGGAAGTGCATAGAAGAAGAGCTAATGGCGGTGGAAGGGAGAAGAAGCAGGATCCGTCCAGCAGCAGGGGGGGGGGGGGGGGGGACAACAAGAGGGGTACGGGCACAAAATCGTCGGCGCCACATTTTGGAGCAGCTGTGGATGCGGTTTATTCTCCGACTGAGGCTGCAGCGGAAGTTTTAACAACCGCCGCACACACACTCGCATGCACTCAGAAAAATTTGTAATATAATTATATAAGAGTCCGAAGATTATTAAAACATTATGAATATATTTTCTTTCAGATCAGAGATAATGTAAACATTACTGATTCAATTGATATTCCGCCACATTTTTAAATATTATATTTTATGTTGGCTTTCCCCTTACTATAAAAAATATTACTGTATCACCTATAAGGTCTCTAAAAAAGTTTTAAAAAACTTTAAAAATTTAAGAATAGTCTTGCTTATACTTATATAAATATTTTGTAAATATATAATCTTAGCTGATTTTAATGATATTCTGCAGTCGTCTAAATATAATATTTTGTATTGTTTTTTTGTATCATATCTATAAGGTCTAAAAAAAAATTTGATAAAAAATTGTGTGTCCTTTTACTTATTCCTTATAAAGTAAAGAACCATCCTTCTACATTTGTCCTTTTCTTTCCTCAGTGCAGCTGCTGGGGGACACACACATATGGAAATTAAAATCAATTGCCATTGGAGTGGGATGCGGAGGAATCTCCTGAAGACACACACGACGCTGCGCTGCCATCATTAGCTGCAATCGAATCGTAGTTTTGTTGCCGTGCATGTGTCATGCTGTTCTGCCTGCCAAGAAAATCCCTGAAAAGACTGTGCTCGCCATGTGTCCTGCCTATCCGACCATGGATCTCCTTGACGTTTTTATAGCTGCTAACAATGTGTCAGGTTTTCCAGGAACTCCGTTTCGGCTTAGCCCTGATCCGGTTCTGTATCTTTGGCCTCTGGAGCGGATAATTAGGCAAATGTTTTGCCTGGCAGTTTGAATGAAACGCTGGATGAGTAAGCGGCCAAATATTCGTGGCAGAAATACGCTAGATCTCTGATAAACGAGGGTTCAGACCGACAGTTGATGTATGGGTATTATCTGAAATATTTCACGAAGATCGCTGGAGGAAGTTGGAAAGGTTGCTTGGAATGCAAATGGTGGCATCTATATGGGGCAAAAGAATGTTGTACCACTGAGATACATTCGACAGATACAAACATTTTACAAATGTTTGACATTAAAGCGAATTAGAGATGACTTAATAATACAACTATTTGTGACTTTCCAAATGTTGAAAATTTTAATTATATGTGGTTGATACTTTCTTATTATATCAACTGTTAAGGCCCTATAAGTCCAGACTCCCTTGTTTTCCCCTGCGACTGCACATAAATTCTCTAATCCCAAGTATCCCAGATAGTTTAAGTCTCTTCAGCTGTTTTCATTCATTACGAGTTGAGACTTTCCCCGTTCATCTTTTTATAGCACCTCAAGGAGCACCTCAAACACTAGGAAAATTGCATTTCCTCTGATCCCCTGGCCTTTCCCCTCTCCCCCACCGACATATGCATATTTTTGGCCTCCTCGGGTACCCTATTTTTATTATCGGAATGGGGGCCACACAAATTATGCGTAAATATGCGTACCTCCCTCCATCCGACTCTGCCGTATTTCTCGTTTATCGTTTTGCGAAAAGTCAATTTTTTATAACGCACAGACCAGCGATGGGGGCCAGATAAACCGATCCGTACATATACAGATGTGTATATAAGAGTCGAAAAAATGATTTGTGGTTGCCTGAAATTGGCGCAACATTTCGAGGCAGGAACCCCAGTGGAGAAGGTGGGCAGGGAAAAGAATATGTAACAAATTTGTAATTTGAACGCCACAAATCATCATTTTGCATAATGATCAATTCATAAACGTCAAAACCTTGTTATTCCCAGTCGCCTGTGAAGTGAATTATGAGCGCTTTCTTGCTTGTGGAATTTTTTGACTATTTTCGAAGGGGGTGCCGGTGTAGGGTGTCTGTCGCGATTGCGTAGCCCGGAAATGTATATCCAGCGACAGAAACAGACACATAATACCCTGCTCGACAGCGAAACGAAAAGACAGGCCAACTTCCTACGAAAACTAATTAAATAAATTGCATTAAATGCTTGGCGAGCAGTTGGTGTAGGGCCAAAACAGATATCTGATTACGAGGCGGCGAGGAAAGTTGTTCGTTGGACTTTCAGATATTACTAGGAAAGGTAAGGTACATGGGAAAAATAGTGAATGGGACGGAATATTCATATATAGTATATTATATAATAGAAAATATTTAACGGGAAAATTATTACGAAAACAAATATCGATTTTGGTTCAGTGGTAATGAGATGTTATGTGTTTTATTTGTCTCGAAACATTGAACTTATTTAAGAATTCCATTTGCTGTTGCCCTTCAATACATAATTTAGTTCTCCTAACGTTTTTGCACACTATTAAAGCAGAGGGTACTTAAAGTTTCAAACTGTGTTTATTAAAAATTCCCTTTTAAATTATCTACAAACAAAATTCATCAAAAGAGGGCAGAAGTAACGCAATCTAGAGAGCATTTGCCATAACTCCAACTGACAGATGGCTCCTTCCCGCTTCCTGTTGGCCCCTCCCCTCCGCCCACTCGGTTACCTTCTTGGGCAGCCTGCAGCATATCAAATTAACACAGACACGACGTCGAGGACCCGGGACTGTTTGCTGCCCATTAACTGTAGCACTTTTGGGGCACGGCTCCCCTCAGTTACTCCCCGTTAACCCAGCAGCTTCAATTTGTTGGTCAGGTTTTATGCGTACACACGGAGAAAAAGCTAGCAGCCTGTGTTTAATATTCATCAATTAATTTTAATAAGAATGTTGGTTCTTTAACGTTGAAAAAATAAATTTGTGACGCCTGAAATAACATAGGATAAATAGGGTAAAGTGACAATCGATTCATTTTTTGAATGCCACTTTTCCGAAAATCAATATTTTTCAAAAATGTATAAACAGAATGTTGCTGACATCTATTAAAACTATTCCTGTAAATTGAAGCAGAGTTAAATACCAATTTTTTCAATTTTTAAAAGTTGTAGAGTAAGGTGACGAGCTCGTCAAATCTTACATTTGTCACGATACAAATTCCAAATCAGTCTGATATCATGAGAATATTAAAACTAAATAATGGAACCATCATTACCGACTAGATCATTTATGGAGCGATGTCCCTTACTGTTGCCCAGAATATATGTTTCAATAATCTAAAACTATTATTTTTACAATCAAACTTTTTGCAGCTCTTACATTTTTCCCCTGTACTTCCCTATATATATGTGGCTTTTTAATGAGCATCGTGGCCGCATCGGGGAAACTTCGAGCCTGAATCCCCGACTGACTGGTGACTCCAGCGGTTCCGAGACCGAGAGTCCCGGCCGGGGCAAATTGCAGGTTCTCTTTCCCTTGTTGCTCGAGCCCTGGCCACAAAGTGTTGCGTTGCACTCATATTTTGCCGTGTGCACCTTAATTATATGGCCGCCGACAGAAATTCAAGTGAAAAACGTTTCTCCGATGATGAAAACGAAGCGGCAGCCGCAGCCCCATCCGCGGAGGAGGAAAACGAGGAGAATGGGCGGGAAAATCAGAAGAAGAGGTAGCAAATAGTGGTCGAAACCGAAACCTAAGCCTATTCCGTGCCGAAGCCGCTGTTTAAACCATGAAAATTTAATGCCAGCTTACGGCGAACAATGCCCCATGGAATGTGCTGCGAGGGACGGGGAGGGAGTTCGGGGAATTTTTAGGACCGCATTTCCGCTTAGGCCCTGAAACGCCCGCACCAAGTATTAATTATGTACGCATAAAATATCTTTCGAGACCTTTCTTGGACCGCTATGAAACCCTTTCGGGGTCCGACATCAATGGGATGCAAATTAACTGTACAAACATAAATAACACTTAAAATTCTCCGAAAAAAGAATGGATATGTATATCATCAGCATCAGCGGTCCTCTCGGCATTTGTCAAAGCAATAAAAATTGTTGGGCTTCTGTTTGATAAGAGTTTTTTATCATCTTGATGCGAGGGTCCCGTTCCTTCGTTCCTTCGTCCCTTCATTAATTCACAGACACGCAGCGGTCCCTTTTTGAAATGTTCTCTCATTACCCTAGATACTTTTATGCTGGCTTTCCGCATCCGTATCTCTGCGTGCTCTGTATCTGTAGCTCAACTTGTTGCTGCCGCAGTCGGAGCCGTTTTTTCCCACACGTCTCACCGAGTCTTTAATGAATTGGAATTGACAGTTTGTTGGCATTTTATATCTACAAAAATACACATATATTTATGTGGGTTTTCGAGTACGCTCGCTTTTAATGTATCTGCAAGATGCATCATCAATTATTCAATAGACTGCACTGCAATGCAGTCAAACGAAAACTTTGCCCTCGCAGCCCCTGGGTCCCTGCCGCTGGAAAAGTGATTAATTGGCGCTACAAATTTATGACGTTGTACGGCCGACAGCGAGTTGAATGTATGATAAAGCCCGAAATGGATGGGAGTTCACCCTCCGACACTCCCCCTCCCCCAAGCGATTAAAACTTTTCGTCAGTCAGGCGAACTTCAACTTCGTAAATACATTAAAGTATCCGCATGTGTACGTGCGCGAGTTGTTTGCTTGTTTGTTGTTGTTTGTCCTGTCATTATGTTTATTGTTATGGTCTTCGTTTTGTGCAATAAATATTATATAAATCATGAAAATAATTTATATGGCTATATTTACTCGATACAACGGACCGAACTCCTAACGAGGTTTCCATAGATACTTTGCGGTAATGGGAAACTTTGATATATGATCGCTTGAAGGTTGGGATAGAGTTCTTTAAGAGGGTGCTTCAGTGCTTCAGAGGATATATTTTTGTTATTTAGCTAGTTAATACCAATTTTAATAAACTTGTATAATTTAATTGTTCGGATCTTTACTGTAACCCCAAATTCTTCAATACTATCTCTAATATCGCCTGACCAAGTAGCGCTAATCCTCATACTTTCTCCAAATTAACACTTCTTAAACCTCGGTTAATGAACAACTATCCCTCCATTGCGGCTTCATTTTTTTCAGACTTTAAGTACTTGCCATGGGCATTTTTCATGTTGTAATTCAACGCTTTTTTATGCCGATCTGACCACACCCACAACGGCAACCATAACAACGAAGCCCTCTTCACTTCCCCAACAAATTTTCCCAGTCGGTCGGCGGTACCAAAAATCTTTACAGGCAATGAGGGTCCATTGTTATTATGATTATTTGTAATGTATGTGAGCAACTTGTGGGGGTGGGGGGGAAAACGAGAGTGGGGAAAGCCCAGTTCAATGCTTTTAGGTTCTATTCGGGCTGATTGTTTCCCCTGACCCCACGTCTCTGGGGCATGAGCTATCCACCGGGATTGTGTTAATCATGCTACATTGCAGCCGTTCCACAATAATCATAATAATCGAGAGTACAACAACAGCAAACAACATCATTATTTTGGATATTTATGATATTTATGTAAGCTGTGGGATGGGATGGGCAGACTGTAGATGTGCGCCACGATTGTTGTTGCCATGGCTCTTGATAAAAATTTAATGTAGCATGTTAACAAGCGACCCGTTATGATTACCCCAAGCCCGTTCCCGATACAATACCAATCCAATCCCGACAATAACCGAATCGGAGAATGGTAGAGTGGTAGAAAAAACTATTCTACAATACAACACAATCCCCGCAATTCCAATACGAAAATTCTGCAGTCCAATTTCCCATTCGACGATGATGATGTCGGCTCCACAGACGACTCAACTTAACCCCTGGCTGGCGGGGGAGGAATTGGGACGGCGGGGCAGCGGGGGTTAAGCAATCCCAAGCCGAAATGTAGGTGCGCCACGCCGAGCTGAAAATAAAGTTGGAACTGGAACCTGAAAAGCTGAGGCCGTCGGTCGGCGGAGGAAATGAATAATCAATAATCACAATTGGAAATTTTCTATAAATTGGCAAACGCCGGCAACATAACAGTTTAATTTTTGTCTGCGGCAGACGATTGAGGGAAATGGGTTTCTATTTTATTTTCAGGGCTGAGAGAGTGGGAAAAATGGGGAAGGAGCTTTTGGCCATGGAGCTAAGAGAATTATGCTTTTCCTTTGATAAGTTCCCTTTGAAGCGGCGTTTGAAGTCACAAATTAAATAAGACTGGATTTTCGGTTGGTTCTTTGAAGGTCTTTGAAATTCTACGTTGTTATTGAGTTAGAAAAAAATGTATTTATGGGAATCTCGGAGTTATACAATTTTAAAACAAAATTTAAGCTGGGTCTTAAACTGGCAAACTAATTTTTTGGAATATTTAGCCACGGACTATGACTAGCTATCTCCGCCCGGTAAACAATTCCCAGTGAATTTTCCTCTTCCAAGCTGCCATCATGGAGCTGCAAGCCATCCATTATCTATTCTCGTTCCCAAAAGCACTTAGCTTCTGTTGTTGCGGAGCTTTTGCATTTTAAAGTATCTCGCCCGCAAGCCCCACTTTTCCACTGCAACACGTTTTTATCATTTAACTAGGTGGATGGGTGGGGTGGCCAGAGGGAGTCGGGGGACAGACCCCGAAAATAAATCCCGTCCAGAGGAGCCAGCACTCTCGCATCAACAGCGTGGGAATTAAAATCAATGTCGTTGTCGCTGGTGGTGGAGCTGGTGCTTTTTCCGCTTTTCCTGCTGCTATCAGCTCTCAATTTTCCGGCACAGCCACCACGGCGTATGTGTAATGCCCATTTTTTGTTGTCGCTCGCTACGGTTTATACCCTGCTCCTATTTTTCTCGTTTTTTGCTTTTTATCAATTAAAAGCCACTTCAAAAGCGGAAAGTGTGTGTGTGCCGTTGACACGCACACACAAAAAGCGGTAGAGACACCCAAATGCCCCCACATACTGCCAGATTCACACACAGATACTACGGATATCCATAGTTCGCTTTGTTGTCAGTTGGCTTGGTTTGCTGGTTTCTGTTTGTTAGCCGCCTTTGTTTTATCTCCTCCCCTGAAAGCGCCTGCCATTCCACTTTAGTGAAATAAAATGGAAAATCATTAAATACTGATCATTTCCATATGTGGCTGGCCACAGTGGACGGTCGAAATGCCTTCTTTTTGCTTTAAAAATCGTATATTTAAGTGAGTGAAAAGTAAATGACAGATCAGAGACTATTATTAAACACTCAGTGCACTTTAAATGTAGTTTATTTTTTAAAAACATTGTTACTTAGGTATTAAATATGTTTTCTCTTTTTTTCCCTAAGAACTAAGGAATCTGAATATATTTTTGGGTTCCCCTTCCCCACAACAGCATTTCTGACTCTGCCGAATAATTCGGAATTTCCACTGTGGTGGGGGCTTCCCCAAAAAGTTTCCCAGGCCGCTTTCCTCAAAGCATCACGCACACACCCATGCGGGCAGGGGCCACATGTTTGGCGGCTTTTTCGCTTTGACATAATCAAAACCAAACCGAACCGAACCGAACCCAAACCCAAACCCAAACCGAGCGAGCAAATGACGCGACGATCCCCGAAAAAATACTCGAAAGCGGCGAAGAGCGGCGGTGGCGGCGTCCACTCAAAGCTAATGACCGACAAAGCGTTTTGTATTATTTTCAATTTCATTTTCACTATACACAAACTATGCCCCCAGCCCCCGAAAGCCGCTGGGCCCCCGATTTTACACCCTTCCCCCTTGGTGACAACACTTTTCGCCTCGGCCTCGCCACGCTTCGCCTTGCCGTGCATTAAATATTATTAAGATAAGGGGGGTTCGCTTATCAATCAGACGTCAGAGGTACCGACCCTCGTATATATAATTTGCAAAGAAGAAGAGCCAACACGGTTCTTCCATCAGAGTTATTGGAACAAACTGGCACCAAGTTTCCGTAAACATTTGCTTACAGCTTGTTTTGTTTTTCGCTTTTAAAGAAAGGATTTCTTGTTTGGCCAGCAAGTTGTCCAAATAACCATAATGGGTTGGTTAGTTCTTTGATTTTATTATGTAGATCAATATAAAATATGAAGTATTTTTAAGTTTGGTATGATATATATATTTTGTTTCTCTTTTTATCTGTAAATAAAACACCTGGTAGTAAACATTTAATATCCCCGAGGCACTCTTTTTTCAGCGATTCAGTAGAAGTTACGACCCTCTTAGGTAAGCTTAAGCTTGGTATTTAGGCTAGAAGTTATGGCCAGGTGGGTGAAAGTCATTGTAGGGGTCGTGGTATTTGCTCATTCAGCCCCGAGTGCGGCATAATTCCGAGAAGAGGCCCGAGAGCCAATTGCTAAATCAACACAAACAAAGCCGATGACCAAAACAAAAACCTCAAAAGTCATTACATATATCTTGAGCAACCCCAGCCCCCGGGAAGCCTGCAGAAATGCAGAAGCTACGAGCTAACAGCTTTTTATCTTTTGGCACAAGGCGGCACAGCATTGTTTTGGTTTGGAAGTAGCCTCCGAAAAACCAGTCCATCGAGCTGGACCAAAACGAAAGACCCATCCGATTCGATCCGAACCGAACCGGCCATATAGGGTCGCTGGCATGTCGAAAGGCAGAGCGGCCACTTCCTGGCTAATATTACGAAAATTGCTTATACCAGGCTATTGCCCTGCCCCCCTCCCCACCTCGAGTTCTGTGGATCAGCCAAAAAGTGCCAAGTCAAAGTTGGTAGTTGCAGCTTGAGCTGGAGTTGGAGTCGGAGCCCTCTTCCCGGACCTCGCGGCCGGGTCTTGAGCCCGGTGCGGTTCGAGCCACGTTGCTTTCGGCCTGTCATGAAGGCAATGCCGACGCGATTCGCCTGTTGCCTTCTACCGTAATTCACAACAACCACAACCATAATAATAACAGCAACAGCACGGCATCGAAGAAAAGCCAAGGCAAAAGTTGTGAAACCCGCACAAGACACAGTGGTTACAGACAAATTGCCAAGGGGAGGGCGGAAAAATTGGTGAAGAATTACAAATATAGCCTATTAATGAAAATAGGTTTTATTTTTAACGTATTACATTTTTAAAATTATATTTCTAAACTGTCTTAAAACCATAAACCCTTTAAGTAAATTACTTGTTTCTACCCCTAATTCAAAAAAATATAGCTAGCCTTACCAGAGCCCTAAGGTTCTTTGTATACATATAAGAAATGGATCTTATAATAGTAAGCAAGAAGAATTTATTTAAGACTTTAATAGACAGTAAAATAGTGTTAGGTATAAGAATGTATTTAATTGAAGCAAATACGTTTGAATAATGTTTACAATCGAGCTATAATTAAAAAGTTAAGCAGTTAGTTAACAGTAATAAAAATAGAATTGAATAATTAATACTGTTTGTTGAATTATTGATAATTTATACTTAAATTATACGATTGGTTTCTATAAAGTACGAAAGGATATTACTCGATAAACAGATAAAAAAGTATTTTCATAGGACAATTAATATTAAAAAAACTTTTTTAAAATATGTGTTATATAAAGAGCGTAGAAATTCTTCTCTCTCAAATACCATATCATATAAATATAATGATTTAAGAACGCTGCACCTTATCTACAAAATCTCCACATTCAATCTATAAGTAAGTTTTGGGATAGGTATGTTTTACATCTTGTCTATTAAATCGTATTTAATCTGCTTAAAAACTCCAGAGCCTCGATGGCCTTCCAGCACGAGTTTCATATTTTCCCCTCCCGTAAGTACCTCCGATAATCCCCACTCAAACACACATCTTCGAACCACTGTGGACGGCCTCTGGTGCCGCGCCTCAAAGCAAAAAGCGCATCTTTTGAACAGAGCGCAAAGCGCAGCTTGGCAGTCGCAGCATCGGTGCGGTGTGTATCTCAAAGATACAAACAGAGTGCGCTCGTTGGATCGCTGGATCGCCGTTCCTCAGTCTTTCAGTCCGTCCGTCTGTCGATCGTCGTTTGGTCTCTAAACCGCTTTTGTGTAGCCGCTGCCGAGATGTTTGGCATAGTTGGCCTGGCCGCGGAACTGGTTGGATGTGGATGTGGATGTGGATGTATCTTCGAGATGGAGTTGGGGAGTTTCTCAGTTTTGGATGGCGGTGGAGGATGGGGGATGGGATTGGGAATGGGATGGGGAGCTTGCAACGACTCTGCCGCCTGCCGCTCAGTTATTATTATTTTTGCTTGCGGCGGCGGCTCGACGACTTGCTGCCGCTGATGCCCGATGTTATTGTTGTTGTTTTATCAACGTGAGGGTTTTAAAAGGTTTTTGTGTATGAGTCGGTATGGTATCGGTCTTGGCCTCGCAGCAGCTGCTGCTTTCTACACAGGAAACAATTATGTTGCCGTGAAAAATAGTATTTATTGTACCGCAATACACACCAAATTAATGTTTTCAATAAATCTGATGATAGTTAAGTATCACTAATCACTAATCACTAATCACTACTGTGATTATTCCTTTATCTATCTAATTATTTATATCCTAAAATCGTTTAGTAGATAATCTAATCTTTATCAAACAGAAATGTTGAATGACCGTAAATTGCACTATTGGGTATTTTCAAGGTGCAAAGTGCCCTGATCCTATAGGCCAGTCTAATTTCTCCCTGTGCACTCCATCAGCAACGGCAACTCCACCTCCATCGCGGCACCGACTTGCCTTCGGTTTTACCTGCAACAGGTAAGAAATGTTCGTACGTTGTTTTTAAACGGCGTCGGCATTTCAATTCGCTTTATTTTCATTTTTTGTTCCACTCTCTTCCCGTTTGTTGTTGTGTAGTATTTTCGAGGCTGCTTTCTTTGAAGTCGCATACTTCGGTGTGCCTTTGGAGGTTTCCTTTGAATTCCCCCTGCATCTGCCAGCAATTAGTGTACGGGGCTTGTCGTCCTGCAAAGGGTTCAAAGTGTTGCCCTGGCATTTAATTGGCGCAGACCAATTGCCAGCCGAGGAAGAAATCTCTCTCTGAGGCTTCAAAACGAAAAAAGGAAAACAAAATACTCGAGAAACATAATGGGGCAGGGGGCCCCAGAATATTTCCAATGAATTTGTGGACAGAACAGAGGAAAAAACAGCCGGAGGAACATTGATTGATTGATGTTCCTTCAGCGATTCGGACATCAACGTCGCTCGTTCGGCGGAAAGGTCGTCCGATATTCCATTTCCAATTCCAATTCCGATCCCACTTTGAGAGCGGAATCGGACCCGGGTCTTCGCGGCCCCTTGTTTATTTACGCTCATGATATGTGCTACCCATGACTAAGGAGGCGATCTCTAAGCAGCAGCAGGAGCCACGGCGAATCGTTCTATTGATCGTTCGCGATCCCTTCGCTCCGCTTCGATCGGTTTCCAAAAATTCTATTTATTTTCCATGGGTCGCCTTCCTTTTGATGTGCTCTGCAGTTGTGTTTTTCTTCTTCAGCACCATGCCCGATTTCTCGTTCTATTTTTGTGTGTCGCTTCCCTGCCAGTCCCCTCCCCATTTCCAGAGACCACAAGCGAACGGCTGTGTATCTTCCAGATAAAACTGCAGCCGGGGGATTGCCTACATTTTATTTTCAACTTTTAGTTGTTCGCCGTAATTATTGGAAAAGGATGTGGGAGAAGCCCTTGACTCAATGAATTCTGAATAGTAGGTATGTGTGGGTACGGCTGTGTGCGAGCGAGTGAACAATTGTTTGGGAGAAGGTAATATTTTAGATCTCCGGCCCAGATAGTTGTATGTTAATGGGAATGGCCTTCGATAAGGGGCAACAGGAAAACGAATAAGGAAAATAATCTGCATGGATTAATGGTTTCGCTTGTAGGTAACAGTTTTAAGTTGCTGCTAAGAAGAAGATTTATAAATTCAAATAAATTTCCAGAACTCTGACTCACTGAATTGATATTTAACAACCCATATCTCAACATCACACTGTAATTAATGCCGCGAATTCCAAAGATTTCCTCCACAACTCCAAGGGAACCCCTGACGCATTTAATCTTTCAATTTAATTTACTTCAGCATTGCAAACAAATTGTTTCCTTGAATGCTATCGCCCGTCCCCCGAACTTTTGGCACTCCCCGAGAGCATTAACATCCATCTTTTCCATATCTGCTGCCAACTATCTGGAAATTCACTAAACAAGTTGAGAACGCTTGGCTTTCGCTTACCTGAGAATTGTTTGTAGCCGCCGAGAATTTTATGCTTCCACCATTTGACAATGTTGCCCGCCATCTCTGCCCGAGTATATATATATATATGTTTCTATATATAAGCTGGTTGAGGATGCAGTTACTTGGCGGTGTCTTGGATTTTTCGGTGTTTTTATTTTTCCGGGTGGCGGTGGTTGGGCTGGAAATTTACGAGTCCTGGGAGGAGGAGACCTGCAGCAGCAGCCCAAAATGTTTTACGGCCTTTGTGTGTGCGTTCTGCGCTCCCTGGCTGGCTATCCTTTTGTGTAAGGATCTGAGGCCTGAGACTAATATACTCCAGGTAGAGAACGACCTCCAGTTCCAGTTCCAAATCCACCGTGCTTATGCGCTGCCGCTGGGCGACCTTAATTTGTATCTGGTATTATTTTCGACTGTGCGGGTGGCAAAGTTACCAGTCGTGGCCGTAGTCGTAGTCGTAAAAGTTTTTACAGCTCTGGTGTGCTGCATTTTAGTTTAATTTGCGCATATTGCGCTGCTTTATTTGATCTACGTGTGTGTATCTTGCAGATACTCGTACTCGTACTCGCATTCGTACCTTTGTGCCCGCTGCGCGCGTAATTTTAATTGTAAAACATTTTCGCCGACTCGATTTGTTTTTCGCCAGCCGTTTTGTTGTTGTACTTTGCTTTGCGACGACGTAAATAACTTGGCGTATAAACAACAAAAAACAACAAATGCAAAAAGGCAGAAACACGATTTATTTCCAAACGATTGCGACGATGGCGACTGCGACGTCGATTTTCGGGGGGTGGCGTACCGGTTGTTTTTATTATTGTTGCGGGGGCGGTTTTTCGTTTTTCGTTTTTGGGTTTTCACTTGATTTTCCTCTGGGGCTACAAAATAAGGGCTTCACTGTGCGTATCTCGCAGATACATCTATTCATTCATTCGATCAATTTCCGATTTGATAATAACTTCACTGGGCCACAAACAATCCATTCGGTCAGTAGTTGTTTTGGTGGGCCAAACTACGCGTATCTTCCAGATACTTTCCGCTGTATCTCGGAGTCTCAGTTCACACGTCTATTCGAATTGACGGACGAAAACAATCTGAAAACGCCGAGACATTCGAGAAGCGCCGACACAGTGGTTGGGTGGGTGTTCGAAATTCGAGCTGCGCTCTTTCGGCTCTCTTTCGATGCGTTCGCTGCTCTTTTTCGATTCGGAATTCGAAAATGAAAATGTATGGCAAAGCTGATTTTTCTCTCAGTGTGGCTTTGGTTGTAGCTGCAAAGAGACAGCTGTGAGCGTACAACAAAAACAACCCAATGATAGGGTTTTGTTTATTTAAGAGCATTTTCGAACTCAATCTCGCGCTCTTTGGGGCTGTGGCAGTGGTTTCGAAAATATTACCAACGGGTATGATGGAACTCAACAAAACAATTTTTAAAATAAAAAATATTTTTTTTTAACATTTTTTTTGCATTTTTAAATTTATATTAATCAAACATTATTTATGAAGAATAATTGTACTATATTTATGTTAAATATTTATATCTATTATGTCAAAGCTTTAAGCGGGGATATATGTTTTATATGCAATAATTTATTTTAGCTATCTTTACATGTATATATACAAAAGTTCAGTGCATTGACTCATTAGAAAGGTTATTTATGCGGATAAAAATGGTTATAAAGTAATAAATGCGAGCCTTTTTCGTATGCAATTAAAATGAGAACATGGAATGTTTAGAATGCAATTTTTCAATCTTATGCAGAATGTTCTTAGATATTAGCTACGAAAAAGCAATTATACGAGCAACATCTGCAATTGCAGCGATTGCCACGCCTTAAATTCAGAGCTTTCTTTTGGCCTTACACCTTTCCAGTTTTATTTCGACTGGTTGTTGCTCCCTCGACCATCAATTTTTGATTATACACATGTTTGGATAATACCCGGTTTTAATTTGCCTCTATGCACAGCCGCAGCAGAAAAAAATTTGATTGTTTTTAAATTTGATCCCAACCGCTGCCCCTTCCAGTTTTTGCTTCGCAGAAGAAGCCGCCTGCTGAGCCTGAACATCAGGGCAATTACCTACAAGCAACCAAAAAAGAAACCCCGAG
The DNA here is from genome assembly GCF_014743375.2 of Drosophila subpulchrella. NCBI lineage: Eukaryota > Metazoa > Arthropoda > Insecta > Diptera > Drosophilidae > Drosophila > Drosophila subpulchrella. The sequence goes on along the minus strand of NC_050612.1, from coordinate 6,069,797 downwards.
CCCAAACTAAAAACCCGCCGATAATAACAGAGCAAGGAGAATCCTGAATTACGCTGCAGAGAGCTGGCAAGGCAAAAAGAAGAAAAAACACAAAGCTCTTTCTTTCTTCGGATCGAAGGCAAGTGGAAGGAACCCGCGAAGATCGTCTTGTCTTTAACCCTCTTTGATCAAATGGGGCTATCTGGAATTATTAGAAAAGCTGTTGAACAAACTTATGCTTAAATAAATGGATTAGATCCATATATTTTAAATATATATTTTTATATATTTAATAACTTTTCCTAAGACACGTATCGTTTGTAACCTCAAGATGGAAAAACTCTTACTAAAAACATTGTCTAGTATATATTATAATTCTCTCTCAAATGTTTCTGTATATATTAATATTGAAGATCAATAGTTTCAAATAGGATAATAATATTTTGGTTTCCATATTATTTGTACTGAAATTTTGTATACCTTGATACATATATGTACTGTTTTTATTTTAGTCTCGAAACGCTTATCCATTATATTGCAACAAAAAATAACATTTCAAAATTATGTTAAACTTAAGCGATATTTTATTCCAATCAAAGGAAGGTAGAACCAAAAAGCTCTAATGGACACAACATTCATGATTATTTCAAGTGGTAGATAAAGGGCTAACATTCTTGTTTTTAAAAAAGGGAATATTTTGTAATCTTCTATTTCAGGGACAGGCATAGTTCACAATGGGTTAACTTGGCCCTCGGGGGTCCGCAGGCTTTCGCACCGTAAAACGTTTTCGGCTTTCGGTATAATGGCGCTGTAATTGAAGAAGAACACGCGATCGAATCGAGGGGAAGGGTCTGGGGAGGGGCTACAAAGGCGGCGGAGGGAACCGCCTTCTAACAGAAGGGTTTCGGTTCCCGGACCTTCTTCTTTTGTCTGACCCTCTTTTGTGCTGCCTTCGTCATACATTGATCCATCGTCTTAATTTCAGGAGGCCGCGTCTCCTGCGCTCCCTTTTTTTGGATGCGGGCCCCTGATTGATGTCGGGATCCGTCCGCCCTGTAGCCGATATTGATTTATGTTTTCTCCGGTTTCGCATCCCGGCCCCTGCACTTTGTTCTGCTGAATTTCGCACAACATTTTGCAGCTTTGCGTTTGACAAAAGTCGATGTACAGGCTGGCTGCAAATGTAATTACCCAAAAACGAGTGGAACATGTCTGGCGGCTCTGCTTTTTGGTGGGCGGCGGTCGTATGTGACCGGCTTTATATGGGGCTTTTGACATTTGCCCCGGCGATGACAGAGTGACGGCCATGGCAACTGTCGCTGTAATTGACAAGGAGGCAGTATTGGATTCGCTCTGTGTCATTTTCCCTCGCTTTTTCCCACTTTCCCCCGCTTTCCCACAGATATGTCCCTATCTTCACACATATTGGCAATGCTGATGAGTTTTAGAAGGGTTAGACGAGTTTAATCGAGCTTCGTGTGGCGTGTGTGTTTGCATTAGGGAGTTGATTAGGTTAGGGGGGTCATTTCACCTACAGGAGATAAACGTAATTGCCCTGTCTCTAACAGTATTTAAGGCAAAGTATTAATGAACAATTTTATGAGACTTGTTTATTTAATTAAACTGCAATATAGGAATTTTCTTAAGAATATACCGACTTTTTCCCAATCAGCTTTTACAAATTCTAAGGAGTGATATTCAATGTTTGCTCTTTACAATTATTTAAGAAGTTGCAGATCGCTAATTAAAACATTTTTATTTTCCTTTAAAACAAAATATTCATAAATCTTAGTTCTTTTTATTTAAGTTCCAAGAACCAACCAAAGTTCTCTTCATAATTTAGGATTGATTATTGATTATTTTCTTGTTCAAAAACCATCAAACGCTCAGCAAGAACGAAGCGATGATACTTAAAGATTCCCAAATATTTTCAGTAAATTATGGGGCGAACATAAATTAGATAAGCAGATATATTTTCCAACTTGCGTCACATTCAAAACAGCGCTGGATCTCATTAAAAATATGTGTTTTCAGCGATCAGCTCGGCGAAGAGTTTCAAAATACATTTTTGGGAAGTCGTAAACATCTAAAAAATCAAATAAATATCATAAGCCTATAGGGAGGGTCGTGTACATCGTGAAACTATTAAATAAATTAACTTTGTTGTAAGTGATGGTCATAAATATTTATATTTTATAGTATGCTTGTCGTAAAATTCAAATGAAGTTGTCCCCCGATGATGGTCGATGTGTGGGACGCGTTTATAAACAAATTTCGAAAGCAATTATGAATTGTAGTTTTTGGCATTCGTCGTCCGACTGACAGGAAATTATATTGTAAGGCCGTAAAACTGGCAGGCCCGGGAACCAAATGAGCCCCCGAAGAGATCTTCAGTCCCTTGGTAACATGTGCAACAGGCCTTCTGAAGTCCCCACCTCTCTGCGCTCAAATGACTTTTACCCAGAAGTCGTTAAAAAACGACGAAAATTTCCAATTAATTTTGATAAACGCGGGCCCACAACGAAAAATAAAAGATGCGTATTGGTTGGGGCCAGAGGAAAATTTGTTTGCTGCCCCAAAGCGGAAATTGTAACTGTGCATTGATTGGAACCGGGAAAGGGGAAAGGGCAAGGGAAAAAGGGGAGAGGCAGTGCAACCAATTGTTGCTTATTAGGCCGAAATCATTAAAGGTCTATCCAAACAACAACAGCGACGAAGCAACAAATTTTTGTCTACGAAATAAAGCCATTTCAATCAGCCGTTTTATGAGTGTTTTGGGCGCTTTTTGCCCGCCTGTTTCGAATGGATTTTACGATTTTACATTAACAAGAGTCCGCCGTCGATCGATGTCCATCAAACGATTAGGCCCGGCATACGTATCTGCAGAGAGTGGGTCTGTTGTATCGGGCCCATGGTTTCTGTGGGACTTAATGACCAGATTAATGATGCCAAAAACATGATGGGAAGCGATAGATTAAATGGGAGCTATAAAGCGATGTAAGTGTGGGGGAGCGGTGGGCAGTGGGAGGGGTTTTGTGGCCTTTGGGGAATGGAGCATCTTTGAAGCATCTTTTACTATCTCAAATATCTGAAGAATATTATCTTTTATTGGTTTTCCGAGAAATCATCAAAAATATTTAGAATTGCATAGCTTAAAATTTAATTATATTTGTTTGAGTTTTCAATTTTACTTTGCATTTGGTATTCCTTGAAAGTCTTCTAATGCATTTTCTCCAAAGAAAACATTTAATTTTAAAAGACATTAAAGCTTAGATGAAAAGAATTATGTCTTTCAAAATACAAAGGTCTAGTTATACCCGTTACTCGTAGAGTAAAAGGGTATACTAGATTCGTCGGAAAGTATGTAACAGGGAGAAGGAAGCGTTTCCGACCCCATAAAGTATATATATTCTTGATCAGGATCACTAGCCGAGTCGATCTAGCCATGTCCGTCTGTCCGTCTGTCCGTCTGTCTGTCTGTCCGGATGAACGCTGAGATCTTGGAAACTATGAGAGCTAGGCTATTGAGATTTGGCGTGCAGATTCCTGAGCTTCTTACGCAGCGCAAGTTTGTTTCAGTAGAGTGCCACGCCCACTTTTACGCCCACATACCGCCCACAACTGTGGCTCCTACAGTTTTGATGCTAAAATAAAAATGTTAACTAAAATGTATTGTTCTTATCAATACCTATCGATTGACCCAAAAAAAAGTTTGCTAAGCCCACTTTATCGCCCACAAACCGCCCCCAAACTTCAAAAAATCGTAAATATGAACGTGGATATCTCGGAAACTATCAAAGATAGAGAATCGGGATCTCAGATTTAGATTCCGTAGCCTTGTACGCAGCCCAATTTTGTTACGCGAATATGCCACGCCCACTCTAACGCCCACAAACCGCCCAAACCTGTGGCGCCCACAATTTTCATGCTAGATACAAAATTTTAACTGAACTGTATTGGTCTCGTCAATACCTATCGATTGACTCAAAAAAAAATTTGCCACGCTCACCCTAACGCCCATAACGCTTAAATCTGTCTACCGCCGGTAGGTGGCGCATTTCAGTCTTGCTTTGCTGCTTGCTTATCTCCATTTCCCTTTGGTCCCTTTAGCTGAGTAACGGGTATCTGATAGTCGAGGCACTCGACTATAGCGTTCTTCCTTGTTTTAGTTTATTTTTAACTATTTATAAACTTTTAGAGCGGGTAGTGTTTAAGCACTTGCAAAACAACCATAATGTAGTAGACGTTAATCTAAAGCCGTATTTGGGTGTTCCCAGTGATATATGCTGAAATACTATTCAATTTCAGAAAATGCTAATTACCTCAGCTGGCTGAGCTGAACAAACTTAAAATTAATACCACCTGCAATCACGCCCCCAAACTTGTAATAACCTTTCAAAACCATTTTACAAAATTAATAATCAAATTGCAACACACAGAAATCTTGTATTGCCGCCAAACTCAAGTGGAAATCTTGGTCGCACCGCAGGCAAAGAAATAATAATTTATGCATTTTCATTTATTTTTCCACACGCTTTTGACCAAAATAAAGTTTTCCATTTATTCTGGGCTCCACTCGTAAATTACAGACAGCTGGCATGGAGCGAAGGGTGGGGTCTTTACTTTTGGGGCCGGGCGAAAAATAAAAATCATTTTTTAAAGTGCTGCCCAGAAAAAGCATCTAGTGCCCCCGACTCCCCAAGACCACGATCGTATCTTGCATTATCTACGCTGCCGTATCTGATAATGATCAACTGCCGGCCGACGCCTCAGATGCCGCCTTTTTTCTTTATATATATTTTCCTTTATTTCGTGTTTTTCTCCTTTTTTGTTGCCTTTTAATTAAACGCTCAAGCCGCAAGCGGAGCTCAAGTCGCTGGCGGAGTCGTGCATCGGCGGCTGCCCCTTTGAGAGAACCCTCCGATCTTATAGAGGTTGCCGCCTCATTCAGTCATTCATGCCGTCATTGCTTCATTATCCATGCGCACATCACTCAGCGAACACTCTGCATGCACTCGCTATATATATTTTATATGTGTGCACTCATCCCCGACCGAGAACCCGGTTCCATTTCCAGACAGACCCCATCCAAGTCATATCCATATTCATCACTCTGCCCGAACTCAAATCGAATTACGGCCGCATTTCATGAGCTCTCAAAGTTTTTCTGTGTCACATATCTTACGACATTTTACTATTTTCGAACACTGAATTTTTAATGAAAAATGTAGAGCATATTTGTCAATATTAATAAAACTGCTGACATATGTTTGAGAACTAAGATTGATAAAAAGTATTCAAACAGGGTCGATGTAAGTATGTGAAACATGATTTTTTTTCCATTTTTTGGTAATCCCATTTTCGCAAAAGCAAAGAAAAATATAACAGAAAACTTTTGGATTATATAGATGGTGAATAGAAAATATTTATTTATTCAAAGGGTTGAATTTGAATCATTTCAGATCTATTGATATGATCCAAAAAATTCATTACGAAGTGTATTGATTCGTTTATTTTCAGTTACTCCTTTGAACAATTCACTTCAGCAGCCAGTCCATCCAAGTTTTCAATACGGCCAACTGAATATATTGTATCTTTATCCTTGATGATAAAGACAAATGAACGATTCACTTCAAAGGTTTCAGTATTCCGTGTTTTAATGTCTTTTACTTTATCTATGGGAAAGTATAAATGTAATATAAGTAAATATAAGATAGGAAAAACGTTAATCAAAAAATATTTAACTTACTCAATGAATTAATTGATTTAAATTGGACAACAGTTTTAATCGGGAATTCATCGATTGTTATGTTAGTCTTCGAACTAAACTTGAACTTTTCAAACATGCCAGCAGTATCTACCTTCTCCAGAATTTTGCTGATATCATGTTCAAACTCGAACTTGAATATGGGCAGTATCAAGTGAATTCTTCCGGTTAAACTCAATTTAGCTTTTATCTGGCTGTCTAAGTTATTCAATATATCCTGGCAAGTAACTCCCTTTCTCGGCAAAAGAACCAACATGCCCATATGTGCGGCTGAGAATGGGATGAATATACCACTAGCCTCGTTGGTGGCCATGGTTTCGAGTAAGGAGAAAGAGTGCAGCATGGGCACACATAATGGTTCTATCGACTTTTCTGTTCCATATCCCTTGGTAAAATATCTGTTTACCTGAGAGTCAAACTGAACAATCCAACCAAGATTGACCGACATTCCACTTATAGCTGCAATTCTGTTACCATTTTGTGTCTTTTTGAGTACTACAATTTTGCCCTGAACCTCATCCTGTTTTTCAGACATCCATTTGTTCAAGGAAAGCGTTTTTGAGTCATTAACATCTCTACCTACATCGTACTTCTTAGCACTTGACACAAGCAAGTCGGATACGAGATCTAACTTCTTTGACAAGGGTTCCTGGGACGCCGCCACCTTATTGACCATCTCCAATTTGGACCTCCAGGCTTTCTTGTATTTCAATCCCAAGTTTTCTAATTCTTTGCTTGCTTGCTTGGAGGCTCCCTGTCCTATAATCAAGTCTCTCTCTAAATTGGCATCATTGTCAATCACTTGGGCGACATAGATTTGGGAGAGAATTAATTTTATATTAAACACTGGCAACGCATAACTCTCATTCGTCTGTTGACCGATTTCCTTCACCAGTTGGGCAGAAAAGTTTTGTTGCAAAGTGTTGGGAAAGAGGAGCAAAAGGCTCAGCACTTGTAGGAGTAATTGTAGGTTGGCCATTTTTCAGAAACTGAATACATTTTCAAAAGGTATGAGATTTATAAGAAGGAGCAAATATAATTTTCCACAGATAAAAGTAGATTATGACATTGCAACGAATTTGATTTGAAACGGATTAATGTCACTATTGTATAACTATGCTTATAAATAATACACTGAATTCAAAGATTCGAACTACATATTAAAATTATATACAAAAACTTAACTTTTAATACAAATACTTTGTGGTTCGTATTAACTTTAAAAATGGAAACATTAAATTTATAAATCATAGGTAATTCAAATATTTTAAGCATTTATTAATAAACAGAAAATATGAATCATCATATCAATCATATTTTCAGACTTGATTCTAATAATTTAAAAATAAATGCAGCATTTTGATATGAAACAAATTTAAGTTTTTGTATTAAATACAAATTGTAATACGGAGTTTTAAAATCAATGTGAAAATATTTACATTGATTTTTACATAGTTTTCTTAGTGTAAAGAGTGGAGTATAAAAGCTATGTCTTAGCTTACGTAAAATAACTTGTAACCACTAGAAGCAATTCAAATTTTCAGCAACGCTTAATCATAAGCAAATGAAAATATTTTGCTGAGCTAGTGTTCGGTTTTAATTAAATTCCCATGTTGGGCTGGGTGCTCTGAGTGCTCTAAATCCTAGACACGCACTTCTATGCGCTGAATGTGCCATCCACCCACCCTGCGTTCCTCTAATATGTTAATAGCTTTATGCGTCACTTGCATCCTGGCACATTGCAATCCGCCTCCACATTTTCCCGTCTGCATGGGCGTCTTTTCCCCCAACTTCGTACACCCGGTGGTCTGACTTCCTCCATGGACAATATGGTCGCTGGTGGGTGCCTTGCGGTTTTCTGATTTATAACACTGTTTACACGCCCTGCCAAAAATTATGATTTACTGGCCATTGGACTGGCGTCTACACGTGTGCCCATTCGATTGCCATAACTCATACGACACGTTGGTCACATCTACTGAGGAAAAGGACTCACGCATGCGCAGACGGATTTCATCTGCTAGAGGTAATAGTAATTGGAAGTCCATATATTTTTTTATCAATGCAAAACTTAAGTCTCAACAATATCCGTCATGATTTGTGTGATGCCCTGCAACTTGGGATTGCCAGCAATCAGTTGGAACATGTACGATCCGGTTGGAAAAGGGGTCTTTTCCAACATCAAGTCACTTAGAACCATTTTCGATACAATGAGGTCGTGCTGGTAATGGTAATTAATGATTATTAACTTAATTTTCCAAAAATAGAGGGAAGAATAAGCACATTGTATGGGCAACTGTGATTCACATTGGTGAAATTGAGCATTGTATCGTGGACTATGCCAAACCAGGGAAATCGTTTTGGATTTCTGATGTAATCGCAGAAATCCACCGTGACATTGTACATGAAGGGCCGATAGCCACTAAACTTTCTAAATAGGCTTAAGTTAACCTGGAAAAAACCAAATATTATTGCTATTACTGTTAGCACTCAAAAACAATAATCTTACAAGAACTTTTTTAATGGGTAGCTGATAAATTTTGGTGTAGATAAATATTCCCACTTTTCCTCGACCCAATACCTTTAATTCGCACTGCGGAAAATCGCAAAAGGTCTTGTCGTAGCACTTGCATTTTATATTGGTCACTTTAAACAGCTAATCAGAACTTTTAATAAAAATTATAACAACTAATAATATGACACTTTTTTCGACTATTCCGAATGCTCTCTTCATTTCATAAAATGTTTTTTATATATGAAAGTAACTTAATGTTTTGTAACAGGTTTGCACTTGTACGGGTTTATTTACTGAGCAAATTGAAAATAAATGCAAATTTTAATAATACGTAAATAATTGCTTTCCCACTTTACTCCCAATTGCAAAATAATCAAGGTAATTAGTATTCAAGCACTGAAAGAAAACAAATTTATTTTATTGACTATACATTGGATTGAGTTTAAGTAAAAGGTAATGTTTGAGCTATCCAAGATGTTTTTTAAAAAAGCTAGTTTTTAAATATTTGCTTAGGAATTGGTGCAGAGCACTACGCAAAAAATATGGCTTGTGAATTAGGAACAAAGCAATATAATAAAAATAATTGTAATAACATAAATAGAATTACAGTTATATAAATATTTATATTTGTTGTGTTCACAATGCAATAAATAATAGGCTGATTGAAGGGAACATATGAATTTCAATTGGTAAGATTAAGCACTTTAACGTGGCCTATGCCAAACCTAGATTAGATTTTAATATAATCTCGAATTTTACAAATGTTATCTTATTATTCAGTAAATATTTTTAAATATAAAAGTAAGAAAACATTAGTTAATTCATAGCGCTTCTTTCTCGAAGTTTCCCAACGCAGTCCAACTATATTTATCTCGATTTTATCAAAGCATGCCGCTCCTTTTCCCTCCGATTACCCATGCATTTCCTATATGACTAACTGTTCACGCTGCATCCGCGATGATGATGATGAAGTTGATGCTTGATTAGCTGGACAGACCCGATCCTCCACCTCCAGGTACTCCTCCCAATTTTTTCCGCCCCTCCGCCAGCTTGTGCGCATGTTCATTTCAGCCTGGCCCGCAGGCGGCCACCTCACACATTCGCCCATCACACGCCTTTTGAAGTTGCGCCGACATCTCGGCCGAGAGTCGAATCTCCCCGGACAGGTCAGCCACGTCGAAAGCCACCCGTGCGAAAAAAGTGAGATAAAGCCTGGCCGAAGAACTTCTCAAGTCGAAGTTTAGGTGTACTCTTCCGTTTTTAGTGGGTAAGTAGTAACTCTTGTTGTGAGATTTTTAAAAATTTTCTTAAGTTTGTGTTAATATTACCAGTGGCAATTTATTTTTAAGTAAGAGTGTTAGCTGTTGAAGTAGGGGAGAGTGGGGTAAGGATTGTAAGAAAAGCTTGGTTGGAAATAGCAAATATAAAGAGGAAGTCATCACTTTTCTTTTGGCTAAAACTTTTTTCATTACTTTAAAGTCAATTGCAAAGTCTTCGAGAAATGTTTCAAATGTGAAAATACTTTTTTAACTATCCTTGGCCCAGTATTGGGGTAAAAATAGTTATAAATTTAGTTCCGCTGTAAATGGTACATGGTTGAAAAAAAAACACTGGTAGTATTACTCGCACCATGAAACTATATGTTTACTTCAACAAAATCCGTGTTATCAAATATTACCTTCAACTATCCTTGCCCCTCAGGGAGTGTTTTGAGTTGTTGCATGATAGCACCAATAAGGAAGAGCAAAAAAAATGAACAAAAAAATACATTAAAAAATCTCACGAGTGACCAATGTCCAATAAAGTGTCTCGAACAGAATGAAAATATTTTATCAAATCTGACATTGACAAAAATAAATTCATAACTTTTTCGTCTGATGGCGTTCATCGTTCAAATTTTTGGTATCCCCCTCTGGTGCTCAAAGGGCCGCTAGGGCCACAAACTATCCTTACCCCTTAACTACCGATACCCCACACTCCCCTACTCTTATTTAAGCCAGCAAACTTTTAAGTACAAATTACACTGAGTAACATTTGTAAATATAGAAATAAAAGTTTTCATAAAAATTAAGTTTGAATTTGCATTAAGTTTAATGTATGTTAATTAAATGGTATATTTTATTACCCTTTTGAGTCCACACTTTATGTTTTTATGGTTCGGAAACATGTTGATTTTAATTTGTCCATCTCTGTATCTTTACGTACAATAACGTTGAGAAGATATACCTGAATTTGAAAAATAATTAAGAGGTTTAAAATACTGAAAAGAAGCTAAAGTTAAAGTTAGTTATTTATTGACAATACTCTCGGAAAGGGTATTCAAAATTAAAAACCGACAACAACCACAGCAAAACGGTGCTGTCGGATTGCCGCTCTTATCAACTTGTCCAAAAGCTCTTGCGCTCGTTGAAATCAATTTGAAGCGGTTGGCATCGGCATCTCGAACGACTTCAAGCCGCGCACCACCAGTGCTGCCAATTTGTCCGTTTTTTCTGTTAAAACAGTACTTTTTAGAATGATGTATCAGGTTACACAAAAAAGATACTTGCATTTCAAAATAAAAGTTGTGTGTCGAATTAATTTCTCACCTTACTTACCTTATTGATTTTTTAAAGGAGGAAAATAAATATATTAAGTGAAAAACATTGGAGTGAGCTGACCGTCCCAACTTACAGACCGTTCCAACCTACACATCTACCCCTACATCTAAGGTAATATCGGTTGTAGTTAATTTTTTATGATTATATGGTGAAGTGCGAGACTTGCGAATATTAATTTCCTTCATTAAATTTATTTAATTAAGGTACTTAATAAAAACGGGATTCGCCGTTGGTCCTAAAACTGGAATCACATGATACAAACATATACATAAATCATAGAATTTAAGCAAACAGACCCTGTTTTATTGTTGTTTAATATATATAAATAGTAACATTGAATATATTTATATTATAAGTGTGGAAACTTTTCGATCCGCTTACTGGAATCTCGGTGCTTCGATTGGCAGCACTGGAAACCACACACATCGGGATTCTGCGCATGCGCGGCAGATTCGACGGTGGGCTGCTGTCGGCCAACTGACACACAGAGGGCGATACTGCCGCCCCTTTGCCGAGCAGCGCTTTCAGCTTTTTGCTTTTCGGCCAGCTGTTGTCGGCTTTTTGCCGGTCTGTTGCCTCGACTTTGTTCTTTGCCGGCAGCGTTTAATGGTTGATTTTGCTCACTCGATTTTCGATTTTTTTGCGCCGCATTTCGGTGTTTCGTTTTGTAGTTGCGGTGGTTTTTGCTGCCTTTTTATTAAATTATTATTTACTTTTATTACAAAGCGCGACGGCGGCATGGCAAATTGATGCGATATTTCAATTTGCGACGGCCACAAGGCGAATGATTGTGTGTGGAAATAAATATATCAATGGGGCCGCTGCTGCGCCTACACTTGAACTTCAAAGCGCTTTCCCAACCCTTTGCTAATAAAATTTCTTCGCTACCCGAAATAAAACTTGCTCACACCGTGGCGGACCCACGGAAATGCCCGACTTCAAAGCGAATTCGAGGGGCTGGCCGGGGGAATCTCTCGCATAAACAAAAGGCAATTGAAATGGTTCTAAAAGAGATTCTGCTTTTGTGTATTTGCTGCTACTTAAGTTGGTAGACCCGCCGCCCCTTGGCATCCGCACCCCTTCCTGGCGATTTGTTGTGCCCGTCACTTTTTAATTGTTGTCAACCCACACAAGAGACAAGAGCGGTAGAGCTAAGCAGAAACAGAGGCATACACTGCGAGGAAAATGTATTCCGAAAACTCCGCTTTAAAGAACATTTCAAAACCGAATTTAAAAATCGAATGAACTTTGCTTAATAGTTTTGCAAGTAAAGACATTTCTGACAGTAAACCCACTTGTTTTAATTTATAAAAAAGTATATCCTAGTTAATCGTAAAAAAAAAGAAAAACTAAGAACAATTTAACATCAAAAGAAGTTACAGTAAAAAAAGAATTAGTTAGTAGTTAGTTAACTGTGTTTTAAAATTAAAGTGCAAGCATTACAAAATTTAAAAATTTTTAAAAATTACAAATTTGTGATTTTATTAAATATTTTATGGTAAATAATATGTAAGTTCAAGTTTTAATAAACAAAATCACTAATTAAAATGTTTATGGTTCTTGAACTCCTAAAAAGAATTAGGACAAAGCTTTGTAAGTGCTGTATTGGAAATAAGCTTGCATTTTCCAAATATATTAAACGTATACTAAAAATCTAAATGCAAACTTTATAAAATATAAAAAAAATTTTAATTTCAAGATTTGTAATTTAACCAACTTTTTTATGGTTTAAAGGAAAATTATATACGGACAAAAAATATGTGTTAGTTTTTTATAAACAATACCATAATTAAAATTTTCAAAGTTTTTGAACATCTCCAAAGCTACGAAAAAATAAGAAGATTCGGACAAGGCTTTATAAATTCTGTATTGAAAATTAGCCTATATTTTCCAAATATATTAAGCATATACTTTCCGACCTAAATATTTTTCACCGTGTAGAAATGGAGCATTGGACATGGAGCAGGCCGCACCCAAGTCGGGCACATGAAAAAGACATCAAAGCAAATCTTGACAAGCGTATATGCCTCTTATCTGCATCGAGCCAAGCGGAAGGAGCGAGCGAGAGGGGCGCAGAGTGGGAGCGGGACGGGAATAGAGCCAGGACAGTACCGAGGACCGATGCAAAGGAGCACACACACCCGCTCACTCAGAGCTTCACAGGAAGTGCCTTCCGCTCGGTTCTGTTTCTGGTCTACTCCTTATGGGATACATTTCCTGCTGCTCCCGCCCTGTGGGCCACGCCTACTTTCCGCCCCCTGAACGCTCACAAACACACCCACACCCACTCACACATCCACAGACAACTTTTAACCGTGTTCGAATGCATTTTAAAGTTGCCAACAAAAGCAACAACGCTCATAACCGTGACAGCCACAATAAAGTTATGCCAAAAAATATTCATGTGAAGTGTGGGAAAGGGTTTTTTGGTCAACAAAATTGGACTTTTGGTACTTAAATAGGGGCATAAAGAGACTTGTTGGGAAAGTTTGGGAATTTGGCAAACATACTTGTTTCCAGTCGGTAGGGGAGTAATAAAAGTGAGTACGCAACCGAGTGCATCTACGTGTGTGTTTTAACTAGGCATCAAGTACCTTTGCATGGCTACGAAACCATTTAATACTGTCTTTACTATCTTATTATTGTGATTAAAAAATAATTTTGTTTATCTCTTCTAACTTTTTTTATTTAAAACTCTAAACAAAAATTTTAAAAGCTAGTTATCATCGGATAGCCGATTATTTGTAAAACTACAAGAAGGTTACACCTTTAACTAAAGCATTATTCAACTAATTATATGTTTAAAACATATTTTTAGAAATTGCATCAATTATATATTATTACAATTTTTCTTATTTTGTATTTATGTATATATTTCAAAAATTTTTCTTAGATGTACGCAGGGCCAACATTTTTTACAGTGTAAGATCTTAACATATGAAAAACTACTTAAAGGACCAAAAATAAATGATGATACATTTGGAACTTTTAATTATTTCTTTGCCTTAATTAAAAAGTAAAAAGCAAGCGTTTGTTAAATTTAACATATTCTTATTTTATTTTATTTTAAATAAAATCTATACTTAGAACATTAAATTTTTTGTTAGTATCAACAGCAAACAAAGATAATTCCCTGCTTATACTTTGATGTTTGTGGACTTTGATCCAGCTCATAAAATTGACAGCAGTCTTCTCTGTCCCAACTTAAAAATCAGGTCTCCCATCCTATCCTCTCGTGCGATTTATCCGGTCCCTATGCCCCCTACTTACTTATTCCGATGTTGTTTTTCCTTGCTGCTGCAACAGCTGCCACATTTTGTTTCTTTTTCTTCTGCTGCTGTTGACGTTCATGCAAATTGTGTTGTTATTTTTTGTGTGTCACCAAAAAAACAACAGCAAAAAGCAGAAATCTGAAAAGCCTCCGCTCGGACCTGTCGACTCCTCCAATCGATAAATGCAAATTTGAGCAAACGAATCCTGGAGCACTCTGCTCGCACCAACAACTGTGATATCCTTATTCTGAGGATTTCGGCAGAGGATTTCCCTCACATTTAATTTAATTTGTGAATTATGAATTTTAAATTGAAGACTGCAGCGTTGGACTTTGAGGACATCTAAATCATTCGGCTACTGCTCCATTTACATCCCGGCCAACTTTGTCCTGTCCTGGTTGCGTAACTCGAAAGTAATTAAATTGAAACAGAGTGCAAAATGCACACAAAAGCCGGAAACTCCATGTGAGGGGTGGATGGGGAGCATTGCATATGTTCGTGTTGCCGAAGCACTGTAAAAAAAATACTAGACTTCTGAAACTTAGGAATTCGAATTTTGAATAAGTATAAAATATATTTTTTTACTTGAACGAGTATTTAGAAATAAGAACCACGTTTTTCTATTCAAAAATCCATACATAATAAATTGTTTAATAATCTAAGGGGAAAATGAATCTGGGATTAAGAAAAACTATACAAGTTATAATTCAAGCGCTATTAAAATATAAATTTTTCTTTTAATATTTTACAAAAAATATAAATTCAGAATTAAAAATGGAAAGACGAAACGAATTTGTAAATAATTCTTAAGATAGAACAGAGAAAACATGCAACTTATAAGGACTGAAAGAACCCAGGTTTTCGTATTCAAACATTCATACATAAATAAAAATAATATATTTTGTAATAATCTGATTGCGCAAAAGAACCAAATATTAAAATAAACAATACAAATTATAATATTAGCTAATAACAATTATAAATTTTTGTATATTTTACATAAAATATTAATTGAGAAAAATGTAAAAAAGAAATAAGATCGAATTCGTAAGTAATTCTACAAATAGAACACAGAAAGCATACGTCTTATAAGGACTGTGAGTTCAAACCCTTAGCTCCAGAGATCACCAAAGGTCCAATTTCAAACAGAGCATTGCTATTTTCAACCCAATTTTTTCTGTCTGTATTGCGTGGGATTTGGCATGGCAAGAGTCAAGTGTGTTCCCAACAAAAGTGTTGAAAATTCCGAGGGGAGGGAAATGAAGCGAGCAAAGCAACTGGCAGCATGTTGACAGCACACACGCCCCCTCCCTTTGGGCCAGTACAAAGTTATAGTTATGATGATTGTTGATTTAGAGTTTTTAGTTTTTAGTTTGCCAGATGGGCCAAGGAGGGATTTGTGTAGCATGCAATTAATTTTGTAGCCGACTTCAAAGGAGCTGAAAGGAGCCGCCCGTGGACAGATGATGACAACAACTCGGCAGCTCTGTCAATGGGGGCCTTTGATGCCATGCCTCCCCAACGGATCCCCTGGGACCTCTGACAGCAGCGCTAATGGGAGACGGCGGTGCGGCGGGTGCGGGGGAGGGGGAGGGGGAAGCCCCTGTGCCGGCCAAATCCAATTCGAACTCTTTCTGTTCCCATGGCCGTAACCCGAGACCTCGGAATGTCAAATTCTTGCCGCGCACTGACAGAAACATCAAAAAAAAATCCACAGATGGAAAAATATTGAATAAAATATATTGATATAGAAGGGATTCATTCCGGCTAAAGTAACAATTATTTTCATTAATTTATCAGCTTATAAATTTGGATTAATGGATTAAGTTAGTAGTTAGTGATCTTTCAAGGATAGTCTATCAGGTCTGTTCCGGGTTTCACTTTCAGATATTCTACTCGAATTCGATTTGCACAACTGTTAGTACTTAAACATTTTAAAAGCAGACAGAAGTATTTAATTAGTTATCTTTTTTGTAAACCGGTTCAGATGATTCAAAGTCAAACCGAATTTCAACATTTTATAGAAAGTATAATTCAGATCACAGTATATAAAGACTATTAACTCCAGTTTAGCTTAGTTTGGAATCTAATTATTATCACTACTAGTTATTACCTCATAGTTATAGAACCAAAGTGTTTTTCCTCGGAAATATAGCGCCTATTTTTTGATAGTGTAAGCCCCCCTTTTATATGCTCACGTTGTGGCCGACGTCACTGGCCGCCTGTCAATGGGAGAAGACTTCACTTGACTCCGCCGCTCTTCTTGCGGTTGACACTTGCGTCTGGTGGTCGTGCCTATGGCCTCTTCCCCAGTTGGCCCCCGTTCCCGGGCTTTTCCCGGTCTTCTGACCCTGTGACAAGTGTGGCTGCGAGGGGCCACCTAAATTGACTGTCGGTTTGATAAGCTGACAGCGAGCAGAGCAGACGTTGACCACCATTGATGGGGCTGGAGCTTGGGATGCTTGGGATGATGGCCAGTGTAGATGGGGTTCTAATGCTACCTTGGTGTCCTTGATAGTAATATTATAGTTACAAATATTTCATATTATTTTTATTTTATAATTTAAAAAAATGTTTTTAGGTAAAAACACTTGTAGTTAATGTTATTAATTAAAATAATTAAACGATCCTCATATATATTGCATGCGAATCAATAATAATTGCCTCATATCCCCAGGAACTCACATAGGAAACCAAACCTTGAGCCCCATCTTTATTCAGAACAGGCCCATCAAGAATTAGCTTCCTTTCCGAGACCTTCAAACTTGATCTTAGCACTTTGAGATGAGGAGCTATGCCATGGGAATACCTTCGCGTCGTGTCTCTTGTGGTTTACATATCGAATTCCCAATGTCTAACCAAAAATATGCGCATAAAAAGGGGAAACCGAACCCGGGAATGCACTCATCCCAGGGTTCTTCAGTAGCTTACCTTCGGCATATGTGCATAAATACAATTTTATTAGCAGGCAGCCTGGAGGAAGCCAAGTGAAAAGGAGCCACCCACAAGGCACACATGCCTCCTCAAAATTGCACTCACCTGCTTTCGCTTTCCCTTTGTCTACGTGTGTGGACTGATGAATGCAAACAGGTGACTTTGCTCCAACAACTGGCATCCTGGCATCCTGCCATCCTGCCCTCCTTTGCGGAGCATCCGCAGTCGCATCCACACCCACATCCGCGGCACATCCTCAGAGACACTTGAGTCTCACTCGGCTTAAATGAAGTGCACACGCCGCCATGCACATCAAAGCATGCCGCCATTAGCCCGGTGCAGCCAACTAATTAGACACGCCCCTTGCCCCCCAGACGCCGCATTAAACCATAATTAGCACTAACCGTTCTATGCCAACTAAAAGAATTTTGGATTTGTCATAATACGAGGAGAGTTCAAACAAAGATGTGGCACAAAAAGTGATTAGCCTATGAGGGTAAGTAAAATTTTTAATTAAAAATTGCTAGGCGGACATTGAATCAAAATTTAAAAAGAATTGAAACAAAGATAATATATCAAGTAATTTACTATAATTGATTTAATATTTTGGTTAGGAAGACATATTGATTTGTTTGTGCGATCTTTCTAACTTAATGAAGTGACTACATTTGAAAGTATCTAAAATATTTATGATTTTTTATGGAAGAGTTATTTTTAGTAACTTAAGCTTTTGTACATAGTATATGTTGTTATAAGATTAATGTTTATGGATCAGGAACGAAATTTTTTAAAAGAAAGGAAGCTGATTACGCCAATCCGAAGTTTATACACCCTTGCACTTAAAACCATATTGTGATATTAAAATCATCTGTTTATTAAAATACTTTTAATACCAGATTGACCCTGTACATAAAAAGAGATGCTAAGTTTCATGACAAATGCCCAACACGAAGAATAGGAAATTTTAAAATCAACGAAACTGATCTCGCAAAAAATATTTATTCAGACGGGGAGTTGGGCAATGCTATTTCGAATGGTCTAGTGATGCTAATGAAGAATACATATCCTTTAATGGTCAGAAGCGACATCTTCACTGCGTTTTAAAATCTTGTCCAAACTTCTTTATACCCGCTGGAAGTAAAAAACGAATTCCAGATCTGGGGATTATTTAATGTATTTTATTTAACAATTCATACATGGCTTTACAAAATATTCTTAATCTAAAGTATTCCAAACAATCTAAACCGAATTGAAAACTGCAAAAAGTTTTTTCATTGTACAAAATTTATTAAATTACCATAAGCTGTTCATTTCAGTTTGAAGCTAACAATTCGGATATTTTATGCATTTTTGAGCTGAACCTTTGCAGTTTAAGCATTTATTGTTTTAGGCTTAACTTTGTCTTTTACGGGGTATACGAAAATAGTTGTCAGTCTTTGAATAGAAATATTAATTGAAAGGGTTAGCGGCAAAATGCTCTGATAGTAATATCAGAAACATAAAATCAATTTAAAATACCCAATATATGGTTATACTTTGTTGGTATAAATATCCTCTATTTAAAATCGGAACTTTCGTTCCTACACAGTAAAATTATTCAAAATATGTACAATTTATAACATTTAAAACTTATCCAATTATAAAACCAGAATATACTTTCACATATCCACAATTATTAACAAAAAATCACACTTACCATAAGACGATATTTATATGTGTAGGGTTAGTTACGGTTGGATTAACTTTTTGAAACGGATTAAGGTATTCAGAATGTAATCGTTGGACAATCAAAAGCTTGGACAGTAAAACGCTTAAGGTAACATTTAGAAATCGGCCATAATTGAGCACGCAACATTATCAACTCGATGTCAATTGCCGAATTTTCGATTGTACAACGGCTATTTTCCTAGCCTAAGCCCCGTTTTACTATCTCAACGTGTACCAGATTGTAAGCTCTACATTTTCTGTAATCTTACATTTTACAAAATGGCCCTAACATGAAACTTTAAAACGGGACTAAAATCCTTTACATTCACCCCACCGTAATCTTTAGTTATAGGTTTCGTCGGGAGATATATAGTTAGGGGAACCTCTGTTCCGTGTTGCCCTCCTGTGATGTATTTCGATCGCCTGAGTATATGCGCTGCTGAGTCACGTACAGCTGCAATGGCGGTACCTGTCCGAGTAGTTGAATTGGAGGTGGTGTCAGGTCCAGCGGCGTCGTAGACGCTGTCGAAGGACTAGTTGGCGTGGTGGAACTCATGCTCGATGAGCTCGAACGAGCCGATAAAGATTGGGCTGATCGCGTTCTCCTGAGAGACTCCGTTCCCTTGGCAGATCTACAACTGCCCTGCTCACCGTAGCTGTGAACTCTTCCAACCACTTTCAGGTTGGTTCTGTAGGGCGTTTGATCCTCCGCCGCTTGGCTGTGGTAGGACTTCCTAAGTATAATGCAAATGGCCAAAAAGGGAATGGTTAAAATTCCGCAAAAGCCAACGGCTATTATGAGCAGTACATCCACACCCTCTGCGCGCCAAAAATTCAAAGTATGGGCGTGGGATTTTAGGAAATCAGCTCCTCCAGAGTCCAATATGAGCTGAATCTTTCGTACTGCTTTTTTGGCTGGCGAGGAATCCCTGCTAATCAGTCGCTCTTTGAGTTGAGCCAATTTCTCCACATAGCTGGTATTTAGCGTGAGTTGTCTTATCCCGTGCAGCAGGGAATCATATGCTACGGAGTCGTAGCCAACAGTCAGGGAGACTCCGTGATGCTGCAAGCGCTTGGCCATCACCTCCTGTTCGGCCAATATAGGAATGGCAAGAATGGGCTTTTGTCCATTTATCGATTCCCAGACGCTCAGCTGTCCGCAGCTACTAACGAACATCTTCACCTGCGGATGGTGCAGGATCGCCTGCTGTGGCCACCAATCAGCAATCATCACGTTTTCGGGCAGAGCTTGGTCCACTGCGAACTCCTCCTTTTCCCATTTCAATAGGAAGTGGAACTCCTTGAGGTGGTCAAAGACATCGAGAATGACGGCTAACTTTTCCTGAGGCAACTGAGCAGTTTGCACATCGGCTCCCAGACTGAAATAGATAACCCCACTCGGCGCAGATTCCATAAACGACAGAAGATGCTAAAAATAAACAGCATAAGTGGTAAGAAATATCTAGCAAATTCTCAACATACCTTTGGCAGTTGGAGTTCATTTGAGTGGTTCAAGTGCAGACCGCCCACCTCCACCATATTGGGCAAATAGGCACGTGGATAATGCAAACCAGGATGGGAGTTGATCAAGGCCAGGCTCAGATTCTTTGTGAGATCTCTGTAGAGCGGCAGTTCCTTGACGAGCAGCTCGAAGTGATTGGTGTACACCGACTGCTGGGAGATCAGTTGGAAAAAGCTGCGGAAGTAATGGAAAGTTAATAATCTCAGAGATATAATATACGTTTTTAGTTAATGGTGATTAGCTAACACAAACATGCTTTTGATTAGTTAACATCTTGTATATCCTTTTAGTTTAGTGTTATTAAAGATAGTTCCTACTTGTAGGTCAACCGCTCGAAGGTGCTCATCAGCGAGTTCAGAATCCTCTGTTTTATGTTCATCCTCTCAGTGAAGGGCAGGAAATTGCTGGGATCCAAGGACGACGATTGGGGATTACCAAACATATTATTCAGCCAGGAATTGGCGCCGGTGGGACTGATTGCAACGGTGGGTATGCCATAGTAGAAGGCCAAGCTGTAGGAATGGATTTGTAAGCATGATATCTTAATGAAAACATCATAACAACTCACCCTAGTAGAGCATCGCTCAGAAACAAATCCACTATGAGTAGGTCAAACTTTTCCCCACTTGTTAGGAGCTTCCGGACCTGGGGATCTGAGAGCAGGATGTCCACATTGGTGGTGCCGGCGTAGATCAGTCGGGTGAACCTCTCCATCACACTCTGCGACCGCATTTCCTCGGCCTCGAAGCTCATGCCCATGTCGAGCCAGTTCTCCCGCAGGCCCTCGATCCGCAGCTCCCTGATCCTGGGGATTTCCAGATCCACATTTTCCTGGGCGGCATGCGGAGTGATCAAAGTCACGGAGTGATTTCCCGGACTTTCCACCAGCTCCTGCAGCAATCTCCGGCCGAAGAGATAGTGCGACTTCCAGACACTGGGAAAAACCGCCAGGATATTGGCGCCCAGGACGAAGCCGCACAGGAGCGTGCCCAAAAACACTTGCAGGATTTGCATTTTGTGTTGGGGGATAATATCCGCAGTGGCCTCTACATCCGCATCCGCATTCGTGTCTGTGTTTTTGCTTTTCCGGTTTTGTTTTGCAAAAACGCACACAAACACAGGCGGACAAAAAGCACACTCACACACACAGGAGGCCTCTTCTGGGCTTCTATTATTATCTGCTGCTTCTGCTTCTTGTTTTTCCGCCGATTTGCATCATCTTGCTGCCACTAGGCGGTGGCACAATACCACAGGTGTTAATTAAACACACAAATTGCCAAATAAAACGAAGAGAAGCGCAACGAAAGTGAAAAGAACGACGGCAACAACAGTGCGGCTGTGTCGGCGTTCTGCGAGAATGGCCATCAGTGATGTCGGTCGGGCTTCCCAAGGCAATGAATCTAGCTACTTTGCCTTTGGGAATGGCACCAGTGATGCTGTGCTCTAAGCTGTGGAAGTATGTATTGAAAATATTTACTCTCTAGGCATAAATTTAAGGACTATTCATAGGGAATGACTTTGAAACTTATTTCAATATATAAGCCAGCTTATGTGTATTTTAATGCCCTTATTGCAAAAGTATTAAATTAAATTTAACGTCTAACACAATTTTTTACCATTCATGATGTAAATGTGAAGTAATTAAAACACACAGTTTTTGATAATTTAAACTTAACTCTCATTTTTTCTATTTATATAAATTCCTTTTTCTCTCCAACTTCAAATCTAGCTAATTTTCGTGAACTGCTTGCTTATAGCCAACTGATGGCAGCACTGTTAACTGCTTGCATTTGGTATTCCCCGCACGGTCACACTCCGAAACCACCCCCACCCCCACTGCTTCTTCTTCGCCGTCGCTGTAAACAATTTTAAATTTGCATTTAGTCGCCAATGATCCACTAAATTGCTCGACAAAAGAAGTGCTAAATTGGGTAATTGCGGCGTGTACGGGGACAAGCGGATAAACAAGCAAAGAAAGAAAGCAAACAGAGGGCGGCAAACAAAATTTTTTTTCCTATTTGGAAGATTGCCAAAAAACGGCGAGAAAAGTAAAAAGTGAACATTTGAACCGCATTACAAGGCAGAAAAAGCGAAAAGAACAGCTGGCGAATCAGGTGCGTAGTCGAATCGGAATCATTTGCTGCTAACTCGGCCCTAAGTAAACACCTTATGTGAGAATCCGGCCAAGAGCACAAACAGCAACAACAAGCCGCCATAAACCGGCAACAGCTGAGAGCCCCTGCTTACGTAAGCCACTCGCAATTACAAACCGTTAGGAAAGTCGATCCACTGCCAAAATGTCGCAGGTCTCAAGTAAGAATCAAATAAACCCAAACTCCCTCGGGATTCTCTCAAAAATCCAGCTAATTGGGGTCCCAAAGTGCACAGCTACAAAAATATACAATTGTATCTTTAAGATACAACTTGAATTCAGCAATTATAAATTAAATTCCTTTGAGATAATTGCAGCTAAAGTTAAGTGTTTATACAAATATTATCAAAAAATATAAATCTTCGAAGCTACACTAATAAAAAAAACAGTAATTCAAATTTAAATTTAAATATTTGTTGCTGTTTTAAATCCATTTACTTTAAATATGAAAATATTTTAATTAACAATTTTAGTCATTTGAAAGATTTAAAATTTTAATTTAACATGAAATTATTGTTTTTAATGACGTAAAATATTAAAAAAAAATATAACTGATAAGAAAACTAATATTTTCATCCTTGTTTCATAAGGCTAAAATCATAAGCAAGTCGTTAAAATTCTATTTATAAGAAAAATTCAATAAGGAAATCACTTAGACTTCTAGTGTAGCTACTTTTTTCGAATTATGAAAAATGGTTGTATACTTTTCGGAATAGACCAAAATTTTAAATTTTCTTATATGTAAATGTTAATCAAAAGTTAAAATTTTTAGAACTAGTTTAAAACGTGTTATCTTAGGATAGCCTTGGATTTTTGTGAGTTCCCAAATATACTTGGTGGGCGAACCCAAATAAACTGAACCAATCACCTCCCTAGCCCTCATCGATGTGGACAAGCCCCTCTTCGACCTCAGCACCTTTGCTGGGCGCTTCCAGTACTTCGCCTGGATGACGGATCCCCGCACCGTGATCCTCTCCAGCGATCGTCTGCTCGAGGCCAAAACCATGGTTGAGCGCTACCGGAAAGGGGATCAATCGCCGCAGGTGAAGCCGGAGGAAGTGCACTACAACATGAAGCTGTACAGCTCCGCCTTTCATCCCGACTCTGGGGAACTGCAGAACTTTTGCGGCCGCATGAGTTTTCAGGCAAGTCTCGTGATGGGTTTGGCACGTGGGTGCTGAAAATAGCATCGTCTGTCGTAGACGCTTGTGAATGGCTTGCCAAAAATACAGAGGGGCACGATATCAAGACTAGACAGCACGGAATTTGAAATCTTGAAGGGGACCGTACGGGTATCGTAATGGTACCACTGTTTCTTGATAAAAAACTAGATTCTTATATGCTTGCGCTCTTATACAACATAAACAAAATATTTCCCGAATTCTTTGAGTACCACCGTGTTCAAGTATCCCAACTTTGTCTAAATCTTATTGTCTATGAGTAATAATGCGATTTCAGAGCAGAACTAGAAGATATACAATTTTGTAAGCTAGTGTATCTATTTGATACTATATACGAAGTACTAATTGACACCTTATTAGTATTTAATATTTGCTATATTTATGTTTGTTGTTTATAGTATGCTAAAAATATATTTCCGCGCACTGATATTTTTTGTACTGCTAAAGTATGACGATTTTCTAAGGACAATTAGTTGATTATTTATACAATATAGATTTTTTAAAACCCTAGAGATTTTATTGCCCTTGCCAGTTTTAAGTGCCAATGTTCCGTTTGCCTCGAGTGTTTTCCTATTGGTTTTCTAAATATTATATCTGCTGACCAGTCAAACTAATTGCTTTGTGTTTTTGCTCGCCCCCTAGGTGCCCGGTGGCATGTTGATCACCGGTGGCATGTTGGCCTTCTACCGCACCGTGCCCGCCGTGGTTCTTTGGCAGTTCATCAACCAGTCCTTCAATGCGGTGGTCAACTACACGAACCGCAATGCCAATTCGCCCACCAGCGTTACGCAGCTGGGCGTGGCATATGTTTCGGCCACGACATCGGCCCTAATAGCCGCCATTGGATGCAAGAACTATTGGTCGAGGAAGGCGAGTCCGCTGTTCCAGAGATTCGTGCCCTTTGCTGCTGTGGCGGCCGCCAATTTTGTCAACATTCCGCTGATGCGACAGAACGAGATACTGAGTGGCATCGAGGTGAAGAACGAGGAGGGGGAGATTGTGGGCCAGAGTAGACTGGCAGCCATCAAGGGCATAGGCGAGGTGGTGGTCTCCAGGATTGCGATGGCGGCGCCTGGAATGCTGGTGTTGCCTCTGATCATGGAGAGGCTGGAGAAGCTGCCTGCCTACCGGCGCATCAAGTGGATAAACGCGCCATTCCAGACCCTGATGGTTGGCTGTTTGTAAGTGCCTTGATCGAGTAACCCTTTTATTGGATTTAAGCTATTTGTTTCCCATTTCAGCCTCTGCTTCATGGTTCCCACTGCCTGTGCTTTGTTCCCGCAACAATGTTCCCTGGACACTTCGACTATGCGGACCTTTGAGCCGGAGCTGTTCGAGGAAATCGAGAAGAAAACCCGAGGCAATGTGCCCGAACGTGTCTACTTCAACAAGGGTCTGTAGATCAGCTCGATATCATTCAAGGATTTGGAGCAAGACAATAATGTGTTAGTGGTTTCCGTTCTCGTCATGTTTTATGTAGCATTTATTGTATCAGATCGCGCAATACTTTGCAGTTGTTCCTTGTCTAGTGTCAATTGTCGTAGCCTCTAAGCTAAAAAGAATCTCAGCTCTATAAAAATAATATTCAAGCGTGCTCCGGTTTTCACATTTTGAAGTGTATTTCAATTGGACTTTATCATAATTTATTTTCTCCTTGTTCCCTGTTTTTTGAAAGAAAATTTTTGAATATTTTTAAAAACTTGTGTTTAAGTCTCAAAACATAATTTAATCCCCTTGAATTCAAAACCGAAACACGCAAGTACTTAATGGGTATTAATGTTCATGTAAAACCTAAGCAATTTGGTATTTCGAAATATTATCAATAAAGGTATTAAAACTGCGATAATTGATAATCTAGATCATTTGTAAACTCATTAAAACTGATATACTTGATACTTGATAACAAGATCTTAGACTTAAACAACAAGATCACTGCTGAGGACTCATTTCCTGTAAACCTAGAACAAAACCACCCAGGATAATGCTTTTTAGAGCCACTAATATTCTAACTAGTTATGTGTTTCATTTTAGGACTAATACACTCACCTGTTTTAAATAAATGTTTACAAAATAATACTGAGTCAAACTGCAATTTGTTCACGGGTTTTAAAAACGATTTTATTAGTTATGTTCTTGTATCCTGTATAAGTATATATATATTTTATATATAACGCTGCGGGGCTGTCGTTTAATAAGATATTCGGTTTTCTTCATCGTGTTGTAAAGTTTACAAAATGTGCAAAACACAACTAGGTAGCTATAGAATATTCGTCCTTAAACGTTGACAGAAGGGTTATCTTCTTTATTGTTTGACTATTTATCGATCGATTCGGTTGCAGCTGGATGTTCAGTGCAACTGCCACAAATATTTTGGACTTTCTCAAGGTACAATTTCGATTTTCGTAAGATTTTATATATTTATATAAGGAGTTTTACTTTTTTGTTGGCACTGTCGCTTAAATTTATCTTTATCTTGGTGCTAAACATTGATGGAAAAATTCAACACTCAGATGTACAATATGTAAAATGGGTTATCTTACGCTAGCAAAAACCAAAGAGGAAAATAATCTCAGCAATTAGGCCCATGCCACGTCCATTTTGGAGGCAAAGGGCAACAAATGCGCTGCCTGGCAGCCAAATTTCGATTCCATTTGCATTCGCTTGTAAAGAGTGGATCGTTTGGTGCAGCTAAAAATTGGAATTTGCCACATTTTTTAAATACATGTTTTGTTTTCTCAATTTATTAAGTGGCAAAACGTTCGACACAATTGTATTTACGGGTTCTTGGGACTTTTTTACTTTGCATTTTTTAAAATACGTATTTTATGCCGTTCATAGTTAATAAATGTATTCTTAGTTATTTTATACTGACTGAGGCTTTCAACATTAAATTGGCATTTTAAACTTGTTCAATGCTTAAGTTATTTAACCCAGTTTTTGGCGCTTAGCTGGGAAAGCTCGTTCAAAATCGTAGGGTTTTCCACGCAAAGCTTCCTTTTTGACAGGAACTTCTATCCGTAATTAGCTGCCTATTAAAAACTCATTCGTTTGCTTAAATAAAGCCGTTTTTCTAACCAAAACTAGTTCCGCTTTGGAACTTCAGGTTATTTTACAATAAAAACTGTTTAATGTGGACATAGTTAATATGGAATGTTATCGGATGCGGAGTACTATGGACTCGGCACTCGCATGTCTGGTGAGGCCAACTCGAGTTGGGTGCTATATTTCCCAAAGCATATCTATGTCGCACTCTTGCAACCCGTCGAAGGGGTTGGACTTAGTTCCTGAGCTTTAAAATTTAGAATATTCTGACCACTTCACTTACCACATCGCCTTCTCTCCCATCTCTATCAAATCGAATCAGTCGAGCTTTGGCTAGAACAAATCCTAGCCTTGGGCCAAAGATACTTGTTCTTCATTATATAAATCCAACTAACCACTCCATTCTGGCTTATCAGCCATTTTATATCAAATTGTGTATTAAATCTCTGCTTTTCTCTACATTTAAATATATTGTTTTTATATTGCGCACAGCCTTATTTTTCCAAAAAAGTTTCTGGGATTTTTTACTTCTGGTTTCTTTTTGTTTTGTTTTACATGTAAACCTTTCTTCAGATTTAGTTTGGTTTTTATTTTGTTTCTTGAAACTTCACCTGATAAAATTTTGTACCAACATTGCCTGACTGGAAAACAGCTGACATACAACTTTATTCGTATCCATTACATAACAAATTAATCTTCTCGTTTATTTCCATCTTGCTGTTCTCCAACTTTAACACTTCACTTGTAGAATGTAATTTTATACAAACAATCGGCTTTTCCTACATTCTGGACAATTTTTCAAACCTTTCTAAAATCTTTTAGCTTGTATGGTCTGCGCCGACACTGTTTAGACCACCCTTTAAAAACCATAAAAATGTTTCGCTTTTGGCAAAAGGTTTTTGTGTGGTTACTTGTGTTGTGCAAATGGTTGTATTTTATTTTCTTTGTTTAAGTGTTTTTGTTTTGTTTTCAATTTTAAAAATTCTTCGATATTCGGGATTTAGTTCGCTTTACACTCATATGACTTGGCATTCGGTAATTAAGTGGTATGTTTATTTATATTAGGGCCGTCTTTTCGCGGCATTCGCTCCGCATCTAACAAACTTTACAATTATAAACGATTTCGAGTTTTAGTAAAAATTTAAAACTAAAAATAAAACTGTATGCCTAGAAAACAGTTTAAAGTTAGGTTGTTTATTCTTGTTTCGGCTTTCATATATTTATTCTCTTGACTTGGCTTAGAAGTTAAATACAAACATGTACACTGCGTATATATAAATATATTTTATATATTTTACTTTTTCTTTCTTTTTGTATAGTTGTAGTTGGTTTGCGTGTGGATAACATTGGATTTTGTTTGCATTCGACCTTAAAAATGTACTAAACATTAATTTATTTACGTGGTATTAATTAATATGTGTACGTTGGGTATTCCTCAAGACTTTGTACGTTTTCTAAAGTTTGAATTCGTACCCCTATTTAATAAGCGGCTCATATGTATGTGTTCGTACGGGTGTTTTGTGTGAGAACCAAGTTGGGAAAGCCTTCGGCATTTAGGCCGCCTCCTCATCGTCTTCTTCCCCGGTCTCAATGTCCTCCTCGGCCATCTCCTGGTCGCGGTGCTGCACCACCTCCACCACGGAGACCGCCTCCGCCGTGGTCGTGGTCGATGTGGACGAACTGGTGGTGCTGGCCGGGGACATGTTGTCCGGATTCACCGCCAGGCAAATGGGCGGCGGCGATGTGGCGACGGCCGCTGCCAGGATCTCCTGACTTGGCGGCAGCACGAAACTCTTACCGCCCAGCTGTTCTCATTTGAGTCCCGTGTCAGACGGGGTCCAGCGGTCGAACTCGATGCCGGAGTCTGGCGAGACGCCGGTGGCCTTGGCCAGGTGGGCGGCCATAAAGCCACCGGTTTGCATGCACTTGCAGTCCGGCGCAATGCAGTTGCACGAGAACTTGGAGCCGCGTCCGCAGCGCGAGGCCACCACACTGGGATTCGACGCCAGGGCATTGGACACAGAGGTGGAGGTCGCTGACGCAGGGGCCAGGACCAGACCCACATTGGTGTCCATCGCCTGCTCGTCCCCGGGACTCAGGCGCAGTTGGCTCTCGAAGGACTGCAGCTGCTGCATGAAGTGGAAGTTGGGCGACACATCCGGCTTCCGGTCGCGCACCATCATGAAGGCGTCGTTGAGACTCAGGCCACGGGTGTGCATCAAGTAGGCGAGCGTCACGGTCACCGAGCGCGAGACCCCGGCCAGGCAGTGGACCAGCACTGCCGAGTTGGCGGACCGCGCTTCCTCTGTGGATTTCGGGAGAAAACAGAGCATTAGCTTGGGATAGGCAGAGCAGGATGATATCATAGGCCTTTAAGCACAAGCCTCTTTTATTTTTTAAGTTTATATTTCGTTTTTTAAAAAATAAAATAATTAGTATCAAAAAGTATTAAGGAATAACATTGGATTTCGATATATGTATTTACGTATGCATACATTTTCAGCATTGTTAGTCTATGAGGTATCATTAATAATTGTAATTTACGAACTTTAATCATTAAATAAAAAATAAAACAAAGTTTGCTGTCATCTCTTTAATGATCTTGCTATTAAATCCATGTTTAAATAATAAGAAAAGAAAATCATTGAAATAGATTTATGAATAAGTATTTTTAACATAGATTTAAAAAAGATATTTATGTTTAATATTAATCATTAAGACGAGTGCAATTAAAGTTTTAAGAATAAGCTGCTTTGAAGTCAGATGGACTAATAATTTAGCAGTTAGCAATTATTTCGAAAGCCTTACCTATAAACTGTATGGCATCTGGAAAATGCATGGCCAAATCTTGTGAATAATGATCGGTGATCGGGATTTGCAGATACTTGATGATGCCCGACTTCTCAAACTCATTTGGCAAATCTGGTGTCACATTCAGCACATACTGGAAATTAAATTAAATGTATAAGCAAATTGTTTAACTGGATAAAGTTACCATGACTCACCTTAATATTGTACTTTTGCAATGCATTCGAGTCGCAGCTGTGGGAGGCATTTCCCAGGAACAATAATCCCGGAATTATCTCCACAGGCGCCTCGTTGTAATTATGATGATGGTGGTGGTGGTGATAGTGCCCGGTGCTCTCGCAATCCGACGATTCTGCCGAACTGCTGCACGCTGAGTCGGAATGCGTTGTGGAAATGCGTAGGGATCTAAATAGAAATGCACAAAGGTTAGCTTAAGGTTTTCCAGGAACTCATTATAAAGGGTGGGAGTAGGGCACTACATTTTATAGATTTCTTCGTAATTATAATATGTGGTAAGAATATTTATCTCAGGGGGATGTACCAGAAAGCTCTTTCAACTGCATTTATTGATATTTCTGGGACACCCCCAATCAAGTTCATTAAACTTTAAAGTAAAATTAAGATTATTGGGGGTGTATCATGAATTCCCGACCGATAGTTCGGGGGAGCCACCATTTTATCTTCATTCAACTTTTTCTTTTATACAATCTCTACTTCAATATGAAGATGTAACACTTACCTAAGACCCATTAGCTGATCGGTCTGTACATTGCGACTAGATTCCATTTCTTTGTTGTGCGCCTGGTTGTCATCCTCGCACCATTCCGGAAATGCTTGGCGAAAACTGGAGAAGCCATCTGCAAGATAGAAAAACAAGAGGAGAAACTTTAGAATGCTTTTTGAACTGAGCGCTAAAAAACCACTGTAGCCTCTTTTGGCCAGCGTGTCATTTGAGGCCTCTGGAATTTGACGTTCGTTGTGCTTGGCCAAGTGTAGCTTTTCGGTCTTTCGTCTTTGGTAAGGCAACACCTACACGACATGTTGCTGCTATTAACCCAACCTAACCCAAGTATGCGTGAAATTCTTGCAAGCGAATCATTCATAAAAAGGGAAAGAAGGAAAAGTCAGCTAAAGGGGCTGGGGGAGTAATGGAGATCTTCTACTTTTCTACTTTTCCAATTGGAAACGGAAGTGCGACTGCCCGTATCAACGGAAATGCTGTTTCTGTATTTATAAGCTTGAGATTGGTATGGGAACTGTCATCGAAAAAGGCAAACGGCAACTGCTCATCAGCATAACGCAAAACGGAAGCTTACAATTTTCTACTTGGCGCATATTAAATGCGAAAAACAGCAAATTGAATGAAACGGAAGGCGCAGCAAAGAGTTCAGCTACTATCAACCTTTTCGCGGGCCAACGGGTGGTATACGCACTCCGCCGGCTCAATCTGCACTTTCCGCAGAATTTTAAAAATAACCAGCGATATAGCCTGGTTGAAAGGCAGAAAAAAACCAAGGGGGGAAGCTATTTTTGCACCGATTGCGAGGCGGCCATGGCCATGGATATCAATCCGCAAAGTGACATAGCAAACTGCATTTGATAGCTATTTCCTGCTCAAAGTAAGTTGGACTAACTGTGAGTTCCATAGAATTGATCGGGAGGAGTAGATGGAAGACACGTTGCAGGGGGTGCTGGGATAAGCTTTTCATCGAAAGGGGCATTCGTCACTGCTATTTTAAGGTTGTCTTAGTTGTTTCGGAGAGCTTCACAGAAATATTCTACGTATGGTCAATCAGTATAGATGGTGAGACAGGCAATATTTCGTCATCTATCAATGATAAGAATGAGTGCAATCTATACGTATATACAGGGTTGCCCATATTCGACGGACCCATGTCTTTTTTTTTTAAATCAAAGAAAAAAATAAAAATTTGGCGGTTGGCATTCTTAATCATTTAATTTGTTCCAAGTAGATTTGTTTACATCAATTTTTGAATATGATATTTTTTAAATGGCCGCCTCTGGCGTTGATGGCGTATTGTGCCCTTTTTGCAGCATTTTCCATCGTTTTCGCCAACATTTCGGCCGGAATAGCGGCTATTTCTTCACGAATGTTGTCCTTGAGCTCTTCTAGGGTCCTTGGCTTGTTAACGTAAACCTTTGACTTCAAATATCCACACAAGAAGAAGTCAGGCGGCGTCAAATCGGGCGAACGCGGTGGCCATGCCCAACTGCTGAGAACGGCGTTTTTGGGATGTTCTTGGGGACATCTCAACACTGGCTCGTACGGCAGCGATATTCTCGTCCGATCGCCTTGGTCGACTTTTATTTGGCCTCTTCGGATTAGAAAGAGCCTCACCAGTCGTAAATTTTTCGTATAAACGCTTAATGGTGTTCTTAGAAGGCGCACTTTTCACATTTTTTAATTTTTTAAAAGCACGTTGAGTTTTCACAATTGACTTGTTCTGTTGAATGTAAATTTCAACTATTTCAGAGCGCTCGCGTGGCGTGTATTGTTCCATGGTAAAAATCTGCTTGGACTGACGCTTCAAACGCGGTGTGTCATTAAGCGATCTGGCATCTCTGTCAAAAGTTATGGCGTCGTCAGATGGGTCCGTCGAATATGGGCAACCCTGTATTATATTCCTATATTTTTGAAATTTCAATATATTGCGTCTTTATTATAATAGACTCGTTTTAAGTAATTTCCATGTTGATTATAATCATTACTAGTTTTACTCTCCGAAATAAATGTGTTTCTAATTATACCTTAAATTACTCAACCTACTTTCAGTAACTTCCACATAGAAACCGTAACCTCCCCCTACAATCCCATCCAGAACCCCAAATTAACTTACCGCTACAGGTAACTTTCCCTATAATAAACGGGCAATCGTTTCCCCTCGTTTTCCACTTGTTTTACCCTCATATGGCTTATAGTCACACACAGACACAATGCGAGTGTGTGACAGTATCTGTATCTTTATAGTTTTTTATATTTTTTTGTCACGTTCTGTGTCACACTTGTGAGTGCTTTTGTGTTTAGATTGTTTCATTGATGAGTTCACACAAAACAAAGAAAAAACAAAGCCACAAAAACAAACGTGAATAGCAGTGGAAACGACCTTCAAAACGTTGGAAATGTAAACTTGAAAAAGCGCGTCAACAAATTGCTGAGCTGAACAAAGCGTAAACTAAATGCGAGCAAACAAAAAAGTGCTTTTGAGTATATCTCATATTTGTTAGAAAACCGGATTTTGGCAACATCAGCACACCTGGAATTGGAATGAAAGCATCCAGCGAACCACTAAGCCAGCAACCCACTTAAATCAACTCATCAAACTCGCCCCCACAGTGTTCTAAATTTGTTGCTATTATTTATAATTTTGTATCCATATAAAAGGGAGACAAAGTTTGGGGGTTTAAACGATTTGTTCCGCTCATTCATTGTTTTTTGGGTATTAATATTTTCATTATACTTTTTTCCTATTAAATCGACTCATCCGCACAATCAGAAAAACATTTAAAGAGATTTTTGAACGATTTGTTATGCCAATTCATTGTTTTGGGGAGATACATTTATCAATTAATTTTTTTATAGCGGCTCTTTTATTTTATTTTATAGATTTAAATTTGTTTGTGTGTTCTTTTTGTATACCTACTAAATACTTTGATATTTCATTTTAAAATTCTATTTATTTTTTAGTCTTGTGTATGTTATCTTAAATTATTTTTTGTAGTTGTATGAGAGTCATATGGAAAGATTTGTTCCGCTCATTCATTATTACTTTTTATTTGTTTGTTTTTAATTATTGTATGTATAACCTTTTTATACTACTTTTATTTTTCCTGCTTATCGGGCTCTCTGGCTGGTTTTGTTTATCTGCGTGTGTAAATACAAAAAATAACAAGAGCCGCAAAAAAAGACAAAACGTGAGTTAAATAACTTTTAGCTCACTTCGCTGGGTTTCTCAACAGTGCCGCAGATACAACGAGCACTCAGATACGAGCGCACACCCACAACCGCAGCGCTATTCATTCACAGGTACCACTTCAGAACCCCCGGTCCCCGAGCTCCCTTGTTCGCCCCTTTTTTTTGCTCCCAACGGATATGACGTAGGCGCGATTTCTACGCTTTTTTCTATTTTGCCGCATGAAAACAGTTAGAGAAGTGTTTTCGAGGGGGAGCCCTTGTATGGTTTGCCATTCTGTGGGCGTTTTTCGAGTGTGTGCCTTGTTTAATTCATTTGCGGTTTCAGATGACGCAGATCCCTTGAGTGGAACAGTGGATGCAGAGCCCGATACGCAACCAGACCCCAAAACCGAGTCCGTGCCCCGAATCCCCAGCGAATCGGTTTGGCCCATTGATGGATCCCGCAGAGCCCCAAGCCGGAAGTCGAACACATGCATGCAGCGGATCACGGCGCAGAGCGAGCATTTCTATTCCCATATCTATTTATATGGTTTTGTTTACGCCGGTTTCGAAAGTTTTCCGCGGAAATTTAGAAATGTATTTTAGATTTTGGGAGAAACTCAAAGGAAACATATGTATGCGTTTCAACGCAAATGTTAAAACTTAAATATCTCATATTGAAATGTTAGAAATTAGTATTATAATCAGCGAAAATATTAAAATTAAACTGATTTTAGAGATTCCAAACCTTGTATGTAAATACCCTTATTTATGTTTATATTAACATTTGACTTTGGTAAACTAATATTAAAATATTTTAAGCTTTGCACAAAAATTTATGAAAATGTCGGGTTCAGAAATGTATGTTGTTTTGCAAAGTATCCCAAAGATAGAAAATACTTTTAAAATATATAAAATTGGTAGTTTCAAATGTTGTACAAAAAACTTGATTGAAATTGCAATCCATTTTTAAAAAAAAAAACTTTAAAAATTCAATTAACCAAGATTCTGAAAAATGCAATTTCTTTTTCGAATAACTTAAAATTTTTCATATATTTCCTATCAACAAGGCCTAGATGTCGTAATCCCGATGAGCCCGCTTTATTTCTCAATAATAACAATGTTGAAAATATTTCAAACACAGCACATTTTTTAGAGCTTTAAACGTCCATATGTTTCCCGGGCCTGGAATTCGAAAGCTATTTGACTTTACATTTTTACCCATTATCCCGCCCCACTCCCGAGCCCCACAATGCCTTTTTAATCACTCTCGGCCCATAAATTCTTCAGCCGCATTCCGTGCACCGTAGCTCTTTTCTGTTAGAGTTTTCGAATTGTTTGTCGTAGGGATGGCGAGCTGGGGGAGTTTTGGAGTTGAGGAAATCGATATTACGCATACGCAATGTGTGCTGCGGTGGGTAAACGTTGTTTACTCGCACCCAGGTCGAATGGAATCGAATCTGGTGCTCTCTGGTCTGGCAAATGCATTCAGCCGGCCGTTGCACAATGCCAGATAGTCAGATACTCGGTACTATAAATATATGGTGCCTATATGTACAGCGCTGTATGTACTCACGCATGTGGGCACTGGCGAGCTCTGGGTGGCAGAATGGGGAGTGCTGGCATGAATGAAAAACCAGACCACGAGACAACGCCTGCAGTTCAATGCTATTTGTCAATGAGTCAGTAGTCCGCAGTCGTCGCTTTTCGATTTCAACTGGAATGGGCAGTGAGGAATGAGGAGTGAGGAACGAGGAGGAGCCGTAAAACACAACGGCAACCATAATGCGAGTCCCATTTGGGTCCCATATCCATTAGCCATATGCATATAGAGCATTTAGTATCTCCCATCGATGTGGGCGGGTGCGTGTGTTTTTCCCCCACCCAACGTGGCTCCAATTTTGTTTACATTATTCTTCTTCCCCCAAAAAAGTTTGAGTTTTCTATGTCTTTCACTGAGGGAAATGACAGAACCGCTTTATATTCTTTATCTCTAGTTCTAGTATAATGCTTTATAATCAGAACTCAGTAGTTTAATGTTATTTTATAAATTTTAAATTCCTTATTTTAAATTATGATATGAAAATATGAACAATATCACCCCAAAACTAAGCGAGTTTTGTTATCACCATACCAAATTTTAAACTTTTTTAAGAATTTAAAAATATAATATTTTTTCTTCGTGCTTCTGTGCTCTTATTCATGACGGCACATTTTTCCAGCTTGGCATAAACAAAGTGCAGAGGAAAATGTGGAATAAATCCGAGAAAGAGAAATCTTGAGGGAAATATTAATGTCTGCCACTTCCGCCTGCGTTCATTTCGAAGAAGGAATTGTTG
Organism: Drosophila subpulchrella; assembly: GCF_014743375.2. Taxonomy (NCBI): domain Eukaryota; kingdom Metazoa; phylum Arthropoda; class Insecta; order Diptera; family Drosophilidae; genus Drosophila; species Drosophila subpulchrella. The sequence goes on along the minus strand of NC_050612.1, from coordinate 6,034,066 downwards.
GTTTTCCAATCATTGCATTTTGCCGCCGATGAGAATAATTTCTTAATCAACTGCCGCTCGTGCGCCTTTTTTTCTTGTCTGAAAGCGTTGACATTTTAACTACTTGTACTCGTGTTAAGGAACGGAAGTTGATTGATTACAAAATGATTGATAGATGCGAGGAACGAGAGAGACACGGAAAGCGACTTGCAAATGTCAGACGTTCACGCTCACTTCGCTGCACTTGGATTGCCCTTGGCCAGTTCGCCGGAGGCAAAAAGCGGAAATTACGGCGGGGCTTGCATATGAGAACCCCTCAAAGTTACCTGGCATTTAGCAAATATCACACGGCCAGCACAGGGCGGTGAATATTTAAGGGCACTTTCGAATTATTGATTCGGTGAAAGTTCCAAGATAATCAATCAAAGAGTTTGACACTGGGTTGTGATCGATAGATTACCATACTAGCTTTGGCTAAGCTTTGAATACATAATTACAAATTCTTGGTGTTTAGGTGATATCTACTTCTAATTAGATACTAAAAAAAATTTTCTGCTTTATAACTAAGAAAATTTTATGCATTCTTTATGGTGTACACACACATTTAAGTTTTAATACCGGTTGTATACCAGAGGCAGTATTGAAAATAAAGTTTAGATTTAAGAATAAATAATATAAACTCTACAGATTACAGTTTCATTTCTATATTTAAGAGTCTAGGATTTGGATTTGTGGTAGTATTTTTCAACCAATTCATTTCAATAGAATACTTCGGATATTATTAATCTTATTGACGACAAATAGATACTCAATAGCCTGGAACTCATGTAACAATAGTTGCTTTTCTATGACAATTCTGGTGTACCATAAAGTTAGCATCGACTTGTTAAGGTCTCCATCAGTTGTACAATAACATTCAGTCACATATATGCTTGTTTCACTGTACCTGGCCATTCAACTGGCCCGGGCACTTGACGTAACTGCCGAACGGGCTTTAAAAAATACTACAGAAATATAAAATCCAGAGCTCAAGCTGCTGCCGCTGTTTTTTGCTACCGAGGTTGTTGTGTTTCGGTTGTTGTTGCTGTGGGAGTCGCCCACACCGGCAGACCTGCCTTTGAAAATCCCTCGCCCACGGCCAGTAAACCAAAAATGAACGTAACAACTGCAACAAACAACACAAAATTCTAAATAAATGCTTCGCCCACAAGAAAATATTATTGTATGGAGAAAAATATATAAAAAAGCGAAGGCAGACCCCTTAAAAAATCAACCGAAAATATATATGTATGCCTAGCCTGGACCCGAACTTCGCCACACAGCTCTTTATGCTGCTGCACCTGATACAGAGATATTTGTATGTACTTCGAGCTCGGGCTTGTGTGGGTGGGAAATTGAAAGAGTTTTCCTTTACATAAGCCGCCTTCCCAGCCGAAATTGCTTTTATGAATGAACCCAGCCGGAATAACGAAACCCGAAGAGAAGGCGAGCTAAACTAAGTGGCAACTTTGCACGCAACTATTTGCTCAACAACCCACGACAACATATTTGCATGGAAAATGAGCCAGACCCCCATAAGTAGTTAAAGTCCATTTTCATTCCATTTCATTCATTCATGCATTCAATTAAGTTTTACGTTTTTTTTCCTCTACTCAATTTGCTGCAATTGAAGAGGGGATACTACGAAGAGTGAGATAGGTTTCAGCACGGAAAGAAAAAATATTGGATATTCGTCTATTATAATCTATATATTGTATCTATACATCGATTTTCTGTATCTTTTACAGGTAATATCACTACTTTCTTGAAATATTACTTGATTAAGTATAGGTTATGAACAAAATCTCTAATGCTACTTGAAATAAATCTAGTTGTGTTATTTGTATTATTTTTTTCAGTGGTTCCAGCAAATGTGCGACAGAATATTTTCCTTTAGCTTTTCGCAGCCATTGTTGCCACTTCCGCATTGCAAGCAACAGGAGTATAGAATGCGGTCGACATGAGAGACTGAGCTTAGTCACCGCATCAGTTGCTCACTTAATCAGTTAGTCACTCGTTCAATACGGACTCGCTGACTGAGTGGATAGTTAAATAAGCTACTTAGGCGTCCGTTCTACATCGCAGTACGAACTAATGGCTAAAAGTTGCAAATGAGACATAGGAAGGGGAATCCGGGGGGTAACCATGATTAGTGACAAAAGCCAATGGAACATTAGAGGAACTTCGCTTGGGGAATCGTCCAAAACGAAAGAGTTTTAAAATTTTATCAAGTAATAGAGCAGAGTGTAGTAGAGATTCAATTAGAGATTGAATAGAAAAAAAACAACAATTTATGTTCTACACAATCTACAATACCTTTTTATCCTATTAGCACTCATTTGTCCCGCCTCTGTTAATTATTTAAGCTCTTCTATTTGTTTGATGAGTTATTCAGCAATTAAACTCGCCGGGCTGCTAAACTGTTTGCCCAAGAACTCGACTCGTCTTCAAGTACTCCCCAGATACACATATATTCCCGCTTACATATTTCCTGCCCAGACACACAAATTTAACGTTTAGTTCTGGGGGACATCCATCTCTAATGACCCTCTAATGGGCGCGGGGTGAGGAAGGGTTTGTTGTGGGTGCCGAGGATTACCTTTGGCATCCGTGCTCGGGTCGCTGGCGAAATGTCAAATTGCGTAAGCCAATCAATCAAAATGTAAATAAGCAAAAACCTAATTTTGGTCTAGGCACGCCCCGAAAATTTTCCAACCCCACAAAGGACCGCTTCATCCCTTGGGGAGCTGGGAGCTATAAATAGCAGGAGGCCGCAGCTTGCCAGCAATACTTTGCCCCAGGACCCATTTTGGGTCTGAGTCCACACTCGGAAAATATGGTTATCAGGAGGAGTTTAAAATTTAAATTAGGGTTATTTTTGACAAATTCAAAAGGCTAAGCACTAAATTAGTTAGTTAATTTAAAAGTTCGCTGAATACGTATAAGTGAGTAAAAAATGTTGGAATCTTATTGGTTTCTTTTTATTGATTTATTTTTAAACCCAAGTTAAACATATTTTCTGAGTGTACGCACAGATCCTTCTTTGGCTTCTAACTTCTGTGGATGCCGCATTATTAATTAATTATATTGCGCTGTATTTGCTTGAAAATGGCAACTGACAATGTTGGCAGTGGTGGCGAAATTCGGCAACGTTGCGTGGGGAAACCTATGTACATATATCGCATTGGAAAACCGAACCAATTCGGGATAATTGAAGTGGGCCAGCCCTCTGTGAATGAGAGTGTGTCCTGCGAGTGGGCTTGTGTTGGGTCGGGTTTTTGGAGCGAAGCCTTGCAAATGGGTCAAGTTTAATGTGCAGCTTCCGGTTGCTGCAGCCGCCTCTTCTTCTTCCGCTGCTTTCCGTAATTGCAGGGGGATACACTTTATTATTCCGCCCTGCCTGGGGAGTGCAACAAGTTGTGGCATAGATACACATTTATATAAAACATAGAGCAGAGGAAAGTTCTCTGGCTGGACGAAGGACGTGCTGGAAGTTTTAAATATTTCACAACGCAGTAAAACTATGACTTTTGTTGTCCTTTTATTATTACTTATTCTACTCTTGATTAGAACATACTATCTCAATATGCATTTGTTAAAAAATTTATGGCTGGCTATTAAAAACAGTAAAAGTTTAGACTTTCCTAGAATTATTTGAAGTATGACATACTTTTAAAAAAAATTCCTATTCCAATTTATTTAAAGTATCCTTAACTTAAATATAAGACAGAACCATTCAAACAGAAGAAATGCTACATTTCTGAAAAAATAGCTATAGTATTGCCAAATCGCTTAGGACATTTAAAACTGTTGAAAAGTCAACCCAACAAAGTTAGACGGTATTTTTCCAATATTGATTTTCTCCCTGAAAGACAGCTTGCATAATAATAAAAAAGTAAAACGCACTTTGGTCCAAGACTGGGTCCCCAGCCCCCTTAAACCCGCTGGGATGTCCAAGGCACAAGCGACCCGCTGGGCGGACAAATAACAAAAGACAGCCATGACGACAGCAGCATTTGCACGGTAGCACTTATCCTACTACAGACATCGTGCGTTGAATTTCATTTGGAATTGAAATGCTGAAAGCGCCAAAGCGCAAAAAGGCATACATATAAGAAATGAAAACAGAATGTCGGGGGAGGTCCCAGGGATTTTATAAATATTGCATATGCACCAAATGAATAAGCACAGTGAAGGTCGCTTAAGGGAGAAGCTGGTTCAAACAGATAACTCTTTAGAAATGAGAATGTGTTGGTTACGTTCTCTAAGTTTTATGTTTGCAATTTAAGTTTAACTCTTTAAATCAAAATCTTTTGTTGCAAATTTAAATTTAAGAAACCCTTGTGAATTGCATGGGACATCTCTTCTTTGTTCTGCTTTTCAATCTCTCAAATGGAAAATGACCTCGAAACGGAAGCTTCTTCCCTGCCTTTAGAGCCCTTTTTCATTTGAAGAAGTTTATTGCATGAAGAAAAGGACCAATAAGGACACAATTGTCGAGGGACAGGAATTCTGCTGCATTTGACAGGAGTGGGAGTGAGTGAAAGAAAAAGCTTCCACATACACATGAGAGTGAGAGATGACTGTAAAACGAAAGGAAGTGTACCGAACAAGCAATGCTCTATCTGAATTTATCCCTACCAAATATAAATTTAAAATAATATTTTCAGTATCTGTTTTTAAAAGTGTAATTTCTGAAGTTTTTTATTTAACATGTATTTGAACTTGTGAATAAAAAAGTCAAGATGCCCCTTCTACACATATCGTCCCTCTCTTTCTCACTTGGCTTCTTCTGCAGCTTCTTCCCATTCTTCTTGTTGGTTCTTCTCCACCCTTTTCCGATTCTTCAGCTGCCGTTTGTGGCTCGTTCTCTTCTCCTTTTGGAATCTGTGGCTAATTTGCACTTTGATGAAATGCGTTCATGCTGCTGCTTCTTTTTCTGGTTCTTCTCTGCTTCCTCATTTCTCTGCGTTGCTGATGTGGTTGCTATTACTGTAGATTTATGCATGCAAGCGCATCGACTACAACTTTTAGCTCCATTTCATTTCGATGCCCTCTTCCCCTTTTTTTAGCTTTCCTTTCTGCGCGACAGACTGGAGTTGTTGTAATTTTTTTGTTGCCGTTTGCTAATTCCGAGAATATAACAATTTACGCGTCGTCCCCCGCTAAGAAAAAAAGAATTGAATGAAGGGAAGCGCGTCTCCGCCCTCTTCTTCTTTCACATTCTTCCATTTGCAATGCGCCGTTGATTCTCCGATTCCCCTGCCATGTGTGCTCGTGTGAGTGTTTATGTTATATGCGCCCTGGAAACTTCCGTTGAACGTTGAGGTATGCAGGCCGCGAAAAGAGAGTGGGCGGAGAAAGGAGAGGGCAGAGTGGGGGAGAGAGACAACACGCCCGCACAAATTTGACCGGAAGTCTTTGTTATTGCCTGTACTTTGTTGTTACTGTTGTTCTTCCCGCGACTGTCAACGTTGGAATGTTGCAAGTACAGTCGTACTTCTGTAACTCGAACTGCAACTTAAAAATCATATTTCCAACTTTTGCAGGATTTTTCAGTGTTTTCAGTTTTGAAGAACATCTTAATTTAATGTTTGTACAAGGGTAATGAATTACATTATTTTCAATTTGGTAAAATATCAATCCTTTCAAGATTTTATTTTATATTTGAGAAGTTCCTATGATTTTTAAATTGATTAACAAACTAAGTGAAGAACTTAAGGGAACATACGGGCTAAAATAACTATATTAATGATTACTTATTATCAACAAGTACAGCAATTCACAAAAGCTTCACTGTAGTTGGACTACAAATATTTGCACAGCCTCTGGAGAGGCGTTCTTCGATGTGGGTCTCGCCGTTAGCCGCTAGTTAAGTTATCCATTTTCAACGCCTGCTTAATTACAATTACAGCCCACACAAACTTTGACCCAAATCTACGACTAGCTGCAAAAACAACATTTAAAATCTTTGGCCGTAGGCTGGGAGTCAAAAGAGATCGACCGACCGCCTTGTCCTCTCTCCCTTTCCCACTCACTGGGTGTCCAACGCCCTGTTTGTCAAATGCTGTCGCTGTCTCCCTTCCTCTTGGGAGGGGGCCCCCACTAGCTCCCTCTCTGTCGCACTGCCGCGAACTGTGATTACTTTATAAGATGCTGACGCCAACTCCAATTGGAAAGATGTCCGACTGTCTTTCGGCTCACTTTGCATGTGGGCATGCGACAAAAACAACAAAAACCGCAAAAAACAACAAGACCACAAAGTACGTTCGATGAGCACAGTGGGACAAGTGGGTATTATTCGGGGGTTATTTAATTACAGGTTCATTGGTCTGATAATTGATTATAAACGGTTTAAATTTATTATTGGCCTAAATTGTAGGGAAGTTCTCGTTATGGATGTCCAACTGTAGATTTTGGGGCTCAATCCACTAGATTTTTGGGTGATTAGTTATTCTTTCTTGAATGGCTTGTCTATCATAGAATACATAAGTATTTAGGCATTTGCGGGATTAACCGTAATACTTTGATGTGAAACATTCAGTATAGATTAAGAGATTATGTTAAAACACTTGTTTATAGCAGGTCCAAATACACATATAATGAGAAGCCTAATTACTTTTTTTAGATCTCACAGTGCAGTGCTTTTGGCTGGCTTATGATCTCCCTGACCCATTCTAGCCCACTGTATCCGCAGACAAATTTGGCCCAACGGCTTTTTGGCACGTAGGTGGGCAACCGAGCCAACTGTCTCAGCCTCTCAGTTATTTTACCGTCTTTTTTTTAGCTGGTTGTTGTGGCTGAGTTTTTTTCGGTGAAGGCAGACCAGTTGGCAGAGTTGCCTCAATGGAGAAGAAAAAGAGGGGGAGGAGGTGCCAGGGGGGTGAGAAAACTCAGGGGGGAGGGGGCTGCTGGGAGCCACAGCCTTTGTGATGAGTTATCATGAAATCGTAATGAGAGACGGTCCATTCGGTTGGCCTTGGGATTGTGCCACGTGTTACTTTACTTTTCACAGTCAAACCTCAATAAGTATCACTTTTCTGATGTCCAAAGTAAGCAGTTTTGGAGCCAGAAACGCTATTTAGCTTTTAAATATTAGTGTTAGGTAACTGCTATCTATAATATTTTTTCAGAACCATGATCCCAATTTCCAAGCTTAAAGAATCATTATTCCTAATAAATAGATAACTTTAATAAACAATTGTATTTTAGTTGGTGACATTGGGTGTTTGATTCGGTAGTTTCCCTGTACTTTGTGAATATTTGAATTGGTGAGGAGAAAATGCAGTGAAAAACATTTGAGAAAATCGCCGGGGCCCAAAAACAATTTCAAAGCCGACCCGTCGCAGGCCAAAAACTAATAAACCAAACAAAAAGCGGCAACAACGAATTCGTTAAAAACAGCAAATGAGGCAAACAACTCTCCGAATCGGAGAGTCGGAGAAAAGCCAGTTGGGAAAAGCCAGTGGAAATGCAGGCGGCCCGACGCGAAGTGGTTTTTTATGGCGCATGCGCAGCAGCTCGAGTTCAATCTCTATAAAAGGGTCGGCTGCCAACAGAGCGGAGCTTTGTATCCGCCTGGCCATAAAAACATACGAAATAAGGCAGAAGACAGAAAATAAAGCAGACGAGTTCGAGTTCCTCTCATCGCGCGATCTCCCGATTTCCCAGTCTCCAGTCTACAGTCTACAGTCTCCGGAGAGAGGTGCATCGTTCATTGACTCTTCTCCCGAAGAGAACCCGCGATCGCCGCGGTGGTTCGGAACTCTGCTAGACCTAATTGAATTAAATTCCGTCAACGGAAATGCTTAGTTTACGATACATAAGCTGCAGTTGAAGGCAATGAGTCCACATACGCGTCCAAGCGCATCTGCGGTCAAAATAATAGTTCATCCAAACTATAAACAAATGTTCTACCCAGTTGATCTTAATTTTAAAGAGTTACAGCTGAATGTAAGCTCTATATGACATTTTTTTGCAATAAACATATCCAAATTTTCATCAAAGTAACACTAGTCTTTTGACCTTAACTGTACAAGCGTGTACATTTCGCATTCTATCCTATATAGTTGGTGCCCCAGTTGGCCCCGTCTTAATTGTTTTAATTCCGAGAAATGCATACAAAGTGGCATTTAATTAAAATGAATTTTACATCGCCAGTTGAAGCTGAATCCGTATCTGCCCGCGATGCATTATGCATTTCCATGACGCCCGGGGACTTAATAAAGTTTTCATCGTGGTCCTGAACCTGAATCTACAAAAAAGGGCTGACAAAGACCGCATAATTGCCCGGACTTGATTGAATTTCAAGGTTAATTAGCGGCAAAGAGGGGGAAACTTTGTTGTACCAAGGATTGGTAAGAACTTCTTGGTCAACTTTGCTCGAGCAGCTTAAGCTGATTACCGACGGCTGGTTGGCGGGTTGTCAGCTGTTAGCTGGAGATTTTCTGTTGGCCGGAACACAAAAAGGGATTAGACAGAGTGGCCATTAGTCGATGGCCCATCAAGAGCTCTAGTGGGCACGGAACAAGGTGTTATCTCCAAGGATTCTTAAGGAGGAAACCGAGTAAATAAATTACAAAATCAAAAGTTGAAACTCAAGGATTTTGAAAGATTTTAGGATCCATTTTAAAGATCCAGCCATTCTAAAAATTTTTTAAATTCTGTTATTAAAAGCAGTTGGGAAGTTGAATATTTCTCGAATGTATCATCATTATTTACATCCTCTTCCTGTCTTCCGCAATGAACTTCCTTCCCCTTTTTTGCAAACCTGCCCCAGTTCCGTTTGCTTGCCAACCCAAACTTCCTGCCCCATTTCTAATCGCCACCATATCCAAATAACTATAGATATCCCCCCAAACACAAACAAATACTGGCATACCGATACAGAATTTATGTGCCACAATTTCCTCTATACCCAGCTGCTTTTTGTGCATTTGCATGCCATATAAACCCAACCCCAGTCCGCGTGATAAGATAAGTTAGCCCAACAATTTTCACTGAAATGTGAAAACCACTTACGGATTGTGGCCAAATTGTGAAATTGAATTTGAATTTGGTTCTGCAGAAAAGACTCCTCATGACTCACTTACTATTTCCAGATCATTAAAGAAAATCGTTAAAAGCCTTACAAAAATCGTTTTCGCATATTGCCTAAATTGAGAAATTGGTTTTATTGAGTATGTTTCGGGAAATGCAATAAAAGTCGGTTGCTCATAAATGTTTCCATTCAAAATATTTCCCTGAGGTCGGAGAATTCATTTACCATTTCGAGATCATTAAGGAAAACGCTTGAACAAAGCCGGCACTTCAGCAGCCCGGAAAAACAATGGAATCCTTTAAAAGGTGACACTGGATTTTCACGCTGTTACCTCTCCACCTTCGCCTCCTAGTACCATTTTCATTTTCATTCCCATTCCGTTTTGTTTTTCGGGCAAATGTCAAGAGGTTCCTTTTTTCTTGGGTGTTTCCCTGGTATTGCCGGTCGTAAAATTTTTCCGGGACCAATTCTCTTAATTACCTAAGCACAGGTAGATATCACAGGATGCTCTGGAGCAGCTATCTCTCTCTCTTTTTTATTGGTGCCATCTCTTTCTATCGCTGGACGTCATAGTTGAGAAGGCACCTTATGTTATGCTAATTTTTGGCCTTTCAAGTTCTATTTTTCTTTCGAATTGAAATCAGTAAACAAAGAAAAGTTAAAAAAAGAGGGGGGATGAGGTTGGAAAGCCGGTCCATTTGTTGGCGCTCTATTGTCAATTTGCGATATTAGCAGAAAGACACACAAAAAACCTTTGAATGGAAAAGAGGAACGTGCGTAGAGCTTTTTCAGGGGGTAAGGAAGCAAAAAATATCTGTATATAGTATCCATACAATCACAATTCTGGTTGACTTGTAAGCGAGCGGAAATTGAAGTGATAAAAATAAAAACGAAGCCATAGTCAGACAAGTCAGATAATTATGTATATACTTCGACTATATGCACGGTTATATAGCCAAGCACATATGCACATAAATAAGCATATGTATAGCAACATATATGACAATTTGTGTGGCTTTGAGTCATGGGAGTCGAGCCGCGAGTCTCTAAAAAGCAATTGTGACATTTTTCTGAATGACACAAATCTATGGGAACACAACAAAAATGCGAAGCCAACAATAGTGGGAAGACCTCAAAAGCTTCGACAGAACTGATGTTTATTTATGACTTCCTTAATCTCCGAACGTGTTTGTAAAATACCAAATGATTTTTAAAACACATTTATATTTAAATCGCCTTTTAATTGATATGGGGCAATCAAGGAGGGGCATTGTGTTTGTAAATAAAATGCATAATTGGAAAGGAATGCAGGGTATATTGAAATATATCCCCCGATATGGTCGGCTTGATATTTTGTGCAAGTTTTAATATTGATTGCCTGTAATTGCGATAAAGGCAAACAATAAACCCATTCAGTGCGATAAATTTGGCTTGCATTTATATACATGAAGGTTTATGGACACTTAACGTTATGTATTAAATGGTTAGGGTTTTTAAACCAATGATTTAAAAAGAGATATATCACTTAGTGAAATGTATTTCACTTAAGTGATCCATTAAAATATTTGTATTTAAAGACTCAAACAACAGTGACTTCTTGCGCATTATATTTTCCATCAATCAAAATCGTGTCAACCGAAAACAAGTTTAAGAAGGTGAAATCTATTCCTGGTACAAGTCTATAATACGAATACAAAACAAGATCAGCCAGACTATATTTAAATCTAATCTGGCGCTAGCGTTATCAGCACTACGGATTACATTATTCAGTGCTCTTTTTAGCATTTCTCATTTTCGCCCCGCCCCCAGACTACTGTTCCGCAAAAAAAAAGGAAAAATTAAAAACAAATAAATCCACGCAGATGTTTATTTATGGCCAGGCAGTGCTTGCCTGCATTAATTATATTCTTTCGGCTTTGTTTTGTTTTGGTTTCTTCTGGGTTTCGGACTAAAAATGCCGCAAACAAAATTGGGAAAGTATAAATAAATTATTATATTTTTTTAGGCCTAGGATAGGAATGTTCGCTACTGATTTATGGGTCGTGTTGGGAAGTGTCAGGTATTTTAAGAATCTAATACCATAACAATGATTATATTGATCAATATTGAATTCTTTTTACGTCTCAGGTATGTACCTTTTAAACAAATGAAAATTTCCAACTAAAAGTTAGAAGACTAGATTTCTTCGATCCCTAGACTGGATTCTTATAAACAATAATAGTATTTTATGGCATGTATGTTCTTATATAGAAAACAAAATCAGCAAGATCAAGATCAAAATTTGTACGTTAGTGGCCAATATTAAAATCAAAAAAATGTTTCTATTTTTGAAAGTTCTTATCTGAGAAACTGTAAATTTGGGTAATAACTGTGGAGAGGTTTGAATCAATCAAAATTTAGCACTATTTCAAAAATATGAAAACTAATCTGATTTTGTTAAAAAAAAAACTATTAAATAATATATTTAAAGATATAAGTTTATTAAAGGCTTTTATGTTCCAAATGAGAATGTAGTCGCCTTTCACTGAGTTACGTTTTTTAGAAAAATCGTTAGAAAATTTGTATTGAACTGTGGTAGCTGTGATCAAATGTAAGGTACGTTTTTGGCTCCCATGACTCCCATTTTTTCTTTAAAACTATTTGAGGTATCCCCAAATATTTTGGATGACTCACCTCCTAGGGTAACCACTCGGCAGCCGTCCTGCTTGAGGCGGCGGTGCAGGATGGTGATGATGGAGTCCATGGCGACGGTGAAGGTTCCGGGTCCAGTGATCTCCTGGTTCTGCCCGCCCACGCCCTCGCCGTTGTACAGGACGAACCAGCAGAGCTTGTAGCCCGTCTGGATGCGCTCCTTCAGCTCGGGCGACTTGATCGTGGAGGCCAGGTCGATCTTCCCGAGGGCCAGGCGCCGCAGGACGATGCTGGGGATGCAGAGGTTGACGGCCCCGCGGATGTGCGACTCACTGTACTCGTGGGAGCCCCGGCAGTCCAGCAGAATCAGCTCCTTGGAGTCCAGGGACCTCAGCTGCGACTGCAGCCACTCCTTGTTGCAACTCTCCAGCTCCGTTTCTGGCATTTTGAAGAATTCTCAAAACCACGCGAGGATTGGAGATTCGAAGCACAACTTTTCCCGTTTTCCTCTTCGCTGCGCTTTATTCGTTACTTTTATTTTTTGGTTACAACAAAGTTTACATCATCTTTCTTCTTCTGCTTTGCGCTGCTTCTCTTCTTCTTTCCTTGCCCTGCGCTGGTATTGGTATTTGTTGCTGTTGCACACACACACGCTCGCAGGCTAAAATCTTCGGAATCAAAGTGGAATTTTCTTGTTTTTCCTCGGTTTGTGGAAACTGTAACTTGCACTGTTTTGGTTTTTTGGCTTTCCGATTTTCTCGCTTGCCGTTTTCTGTTTCTTTGCACTCCGAAATTCGTTTCTTTTTTGCTTTTTGTTGTATGTACACACGCACACAGAGAGCGCGCCAAATCACAACCGTGTGTATGTTTCGCGTGTGTGTGAGTGGTTTTGTATTTTTTGTAGGTGTGCTTCACTAAAACAACAACAGCCGTTCCGAAGCGAATGAAAAAAACGTGCGGTGAACGGAGAGAGAAACCTGTCGCCGAGTAATTAAAACTTCCGAAAATCGCTGAATATCGGCCCAAACAAATAGGTTTTCGTTGGGTTACTACTTTGTGCCTATCAAATATCCATACTTTGTTGATGTTTTTTCCTGAATGGCTGAATGGTACTCATAAACTCACAAACAGCGCGGCGCGGGTGAACTTTTGCAATAACAAAAAACCCGCTTTGCGGGTTGCTTAAATAGCCTCGGTGCTCTCCAAACACACTTGCACTTGCTCTCCCGAGCTCTCTCGGCCTCTCCGGCTCTCCAATTCTACGTCGGAATTCGAAGAGCGAAGGGAGCCCCACCAAAACAGTAACTTCGTTTATTGTTAAAAGTAGATTGTAGAAGTCGCGTTTTAAAGATACATCGATTATGTATTTGTTTATATCTTTTCAAAAATATAGAGGTGGACATTATAATTCCGAAACAAGTACACATACACATTCATAGGTAGAACGCACCCGCACACAGGTACACGAAAGAGAAGCAGAGAGGAGAGCACAATGCTCTCTCCGACTCTCCAAAAAGGTGAACAAGAGCCAGTGCACTGAAGACCCACTGGAAAATTTGATTCCCTTGGAGAGCGGGTGAAGAAAGGGAGGCGCTCAATTATTTCTAAAAGCATTAACTCTATTTCATACCATTAAATTGAAAATATAATAAATATGCGAATGTGTTTTAAAGTAAAATTATAATATAATATTTCTTTCTTATAATTTTTGATTATCTTATTTTTGATTATCTAATTGTTATTTTTACTTTAATATTTAAGATAAAGGTTTTTCCACTTAAGAAAGCCCACAGATGTAGGCTGTGTATTTTATTTGTGATCCACAAGTATCAAAAACACTTACCTACTTTTTGGCGTTTTTGTTGCTCATTAGGTGTTATATGACATTATAGACATCATCCGAGGAATCGATTATACAACAAAACACTGTTAAAATCATAATGTAATATTAATTTATTATAAATAAAAAACATTTTTTATTGAATATTTTTTTGACTAATTGACTAATTCTGCAATAAATTTTGAATAAATGAATCCTAGTAATTATAGAATTACAAACCTTCTTTGGTTGGACGACATTTATTTGTAAACCTTTGATTTACATATTGACATATTTATAAAAGTATTAAACAAAATAATTAAGAACTCTAAGAAATTCTCTTAAGCATTTTTTATGACTAAAGATTGGATATAAAATTTTAAAAAATAATGTGTTTCGATATTTTGATGTTATCATTGGTGTTCCACTTTTATTCTACAAATAAGTTATTCCCCACTGGGATCGCATTTCAAATTTCTCACCTGCCTTTTACCAACTCTCTGCCGCACTCTCTCTCTCTCTCTCTCTCTCTCTTTGGTACCTTGACTATTTCTCCACGCTGCATACGCTCACAAAGTTTTGTGTAAAGTTCATTGATATTTTTGTGCAGTGGTGTGCGTGCGGCAAGTAAAATGCGTGTGTTCGTGTTGATTCATTGAATTCGCCAGCCAACTAGCTCTCGCTCTCTCACAACCCCCCCACTCCCATTCACCCCACCCGCATGCTCCATCTGCATGATTACTCTCTTTTTTGCGAGAGCGCAGTTTATATTTCACTCCACATGAATGCAAAAGTTAATGGACCACTAATTTATAAGATAAGAAATTATGGAAACCAGAAGAAACAGAATCATCAATGAAGTTGCTCTCTTCTCTACAACGAAAGCTCAGCGAGTATTCTCCCCTAAGCTTCCGTTATTTTGGAGACTCCACAAAATGTTTAATTTTATAACCATGACCCTGATATTTACACCCAAAAAGAAGGGCCTCACACAAGGATATACGAATGTATATGCATACACATACAGAAATCGCATGGAAGGACAATTTCAAGGATATGCGGCGCGTGCAAAAATTTCTCCACAAACAACAAAACTCTCTGCTGCGCCTGCGTTGCAACAGCTTTATATACAAACATATACCCAGTATACCGCTAGGTAAAGCCCAGCACAACGTGCTCTTATATACGAAGCAACGACTTTCGAGCAAAATTTTCATGAATGAAAGTCCCACACAGCGGCGAAAACCGCTGGAGAAATAAAGAAAGAAAGGCAGACAGAGACGGAGATAGTCAGGGAAGGAAAGAAATGGCAATACGAAATCTGTGCTCAGCCCACGCACTTTGGCGTTGCCTTGCTCACTTTCGGCTTCTGGCAAGGTTGCGACTGGGGACGCGGGTCTTGAGATTCAGGCGTCGTAGTTCCCCAGGACCCTAGTCCGCTTTTGGCCCTGGCGCGTGGGAGGCTAACAGCTCGTCTGCAGCGGTAATGGAAAAGAATCACTGAAAGATCCGGAAGCTACTTCATAAGCTAACTATTTGAACTTAGGTTGCTTCTAATATTATCTGTATTTAAAGTTTTAAAATAAGTAGTATTTTAATGTTAGTAGTTTTCCTTACTCATTTCCTTATTTTTTGGCGAGACCTTTACTATTTACTATTACTTTTGTTATTTTAATTTTAATATTTTTTCACTTACCTTGGAAGTTAAAAAAATATGGAAAAATGTAATAAAACTCGGTGTTATTTCACTGGACGTTAAAAACAAAACAAAATCTGAAAAGGAGGTTTAGGGCCGTTATAGTAAAGAATTTCTAAAAAATGATATAAGATTTAAATTATACTTCTTATCAATACCATTTAAAATAAGTCTGATATATATATTAAGCCAAAATTTTAACTTACTTACTTCGAACAGATTTAAAGATAATTATAATTTTCCTCAGTGTCGTACTCAAGTATGTAGGAATTTCAAGTAAGCACCTGGATAGCTCACTTCAAAAGGCTGCTCAATGGCTCGTCCCTGAGTGTCTTGGGGCTAGCCTTGGCATTGCATTTATTTCTGCCAGTGTAGAATTCAAGGTCAGTACTTGGGGCTCAATTTTTTGATAGCACAAGTTCAAAGTCTAAATCCAGGCAAAAGGGAATACACAACCCATCTCTTTAGCTCTATGAATCACTTAAAGCATTATCTGTATCGCAGTGAAGTTCGATTTGAAACTGAAGAGTTAAATTAATTTCTTACACCTCACGATTGGCATTTCCAAACGGCACAGGTGACGGCATTTGGCTTGATTATCAGACCACTATAATAATCAACATGAAGATGATGACGACCGCACGAGTGTTCAGATATACTTAGTATACACACTCAGTCAGGAGTCAGGGCCTTTTCCGATTTGGATGACTCGTATCAGAGATAAATTCTAGGAAAACGGGAAGAAAATGGTACACCGTGATGTGCAATGTGCTGAATAAAATAGATTCTTCGTAAGTTTTATGTATTTGAGTTTATTCATATTATATGTATACAAATTACAAGTATTTTTCCACTGGTTCCAATGGCTTATCAAGGGAATTAATTTACAATTTCATCAGCAATGGCTGCATTTCGAAAGTAGACCTTTAAATATATTATTTTCTTTGGAAAGATATTCATAATTACTGTGCTGATCTTATTTATAAATTAAGGGTAAGAGTTCGAATAATTAAAAAAAATAGTGCATTCGAAAATGAGTTTTAATCCAGATATACATATATAGTACTTAAAGGCCTAACGATCTTATCTTGTTGTATTGAGAGAGATCATATTTTAATAAATAATAAATAATAAATTTACTGAACCAATAGCAATAAAAAAGTATACTTGTTTGTTTAGCAAAATATCTTTTCTGTAACCCAGTAGTAACCGACCAACAGAACTCTCCCACACTACTTCTGCATTCTGCTTTACTGACCTAAAACAACTGAAATGGGATTAAGAATTGGCGCGTCCGCTTATCTCCCATTCATATTTCCGTTCCGCCTGATCAGAAATACTTGTCGTACACTCACACGCTTACCCGCACTCGTATTTGGGTATAAAACCAGCCCACATCGATGTCCAGCCCCCAGAGTTCCGTTCCGCGAGATCTCTGTGAATCACTCGCCCATTTGAGCAGCGGATGTCGGTGGGCGCCACGGGTCTCGACAACCGACGATCGACGTGCGTTTGACGTTTGACCAGACCAATAACGCTGATATATCTCACATCTTCCCTAAATACAAAAATTCTCGTTGCCTTCCATTCGTATTCTTTGAAATTCAAGGCACTTTGATGACGTTGTTCCAGACAAGTGTTGTTGTAAATTAGTAGCCAGACTGAAAAAGCAAATAAGGAAGCATTTGCGCCAAAAAAAATGGTTGGTAAGGGCTTTAAAGTTTAAACAGCAGATTAAGATTAGAAATGTATGAATTTATCTGGCTTCCTCTGCGTAAATTTATATAATATACCGTTCAAGCTAGAATACGTGTCGTATACGCAATTATTATACCCGTTACTCGTTGAGTAAAAGATTATACTAGATTCGTCTAAAAGTATGTAACAGGTAGAATGATGCGTTTCCGAACCCAAAAAGTATATATGTATAATCTTGATCAGGATCACTAGCTGAGTCGATCTCGCCATGTCCGTTTGTCTGTCCGTCCGTTGAACGCTAAGATCTCGAAAACCATAAAATCTAGAAAGTTAGGACTTGGCATGTAGATTCTTGAGCTTCTTGCGCAGCGCAAGTTTATTTCTCATTCTAACCCCCAAGACGCTAAAACCTGTCAAGCCCCACATTTTGTAATATTTTTCAAAATTTAGATGAGATTTTGTTCTTATTATCAATACCCATCTACATGCCAATAAATATTTAAATCATTAATTTATGAAAAAGTTATAGCAAAAAAAATATCAAATAATTAGTAAACTCAATATTCACGAGATTTCACTAACAAGCCACATGCCTTGAAACCTAGGTGGGGTGTTAAAGGAATATTAATGAACGATAGGTGGCGCTTTTGTGGGATGTGCAATCTCAAACTCTTTTTGGCTGAGTAACGGGTATCTGATAGTCGAGCAATATTTGTCTAATTCAAAACATTTATTTATTTTTTATGGTTAGAGTCTATAAAAACTAAGGAACATATCTAAAAGATTTCAAGTCCCAAGATTTCTAACAAATTTTCCATTTTAATTTTAACTTAATTGTCTTGATGCATTTAAATTTAATTTGATTGTATACCTAGATCTGTTAGATGGTAATGTTTTGGTGTTGTACATTTTTAATTTTCTTTTTCAAATGACATTCGGTAACTTATTAAAGAAAAAGTTTTCATGTTTATTACACCATATCAAGAGAAAAGAGTCAGCAGAAAGAAGCCGCAAATTCGCTAAAAAGTCAGAACTTTTCCAGATGTTAAAAGAAGAAAGGAAGACGGGGGGGCAACAGATGTGAAACAATCATTTGGCTTTGGGCGCCCACGCGAGAAAAAGTTGCCATTGATACGAAACAAACTGCGACCTGACCAAGTGAATGACTATTCAGCGAATTGAAATTCGAATGACGTTGGTTGTACTCACTTTGGGATTGGTTCTGTTCTGTTTGGGGCCCTGACTCACTTCCCTTTGACCATTTCACTCAGCTCACGGTGGCTTAAACAGCAGCCTGTGCCACGTGTTCCGTTCGAAGGGAAAATAAAATAAAACAAAATACAGGGCGGAAGGGAAAGGAGCAGCACCTACGCCAGATTCAAAATCCTTTTGACGTCATTCGGCGGCTCAATGAGTTTTCTGCATTTGATTTTATTGTGGAATAATAATTCTTGAAAATTCAATAGCCTTTGTCTGAATTTCTTAATTGAACTCAAGAAAACGGTCATTAAATTATAATTTGTGTGCCTAAATTGCCAATATAAATTTCGTT
Source organism: Drosophila subpulchrella (assembly GCF_014743375.2). Classification (NCBI taxonomy): domain Eukaryota; kingdom Metazoa; phylum Arthropoda; class Insecta; order Diptera; family Drosophilidae; genus Drosophila; species Drosophila subpulchrella. The sequence continues at coordinate 6,015,612 of NC_050612.1, read as the reverse complement.
TTTTTAAATAGTTATAGAACTAACCAAGAAATTTTATGTTGGAAATAATTTTAAAAAGTATTTATGAATTTTTTAAACTTGAGTAAGTGTACAACTATTTCATATTTGTATGCTATTTTGCTAGCAATAACGATAAATATTTACAAATAATTTGGTGACTAAGGGGCAATGGATTAATCTCTGTGGTGGTGTGGTTTTTCGGAGTTGTCTTTACGAGATGGTATTTTTAAACTAGAGCTTCTTTTCGCCATCATCGGCGTCGCTGTCATCGCCCGTCCATCCCTCTTCAATTGAAACGGCGGAGGGGCTAACGAAGGTTAATGCGGCGCAGTGTTTGACCTCCAGGGTCAAGCTGGAGGCAAATTAATTGCGGGAATTGGGTGAGACTGCTAGAGAAAGCGCGGAGCTGCTGTAATTGATACAAAAACAAAAATGAAAGCCAAATTGCAGCCAATTGATTCAATCAAACGCGGAGTTAAGGGGCCGATGCTCTCGAAGTTGGCACTTCCGTTGAAATATCGGGGATGGGGATATCCCCTGACCAGAAATAATTTCCCATTCACGTTTTTTCGTAATTTTTCTGAGTGTGCAATGAGCTGGCAGGCTCGTTAATTATGTTGACCCAAGTAATTTGTAAAGCAGATATAGAGCCCTCCAAGAGGTCTTACGGGATTTCATCTAGCTTCCTCGCCTACCTAATTATTCACAGCAAAAATACAGCTAACGATTTATTTTGATAATTTGATTTCGAATTCATTGTTGTTTTGCTCAAATTGGTATAATTACCTATCAAGTAGCCCTAATTGTTTAGTTTTTGTGTTTTAATATTAATGCAGATCAATTTTTACAACTACATACAATGTGTGATTAACAAATTTCAATAATTTCTGTTAATTAAGTAAATAGTTAACATACAAATAGTTTTGAATTTTTAAAATGATCTTAAACGTATACAGAGAAAATTATGACGTTCTCAAATTGAGTACTTGTATTCTCAATTTGAGGATGTACTCAATTTAAGTGCAAAATTTGTGGAAAAAACTCATGTTGAGAAAAGCTGGACTAATTTTAAGAAAAAGGACTTGAATTGATCGCAAAATTCTAAGTTTGAGGAAATGTGTTCTTCAATTTCCAACTTGAGAATTAATATTCTCATTATGAGTAACCAAAAAACTCAAAAAGGATTTCCGAATTGTCATAACGAGTTCTAGACTATTCCGTTCTGCGAATCCTATAGGATTCCAAGTTTTGAATTTCCTTAAAAGTTAAAATAAATAATCTATGGGTGGGCGAAGTAAAATTTATCAAAGAAATTAAGAAAACAATTTTCAAAGTAAACCAAATCTTTAATTATTTTTGATGATTCCCTTACATCAACTGATTTCCATTTCGTTGATTGTGCATTATTTTATTTATTATTAAATTGGCAACATAGTTACGATTTAAGCAAAAGCAGCAAGGGGCAACAGAATACATATAATAAGGCTTTAACGCTAAACCAATTGATTAATATAATATGGTAGTACTGATTTTACGTGACAACGTGGGGTTCTGAGAACGCCATTGAGGGTGTCGCGGCCCACGCAATCACTTGGCCAAAAAGGTGGTAATAAAAGAATGGTGTCGCTGTATGCGAAGGGACTCCCACAAATGTCTATATACAGTTATTTTTCTGATAACGCTCGACGGCGGAAATACTGCACGCCAACGCCCGAGCTGCGCAGTCGGCGCTTTTCCAGACCACCAAGCCGCCATTCATTTTCACCAGCTGCAAAAGGCGAAAAAAGACGGCCGGAGATACAAGCCCGCAGACACAGATACAAGTCACAGTCGCAAACTCACAGATACACACTGGGGCAGCATTTTACGCATTCCAATCAGCCATGTGGGCGTCCGATTCCCCGCTGCAAAAAGTCCGACAGCGAAAAAATATCTCCACAGAGATATATGTACAACGTACTTACATATATAAAATAAAATCTTATGAATGAAAAGCTTCTGGGAAGCGTGGGCGGAGCGCTGGGCCAGCTTTTTGCGGGCTGAAAGCTCCGAAGCCACCTCTCCTCACCGAGTCTCAATAGCAATCGCATTATGCCAAGCGTCCAAGCCTCGGATACACACGGAATATTGATTGGACTTGGACGCAAAGTCTCCAAATGTGAAGTAACCTTGAAATGTGGGTGGCTCTTGGGCAGAAGTCGTTGTGGAGGTCGGGGGTCGGGGGCCGGGGGTCCGACGGAGTGTGAGATGTGTGGATTGCGGATTGTAAAGAGCTTGTGTGGGCTGAGCTTATAAAGTGCTGTTTAAATAATGAACTGCTCTTCGAAGATTGGTTCCAGGAACTGGAAAATCCAAATATTTTCTATTTTAAAGGTTTGGCCTAAAAAAAGGTCGGGACGGTTAAAATACCTCAACTATCAGGTAGCTGTTAGTTGACCAATTTGTAAATAAACATGCCTTCCTATCAGATGCGTTATTTGTTGGAAAAGCTTACCAGCTTAGGAAAAGGATTCCGCTTTTAAAATCGTATTTCTTTAGCTCTTATGGTTTGTAAGATCCCGACGAATTAAATTTGATTGGATACTAGCCTATCACTATGGACGGCAGGCCACGTAGTGACAAAGCGCACCAAATGGTGACAACTATCTATAGACGCAGAATTGAAAATTTCCAGTGATTGTCCATCTTAACGAGTGATACACCAATCGAAAGGTATCATTAAATCTAAAAGTATTACTTAACAAGTTCATAAAATTGAGTTATTTATTGATGCTTTATTTTTTTGTCGCATTTAAAATCATTTTTAGTCACAAAAGTTAAAATCAGAACTTTTGTGTGTTGAGAGTGTGATTGATACTGTTTGTATACCTCGTAATGGTGTTTTTTTTTGGGACCGTAGAAAAAATTATAGTTTTTATTAAAAAGAAATCACAAAAAAGCCATTTTTTTATTTTTATTTAAAAAAATCATTTTTAAGGAATTTTTTTTTATTTTTATTTCAAAAGATCTTTTAAAGAATCATTTGTGATTTTTATTCGAAAAAGTAAATGATAAGAACTATAATTTATTTGTATATAAATGTTTCAAAAATAAATATTATATGGGTCTTTTATTTTTTTAAATCAAAATAAGTCTCTTCGGCTTATCGCAGTTTCATTCGACCTGCTACAACTATGCCCAAGCTTTATAGAATGATAGAAAAATCAATTTTAAAAAAAGTTCTCAAATTACCTTTTTTTAAAAACAAATTTTATATTTTATTTTAATACACTAAGGTTAAATGGTATATTTATATTTATGTTTATAAATTAGAAATTAAAAGTTTGTATTGCCATTTTCGCAATTCTTTTACATTATTCGAACAAGCTATCATGACCAGATAAAAGTCGACGGTATATTATGTTAATTTTTGTACACCAAAAACTTTTGTCACGTTCGACATGTCGCGACCGACACGGCTCCATACTTGACCAACCGAAAAAAAAGGTTGGGATGCATTTTCTTATTTTCGAGAAGTCAAATTTTAGATTAGCAAGAAAGTTTTTTGTGAAATGCAAGTTCGGCTTAAAGTTCAAAAATGTTATAGAAGCAAATGTCGTACTCCAACAATGCAATTTTGTATAAGAACTATGTAAATAGTTCATATGTATGTACGACGTACATTGTACGTACACAAATTCGGTTTAAGCTTTAGACAAATTGTCTCTTTTGGATAACAAAATTTGATCCATTTTCAATATAATATTTTCAAATTTTGATGAAAAAAGTACGAAATATAAATATGTTTAATAACCGAAAGAAAATAATAAAACATAAAAACATTTTTTCAAATTTACCGGGCCTACCACTAGCAACGATACTTTTATGCAATTATCGATAGTTCAGTTAAAGCAGTATGACCGTGTTACAGGATAACCATATTTGTAGTGCATCAATTAACAATCTCTAAGTTTACTCCCGTAAAAGTTGTATAATTCGTGTTTATTGTTATGAACTTACCAATATTTTTGTTAATTCGGTTCAAGACAACCCCATTTTGGCGGTAGCCATCCCTCTTTTGGGGCTAAGTGCACAGCTCCATTTGGGCACACTGTCAAACAGCTGTTTTCGGTGGTCAAAGACCCTAAAAGATTAAATACAAAAAAAATTAAGTCTGCTCACTGTGCAAGTATTCGAGGAGCGTGCTCAGTACCAAGGCAAATACACCAAGAAATCCCGGGCGATATGGAATCGGATACGCTGGATAAGGAGAGCGCTGCGGCGGCCCTGAAAAAACTATCGCAAAGTGAAAGTCCCGAAAGTGCGAAGAAATGGGTGCCGAATGTGGTCGAAGGGGAGGGGGAGGGGGTAGAGGCGCCGCCAACAAAGAGACAAAAGACTGCAGACGAAAAGGAGGAGAATCAGGAGGAAGACGCCGAGAACGAGGACGGCGAAGATTTGGACGATGAAGCGGACGATGATGACGAGGAGGTTCCCCTTCTAGTTCCCGCCCGGGGAACTCCACAAAGTATCGCCCAAAACAGTCCGAGGAAATTCCAGCGCATCCCCGTCTTTATCGTCGACTATCACAACGATGTTCTGGAGTTCATCTACCGCTGCCTGGCCACCCGCCACCTTCCCCTGGCGAACAACACCATCGTCCACTTCGATTCCCATCCGGATCTGGTCATTCCCCGACATATAGCCGCCAGTGCGACGTACGAGAAGGAAACCATGCTCAACGAGCTGACCATCGAGAACTGGATCATGCCCACTCTATATGCAGGTGAGTGATCTTTGGGAGATTGGAGAGACGCATTTCTTATAAGACTCCCTATTTGTTTAAAAAGTTTATGTATACAGTTGCGGTCGAAATAAAAGTAGTGGGCCACATGAAGTGATGCATCACTTTGCCTTGCTTGCCCTGGTATATTAAAAGGAGTTAAAAGCGTTTAAAGTTCATTTCAATTCACTTCCCAACAGAAAATATAAAAAATTTAATTTTTCTAAAGTGCCATCTAAATTATTTCCATTTTCCCTTTTAAAAAGTAAAAAACTACTGTTTTTTGGCCGCAGCTGTAAGTTATGTAGGATAACAACTAATTAGATCTTACCGATTCTATTTTTTGATTCAAATGTAATTAGAACAATCGTAATAAGAGATATAAATACTGATTTTAAATTTAGTTTCTCAGTCTCGGATAACTAATATTAACGAAGCGAGTAAAACAATATAGTATAATCTAGAAATACCTTCAATTAATAAAACCAAATATTAACATTATTGCCTATTTCAACCTATTTTATGCTTTAAAAAGATTGCACGAATACTTCTATAGCCTGACAACAGTACTGTATTCTGAGCACATGACATAATATTTTTTTATAAGTAATCTAGATTTAAATAATTTTATAAAACCACAACTGATTAAAGTGTCTTACATCCGTTTAGGTCATTTCAACCGAGTGGTCTGGCTGAAGAACTCGTGGTGCCAGCAGCTGCCCAATGGCAGACACGACTTCAAAGTTGGCCAAAAGGAAGACCGCATTGGAGTAGACTGCCCACTCGACTACTTCATAGCCGATGGCAACTACTGTACTACCGAGGATCTCCAGGATCGGAAGAGTGTAGAGCTGCAGGTCCACGATGCAGACAACGAAAGCCTCAATCCCAATGACTTCTTAACGGAAAGCGACTCCAAGGGATTTGTTTTGGATATAGACCTTGATTTCTTCAGCACCTCCAACCCATTCTTAGAGATCTACAAGGATGCTGATTGCTACAATCAGCTGAAGGAGATCTTTCATTTTGAAAGTGTGGAAAAGGTGAAAAAGTCTGGTACTGCTACTATAGCCGATTATTTGGCCACAGCGGACAAGAGGCAGGCTCAATTGGACGCCCTGAAGACGATCTTCTGGCACTTGGAGGAGGAGCGCAATTTCGAGGGACTGGACAAACCGGATGAGACTGTGGTTACTCCCGAAGTCTATGCTAGGATTGTAAAACTTGCCGAGCAGCTGCAGGAAAAGTATCCAGACGATGAAATCGACTGGCATTTGATATTCGATTCGGGTAGCACCACCGACAATAATGGCTTGCCCCATCACATAAGCACCTCCGAGGAATTGGAGACGTACTTTGCAAACTTCAAGAGATTTTTAGAACGACTACCATTTCCTCCAGTGATCATTACGATGGCCCATTCTGCACAGGACGATTATTGTCCCCAGGATCAGGTGGCATTTATCGAGGAACGCGTTTTGCGGCTGCTACGGGAGGTTTTTGGCGATAGACTGCATGAGAAACCTATTCTGCACTATATGGACGATCCTTGGGATGTGATGAAGCTCTAAGCTGATAAATATCTAAGGGGTTTTCGCACCCGCCATCTCGAAATAGTTTTAGACTTTACAAAACTCGTTTGGGTGGAAAAACCTATAATTAGGAGATCCCTGTAGCGATTTCAAACTAGAACTCAAAGATGAAAAATCCAATTACAATTATAACAATATTTTTTACTTTTAAATATACGCAACGTATTTATTACCAACACCTAAAAGACATTTTATTTATTTAAGAAAAATACTTGCTCTGAAGCTGAGACGGAGAAACGAAAAACTTCCCAAGAATAAAAAAACCCACTTACTATATTTATTTTACATTTATTTAATATATTTTAAAGTAAATTCTAAGTTTTTGATACAAATTCACTGACATACGAGGAAAATCGTTGATTCGATGCCGGAGTTTGCCGGGAAATGCTTGAAATCTCAAATATAAATTTGGTAAGGTGTAAACACCTGGCGTTTCTGGCGGTGGTTTGGGCAGGCCACCTCATTAAGGGCAGTCAACTCTTAATTGTCGACCCCAATTCGTGGCCAAAATCAATAAGCCAATGGCCAGGCGAAACTGTCAGTAACATTTTGTGGCTCAGTCGTTGTGGAAGGATTTTACAAATAAAATTGAGAGACAGTGAGTTTACTTAAGCTAATTAAACACTTTTAGCTTTGATCGGTGGAAAATACTAAAGTTCACCTACTTTTCACGATACAAAATAATAACAGGGCACGAATTCCTTCACAGCTCCTCCTTTTCGCCCTTGGGTTTTTCCTTTTTCGCTTTTTTCGCCTCCGGTGGTGCCAGTTGCTCCTTGAGACATTCTCTTTCGGCCTTTTTCTTGAGGACATGGTCCTCGCAGAGGTGCTTCTTCAGGGATTTCTCTTCCTGGTGCTTGAAGTACCAATCGCTGATGGTTTCCTCGTACTCCTCCAGCAAATTTTCGCACTGTGTCTTCATTTGGGTGACCTCCACTGGAGGCTTGTCCCACAGCTCGTAGGGTATTCCCAGATCCACTTTGACGCCCTTGTCCACAAGACCATGGAGGGTTTGGAAGGTCTGCGACATTCCCTTGGCGAATCTGGTGCTGTCAGAGCGCTCCTTATGGAGATTGTACTCCAGAACGCGCTCGCAAACGTTCTCCAGGGATTCCAGCAGTCGCAATTCGCTGCGGCGATATTCGGTGCGCTTCTTGGGCTTCACATCGTCCACGGAGTATCCTATCTCTATAACGTCGTGGGATTTTCCGGTTTCTCCAAGACGCGCCTCCAGTTCGGTGGCCAGGATCTTGCAGGCCTCGCACCGGTTTGCATAGCGAACTCCCTGTTCCTCTTCGGGGGAGTCCCCCCTAGTGAACTGAAACAGGACTACGAGTCCCAGGATAACAGGAAACCCTTTCAGGAGCATTTTTGCAGAGCGTTAAATTCGAAAACAATAATAAAACTGACGTGGAAATGCCGGCCGCGATAAGAACAGTGCTAAAAAACACCCACCAGTGAACAGTTCTGGCGGTCTAGCTTATAACACGCCAAATCGCAAATTTTCTAACAGAAATACAATGGGACTTTTATAATATCATTATTCTTATAAATAATACTATTCCTTTTTTTATTAAATATTTATTATATTTAATTTTTTTTCCGATAATCGGTTGACCAATTTAAAATACAATAACATAATATTTTTTAAACAGTTTTTATCAGTTTATAAAACCAGATCCATAGCCGTTTATTACAGCTTTATTGTAACCGAAATATTTTACCCATTTTTTTACAAAATAGATTTCTATTAAAATTCTAAATGCATTGCCCTACAGCATGTTCTCAAATTAAGTGAATTGAAAAACAGATGTTCTCACGTGATGGAACTGGCAATTATAACAAATAACCCGAACGGAATATAAGCTAACAGCTTGCGGTTTAACCCCTTGCTCTCAGTGATAATGGTCCTTTTTAATTTAATTTTTTAGAAAAAAGGAATATCAAAATATTGTTATATAAAATGTCAGTCAGTTTTTCGGCCGTTACTTTAAAGTTTAAACTTATTGAGAGTCACTATTTTCAAACTCAGCCTGAAATATTGCGGGTATTTCATTTACCATATCACTCGCTAGCAAGCTACGTCCTAACTTTTGAAATGCTGCTAGGTTTAACTTTTTCACAAAATAACTAGAGGCACAGGCAGCAATAAGGGCTGGATTTGGCTCATTTGATTGTAGCGACCAGTAGAAAAAGGTTGCCAAGGATCCGGAAAGCAAGTCGCCTTGGCCTCCGCATCTGCGACCTGATCCACCAAGTGGCATTGTGTGAACTTCGTTGGCTTGAGGAATATGAATTTTGTCATTGGCGCCTTTTTCGAGAATTACGACTCCATCGCCAAGCAGGGACATTTTTTGGCGAGCGGCATTGGAATCCTCTCCAAATAGTCTCCGGAATTCCATGACATTTGGTGTGAGTATAACATTGCGCTGTCCACAAATCAAATCGTAGTTATCGTTAAGAAGAAACAGTCCATCGGCGTCAATAACAACTGGTTTTTGAACATCCAAGCAAAGCTTGAGTATGTTTGATGCTGTTTTTAGGATACCGGGTTCCCTACCCAATCCAGGGCCAATAACCTTAAAAGATTCAAAATTTAGAACTTACGAACAATTCAAGGGTTTCATATAAAAGTACTTACAATCACATGAAGCCGTTCCAACCATGGGGTTATTTTTTCAACTGCGTCTGCGCAATCCAGTACAGGATGTACGATCAGATCAGGACTATAGGACTTGATAATTGCTGATGCATTTGAATGGCAAAACACATGCGCCAAGTCAGCCCCAACTCTTAATGATGAAATTGCCGCAAAGTAGGGGGCACCGGTGTACTCCAAAGACCCACCGATTACGCCGATTCGTCCATACTGCCCCTTGTACTTATTGTTGGACAGTTTGGGCACAACTGTTTTGAACAGTGCCAACAGCTTTGGTAGGTGGACAGGTATTTCCGTAATTGCTGACATCCTACAAGTAGCAGTTACCTTTGTTATTTCTTATTTATTATTATTAAGACTAGTGATGAGCATTTTTCTCGAGTGTGCTATCGTTCGCATTCATATTTTCCCGCTGTGGAAAATAGATGATTCGCACGGAAACGCACCAGTATCACGACCTCAATCGAATTAAAATTCAAAATTAAAAAAATCTTTAAACGGTTCAACCAAATTTGTTGAACAAAAAATTGATTACATAAAGTAATTATTACGATTTCAAATATGTAATATAATTTTAGCTAATATAGTAATTTTTTTTTTAATTTTTTGAAATTGCTCAGGCGGTAGCTAAATAAATAATCCTTGTATTTGAATTTAAATGTTTAAACTATTTGTTAATTTAAAATTAATTTTGCTTATTTATTTGATTTTTTATACTAAAATTACTTCTTCGCTAAAGCTTTTTTATTTTTGTGGAAGATTGCTTTTGCTCCAACACTTGGCTTATAAATACTACACCCACGCGCTATCGACAAGCAATCGACTTTGAATTTCACTTTTAACCGCTGCCCGGCAACCAGTGGCTCCAAAACAAAGAACCATGCGCTTGCACCCCATCCCCAAATACCCACAAGTTGGCTCCTTTCCGGCAGTCAAGCAGACTTTCACTTGAAACCAGCAGAGAAATGTCTCACAAAAGATTCTATGTGAAGTTAGACCTTCAACTCCATGCGGTTGGTGGTGGAACCGGTGGATTTCCTATGATTTCAACGCTATTTATACTTCCAGCTTACCTGTCCAGGCGTTTGGCTTTGCTCGCACGGTTTTTTGGAGGCCACCGTCAAGACCTTGGGCTACTACTTTCGAACTGGAGCGATGGAGCCGCGGTTTCCTATGCTGTGCCACGACCAATTCACCATGGAGGGATATTTCAAGAATGTTGGATGCTTGGAGGACATGCATCAGCTGCTGAAAGCTGAGCAGTTGGAGATAACCGTCTGGCAGAACGGTCGACGGCTGGCCTACTTTGTGGGGAGTCTCTCGGACGTGATGCAGCCAACTGTTCCTCGATTGAGCTGCGCCCACAGCTCGAATGTCCAGCTGCTGATGAAGGCAACGCCTGCTTTTCCCGGAATCCTGGCACCAAAAGTGGAGCTGTCTGCGCAATTGACCACGCAGGACCGAAGGAGGGGCTGCAGTTGCTCCAGTTTCAGAGAAGAATCGGCGCCTCCGGTCAACCGCCACGTGGAGAGCCGGTGTCTGGAGCATTTGGACCAGCGCCGAAAGCAGCAAACCGTGTGCCATGGCAGAAAATCCAATTGTTGCCCCAGTGCAAGCTATGCGGGATGGAGAGGAGCTTCCCCCGAGGAACAGACACAGCAGGAGCGACGGCTGTCCACCTGTTCGAGCACAACTCAACTAAGTAGTCTCAGCCAGAGCTCCTCGTTGACGCAGTGCAGCCATTTGTCCAGTTGTAGTAATCCTTTGGATGATCACCACAGCAGCTGTGATATCTGTCAAGCCTACAGACGCATGTTTTCTACTTATTAAATAAATTGAAAAGCAATAAGTATAATGCTGTGTCATATTTTCCAAGAATGCAAAGGATTTTTAATGGTATGTTCAAAGAAATTAGTTTTTTTGTTTTCAACTTACGAGACATTTTATTTAATAAAGATGTTTGACGAATTACTCAAGAACAATATACATAGGCTGATTTTAGTTAGTGACAAGATGTAAACTTATATAGGTTGAATTTAATTTTTAATTTAATTTAAAGGCTAAAAACAATATCGCTTCAGAATGAAATAGAAAGAGAAATGATAAAGATAATATTAGTTTTGTTGAGTTCAAAAGATTTAACCATAATTAACAAACTAGCTTCTTGGCTTACTATCCAGTCATTTTGTGCTTATATTAGGGTTTAATAAAATAAAGAATTAAATACCTTAAATATAATCCTTAAAGTCACTCTGTGCAAAGACCTGAACAATGAGGGTTAGTAATAGGTTGTAGGGTGCTGCTCGCTGCACTTCTTCCGCATTCAATTGATTCCTCAAGTGGATGCAGGATCGGGCAATGTAACGAAGGTTGCTGAACACATGGGGCTCCAGGGGCAGATGCAGGCAGACCAGGGTGGCATACAGCCAGCGAGCTAGCCAGACGTCCTGGAGAAGGTCCACCGAGGATTCGGGGTCCTGCAGCCACTTGCTGAGTCTTTCCAGCAGCTGCTCCAGATCGCTTTGGGACAGATGGAGGAGAGTGCTCAGGAGGGGCTGTTGACTACGGCAGAATTCCTGCCACTTTTCCTGGTCCGAGGTCAAAGGGGGCTCCCCGGACTGGTCGTAGTTGTGGTTGACTAGCTCCATGCGAAGGACTAGCACCTGCGAGCGGGCTGCTTGGAAGGATTTCACCTGTTCGGCCCGCCATTCGGGTGTGGTCAGCAGGCACTTAAAGGGCGGCAAGGCGGGCTGTAATGCGAATAATTAAATAACCGAACTATAGAGTGTACTTCATACCTACATTATCTAGCATCTCAAAGGTGTTGTTTCCCGCATTGTCCCTGATTTTTGGCGATCTTTTGGTCACCACCGCTGGACATCGTTTCCTCTCATACAACATGTGCATTAGGTACTCCTCTCCGGACTCTGGCGGCTTCTTAGGATCGAAATTGCCATCTGGTTCGCGTATCTCCAGGGCCTGGAGTTGGAAAGTCTGTTCTTCGGGTTCGTGCTGCATGTTTTCACTGTATTTATCCTAATTTTTAATTAATTCGTGGTAGTAAAAGAAGGATGCCGCCAAGGAGTGTGACCGTTTGAGGGATGGCAAGAAATACCAACTATCGCAAGCTGCAGACGAGAGTTTTAGGGTTGTCAGCGTCTTGAAGTTGGAATACGTTAGTTTCAAATTTGAAATCGTTTCAAATAAGTACAGCATTTTTGTGTTGAATCGCAAACTAATCTCCCAGTTTTAAAACTATTCTGAAACAACTTTCACAAAAGTCATTCTATAGCAGGTATATATACTAATTATAACCCATAACACCCATCGGAAACAAACGCTATTGTCGTGTGCCTCGACTATCAGATACCCGTTATAATTCATCATAAGAAATCTGCAAAATCTTTAAAAATTTGGGTAAAAGAAACTTCAGCTTCCTAAGAACCCGTAGAATCTGTTCCATTTTCCTATGCGATTAACGATGATCATATTGGCCGCGTTCAGCAGAACAACATGATACCTGATCACTCCTGGAATTCTTACAATAGTTCTGCTGAACGCACATGATTACTAATCATGATGCAAAAATTCTTGCATCATGATCAGTAAAAAAGTAGCGTAAAAGCAGAACGCTACCCTTTCGTGATACATGATACATTGCTGCTGGCGTGTAATTAACATAATTATACCCGTTACTCGAAGAGTAAAAGGGTATACTAGATTCGTCGGAAAGTATGTAACAGGCAAAAGAAAGCGTTTCCGACCCCATAAAGTATATATATTCTTGATCAGGATCACTAGCCGAGTCGATCTAGCCATGTCCGTCTGTCCGTCTGTCCGTCTGTCCGTCTGTCTGTCCGGATGAACGCTGAGATCTCGGAAACTATAAGAGCTACAATACTGGGATAAGGCATGCAGATTCCTGAGATTTCTGCGCGATTGACCCAAACAAAAATTTTGCCACGCCCACTTTAACACCCACAAACCGCCCACAAACTTCAAAAAATCGTAAGTATGAACGTGGATATCTCGGAAACTATCAAAGATAGAGAATCGGGATCTCAGATTTAGATTCCGTAGCTTTGTACGCAGTGCAATTTGCCACGCCCACTATAACGCCCACAAGCCGCCCAAACCTGTGGCGCCCACAATTTTTATGCTAGATGAAAAATTTTAACTGAAATCTGTCTTCCGCCATAGGTGGCGCATTTAAATCTCGCTTTGCTGCTTGCATATCTCCATTTCCCTTTGGTCCCTTAAGCTGAGTAACGGGTATCTGATAGTCGAGGTACTCGACTATAGCGTTTTCCCTTGTTATTAGTATAAAACCGTGAAGTAAGTTATATTCTTTACAACTGTTCAGGCCTTTATGATTTTTACATGCTTACATGTAAATGCAATATTTACTAAAAACATTAGTTTATAAAGTGATTGTCAAAACCGTACACTAGGTCCAATTTAAAAAGATATTTGATCAAATGTTTTAGTATTTTAACTTCGTTATGTATCATGAGCGTTCAGCAGAACAAACTTATCATGTTGTTCTGCAGAACGCAGCCAAGCGAACCAGGATTATTGGATAAGAATTCACCATAATTTTTGCCCACTGTAGCCGCAAAATTAAAAATCTGCTGTGAAAGTCCGACTTAGCGAGTGATACCTAATCGAAAGCTATCGCAAAAACTTAATGGATTGCATACGAAGACTTTAAGAAAATCGCTGGCTTGGAAGAAAGAGCGGTGAATGTGTAAAAACAAATATTATGAAAATTTTAGTTGTTGGGGCCAGTGGGGGTGCGTGGATTAAGATTCCTTCTGAAAAAACGCGCTAAAATCCTCATGAAAAGAAGTGTTTTTAGTCGAATGTACAAACTTTTTTCATCAGAAAATTTGATATTGGAACTTTTTTTGCTGACAATATAAGGAAACGCATGAAATGATAGAAAATGTATTGAAACTTTAGTGAGTAAAAATTTCTGTTGAAAAGAACATTATATTTCGCGGAAATATGCTGAAACAAAGCACTTCGTAAGCTTCTTAGGATGAATTAACTTTTATTAACCATCTGGAGCGTAGATTCTTTTCTCAACTTTTGAAAATTAATCACTTCAACCAGCGGAAAATATTTTTTCCTTGAAGCAAAAGACATTGTTATACAAGCAGCATGCACGTATATTTTTAATCAACGGCAGGCCGAGACAAAGCGATCTTGGCCATATAACAAAGCCCGATTGTGTGCCATGGCCCGGCATCCCGTTGTCCCCCCAAACAGCCCAGAACCCCGGCAATAATAGGGCTATAAAAAACGCATTTCATAATTGTCTTACGAGAGTGGGCGGACAGTCGGGACCTGAGACTAAGGCCCGATTTCAGGTTAAGTTTCAGTTCCAGGCTCAGGTGTGTGCGTGTACGGCCTTTGTGCGGGTTCCTTGGGGCCGTAAAATAGCCCGTAAGGAGCAGGCTGAGCTCAATTAGCTGTCAGTCGCAGGACGAACTTGGACCCGGAAAAATCTCCTTTTATTCGCCCGCCTCGCATTGAATTGCAAATAGTTGTGCCCGGCAAAGTGCTTATTAAGACACCAGTTTGAGTGCATGTATTACATTTAAAATTCATTAAAAGAAAGCACAGGGCACATAACACATTAGCCAAGGGCAAATTGAAAAAATGACAGAGGGAGACATATGTTGTCGAATTGAAATTGCAGACATTTCGGCTGCTGCTGTTTGTGATTTTATTTCTGGTACAGAGAAAAAAATTTATTACCAAGAAATCTTTAAATATAAAACCAAAAGTTATTAAAATCGGTCGATTTATTACAAAGTTATAAGCAAATAAAGTGTGCAAGCGGGAACAGCCGATTTCCTGCATGCATATATCCATCTCCCTCGCACTTCCTTTAGCTGAGTAAGGGGTATCTAATAGTGGTTGCCATCGATTATAGCGTTCTTTCTTGTTTAAAATATTGTATATATGTATATAACAATGTTAAATTAAATGATTATTGGTTTTTTATTGAATTAGTGTAACATTACGTGTACATAAAAATTACGTTTGTTTATTGAAATTGAACCCATTTTAAGATGAGAAAAGAATGTTTTAATAATACTAAAAACAATTAACAACTTCTAGTTAAGTTAATAAATACTGTGAACATGTTAAAGACCTAATTTACTTTTAAGCTTTTTTTTACCCTGCAAGTTTTATTAAGGAAATCATAAAAGAATTGTTAAAAAGCAACAAAAACGGGTAAAGGAAGTAAGGAGCCAGAAACATGCGTCGACATCCAGACACTGTGTCGCTTTTCCTTCCACCAGCCCCCTCCACTTTTCGATGATTTTCCGATTGCGTTGAGGCGTGGAAAACCCACTGCACGCGCTTTTCTTTCAGTTCCTTCCTTGTGCTTTTGACTTCTGCTGCACTAAAGTTTCAAGTTTCCGACTTAGCTCGTAAAAAAATGTATCCGCCTTTGTTTTCCTTCCCTTTGCAGTCAGCAAAACTAATTTCCATGGTTGCAGGCCCCACTTTTCCCTCCAATCCTTGGGCCTACGTTTGCATAAAATATGCAACCACAAAAAAAAATATGGCCAGGAAAATCTTAACTGTTTATCTGTTTGCTCGAGTGTGTGTGACAGTTTTCCAGCTCTGCTTCCACTGCTTTTCCTGTTGGCTGTTTTTCTTTCCCCTTGAAAGTTATTTGCCCGCAACAAATTTTGTGCTGCATGCGCGCCTTTTAACCTTTTCCTGTGTATCTTTAATCATTTTTAATTGAAATGCAAAAGGTCTGCGCAAGGCTTCGGCACAGAAGGTCTTATCTTGTTGTATAACACCATTTCCCCACCCTAATTGGCTGGCGTCCCCATCCACAAAGGCCTCCTTCATTCAATTTGGCGGATCATCATTTGCAAAATTTGTAGGCAAATTACTTTCATCGTGTGCGTAATTTAAAATTTAAATCTAATTTAGTTTGACCTTTTGCGAAGGCTGCGAAAACGCGATTGGGCTTATTTTCAATAATTCAGGGGTGAATAAATTTAAAACAAAACCGAGACAATGAGCTTAGGTAAATAGGTGGAGTACGTAAAAAGCTGTAAAAACATTATTTTTAATTAAAAGGAAATAACATTTTAGAAATATAGTTGGAGTGTAAATAGATTGTGTAAACGATTAATTAAACAAGCCAACAGAACGGCAGCCTTGAGAATAAATTAGGAATACCAATTCTTCAAGGCGAACACGTGGCTATGCGAAATTATACTTATAAAATACGCATGACAATTATGTGTATTACTAAGAAATAGTCTGATCAACAGACAAACAAAAGTATTTCTAGTTTAAAAAGATATTACAACTTAACCTTTTTGGTTCATACACCAGTTTGTAGAAAGGAATGTTCTGAAATTGATTTAACAGCTAAATGATTTCACATGCTTGACTTGTAAAGATTTGGCCAAGAATCTTGTGGAAGTTTCCCAGCAATCAAAATTTATAGCCCGGATACACACAAATGTATGCACATATAATTTCCTTCTTTGATTGCATGCATTTATTCCTAGTTCGGAACAAACTCCTCTCGGCCATTCGTTCCCCAAAAAAGGCCGAATATATTGCTCTTGCTGAGACCTTAGCAGGCCGACAAAATTTTCAATTCCTGCCCAAGGTCCCCAATCCGAAATCCAAGGACACCCACAGTCAGAGTCAAGGCCTCGACAGAT
The DNA here is from genome assembly GCF_014743375.2 of Drosophila subpulchrella. Classification (NCBI taxonomy): domain Eukaryota; kingdom Metazoa; phylum Arthropoda; class Insecta; order Diptera; family Drosophilidae; genus Drosophila; species Drosophila subpulchrella. Next base: position 5,998,887 of record NC_050612.1, on the reverse strand, counting down.
GCTCGCTGCAGCTACAACTCGCATTTGCAACAAGTTTCAACACAAAAGCAGGGGAAATAAAATAAAACAGGTGCATTTGCGGTGGTTCTCAAGGCGGCGGCTCGTGTGTGCTCAACCCCCATCCTGCACCTCTGAAATCCAACCACCCACCACCCACCTGCTAACTGTTGCCTACCACTTTTCAAATCATCCACATCCGCATGAGCATCCGATGTTCTGGCAACCTTGAGAGCTAAAAATACTCGGCCCAGGCGTATCAAAAGGTACAAATACAACACAGACGGCAGCAGCATGCACATGTGAAAAATTGGGTATATAGTTGTTATTAAAATACCTACTGGGAATCGCCTATTACTGTTGTCATAATGGGTTCCTAAAATATTGAAATATTCTACTTTGAATCCATACAATTTTTGAGCAGTTATTTCTTTATATATAAAGATAATTATTATAATATTAAAATTATTCAATACCTTGGAGTATAGTATTCATTATAGTGACCAGGCGAAATAAAATAAAATAAAGTAATTAATAATTTGCTGGTATTCTAATATCAATGATTTTAAATAATTAAAGATATTTTACTAATAATATTAATAATTATTAAAAAAAAACATTCATTATAGTGACCAGCCAAAATAAAATATAATACATTCATTAATACCAAATAATTAAAGATTCATAATATATTTTTATAAGAAGCCGAAAGCCACAGCAGCTATGGCTTTGTTCCTTCCTGTAGCTTATTTTTAAAAGTAAGCCTACAGTGTACAAATAAATAAAAACATTTTTATAAGAATATTGAAACAAACCAAAGCCTTGGAATATTAAATAAAGTGACCTGGCAAAATTAAACAAAATAAATGTAATAAACATTATTTAATGTTCAAAATTTAATGGTTTGAAATAACTAAGGCTTCGTAAAGTTTTTTTCCCCTGTGCACCCAAGCAAAAGCTGTTGAAATACTTATAATGCAACCAAAAGCAGAGTCTTAAAATTGAAAGTCACCATTTCGGACCGCTTCGAATGCAGTGAATCGTTTAAAATTTCATTTCAATTATTTGGTCAATTGTTACGCACTCGTTCCCCACTGGTCACACACTGCGTATACGCGATGTGCCATACAAATGTGCATATATAAAAGTATATCCGGCCAGAAGCAATCGAAGGCCCTGAAAATTGTATTTACCCCTGTTATGGATCCGTCCACAGCCACTGATTCCGTTTTGGGGCTTTTACTTTTGTTTCTCTGCGGTTTGCGTGCTTAATTATGCACCAGACCAGACCCCATCCCCCGAACACCATATGTGTGTATTTGGCAATGGACTCTTCCGGCCCCAGTTCCTTAAATCCTGCCGGGCTCTCGTCAAATGTTCTGGCCTAGTTCTGGCAATCTGTGCCAAATGTCCTTTGCCCTGCCCTCAGTCAGTCAGTGTTTTCATTCCATTTCGACTGGCCGTCGGGTTCGCTTTGCCCCTTATGGCTAAATTAGTTGGCAACACACGCACAGAAATGGGGGTGTTACATGCCCATATGTGGGTGTATACTTGGCCTGGCAAATCAAATTTGGCTTGCTTAATTATTTAGATTAGCAACTTGCCCGAAAGACAACCAACGACAGCCCGATTTATCACAAAGCCCGAAGAACTTTGCGAATTTCTCGAATTCCAACTGTGATTGCTTGGCCAAATGGGAAACTGGAGATGGGGAGGCACTTCTCAACTGGGCAAAGTTCCCAAAACAACTTATTTCCTGTCATTTGTAAAGTTCCTGCGGCCCATCAATCTGCGTTAAATCGATTGCGTAAATATGCAACGCTGCCAGCTCACTGACAATTCAATTATTAGTGGTTCGTTCTTCAAACACGGCATGATTTTTTAATGAATGTGAACTGAAAGGCTGGGTTAATATTTAAACAGAATATCTTTTTAACTGGCTGATGAAATAATAATGACACTAATTGTCCAGCATTTGCTTATAATTATGGTGTTTAACTTTTGACTCTATTCGCTTAGTTAATAGCTGCCCTTTAAAAATCAAATTAATTAAATGGGTTATATGTATAATAAGGAAATATGAGTGCTTCAAGCCTTCCTTACCATACATCTATAATTTTGTTCAATTAAAAGCTGCTTATTATTCATCTTTAATTGAGTGCAATTAAAGGCTTTGAGAGCTTCAATTAAAATTGTTTTAAAACAAAAATAATTCGATTTGCTTGACGACTAAGAATTGAACGTGTTCGTAATTTATGTATGGTTGAAAATAATCAATACTTGCTTAAAATACATACTCATTTGGTTTCTTTGAGAATTTAGTAAGCTATTTAATTTTTGATGGACTTTCTGTACATGCAAAATAGGTGAGTTAATCATGTGGTTTTTTGAACGTATATTAACTATAAATTTAAATGGTGTTAAATAATAATAAATTATAACAAATAAATTATTTGTTTATTAGAAGTTAGCTCTTATTAAATGTAAATGGTGTTAAATAAGTAATATTATAAAATAAATAAATAATTAATTTGTTAGAAGTTACCTCTTCTGGTGTTAAATTAGTAATATTATGTAATAAATAAATAATTCATTTATTAGAACTTACCTCTTCTAAAAAAAGTGTTTCTCTTTTGGTCCTTAATATGTGCATATATGTTAATTTGGCAGAAATTCAATAAGGAAAAGCCTTAAATACTTTTAACGTTGTTTCCCCATAAATCGAAATTCTTTCTTGTAGCTCTCAACTTACAACTTTAATTCGCTTCCATTAGCAGCATTTATGCTTCCGACTTCTTCCTCTGAGAATCGAAGTCCTCCATAAATCATCATCATCTTCATTAGCTCCGGTTCTCCGTGCCACGTCACTCTCAATTAGTTATTGGCAATTCCCGGAAGCCGGAGGAGAATCGAGACGTAAATGCGATAGTGAAAATGTAACATTTTCAATTTAATGCTCGCCCGTAACATTCACGAAATCACAAAGGGAAAGGAAACACAGACGGAATGGTTTATTTGAAAATTTCTTCCTTTTTATTGTTGCACGTTTCAACTTGCTTCAGTTACTGTTACAGTTGGTTTTTCATTTTCTTCTCATTTCTGTTTGTGTCACATTTAATATGCATTTTTTTATTTAACCATAGTTGGTTGCACACCAATCGTAACGAAAAAGAGAAGGTCGTAAAACTATGCATAAATATTGATGAATGCCATCGACAAATGTTAAAATTATTAATGCAAAACAGAGAGGATGGAATAACTTATACTTATGCAACAAAATGTTTATCCTTTAGCCAGCTTTAATATTAATATCAATTATTTAACATTACATTTAGTATATATTTTTTTACTCTATATAAAATGTTTTTGGTTTTTGCATATTTTTGGGTTGGTAGGCCAAGCTCGAAGAGGAAATAGAAAAAAGCTCTGAGAGATAAAGAGGATTCTTTCAAAAGGTCTTTGTTCGATTTTCTTTTTGGTTCGTATAGGAAAGTAAGGCAGCAATTTATGAAGAATTTGTTAGTCGGGACTTTGTTCATCGATCTTGTTTTCGTTTCAACTATTTTCACTAGAGGAAAGTAAGGCAGCAAGTTAAGAGTAGAGAGTTTGTATTGGTATTTCAGCAAGTGCTTTGTCACATTTAAGCCGCTTAGGTATACATTTATAAACACCCATATACATATATATAATGCCTGTATACATATACATATCTATTTGCTTGTATAACTATATATAGCTACCATAAATATGTTAATTTAATATGCCTGGATTCCCATTTAATCATATCATTCCATCAACTAGTCGTCTAACCACTCAGTACAAATTAGTCGTTTATTTGTAGGCTTCTAATCGTCTGCCAATATTCCTGACCCTTAAAACTAATGCCAATAATTCAACACTAAAATGGTAATTTGGGGGTTGTGGGGAATATTGAAAAGATGGGCTAAGCATTGGTTAATATGGATAATAAGATAAGAAATTGCTTTTGCATTTTCAATTGACATAGAAGCTCCCTTGTATTTATAAACAGAATTACACACTTCGAAAGATACTGATATTAGGCAATTCAAATCTGTATAATTTATAACAAATAACTTAAAGTGTATAGAATCATATGCTGTAGATGATAGTTTCTTAGTAAGAACAATTTCTAGCTTACAAGGACTGATTTGTAATTGTCGTATTAGTGTTAACCAAAATTAAGGATGCAAAACTAAATGCCCGTCAGTACAAATCCTCCCAATTCCCTCCACTAAATATATATTCCCTTCAAAAAGTTTATCTACTGGGAAATTCTTGTTGGACTACTGCAGCGCAAAAACAGTTCAGCTTTAAAGCAGCTGCCAATTTCTAAATTCGATTTTAAGAAGAGAACAAAAGTAAGCAGAATTCTAATGTAATTTGTAATTCTTTTAAAAAATTAGTTAGGCACTTCAACTGCAAACAATGAAACTGGATTCCGAGTTTTTTCCAAAAATCTTCGCTAAATAGGAGCCTAGGAAATGCGAGCAGCGACTTTTTATATTTATAAAAAAATATTCATATCCATAAGTATTTTATAAATTTGATGAAACTCTGGCAAGCCTCTTGAAGCTGTTTTTACTAAATGTTTAAGCCTTTAATTTGTTATTCCATTAACTTACATTTTTGTTTCACTTTTGTGTATGTGTTTTTTTTCTTTTGTGGAAATTTGCTTCATTGATAGTTTATCACAAAAATTGCTCCGGTCAGCTACTTTTTGGTACTCAATAATGGTTTCGATTTCAGTTGTACGTTGTAATTAAAACTAAAGTAATTGTTAAAAGAGCTCCCTGAAATGATTTAAATATTTTTTCATTATAAACTCTTCATAAGAGGTAACGTTCTAGTTAAGTTTGTCGGTCGTTACAACTTCAGCTTTTTCTAACCCTATTTTCCACTGATTCTTGTGATGAGAGACTGCATGTACAGATTTGTTGTACATAAAATGAACATGACTTGAAGAAAACCAATTTATCCTTCTGAACCATTTAACTTCATTTTAACACTCTCAGACAGATACGAAGTAGAACCTAAACATGACATTGTGAAATCAGCCCTCAGAAATGTTAAATCCTCAAAAAAAGTTAGATAAATTCGTAGCCTTCACATTTAAAGTGATTTAAATTTAAACAAAAAAGCTGTTGAGACTTAAAAATAAATGTTTATTTTTTAGATTTGTCTGTCTCAATTTAAACATTTTTAATGCGATTATTCCACGGCATTGTTCAACTCACTCATTAGAGTTTGTTTGGATAGGAAGGCTTGGTCACTTTAGGCTTTATCATCTTCGGAAGTAATTTCTTCACAAGCCTTTAGAGTAAAAATTAAAAAATACCAGAAGTGCCTATCGGTTTTTACAATTTTGCTCATTGAATTAGAGCTGTCTGATGTCTGATTCGAACAATGCCGTGATTGAATTGAATTAGAGCTGTCTGATGTCTGATTCGAACAATGCCGTGGAATAACCGCATAGTGGAATTCGCCTTTGCTTTCTTAAAAAGAAACAATAACATCGAAACTATTAAAGTACTACAAATGTTGCTGACCAGAGTTTTTCAATGCCTGTCCCACCGTTCTCCTCAAGGATCACTCAAAGTCGGGCTGACGCAGACCCAATTTGCTCCTGAACCCCGACATGTGCTTCCCCAGACTGCGGCCCGCCGACGAGATGACGGAGGACGCCGAAGACCCCTCCTCCGCTCCATAGTTGGCCTGATATGTGACTGGGAGCTCTGGCGCCGGGGCCAGGAGCAACCCTCACGTCCGCACGAACTTGTAGACGATGAGGAACACCATGAAGGACAGGGCCACCAGGACGACGGCGGTGACCACCTTGGCGCAGGTATTCAGACCGGACTCATGGGGATTCAGCGGCCGTGAGCTTGTGTGCGTGGCCGATCTCCTCCGCTTGGTGGCCAGGCCGCGAGCCAGGGCCGGAAAAGCTAGAGACTGCGTGAAGGTGAGCTTGTGTATGGACTCGCTGAGGCTGTAGGGACCCACGGAACCCCGGGCGGCGGCCCTCAAGAGCACGTACTCCAGGTCCAGGGCGTCGAACAGGGAGTAGCGAGCGGTCATCGTCGAGGACCTGCGCCTGCCGTCGTGCCGGGAGTCCCGTTCCCTATCCGATTGCGGCTGCAGCCAGGGATCGGAGACGCGCTGCTGGACGCCCGCCGCGCCCACAGCGTAGGCGGAGCCGGAGGAGGAGCCGCAGGTGGTGTTCGCACCCGGACCCCCGGCGCCGCCCAGGCTGACCGCGGCCACGGATGTCAGCGACGACGTCGTCGATGAGGAGGCCGAGCACAGCCGCAGATTGGTGGCCAGTCCGTTGTCGTGGAACTCGTTGGCGTCCTCGATGGAGGTCTGATCGGGCGAGGTCTGCGCCCGTTCCAGGGCGGCGGCGTGCTTCATCCGCAGGGCGAAGAGCCGTGCGTGGTCCGGATGCAGCAGGGCGCTCGACTTCCGTCGCCCATTGCCACTGGGCACCACGCAGATGCTGTTCCGCACGCCCCTGCGGCCCAGGGACAGGTTGGGGGACCCCTGGGTGGGCGTGCTGGTGGGCGACACGTGGCAGGAGCCTCCGCCCGTCTGGCCCAGCGGCAGGCTGTGCACCCCCGGCGGAGCTATGAAGGCGTTCGGCGAGGGCGAGGCCTGCACCGAGTCGATGCCAGAGTCGCCGGCGTGCAGGGTATCACAGTACAGGGAGCTCCGCCGGTCCGTGGACAGGCTGAGGTGGTTGGTGCTCCTCCTGGCGTTGAGGCTCAGGTTGGTGCTCCCCAGACTGCCGCTCCCGCTGGCCACCTCCACGGCCACCGGACTGCTGACACTCGTCTCCACGATGGCGGGGAACACGAAGGACTGGCCATCCGCCTCGCCGCGCGGCGAATCCTGCAAGAGTCCAGAGCACATATAAGATAGGCTACATTTGCATCCCGCGGGATAGATTATTGTGGGATACTTGGGGGATTCGGGGAGTTCTCAAGCCGGTTCTCAAGTGCAGTGTGGGAATCGCTGCTTTCGGGGGGAGTGACTTATTCTCGGTGGTGAATTGGTTAGTAAGGTGGTTCAAAAACTTATTTCGGGGTGGGGATTGCATTTTGTACAGGGAGAAGTGTTGGGTCGTGGGGTTTACTTACACGAGGTGATTTTGGGTTAGTTAGAGCAAGGTCGATCGACAAGAGAAGGAAGATTCCGATAAATGGATCAAAAACTATTTACAAAGTTGTGAAAAATTCGTAAAACAATTTTTACTAAAAATAGGTTAATGTTATTCATATTTTTTAGAAATTTTAAGTCGATTCTAATATTATCTTTTTAAAAAAATATTTTTTAAAGTCATAAAATGATTTTGAAATCTATTGTTATCAGCCATAAATATAAATTAGCAAAAATTCAAGGTCAAGGAAACTAGTTTTAAATATTTGAAGTTTAATTATTGGAAAAACTTATTTTTTATCAACAGGTCCTTAATTGAACTGCAAATGAAATCACGGAAATTTAAAATTATTTTATTTTATATTTAATTGAGTTATTTAATGGTGAGAATTTAATTTTAAAATTCCAATCTATAATAGGCAATGGTGTATCGGCGTAAAAATCAAGCCTAAATGAAATCAATTTTTTCGGCATTCAGCCAATTTCAACCGCATTCCCCTGGCATTTGTCGACCAACCCTTGCCAAAAATGGTGCATGAAAAATAATATTTTTTAGCGAAAAATTCCCAATAGTATTACATGAATAACGAGATCTAGGTAAAAAAGACGTGTAGAATACACAAAATAACCTCAACAAGATGGGTACTGTGGTCAGATTTATACAGTTAGTAGTCAAAAACGGTTAGAGCTCGTTGGAGGCTTTTCAAGTTGTTAATCGAGGCATGCAAAAAGTCTAGCTAGGGAGTTACGAGTAGCATATGTTGGATAGAGAGTAGAGAAAAGAAGTGGAGCAGACTAGAGGCTGGAAAAAGAGGAACTGGATGGAACCATACCCGCTGACCCTCGGGGCCGCTGTTACGACGCAACTGAACGAAGCCCTCCTGGCGCAGGAGCGGCTACCACAACAGACCAGCAATCAAAACCGAACCGGTACCAGTATCATAACCAGAACCAGAACCATAACCAAGGCCAAACCAATCCAAAACCATAACCAAAACCATGGCCATAACCGAACCAAACACGCAACGCACACACAGGGGGGTATGTATGTATTGGAGGCGGGTGGTGGTGTTGGTGGTGTTTGGTGGTGTTGGTGGGGTTTGGTGGTGTTGGTGTAGTGGGAAGAAATAGAGAGTCGGAGAAACAAATTAACGCAAAAACGCACAACTGGCCACAGCATAAAAACAACTCGCATACGAGTGGTTCCAAAAAAATGAACGTAAAACTAAAAAGCCCCAATTTTTTAAACTGTTGCGGTTGCTTTTTCTCCAAACACATATATTGGTCTACGATTTCTTTTGCCTCTATGTTGCTGGCATACACAGGGAGGAAAAACACGTTCCGAAATTAAAGACGATTTAATATAAATGATATTTGAGACTTAAATTTGTGTTAAATATTAAGATGTTTTGTCTAAACAAATTTATTTTTAAAGGGGTTTTAAGTTTTGGAACCTTTGTAAGACTTTAGAAAACATTTTTTTAAAGGAACTCAATTCATTTAATTTAGATTAAGTACCACAATATTATTTGGTGGATGCCAAAAATATATATTTGCATACTTTAGGGCAGCGGAATAATGTTTTGAAACCTGTAATAAAATATTTAATGGGGATTTTATTGTAACTCCCTTATTTCGGAACGTGTTTTTCCCTCTACCGTGTGCTAGAAAGAACCAGAAAAATGGGGAGACAAGTGCCTACCTGGCTGGGCCACACCTGCAGCAGTGGCAGCGAGCAGGAGGGCTTGTTGTTGCCGGAGGGCCCAATGGGCGCCGGCCCCACTCCGGACGCAGTGGCTCCGCCCGCCGAGGACGAGGTGCCCGATCCCTGCGAGAGGCTGGTGTAGTGCAGGTGGTTAAAGCGCTGGGCATCGCTGCTGCCGCCGGCACTGGACGCCTTGGTCCTCGTTGGACTCTCATAGCCGGTGGAGTCCTCCGAGGACGTCGTCTTGGGGGAGCGCCAGAATCGCTTCAGGCGCAGCTCGCGCCTTTTTTCTTGTTTCTGCAAAGTGCAAACGCGGATTGATTAATTGCCTTTTTTCTGGCGCACAGGTGGGTGTTCATTAGTGTTGTTTGCATGGCTGCAAAAATGGGAAAACCAACCCGGTTCGGATGCACAAAAAGTTGTATACATGTATACATGTGTACCTCACTTGAGGTATTTTTTTAATTCCGTGTTTACTCTTGATTCAATGCGTTTTTATTCCGACACTGTAGTGATTCGACCACACAAAAGTGTTGATTTATTGTGGCGGAAAAAGTTATACATTTTAAAAATTAAATGCACAATAATAGATTTAAATAAATGCATTAAATTAAAATGCATTAATAATTTATCAAAAAAATTTATAAACCAACTCCCCTTCACTGCTCCGTGTTCTTTTCATTTTTACATTTTCTCTGTGGTGGATTTTTTAATTATTCAGTTCAACCGGTTTTCCTGTGTTCTGTTTTGAGAGGGGATAATTCACCCATGTTATTAAATAAGCAAATGTGTTTCGTATAATAGTTACTCGAAAAAATGAAAGCCGTTAATTGGCTTGGTTCGTGGAGAGCTTGATGTTGTTTACTAGTGTCATTTAAATGGCTGCAAGCAGCGGAAAATCAAAAGTTTGACTCGGCAAAAAATATCGTGACAGTTTCAATTGTTAAATTAATCTATTATAAATGTTTCGTTGATTATATTAGTAATACCATATCATTAAACAGATATTGATTTAATTTTTAATTTGTTTAGTAAGAAGTCACGGAAGTGGCCTAACTATAATTGAATGATTTTTGATCTGACATAAATAGCATTTGCTTGTTTTATTTCCAAATAAGATCATGTATATCGGGCATATCTGATATACTAATCTGAATAATTTAATAACTCAACTATTGCATGTGGGATGCGTTTCCGATTTAAAGTCCCAATAATTTAGGAGCTCTGCTGGCAATTTAAAATTAATTGACCGCAACAGGTACGCGTTTGCAGGTGTAATTTAATTTACGCACTTGCGTGGCTCTTTGTTTCGGGAAAGAGCAATTGCCTTTGACATTTTCGTGCGGTGCCGATAAATATTTGCGTTGGCGAGGATGCAACATCTCTTTATCTCCATTTGGACCATCACCATCCGACCTTGGCAAAATTCGCGAATTATTTTTTCAATTTAAACTGTGGCACTTGCCGCTTGTTTGAGTTCCTCATTTCGCAATTTGTATGCACGTCAGCGGGCGAGTGTGTCTGTATTATAACAGGCTTGTGTGTTGTTTTCCGCTAACAAATGGCAACTGCCGTGCAGCAACGGCAGCTCATCCGGCTGAGACGTGACTTGGCCGCCGCCATGTTGCATGCGCCGATAAGCCGCAGTCGCGGCAAGCCATTGTTTGCCATTGTTTGTCGCCGTGTTCGCTGTTTGGCGCTCGGTGCTCGGTGATTTCGACTCCTATGCAGCATATTGGCAGCACGTGTGGTTGGGATGGCCCTGAACTCGTTGTCAAAATCAGAAACAGACACTCTTTTGAACAGAAAATTGAAAAGATTTTAAGCCGCGAATTCTTCAGATCTTAGTGTGACCCTCAAAATATCTCATCAGAGCGCCTTAATTGGAATACTAAAGAATCCTAGATGATTATCTCTTTTACTTGGGTTTGGAAAGTTCTGTTTTCTGTTCCTGATTATTTATCACTGTTCGGCGATCAGAAATCGTTGTCAAATTCAAAAGTAGATACTATTTGGATACAAAACGCGAATTCTTGAGATCTTAGTATCGCCTTTAAAATGTTTTATCAGAGCGCCGTAAAAAGTACTTGAACCAAAGAATTCTTTAAAACGAACTTTTAATGAACAAATGATTTTTACGTAGATTGATCTTTTCTAAAATATAGTAGTTTTGCTTTTAGATTAAACAATTGTGTTGAACCTAACTTATAACTATGATCAAAACCAAGTTATTCTTAAGCTCATCACTAATACGTACTGTTGTGTTTGTGATTAAAGTTTACCTATGAGAAAAACTAATTGGTTCGGAATACGTAAAACCGCTCTTCAGTTTCATCACTCATACGCAGTGTAGTCCTGAACGGTAACTTTTTAGTGCCAGAAAATTAATGTAATCACAAGGGAGTTGGTTTATGCTTAAAATTTATAATTAAATCAAACACACATAAAATAATTTAAATAGCTTAGAACATTTTGATCAGTCTAATATAACCATAAGTAAATAATTCATTTTTATTATAAGTTACGTTACGCCAGAAGAAAAAATAAAAATAACATATATTTTTCAAACTTGGCCTTGCGTAAGTCCACCCCAACGTTCTTATATGGTACGTATTTTACCTGCATATTTTTTTAATATCAAATCCGTTTTATGTGTTTGGTGTTTCATCCCCAGTCCGTTGTGGCGCAAGACGAAAGTCGATGGAAAACTGCACAGGCATAAATTCTGCAAAAAAGAATCCGAGTCAGAGAAAAGGATAAATCAAGCAGGCGTGCAGGCGCAAATGCAGCCTTTCTGTTGACCCCAGAGACCTCATGCGAGCTCGGCCAGATGTCCTGGCTTTCAATTCGTTTTCGCCAAAGGAGACGGATCGAATTCACGGCGGGCCGGAAACATGTTTCAATTGCTTTACCCCGCACAAACAAACGGGGAATTTTAAAATGCTGCCTTTCAATTCGATTTTAGCCCGTTGGAGAAAACGTCGTGGCAGGAAACTGTCGCACATTAACACGCTGGCAAGGACAAAGGCGATGGCGACGACGCCATTAGTGTTTGACAAGGACACTTCGCACACTCACATCCAGCTGTATGGAACCGCAATATGAAGAACCGACCGACCTCCTTCCAAACCGACGCCCATGGTGGTCAAGTTGAAGGATATACTGTTGGTGCCAGGATGGATGAATGCTTTTGCGACGCCTGCAAGCATAAATCAGTCGCCGGCACGGACAGGGATCCGGAACCCCTTTCGGAGTCCCCGGAACCCCAAGGACCCTCCTTAACCCCTATGTTGCCCCAGCTGCGTAGGATGGTCCAATAATTAGTTTCAGCAATTCAATTCGTTACTTTGAATTAAGTTTGCCTGCGGATCGCATCACATGCTAATGGGTGTTGTTGACAATCTTAAGTGCTGGTAAATGTCCCCAGAGTGCGATAATTTAGTGTTAACGGCTTTATTTGAATGGCAGTATAATAATTTATGACGCCACTGATTTATTCGTGGCTGGTAAATTGCGGGCAACCTTGATTTATTTTCACGTTGCTTTCCTGAAAGGCGACTTGGCTATTTTTGCGATTTTTAAAATACTTTGGGGTGCTTAAATTGGGCTTATGATGGCTTAATATCACAGTGTGGTGCTATTAACATGGCTAACAACTATATTCAGATTTCAATTTAGTAAAGTTGAGTAAAATTAGTAAATTACAGCAATTCTTTACCTGAGACCTTATGAATATTGCTTGATATTATTTTAAAATGCCATGGCCACATAAACATAATCAAATGTATAACTTGTGGTTAAACTGTACTCTATTTTCCCTGGGTTGCCATGACTTTTAAAAATAAGTTCAGCTAGTCAACAAAAAAAGAACAGTCGGCTTTGAACAGTTGTTGGCCGGATTAAAACATTCAGCTCTTATGTTCGAAAGTTTTCGTAAACTTTTCCTACTTCCTCTATAATTTCGTTGATTGCCTCAAGGATGCCACAAGTTTTGTGTGCCTATCCAGTGACCATTGTGAGCCGCTTTTTAGTTCCCACAGCCACAAACACAACAAACATACAGACAGGGACACCTGGCCCGGTTCCCAGGCCCACACCTTCCTGATGGCTTGTTGCACATATCCAGCGCCCGGGCAAGGACAACACGTGGGTTACCTCAACTTAACGACATTCACGTTTATTTTTTGTTCTGCCGACTTGAACTCGAACTCGGTTGGAAAAAGTTTGCCGTAGTTGTGGCGGTGGCCTTCGACCCGAAAGGCACCGCCCCACCCCCGCCCGCCGTGTCAATCGATGTCAACACACGAGTCCGACGGTCTCATTGCCATTGTCAAGGCCCCGGACAGTCCGGTTCTAGTATAGCCATCGCAATATAGCCGTATAGCTATGCGCAGCCTTGTCGGCACTGAACTGCCCGTCTGCGATTTCGAATCGCCATCGCATATCAAGTACTTAGTTCCCAGACATAAATCGTCGACGGTTGGCTGGCTTTCCTGCATAAATATTTTAATGGAGATGACGCCGTGAAGCGATATTTGAAGACGAAGAAAGCGCATTTTAAATGTCTGCATATTATTTTACTACTATTTTATACTACAAATTAATTAGCTTGTGTAAATTTAAGAGCACAGTGAAATGAATTATCTGTTTTCATATAGACACAATTGAACTGTATGCCTTAGTTTTCATAGGAACTTATTTTAAATATCTTTGGTTTGCATTTTGATCGGTTTCTGTTTAAGTTAGTAAACTAAACATTTTGCCTATAGACTGTATTTTGTAGTTTTACTGTGCAAATTAAAACCTGACTTATTAACGGATATCCGTCAAGTTAACCACACTTCCTCAGAACTTTTTGATTTAGGATTTTTTTTTTATTTAATAGTTTTTCTTATGAAATGGCATTTTAAAAGTATTTTAGTCTTATTGATTAATAATAAACCAATTTTTATTAATTAATAATTAGATACCCGTTACTCAGCTAAAGGGACCAAAGGGAAATGGAGATATGCAAGCAGCAAAGCGAGATTAAAATGCGCCACCTATCGGCGGTAGACAGATTTAAGCTTTATGGGCGTTAGAGTTTGCGTGGCAAATTTTTTTTTGGGTCAATCGATAGGTATTGACAAGACTAATACAGTTCAGTTAAAATTTTGTATCTAGCATGAAAATTGTGGGCGCCACAGGCTTGGGCGGTTTGTGGGCGTTAGAGTGGGCGTGGCATATTTGCGTAACAAACTTGCGCTGCGCTCAAGCCTACGGAATCTAAATCTGAGATTCCAATTCTCTATCCTTGATAGTTTCCGAGATATCCACGTTCATATTTACGATTTCTTGAAGTTTGTGGGCGGTTTGTGGGCGTCAAAGTGGGCGTGGCAAACTTTTTTTGAGTCAATCGATAGGTATTGATGAGAACAATACATTTCAGTTAACATTTTTATTTTACCATCAAAACTGTAGGAGCCACAGTTTTGGGCGGTTTGTGGGCGTTAGAGTGGGCGTGGCACTCTACTGAAACAAACTTGCGCTGCATAAGAAGCTCAGGAATGCACGCCAAATCTCAATAGCCTAGCTCTCATAGTTTCCGAGATCTCTGCGTTCATCCGGACAGACAGACGGACAGACGGACATGGCTAGATCGACTCGGCTAGTGATCCTAATCAAGAATATATTTACTTTATGGGGTCGGAAACGCTTCCTTCTGCCTGTTACATACTTTCCGACGAATCTAGTATACCCTTTTACTCTACGATAACGGGTATAAATAGACTCTTCTTATGTTTGGAAGTTTTTATTTAATAGCGCTTTAAGGCATCCTCGAAAATGTATGGGTACTCTTTGCTTGCGATCTATTTATTGTGCTTACTTGGAATCAATTCCTAACCCGCAGGACCTTCCACTGGCAAGCGCTCATCTCAATTTTCAATAACATCTAGCCTCCGGTTAGCCTCGCGCTGTCTAGTTTTCATATTGCCGTTTTTTGAGCCCCCCTGTCCACAGATGATAATGTCCTTATCCATTTGCTGTCAAGCGTCCTTGGAGCATGTCATGGCATAAAGTAGGAAAAGGAATCTTCGAGGGCCGGGAGGAGACAGGACCGCGGCAGTGCGGGGCAGAGTTTACTCCTCCATCACGACAGCAATTATACAAATGGCAGTTGCCCCCAGTTCAGCCCCTTTCTCAGCTCGATCCCTCTATTTCTCACCCACTCGCTTAACTCGCTTTCTGTGTCGAGCGTGACCAAAATTTTTAAATTGAAATAAATTTGCCTGCTTGTGTTTCGGCAGTGTCCTTGTTGTCCTTGCCGGCTCCCTCCTCATATCTATATAGTATCGTTATCGTGTTTGCTTAACGTGTTTTCCTTGCCTCGTTTTTGTACAATTCCACAATTTTCCTTGCTGTTGCATAGTTTGCCCTTTTTTCTGCTATTTGAATTATAAACAAATTTGGTTGCCCGAGGCCGGCTCCATGCACGGTCTAATGTCAAGGGTCAGGGACGGGCCCAGACACGTCTGTGTGGTAGTGGAAGGACACGGCCGCTTTATCGCCCGCTTCCTGACAAATATTGACAGCTCAGCCAAAGACAGACGTTTGCACTAGCCAGCTAAATCATATTTAATTAGCAGCAATTTGGGCAATTGTTATAAATGAAGGAACGTGTGGCTGGCCAGCACGGTGGGCCAATTGCGAACAACGGCAATCAAAACTACAAAATATCGGCATAAGCGTAAGCATAGGTATTTTTCGAGACCAGTAAAATTTGAAAACTTAAGATTTGAACAATTTTTGTATTATTAAATTAATAGGAACAGTACTTAAATATAATAGTTCCTTAAAGTATTGAAAACCGTTCTTAAAAATATAATTTCAAGGGCAGAATTTTGTCTTTGTTCGGTGCAATGCATATTCAACAATTTTAACCTAATATATTTTATAGCTCTTGTATAATTCGTTTTTAAGTTATCCTAAAAATATTGCATGACAAAATTTTTTGAATAAACGAATGATTATCAAGTTAATGGTCCCTTTCTTGAATGAAATATAAAAAAAACTTTATTAAAGTTACTGAAATTGTACTTTTATTGTCCTACATGTTTTGGGCATTATAAACTTTTTTAGGCCCCCTCTTTAAGTTTGTTATAAAAAGTATATTTCCAGTTATTTTTGGAAAATGAGGACATCTAAATAATATAAAACCATGGTGTCTAGTTGGCCTAGATGAGGAAATTCCTCCTTGGCAAAGGCAACTTTAACGGCAATACTAAAAGAAAATCCAGACAAAAGCAATTTAAATTTTATTACACACCATTTAGTCAAAGTGCCAGGACTTGGTGAGTGAGTAAGTGTGCGGTGGAAATTATTTATGTAGCCCGTGCGGCCGACAATGTGTTTTTTGTCCGGGGTCCGGTCTTTTCTTCGTTTTTTGGCTGCGGCCCTAAACTTTCATGTGTAAAATATGGCTGCATACTTTGCGGGGCAAGCAGAGCCGTTTACCTCTCGAAGAAAAGTTTTCTGGGGCTTTTCGTGGGAGTCGTTCAACTCTCATTGAAGTCGACTCATTGTTTCTGGCACACGGGTATTTGACGTAAAGCCAGCTGGCCCCTAATGGATTCCCAGATGTGTTTTTTCGGGATAGGTCCAGTGTTTATCAACCTGTTCGTTGACCTAGGGGCAAAATGCTGGGTATGGGATTAAGATTCTTGTTTGAGGTACTTATTAGCTGCTAAGGACCGCCATGGCCCTACCCTCATTTATTAGGCTTCTTTGTGGGGCCAGTTAGCCCGAACCCGAATTCATTTGGCTTACGCAGAGCTTTTCACTTGGCCTTTGACAAATGAAATGGGTTAAAATTATAAGGCTGTCCCTTGATCAAGATTTGCCGGAGATTGTTGACAAACGCAGATTGACTTGATTAGATTAATCACGCTTATGTCGGGTTTGAACTTAATGTCAACCAAGGGACTTTGTTGATTAATTTTCAAGAATGTTCAAATTGCTTGCATGTGAAATTTATGCTTAAAAAGAAATAAATTCAATTCTTTGCTTAAACTCATTCTTGTTCTGGGAAACCTCCTTGTTTATCAATTTAATTTTGTTTCGAGTAAATAAATGTATCCAGCTTATTTGCGAGAATGACTTCGTGGCGTGTTCATTGATTTCTTGCCGCACTATACTTCTTTGCTTCGCTTGAAAATTCCCACAATTTTTGCAAACTTATTCTCAGACTGCCTTGAATTTTCCGGACCCTTCCCGAAGCGCTCCCCGCAAAATGGAAGCCAATGGATGAAAAATTTTTCCACTCAATTGAGCAGCAACTCAGCTGGCAGCTCGACTGAGTTTCATTTCTTTGCCATTCACCGTGCAGCTTCCTCCTTTGACTTTCTGCCTCTTGGCGCCTGCTTTATGCAAAAGCAATTAACTTAACTTTTATTTTCCACCTTTTCAGGAATTCCTCTCGATGCGGAATTTGCATAAAATCGCGAAGGCAGCGGAATGAAGACCAGCAGCTGACCCACTCTTCCCGGCCCTGTTGTTATTTGATTTGGCTATGGTATGTTTGCCGTATTAACAGTTTAGCACATTTTACGGCCGAAACGTGACATTCTGCTGCCCATGAGCAATCTGTTTCTAGGGCATTGTATCTGCATCGGAAAGGCGTTGCCAGTTTTTTGTGTCCGTCGAGGGTTTCCCGTTCTTTGTTGTCCGTTTTTGTCGCTTTCCACTTTTGAAATCCCCTCCACTTCTAGGGTTTTGCTGCAGGATAACAGCTGTTGTTCTGAATATCCTTTGTAGGGGTGTTCCAGAGTTCCTTATCTGGTCGAGAGGCGAAGAATTTTTCGAATTGACTGACATCGAAATGCTCTTGTCCAAATCACTTGAAAAGACAACTAGCTTGCGCAGCGGCAAGGATAAAATGGTGTCATTGTTTGCATTTCTGAGCTCCTTAAATCAGGCTTTGATTCCACTTGACTTGACAAGGATGATAATGGGGTTATTAGGCGATAAACTCTTTGGCCATCAACTGGTATTGTATTCATATTTTAAATTGTATATTTCTCTTAGCTTATGTTCTGGTAACATTTGTAAAAAGCTTCACATTAATGCTTATTAATAATTCCTCAGCAATTAGTGGTTCTTTAACATATAGAGGGGTGATACAGAAATTTCTATGGTTTGAATTTGTATAGGTGCAGGCATGAATTCTAAATTAATTTATACTGAAGAAATTTCAATGTCACCTCTGCTAAGCGTTAAAAGTAAAAGATTGTCGCATCGGTATGGAATTAAAATTTGATATATTTAGATCTTTTTTTATCAAAGCTTCTTTCTTTTTTATGAGATTTTATATATTTAACTCTTAACATGTAACGCTTTAAATATATCTAGTTGGAAATTTAATGTAAAAGGGAATGTAGGCTGACTTGTGTTATTTGTTCAAAGTGGATCTGTGCCAAATGATTAACTTTACCAGATAACGTTTAATACTAGAATTATGTAAATGGAACTCTATAAAATAGAGTACCTTCCGAAGAAAAGGGAAATACATTTACTCAAAACTCAATATTTTTCCTTTGAAAAATATGTCGAGCTTAGATACGTAAGACTGGTTGCCTGTTTGGTTTAATAAAACCAAGTTAAATCTGAACTCAATCTTGACTATTTATATAGTATTGTCAGAGCATTGAAAGTTCGCTGGGGCCTTGAATTAGGATTTTGGAGCCAGGTATACATAAGAACTCGTCCTGGCTGCCATTGTATTGCGCTCGTGCACTTGTAGATGTGGCTGTATGGGTGTCATTGTCTACGTGGCAAAACTTCCGCTGTGGTTTCGGCTGCTGCGGTGGTTTTGGCCGCTTCGGTGGCTGCGCCAACCGGAAGCGCCAAACACTTTCCGGTCACGCAGTCACGAGGTTCGCCCTGCTCTCCGGCCAACAAAAACACAAAGTCTCGAGCAGTCACTTAAGCTTAAGTGTTGTTGTGCGCCAACCATTTTGTGGCCACAACAATAACAATAGAGCCAACAATGAGGGCAACTCAATTTCTATGCGTAGCACATCGCGACTTTTCGCAGGGAAAAGTTTGCCAGAGAGCAGCCACAATTTGTCGAGGAAACAAAAGTTACCAGACCGCTCCTAGTTTTGCATTTGAAATGTGCCAAATAAGTTTTTAATTGAAGAGAACTGGCAGTCGAAGTCGATGGCCGTAAAAATGGGGAGCACTTATTAAGTATACGCACAGTGGCACGCCATTGGTGGTAACATACAAAATATTTGGTTTTTCTCCATCATAAACATACAATAATTATAGCTATAGTTATACCCGTTACTCGTAGAGTAAAAGGGTATACTAGATTCGTCGGAAAGTATGTAACAGGCAGAAGGAAGCGTTTCCGACCCCATAAAGTATATATATTCTTGATCAGGATCACTAGCCGAGTCGATCTAGCCATGTCCGTCTGTCCGTCTGTCCGTCTGTCCGTCTGTCCGTCTGTCTGTCCGTCCGGATGAACGCTGAGATCTTGGAAACTATAAGAGCTAGGCTATTGAGATTAGGCGTGCAGATTCCTGAGCTTCTTACGCAGCGCAAGTTTGTTTCAGCAGAGTGCCACGCCCACTCTAACGCCCACAAACCGCCCAAAACTGTGGCTCCTACAGTTTTCATGCTAGAATACAAATTTTAACTGAAATGTATTGTTCTCATCAATACCTATCGATTGACCAAAAAAAAAGTTTGCCACGCCCACTTGAACGCCCACAAACCGCCCACAAACTTCAAAAAATCGTAAATATGATCGCGGATATCTCGGAAAATAACAAAGATAGAGAAATGGGATTTCAGATTTAGATTCCGTAGGCTTGAGCGCAGCGCAAGTTTGTCACTCGAATATGCCACGCCCACTCTAACGCCCACAAACCGCCCAAGCCTGTGGCGCACACAATTTTCATGCAAGATAAAAAATTTTAACTGAAATGTATTGGTCTTGTCAATACCTATCGATTGATCCAAGAAAAACTTTGCCACGCCCACTCTAACGCCCGCAACGCTTAAATATGTCTGCCGCCGGTAGGTGGCGCATTTCAATCTCGCTCTGCTGCTTGCATATCTCCATTTTCCTTTGGTCCCTTTAGCTGAGTAACGGGTATCTGATAATCGAGGTACTCGACTATAGCGTTCTTCCTTGTTTTAATATGAAATTACTTTTCTTTGTTCAAGTTGTTTATGTGGCGACATCTAAACAATAAATTTGTAAAAAATAATACCTCGAGATCAAACGAAATGAAGTGAATAGTAGATAGAATCAGATGATTTGGAATTTTTAGAATCCTTAATATTACATACATTTCATTGGAGGTTATTGTATTGAAAACAGTGATTCCTTGATTAAATTTTCTAGAAAAATGTACAAAAACGGCTTATTTAATGCAGATATATTATTATTTTACATTGGTCATAGGCTGAGTATAAACGTATCTTACTATTTTCAAACAGATAAATTAACGAATAATAGTTCAGAAGCTTCAAGTCAAAGGCTGTGAAATCAAAGAACTCTGTTATAACATGTGCATTTACTATAATCTACGTATCGTGGCACATGGTTGAGCTTTCCCCCGATTTCTCACACAAATCATTATCGATTATTATCCAAGTCATGTGTATAACGAGCGTATTCGATTTAATGCCCAGTCCATTAGTTAAACAGCCTTGGTCTCGCCACGAACCTGACCCTTCCTTTGTGTCCCGGTGTTAATAAGCCAAAAGTCAATGTGTTAAATGAGCTGTGGGGTCGATTTGACGACGAGGGGATAAAAGGGGTCCGTGAACTTCACGATGGTTCAGAGTCGTGTGAACATCCAATAAAAAAATGGGCGAAAACAAAGGATAACTTTTGGCGTCCAGGTAAAAGCCACAGTTCGACGAGGGTGGATTGAAAGGTTGAATTTTGTGGGGTTATATGGGATAGAAAACGTAATTCTTTTAAATTAAAGGATGTATTTTGGAAAATTTCAAACTTTCTTATGTAATGCATACGTAAAACCTGTTATTTAAGCTTAAGTTTATATTGCCTTCCTGTTTTGTAAGAAACCTGTATAAAGTAATGTAATAAAACTAAAACTAACTAACAGTAGTTTCTGTTTTTATACACAACAACATAAAGTCTACAATCGAAGTGTTTGTTTTAGTAAAATTACCCCTAAACAAATTAATTTAATGATAATGCGTAGGTAAATATTTTTCCCGAGTTTCGGTTCCCGTAATCATTTGCCATTTCGAATGCGCTTGTCGGTTATCGTTTTATGCCCTTTTCTGCCATGTCCTTACAACAAACAATGGGCCAAAATGTGATTTTAGTTTATGCCATTTTGACACGCTAATACACTTCCTCCTTAGCCCGATTTTGCCATTTGAGCGAAGAGCAGGCAGTTATAATCTGAGGCATTGTTGCCCGAATCCATTTGCCATATTGCCAGCTACGAGAAGAGCTGGCTGAATAACTTGCACTCGAGTGCACTTTGCCTTCATCATGATCATCCCCATCGACGTCGATGTTTGGCATTCAATTCAATTAAGTGAGTTCAACTTTTGTGCAAAGGAGGGAGTAAGAAAAAGCCAAGGATAAAGTTGATTCTAGTACGAGTATCCGCTGTCTACCTTATAATTGTATCCATTTGTTCTCATCAAACTTTTCCGATTCGTAGGTTATTTGACTTTTCTCACGACTTTATCTTTGTAGGCGCGCCCTTAACAAACCGTTTAGGTGTAAGTTACCACCTCTGCTTTAAGTTGTTTAAGATACATACATAGATTATAATTCGCCATTTTTTTGTAGAAATAAAAAAGTAGCTTAACAATTTGTTTTTCAAACACAATCAGATAATTTTGGGAGTGACTTTAAATAAATAATTTACAATTACCAATTGAAGTGGGAAAGTACTTTAATATAAAATATTTATATAAAAAAATCAAAACTAAAAAAAAACAACGAAGAACGCTATAGTCGAGTACCTCGACTATGTATCAGATACCCGTTACTCAGCTAAAGGGACCAAAGGGAAATGGAGATATGCAAGCAGCAAAGCGAGATTGAAATGCGCCACCTATCGGCGGTAGACAGATATAAGCGTTATGGGCGTTAGAGTGGGCGTGGCATATTTTTTTTGGGTCAATCGATAGGTATTGACAAGACCAATACAGTTCAGTTAAAATTTTGTATCTAGCATGAAAATTGTGGGCGCCACAGGCTTCGGCGGCTTGTGGGCGTTAGAGTGGGTGTGGCATATTTGCGTAACAAACTTTCGCTGCGCACAAGGCTACGGAATCTAAATCTGAGATCCCAATTCTCTATCCTTGATAGTTTCCGAGATATCCACGTTCATATGTACGATTTTTTGAAGTTTGTGGGCGGTTTGTGGGCGTAAAAGTGGGCGTGGCAAACTTTTATTTTTATCAATCGATAGGTATTGATGAGAACAATACATTTCAGTTAAAATTTATTTTTTATTTATCTATTTATTTATTCTAGCATCAAAACTGTAGGAGCCACAGTTTTGGGCGGTTTGTGGGCGTGGCACTCTACTGAAACAAACTTGCGCTGCGTAAGAAGCTCAGGAATCTGGACGCCAAATCTCAATAGCCTAGCTCTCATAGTTTCCGAGATCTCAGCGTTTATCCGGACAGACAGACAGACGGACAGACGGACAGGCGGACAGACGGACATGGCTAGATCGACTCGGCTAGTGATCCTGTTCAAGAATATATGTACTTTATGGGGTCGGAAACGCTTCCTTCTGCCTGTTACATACTTTCCGACGAATCTAGTATACCCTTTTACTCTACGAGTAACGGGTATAAAAACTCTGTATGTTTAATATATATAATAATGATAATGATATAGTAATGATGGCACTTGAAGGGTTTTGGAGTGTAACCGTTGTATGGTTTTCAAATGCTGAAAGTACTCATCGAAACGTTTCAGATCTCATTTGGCGTTCTCCTAGGCTAGCATGCGATTGCATATTATAGGAATGTAAAGATTTCAAGTAAAAATTGGCTATGTCTTGAGAGCCGAGTGCAATTTTCGGTTCATGTCTTCAATATTTTTGTAGGTATAGACATAATGATTAAAATGCAAAGCCATGTCTTATTTTATAATTTCGAAAATAGTCCATATTGTATTTAAGGTATTTAAATACCAACTCCTATATTTCCATTGCATATTTGAGTCAACATTTTGACAGTTACTTCTTCTTCATTGAACCCCTGTACCTGAAATTCAAATTCAAATATACATCGAGTTTTTTGACAAATCTGTACCATAAACACACCCAGCGTAATTAATCGGTATATAAAAGATAAAAACATCGTTTTGAGACGGATATAACATTATACTTCAAAGTTTTCCAAAGAGTTTTTGAATTAGTCTTGGTGTAGTTCTTGGCTACTGGCTGACCTTCCTCTAGTTAAGCCAATCCGAATTGATCCACCTTTTTGCTCCCGCCATCTGTGGTCCTCGGCCCTGGAAATTTCATTTGTGCATTCCGGTGATGCCGATGTCGCTGTCGCTGCACTCTGTTGCATTTTATAAGCTCTACGTGGCAGCAATCACCCCGAGGAAAACTGCACTTACTCCTCCCCAGAGGGTCCTGCTGGCCATGTGAAACGTGGGCGCCATCGGTTTTTATTTTGACCAATAAAAGTACTTGGTGCATGCAAGTTTGTTGTGATTGTGCGGCCAGCGGAGCGTATGAGCAATGTCATGTTAAGCAAGAACTTACAGGACCCGTAAATTGGGGCAGTATTTCTAGGTTAATTGCTCTCCACAGGGTCTTCGAGTGTTAGCTAGTGCATTTCAATAATTTATTAATGCACTTGGTAATGGGAAAATCTTGTCCCATTATTCATCAGATAGTGCAATATAATGTGACGTTCTTCTAACCTTTAGAACTATATAAATGGGTTCATGTTTGTCTTTTTTTAGAGTACCTAATAAAGTTAAATTAATAAAGTCAATATGCAAACCCAAAAGATGTTAACAAAGTTTTTCTAACCTTTAGAACTATTTAAACCTAAATACATGTGTCTTTTTAATAATGTTTAATTAATAAAGCTTAAAAGCATACCCAAAAGATGTTTACTCGTATTACCATTTAAGTTTAAAGCATAAAAAAATATTGTTTAAATCAGGGAACTGTTTTTTAAGTGTATAAAACACAGAACGACTATGCAATTCTCGGTCAATTAGTTATCAGAGTCTAGCCGAGCTTCGCTTGGTTAACTAGGAATTTAAATAATTTATTGCAACACTCGAATCCTGTATTTATTCGACCTCAAGACCCGAGGTAGCTAGCCCGAAATCAAAGCCGTATATTGCAGCTCAGGAGACCTCCTGCCAGTTTTCACATCCTTAATTCCGTTCATTTGGAACCCAGCAGAGAAACAGGCACTTGGAGGACTGAGAGCTGTCGTCAATGTCTTTGTGGCACCGCTGGGTTTGTGGGAAATCAGGGTCGGTTTCCGGTGCCCCAGTCTAATAATTTATGCAATTGCTGTATGCAGGAGGGTCGCCACTCGGCTGCCATGATGCAATTGTCAGCATTTGGCTTCGTTGGCACCGCAATCGCGAGTAATTGTGGAATGCCGCGGGGCACCAAACTCGCACAGCAAAAAATAAAAAGGGGAACAGGAGCTGGAAGCCAGCGTTGATGCTGATGTTTTGTGGCCTCAATTTGCTTAAACAGGCAATTAATATGCGCGGCAACGTTGTAAACAATGCCACCGGGGAATCGCGGGATAACCCCTCTTCAACCGCTTTCACTAATGGCCGGAATAAACACACTTTTGTGCGGCTCTTGTTTGGCTTAATTCGAGTTAATTTAATTTACAATTCAGCTGACATTTCAGTGGAAATTCCTGCAACTGCGCTATCAAATCGACTCCTTTCGCCCGACCATGTAAATGTTACTGTGATCCATGATAACGAACACAAATCCCTGGTTGACCTTGACGACTCTTTGGTCGTTGTCGCTCCCAACATCGGTGTTCACTAAAAGTAAAAAATACCCCTTCAGGTTTTTATCAATTTGGTTTGGCATATCAAAATATATTATTTGATTATGAGTTTTCAATAATTGTATTTTGATAGCACAGTAGGTAAATCATCAACTAATTCAGATTTTCGGCTTTACTTAACATTAACTTACTCAACACCCGATTTGGCTTGGATTCCAGAGAGTTGTACTGCTTAAACCTGGCAACATCCGTTTTCTGATCGTCATCAATGTCGGTGAAGACTTTCTTGAGACCCAGAGCCTTTAGGGCCAAATTCAAGTCCATGGTTTCTTGGACCGTAAAAAGGGGTAAGAACAGGTGAGTCTCCTCCGCTTTTCTCAGCTGTATTTTTAAATATTTATCCAGATTTTGTAATACTTTCTGGGTGCTTAGCTGTCGCCTGGGAATTAACACCAGCATGCCGATATCGGTCTTAGAAAATGGTATCATAACAGCCCGGACTTCGTCATCGTTGAAAAACTGAAGGGGGGCTACAGTGTACATCATTTCGACTTTATAAACGTATGGTGCCTTTTTGGGCCTCGCCATACTAAAAATTTGTGTAGTCAGCGATTTGAACCGATGTTTCCACGTACATGACATAGAAATTCCTTGCAGTCCCATAATTTTAGTGATGTTGGTTAAATCGTGTTTGTCAACCATGTGATGTCCACCTTTATCAAAGGATTTATGAAGCCACTTCTTGATTTCTTCATTTGACTTGAGTCCGTCTCTAAAGTTTATGTTCTCTACTTCAACACCGATTGATTTACTAATTTTCTTCATGTGCTGTGATTCATTGTGGTCCGGTGACAAGTAAAGTCGATTTGCCATCTTCAAGTCCTGCTTAATAGCCTTTAAACGAGCATTCCCGAAAAAGGATAAAATCTTGGCATGACGACGACCAGTATATCGAAGGGCTCGGGCCAATTGATAGTCCCTGCGATTGTTCTTCCCCAGATAGAGAATTGTTAGAGCCTGGTGAATTGCATACGGGGAGACCACAAAGTCTTGCGACAAATCTTTACTGCTCAGCTGCTTTATCAAATTAGTTTGGAATCGATTCTCGAAAACTCCTTCAGCCAGAACCAACATGAGAATACAATATAGAAGGGGTGTATTCATTTCAACCGCAGTAATGTGACTAATTATTTTTCAGTTTGGGTTTCGAAAAGCAATAATTGCATTAGGCACACTTTCAAATTCAATGGAACAAAAATATAAAAAAAATATGTCGTGTCCCGACTAGCGAATGATAATTACAATTTTTTCCCAGAAATGTACACACTACTATAAAATTAATTTTATCTGTCCATTCATTTCTAAAATTGAAGTGTTTTTCAAAATTGATCTGATGTTATAGAACCTTTTTAGGATTTAATAATTTAAAACATTATTTAAAGAAGTTGTTTAAACAAAAGAAAAAGCGACAAGAGGGTTTATAATAACAAACTAATTTATATACTAAGCAATTAAATCGGATCGAATTTAAATTAGCGCGGATTTTTATAAGATGGCTGAGTTAAATTGATAAATATAAGGTTATTGAACTATTTTAAAAAAGTAGTTGTAAGAATTCTTTATAATCATATGCAATAAGTATTCTGAAAATAAAGAAAACGGGTTGGATTGCTTAATTTCCTAATGCGTTTACGATAATATTGCAGAGGATTGCAGAAGGATTCTAGCAAAAGGACCACCACCTTGGGAATTATAATTAGAGAGCGGATTCTTAGCAAGTGAACTCTTCAAAAACATGGCTAATTATTTTTCCCTAATAATTTTATATTTTTAGATACCCCTTATTTGCTATTTTCATAGTGGAGCCTCATTAATAATTTTCCTTAATTGTGAACTGTTAAATTAATCCACTTGTCTATGTTTCTGAAGGATTCACTAGCCTCATGTCCGTTTGCTGGCTACCGCGGCTTAAAATTGGAAATATAAACAAAAGTTTTCCAAATTCTGGATCCTTTTCTAAAATTGCTTGTGTAGAAGAGCATTTTTGTGAACACATGACCATTAAGATCCTTGAGCATTTAGCAAACCAATTTTTGTAATAAGTTATACAAAAACTTTTTCTTTTTACCAATATTAAGCCAACCTGCTCTCGTATTCTCCAATTAAACGGGGTTACACAGCCAAGTTTCATAATTATGTTAACACCATCTCTACGGCAACACCCCAGCACTTCCGATTCTATTCCATCTCGGCGAGTTAACCGACTGCAATTTTAAATCCGAGCTCAGCTCGTGGCATAAAGCGTTTGAGCGCTCATTGCATTTTAATGGCATTTTGAAGCGCTGATGTTCCAGGACAGCGAGCAGCAGAGTGAAGGGAGAAAGTCGCATTGGCAGTGGCTGAGGAGTCGATTTAGATATGCTGCCACACAACGCCCACATGCAGCTTCATGGCTATCTAAAGCACTGAGAGAAAAATACACAATTTGGGGAAAGAGTTTATTGTCGTCGTAAAGTACGCCTCACAGTGTAATATATTTTCGATTTCAAGACGTAAAACCCAAGGTTAGGCAGGAAAGAACGCTGTAGTAGAATGCCTCGACTATCAGATACCCGTTACCAAGCTAAGGGGTCATTATCTCTTTATAAATGGTCTGGTTTAAACAATTTCTAGGTGGGTATTGATAAACAAAAAATCCTATTTGTACTTGTACAAAATCTTTAAAAATGTGCAACAGAGTTAGAGTTTCTGTTGAAATTGTTATTCTAGCACTAAAACTGTAAGCGCCTTACGGACGGACGGACAAACGGACAGATGAAGTTACAAACTTTCCGACAAATGCAATATACCCCTTTACCTTTCAAAGGTATCATTTCCATATATCAACATAAAAGGTATTTTATACAACGCTTTAAGAGTAAAGAAAGTCGTATAAAAAGACTGATAGTCTCCAAAAACTGCCTTAAAAGTTCCTGAGCACCTGTACAATCAGTTCTCGAATTTGTTTGCTCTGTAGAGCTGTTTTCCGAAGCGTTTGCCACTTTGTTGTGCCGACTTCTGTTTATCTCCGTCGCTGCCATTGGCCGTGGGGTTTCCTTGGGCTGCCCACGAAGTTGGGAGAGCTGGGGAAAGGCGGCAGGGATCCTGGCAGCAAGAAGCGAGGTGCTAAGGATCCAGGAGCCACGGCCGAGTCGCAGGCGCTGGCTTTGCCGCTCTGTGTGTGGCATGTCAGTGAGCACTTACACTAATTTCCAGTTATTTGCATGCAAAATTACCCGGCACCGGCAGAAGCAGCGCCAATGGGAACGACAACGACTCCACAGGAGCAGCCACACTAACCAGCACAAACAAGCCTAGCTGACACCAACAAAGATGGTAACTGGTCCTTGCTCTCTCGACACCGGAAACAAATTGTGTGGGTTGCTTATAATTCGATGCATATATTGTACTGATTTCCTATCATTCATAGCTACAATGTATTCTATAAATTTGAAGAGTTTGTTAACGCAGTACCCGAGTTTTCATATAACATAATTGTAAATGAATAAGTTTATAAATATTCGTAAATTTATTGTGCTATTACCCGCAGTATTAAAGTATTGTGTTATACTTTCAATAAAATGTTTTAAATTTGAATAAAATGTCTAAGATTTGTTAAAATCTTAGAGTTTCTGTGATGCCCAGTGTTTTTTCTACATTTTTTCAATTGAAAAATGTATATATAAAATATGTTTTACTTGATCAAGAACTGATTAATTAAACTATTTTTTTATTGAAATAAATATGCTTTTCGCATATGCTTGAATTTTTCTTTGTAGGTTCGTATTTAATGACCTTTTCTCAGTGCACATCCCGTCCATCAGCCAATTAAAAGGAGAAAATTATGTTAATTTTGAGAGGCCTAGGCTGCACTGTCATTTATCATTTGGCCCCGATTTCCCGTCATGGCTCAGGCCACTCCATACCCGCCGAGCTCATTATAGGTACCACCCACTCAGACCGGGGCACCGAAATCCACCTCCGTCCTTTGCCACTGACTTAATGCCCGTGATTGGCATTTGCCACTACGCCTACGCCTGACGGCAATTTTTATTCATTCGCCTTGCAGCAGGACGAAGGAAATATCGTGTGGGCGTGGGCACTTGTACCAGCTCACACATGCAACACCCACCCACTCGGGAACCCACTCACCCCGAAACTCGGTCCTCAGCGAGGACATCAATAATTTATATAGGAATTTGATAAATTATTTCGTACGACAGTCCTCTGCTGCCGCAACTAAATAAGTTAATTTGTCATAGGCAAGCCCTACAAAAAATTGTTCAGACATGTAAATGGTCTCGATGGGGTTTTGGCTTAGCTTTTGGTTCAGCTCTGATAGGGAATACATAATAAATTTGTTATTAATGGCCTAGACATGTGTACGTAGGATAAACTAGATTCGTGTCCTCTTTATGCGGAGGGACGACCGTCAGCAAGTTGTGGAGTTTTTTATTGCGATGCCCTGAATATTGCGATTTATGGAAAAATGATCTGCCCTATTAATTGGGAGTGGTTTGGTATTTTATTTATGGCTTATGTTTTACATATATACTAAATTCAATTTTCGCAAAAGCCTTCAAATTCAAGTTTTACTAAGATTAAGATTTATTTTAATTGATCGATTGAAAAGTATAATATTAATAAAATATATGATTTCCATCCAATAAATTAGTTTTTTATTGCTTAATGGGTGCCAAATGTAACTATATTTTAAAATAACCCATATTAGCCTTGTTTTCTTTTCCATCATTTCACGACGTAAGAAGAAAGAAATTACCTTTACTTTACTTGGGAAATGTTCTTATAATGTGTATAACATCTCTTTAACTTCTCTATAAGCAAGTTCATTTCATGCAGACTGTTTGGAAATTCAATGCTCAATCCTTAAACCATCTTTGCTTTGAGCCACCAACCGCATTACCCAGTTAGTGCTCAATCCGATTTTCTTTGCAAAGGTTAAGTTTTACGGACTTCCACCACTTAATCTCTTGGCCCGGTTCAATTGCAAGTTAAACAACTCAATTTGCCCCGGAGAAGCTATCGAATATGGACAGGCGATTGCACAGGCTATGGCGAACCGATTGCCAAACAAAGGATACGGCCACTCCCACTCCGCCCACTGGGGGCACACACACACTCACGCACTTGCTAGGAGGGGGACAATCAATGCCATTTCCTGCGACTAGATGGGACTAGCAATAACAGCAAAAACAAAGGCGACAAACTGGAAAACAACAATTTAATTAAAAATTTATAAGCGTGTCGTTGTCTTGGCAAACAAGCAGCCAAACAAAGCAACAAAAGCAACAATCTGTTGCTGCAACACCCACACGAAGGCAAACAGCAACACCAACACAATCGCAGAAAGGGTGAGCGAGAGGACAGCGGAAGTGGAGCACTCGAGCGCCCCCTGGCGGTGGAAAACGACGGCACACATGAGCGAACCGGAAATGGCCTGCTGCCATTGTTCTTGCCGCCATTTTCCGCCCCCACCCCTGCCATTTCGACTCGGCTCATTTGCTTTCGAGTTCCTGGCTTTGTTTAGACTTCTGCCGACTAATTACTGGAACTGGAGCTCCACTCTGAGCACCCATTGAGCTTAATTAGCACGAAAAAAGTTTCTCCCAGCCGCAGCGACATAATTGAAATGTTTACGTTTTGTTTCGCCGTTGGCTTCCCCTGGCTGGGTCTTGCTTTGCATTTGCTACAAAAAAGTTTTGTTTTTGCTCCCCATTCATTTCAATTAATTTGCAATTTTGTTAGATCATAATTCTATGCATATTCCGTAAGAAGCTCCCACTTCCGTTTCCCTTGGCCTTTGTTTTGGTTATCCTTTATGCTCATTATAAAAGCGAGGAATTACCTAAAGCCAGTCGACATTGCCGGTGTGCGAGAGTATTGTTCTGGCTGCGTAATTTATGGGACAACCCTGGTTATAATCTTAGCGAAGAGAACGCTCCTGGGTCGCCTATTTTTAAATGGATCTACTTTGGGTCGACCTTCAAAAATAAAGCAGATAATTTACGACTTTGAAAGGTGGCGGTGGCGCGGTGATTGATGGTAAATGCGTACTTAAGGCAACT
Source organism: Drosophila subpulchrella (assembly GCF_014743375.2). NCBI lineage: Eukaryota > Metazoa > Arthropoda > Insecta > Diptera > Drosophilidae > Drosophila > Drosophila subpulchrella. The sequence continues at coordinate 5,967,879 of NC_050612.1, read as the reverse complement.
AGCAATTTCCTGATTAAGAGATAAACACAGAGGCCTATTCCGCTCTTGACTTTTGAGGAACTTCATGGAATTGCTTTTAAATATAGCACAGTACTTAACAATGTAATATCTTGGCCAATATATGCAATCTTTCCAAATTAGAAATATTCTATAATGTTGTTTTTCCAGTTTATCTTGAGCTATGGCTTAATGGCTCAATTGTCTTTTGATCATTTACATAGACTGAACTTTTTCTACAAGGTATCCACCAAAAATGTTGGTGGATATCATTAAACCCCTTATGATTTCCCAAGCCATTTGTTTACCTTAAGGTATTCTTTAACTAAAATGCCTTACCCACTTAAAGTTTGCAAAAACATTTTTGCAAGGAGCCAAAACAAATTTCTTGCTTTCCTCTCCCATTCTTCATCAGTTCATTTTACTCAACGTGCGCCACTTATTTATCTCCCCCCACTTTATCACTTCCCCATCATTTTTTTCTCGGTGGCGTTATGGGTAGCATATTTTTTGGCGCCCGCTGTGGGGCGGAAAATTGCGGGGTTTACATTTCAATATCAGGGGCGTCTGTAAGACTCTTAAAAGCTTTGCCAATTGTTGAATATTTTACAGTTTTTTATTAGCTTTGTGTGTTTACCGATTGTCGCAAAAGGTTGTTCTGCTTGCTTACTTACGTACTACATATATATGTATGTGTATACCCGAATACGGGTTTATATCCAACATGTTCGCACGGGGGCATTAAATGTGTCGCCGTTTGCTCGCCTTTTTCGTTGATTTTTTTTTCTGTGATTATTTCTCATTAACAGCAACGCAGAAAACTGCGCTTATAATATTTTTGTTTTTTTTCTCCTTTCTGGCCCCGTTTTAATGGACACGGACCGTTGAGTTTAACGTCTCGTGCCAGTTGCCGTTGTTGTTTTTGCTTGGCCGGGCTTTCTTCCTTTTCTCACAAATTAGTCGCACGAACATTTTGCCGCTTTGCTGCCGCTGCTCTGGAAAATTGTTTGCAACATGCAAAGCGGCGGCCGCAAAATAGGCCGACAGAAAGCCCCATAGCCAAACCCAGACCCTCGGCAGACCTCGATGCTTTCGAGTGAAAACAAATATGCACTAGAGGTGGCAGCGTGCCTGGAAATAGGGGACCCCAAACTATCTATACACTAGGAGAAAGTCCAGAGCATCTTAGAAGTCAGTTTTTAATGTGTTGATGGCAGTGGACTTTCAAAACAGTTCTAAACATCTTCGTCGTTGTAGAAGATTGCCATGGAAATCAAGAGTTCTTATGGAATCCTTCAAAAATGATGCATTTTGTTCAAAACACGATGACGCAGTAAATAAAAATATAAATATAAATTTAAATCTTATCCGGGTTGGTGATGTACTAGAACTTAAGGGGAGCGATGGTTTCTTTTCAATCAATCATTTTTCTAAGTGCACCAGGATTATGTGCCTTTCTGTATCACGTGCCCATATTCTGCCAAGCAGAAGGACCAGAAAGCCGGGACCAGGAATGCTCCTGTCAGCATTCCTCGGTGTCGTCCCAGCCAGACTGACAAATACACAAAGAGACATGCCACACTCGGGGCCCTTATCCCCTCGAATCCCCTTCCACTTTTCCCATTTTTCCGAGTCCTTCGTCCTTCGCCGTGCATGCCACTCTTTTTTCATCGCTGCGGCTGCTTACACGAAATGAATATGGATTTCCTTTTAATTACAACTCCATGGCCCGCACAAAGCCTTTCACATTCTTTTCCGCGGCCTCGGCTATTTATTCCTGCAGCTATTTTTAGCCGAAAGTCTGAGCCGGCTCAGTTGCATAGATTCGACGTGTTTTGGTATCAGATTTCCCCGTGTCTACTGCCAATCAGAGCGACAACAATGGAATCCCATCTTCTCGGGATGTTTACGTCCGCCTTATGGATTTAAATGCCACAATGGCAACGGATTTATGGGTGGCAGAATTTGAATGTGTATTCAAATGAAATCTGTTGAATGCCAATATTTATGTGTTGTCTGTTATCAAGGTGCTTTTTTGTGGGGGAAATGGGCAGAAAGACTTGGGGCTTGCATATTTATGTAAATCCTATTTTATGGAAAGCGATTATATTGTTGGATGTGGCTCTGTATTTTACATATTGTTCAATATTTTGTATTCATTGATTTTAGATGTAAGGTATTGTAAGCTTTAAAGAGATTATACTTTAAAATCAAGTCTGTTTCTTAGAAATATATAAAAAGGCTCTGAAAATTACAATTCTCATCTGTTCTGTGAAGTTAAAAGGGTATTACCTGCAGAATGAGGTACCATTCAAACAATGATGTGTTCTGCAGTATTCTATATACAGCATACTGCAAAAGTCGAAAACCAAATACTCAACGTTAAGCGCCTTTTCAAATCAGTTCAAGGCGCATAATTGGCAAATTTCCAGCTATTCACCCGCCCACAACTCCATTAGGCTCATCAAAGAACATTCCTGGCTAATCCCCCATTTAGTTAATGCTTGCTTACCGGTGATACAGATTATTATTTCATTATCCGGAGGCGCTCGGCTCGGTTGTACTAAGAGCGTTTTATGCTGAGCAGATTGTGTACGGTCGATATGGAACCTTTAGCAAGCACATAATTTCATACGGTATACGGTGCCTGAAAGGTATAAACACTGGCGATATTCGCATACACATGCTACCTGTACGTGTGGGCTTGTAAAAAACAAAAGCAATGGCCGTTGGCTTCGACATGTTCATCTTTTGCTCGGATGAGCTGCCTTCGCCTCTCCGGGCTGTTTAAATATGTATTGCTTTGCATATTTTATAAACTCCACGTGCTTTTTCAGACAACACTTACTCACCAACACCCCGCACACAAACCACCGCCCACGGAGGCACACTCGCAATTCGCGTTTGCTAACTCGATAATATTGATTGGTTAAGAGAAGCCGAGGATGAACAGGAAATATGCCTGGTACTTTGTCGGAAAGCCAAAACAAAATTCGAAAACCTATTGCAAGTAGTTCGGAAAATCCATTTTTTTTAATTTTTCCAACGTATTTTATATTGAATATAAAAAAAGTACAAGTTTACAAGTTTCCATTCTGTTTGAAGTCTAGAAATTTAAGGTCTTTGAATTGATTTAAGGCTAGGAGCATCTTCTTTTGTACTATCAAAAATATATACAAAGCGTCTTTTTAAGACCAAAATATTAAAAAAAAAATATTTTTTTTAAACCCCAGAATTCTTATGAAAAATTTGTATAAAATGATATAATACCTTTTTTACCACGTATTTTAAAACCTTTTCAACTGATTTAAGAAGACTAGGCACTTCAATCAGCTTTTAAATATTAGGTATCTTTGGGAAAACTAAGCCAAAATGATTCGCGATAGGTGATATTGCATCATAAAAGTAACATCCTTTTAAAAGACTGCGCAATTGGGCATCTCTGCTGCACAGGACTCGGGTTTCGGATCGAAAAGTGAGTCGCAGAGTCTCTTCCAGGGTCAATATTGGTAATGTGGGTCATCAACTTACCATTTCGCAGGCTCCACCGCAGCGAGCGTTGGTTCCGTGGTCCGCGCCATCGCGATAATCCTTTGTTCGCTGATATGGGGCGTTTTAAAACGCGCGCGTTTCTGGCCGCTCTTTTCTGATTTTCACCTGCTTTGTGTTTTGGTGTGTGGTTGTGTACTTGACAAATTGTTATGGCTGTTGTTTGCTTGTTAGTTGCCGGTTGCTTGTTTTTTTACACTTTTTGCCACTCACTTTGGGGATGCTGATTAATGGCCCTTCGGTTGATCGTTTCACATGTGCATTAGACGCTCCATTTTTGTATATGACCGCGACACATTGCCGAGGATTATGTGATTCTTCCGGGCACTGGATAAATATTTAATCATTCAATTTCCGAGCGCCGCAAATGAGCAAATTACAACGGAGAAAAGGGAGGAAGTGGACTCAGTTTTCCCCGCTTGGCCATTTAAGGCGACTTCCACCGCAGATCCATTCGCATTATCAGGTTTTGGCCAAACCCTATAACGCCCCTCCGCCCACCGACCACGCCCCTTTGGCTGCAGAGTGTCTCAAGTGCGCCATTAGGCGTTTGTTAATGGCCTTTTACCGTTTTGCTGCTCATCTCGTAGCGCCATGCAACGAGACACTTGGAAAAAGGGGTATGTTTTCACGAGGCCAATATCTTTTTTCAAAATAAATTTTCTTAAAGTACAACTTTTAGTTACCCCTTTTTCCTTATTTGTATCTAAGCCAATTATTTTAAGAAAATTTATTTCTAACCTTTTACTCTTCTTTCTTAATATTTGAAATATTTTGTCCTAAAAATACCTGTTTTGACGTTAGTTTCTTAAGACTTGGTTAATCTAAACCTTAGTAATATATCCAAAAACTTTAAAAATTACTTTATATTCACTCACAATATGACAAAAAATACAAAAATAGTTATGTTCCATGTAGATTATTCATTTTGAGACTGTTAAGGATAGTAAACTCTCGACTCTTTTTCATTGGACATTCTTGATTTGCGATCTTTTTTTCCGTGTGCAGCAACAAACGCGCTGTAAACTCATTTAATATGCTTAATGACGTCATGTGTGCGCTGTTTTAAGTAGCCTCCCCCTTTTCGAACGTGTGTGTTAGCCCCACCCTGCATGCGACAATTCTCAGTTGCCTCTTCTCTGTTATTGTCACTGCCGATGTTGCTGGATTTTGCTGGGTTTTTGTTTTAGGGGCACTCCTCTTTTGTTGATTCTCAGCCTTCATTGTTGCGTTGGTCATTTGAAATGCAGATGGCCTTGGACGGCTTAGCCCCTGGCTCCACTTTGAATGCTCCGCCCAAAATAGTCTCGCTAAACTCTTAACAAAACTGCGAATAGTTGTGTGAATGGCAGCACAGCCTTGGGGGAATCTCACTAACTTTGCCATAGAATTTGCGAGTCAAAGGAGCCCAGAGTCAAACGGTCTTCATGGTTTCCTTTTAACTTTTTGGATTATGACCTCGAATCAATGCTGATTTGGCAGTTTTTCTGCTTCGCATGTTAGTAAAACTATGGGAGGCGGAAGTCTTTAGCTGCACGAGTTTCGTTAGTGAAATATAATATTTAAGGATCTCTTGAACTATGTTGTTTCTTAAAACCACACTATGTCTTAGGCCTTACATTAAATATAGGTTAATGTAAAGTTTTTGCAATGCTTCAACTTAATATTTCCTCAGTTTATAGAGATCTTCATATATGTAAATCGTTAAAATAGAAATATCATTTACTTCTAAGAAAACAAATTGTTGTCGAAAACCCATTATTCACATTCTATTTTTGTTGAAAATAAACATTTTTGAAATGAATACAACCTTTATTTTCTTTTTCACTTTAACTATTCTTGCGGCATAGGGAGATCTTCAAGTTCTCTGTAACTCTGCCCAGCAATCCGGTTCAACATTCCCTTTAATTCAACTATCTTAATACTTTAGTTTGGCTGACTATGCATGGCTGATGAGTTAATGTCCTGTATTAATTAAATGCCACAGACGCTCCTCTGGGAAGTGCAAACTGCTGGAGTTATTTACTGACCCAAGACCTTAAACACGTTATATTCCGCTGGTCATGTAGCCGTCTTGGCCTGCCATTTAAAGCCAGTTGGCTGACACAATCTAGTGTTGGCTTTGCATGTTCCACAGCCCACTTACTGGTGGTAACAAGGCTCGGTCTGGCAGCTGACTTAGCCTCCCGAGCTGGCCTGTTTTCCCCGAAAAGAAGTTCACTCCCTTTCGCCGCTTTAACAGCACTTTTGTGGGTTTTGTTTAATTTTGATCGTCGTGTTATTCAAATATGTAGACACTCACACGCACTCACACTAGAACCGAATGGCAAAGAAATTTCCACTCCTCGAATTCGGGGAGCAACTCCCCATAAAACCAGTTTCTGTTTTCTATTTTTTGTTTTTTTTTTTTGCTTTTTGGTTAAAGAGGAAGTTCTGGCCGAAACCGAGGCGAAGTCCGAAACTAAATCGAAGCCACAACTGTCGGGAGCGAACGATTCTGGGGAGAGGTCCACGTCCGTTCGGGAACAGCTTGAGCAACAAACTGTTGGCCAAAAGGATTTTTTGGTTCTTGGAGTCGGCCAAAGCTCGTCGGGCTCGTGTTGGGGGCACGCTGTTGCTATTGGCAATGAAAGCTTTCCGCGCTTTCCCCCACCCGCGCGCTGTTTTCCACCATTTTCCATGTGCGGCAGGACACGTGCGGAGCTTTTTAGCACGTGAGTCGTGTGTGTTTTACGCCTGGACAACGGCCGTGTGGCATTTTCGGAAACCTTTCTCAACAAGTGGAAAGCTTTCAATTTGCCATTAATTAGCGCCCGTCCGCTAATTGAATTTTCATGGCCACGACAACGGACAGGCACTAATTTTCACTTTTTTTTGGCAACTTTCAAACCGTTTCAACTGCGCTCAGTTTCAGTTTCAACCTGTTGACCAGCTTGTGGGTGGCACTGCCAGTGGGTGGCGCAACTTTCGTCCTTACACCGTTTCGCCCAGCAGCAGGGACCTTGCCTCGCTCTTGAAAACGGCAACAAGCGGGCGGGAGTCGGCTGAAATATTTATGCACGTAAGGTCATCACAGCTATTTGGCTGCACTCCGCTCAGCTGGCACTAAAAATAAGTCGGTAAGTAGATATAAGTATAATTCTCGTAGCACACTCTCTCGCACACATATTTCGCAAGTTTTCGTCTGGCGAGGCAGGCGAAATTTTTGAAATTTCGTGCCTTAATACTTTGGCAAGGTCGTGGCGCTGAGGCCCTTGTAGAGTGTCCGACAGCAATGGAAGGTCTATAATTGAAAAATAATTGCAATAATTGTATCGTGGTCATATTTTGCCGTGTTCTTACAGTCCAAGTGATGATGAATGGTGTGTTATGGAAGACAAAGAAGTGAGTCAAAACTCAGTCATAATTTTTGTGCATATGTTTTTCAAGAAAATACTCAATAGCCCACACATAAAGTTTAAAGGTTAATACAACTTTAGCAACTTTAAAATCTCTATAAAATCAGGCTTTTGACAGCATTTAAATAAAATTTGGTCATCAAGAAAAAACTTAAAAATAACTACATTTTTTAATAGCATGCTTTAGTTAAATATAAGATGGTGGTATAGGTTAATCAAAAAAAAAATATTTTATTCATTTATAGAAATAATTTAGAAGAGCTTTAAGTACCCGCAAACTTTAAATTATAAAATGTCTAAGATATCAAGCTTTTGACAACTTTCAAACACCAATTTATCATCAAGAAAAAGCTCGAAAATAACAGTATTTTATAAAGGCAGGCTTTAGTTAAATATAAGATGGTGGTAAAGCAAAAGCACAATTCCGGTGGTGTTTTCAAAAGCTTCAAAAGCATGTCTCAACGATGTATTGTAAATGTAGATTGTTTCTAAAGTTTTACTGAAGTCCACCAGTGGATATTTATACCCGTTACTCGTAGAGTAAAAGGGTATACTATACCCGTTACTCGTAGAGTAAAAGGGTATACTAGATTCGTCGGAAAGTATGTAACAGGCAGAAGGAAGCGTTTCCGACCCCATAAAGTATATTTATTCTTGATCAGGATCACTAGCCTAGTCGATCTAGCCATGTCCGTCTGTCTGTCCGGATGAACGCTGAGATCTCGGAAACTATAAAAGCTAGGCTATTGAGATTTGGCGTGCAGATTCCTGAGCTTCTTACGCAGCGCAAGTTTGGACAATACATTTCAGCGGCTTGTGGGCGTTAGAGTGGGCGTGGCACATCGCTGCAACAAACTTGCGCTGCGTAGGAAGCTCAGGAATCTGCATGCCTAATCCCAGTATTGTAGCTTTTATAGTTTCCGAGATCTCAGCGTTCATGCGGACAGACGGAGAGACGGACATGGCTAGATCGACTCGGCTACTGATCCTGATCAAGAATATATATACTTTATGGGATCGGAAACGCTTCCTTCTGCCTGTTACATACTTTCCGACGAATCTAGTATACCCTTTTACTCTACGAGTAACGTGTATAAATAGCGCTTGTAGCTTAAAAGAATTTTAAATATATTTTTTTTTGTGTCGTATGTCAAAAGTTCAGGAATATCAAGGGCTATAATCCTTAAAATTTAATTTGAAATCGCTAGAGACGTTTTTGAGAAATCGGAAAAAATCGGAAAAAACGAGAAAGGAAGTTAACTTCGGCAAACCGAAGTTTGTATAACCTTGCAGCTATAATTATTAAATTAAAAAACACAAAAAATGGTATTCCCAATAGTATAAGATAATATGTCAGAAAACACCGAAGCTATAATTTGTTTCATATTATTTTCCTACCAATTTTCCGATCGTTCCTATGGCAGCTATATGATATAGTCGTCCGATTTTGATAAAATTAAATTCGAAATTCAGAACTTATTAAAATATTTTGTTTCCAAGCGTAGGAGGTTATATGTTAAAAAACACCGAAGCTATAATTTGTTTCATATTATTTTCCTACCAATTTTCCGATCGTTTCTATGGCAGCTATATGATATAGTCTTCCGATTTTGATAAAATTAAATCCGAAATTCAGAACTAATTAAAAAATGTTATTTCCAAGCGTTGGAGGTTATATGTTGAAAAACACCGAAGCTATAATTTGTTTTATGTTATTTTTCCACCAATTTTCCGATCGTTCCTATGGCAGCTATATGATATAGTCGTCCGATTTCGTTAAAATTTAATTCAAAATTCAAAACTAATTAAAAAATGTTATTTCCAAGCTTCGGAGGTTATATGCCAAAAAACACCAAAAATATAATTTTTTAAAATTTTTTTGTTGTCCGATTCGGCTGGTTCCGACTTATATACTACCTGCAAAAGATATAAGACTTTTGGGAAGGTTTCAGCCCGATAGCTTTAAAACTGAGAGACTAGTTCTAGTCTCGTCTAGTCATGCTGATCAAGAATATATATACTTTATGGGGAAACGGAAACGTCTCCTTCACTGCGTTGCAAACTTCTGACAGTGCGCATAATTTTTTAACGGTGGTATTTAGACAGATCATGTTAGAAAGACGTATCAAAGCATTTCAAATTTCTAACAACATATAGGACAAGCCAGTAGCTTTAGGGGCCGTCCATAAACCACGTGGACAAATTAAGCACTTTTTGAACCCCCCTCCCCCCCTCGTGGACAATCGTGGAATTTTAACAAACCTCCCCCCCCCCCACCCCCTATTTTTGTCCACGTGGACTTTTTTATTGAAATTTTTTAAAATTTAAATTTAAAAGTGGAATAAATAACAAAATGGTTAAAATTAAATTTGTACTATGTCCACGTGGACATTTACCTCGAGCACCCCCCTCCCACCCTCGTGGAAAATCGTGGACTTTTGTCGAACCCCCCCCTCCCCCCAAAACTGTCCACGTGGTTTATGGACGGCCCCTTAGTAGTTCACAAGTTACGGGTGTACAAAATTTAACTATTTATAGCTGTTTTTACGCCAAACTAACTGGTTTTTCCAAAAGTGGTAGAACTAATGTTTGTGATAGTGATTCTTTGATAGCAAGAACAAAACTTAATTGCTATTATGAGGATAAACATATTCCTATGGGTGTACTGATACTGAAATGCAGGGCTTCGAAGCAAAGTTATATAGCTTGAGCATCAGTCGAGTTGTGGCATTAAGTGTAGCTGGTTGTAGATCCTAAATGGCATTGTCTTTTTACCGTTCTATCGGTACGTCCAAAGTTCCTCACTGACTTTTATAGTATAGAAATCCAGTGGTCTCCAAGAATATTTATTAGTCATTTGCTGTTCTTCCAGTTATTGCGATATCGCTAACATGCAATATCCTTACTATCGCCGCTTATCTTTATGTTAGGAAGCTCCGAAATACACTCGGCAAGTGCGTTATAAGCAGCCTTTTGACCAACTTCATGTGGCAGAGCTTGGGTTTAATCCAAATGTGGTTCTCAGTACCCCATTCATTCAACAAAGGTTCGCTTTTTTATTAGGAAGTTGAAGACTAAATTTGGATATGAGAAATCACTTTTACTACTCTCCTTGCAGTTCCTTTTGTCTTCTTTTTTGCACACAATTTCTGGCTCTCAGTCATGAGCTATCATTTATGGAGGACTTTTAAGTCTGTCAATGGCGAGGAACCCCGTTTTCTGTTCCTGGCCTACAATGTCTACGTGTGGGTTCCGACTGCGATTCTCCCTGGAGGCACTGCATTTATTTACCTTTTTTATGGCGAATTAATAAATATAGGTAACTAAACGAGTACTTAAAAAATATTTGCTTCCTTTTGAGAAATTCACAAATCCACCTGCTTAATCAACATCTAGAGCCTAATTTAGTAGTACCTTTTGGTTTGTTTTTCATGACATTATATGTTTCGTTTACAGCGGCAACATTTTTCTTATGTACTTTCCTGGTATTACTAATTTCGAGTGTCCTCACATTGATTATGTTCCTTTTAACGATCACTCACATTCTGAAAGTAAAGAGGCAAGTAATGAAGTTAACTCAAGGAGATGAGGAGACTATGACCTGCTTTAATTTAGACAGTGAGACGTGAGTAAAATTTATTTTAAAGCCTGTCATTGAAGATACTTTATACTTCTTCTGTTTTTGTAACATAGTTATTTGTACTGCCTTCGGATCCATTTTGTGATGGGACTGACTTGGACTCCGTTTTTTATTAGTTATGTTGTGAGTTCAATTGGTTTCAGACATCCGATACTTAATGTTATCGACTTTTTAATTTGGGGCAATGGTGCTTTCGTTTTTATACTTCTTATCCCTAAGCGCAACACCCTTAGGTTACTCGAGGATAGGTAAGTCACATAAAATTAAACATAATCTTTGATTAACCTTTTTTTCTCTCCTCCAAGTCTTCGAGGAAGACCAAAAAAGCAGTTTGTCCGTGCTCAGAGGGTTAAAAGCCCGGCTTAAATAAGGCTTACTTTTTATTGTCAAAACAAATAAAGAAACACTTTGCCTTAATGTAGACAATTTTAATTAGATGTTTATTTATCTTTCTGAATAAAAACTTGAATTTTTTTTGTTCGACGGCGTTATTGAACCCGGATCTTTCGCGAGAGGAGTGAACACTTGTGAATTCTCTACCAATTGCGCTTTGGGTATCTATGCATTTTATATGAAGTAGTAACCAGGTAAGTTCTTAGTAAAGATTTTTAAGACAAAGAAGTGTACATGCCTTAGTTTGTATTGTATACCGTTTGACATGGTGGTACGAATACTTAAAAATTAAAACAAGTAAAAGGTTGGCATTGGGACTTAAACCTGCGTAACATCGATTTCTAACCAAACGGATAGCAGTCCGGCCGCTGGCATGTTTTGAAATTGAATATTTTAGTGCGACAGATCATGGAAAATCAAATATTTTTTAGAAAAAAAATATATATTTTAGAAAAGATTTCTTTTTTTTTAGAGAACCTTTCTACCTTTTATAAAAATATATCTTGTTAGGGTAAGAATCATTTTAGGGTGTTCATTTATAGAAAAGGTAATGGAAAACAATTTTATTTTTGCGTTAGCCTATCTAGTTTTAGGCCGATTCCAGTTTATGGTAACCATATCCTATACTCAAGTAACGCTTTCTTGGCTTAAGAAATTGTTTATTGATATAAGAAAAATTTCCTTGACATAAGAAATAACTTTCTTGTACTTAGAAGAAATAAATTTTAATGCCGATTCTCTAAAATGTAGGGTTCATTTTATTGTATTTGTAAAACAAATGCTAAGTAATGAATTTTTAACAAAACAAATAAAATTAAGCCACCTTATTTTCGAGAAAAATTAAACAAAATATAATTTCTTTAAAAACATTTTAAAAAAATATATATAATATACTAAACGAATGAAAGTTTTCTAAAATTATTTAACTATAACGCAATTCACACAAAAAAGAAAAATTTTATTGAGCGACATGTTAAATTCCAATGAAAACCATATCGAGTTCCCTATAGACGTTTTCTCCTATTAAAATACCGATTTAGGTCTGGCTGGTACTACTTTTCTTATCGCTAGCTGTTTATCCTGATGAAGGCTGCCAAAGGCTTGAGTCGAATTCAGTGCAATATGTGTATTTAGTCCACCAAAACCCTGCTGCGAACAACAATTTTAAAAAAGTGGTCCGCGATAGAAAGCTTTTTAATCATCACATTTCGTTTGGTTCTTTGTAGAAAGTCAATATATTTAAAATGCTGTGGACTTGGGAGCATACTGGTGAAGTTTTTTTAAAGACCACTATGATATTGAAAAAAGCTTGATAACTAAATAAATATACCGGCCAAACTTTATTATTTCTGTTTCTGTTCCTTCAGTTCTCGTGATTTCAATGATCTGCGATATTCTTACCATTGCCATTTATAGTTACGTAAAGAAACAACGAAATACACTCGGCAAGTGCGTTATTAGCTGCCTACTCAGCATGGTCATGATGCAACTTCTTTGGATACTAGGCCTTTTGGAGTTATTGGATCTTAACCTTTACTTGGGTATGTTATTGAATGAATATCTGGTCAGATTGCCAATATTTTGTAAGCTTTTATTATTTTCAGTATTGTATGCTACGGTATTCTTCCAGGGCGCTTACGTTGTATGGCTTTCTGTCATTAGCTATCACCTGTGGCAAACCTTCAAGCCCCTGAAGCGCGATGATCATCGATATCAATATCTGGTCTATAGTGCTATTGCTTGGATCACGGCTGCTGGCACTGTAGGATTGTATATGAATACGTATACATTGTATATCTTGGTGTTTGGGCTTGGTAATTTTACATAACGTTTAGAAAGTGTTACAGTGAAACTTCCACAACTTGTACCAGTTGAGAACAAAATAAAGAGGGACAAATGTACGTATCTACATTTTCACTCTTGTAAGTTAAGTTAATCTAGTCTAGTTGGAATCCTTTACTATCCAGAAATCACTTCATCGACCAGTCGTGTAAAATATATATTAAGCCCTAATTTATGGGTGAGCATTGCAAAAGAGTTCAAAGAACTCTCACAGTTTTGAAAGCTTTACTGATTCAAAATTATTTATAATCAAATGGTGTAATACTATTGACTCTTTGAGCATTGACTGTATTAAAAAAAGAACTCTGTGTCAGATCTCATTAATTTAGGATTCCAGATCCTACGTATATTCAATTTGATCATGTTTGTCTTGACTGTCATTAACATTCGGAAAGCAAAGAGAGAAATTATGAGGTTTGAGCAACAGAAAGAGACCACAAGGACTTGCTTTAATTTCGATGCCCAAACGTAAGACCAAACGTATACCGGTTTTCTAACATAACGGCTCATCTTTTTTCCTTGATTTATTTTTTAAACATAGATATGCAGTCTATTTGAGAATTTCCGTCATCATGGGCGTAACTTGGATTTTTCATACCATTCTATGTTTTTTTAGAATTTTTCACGTCTATTACTTGGTTAAAAAGTTAACTTATGCCCATTACTGTTTTGGTATTATATATTTTGTTTTGCTTGTCCTTAAGCGAAGCACCCTTTTGATTTTAATAGATAGGTAAGTCCTATGTGGTCAAAACAGACACTCCAATAACACGTTCTCTTTTCCCACAGCATTCATGAAAGAAGAAATGAGAAGCGAGTCCGTGCTCAGAGGAAAAAAGACCTGGCACAAATATCTAATCGCATCCAGAAAAAAAACGTAGTAAATGCTAATGCAGTCTATCTCGTATAACTCAAATCTCAACCCCCAAATTAATAAATTTGAGTTTAATAAAAAGAAGGAAAAGTCGAGTACCTTGATTATCAAATCCCCGTTACTGAGCTAAAGGGACCAAAGGGAAATGGAGATATGCAAGCAGCAATGCGAGATTGAAATGCGCGACACCTACCCGAGATCTCTATATATGGTTATGTGCGCGGTAGACAGATTTAAGAGTTATGGGCGTTAGAGTGAGCGTGGCAAACTTTTTTTTGGGTCAATCGATAGGTATTGACAAGACTAATACATTTAAGTTAAAATTTTTATCTAGCATGAAAATTGTGGGCGCCACTGGTTTGGGCGGTTTTTAGGAGTTAGAGTGGGCGTGGCATATTCGCTTAACAAACATGCGCTGCGTACAAGTTTCCAAGATATCCGCGATCATATTTACGATTTTTTGAAGTTCGTGGGCGGTTTGTGGGCGTCAATCGATAGGTATTGATGAGGACAACACATTTCAGTTAAAACTTTTGTTCTAGCATCAAAACTGTAGAAGCCACAGTTTTGGGCGGTTTGTGGGCGTTAAAGTGGGCGTGGCACTCTGCTGAAACAAAATTGCGCTGCGTAGGAAGCTCAGGAATCTGCATGCCTAATCCCAGTATTGTAGCTCCTATAGTTTCCGAGATCTCAGCGTTCATCCGGACAGACGGACAGACGGACATGGCTAGATCGACTCGGCTAGTGATCCTGATAAAGAATATATATACTTTATGGGATCGGAAACGCTTCCTTCTGACTGTTACATACTTTCCGACGAATCTAGTATACCCTTTTACTCTACGAGTAACGGGTATAAATAGCGCTTGTAGCCTAATTGAATTTTAAATACATATTTTTTGCGAATATATTACTCTTTAATAGCTAGAAAATAACTTAATTGCTATTATGAGGATAAACATATTCCTGTGGGTGTAGTGATACTGAAATGCAGAACTTCGAAGAAAAGTTACATAGCTCGAGCATCAGAGTTGTGGCATTAGCTTCTGGCATGTACCTGGTTGTAGATACTAAATGGCATTGTCTTATTACCGTTCTATCGGTACGTCCAAAGTTCCTGACTGACTTCTCGGATATATAGATATATATATGTGGATATAGTGTAGTATATATATAGTATAGAAATTGTATTGTCAAAACAAATAAAGAAACACTTTGCCTTAATGTAGACAATTTTAATTAGATGTTAATTTATCTTTCTGAATAAAAACTTGCATACAGCTAAGATGATTTACTTTAAGTTACTTCAGAAGGCATAAACTAAAATAGAAAGAAAAGCAGTGGTGGTGTCAATGACTGGGTCCAGAAATCCTGAATCTTAAATATTGAGCTCCACCGCTTTTTTGGCTAAAGAAAGTGGAGCATTTTGGAGCAGCAGCGCCTAAGTCAATTTGAGTTTGACTCACTACACCCAGAAAAAAAAGACCTAAAATGCCCAAAAATGGCCTAGAATTTAGGTAAAATTGGCCTAAATCTGGAGCTAAGAGCATGTATGGCCTAAAATTTAGGACTCCATGACCTAAAACTTTAGGCCTAAATGTGGGCAATTTTTGGCCTAGATTTTAGGTAATTGGCTGCCTAAAAATATAAGAAAACCCCGAAGCCTACATTTTAGGCATCTTACGGCCTAAAAGTTGGTGCAATTGTTGGCCTATATTTTAGGCAATTAACTGCCTACAAATATAAGGAAACCTAATGCCTACATTTTAGGCATATTACGGCCTAAGAGTTGGGCCTTACCTTCACGCCGATTTTCTTATTATTGGCCTTTGTTACCACCTTATGAGCTGTTGGTTTTAGGACGGCATGCAAAATTGTTAGAGTTCCAATATTAAGTTAATCTGTAAGCAAGTACTTATAAATTTGACAGGCCTAAACAGAGTAGGAAACTTACCGTCGTCGATTGAATCCGTTTTTAATTCGTTGAGTATTTCAAGGCTGTAGTTTTCCTTTACTCTTTCTCGAGCTAGCTTCAGAAACCTTGTTCGAAAAGTCGACAATTGAGTTTCCAAATTGACGATGATATCTGGGTATTTAAGTTCAAAATCTCTTCCTATCTAATACAAAATACAAGATATAGTTAAAATGGCTAAAGAAGATGAAAATAAGCTTACCAACTCATGCCCATAAATTTGCCTTAAAATTGGCCATTCATATAAAATTGTATCCAGATTATTATCTTCAGATTGTATAAATGACTTCCTTTCTAAAAATGTGTGGTCCCAATGTTCTTTTAATAAGATTACTAGACTCAAAGGGTCAACATTACATTTTAGCCAGTACATTGCAAATGAATAGTTATTGTTTTCTATATAATATAATAATTGATTAATAATAACGCAAAGTTTTTATACGTTTTTTACGTCACCTTCAATGCCGACCGATGACACAAGTCTTCGTTTCGCCAAGGTGTTTCTATATTTGCAGCACAAAATACCACCAGCCTTTTTGTTTTTAATTTGCAAATAGTAAGTCTCCAATACAAATATAAATCAATAAATAAAAGCTTTTTTAAATTTAAATTATAGAGGTAAAATAATAGTTTATTTTCTACACTAACAAATATAATTAAGTACCTTTACTTCTGTTGGAAACAATTCTATCTATCAAAAAATCACAAATTATACTGCTAATTAGTTTGCGGTGACTCAACACAAGGCATTTGTTTTTCCGATAAAGTGCTTGGATGTTTACAAATTGTGGGTATAGCTTTAGAATACCTAATGTAGACACCTAGTGGACGTACAATAATAAGATTGTAAGATTTAAAGATAAATATAAAAAAAGAAATTATTTGCTTCCCTGCAAGCAAAAGGGCGATATTTCTATCGCCTGTCGTCCAGAAGTCACTT
The DNA here is from genome assembly GCF_014743375.2 of Drosophila subpulchrella. Taxonomy (NCBI): domain Eukaryota; kingdom Metazoa; phylum Arthropoda; class Insecta; order Diptera; family Drosophilidae; genus Drosophila; species Drosophila subpulchrella. Next base: position 5,951,274 of record NC_050612.1, on the reverse strand, counting down.
CTTAGTAACTTCTGCGCGATAGAACACATTTTACAAAAACAAAATATACATATATCGCGTAGAAGTAACTTCCAAGTCACTTCTGGACGATAGAAAGGCGATAGTACACATTTTACAAAAACAAAAAGGGTCGGGATCGCGAAGAAGTAACTTCTGAGACACTTCTGCGCGATAGAAAGGCGATCGTACAGATTTTACAAAAACAAAATATACATGTATCGCGAAGAAGTAACTTCTGAGTCACTTCTGGACGATAGAAAGACGATAGTAAACATTTTACAAAAGCAAAATTAGTGGAAAAAACACGAGATAAAAAGAGGTCGCGGTTATTTTCCGTTACCCCTTTTTTTGTGAAAATTTTTTGGGTCTTCCTTTTAACCCACGCCGTTATTTTTCGCCCGAGCGTCATTTCGTTGCGTGATTTGTCTGTGGACAGTGCGGTTTTGTATCAAATTTGTGCGTTTTAAAAATATAGCTTTGTTTTTTTCTAAATGTTTTTAATTGCTTAACATATTTAAATGTACTCCCAACAAAGCGTTCGAAATAACGTGCTTATCGTGAGATGTACGATTATTTAAACCTTTTTACGGACAAGCTAGCTGTGGACATTACTTGGTGTGTAACTGCGGAGAAACCCAGCATCCAACGATTCTCAACATATTTCATTGTAAAAGGTAATGTATTTTACTTTATTTTTACTTTGACTGAACAAAAAACAATTTTTTTTCTGTTTCTTTTAGAAATGGTTATTAATAAATTTCTTATGTCGACGGAGCTGGACCTAAACAACAGTGTTCAGCATAATTTCCTACAAGCCAGGGACCGTGTATACAAGCGGAAAACACGTATACAAAAAATAAATGCAAAATATTAAAAGTAAAAAAAATATGTTTTTTTTCAAGATTTTCCAATAGGGAAAGACTTCTAGGTATCTTCTACAAGCATATGTAAAGTCACTTCTGAGTGACTTCTAGAAGTTACTTCGGCGATATCGCATTCGGATCGCGGAAGTGACTCCCGTCGGGAAGAAATGTGCCACTTCGGCGACACTTCTAGGAGTGACTTCGGCGACACTTCCAGAAGTTACTTCGGCGATATCGCATTCGGATCGCGGAAGTGACTCCCGTCGGGAAGAAATGTGCCACTTCGGCGACACTTCTAGAAGTGACTTCGGCGACACTTCTAGAAGTGACTTCGGCGACACTTCCAGAAGTAACGCAGAAGTGACTTCGAGAAGTGTCGCCGAAGTGGCACATTTCTTCCCGACGGGAGTCACTTCCGCGATCCGAATGCGATATCGCGGACGATCGTTTTCATCTTCTAGAAGTCACTTAATAGTGCCTTCCGCGATAGAAAATGCTTGCAGGGTTAGAACGTATTAAAATTTCTTGCCTGAACGCCGTTTTGGCTATTATTTGTATTTGCCCTTTCGCCAATTTCGTTATAGCCAATCAGTAAATTTTCGGAAACGGCATTCTCCTGAAAATCGGTATAGGTTTTTATATCAACTATAAAATACAGAAAAGGACATTTGACAACAATAGTCATCTTTTCACGAAAACGGGTTAGTTCGTGTTCAAATCGAACGCGCTCCCCAAGCAGATGTTTGGGAATTATTTCTTTTAGGCGTTCCCCGGTCAGTAATAACACAGAAGTTTCATCAATTCCATGTTCTAATTAATAAGTATAATATTTAAATTGGCGTTTGGTTTTATATTAAGATAAATTGACCGTGAAAGCTTTCTTTTAGTTTTTCGCATTTACCCTGCAAGCATTTTCTTGCATTTTTTTTTTGCATTTATTTTTTGTATACGTGCTTTGTCCGCTTGTATACACGGTCCCTGGCATGTAGGAAATTTTGCTGAACAATGTTATTTAGGTCCAGCTCCGTCGACATACGAAATTTTAATAACCATTTCTAAAAGAAACAGAAACAACAATGGAGAACGCTATAGTCGAGTACCTCGACTATCAGATACCCGTTACTCAGCTTAAGCGACCAAAGGGAAATGGAGATATGCAAGCAGCAAAGCGAGATTTAAATGCGCCACCTACCGGCGGAAGACAGATTTAAGCGTTGTGTGCGTTAGGGTAGGCGTGACAAATTCATTGTTCAATAGAATAAGTTAGCCGCGCACTTTGCTCTCTCTGAGCGCCGGCAGTGCTTTTCTCTTTGCCGCTAAGTTCGGCCGGCAACTATTTACATACACACACATACACGCGTAAAAACATTTCGCACTGTCTGGCTCTGACGTCATAGCTTTTTTTCTTGGGAGGTTTGTGGGCGTTAGAGTGGGCGTAGAAAATTTTTTTTTGGGTCAATCGATAGGTATGGACAAGACTAATACATTTCAGTTAAAATTTTCTATCTAACATCAAAACTGTAGGAGCCACAGTTTTGGGCAGTTTGTGGGCGTTAGAGTGGGCGTGGCACTCTACTGAAACAAACTTGCGCTGCGTAAGAAGCTCAGGAATCTGCTCGCCAAATCTCAATAGCCTAGCTCTCATAGTTTCCGAGATCTCAGCGTTCATCCGGACAGACGGACAGACGGACAGACGGACATGGCTAGATCGACTCGGCTAGTGATCCTGATCAAGAATATATATACTTTATGGGGTCGGAAACGCTTCCTTCTGCCTGTTACATACTTTCCGACGAATCTAGTATACCCTTTTACTCTACGAGTAACGGGTATAAAAATTGTTCTTTGTTCAGTCAAAGTAAAAATAAAGTAAAATACATTACCTTTTACAATGAAATATGTTGAGAATCGTTGGATGCTGGGTTTCTCCGCAGTCACACGCCAAGTAATGTCCACAGCTAGCTTGTCCGTAAAAAGGTTTGAATAATCATACAGCTCACGATAAGCACGTAATTTCGCACGCTTTGTTGGGGGACATTTAAATATGTTAAGCAATTAAAAACATTTAGAAAAAAACAAAGCTATATTTTTTAAACGCACAAATTTGATACAAAACCGCACTGTCCACAGACAAATCACGCAACGAAATGACGCTCGGGCGAAAAATAACGGCGTGGGTCAAAAGGAAGACCCAAAAAATTTTTGGAAAATTACCGCGACCTCTTTTTATCGCGTGTTTTACTCACTACTATCGTCTTTCTATCGCGCAGAAGTGTCTCAGAAGTTACTTCTTCGCGATCCCGACCCTTTTTGTTTTTGTAAAATGTGTACTATCGTCTTTCTATCGTCCAGAAGTGACTCAGAAGTTACTTCTTCGCGATACATGTATATTTTGTTTTTGTAAAATCTGTACTATCGCCTTTCTATCGCGCAGAAGTGTCTCAGAAGTTACTTCTTCGCGATCCCGACCCTTTTTGTTTTTGTAAAATGTGTACTATCTTCTTTCTATCGTCCAGAAGTGACTTGGAAGTTACTTCTTCGCGATACATGTATATTTTGTTTTTGTAAAATGAGTTCTATCGCATTTCTATCGCGCAGAAGTTACTAAGAAGTGACTTCTGGACGACAGGCGATAGAAATATCGCCCTTTTGCTTGCAGGGACGTTATACGTGAGCGAGCAGAGGATGGACAGAACACTTCCCTATGCTCACTAGATAGGCCGCTGCCGACCACTGTTCTAAAGGCTCGATCTAAAAAATGGATACTTCACGTTTTTGTGAGCGACGAATCAGTAAAACACACTTCTTTCCCTTATGGCAGCTTGAATTTTTGAGGATGCCTATGGGCATTAAAAATGCTTCAGCAGTATTTCAACGTTTCGTAAACAAGATTTTTGCAAGCATGAATGTAGAAGAACATTTAAAAACATTAAAATAAGTATTTATACGATTCGTTAATAATAAGTTAGAGCTGCGTTTGGACAAATGCGAATTTATGCAATCAAGCATAAAATACCTAGGATTTTTTATAGCTAAAGAAGGAATGAAAGCTGATAACAGAGGTCTTGATTCCAATTCCAGAAAAATTGCAAAATGTTGAAAGTTTTTTTTTGGTTTATGCTCATATTTCAGACGATTCATAAAAGACTTTTCTATTTTAGCCAAGCCACTTTATGACATGATAAGGAAAGACAAAGAATTTTCATTTCAGGAGAGAGAGTTGAACTGTTTTCTGAACCTTAAGAAAAAGCTAAAATCATGAAGATGATATCGAGTTGCATTGCGATGCAAGCTCCTTAGGTTTCGGTCCGGTGCTAATACAAAAGAAAGGGGATGGGAAATTTCATCCCGTGTTCTATTTCTCAAAGCGAACGACAGATACGGAGGCTAAATACCACAGCTTTGAGTTAGAAACGTTGTTTATTATATAAATGTCAAAACTTGACTTTATATTTTTCGCGGCTTATTTTAAAAGCCTTCATAAAAAAAAATATGGCGATGATATATTTTTCAAACCTCTTATGAAAACATTTGAAAAACTTCAAAAAGTTGGCATAACAATAACTACGAATATCGGGCCCAGGAGAATATTTTTTGTTTTATCAAATATTCTTGGAGACAATTTAGGTCTGAACGAAATTCTTGGCTCTACAACTTCATTTAACGCATCTTTTTACTGCCGATTTTGCATTCTGTCAAAAGAGGAAAATGCCAAAAGATATCTTGCATTATCAGAAAATTTAAGAACGAAAGACTGCTATGAAAAAGCAGTTAAAGATATTAATTTAAGGGTAACTGGCATTAAAGTTTTTTACTTTAGAGAATTTTAACTTTCGCAAAAAAATGTTTATCAATCGATTTTGAGCTTCATCAGCTTAAAAGCTCTTCGATTAAAACCTCAGCATCTGAAATGAAAACTTTGATGCATCATTTTACATTAATAACTGGAGATTTGGTTCCTGTTGGCAATGAAGTTTGGAAATATCTTACCAATTTAATTAAATTAATTGATTTGTTGCTAAGCAACGAATTTGATTCAGAACTTGTTAATAATTTATCTCTTCTTGGTCAAAATATTAATCAGGATTTTGTGCAATTATTTGACAAGCCCCTTAAACCAAAATTTCATTTTCTTACTCATTATCCGCAGATAATAAGAAGGAGTGGGCCTCCAAAATACTTTTGGAATTTTAGGTTTGAGGCAAAACATAGGGAGTCTAAGATAAAAAAAAAATATTTCATATTCCCTTAGCATGAAAGCTGCATTAAAATTTACTACGTTCTTGGAGGAAAACGCAAATGGCCTTCCACATAATTTTGAATTTAAAAAAAAAACCTTTCTTGACATAAAATCATCCGAATATTTCATTATACTGGATAATTCAAAAATAATTTTCAAAATTTTTTCATTAAACATTTGGAATATAAAGGTCTTACATATAAGGAAGGATTCTTTTTTACTCTTAGAAAAGATGAACAAAATTTAAACTTACATAAATTAAAACACATTTTAATTACAATTAATAGGGAAATAATTGTCTTAAGTGACCGATATAAATTATTAGAATTTAATGAACATTATCAATCATTTAAAGTTGGCGAAAAAGACACGGATTTAGAATTAAATAAAATCGATGTATTTACTGGCCCGCCTATCCACGTGCACCTGGTCGCTCTTCGCAGATTTCGAATATACCTTCAGGGAAAGCATTTTAAGGTAATAACAGACTGCAACTCCTTGACTCTTACATTAAATAGGGTCGAACTAAACCCTAGAATCGGCCGGTGGGCACTTGAACTTCAAAATTACGATTACGAAGTGATTCACCGATCGGGAAAAAAAGTGCAGCACGTGTTGATTGTTCAGGGTAATAGTTTTGAAGATAATCTGTTAATCTGCCAATCAAATATACAAAAAATAAGGGATCAATTAGGGAAAAATCAGCTTAAAATGTTTGAAGTGAGGAACGGGGTTGTCTACAGAAAAACGAACGACGACAGATTGATATTTTATATCTGTGAAGAAATGGAAAGTCACATTTTAAATAAATACCATAATGAACTTGGGCACATCGGTAGAGATAAAATGATAGACGTGATTTTAAAAACATATTGGTTTAAGATTAAGAACAAGAAAGAAAAATGTAGTAGTCATATTGAAAATTGCTTGAAATGCGTGGCGTTTTCCCCGAAAACTGGATAATCAGAAGGTTTCCTAAATAGTATTTCGAAAGGGCATAAGTCATTTCAACTATTACATATAGATCATTATTGACCAGTAACTAAAGGTAGGGCGAATAAACACATCTTTCTCATTGTAGATGGGTTTACTAAATTTGTAAAATTGTACACAACTAAAACGACATATACAAAAGAAGTTTTGAAAGCATTAAGCGACTACTTCAGGGCTTATAGCAACACCAAAGTCAATTGTTTCAAATAGAGGCAATTCCTGTCGAAAAGAAACGTAAAACACTTATAAATAGCTACTGGATCCCCACAAGCAAATGGGCAGGTCGAACGAATAAATAAAAGCGTTGGTCCTATGATTACAAACCTTACGGAACCTTAAAACGGTGTACATTGCGACACAATAATTGAGCAAATAGAGTATTAGTTAACAAACAGCTCCCAGCATAGGCTAGACAGGCCAATTTTATATTTTTCCATTTCTATACTTTACATTATTTCCTATATTTGTATATATCACTTTTATATTTTTTATATATCACCTTTATACTTTTCATATATTTCTCTCATACATTTTGTATATCACTCATATATTTTTTATGGGTCCACTCGAATATTGTACTACCCTTATGGTGTCCGAGAGCTGAGCCAGCAAAGTGCGCCGCTAGGGGCTGTGCCTTTGTCTTGTTGGTGGCCAGCGATCGTACATACGGCTCTTGGAATTTGTGCTTGGTCAGCGGTCTGCCACGGGCATCCTGCCAGCCATTTGGCCTTATGTTAACTTTAGAGTTTCAGTTTGATTTTATATTCAATAAAGCGAGCATCGCTAGAAACGAATTCCGGCTTGGCCGTTACATTTAAATTATATTATGAAATTGGTTATCGTGCCTTAAGGGCCGTAGCAACGGAGTTAGTAACTCCCAACATAACTTCCCAGCGAGATGGAAGAATACCCCTGGCAACCGCCAGGCATCCCAGTGGAGACCAACCATCTGGAAACCATCTCCCCAGCTGTGACGTCACTGACCGCGGCGCAGGACCAGCACACCCAACTGATAATTTATACACTTTATAACACTGTACGCAAAAGTATTAAAGAGATCCCAAGCAAAATGCTATTTGGTGTACAACAGAAGGGTAAGATTGTAGATGAGCTTAGAAGAGATTCGAGTAAAGGCTATGTATAATCAAAATCTAGCGCAGGCATACAATAAGACTTATTTTGACAAATGATTATGCAAAGGGGGATTACGTTATGGTGAAAAATGTTGATAGTACAGCGGGAGTGGCAAGAAAGTTGATACCCACCCTGCAGTTCCACAATTGAGTTAGGCGCCTAATCGTCACGAAGCCGACTGCGACGTCGGCAGAGCTGAGCGCAACGGCGGCAAAAGACGCGCTCTCAGTCGGCGTCCGCAAAGAGAACGCACAAAAAGTACTTTTGGGCTCTCCCAATGTCTCAGCTGAAGAAATGCGTGTGAGAGCAACGAGGCCCAGCAATTAAAATAGCTAGACTTTTGTGCACCCTTGCCTTTTGAATAATGCGACATTTTTTCGTAAATGTTAAAACAACCAATTAAAATAATATGTTTGTGCTTTAAATTATTTGTATTTCTTAAAAAAAATGTATGTTTATTAATATTATTTATTAATATGTGAAGTTTTAAAAATATATATTTTTATAACGATTTGCATAGTCGGATATGTCTATAAATACCCTGCTTCTAAGTGCAAGATGCATAGACCAAACGGGACATGCCAAAAAACAGAACAACAACGGATTAGCGGAACCGTTGTTGTTGTTGCTTGTTGTTTTTCTGGAAGGCACGCGCCTTTTTTCGTCTTTTCACTTGCGTTTACTTGAGTGAAGGAGAAGTACAAGCAAAAGTACAAGCAATTAACTCTGATATATTTAATATACAAGTGGCTTAAAAGTGAAAGAGAAACTATTCCCAGGTAAGTCTGTAGCAGAACAATACTTTTGTAAGCAGTGAGAGTAAAAAACAAGATTATCTATATTAAAAATAAGGGAAATACAAGATTCGCAAAAAAAACACGTGGCTGAAAAAAAATAGCTGTTAAAAATATTAATTTTTGACGTGAAAATCAACAAATGGTGCATCTAAATAAACAAATGAATAAATCTGTGAAACAATTTATTGAGTGCATAGTTCCAGGGACAAAATATTAGAGATGTTTGTTTTTAAAACTTATGTTAGTGGTTAAAATTCGTTAAGAATTAATATTAATAATGTTAAACCACAATTATTACGTAATTATCACGTAAACAAACATGGCTACTTTAATATAGATCTCAAACATCTCTAATTTTCAGTCCCTGAAAAAGTGTTTTTTTTTTCCGCATCTGCAAAATAAATAAATGTTTTAATAAATAATAAAAAAAATAAAAATAATAATTTATTACAACAAAATAAAATAAATCAAGTGACCGAAAACAAAAGTTTGCAAATTTCTTCCCGATATTTTTTTAATTTTCTTATATTTTTAGACAAGGCTGATGGTAAATCTATAAAAAAAATCGAAGGCTAAGTCGTTCCATTTTAAGCATATTATTCGAGGAACTTGTTCTGTCCCACAACTTGGAGGAGGGCCAAAACAAGAAGAAGCTCAAAGTCTACCCAAATTTTGCCGCGCCTTGTTAAGTATGTTTTTATTGGGGTCGAAAGTAACTATTTTACATTGAATGCCAAAGATAACACATCTTTTATTATAAATAAAACTTACAAATAATGATTACTTTCGGTCACTCGTTTTTATTTTCGTCTCGTTCTATTTTCAAAACTAATTTTTCTTCTAATACTAGATGCAATCGCTCTGGTGGAGCCCTCGGAGCCTCCCGAAAAGGCACTGCAAAAAGCAATGAGGTGCGTCAAAAACTTAAGTTGGGCAAAAAAAAGTCAACGCCGGCCCCAGATGCTGAAGAACCGACGACTCCGATAACACCGGGAACCCCCGAGCTGAAATTTAAAATAAAAATAAAAATTACAACTGAAATTATATTTGCTGCTAAGCGCTCAATGTGTGCTGAATGTGTGCCTTTTCTACTGCCTAATACAGCGCTCAACGTGTGCCGAATGTATGCCTTTTCTACTGCCTAATCGAGCGCTCAACGTGTGCCGAATGTGTGCCTTTTCTACTGCCTAATCGAGCGCTCAACGGGTGCCGAATGTGTGCCTTTTCTACTGCCTAATCGAGCGCTCAAAAGGGTGCTCAAAAAAGCGCTGAATGGGTGCTAGTTTTTGTGCACTGATGAACCCTAGGACATGCCCATGTTAATTTGAGCACCCAATCCCATATAGGCGCCTATTAGGCGCTGAGTGATGAACTTTTTGCAGTGATTGAGTGCCTAATCGGCGCCGAATGGTACTGCAGGGCAAGAATAAAGGCCCATACATTATAGAAAATGTACTTCGCAACGACAGGTTCTTGTTGAAGGATGTTGAGGGCTTCCAAGTCTCTCGAAATCCATACAAGTCCATATTTTAATTAGATTTAACTTTAGTCCTAAGTACATCAGGATCAGGAGATCCAATACGCAGGATGGCCGAATTGTAGTAGGCTCATCGGATGGTCACATTATTACCGGTAACTGTGGTAAGAGAGACGAATTAAAAGTTTTTAAGCAATCGATACGACAGGCATTCTTGTGTGAACAGTCGAGTGAAACGAACGTGCTAATAAATATAAGTTTGTGCCTTCCGACTTAAAGTTGTTTCCTTCCACAAAATGTTTATCTTGTTTTTAGAGAACCTTTCTAACTTTTATAAGGGTTTATATTTTTTAGGGTAAGAATCATTTTAGGGTTAGGTTAGGTTAGGTTAGGTTAGAGCGGCTTCCAAATCATTGACACACAGTCCTTAAAAGGTCCGTTGTGGTACCGCGTGGATCTGTATCCCCTTTCTTAAAAATCTGCTGCCATTATTGCAGCTGGCTTAGCATAATTCCCATCCGGTTGCTTTAATGAATTTTATTATTCGTTTTAGGCTTATGTTCGCCAGTTCGGATAGACTGTTCATGAAGGGATTCCCTAAGTGGTACAGTCTAGATCTGCACAGGGCCGGGCAGGAACAGAACAGGTGTTCCACCGTTTCCTCTTCCTCCTCGTCCCTGCAGCTTCTGCAGAAATCGTTTCGGGGCGCGCCCAATCTGCTTGCGTGTGTGCCAACCAACCAGTGGCCTGTTAACACTCGTATTACCATTCCGCACTCGGTACGGTTTAGTCTTAATAGTTCCGAAGTTCTCTTCGCGTCGATGATTGGCCATGTCTGGCGAGAGATGCGACAGTGCTTAACATGTGTCCATGCTAGGCTCGCAAGTTTCTTAAGAAACATACAATTGTATTGATTTCTAATGTTAGGCTTGCAGGTGGCCATCGGCATACCAATGTTCTCCTTGTCCGGAAGGAGAGGAACGGTAGTGCCATGCCTGGCCAGCTCATCTGCAATACAGTTGCCTGTAATGTTCCGGTGACCCGGGACCCAAATCAGGTAAATTTTAAACTGCAGAGCCATCTCGTGCAGAGATTTGCGGCAGTTTGATATGGTGTGGGAGTTTGTATTGGTCGAGATAATCGACCTGATAGCCGCTTGACTATCACTATAGATGTTAATCAGTTTATTCTGACAGTTTGCATCGTTCAGAAGCATCAAAGCTTCAATTATGGCAAATACTTCCGCCTGGAAGACGCTACAGTGATCCGGAAGTCTGAAGGATTTCCTGATATTAAGTTGTTCGGAGTATATACCTCCTCCGACTTGATTATTTAATTTTGAGCCGTCAGTGTAGAAATTGACTGCCTCTGTAGGGCCCGGCTGGCCTTGTTCCCAGTCTTCTCTGGTTGGGAGCAAGGCTTCAAAGGGGGTGTGGATGTATTCAATAGGTTTACATAGATCTGTACTGGGTGGGATCATTGTGTCCTGCTGGAGTATCCTGGCATGACCGTATATTTGGGGCTTCCACTGCCCTAAGTCCCTCATCCGAACCGCAGCTATCTTAGCTCGTTCCATGCCGGCTAAGTCCAGACTTGGAAGGTTCAGAATAGCATTTAGCGCCTCGTTGGGGGTGGTGCGAAGGGCTCCGCTTATGCATAAGGATGCCATTCGTTGTACCTTGTTTAGGTTTGTTGTGGTTGTCTGCTTCATTAGCGCGGGCCACCATATTGACACTCCGTAGAGCAGAATAGGCTTAACTATCGCTGTGTGTATCCAGTTGACGATTTTTGGGGACATGCCTCATTTCGTTCCGATGGCCTTTTTGCAGGAGTAGAGGGCAATTGTGGCCTTCCTCGTTCTCTCTTGGCTGTTTAGTCTCCATGTCAGACGCTTATCTAATATTAACCCCAAATACCTGGCGTTGTTACTGAAGGAGAGAGAGCAGTTATTTAATATTGGTGGGTTTAGTTGAGGAATCTTGTATCTGTTTGTAAACAGCACCAGTTCCGTTTTCGAGGGGTTTACCCCTAGACCTCTTTCTGTTGTCCAGTCAGAGAGTATTTTAAGTTTGGCGGTCATTAGATCGCATAGTGTCTGAGGAAATTTTCCTGAGAAAATAATGGCTACATCGTCCGCATATGCCACAACCTTGCATCCACCCCTTTCCATGTAGCACAACAGTTTATTTACTGCGATGTTCCATAGCAGGGGGGAGAGTACACCACCCTGAGGGGTTCCCCTGTTCACGAACCTTGTTTGTGTTGAGATTCCTAGCGTGGAGGTTACCATTCTGCTCATCAGCAATTTATGGATTAACTCCACGATTTGGATCTCAACACCCAGGTCGGTGAGGGATTCGGTTATGGCTGTAGGGAGAACATTGTTGAAAGCGCCCTCTATGTCCAGGAATGCAGCAAGTGCGTATTCCTTGTGATTGAGTGACTTTTCGATTTGGCTGACTACCGCGTGTAGAGCTGATTCGGTGGACTTGCCTTTTGAATATGCATGCTGCGCTGCTGATAACTGTTTCGAGTCCATGACTGACCTGATGTGCAGTCCAATCAGTCGCTCGAAGCTCTTAAGGAGAAAGGATGTCAGACTTATGGGCCTAAAATCTTTCGTCGTCGTGTGCGAGGCTTTGCCCGCTTTGGGTATAAAGACTACCTTTGTTTCCCTCCATGTTGATGGCAACGTTCCTATCCTAAGAATGGTACGGAAAATTGTCTTTAGCCAGTTGATGGCAAGTTGACCTGCGTGTTGGATGTGCGCAGGTGAGAGATGATCGGGTCCTGGTGATTTGAAGGGTTTGAAGCTGTTTATGGCCCAACTTATGTTGCGTTCGGAAAGAAGTGTTTCCAAGTCAATGCTTAGACCTGCATGATTTTCTGGGAGACGTTCTACCGGGAGACTACCCGGAAAGTGGGTGTCTAGTAGTAGGCTTAGGGACTCCTCACTAGAGTCTGTTTACGAGCCATCTGGTTTTTGAAGGTACCCCAGGGAGAGGGTTGTTTTGGAGAGGATCTTCCTAAGCCGAGCTGCATCGGCTGTTTCCTCTATGTTTGAGCAGAAGGTCTGCCAAGCTGATCTTTTTTCTTTCCTTATGGCCTTCTTGTAGGAGGCTAGTTCTAACTTGTACTTTTGCCATTTTAGATCCTCATTTCCTGCTTTTGCCCTGTTAAAAAGGGTTCTGCAACTGGATCTGAGTTCTGAAAGTTTCTGTGTCCACCAAGGAGGCTTTCTGGTTCCTCGGTTTGCGTTTAGGGTGGGCTGCTTCGAAAGCCGAGTTGCAGGCATTCGTGAACATCCCTACTATGTTATCAAGACTGAGTATATCACTGTTGTCACTTGGGGGTTCTATTGGAAGAATGTTTAGTAGGGCTTCCCTATAAGCGCGCCAGTTGGTACGTCTAAGGTTGACGAATTCAGCTGGAGTAGGAGGGTCTAGTGATAAAGTGGTTTCTATAAATCTATGGTCAGAGAAAGAGTGTTCGTTTGAGACTTCCCAGTTTCTGACTGCTTCTAGCAGATTACCTGACACCATGGTAAGGTCAACGACTGTTTGGCTATTTTTTGTGATAAAGGTGGGGGTATTACCCCTGTTGCATAGAAATAGATTTGAGCCAAGGATGAAGTTAAAAAGAGACTCACCCCTGTTGTTGCTTGTTGGGCTTCCCCACTGAGTGTGGTGAGCGTTTGCGTCGCAGCCGATTACCAGTCCTATTTTGAGCGCGCTATCTTTGACCAGTGTCCGGACAAGCTCGTCTGGGGGGTCTTCCTTCTCGAAGGCCATGTAAGCTGAAGCCACCCTGATTGTAGCCGCTGGAAGTTCCAGACTTGCTACGGTGTTGTCTCCGTTGCTGTAATTATGAATCAGAAATATGCTAAGGTGCCTTTTGGCTAAAATGCAGGTTCGAATTTTACCTTCTTTTGGATCAAGCAGCAGCTTGAAATCTTTGGTACCCAGTCCAGCAACCTTGCCTCCTACCACCCAAGGCTCCTGTATGAGTACTAGGTCTGCCCCGCCGTCAGCCAGGCGGAGCAGGAGGGCAGCCGACGCTGCTTTACTGTGATGGAGGTTCACTTGCAGTAGTCTTAGCGACATCTGCCGAGTTCCCCTCCACCACCGTGACGTCCGCTTCCTCGCTGCCGCTGAGGTCGCCGTCGTCTTCGTCCGCCGGGTTCATCGCCTGCATCCCTCTGCTTAGCGACGCGTCGGTTGAGTAGCCATCTTCCGGCTCGTCATCTCCAGGAGCCTCTATCTCCTCGGGAAAGACCTGCTCGGCTGGGTTGCAAGTCGGGTCCTCCTTCGAGTTAGAGTCTCCCTTGTAGACTTTGATGCGGATGGCACTGAATCCGAAGTTCAGCTCCCCGTGAGCGGCCTCTATTGGGGATACTGACTCCTTATTCAGCACCACGATGGCCTGGCTGATCGGCCCCTCGTGAGGTTCCACCTTTACGACTTTCCAGTCGTGCGTGGGCAAATTTGGGTTGCACCTTTGCAACATAAAGAGGATGTCCTCCGGTGCTTTAATGGACGACGGCAGCCATATCCTCGCTCGTGGTCTGCTGGGGACGTCGCACCAATCTAGTGCAACGATTTTCGCCCCAGGATACACCTCTCCGAGCTTCTCCGTCGCCTTCTTGTAGAGGTCAGCTGATCTCTGGCTGTCGCAAGACACCACCTTGACGCTGCCCTGGAACCAGCCTGCGTCCTTGCAACATGGCGTCGGTTGGGGGAAGTCCCGGAGCAAAGCCATGCAGATGACCGCTAGCTGCTCCTCGACCGCCTTCCACTGTTTTCTTGGGATCCATTTTAGGGTTAAGGTACTCATTTATAAAAAAGGAAATGCAGAACAATTTTACTTTTGCGTTAGCCTATCTATTTTTCAGAAAATAATTTTTAGAAATATAGACATTTTTTCTAGTTTTTAGGGCGATTCCAGTTTATGGTAACCATGTCCTATGTTCAAGAACGCTTTCTTGGCTTAAGAAAAATGTTCTTGATTTAAGGACAATTTCCTTAACTTTAAAAAGAATTGTTTTGTTATTAGAAATAAGAAATTTTAATGGCGATTTCCTAAAATGAAGGGTTCATTGATTGTATTTGTAAAAGAAATTATAAGTAATGAATTGTTTACAAAAAAAAATTAAATTAAAGCATCTTCTCTCGAGAAAAATTAAACATAATATCATCACTTTAAAAATATTTTTAAGAAATAAATATAATTTACTAAACGAAAGAAAGTATTCTAAAACAAGGAAGAACGCTATAGTCCAGTACCTCGACTATCAGATACCCGTTACTCAGTTAAGGGGACCAAAGGAAAATGGAGATATGGAAGCAGCAAAGCGAGATTGAAATGCGCCACCTACCGGCGGTAGACAGATTTAAGCGTTGTGGGCGTTAGAGTGGGCGTGGCAAAGTTTTTTTTGGATCAATCGATAAGTATTGACGAGACCAATACATTTCAGTTAAAATTTTGTATCTAGCATTAAAATTGTGGGCGCCACAGGCTTGGCCGGATTGTAGGCGTTAGAGTGGGCGTGGCATAATCGCGTAAAAAACTTGCGCTGCGCTCAAGCCTACGGAATCTAAATCTGTAATCCCATTTCTCTATCTTTGCTATTTTCCGAGATATCCGCGTTAATATTTACGATTTTTTGAAGTTTGTGGGCGGTTTGTGGGCGTTAAAGTGGGCGTGGCAAACTTTTTTTGGGTTGATCGATAGGTATGGATAAGAACAATACATTTCAGTCAAAATTTTTATTCTAGCATAAAAACTGTAGGAGCCACAGTTTTGGGCGGTTTGTGGGCGTTAGAGTGGGCGTGGCACTCTACTGCAACAAACTTGCGCTGCGTAAGAAGCTCAGGAATCTGCACGCCAAATCTCAATAGCCTAGTTCTTATAGCTTCCGAGATCTCAGCGTTCATCCGGACGGACAGACAGACGGACAGACGGATCGACTCGGCTAGTGATCCTGATCAAGAATATATATACTTTATGGGGTCGGAAACGCTTCCTTCTGCCTGTTACATACTTTCCGACGAATCTAGTATACCCTTTTACTCTACGAGTAACGCATTATACAACTTTAACGACATTCACTCAAAAAACGAAAATATTTTTGAACCAAATCAAACCATATCGAGTTCCCTATAGACGTTTTCTCCTGATAAAATAGGTCTAGCTGGTACTACTTTTCTTATCGCTAGCGTTTTATCTTGATGAAGGCGTGCCAAAGGCTTGAGTCGAATTCAGTATATGTACATTTACGTATGTTTAGTCCACCAAAACCCTGCTGCGAACAACAATTTTAAAAAATGGGTCCGATAGAGGGATAGAGGGCTTTTTAATCACCAATGAGCAATTTAGTTCGGATCTTGGTAGAAAATAAATATATTTAAAATGCTGTGGACTTGGGAACTTACCGGTAAAGTTTTTTTTCAATGATTGTGACTTCTAAGATATTGTGAAGAAGTTTACAGTAAGATTAAAACATGATTTTCGCTTGGATAGCTAAACAAATATACCGGCCTAACTTTATTATCTCTGTTTTTGTTCCTTCAGGTCTCGTGACTTCAATGATCTGCAATATCCTTACCATTGCCGTTTATAGTTACGTAAAGAAACTTCGAAATACACTCGGCAAGTGCGTTATTAGCTGCCTACTCAGCATGGTCATGATTCAACTTCTTTGGATACTAGACCTTTTGGAGTTATTGGATTTTAACCTTTACTTGGGTATGTTATTGAATGAATATCTGGTCAGATTGCCAATAATTTGTAAGCTTTTATTATTTTCAGTATTGTATTCTTCGGTATTCTTCCAGGGCGCTTACGTTGTATGGCTTTCTGTCATTAGCTATCACCTGTGGCAAACCTTCAAGCCCCTGAAGCGCGATGATCATCGATATCAATATCTGGTCTATAGTGCTATTGCTTGGATCACGGCTGCTGGCAATGTAGGATTGTATATGAATACATGGTATATCTTGGTGTTTGGGCTTGGTAATTTTACATAACGTTTAGAAAGTGTTACAGTAAAACTTCCACAACTTGTACCAGTTGAGAAAAAAATAAAGAGGGAAAAATGTACGTATCTACATTTTCACTCTTGGAAGTTAAGTTAATCTAGTCTAGTTGGAATCCTTTACTAACCAGAAATCACTTCATCGACAAGTCGTGTAAAATATATATTGATGCACATAAGAAACTCACACTGAATAAGCGACACTCCTGATATATTTTTTTCTCCCTAAGCCCTAATTTATGGGTGATCATTGCAAAAGAGTTAAAAGAACTCTCACAGTTTTGAAAGTTTTACTAGTGGATTCAATATTATTTATAATCAAATGGTGTAATACTATTGAATCTTTGAGCATTGACTGTATTAAAAAAAATTCTGTGTCACATTTCATTGATTTAGGATTACCGATCCTACGTATATTCAATTTGATCATGTTTGTCTTGACTATCATTAACATTCGGAAAGCAAAGAGAGAAATTATGAGGTTTGAGCAACAGAAAGAGACCACGAGGACCTGCTTTAATTTCGATGCCCAAACGTAAGACCAAACGTATACATGTTTTCTAATATAACGTTTTATCTTGTTCCCTTGATTTATTTTTCAAACATAGATATGTAGTCTATTTGAGAATTTCCGTCATCATGGGCGTAAATTGGATTTTTCATACCATTCTTTGCTTTTATAAAGCTTTTTACGACAATTACTTGATTGAAAAGTTACTTTATGCCCATTACTGTTTTGGTATTATATATTTTGTTTTGCTTGTCCTTAAGCGAAGCACCCTTTTGCTTTTAATAGATAGGTAAGTCCTATGTGGTCAAAACAGACACTCCAATAACACGTTCTCTTTTCCCACAGCATTCATGAAAGAAGAAATGAGAAGCGAGTCCGTGCTCAGAGGAAAAAAGACCTGGCACAAACATCTAAACGCATCCAGAAAGAAAGCATAGTATATGCTAATGCAGTCCAACTCGTATAACTCAAATCTTAGCCCCCAAATTAATAAATTTGAGTTTAATAAAAAGAAGGAAGAGTCGAGTGCCTTGACTATCAGATACCCGTTACTGAGCTAAAGGGAACAAGGGAAAAGGAGATATGCAAGCAGTAATGCGAGATTGAAATGCGACACCTACCCGAGATCTCAATATACGGTTACGTGCGCGGTAGACAGATTTAAGCGTTATGGGCGTTAAAGTGGGCGTGGAAAACTTTTTGTTGGGTCAATCGGTAGGTATTGATGATAACAATACATTTCAGCTAAAATTTTTTATTCTAGCATCAAAACTGTAAGAGCCACAGTTTTGGGCGGTTTGTGGACGTTAGAGTGGGCGTGACACCCTGTTGAAACAAACTTTCGCTGCGCAAGAAGCTCAGGAATCTGCATGACAAATCCCAATAGCCTAGCTCTTATAGTTCCCGAGATCTCAGCGTTCATACGGACAGACGGAGAGACGGACATGGCTAGATCGACTCGGCTACTGATCCTGATCAAGAATATATATACTTTATGGGGTCGGAAACGCTTCCTTATGCCTATTACATACTTTTCGACGAATCTAGTATACCCTTTTACTCTACGAGTAACGGGTATAATTATGGAATTAAGAATAATATTTTAATTTGCTCTAAAAACTGCTCTGCTATTTCTTCAAACCTCCTAGGTTTCCAATTAATTCCATTATTAAGCAAAAAATCGCAAATGG
This sequence comes from Drosophila subpulchrella, assembly GCF_014743375.2. NCBI lineage: Eukaryota > Metazoa > Arthropoda > Insecta > Diptera > Drosophilidae > Drosophila > Drosophila subpulchrella. The sequence continues at coordinate 5,933,036 of NC_050612.1, read as the reverse complement.
CTTTTTAATTTGCGGTGAATCATCAAGGCATTTCTTTCTTCGATAAAGTGCTTGGCTGCTCGCAAACTGTGGGTATTATTTTAAAATTTCTAATGCGAACACATAGTAGACGTATAATAACAACATAGTAAATTGTAAGGATAAATATAAAATAAGGAATTGTTTGTTTAGAACGTATCACAATTTCTTGCCTGTTCTCCGATTTGGCTATTAACATTAATTGCCTTTTCGCCGACACTCTCCTGAAAATCAGTATAGGATTTTATATCAACTATGAAATAGAGAAGCGTGATAGTTTGTGTTCAAATCGGACGCGCTCCCCAAAAAGATGTTTGGGAACTATTTCTTTTAGGTGTTCCCCGGTCAGTAATAAAACAGAGGTTTTATTAACTCCATGCTCTATTTAAAAAGTGTAATACTTAAATTGGCGTTTGGTTTTATACTTACATTAATCGTACCTTCGAAGCACTTTCAGTTTCTCGCATTTAAAATCTTTTAATATTTGATCCATATCTAAAATGAATTTAATATCATTTACTTGTTGTCGATTAAGCGTACTGCGTACATATAAATGTACATTGTTCACACATATGTGAATGCATAAACATAAACCTAAAATTTGGTTCATAATGTTTCGGGGTGCTTTTTATTTGCTTATAACTTTTTAAGAAACGGTCAGAATCGGACAATTTTTGGCAAAAATAATTAAAAATGGGGGTGCTAGACGGGTTTTAGCGTTATGGTCGTTAGAGAGGGCGTGGCACCCTTCTGAAACAAACTTGCGCTGCCAGTGATCCTGATCAAGAATATATAAGCTTTATGGGGTCGGAAACGCTTCATTCTACCTGTTACATACTTTCCGACGAATTTTTTCGGTGTTGTGATTTTTTTAAAGTTCCGAAGCAATTTATTGTTGTTCCGGGATTGGAATTATATTAATATATAAATTATATATAAAAGTATATATAAATGTAAAATAAAAATAGCGCTTGTAGCTTAATTGCATTTTAAATACATATTTTTTGCGAAATATATTACTCTTTAATAGCAAGAACAGAACTTAAGTGCTATGATGAGGATAAATATATTTCTGTGGGTGTACTGATACTGAAATGCAGGGCTTCGAAGCAAAGTTACATAGCTCGAGCATCAGAGCTGTGGCAAGAACTTGTGGCATTTAGCTGGTTGTAGATACTAAATTGCATTGTCTTATTACCGTTCTATCGGTACGTCCAAAGTTCCTGACTGACTTCTCGGATTTATAGATATATATATGTGGATATAGTGTAGTATATATACAGTATAGAAATCTGGTGGTCTGCGAGAATAGTAATTAGTCATTTGCTGTTCTTCCAGTTATTGCGACATGCAATATCCTTACCATCGCCGCTTGTCTTTATGTTAAGAAGCTCCAAAATACACTCTGAAAGTGCGTTATAAGCAGCCTTTTAACCAACTTCATGTGGCAGAGCTTAGGTTTAATACAAATGCTGTCCTCATTACCCCATTCATTCAACAAACGTACGTTTTTTTATTAGGAAGTTGAATCTAATTTTGGATATGAGAAAACCCTTTCATTACTCTCCTTGCAGTTCCTTTTGTCTTCTTTTTTGCACACAATTTCTAGCTCTCAGTCATGAGCTATCATTTATGGAGGACTTTTAAGTCTGTCAATGGCGAGGAACCCCGTTTTCTGTTCCTGGCCTACTGGGTTCCGACTGCGATTCTTCCTGGAGGCACTGCATTTATATACATTTTTTATGGCGAATTAATAAATATAGGTAATTAAACAAGTTCTTAAAAAATATTTGCTACCTCTTAAGTAAATCAGAAACACACCTGTTTATTCAACATCTAGAGCCTTAAAAAAATGTAATTTAAATGGTAGTTCAAATGTAATACGTTTTTGTTTGTTTTTCATGACGTTATATGTTTCATTTACAGCGGCAAAATTTTTCCTATGTACTTTCCTGGCATTACTAATTTCGAGTCCCTTCACATTGATTGTGTTCATTTTAACGATCGCTCACATTCTAAAAGTAAAGAGGCAAGTTGTGAAGTTAAACCAAGGAGATGAGGAGACTATGACCTGCTTAAATTTTATAGTGAGACGTCAGTAATATTTATTTTGAAGCCTGCTATTGAAGATTTATACTTCTTCCGTATTTGTAACATAGTTATTTGTACTGCCTTCGGATCCTTTTTGCGATGGGACTGACTTGTACTCCGTTTTTTTTAGTTATGTTGTGAGTTCAATTGGTTTCAGACATCCGATACCTCATGTTATCGACTTTTTAATTTAGAGCAATGGTACTTTCGTTTTTATACTTCTTATCCTTAGGCGCAACACCCTTAGGCTACTCGAGGATGGGTAAGTCACATAAAATTAAACATGATCTTTGATTAACCTAGTATTCGAGGAAGACCAAAAAAGCAGTTTGTCCGTGCTCAGAGGGTAAACAGCCCAGCTTAACTAAGGCTTACTTTTTATTGTCAAAACAAATAAAGAAACACTTTGCCTTAATGTAGGCAATTTTAATTAGATGTTAATTTATCTCTCTGAATAAAAACTTGCATACAGCTAAGCTGATTTACTTTAAGTTACTTCAGAAGGCAGAAACTAAAATAGAAAGAAAAGCAGTGGTGGTGTCAATGACTGGGTCCTGAAATCCTGAATCTTAAATCCTGAGCTCCACCCCTTTTTTGGCTAAAGAAAGTGGAGCATTTGGGAGCAGCAGCGTCTAAGTCAATTTGAGTTTGACGCACTAGTGGGCGCTCGCTAGTGGGCGTGGCACCCTACTTAAATAAACGCCCGATGTCTCAGAACATCAAGAATCTGCATGCCAAGTCCCAAGTTTCTAGCTCATAAAGTTTCCGAGATCTCAGCGTTCATACTGACATATACAAAATTTTTTTTTTCAAGTGCTGATACACTTTTTTGGTTATTTACAATAGTCTACGCAAAAAAAGGAAATGAAAAATGTGAAAAAATGTACAAAAAATGATATTCCCACTAGTATAAGATAATATGTCAAAAAACACCGAAGCTTTCCGATCGTTCCTATGACAGCTATATGATATAGTCGTTCGATTTTAATAAAATGAAATTCGAAATTCAAAACTAATTAAATAATGTTATTTCCAAGCGTAGAAGGTTATATGTTAAAAAACACCGAAGCTATAATTTGTTTCATATTATTTTCCTACCAATTTTCCGATCGTTCTTATGGCAACTATATAATATAGTCGTCCGATTTTGATAAAATTAAATTGGAAATTTAAAACAAATTGAAAAATGTTATTTCCAAGCTTAGGAGGTTATATGTATGTTAAAAAACACTAAAGATATAATTTTTTTAAATTTTTTTCCCGATTATTTCTATGGGAGCTATAAGATATAGTTGTCCGATCGGGCTGGTTCCGACTTATATACTACCTGCAGAAGAAATAAGACTTTTGGGAATGTTTCAGCCCGATTGCTTTAAAACTGAGAGACTAGATTGCGTAGAAACGGACGGACAGACGGACTTGGCTAGATCGACTCGTCTTGTCATGCTGATCAAGAATATATATACTTTATGGGGTCGGAAACGTCTCCTTCACTGCGTTGCAAACTTCTGACTGAAGTCAATATACCCTCTGCAAGGGTATAAAAATAAATATAATTTACTTAACGAAAGAAAGTATTCAACATTATACAACTTAATCTCCATTCACTCAAAAAACGAAAATTTTATTGAGCGACATGTTGAATTCCAGTGAAAACCATATCGAATTCCATATAGACGTTTTTTCCTGATAAAATACCGATTTGGGTCCAGCTGGTACTACTTTTCTTGTCGCTAGCTGTTTATCTTGATGAAGGCGTGCCAAAGGCTTGAGTCGAATTCAGTGCTATATGTATGTATACTTAGTCCACCAGAACTGTGCTGCAAACAATAAAAAATTTAAAAAATTGGTCCGCGATAGAGGGCTTTTTAATCACCCATGAGCAATTTAGTTCGGATCTTTGTACACTGATAAAAAAACGTAGTAAATCCGAATATTTCATATTCAACCCAAATATTTTTCGCTTTGATTTTCATCCATTGCGGTTTTTATTAAATTTAAATATGCGCATACTAACTATTTTTCCATATTAATTTTAAATATTTTCGGAATAGATTTTAATATTTTAAATATTTAAGTTAAATATAAGCCATATTTAAATTAAATACAATGCATATTTCTATTTAATATTATGACTATTTGATTTTAAATTTTTTAAATTTGAATTAAATAGTACACGTGTTTAATATAAACAGAAACCATATTAAATTCTAAAATTTTAATAGTTAAATGAATAACCGAAATATTAAAATTCAATATAAGTCGTATTACGATTTAATACTAGACATATTTATTCAAGATATGCCAATTGTAATATTAAATATGATAGGTATTCAAATATTTTTGGTATACTAAAAAAAACATGGAAGAGTCGAGTGCCTCGACTATCAGATACCCGTTACTCAGCTAAAGGGACCAAAGGAAAATGGAGATAAGCAAGCAGCAAAGCAAGACTGAAATGCGCCACCTACCGGCGGTAGACAGACTTAAGCGTTATGGGCGTTAGGGTGGGCGTGGCAAATTTTTTTTTGGGTCAATCGATAGGTATTGACGAGACCAATACAATTCAGCTAAAATTTTTATTCTAGCATCCAAACTGTAGGAGCCACAGCTTTGGGCGGTTTGTGGGCGTTAGAGTGGGCGTGGCACTCTACTGAAAGAAACTTGCGCTGCGTAAGAAGCTCAGGAATCTGCACGCCAAATCTCAATAGCCTAGTTCTTATAGTTTCCGAGATCTCAGCGTTCATCCGGACGGACAGACAGACGGACAGACGGATCGACTAGGCTAGTGATCCTGATCAAGAATATACTCGTAGAGTAAAAGGGTGTACTAGATTCGTCGGAAAGTATGTAACAGGCAGAAGGAAGCGTTTCCGACCCCATAAAGTATATATATTCTTGATCAGGATCACTAGCCGAGTCGATCTAGCCATGTCCGTCTGTCCGTATGAACGCTGAGATCTCGGAAACTATAAGAGCTACAATACTGGGATTAGGCATGCAGATTCCTGAGATTCCTGCGCAGCCCAAGTTTGTTTCAGAAGAGTCCACACCCACTCTAACGCCCACAAACCGCCCAAGCCAGTTTTGATGCTAGAACAAAAATTTTAACTGAAATGTATTGTTCTCATCAATACCTACCGATGGGCCAAAAAAATGTTTGCCACGCCCACTTTAACGCCCACAAACCGCCCAAGCCTGTGGCGCCCACAATTTTCGTGCTAGATAAAAAATGTTAACTTAAATGTATTGGTCTCGTCAATACCTATCGATTGATTTAAAAAAAACTTTGCCACGCCCACTCTAACGCCCACATCAATCGATAGGTATTGACGAGACCAATACATTTCAGTTTAAATTTTTTATCTACCATGAAAATTGTGGGCGCCACAGACTTGGGCGGTTTGTGGGCGTTGGAGTGGGCGTGGCATATTCGCGTAATAAACTTGCGCTGCGCTCAAGCCTACGGAATCTAAATCTGAAATCTCGTTTCTCTATCTTTGATATTTTCCGAGATATCCGCGTTCATACTTACGATTTTTTGAAGTTTGTGGGCGGTTTGTGGGCGTTAAAGTGGGCGTGGCAAACTTTTTTTTAAGTCAGTCGGTAGGTATTGATGAGAACAATACATTTCAGTTAAAATTTTTGTTCTAGCATCAAAACTGTAGGAGCCACAGTTTTGGGCGGTTTGTGGGCGTTAGAGTTATAAAAAGTTATTATTTATTATAAAACCTACTTTGCCGTATTCTGACTTTTAAAAATGTATTTATTTCTACGTTTTTTACTTACCCATGACTTTGCAAGCAACGGTAAACGCACGCTGTGGTATATGTATGTATGTGTGTGTAGCTGCACTTGAATGTACATATGTACATACGCTTCTGAGAGCCGAAAAATTTTAGCCACTTTACAATTAATACACTAGGCTGAGGAACCGCATCCCAAACTGGGGATGATGGGTGGCAGAAAGCCAGCCGCAAACGCCTCCGCCACGTGCGCATCTGCGCCTAAAGCAGCGGTAGGCACTGCCAAGGCGCTCGGGCCACCCGCTGGAGTTAACAAATACACATACGCAGAAAGGCGGACTGCCGCCCAGACTCTGCGCTCACACACTAGGAGCACCGTTGCCACGTGGTATACGAAGGGGCGAACATCGTCGCGCTTGACTGGTGCGATGTCCCTAGTAGACCCCGAGCCAGGATCTGGCTTCCAGCAGCGGTCAAGGCGCCAGAGGACATCCTCTTCATGTTGCAAGAATGCAACCCGCACCTCCCCACGATGGACTGGAAAGTCGTCAAGGTGGAGGAGCATGAAGGGGACGTCAACCAGGCGGTGTTGGTCCTGAACAAGGAGTCAGTTGCTCCGATCGAGACTGCTCGAGGAGTGCTGAACTTCGGGTTCAGTGCGATACACATCAAGGTGTATAAGGGCGACTGCAACGCCGCTAGTAGCTCTGCCGGCAACCCAGCCGAGCAGGTGCTTGCTGAGGAGTTGGAGGCACCTGGTGGGCCAGAGGACGGCTACTCTACCGATTCGTCGCTAAGCAGAGAGATGCGAGCGCTCGGACCGGCCATCGAGGACGTAGACCTCAGCGACACAGAGGAGGCCGACGTCACTGTGGTGGAGGTTGAAGCTGTAGATGTCACTAAGATTTCTAAAAATAAACCTTCACCACAGTAAAGCAGCGTCTGCTGCACTTCTGCTTCGCCTGACCGAAGGCGGAGCCGACCTAGTCCTTGTACAGGAACCTTGGGTAGTAGGAGGCAAGGTTGCTGGACTAGGAACAAAGGAATACAAGCTTATGCTTGACCCCAAAGAAGGTAAAATTCGAACCTGCATATCAGCCAAAAGGCATCTTAGTATATTTCTACTTCGCAATTACAGCAAGGGAGACAACACCGAAGTAAGCCTGGAGCTGCAAAGTGGCTCTATAAAGGTCCTATCGGCCTACTTGGCCTTTGAAAAGGAAAACCCCCCAGATGCGCTGGTCAGAGGACTGGCAGAGGAATGCGAAAAGCTCAAGAAAGGTTTGGTAATAGGCTGTGACGCCAACGCCCATCACACCCAGTGGGGTTGCCCAAACAACAACGACAGAGGTGAGTCTCTTTTTGATTTTATTCTAAATTCGAACCTATTCTTATGCAATAGGGGCAATGTCCCTACATTCATAACTAAAGCTTGCCAAACGATCATAGATCTAACTTTGGTATCAGATTCACTCGTAGGCACAGTCAAATCCTGGGCAGTCTCTGACGAGCACTCCTTTTCGGACCATAGATTCATAGAAACTGTATTGTCCCTTGATTCGCTCTTGCCGGTTAGCTTCGCTAACCCCAGACGAGCCGACTGGCACAGATACAAAGAAGTTCTGACAAATATCCTCCCCATGGAACCGTCAGAAAGCATCACAAACCCACAGGAGCTGGACGAAATAGTATATAAATTCACAGAGGCATGCAACACTGCCATCAAAGTGGCATGCCCCACAGAGAAACCAAGGGGAAGGAAAAAACCCCCCAACTATCAATCCTCAGAACCAACTGCAGATGCCTGTTTAACAGAGCAAAGGCGGGAAATGAGGACACTAATTGGCTGAACTACAAGTATGAACTAGCCTCTTACAAAAAGGCCATTAGAAGAGCAAAACGAACGGCATGGCAGACTTTTTGCTCTGACAATTGATGCCGCGAGGCTCAGGAAAATACTCTCTAAGACAGCCGCGCCCTTGGGCTATCTTCAAAAAGCAAATGGATCATGGTCAGACTCCAGTAAAGAGTCCTTGGACCTGCTCCTAGACGCTCACTTCCCGGGGAGCCAACAAGCAGGTCATCCTCCTGAAAGAGGAGCAGGAGAGGGAATCGAATTAGATCCACTCCTATCAGACCGCAACATGAAATGGTCCATTCATAGTTTCGAACCATACAAATCGCCGGGACCGGACGGAATAACACCGGCTCAAATGCAACAAGCAGGACAAATAGCCATAAACTGGTTGAAAAAATCTTCCAATCCATCCTGGCGGTAGGAGAACTACCAACAGCATGGCAAGAAACAAAGGTGGTTTTCATTCCCAAAGCAGGGAAGGCCATTCACACCACAGCAAAGGATTTTAGACCAATAAGCCTAACATCTTTCCCGGTTAAGAGCTTTGAAAGAATGATAAGCCTACACATAAGGGCCACCGTACCCCCGACACAAATATCAGAAGCACAGCACGCTTACACCAAAGGTAAGTCAACCGAATCGGCGCTACACTTGGTGGTAAGCAGCATCTAGAAATCACTCAGCATCCAGGAATACACACTGATCGCCTTCCTGGATATAGAGGGAGCCTTCAATAACGTGCTCCCCACTGCTATAACAGAATCTCTCACAGAACGAGGGGTTGAGCCGCCAATGGTGAGGCTAATCCATAAATTGCTGATAAGCACAATGGTCACAGCCACACTAGGGACCTCAACCCAGCCAATCCTACTGTACGGAGTGGCTCTGTGGTGGACCGCCTTGCACAAACAATGCATACTGACTCCTCTAAACAAAGTATAGCGAATGGCGGCTTTGTGTATTAGTGGAGCCCTTCGAACCACCCCGAATGAAGCGCTGAATGCGATCTTCAACCTCCCTAGCCTGGACTTAGCAGGCATGTAAAGGGCCAAATCGGCAGCTATTCGACTGAGGGACACAAGGCAGTGTAAAGCCCAATTTTATGGCCATGCTAAAATTCTCCATCATTATAAATCGATTCCGAGGATCACGGAAATATGCAAATCCATTGAATATAGTCACACACACTTTGAGGCCCTGATTCCTGATAGAGAGGAATGGGAGCAGGGCCGACCGGGCACGACGGACGCAATCTGTTTCTATACAGATGGCTCCAAATTAGAAGGACACGTTGGCGGAGGTCTATACTCCGAACAATTACACCCAAAAAAAAAACCAAAAGTATACACTTAATAAGCGTTGTGTTAAAAGTATACTAAAGTTAGTATTAAAATGTAAGTATTAACTCAACACTAATTAGTTTCAACTGTATACTTTGTAGTGTAAAAGCTCTACCAAAGAGTATAAAGCGTAAACCTGTAGTGTTATTTTTAAACTAGTCATATTCGACTTCTTAGTTTATTATTTATACTTGTGGTCTCAACAAAAACTTTATGTAGTATAAAGAAAATATAGTTTCAAATTATTACAAAATAGTTTCATGCCAACACTTTATAGTATTAAGCTTATACTAATCATTATATGAGTGAGACTCAGTAGCATAAATAGTATACTGAACATTAAATAGTTTTTCATGGTGTGAAACTAGGACAATAGCGATTATTCGAACATATATTTTGGTGTGAAACCAGGACAATAGCGAGTATACGAACACAGAAAATGCTACCGGAGTAGGCGTTGTTTGACGCGTTAATGATGATTGTGATTTTATGCCGAGTCAACATGTAAGTAAAATATTTGTTCTAAAATGAAAAAGAATCAATATTATATTGTCCCTGTTGGTAAATATTGTGTATTTTCAGATGCAAGTGCTTTGCGCACGCGTACAGATGCATACCGCGAAGGAGCTAACGAACTCGACGTACCGCCTTTGTGCTGTCAGAACAGCGAGTGCCTTCCGGACGATCTCGGACGACGCAGCGCTCGTCATTGCAGGCCAAGTTCCCCTCAGTGAACTGGTGCGGGAGCCACAGAACCAAGACCGAGGTGAAGAGGAGTGCCAGGATGCAGAGCGTCGACAACTGGCAGGCAGCCTGGGACAACTCCAGCAAGGGACGCTGGACGCAAGGGTAAATAGGAAGCACGGCCAGGTAGATTTCTACCTCACGCAGGCGCTGAGTGCACATGGTTGCTTCCGAAGCTTCCTTAAGCGCTTCGGACACGACACGGAGAACGGTTGTCCAGAGTGCGGCAGTGGGATTGTTGAGGACGATCAGCATGTCCTATTTTAATGTCGCCGCTTCGGGTCTGATCGCCAAATGCTGATGAAGACCACCGGGGCAAGAGTTCGGCCAGCGACGGCAGCCTTCGCAGCGAGTGTACTGCGAACGCTGCGTCGCATCGAGAAGGAGAGGAGAGAAGCTACAGCCTAGGTGGCTACCGTTGCGCTAAGCAATACCTTGCGGTGATACCGCGCAATCACGGCCCCTACTATTGTTGCTTGTACTTGTTTTAGTCTGTATATACGTGTTAGATAAAGGAATATAAAAGAAAACATGAAGGAGGTAAAAACATGTTATGTGTGTTGCGCAAAATATGAATATTTATGACACAATATATGAAATAGTAATAAAAGAAAAACAACATACAACGTGATTTTATTGGATTTGGGATTATTGGGATACCACGAAAAACAAAATAATATAAATTTTATACTACAGGCAACGGGGAAATCGTATAAGTTTTATACGAAATAGTATAAAATGTATACTAACGATTTCGATAAATAGCTTAAAAAGTATACTACGGCCCTCTAGATTAGTATAATATGTATACAAAATAGTATAAAACGGAGACTACATAGGATAGCTTTTATACTAAATAGTATAAAAAGTAAACTATCAGCATTAATTTCAGTACACTGAGTGAGTATAAATTGTATACTCGTTAGTTTAACTTTGATAACTTCGAAAGTTTCAGTTTAATACTTTCGGTGTCATAAGGTTAATACGCATCTTATCAAGATATTTTTGACACTCAATAGTTTAGTTTTAATGTACGAATAGTTTAGTTTCTATGATCATTTTTTTTTGGGTGTAGATATCAGGAAGTCATTCAGGCTCCCGGACCACTGTAGCGTCTTTCAGGCGGAGCTCCACGCTATAAAAGAAGCACTAACCTGTTTAGGGAACTTTAGCCTCCAGAGAGGACACCTAAACATATATAGTGACAGCCAAGCGGCTATTAAATCGATCTACTCGACAAACACCAACTCCCGTACAATAGCAGACTATCGCAGATCTCTCCACGTCAAATCAGTTTACTATCAGCCTAATATGGGTTCCGGGTCACCGGGACATCGTAGGCAACTGCATAGCGGACGAATTAGCCAGGCAGGGCACCACCAAGCCTCTCCTCCCAGGAGAGGAGAATGTCGGTATGCCCATGGCTACTTGCAAGCTAATTATAAAAAACTACTTCAACACACTAGCCAACACCCATTGGCAAAACGCACCACAGTGTCGCATCTCTCACCAGACATTGCCTGTGATAAACAACAAAAAAACCTCGGAGTTACTCAAACTCAGCCGTACAGAGTGTGGCATGTTGACTCGAGCTCTTACAGGCCACTGGCTTGTTGGCGCACATGCCGGCAGGCTAAAAGCCCCGCAAAATGATTTCTGCAGAAGGAAGTTGAAGAAGTGGAAACGGTAGAACACCTTCTCTGCTTCTGCCCCTGCTTAAGAAGCCCCTTCATCGACGATCTTACCGAAATATCGGAGATAAATCTCAAAAGCATAGGTGCCCTTATTAAATCTTCCGGGTGGAAGACATGCTGATCAGCTTAACATAGGCTGAAACTACTAGAAACGGGACCCCAGGGAAGGAAAAACGAGATCATGCGGTATCACAATGGACCCATTGAGGTCTAAGTGTGTCGGACTATAGTCCGACAGCCGCCCTAACCTAACCTAACCTAACCTAAGGCGATAACGATAGCATGAAAGGTTCAGCTGCGTATTGAATTTATCTATCGGGTGTCGTCCGCCTCTATTGTACAGCTTACCTTATAATGTTAATAAATTATATTTCTTGAAATAGTACCTTAACTAATTGATTAAATAATTATAAGCATTACCATTATTATTTGGCTAGGTCCAACATCAATATGTAACAGACATATTTCGTTAAAAAGGCTTTTAGCTGTCAAATATTTTTAGGTAAAATGCTATATTTTTAAGGCCCACTATGACCTAAAGTATTAGGCCGTTCGTGACCTAAAAAATATGGCAAAAGTACAAAATTGTTACTTTTTAGGCAGTGTATGACCTAAAAATGAACTTTTAGTCCGTTTTAAATTTGGTCCATCTTTTTTCTGGGTGTAGTGAATAAAAGTATATTCTAAAGGCTCGATATAAAAAATGGATACTTTCACGTTTTTGTGAGCGACGAATCAGTAAAACACACTTCTTTCCCTTATGGCAGCTTGAATTTTTGAGGATGCCTATGGGCATTAAAAATGCTTCAGCAGTATTTCAACGTTTCGTAAACAAGATTTTTGCCGATTGTATGTATGGATGACATTATGGCAGCAAGCATGAATGTAGAAGAACATTTAAAAACATTAAAATAAGTATTTATAGGATTCGTTAATAATAAGTTAGAGCTGCGTTTGGACAAATGCGAATTTATGCAATCAAGCATAAAATACCTAGGATTTTTTATAGCTAAAGAAGGAATGAAAGCTGATAACAGAGGTCTTGATTCCAATTCCAGAAAAAATGCAAAATGTTCAAAGTTTTTTTTGGTTTATGTTCATATTTCAGACGATTCATAAAAGACTTTTCTATTTTAGCCAAGCCACTTTATGACATGATAAGGAAAGACAAAGAATTTTCATTTTAGGAGAGAGAGTTGAACTGTTTTCTGAACCTTAAGAAAAAGCTAAAATCATGAAGATGATATCGAGTTGCATTGTGATGCAAGCTCCTTAGGTTTCGGTGCGGTGCTAATACAAAAGAAAGGGGATGGGAAAATTCATTCCGTGTTCTATTTCTCAAAGCGAACGACAGATACGGAGGCTAAATACCACAGCTTTGAGTTAGAAACGTTGGGTTTTATATATATGTCAAAACTTGACTTTATATTTGTCGCGGCTTATTTTAAAAGCCTTCAAAAAAAAAATATGGCGATAATATATTTTTCAAACCTCTTATAAAAACATTTGAAAAACATCAAGAAGTTGGCATAACAATAACTACGAATATCGGGCCCAGGAGAATATTTCTTGTTTTATCAAATATTCTTGGAGACAATTTAGGTCTGAACGAAATTCTTGGCTTTACAACTTCATTTAACGCACCTTTTTACTGCCGATTTTGCATTCTGTCAAAAGAGGAAAATGCCAAAAGATATCTTGCATTATCAGGAAATTTAAGAACGAAAGACAGCTATGAAAAAGCAGTTAAAGATATTAATTTAAGGGTAACTGGCATTAAATCGAGATGCATTTTTAATGAGCTTAGATATTTTCATGTAACAGACAATTTTATTGCTGACGTTATGCACGATTTGTTTGAGGGTGTTTGTAGGTACAGTGTATGTGAAATTCTGGCACACTTTATTTTGAAGGAAAAGTTTTTTACTTTAGGGAATTTTAACTTTCGCAAAAAAATGTTTTTTTTACTTTAGAGAATTTTAACTTTCGCAAAAAAATGTTTGTCAATCGATTTTGAGCTTCATCAGCTTAAAAATTCTTCGATTAAAACCTCAGCATCTGAAATGAAAACTTTGATGCATCATTTTACATTAATAACTGGAGATTTGGTTCCTGTTGGCAATGAAGTTTGGAAATATCTTACCAATTTAATTAAATTAATTGATTTGTTGCTAAGCAACGAATTTGATTCAGAACTTGTTAATAATTTATCTCTTCTTGTTCAAAATATTAATCAGGATTTTGTGCGATTATTTGACAAGCCCCTTAAACCAAAATTTCATTTTCTTACTCATTATCCGCAGATAATGAGAAGGAATACTTTTGGAATTTTAGGTTTGAGGCAAAACATAGGGAGTCTAAAATTTATTCGCGAAATTTTATGTGCCGAAAGAATATTTCATATTCCCTTAGCATGAAAGCTGCATTAAAATTTACTACGTTCTTGGAGGAAAACGCAAATGGCCTTCCACATAATTTTGAATAAAAAAGAAAAACCTTTCTTGACATAAAATCATCCGAATATTTCTTTATACTGGATAATTCAAAAATAATTTTCCAAATTTTTTCATTAAACATTTGAAATATAAAGGTCTTACATATAAGGAAGGATTCTTTTTTACTCTTAGAAAAGATGAACAAAATTTAAACTTACATAAATTAAAACACGTTTTAATTACAATTAATAGGGAAATATTTGTCTTAAGTGAGCGATATAAATTATTAGAATTTAATGAACATTATACATCATTTAAAGTCGGCGAAAAAGACACGGATTTAGAATTAAATAAAATCGATGTATTTACTGGCCCGCCTATCCACGTGCACCTGGTCGACGGCAGCAAATTTATTAGATTATAAATATTATAAAATAATCATATAACCTCAAAAAAAAAACCTATTTTTATTCAAAAAAAAATGCAAAAGAAATTATTGGTCTTTTTTTGGGTGTGAAATCAACAATTTATTCGTTTCATATTGATACTAAAATCGTATCAAGTTGACCCTAAAAATGGCCCTTTTATACCCAGAATGAGTATCAAATTACATGTCCGTCAAATTAGCGTCGGTGACTTAGCGGCGCTGGCGGAACGGTGATATCTGGAACATGGGGCCAATTTTTATTCTTTTATTTTCTCGGCTTCTTGGGGCCGATTCTAAAAATATTAAATGCAAAATTGTTTAGAATAAAAATATCTATCGATCTAGATAGTTTGCAAACATATCCGACTTCTAAAAATTTATTAAAAATCTATTTAAAAAATCGGGTCCCCACAATCTTGTTTATTGCTCCCCTCACAGAGGTTGTACCAATATGCACGGTAAACCTGGTTATTGGGCGTTAATTCAAGTTTCTTGTCAGAAAGTATCATTAAGCTAAAGCCGTCAGTTTTTGAGAAAATAGCTTAACAGTGAAGGCACCTCGGATTTTCCCCATACAAAAAAGGGGGGCAAATATTAAATTGCACAGGGCTCCACTCTCAGACGTTGTACCAACATGCACGGTATATTGGCAGATTGGGGATCGCCTAAAGCAAGTTCAGTGCAAAAATCATAACGATAAAGCTGTCAGTTTTTGAGAAAATCGCGTTACAGTGGGGGAAGATAAATAATAAAAAGAAGTGCCGCCAGATTAAAGTTTGAACCAGTAAGTTCCAAGACATGAACCACTATGTAAAAAATGTATTCAGGACACAAACCATATGGGAAAAAAATAATGTTTCGACGCTATCTCTATTTTTAATTAATTTGACTTTCACAGACGTTGTACCAACATGCACGGTACCTCGTTGCGGTTCGGCGATCGAAAAGCCATCAGTTTTTGAGAAAAAAGCATAGTGCGTTGTGGGCATCTCATTTGTTCCAAAATTTTAACTAGGAACACATTAACCTTATATCGATACCCTATATCGATACTTCGATAAAGGCAAGCTGAAAGTGTGGC
Source organism: Drosophila subpulchrella (assembly GCF_014743375.2). Classification (NCBI taxonomy): domain Eukaryota; kingdom Metazoa; phylum Arthropoda; class Insecta; order Diptera; family Drosophilidae; genus Drosophila; species Drosophila subpulchrella. The sequence continues at coordinate 5,917,602 of NC_050612.1, read as the reverse complement.
ATCACTCCCGATTCGCGGGAACTTTTTGTTTCCCAAGAGAGAATAGAAAAGGAAAACGGGAAGTACATAAAAGATGGCACGCCAAATATCTATGATAAAACGCGTATGTTTATTTTTGATTTTACTTATTAATTATATTAACAATAAAAATTTATTTTTCAGACAATCACCAATTTTTATTTGGGGGACTCCCAGAAGGAGCCGCAACGTCGGCGGCAGCAGGAGCGCTCCGCCGACAGAGAGGAGTCGGCGCCGACGTCGTCCTGAAGACCAGGAGCGGGATGGCGAAGAGTTGCCACGTCGGCGGGAGCAGGAGCGCTCCGCCGATAGAGAAGAGTCGGCAAGTCGGCGCCGACGTGGTCCTGGAGACCAGGAGCGGGATGGCGAGGAGTTGCAATGTCGGCGGCAGCAGGAGCGCTCCGCCGATGGAGGGGAGCCGGCAAGTCAGCGCCGACGTCGTCCTGGTGACGAGGATCGGAATGGCGATGGCGAGGAGTCACAACGCTGGCGCCGACGACGCAATCGCCAATCCGCTCCTGGTCACCGCGCCAATGGCGGAGCAACGCGGCAGGAGGTAGCCGTAGAGCAACCGAGGGAAGCCGCCGATGGAGAGATGGAGATCAGGCTGCAGAAGGAAGCCGCCCAAAACAAATAAAAACAATTACATGTACACATACATAACAATAAAAAAGATTCAACATTTAAAATTCTGTTTGTTGTAATTATTTATTTATATAAAGCTAGCTGAAATGCGGCTCACCGGCACCGACAAAAATGTGCTCTCCGGCCTCTCGATGATGCACTGCATCATTGGACTTGGTCAGGCGCTTCAGAGCCTACGCCAGCTTGGGCAGATCGGTGGGGTTCTTGGGCTCCACAAGGGACAGGAAGAGCTTCTTGACCTGAAATCGAATGAGAAGATAATACGAAATTAGTAATGTCAAATATTTTATTCTTCACTGTTTAATGTGTACAGAATGCACTGTAAAAGTTTCAAATATTCTATAATTCTATATAATTATTTGGTACTTGTTTGAATTTTAATTTTATTTTTTGTAGGGTATGACAAATTCGTGTATTTTGTATAAATTCGGAGTTCCTTAAACGGGGTCAGCTACAAAATGCTGTTTCCCACCGATTTTCATTACAATTGTTTTTTTATAAAATACACTAAGGGAAATATCGAGTTTTTTTAATATTATTTTTTGTAGGATATGACAAATTCGTGAGTTTTGTACAAATTCTGAGTTCCTTACACAATGCTGTTTCCCACCAATTTTCATTACAATTATTTTTTAATAAAATACACTAATAAAATAAAAAAAAAAGTCCGATAAAAACGGACCTGTGTTAAAGAATAATTTTAATGAATTAAAGACATGCCTGATAAATTTGATATGTTATTTATTGAAATAGTAGTTTAATAGTTTACTAGAAATTCACATTTTAAGAGTTTCAGTAAAATATATTAATAATTTCTTCTCCAGCCCTCGTGCATTTGTAGGAGCTGCCCTTGCGCTCTGGCAACATCTTGGCGCCATAATACATAAAAACGAAATTATGTTTAATAATATTTTCAACGAAATAAAGACATGCCTTCGATTATACTCGCTCACCTGATCAATTTGATGTATTATTAATTAAAATCGGGTCCGTAGTTTACTAGAAATTCACATTTTAAGAGTTTCAGTAAAATATATTAATAATTTCTTCTCCAGCCCTCGTGCATTTGTAGGAGCTGCCCTTGCGCTCTGGAAACATCTTGGCGCCATAATACATAAAAACGAAATTATGTTTAATAATATTTTCAACGAAATAAAGACATGCCTTCGATTATACTCGCTCACCTGATCAATTTGATGTATTATTTATTAAAATCGGGACCGTAGCTTATTAGAAATTCACATTTTAAGAGTTTCAGTAAAATATATTAATTATTTCTTCTCCAGCCCTCGTGCATTCGAAGGAGCTGCCCTTGCGCTCTGGCAACGTCTAGCTTACATACTTATCGTAACACTCATGCACGCGCAAATACGGAACAAAAAAGTCGATATTTCCCTTAGTGTATTTTATAAAAAAACAATTGTAATGAAAATCGGTGGGAAACAGCATTTTGTAGCTGACCCCGTTTAAGGAACTCCGAATTTGTACAAAATACACGAATTTGTCATACCCTACAAAAAATAAAATTAAAATTCAAACAAGTACCAAATAATTATATAGAATTATAGAATATTTGAAACTTTTACAGTGCATTCTATACACATTAAACAGTGAAGAATAAAATATTTGACATTACTAATTTCGTATTATCTTCTCATTCGATTTCAGGTCAAGAAGCTCTTCCTGTCCCTTGTGGAGCCCAAGAACCCCACCGATCTGCCCAAGCTGGCGTAGGCTCTGAAGCGCCTGACCAAGTCCAATGATGCAGTGCATCATCGAGAGGCCGGAGAGCACATTTTTGTCGGTGCCGGTGAGCCGCATTTCAGCTAGCTTTATATAAATAAATAATTACAACAAACAGAATTTTAAATGTTGAATCTTTTTTATTGTTATGTATGTGTACATGTAATTGTTTTTATTTGTTTTGGGCGGCTTCCTTCTGCAGCCTGATCTCCATCTCTCCATCGGCGGCTTCCCTCGGTTGCTCTACGGCTACCTCCTGCCGCGTTGCTCCGCCATTGGCGCGGTGACCAGGAGCGGATTGGCGATTGCGTCGTCGGCGCCAGCGTTGTTACTCCTCGCCATCGCCATTCCGATCCTCGTCACCAGGACGACGTCGGCGCCGACTTGCCGGCTCCCCTCCATCGGCGGAGCGCTCCTGCTGCCGCCGACATTGCAACTCCTCGCCATCCCGCTCCTGGTCTCCAGGACCACGTCGGCGCCGACTTGCCGACTCTTCTCTATCAGCGGAGCGCTCCTGCTCCCACCGACGTGGCAACTCTTCGCCATCCCGCTCCTGGTCTTCAGGACGACGTCGGCGCCGACTCCTCTCTGTCGGCGGAGCGCTCCTGCTGCCGCCGACGTTGCGGCTCCTTCTGGGAGTCCCCCAAATAAATATTGGTGATTGTCTGAAAAATAAATTTTTATTGTTAATATAATTAATAAGTAAAATCAAAAATAAACATACGCGTTTTATCATAGATATTTGGCGTGCCATCTTTTATGTACTTCCCGTTTTCCTTTTCTATTCTCTCTTGGGAAACAAAAAGTTCCCGCGAATCGGGAGTGATGCCACACTTTCAGCTTGCCTTTATCGAAGTATCGATATAGGGTATCGATATAAGGTTAATGTGTTCCTAGTTACAATTTTGGAACAAATGAGATGCCCACAACGCACTATGCTTTTTTCTCAAAAACTGACGGCTTTTCGATCGCCGAACCGCAACGAGGTACCGTGCATGTTGGTACAACGTCTGTGAAAGTCAAATTAATTAAAAATAGAGATAGCGTCGAAACATTATTTTTTTCCCATATGGTTTGTGTCCTGAATACATTTTTTACATAGTGGTTCATGTCTTGGAACTTACTGGTTCAAACTTTAATCTGGCGGCACTTCTTTTTATTATTTATCTTCCCCCACTGTAAAGCGATTTTCTCAAAAACTGACAGCTTTATCGTTATGATTTTTGCACTGAACTTGCTTTAGGCGATCCCCAATCTGCCAATATACCGTGCATGTTGGTACAACGTCTGAGAGTGGAGCCCTGTGCAATTTAATATTTGCCCCCCTTTTTTGTATGGGGAAAATCCGAGGTGCCTTCACTGTTAAGCTATTTTCTCAAAAACTGACGGCTTTAGCTTAATGATACTTTCTGACAAGAAACTTGAATTAACGCCCAATAACCAGGTTTACCGTGCATATTGGTACAACCTCTGTGAGGGGAGCAATAAACAAAATTGTGGGGACCCGATTTTTTAAATAGATTTTTAATAAATTTCTAGAAGTCGGATATGTTTGCAAACTATCTAGATTGATAGATATTTTTATTCTAAACAATTTTGCATTTTTTTCGAATCGGCCCCAATAAGCCGAGAAAATAAAAGAATAAAAATTGGCCCCATGTTCCATATTCCACCGTTCCTCCAGCGGCTCTAAGTCACCGACGCTAATTTGCCGGACATAAAATCAGAGCTGATAAAATACCAAATTTGGTCACGCTGTTTTCAATGGCACGCGTCGTGAAATGGTAAAGAAGAAGAGTCATTGATCAAAGCAAACGCGAAAGAATGAATGCGTGTAGCATAGAACAAAAGAAACCCGCCAAAAATTATCTTAGCGCCTTCGTTTGTTTTCTGACCATCTACATTCTTAATTACATATGTATGCCAATATACTTTAATGTATATCAATTTGTTTTTAAAAATTTGCATATAATGTTTGGTTTGAACAGTTTATTAAATCAATCGTTTTGTAAAAGAAGTCAGCTTAAAATTAAAATATTTATTTTAAATATTTCCGTACCTAAAAACGGACAGGGCAGAAACTTATATTTAAGTATGAAACATATTTAAAAGTTATAATAAAAATAAAATACATTTTAATTAATAAATTTGTATGTAAATATAAAAGATATTTTCTTGAGGTGTTTTTATTTGATATAAGCATTGAAAAACCCTTTCAAATTTACACTTTCAATATTATTATTACAAACATTTTTATTTTAAATATTAAAAACTCTTAAATAAAATAATTTGAGTTCTTAAAATTAATATGAAACATTTTTAATTTAAATACGGACTTTTTTAATTCTGAAAATATTAACGATAAATATAATATTTTTTAAAATAAATATACTCAAATTTAAATTAAATATGCTCTTCTTTGATTTAAATAATTTTATATTAAACTAGGCAATTTAATATGTTTCGTATTTAATATAATGTTTTTTGTATTAAATTTAAATATGATATATGAAATTTTGGATTCAATGGGCGCACATTTAAATTTACTATTCCATTTTTTTATCAGTGTAGAAAATCAATATATTTAAAATGTCAAAACAAATTAAGAAGCACTTTGCCTTAATTTTTCTAACCGCATCTATAATATGTAGGCCGCTCTTGCGTATATCTATCCGTTGACAGGCTTAAATCGGGAGGAATCAGCTAAACTGATTTACTTTAAGTTACTTCAGAAGGCAGAAACTGAAATAGAAAGAAAAGCAGTGGTGGTGTCAATGACTGGGTCCTGAAATCCTGAATCTTAAATCCTGAGCTCCATCCCTTTTTTGGCTTAAGAAAGTGGATCAGTTTGGAGCAGCAGCGCCTAAGTCAATTTGAGTTTGACTCACTAGTGGGCGCTCGCTAGTGGGCGTGGCACCCTACTTAAATAAACGTGCGATGTCTCAGAACATGAAGAATCTGCATGCCAAGTCCCAAGTTTCTAGCTCATAAAGTTTCCGAGATCTCAGCGTTGATACTGACATATAAAAAAATTTTTTTTTTGCAAATGTTGATAAACTTTTTTCCTTGTTTTGGAATAAAAACAAGGGAGTACGCTGTAGCCGAGTACCTCGACTTTCAGATACCCGTTACTCAGCTAAAGGGACCAAAGGGAAATGGAGATATGCAAGCAGCAAAGCGAGATTGAAATGCGCCACCTACCGGCGGTAGACAGATTTAAGCGTTATGGGCGTTAGAGTGGGCGTGGCAAATTTTTTTTGGATCAATCTATAGGTATTGACGAGACCAATATATTTCAGTTAAAATTTTTTATCTAGCATAAAAATTGTGGGCGCCACAGGCTTGGGCAGTTTGTGGGCGTGATCAATCGATAGGTATTGATGAGAACAATACATTTCAATTAGAATTTTTATTCTAGCATCAAAACTGTAGGAGCCACAGTTTTGGGCGGCTTGTGGGCGTAAGAGTGGGCGTGGCACTCTGCTGAAACAAACTTGCGCTGCGCAGGGGTCTCTGGAATCTGCATGCCTAATACCAGTATTGTAGCTTTTATAGTTTCCGAGATCTCAGCGTTCATACGGACAGACGGACATGGCTAGATCGACTCGGCTAGTGATCCTGATCAAGAATATATATACTTTATGGGGTCGGAAACGCTTCCTTCTGCCTGTTACATACCTTCTGACGAATCTAGTATACCCTTTTACTCTACAAGTAACGGGTATAAAAAGGTGTTTAAACTCAAGTTATTAACTGTATTAACATATTTTCAGATAGTTAACATGTCTTTAGATAATCTACAGGTTGTGTAGAAAGGAAACTGCGGTGGATTTTTACCACAAAAAACGTTTTAACCTATAAGAATTTATTGTATAAATACAAGTGATTGATGTCTACAAGCAGCGATGTTTTTCCACTTCTAGTATCGGTGTGCGTCTTCGAAACAATATTGTACCATTCAATACAACTTACAAAATGTTACCATGGACGCATCGCTCCTTAGTTTATTATTTATTTGAAATTATCTTTTTGAAATGGTTAAACGTGAGGATACAAAATACCAAAAAGGGCTTGCTTCAGGCGTACGAAAAATTTTGGAGTTTCAACTTTCTGTTCTTTTTGTTAGTAAACACACTGGTGGTCAAGTGCGGAAAAATAACGAGGTTCAACACGGTGATGGCAGCGAGTACTGACGGCAGCTACTGCCGAATTATCCACATGGAGTTGGTATGTCAATATACGAAATATCGTATTCAATATTCTTTTTTTGCGCCAATCCATTTACTACGAGTGCTTTATTTACTTTTATACGTAGGTTTCCCGGGAGACTACCCTGGGCAACTTTGAAGTCTACTCCTGCGTAAGAAAAGTAATGTACTATCTACACACCCACAACATCTTGTCCCTCTGTGTGGCAGTAATTTCGGATGGGTGCGCTGTGAACAACAGTTAAAAAAAATTGGAGTGGCCCAGGCTATTAGATATAACACATTTGAAGGATCGAATTTCACGAACTTACAATCTCACGGAGGAGATTCTTACAAATGTGTAAGCTTAACAGTAAGTGATTCCTGTGGCACTCCTGGATATGTATTTTATGCTGGTATGTTCAAGGTTTTTTTCAGGCTTTATTTCTATATATGTAGAAGCGTACATTGGGTTTTTATAAGGTTACGTTGGTTAATGATCGTTCCGTTATTAATTAATTCTAAAACAAATATATATATTTTATTGTTTGTATACCAGTTTTGATTAATTACTTACGCGTAGTTATAAACACCCTCGCGGCTGCTTGGCATCGGTGTGAACGGTAAAGATAGCGAATCCGGGTCAGCGAAGTAGACGGAGTCACTGGGCCTTTTCAAAGCTTCTTCCGACTGCTTCTTTACGGCTGTACAAAAATTGGTGTTTAGCTTCTTCATTTTATTTGTACTTGGCCAACACCTGTGGCCTCGAAGTGAAGACAAGTCAGAAAATAGGAAGCCACACTCGCAAGCCATTGTGTAGTTTGCCGATCGACAACCTTCCATGTGGGCCGTGACGGATTTAAAGTTTCTTAAAGTTTTACGGCACAATTCCCCTTTAATAATGTTTGTATATATAGGCCGAAATTGTTTCATTTTTTATCTTTTGTTCTCTCCTTGGGGTTCGTGCTTTCCCAGGGGATAGTCAAAATAATACTTTAGGTCCACTGTTGATCTTAAACATTTAATCATTACGTATACATGATACATAGTCACATAACAAATCCCACTGTTCGTATACCCTCAATTGTAGCGTACACTTATTGGGCAGAGTGGGGCAAGGATAGTTTTATAAGTATTTCCACATTTCGCAACATTTCTCAAAGGCTTTGCAATATACTTCAAAATGGTGTAGGAAAAAGTTTAGGCAAAAGACCATGTTTTCCAATGATACCACTTCAATGTGATGACTCTTTATTTATAGTTGCTATGTTCAACCAATCTTTTTTTTTACTATTATTATCCCACTCTCCCCTAAGCTTAAGCTAGCCTAAGAATAAATATAGGAGTCTGATCATAAGAAATAAAGCTCGGACCTGGCAGGATCTGAGTACAGACCGCACAAGTAGCCACACACGTTACAGCTACTATCTCATTTGAAGTCTGATTTAGTTATTGAATTTATAATAGAGGGGCCCAAGAAAATCTACTAACAGAATTGGCTAGGAATGTTTTTGGCCAAAGTCGATATCCAAACTATTCAAATAAAAGGTAAATGGCTTTTCTACACTTACAAAAACATCGGAGGGGTTGCAGATATGTAGCATTCCGGATCGGTACCATCTTTGCTGCTTTTTGAGTTGCTGCGTTTTGCACGGATTTTGTGATGTGTTATAAAATTAATAAACTTTTCAAGTAAGATTTAATAATATTCAAAAACTCACCGTGGCTCTCAAACGATATTGTCTATCTCCATATCGGTTTTCCTAAGCTCTAGCTTTAATCCCTGTACTGCAACAATCGCCTCTTCTAATTTAATCTCAATAATTTTTTTTCTTTAAAAGAGTTTTTAACTGACTCATTCCTACCATGACTGATTTTGAAGTGAAGTGGGGGAATGGAAGAAGGGCAAGGAGCTAGAACTAGATGAAGAACTTAATTGCATATCAATTAATTAGGTGTCCTTAACTAGTTCAAATTGCCTATGATTGGGTCCTGTTTTGCGGAGTCAAATTTTCCATTTATCTTTTTAAAATTGTTTGCGACCTTCTCTCCCTTTTCTTCTCCTATTTTATATATTATCCATTCTCCTTCTCTGGTCTTACACTTTTATAAAGCTAAAAAATGCAATAATTTTGAATCAAGGCGCCATGTGTTCTTCCTCTTCCATGAACATGAGTCCCCTTAAGCTTAGTACTCAGATCGGCTTAGAGTTTCACTAGTCGAAAAATCGTATTCTTTGTAGTGTGACCGAAGTTTTCAAAGTTCACCCGCAATGCATGCAGCATGGTCTTACTGTCAAGCAGCTGGGTTTGTTGCCAAAAGCCTAGTACTCACATCGACGAAAACCGCGAGCTAACCATAGGAGTGAGCGAGAGGCAAACAGGCGGCTAAAGCTTTTCGTCGGGTCTGTTTTTCAGCGTGGTACTCAGATGAGCTAAGGAAACACCAGAAAAAATACCATATTTTGCGAGTGAATTTTCGATGAACGCCGTTAGCCGCGGCCCAAAGAATAAATTTAATCTTTGGCGGTGTTCGTGCAGAAGCGGTGGGAATTTAAAAATTTTAAATGGAAGAAACGGTTAAAGGAGGTCAGTGCAGATGAAAAAGGACGCCTAATCCAAGCTGATGCCTTGTTGTGGGACTTGGCCGACAGGAAGCAATACCACAAGAATAGTTGAAGTGCTGGAGGAGATCCTCTAGAGAATCCCAGGGGGAAGGAACATGCCGAGTGGCATTCGCTCTCTACATGGACATCCTGCCGAGCGTGTCCTCGCAAAGAAAGTAAGATCTGGCCAAAATAATTTGATTGCGTTGTACTAATAGAAGGATCTTTTTAGCAGAACCACCAGTAATATGATCTCCGAAGTCCTCTTCATTAGGACTCCGTACACCATAACCACCAGCTACTTGGCAACTTAAGCGGAGCTGAAGGACGCGGTGGCTTCTATAGGGAGGAGGAAAATAGGGCGCCCGCTAAGGAACAGTTGGAGAAGCCATGGCCAGGATGCTGGGCGACTTCCTGCAGCATCAGAGGATCAACCCCGTTCCCAATCCGGCTCCCACTTCCTCAAGGTCCAATATGCCCATTGGGACTCGGAGCTGGATTGCGGTGGCGCGGAAGACATTAAACATTCGTTTAACATTCCATTAGTGTTCTTTGTGTACCAGCAGACTCCTCTTTTTTAAATTTCTCCAATTGATTTGTTTTCCGTTTGGCAACAAGCCCAGCCGCTTGACAGTAAGACAGAGGTGTCAAAACATCGATGAAAACATCGATGCATCGATGTTTTTGAAAGTTTCTAAATCATCGATGTTTTTTTTCAACCATCGGTGTTTCTGTGCCGTCACTTTTAAGAAAAAAGGCAAAGGAAAGGTACGTAAAAGAGCAGTTTGTTTGGCAGCACTTTAAAAAGACAGCGGACAAGGCAAAGGCAATTTGTAACCACTGCGGAAAAGCTTTGAAAACAGCAGGAAATACCACTAACTTGATGGATCACCTCAAGCACATCCATCCAAATTATAAAGAGGAGGAGAATACCCTAGATTCACCAAAGTTGGATGTGTTCCTGCACCGTAGTGTGGAGTATGCGCCAGATTCGCAACACAAGAAAATGCTGGATAAATACGTCATGCTTATAAAAGCCAAAGACGTACAACCTTTTAGCATGGTTGCTGACGAAGGCTTTCTGGACCTTATGAAAAAGATAGACCCGAAATACAAACTGCCGAGCCGCAATTACTTCCGCGACGTAATGCTCCCCAAGTTGTACTACGAACAAAAAGAACATCTTAAAAGCGAACCTAACGTGGTCAATTACGTGGCAATCACAACTGACGGATGGACTTCCCTGGCGAATGAAGCATATATAACCGTAACTTGCCATTTCGTAAACAAAAACTTTGAGCTGATTACAGCAGTTTTGTCAACAGCAACACTTGCGACGCCCACTAATCACTTAGCAGCGAACGTAGCTAAATCTCTTAAGTCTTAAGTATTGTGACGGATAACGACGCGACAATCAAGAAGGCGTGCGAGGATATGTCTCTGAAGCACCTTCCGTGTTTTGCACACACAATTAATTTGCTTGTGCAAGAAATCCTTAAAATGGAAATTCTTCGCCCTGTACTCACCAAATGCAAATCGATAGTGGCATTTATTAAGCGGAGTTCCACGACCATGGCCAAGTTTAAGGTGGCTCAAAATTGCACAGACCCCCTAACTCTAATTCAAGAGGTACCGACCAGATGGAACAGTGCGTACCATATGATTGAACGAATTTTGGCCACTAAGGATGCACTAACCATTGCTTTGCTGGGCACTGCAAAGGCCCCTTTGCCCTTTGTGTCAGAGGATCTCGAGATCTTAGGAGAACTGTGCACGTTATTGAGTCCTTTCGACAAAGCGACAAAAAAGATTTCGGGTGGAAAGTACCCCACGATATCTTTGATTATTCCTATTATTAGCGAAATGCCAATTCAAATAACTAGCTTAAAGGACAGTTTTAAAACACCAGAGGTCATACTAGCCTTTGATGCTATTGATGGACGCTTTGCGGAACGTTTCGCTCCTTACGAATCCCGAAGAGTAACAAGGATTGCCAAAAATAGCACGGTGCGCTCCGAAGCCATAGTTATGCTCAGGCAGCATATTGAAACTTCAAATGAGGCCGAAGTGTGCGAGCCGTTGCAATATTGGAAGGTAAGTTTCTAAATTGTTTTGTCATTATTTTTATTAATTTATTATACTTTCAGGAATCGTCGAACAGTATGTCGCCCTTTAAAGAAGTGGTCAAAAAATTTATATGTATCCCTGCCACTTCCTGCGAGTCAGAAAGAGCCTTCAGCAAGGCGGGGCAAATTATTTCTGACCGCAGGACGCGCCTAAAGCCTGACGTCGTCGACAAACTTATGTTTATTAACAAAAATTATAGTTTTCTTAAAAATTTTTAATTTAGTTATAAGAAATGATTCGGAGATCATGATCTCTCTCTCAGTCTAAAACACCAAGTGAATAAATGTTTTGTTTTCTATTTGTAATACAACCACAAGTGTTCATTTTAATAATTAAAAAAATGTAGGTAATTCTTAAATAGTCGGGCCGGAACGACCTGACTAATTAACAAAAATCCGTATTTAGAGGGCGATGAACCAAGAATTTTGGTGTAAAAATTATTTTGGGGATGCGCTTAGTTTAGCCAGGAGAAATTTTTAAAGTTTGCCTCTTTACCAAATCGACCCTTTTCAGGGCTACATAATATTCATTAAAGAGTTGCAAATTTCAAATGATTTATATACTTGTCACATATAGGCATAAATGTATGTATATTTTGTGTATAAGTGAAGATACACTTACAGTTATTGGTGTTTGTTTAAAACACACATGTTAAATGCAACTTAAATCATTGCAAATTACTAAAAATAAAACCAACAAAAACAAAAATTAAAAACAATAAGAAAAAAGCAAAAACATTAACATTAACGTAAAATTATGTGTGTGGTGTGTCTGTGTGCGTGCCCGCTGTTGGTTTTCGGCGATCGCCAACGGTTTTTTAAGTGCAATTTGGTCAAACTTTAAAAATTTCTCCTGGCTAAACTAAGCGCGTCCCCAAAATAATTTTTACATCAAAATTCATGATTCATCGCCCTCTAAATATGGATATTTGTTAATTAGTCGGGTCGTTCCGGCCCGACTATTTAAGAATTACCAAAATTTAATTTTAATTTTTTAAATCATCGATGTTTTGGGTGAAAAACATCGAAAACATCGATGTCTCAATACATCGATGTTTTGACACCTCTACAGTAAGACCATGATACATGCATTGCGGGTGAACTTTGAAAACTTCGGTCACACTACAAAGAATAGGATTTTTCGACTAGTGAAACTCTTAGCCGATCTGAGTACTAGGCTTACAGCGTGACCGCGCCGGACCAAACGAGAAATACCAATTTGGTCTCAAAAATATACTATAAAATACTATTTCATATTTTACAAAATACCACTATTAATACCATAACAAATAAATCGCCTGGAAATTTAAATTATAATATGTAATATGTAAAAATATTAATTGACTTATTATATATAGAAAAAATAAGGTTTTTCCCATTGCAAAAAATGTTTGTTTTTTATTTCATGCTAGAGATCAGTTGCTCCTTCATCACAGGTGCCAGTACATTGTACGTATGCGAAGCTGTTTTGGTGCGTTTGCAGTAAAACCCTTGCGCAATGGCACTATCGGGAAACGCATGCTTGATCACATCGCTAATATGGTCCATTGCTCTGATTGATATGTTGTGTTCAGCAATCGTTGCAGCGGACATGATTTCGGCCTTTTTAATAGAGGCAGCTAGAGTGTTGCCCGACTCTTTTAAAAACGATTAAATCTGAAAAAAGGATAGTTATTATTTACATATAATTTAAAAGCATATATAGAACTCACCTTTGATTTTCCACAGAAGTATTTCATATTTTTTCTTTATGTTTTTGTGTAGCCGCATGCTGCTTAAGTGACGCCAGCCTACTCAAAATGTCCGTCTGGCACGCTTTGCAGTGCGCATCCATCTTATTTGCGTTCCTGCCCAGCCATTTTTGATTTTCCGGCATAGTCTCCCACTCAGCTCTATATTTTTGCTTATTACTCATGTTCACTATTTGTTTGTTTTAATAGATTTTCACAAAATTAAGACTTGATTCGATTTGCTATTCAATAAACAGAGAGCTTTACATTTGTTAAAGTGTGACCAAACCGAAAATACCATATAATACCATAAAATCTAAGAAAAATGCTACTAAATACCTATATACCATTAAAATACTTTTGAGCAAAATCAGAGCTGATAAAATACCAAAAAGTATTTAAAAATACAAAATATTCGGTCACGCTGACCGCTTACTTTGCAGTGATCGCCGGACTCGCTACGAAGCGGAGTGTCAAAATATTTCGTGTATACATACATACATATGCATGTGTGCAAAAAGGACGGACAAATTCTGTCGCGTGCCGTTACTTTACAATAGAGGTCAAAGTAATAGGGAAGAAAATGAGAAAATATTTACATATAAGTCCTGAAGTTTAATAACATGTATATGTCAATTAAGTAATATTTATTTTATTTATTATATGAACATATTTTATTGTCAAAACATCGCTACACAAGAAATATTTATGTTTTTATGCACATAAATATTTTCTTGACCACCGTAAATAGTAATTACAAAGCCAAATCTTATGATAATTGAAAGAGGCTGCCGGTGGTTGGGCAGCCGTAACTAAAACCATAATCCTTAAATTTCAAAGCTGTTTTTCTTTTGCAAACCTAACGCACCCAATCAGTTGTGGCATCAGCTTTGGTATTTCCTGCGGACGATGGGCCAGCCAACAGATTAGGGCCAATAAGACCTCGCCCTCGGAATTGACACCCAAAGAATCCTGGTACATCATGGTCATCACATCCTCGAAGGGCATCTGCCGAAAATGAATTCCCCCCACCACGGCCAGAAAATGAACCCCGATCCTCTGAAGCATCATCTTGCGGAGCGCTTCGAGCTCGGGATACTTAAATTTAATAACATAATTTAAATATGTTTTTTATTTAAATGAAAGGTTTTTATATTTAGGCCGCTGAAACTAGCTTGAACTTTTTGTTCACAAAATGGAAAGTTACTGTGATATAGGCTTCATTTGCACGGGAAATCCATCCATCCGCGGTATTTGCAACATACTGGACCCCTTCGAGCTCATATTCAAGATCCTTTCTCAACTCGTTGTATAGCTTAGGTAGCATTATGTCTCTGAAATAGGTTCTGCTCGTCATTTTATATTTAGGGTCCACGCGCTGCATCAAAACACGGAATCCATCGTCGTCAACCATGCTTAACGGCTGAACGTCCCGTGCTATAATTAGCATTACATACTTATCCAATGATGTTTTTTGTTGGGAATCTGACGCATACTCTACATTCCGTTGCATGTAACTATCCAACCTAGGTGACTGATTATCTATTTCACAAACACTATAGTTTAGATGAATCCGTTTGAGGTGGTCCATTAGGTTAGTTGTATTTCCCGCAGTTTTTTTTGCTGTTTTTCTTTTGCAAATCTAACGCACCCAATCAGTTGTGGCATCAGCTTTGGTATTTCCTGCGGACGATGGGCCAGCCAACAGATTAGGGCCAATAAGACCTCGCCCTCGGAATTGACACCCAAAGAATCCTGGTACATCATGGTCATCACATCCTCGAAGGGCATCTGCCGAAAATGAATTCCTCCCACCACGGCCAGAAAATGAACCCCGATCCTCTGAAGCATCATCTTGCGGAGCGCTTCGAGCTCGGGATACTTAAATTTAATAACATAATTTAAATATGTTTTTTATTTAAATGAAAGGTTTTTATATTTAGGCCGCTGAAACTAGCTTGAACTTTTTGTTCACAAAATGGAAAGTTACTGTGATATAGGCTTCATTTGCACGGGAAATCCATCCATCCGCGGTATTTGCAACATACTGGACCCCTTCGAGCTCATTTTCAAGATCCTTTCTCAACTCGTTGTACAGCTTAGGTAGCATTATGTCTCTGAAATAGGTTCTGCTCGTCATTTTATATTTAGGGTCCACGCGCTGCATCAAAACACAGAATCCATCGTCGTCAACCATGCTTAACGGCTGAACGTCCCGTGCTATAATTAGCATTACATACTTATCCAATGATGTTTTTTGTTGGGAATCTGACGCATACTCTACATTCCGTTGCATGTAACTATCCAACCTAGGTGACTGATTATCTATTTCACAAACACTATAGTTTAGATGAATCCGTTTGAGGTGGTCCATTAGGTTAGTTGTATTTCCCGCAGTTTTTTCTGCTGTTTTTCTTTTGCAAATCTAACGCACCCAATCAGTTGTGGCATCAGCTTTGGTATTTCCTGCGGACGATGGGCCAGCCAACAGATTAGGGCCAATAAGACCTCGCCCTCGGAATTGACACCCAAAGAATCCTGGTACATCATGGTCATCACATCCTCGAAGGGCATCTGCCGAAAATGAATTCCTCCCACCACGGCCAGAAAATGAACACCGATCCTCTGAAGCATCATCTTGCGGAGCGCTTCGAGCTCGGGATACTTAAATTTAATAACATAATTTAAATATGTTTTTTATTTAAATGAAAGGTTTTTATATTTAGGCCGCTGAAACTAGCTTGAACTTTTTGTTCACAAAATGGAAAGTTACTGTGATATAGGCTTCATTTGCACGGGAAATCCATCCATCCGCGGTATTTGCAACATACTGGACCCCTTCGAGCTCATATTCAAGATCCTTTCTCAACTCGTTGTATAGCTTAGGTAGCATTATGTCTCTGAAATAGGCTCTGCTCGTCATTTTATATTTAGCGTCCATGCGCTGCATCAAATCACGGAATCTATCGTCGTCAACCATGCTAAACGGCTGAACGTCCCGTGCTATAATTAGCATTACATACTTATCCAATGATGTTTTTTGTTGGGACTCTGACGGATACTGTACATTCCGTTGCATGTAACTATCCAACCTAGGTGACTGATTATCTATTTCACAAACACTATAGTTTGGATGAATCCGTTTGAGGTGGTCCATTAGGTTAGTTGTATTTCCCGCCGTTTTTTACGATTTCTCTCAACAAACACAGGTGGCCTTCGTCTTGTCCTCGGTTTTTTTAAGTGCTGCCACACACATGATGATTCTAGCTTTCTTTTCGGAGACGGACCTTCAACGTTTTCCATCGTTGTAACTATAATATAAAAAAAGGACACATGGAATTGGCCGCAACACGTGGGACGTGCACAATCTACTACAATGCTTGCAGTTGGCCATGCACTGCGCAGTTTTAAAATTACTTACGGTTAAAGAACGTAGGCTCGGTTCAAGTTCGTCGGATGTCGGGGTTCTTCCCTGCTGGCAGGTACTATATACTCTGACACATTTATTTAGTGCGCGGTTTCAATGAAACAATGTTAATATGGTACTAGGACATTATGCGCCGACACGCCAAATAACAACTGGGAATTTAATAAGTTAGGGAATTTGATGTTATTTTTCCCTAAGTCTTTACCCTCCCTACCTTGACAATGTCATTCGCCTGTAGCATTGTCCAGTGGCTAAGTCCCTAAGGTTCCTAGCACATCTCGTATAAAGAGTTAGACATAAGTACTCGACAGACAATTTAGTTATTTATTCAAAAATCATTTCCGTTTCGATTTAGTTTCTAATTATTTCATTTAAATTCCAATTTCAATATCTGACCTTTCGCTACAAAGTATGCATTTCTTAATAACAATTGAATTCCAAGTTCAGTTTCTATTTAGTAAGTACACCCAGAAATAAGATGGACAAAATTTTAGGTCACGCATGACCTAAAAATTTTAAAATGGACTCAAAGTTCATCTTTAGGTCATACACTGCTTAAAAAGTTACAATTTTGTACTTTTTGCCACATTTTTTAGGACACAAACAGCCTAATATTTTAGGCCTTAAAAATATAGCATTTTACCTAAAAATTTTCGACAGCTAAAAACCTTTTAAACGAATTATGTCCGTTACATATTGATGTTGGACCTAGCCAAATATATAATTACTTAATCAATTATTTAAGGTACTATTTTAAGAAAAAAAATTTATTAACATCATAAGGTAAGCTGTACAATAGAGGTAGACGACAGCCGCTAGATAAATGCAATACACAGCGTAACCTTTCATGCTATCGTTATCGCGTTAAAATCGATGGTTTGCGATCTCGCGCAGAATAATATTCATTCTCAGAATATTTTGTACATGGTAAAATTCAGTTAAAAAGTTCTACATCGTTTCTTGGCTTGCATAAAGGAGTATAATGATAAGTTTTTTTATACGCGTGGCATATTCGCGTAACAAACTTGCGCTGCGCTCAAGCCTACAGAATCTAAATCTGAAATCCCGTTTCTCTATCCTTGATATTTTCCGAGAAATCTGCGTTCATATTTACGATTTTTTGAAGTTTGTGGGCGGCTTGTGAGCGTTACAGTGGGCGTGGCAAACTTTTTTCAATCGATAGGTATTGATGAGAACAATACATTTTAGTTAAAATTTTTATTCTATTGGGTTGGCAAGAAAGTCATGTCGTTTTTTTTCAATATTTTCAAAGATGATTTATTTATATCAGGACTTATAATTAATCAATTATGTATTGGCCGTTTTGTTCGACCACTAATGACCATCTCTCGGGCAGCTGCATAATTCCGCGCTCGAAGAACTTTTGGTCTTTTCCAGCAAAGAATCGAGACAAGTGGTTTTCGACAGCCTCATCTGAATCAAAGTTTTTACCATTCAAAGAGTTTTGAAGAGAGCGAAACAAATGGTAATCTGAAGGTGCTAAGTCCGGACTATAAGGTGGATGTGGTAGCACTTCCCAATTCAGCTCCGTTAATTTTTGCCGAGTGACCAAAGATGTGTGGGGCCTAGCGTTGTCATGGTGAAAGACTATACCCTTGCGATTAGCTAGTGCCGGCTCCTTTTCTTTAATTTTTTCCGCCAAATTGGATAGCTGGCGACAGTACACATCTGAATTGATGGTTTCATTCCGTCCCAGCAGCTCAAAGTGCACTACACCCTTCCAATTCCACCAAACAGACAGCATAACTTTCCTCTGATGGATATCGGCCTTTGATGTGGCTTGGGCTGGCTCATCTTTCTTGCTCCATGATCTTTTTCGTTGGACATTATTATAAACAACCCACTTTTCGTCGCCAGTAATGATCCGCTTCAAAAAAGGATCGTTTTTAATCCGTTGCAGCAGAGAATAGCAGATGTTGATATGCTTAGTTAGGTGAATTTCCTTTAAGTTATGCGGAACCCAAACATCGAGCTTGCTTACGTAGCCAAGTTTCTTCAAATGGTTTTCAACCGTTGTATGCGACACACTGAGCTTCTCTGACATCTCCCGCGTTGAATAGCGCCGGTTTTCATCCAGCAAAGCCTGAATTTGTTCGTCAAAAACGGCCGATGGTCGACCAGAACGTGGGGCGTCTTTAACTCCAAAATCTCCAAGCCTGAATTTGGCAAACCAGCGCTGACATTGGCGATCACTCATGGCATCTTTACCATACACTTCGCACAATTTTTCGCGAGCTTCGACCGCTTTTTTTCCTTTTCGGAAGTAAAAAAGCAAAATATGCCGAAAATGCTCACTTTGGTCCTCCATGTTTAATTTGCTATAGCTTCCACAAATGTTATCGAATAATTACCAAATTTTCGTCGATAGTACCTAAGACAATAAGCTTTAAAACGATACTAAAAAGTGTGACCCTGGTGCTCGATTAGTCGTAAATAAATTAGATTAAAAACGATTACTAAAAAAAACGACATGACTTTCTTGCCCACCCAATAGTATCAAAACTGTAGGAGTCACAGTTTTGGGCGGTTTGTGGGCGTTAGAGTGGGCGCGGCACTCTGTTGAAACAAACTTGCGCTGCGTAAAAAGCTCAGGAATCTGCACGCCAAATCGCAATAGTCTAGCTTTTATAGTTTCCGAGATCTCAGCGTTCATCCGGACAGACAGACGGACAGACGTACATGGCTAAATCGACTTGGCTAGTGATCCTGATCAAGAATATATATACTTTATGGGGTCGGAAACGCTTCCTTCTGCCTGTTACATACTTTCTGACGAATCTAGTATACCCTTTTACTCTACTAGTAACGGGTATAAAAACGTAAACCTGCACATGCCTTAATATTAAGAATTTATTGTATTTTTATTTTACTCACCTTTATGCTGTACTTTCCACTTTTTTATAAGACTTAAATTAAATTATGCGTTTAAACACTTTTATCTCTCTATTAAACACTTTTATCCCGATCAGGAGAACAGCTTACAGCCTAGTACTCACATCGACGAAAACCGCGAGCTAACCATAGGAGTGAGCGAGAGGCAAACAGGCGGCTAAAGCTTTTCGCCGGGTCTGTTTTTCAGCGCGGTACTCAGATGAGCTAAGGAAATACCAGAAAAAATACCATATTTTGCGAGTGAATTTTCGATGAACGCCGTTAGCCGCGGCCCAAAGAATAAGAAATTTAATCTTTGGCGGTGTCGTCCAGAAGCGGTGGGGAATTTAAAAATTTTAAATGGAAGAAAAACCCTAAAAACGGTTAAAGGAGGTCCGTGCAGATGAAAAAGGACGCCTAATCCAAGCCCCCTTCTTGCCCCTTATTGTGGGACTTGACCGACAGGAAGCAATACCATAACAGGGGCAAATTCGCAGAAAAGTTGAAGTGCTGGAGGAGATCCACTAGAGAATCCCAGTGGGAAGGAACATGCCGAGTGGACTTCAATCTCCACATGGACATCCTCCCGGGCGTGTCCTCGTAAATAAAGTAAGACCTGGCCAAAAGAATTTGGTTACGTTGTACTAATATAAGTATCTTTTTAGCAGAACCATCAGTAATACGATATCCGACGACCTCTTCATTAGGACTCCGGACACTACCACCATCAGCTACTTGGCCAGCTTAAGCGGAGCTTGAGGACCCGCTGGCTTCTATAGGGAGGAGGAAAATAGGGCGCCCGCTAAAGAACATTTGGAGAAGCCAGGCTTCCTATTTCATCTGCACTGACCTCCTGCAGCCGATTTTGGGGTTTTCCTTCCATTTTTAATTTTCTCTAACTACTTTGCACGAACACCGCCAAAGATCAAATTTCCTATTCTTTGGGCCGCGGCTAATGGCGTTCATCGAAATTCATTCGCAAAATCTGGTATTTTTTCTGGTATTTCCTTAGCTCATCTGAGTACCGCGCTGAAAAACAGACCCGACGAAAAGCGTTAGACGCATTATTGCCTCTCGCTCACTCCTATGGCTAGCTCGCGGTTTTTGTCGATGTGAGTACTAGGCTTAAACCTACAACTAAATCTCTACCAATTTTTCAATATACTTATTATTATTTTAACATAGTACGCAATAAGTCACTTTTTTTATAAATTTCGATTTCGGTATATATTTTAAGATGAGAAAAATTTAGAATGCACAGCTCCAGTTTCCCAAACCAACTCCCTAGAGGGCGCTCCTCTCTTAAGTCCAGTTTCCCTTTTCTACCACATTGGCGCGATCAAATGTTAGATTTCACCGATTTTCTAACAGAAATGTTAAGAATTTTCTGTTAGATTTTGATACATCTTAACATTTCTGTTAGAAAATCGAATTTTTTCGGTCTGACAACACGGACATTTTTAATTTGCTAGTAGCAACGCTAGAAAATTTAAATGAAAAATTATAGTTCTAAGAATCTTAAAATCGGGGTTAAGTCTTCACTACGGCAGTAAATCAAGTTTCCTACCTTTTTCAATTCAAATTCTTACATTTATTTTACAAACTGCTTGGCAGAAAGCAGTTCTGTAGACCACATTAGCGAACAGCTTTATAGTTTCTCCACAGAGAGGCGCCTCTCTTTGGCCTTTTAAAACATTATCCCCGTAAGTTATAACTAGCTTCCACTGAAACATATTTTCGCATCACATATCGAATTTTTTGAGCGTGTTTCAGTCAACTTAAAAGATTTTTCGTCACAACATTTTTTAACGAAATTGTTTTACGTTGAGCTTGCGTTTGTCTTTTACCATGTGAAGATAAAATTTGGTTTAGCATGTATATTAGATGTTATGTTCTTTAAAGTTGTTCTATGTCAAACGTGACCCAGTCATTTCCTCTAATTTAATATAGTATAACAGTTTTATGTACATGGACATAACCGAGTCTTAAGGTATTTAAATGTTCCTAACCCTTAGGATCCTCCTTAAAAAAAGCAAAATTAAGCACACGTCGTTGTTTCTTTTGGCCTCTCCATCGATAAAAATTGTATCGTATTCTCTTAAGAGGTGACCCCAAATTGCAGGTAACCTAACCAACTTTTGGATCTTTATTTTAAGTCGTGTTGTATTTGATTGTTTTAATTTTCATAACTAGAAAAGTTCCAATTAGGTTCCACGTGGTACCAAGAGTTTCAGACCATTCATTGGGTAAACTCAAGCCAATCATTTTTCAGAAAATCACCACTGATCAAAATAGGTTTAAAAATTAAAGAATTCCAAGTGAAACTCTTTTTAAATGTTTTAACTTTAAAGTTAAAGTTCAGCTCGGCGGTAGGCCTTTACCAAATCCATTGACCTGTCCTTGATTGAACATCAGGACATTACTTCGCCCGTTCCCATAAAAATAAAGTGGGCATCTTACGTTGTTAAATTTTATTTTAAATGGTTTTTCTCTTTCAATTACAAATGTATTTAATATTATTGTTGTTGCTGCTGCTTTTTCGTATATTTTGTTGTCGTTAACGCATTTGATTTTTGACTTGAGTTGCTGTTGTATATTTTTATGTGTGCATAAAAATTGTTTCACAATCAACAACATTATTTCATTTTTGTTTTGATTTATATTTTTAAAATGCATTTTGTTTGTAAATAAAATAATGTCTGCATGAATTTTTGTTAAAGTATTCGCTTGCCAGTTTCCCGTATCCGCTTCGCTTCATATAAATATGTAGTGTATATATAATTTGCCTTCGGTTTTCATTTATTTTATTATTAAATTACATTTCACAAAATACAATTCACAACTACACTTGACGTCAAGTTTCTGGTTTCCGTGTGTCTTCAACTAATCCATCAATCACCGCCCAGCTTTCAATCCTCTCCTATCATGACCTATCAATCTATAATCCACTCCATAGTGAAATATTTTCTTTTTAAAATTAAAAAATCGTATACATTCGCAAATTGCAATCAATTTCGTTTCATCAATTTAGTAAATTAGTTTTCAATCACAAAAAATTAACGGAAAATGTTTGGAGTCGAGAATTATATTTGCATTAGTTATTTTTACATTTTACCACTTCAATTCATTTGGATTTCCATTTACGTATATTCGTTACACTCTTTAGCCTTTAATATTTGGTATTCATAGATAAAAGCGTTTGCTATGTACGCCTTGAACTAAAGTTTGAGAAATGCAAAAGTCCTTTTGGGGATCCAACTTTCTCTGAGAGAACTAAACTAAACGCTACTAGCTAGCAATATTTTTTAAGCTTATTAACAACATCAAATAGTACGCGTAAATGGTTGTATTGGTTTTTTTTGCGTTCAATATGTATAATATGTTTATTAAACATTGTACGTCTTGTAGAGAAATTAGCTAATTAATGATTACTCTTTTTTGGTTTTTGTTTTCTGCTTTTGTTTGCTTAACTTGGAGAGCTTCGTTTTAATGATACGTATAAGTGTTCGAGGGATTCTCTTGTAAGTGCGAAAAATCAATAAAAAATAAACAAGAAATGAATAAACAAAGCAACGCAAGGGAAAATACTTACTTGTCATGCATAAGGAAATCATGTTAAAACGATAAGAAAGTAACTCAAAACTGAAATATTTTGTATATTGTTTTTATTACAGCTTTTGCATTTTTTCGTTTTGTGTATAGAAATAGTTATAGTTGCTAAAAAACATTACACACATAGTTGTTGCTATATCATATAATTTCTAATATAAAGTTAATCCCTTCTTTCTTGTTTTGTTTCGTATGTGAAATGGTTTGAAATGCTAACAGTTAAATTGTTGCTTTTACCATGTAATATAAATATTAAATTTAAATACAATAGTTTTTAATGCTTGATAGATATTTCGTTTTGCTTTTGCTTGCCATTTTCTTCTGGTTTTGCTTACAACTAAGGTTACATTTAATTTAATACTCTTATATAAAAGTTTTAGCTTTATACAATTTTTATTTTTGCTTCTTTTATAAATGCAAAAAAATGCCCTGCATCGGCTGCAAAAGTTGGCAATTTCCATTTACTCATTTATTCGTATGGTGATGGGGGAGAAGGATTTGGTAGTACTTTTCTTTTTTGGGTTTTGTGTGTAAAAATTAAATTCAATTGTTGAGCTTAAATGCAGAGTTGCTTTTGATGCTGAAATGCAAGTTACTATATTTATATATATATTTTAGTTTCAGGGAATCCCTTATCTCTGAACAAAAAGACTTTTACAAACTAGGCGCGGTTCGAAAATATGTACAAAACTTAGTGTTGGGTAATGCCTTAGGTTACGTTAAATAATTTACAAATGGTATCTGGCAACACTGACTGCCTGCTCTTTGATAATGCGACAACCCTAAATTCGCAACTAACTTCCTACGGGCATTCGAAGTGTTTTTTGTATTTAATTTTTTATGCGTTCGTAATGTTTAATGTTTACGGTTAGGTTAAGGTTAATAGTGTAGTTAGTTTGATTAAAAGTTAGTTGTAATTTCGAAATATGGCTCGTGGCTCTGACTTGGCAGTGTGGGCAGATTCCGCTCGCTACTTTGCCCCCGAGTGCTCTACGTGGCGGTTACTTAATTGGATTTGCGTTTCTCAGTCTATTTCGTTGAGGAAAGTGTTTGTGGAAGGGAGTAACAACGGAAAAGGTGACGTTATAAATATGTCGTTAGGAAAGTAGTTAATGGCAGGTGGAACAAACGCGCTTCAACTGGATTCGATCGTTCTTTCGCTACGCCTGAGCTCTTTGCTCATCTGCTTTTAAAGACAAAGGTTTTTTTTGGACTAGAATCTTGTGCGCAGATCGGTTGCTTACCACATGTGTAATGGTTACTTTCGTCCTTGTTTCGAATTCCAACTCATAAACAGTTTGGCGGAATGGTAATCGGTGAGCTTTTAAACACATAAATTTATAAAGTATAGGATAAATGTACTTTGATTTTGAAAAAGTCTGGTTCCAAGCAAAAATGTAACCTTAAGTATTATGTCTTGGAAATCCTTTCGTCCTTAAACGACTTCTATCATTTTCTGTGTGAAAAAGTAAATGTAAATCGATAGGGAATTTTCGAAATATTTTTTAGAAACTTCTTGACTTCCGATTCCGCCAAGTTCGACCAGAATTGGAAACAGAAACAGACGCTCTTTTTGCGCTTTCCACTCAACAGACAAACTACGGCTACTCGAATTATATGGCATTTCTTCAAAACCTTTGCCGTGGTGGCCCAGGCAGCGGGAGCGAGCGAGACGGGGATGGAGGGTGCGAGCGAGAGCCTAAGAGTGCGAGTGAGACAGAGGCCGGGCGTGCGAGTCGACCACCTTGAGCGGCTACAGCTGGCTGAAACTGCTGGTCGAGACCCAGTGCGCGGTGTCCGGAGGGCGTACCATTAACTATATGGGACCGTAGTCGCTGAGCGCCTGGCCAGGATGCTGGGCACCCGGACCGCCGGGCAGCGTGACCACCACGGACACGGCCCGCGAGTCGATCACGGAGCCCGGGGCTGTGTTCTGGCCGCCCACTCCGTTGTTCCCGTTGCCGTACACGTTGCCAGGGTTTCCGCCCACGCCCACGCCGCCGCCGGAGGCGCCGTGCATCAGGGTGCCGGGGAGAGGGCCCATGCCGACCGTGCTGCTGCTCATCGCGGTGCCGTGGCCCAGGGTGCCGCCGCCTATGGTGCTGCCGCCACCCCCGCCGCCACCGCCGCCCATGGTCGATGCTCCCCCCGACTCTCCATGTCATACGTGGCTGGCCGCCGGCTGCTTGAGAACGTGGTGGTGCAGGTGGTGGTGGCTGGTGGAGGCCACCGATGCGCCGCCCGCCTGGGTGTAGGGCGTGGCCAGCAGGGAGCCCGCCGCCGAGCCCACGGGCATTCCCATTCCGGAGCCGGCGTACGGATGCGGAATCGGTGGTCGCTGCTTGATCAGCGCCTGGTTGGCGCCCGTGCGATCGGGCGCTCCGAACAGCCTCCGCCAGAAGCGTCGCCAGCTCTCCAGGGTCTTGCCCGACCAGATCCACACGCCCGAGGTGATGCCGACGGCCAGGGCCATGAAGTACTTGAGCATCAGCACCGAGTAGAGGGGCTTCTTGCCGGGACCCTTCACCTGGGCACAGGGACAGGCCAGGGCCTTGATCCAGTCCTCGAAGTAGGCCGCCTCGTACAGATAGCAGCCGATCACGATGGTGGCCGGCACCGTGTAGAGCACCGAGAAGATCCCGATGCGGATCATCAGCTTCTCCAGCTTGTCCGCCTTGACGCCGGCGCCCACGCCGCCCTGCTGCTTGATCACCGACCGGATGCGGAAGAGGGACACAAAGCCGGCCATCAGGAAGGTGGTGCCGATCACCAGGTAGACGAAGAGCGGGGCCAGCACGAAGGTCTTCAGGTGGTCGGGGTTGAGGTTGCCCACGTAGCAGATGCCCAGTATGGGGTCGCCGTCCACCGCCGAGAGCAGGAGCACGGCCACCGACTGGACGGTGGGTATCAGCCAGGCGGCCAGGTGGAAGTACTGCGAGTGCTTGGTGATCGCCTCGTTGCCCCACTTGAGGCCGGCGGCCAGGAACCAGGTGAAGCTGAGGATCACCCACCAGATGGAGGAGGCCATGCCGAAGAAGTAGGTGAGCAGGAAGACCAGGGTGCAGGAGTGGGGGCCCGTGGAGCTCTCGCGCAGCAGCAGGCCGTCGCAGGCGATCTCCTCGTTCTGGAGGAAGTTGCGCGACAGGTAGCCCACGGCCACCATGAAGTAGCAGGCGGAGAGGAAGACGATGGGCCGCTCGGGGTACTTAAACCTTTCCGTGTCGATGATGAATGTCGTTAGGGTCATGAGCGTGCTGCAGAAGCACAGGCCCGACCACAGGGCGATCCAGAGGCCGGCGAAGTCCTTTTCGTCGTTGCTGAAGAAGGGCCCCTTGCACGGAATGCCGCAGCTTGGCACGCCGGCGATCCTTTGGACAGTGAGGTTCATGTACCAGTGGTGCGGATGGTGCATCATGGGCATCTGCGCCTGCTGCTGCTGCAGCAGCTGCTCCTTCCCCAGGAAGATGAGTGGGGAGCGGCACGAGCAGCTGCACTCTTTTCCGCTTGCCTTTTCTCCTTGGGGATTTTGGCAGTTTTTTGAATTGCGTCCGCGACAGGGCTTCGACGAGGTGGATCCACCTCCACCGGCAGCTCCGGAACCACCTGAGCCACTGCCTCCCTGCTTCCGCTTGCCACCGGAGCCGGAGCCGCCGGCCGAGCCACCCGAGCCGCCCGAGCTGCCGCCACTGCCCGCCTCCGTGTAGGAGGGCTGCTCCATGCACAGGTTGTCGGGGTCGCCGTGGATGGGCAGGTGCTCGCAGGCCATCCGCTCCGGCCACTCGAAGCTGTACTGCTGCATGATGGGCGCACACCCGGAGCGGGCCCTCTCGCAGACGCTGCGGCAGACGGGCAGCGGCTTGTGGTAGTCCTCCAGGCAGATGGGCGTGTACATGCTGCACAGGAAGAACTTGAGGTCCGGCGAGCACTTGATCTCCACCAGGGGCCAGAACTGGTGCACCTCCAGGCCCGCCTCGTCCTGGGTCTCGTGGTTCATCTCGT
Organism: Drosophila subpulchrella; assembly: GCF_014743375.2. Lineage (NCBI taxonomy): Eukaryota > Metazoa > Arthropoda > Insecta > Diptera > Drosophilidae > Drosophila > Drosophila subpulchrella. The sequence continues at coordinate 5,890,621 of NC_050612.1, read as the reverse complement.
TGGGGAAGGAGGTCATGTTGTAGCCGATGCCCCGGCACATGGGTATGGTGATCTCCTCGCACCGCAGGTTGGGGTCCTTGGGGATGGCTGGCACTCCGTAGCCGGGCGCGGGACTCGCGTCCAGGCCGTGTCCACCCATGCCCATGCCCATGCCGTGATCCGCACTGTGCTGCGGCCCGTCCGCTCGGCAGGATGTGAGGAGCAGGACGAGTCCCAGGGTCAGGACCTTCAGTCGGTTTTGTCTCATCTTGTGCGTCTTAGCTTAGTTCGATTGGGTGAGTTGGGACCACTCGGGGTCGTTGCTGGCTGACCTTCTCTGCGCGTGCACCTCACTCCGCGTGGAGGCGCCTCGAGAGCCGGAAAAGCGGTCGCGTTTCCTTCCAGACACAGCTCCGCGTCAAATCGTCAACGCTCTACAAACGGCGTGGTCTAACTGGAAGAAAAGGGAAAGGATGTCTGGTTAGTTTCAGCTTAAACAGTGACTTTAAAGAACAATGTTTTTACAATACAATATTATATTTCTGAAGTCACAACACTTAAACTTATGATCATTAAAGTTCCAAGCTTATGATTTTTGTGATACGGAAGTCAGATCAACAGAACTACAAAGTTATTTACAAACTTAAGGGATAAATGTTTGTATAGAATGAAAGATCTGAAATCCACTGATATTCACTGAGAGATTTATACTCCTCCCAAAATTTCATGGTTATAAATATATATGGTATTTCGAACTTCACAACACTTCAATTTATGATCATTAAATCATTCTATTTACAGCTTGCGTGATAACGAAGTCAGATCCTGATAGTGTTTGTCTTTAACCTGCACATGTTCGACCGATATTTGAAGTTATTTTTAGCTTTCAACGAGCCGACTGCCCAAATTCAACTGATTTTCCTCCATACATTTTCCAACAGACGTCACATGGAGGGAAAGAGATGGCCGTAGTCGTTATAGTTGATCGCTGATGAGGCGGCGACAAGTAGAAACTGCTCTTTCCTGTTTCTGATTCTGATTCGCTCCCTGGAGAACTTTCGCGCTTCATTTGTTTCAATTGAGCGCCGCGACACTTGGACGACATGTCCATGTCACATGTCAAGCACTCGAGCACTTCACCCACCAAACACCCCGGCTTCCCGCTTTCCCCACTCCCCATTGAGTGTCAACCCTTCCGCCAATATTTGCTGACGCTTCAGGGCTGTCCCTGCTGATGGTTCTGATTCAGAATCGGGAACTGCTGCTGACCAAGAGCCGCATCAATCAAAATCAGTGAGTTTTATTAAATTTGACGGCGTCTGCTGGCTGCGAACGCATGGTTCCAGTGCAGACAGAGAAAATTCTATACAAAAGAAGGAGTGTTTAGTTTTAGTTATAAATGGTTTTAAAGATCTCCTTTCTTTTAGTAAGATTACAGTCGAACTTCCATTACTCTAACGGTCGGCACTACAAAAGAGTGAGAGATTAGAGTTCTAAGGACTGAGATACTATCTATTTCCTTTAAAACTAAAAACTTTCACCTATAAAGTCCTTGAAGTTTGAGTTACTAAAGTTCAACTGTATATATATTGTTTTAAGTCAAGTCTTTGTTAGTCTGACCAATCACCAAATCTGTCTGTATTAGAGACCCCAGTTTTTCCCTCAGTGCGTGCTTGATCAAAGTGTTTGCTTTGGTTCCCATCTGAAGAAGGGTGTGAAACGCTGATGGATTGGATGTGATGAGGCAGGAATTAATTCAAGACAATTGCTCACTTGAAGCCCATTCAAAATGGAGGCTGCGAAGCCACCCATCAAGTCAAGTTTCCCCGCACCGCCGGCTGGATAATAAATATTATATGGGTGACACCTTTTTTTGGGGGAATAACTATGGAATGGCAGCTGGCGATATCGATGCCAGCGGTTTGTGGTCAACTCGGCCGGCAGCTGCTCCACAGGCAAAGATACTCGGGTCTGAGATACCAAAAATTGACAGCTGGACGGACTGAAGTGAAGGGCAATTTACTCGCCAGCAGCTTCTGTGCTTCTGAGCGCCCAAAGTCACGAAATTTATCTACGACATACTATATACAGTTTTTAGCAAGTGTCAAGTGACATACATATTTGCGGCTTTGCGGCCAGCTTCAGTTTCAGTTTGGGATCTCAGCTGCGTGTGGTCCGGGGAAAAGCAGCAGCTTTAAAGCTTTGCAGCCAGCTTAGCTCTCGGCTCTTGGAAAACTGTCAACAACAGCTGCAAATAAAACACGGACTCGTCCTGCCTCCCCACTTTACACTCCCCAACTCCTTTGTTCGGCGCTGAAAGTCCTTCCATTGTTTTTCTGAATGAATGACATTTTAATTAATAACATTTGTGTGCGTTAGTCGGCGTCCATCAGAATTTCGCCCCGTCCACCCGACCGATACAACCCCGAAAATAAGTTTCAGAGTGCGGCTCTCACTGAAACATTTTTCGTGTTAAAATGTTTGCCGAGCACTTCAAAATAATTAAGTAAATACGCCACGGAAAATGTTTCTAGGACAGCGTGGGCGGGACGGAAAGCCCGAGCCCAAGTGTTGTGATTACAACTCGAGGGTAGCGCCAAAAATAAACGTTGAAATCCAATATCGAAATGTGGGCCCCGGGCAATCGGATCGTGAGAAACAATGCCAGGCGTGAGGCGGCTATCGATTACAGCGAATACAATCTATACGAACTGGGGATAGATGGAGGCGTCTATCGGTTGCGGTGATGCTTACGCAACGTTCTCCTACTCGAATGGCAGATTCAGCAAATGGGAATCGAGTACAGCTAGGTGAGCTGTCACTAATCAAGGTCTAAGAGTGGTTATGCATAAGTGGGTAAAGGCAACAAAGTATTTAAAGTCATGTATTTGTTACAATTAAAGAGGATAATTAGTTTCCCGACCTCTAAACTGAGTTGAAGTTAAAAATCTAGGTGCAGTGTTCTCCGTTTTCAAGTTTACTTTCGCCTCGAATCAAACTACTTTCATCTCTAGTTCAAGTTTGTTTCATCTCGAAAAACAAACTTGAGAGTACTTTCGTCTTGATTTCAAGAACGTTTCTTTTCGAACAAGTGAGAGAACACTCTATCCTGACCTTTTTCTTTTCTCAATTTTTCTGGGTGTATATTAATTCAAAGTTAAGTTCAAGTCAAATTCAAAATTAGGAAGTTCAAGAAAAAGCAAATATCTATAACTAAAATGGTGTCTTCGAAGGAGTTCTTAAATATAACACAGGTGCCTCAAGCTTGCTAAACTTGGCTCAATCGACTGTACAAATTGTTTCCTAGGAAAAACTAAAGCTGTAACTTCCCTTTATCCCAAGCCTATCCCACAAAATTAACATGTGCCCTCTTCGGTGACATTAAGCACTTTTCGCAACCGAGAGTGAAAATTAGCCTTAAGCCGAAACAATGCGACAATCACCGAACGGAAAGAGGGAAAAGTCTAATTGGTTTGTCCGACGCAGGAAAATCATATTGAAATGCAGCGAACGTGACTAAAATGGCAGACTCGACCAGGCGAAATGGAAAAGAAAAGAAAATGCGTACATGGGTTTGGATATGGAAAGCCACGTTCACAACGGCTTCCACATTTGGCCAGTGGAGAGTGTGGTGGCCAATACAGCTCGCTCTGGTTATTAAAGCCTCAAGTGGTTGGGCATGGTGTGCAAGTATACGAGGGATCTTGGGCTCCTTTTGGGTCCGACCCTGGGTTCTGATTGCCGGCCGACAACTACCACTAATAGGTGGATGTGTTCATGGGAAATGGCCTGGAAATAATAGCAAACGTGCTTCTTTCGAGTGGAGCGAGGGAAAAAGAGGAAAAAGAAATAAGCAGAATGCGTAAATATTATTTTTAATAGAGAAAAATGTCTCAAGTGGCGGTGACGAATGGATCGCTTCTCCCAGATTCTCCCAGATTCCGCAAGCTTCTCAGGCCCAGTCTCCGCCACTTCGAGTGGTAGCTAAATGTTTGTATTTGGCCGATCGACGGGACCGTGTTTGCTTAATGATTTGTTGTTTCTCCCCAGCCTCATCGCATTTAGTGCAGACTCATATTGTTTATTTAATTGTTAACAAGCGTGCGGCTCAGACGCTACAAGCTCGTTACGAGTAACAAATTATTACTCGCCCCGAATGCATGGCTTTTTGCCAATCATTCCGCTGGAAGAATTATACAAAATCACGCTGCCAGCCAGTCTCAACGATGTTTGTCCAAGCTCTCGACCGGATTGGGGACCGAGCCTCGACTTTCCTGGCCCGACCATGTTTGCCAAAGACTCGAGAATGCAGAGATGTGGGGGAAAAGAGAGATCCCCGATCCGAGCCGATCCGATCGGTGGATGGCTGCGCTTCGATGCGCTAAAGAGGTCGTCGGGCGGAAGCTGTTACCAAAGTTGGTAGCCCGCCAGCAACATGGCCAGCAGAAAAACCAACTGCAGCGACAACCTGACTGTTTTAATTAAACAAACAAGCCGAAGACTCAGCGGGAAGACGACACCAACGAGCAAATAAGTAGCAAGTGTGGCTGGCTCCTCGAAGTACAGTCGTCACCCATGGCAAACAAACCGCTCGAGGTGTGGGTTTCCGAGAAGGTGGGAATCTCGGAGCGAGTAAGGTCTCAAAGGAATGATCTCATTTGCAGTATTCCGAGAATCTAAGAAGATGTGTTGTATACTATTTAGTGGTTGATTAAAAATTAATGCTTGTTCCTTTGAGTTACTAAACGTACACCGGAAAAAGCACATGGGCATAAGTTTGATATTAGCATGGTAAATTTATTAAGTATCATTGAAAATATAAAAGATATACGCCACGTATCTAGATAGAATGGATAATAAATTTAATCATACTATTTCTTTTTCTTCACAGAGAGAAATATTCAAGGACATTGTTCTTGAATTGAGAAAATTCGTTCTTAGTTATCAATGTTCTCAATATAAGAACGAAATGGTAAGAAGAGAAAAGCTAAATTGCGTTTATTTAACAACTTTTTAATAAGTATACACTACTGACTAGTCTTATAGTTTAGTTCTTGAGATATACAATGTAAATAACTCCAATTTAACTTGATTCAAGGACAATAAAAACATTTTCAACTTGAAAAATGTCGTTCTGTTTTTTAGAACATTTTCTCTCTGTGTTTGGGTATAAAAGGGTCCCCTGATTATCTGTTGCATTTAATGTTCATTATTCAAGGAAGAGCCCTGGAAAGATTTTAAGCTGATGGAGTGGCTGTCAAAGAATCACGGCCCCAACTCACCCAAGTTATAAACTTTTAACTGCCCATATCGCTTGCAAGTACAGCTTACACCGGGGCACAAAAGCGGCGGAAGTAAATCCGGCATTCAACTCAAGATAATGATGATGAGCAATTAACCAAACAATGACCGAGCCAAACCGAACCGAAACCAGCATCGTTGGGAAGCCAAAGAGAATGCTAATCGATAACTTATCGCCCCGATGGAGGCCAATCAATCAATCAAAGGCAAAAAGACCCGCCAAAGAAGAGGTCTTCATACAAAACGGCTCCAAATCGCTGCTCGTGGGGCTCGGAAAAATGCGAAAAAAATAAGAAGCGGAGCGTGGAAATGCCAAAAAGGAAAAACTTGCCAACCACAAAGCACTTAAACTTTCTATGGGGGTACTTCCTCGTTTTCGGGGAACCCCCTTGCCCCGCGCAGGTGCAGGGCACAAAGAAGCGTTGAAGCAGCAGCAACAAACTCGAAGGGCTCCCAGGTGCAACAGTCAACCCAGGCCCCCCTCAACCGCCACCCATGCTGTGGCCTTGGCCAAAGCAAACCGCGAAAATCAATTGAAAAACTCTCGGTGGAAAGCGGGGGAAAACAGGAGCAGGAGCAGGAGCAACTGTTTGCCTTGTTGGCGGCGGCATCAAAAAGCGCGTAGCGGCGCAAAATGAAAACAGTTTGTCGACACGGCAGGGTCAGAGAGAGACAGGTAGTCGGCGACTGAAAGAGACGGCAGATGAAAAGTTTTTATTTCCAAGGGGGGGTTTGAACCACCCCCACCCCCCCACTCAAAGTCAATGCAGACAAGTTCCATGACCTTACAAACGCAGCGAGTTCAAATGGGGAAACGGCAAAAGGGCTGCGGAAAATGGGGAAAAGGGGGCTTGGGCCTCCTGTGAGCTTTTCCCCGAGGAGCTTTGTCAACGTAATAAACACAAAACTGGCTCAAGATTTTTGAGCGTCCGCCCATTAAAATCATTGACATTTAAACGTGTTTTTTTTTGCCCGCCTGTTTTTGCTGTCACACTTTTGCAACATTTTTTTAAAAGCGGTTCTGGAGCACTCTTTCCAACGGTTTCGCCCTTTGATGTTCGTCGGCTTTTGTTGCTTTGTGAAAGTTTTAGCAGAATGCAAATTGTTTGTGCATGTGGCCCATCATTAAATGCTTTTTTGCATAGTTTTTTGGACCGTGCTTAACCGCTGTGAGTCCTCTGACTTCACAATTAAGTTTTAATTAAGTGGACGCCATCCCGGCTCCGCTGACTGTGCATCTATCTCATTTTCCGCAGATTTCCCTGCCCCTCGGGAGGCTTCATTTGGCTCCTTTGACGGATTATGGTAAATGCACAAGTAACAGATCCTCGGAGATCGGGGAAATCCGGCGGGCACTTCACGCAAAACGATTTGCAAATGTCAAACAGTTCCTGTATATTTTTGGTAACCACCCTGCACCCCTAAGGAAATACAGAAGCAAGGGATGGGTTCTTTCGAGGGGTTGATTCTGTCGTTTAGGGTTTGCTATTATTGAATATTCCTTGTCCTTGTTTTTTTTCCGTCGTTGTCCTTGTTTTGAACCAAAAACTCTTACGGCGGACTAAGTGACACCGCAGAAAGCGAGTGGAACGTCCAAAAGGGCAAAACCAGAGGGGTGACCATGCACAGAAAAAAAGTTGCAATGTTTTTTATTCTTTGAATTTTAGAAAAAAAATTTTATAATAATTAAAAATGTAAAAATGGCAAATTATGTATTTTTAGGTGTCTTAAAGAATGCAGTGAAAAGGAATATTCATCTTTTTAATGAATTCATTGTACTTCTTAGCTTAAAATATATTGTTGCATACTTTTAGACACCTGAAATGCCATATTAAAGTGATTTAAATGAAATAAATTATTTTAAAAATTCACAATATTGTTCCTTATGTCAAACTTGTATACAACTATTTTTCCTGTGTATAATAAGATATTCTTTTTTTAATACTTCTGAGTCTAACATATATTGTACTGGCATTTTCAAGTTAATTTAATGTTTTAAATTCAAAATATTAATTATAAAATTCACATTAATGTTCAATATTAATCCAAACTCTTGTAAATTATTTTTTTCTGTGCAAGTGAGAGAGTTCGGGGCGAAACAAAAACATGGAAATAAAATTAAATTTCCGATTTTGCCCCGCTTCCTCTGCCCTGCAAATTTTGCTAATAACAAGACAAAAGTGCAGCTGCAGAGGCCAAGGGAAGGGTGCCTTTCGGGGGGTGTGAACTGTCGGCTGGCTGACTAAATACAAAAGAGTGTCAAGTGTCTTCCCTGCTAAAAGGCAAAAACGGGCAAAAAACATGCAAGTCCTGCATGTGTGGGTGGTTGTCCTGTCGGCAGATTTTATTCTCCATTTCAAATTTTGCAGCATGAGCAAGCGTTTTTATTTTGACAGTTGTTGCCACTCCCCCTAGCATACTTTTTGGGGGAGAAGAAAAACAATTAAAAACGAATTGCCTTGCATTCCCGTTCCCATTTCCATTTCCACTTCCATTTCCTTTTGCGACAATGGAAACACAACACGCCGCCCATCAAAAGGGAATTTTGTGGGGTACAAATTAAATATCCGAAGAGTAAAAAAAATATATATAATTTTTGTTGCTTCAGGATGTGGCACATTTATAAAATAACAATATTCTGGGTGGGAAAAAGAGTGGAGGGGTTTTACGATGCAACTTAAACGCATCATAAAACAGCGGCGTAAGAGGAACTATAAAAATTTCATGACTGTTTCACCAAACTGAGGTGTTACAAAGATATATTGAGTGCCGCGTAATGATAATGAGTTGTGGGGAAAATCATTGTCCAGGTTTATGGATTGAAAAGGATTATAAATCTAGCATTTGTATAATTCCAACTTTATGGCTTGTAAAATAAAATTTAGTTGACAATATCCAATTAGTTTTTTCCCAATTTATTTACACTACTCAAATTTATTTTATTAGTTTTGCATTGGCACGTAAAAACCAGTTACAAATGGTATTGCTTTCCAGTTTCAATTTTTTTCACTTCTCGTTTAACGATCCTTCATTCCCGAGACATTTATTTTACTGCCATTTGTTGGCTTTTTAACTTTCCAAAAGGAAAATACTGTTATTGCCATTTATCTACGATTTACATTTATGGTCATATTTGATAATCGAGCGTTTTATGGCTAATACCGGCGACTGCATTTTACACCCCGATTTGGTAATAAAAGTAATTGAATCATAAATGCAGCCGGGTACTAAAAAATAAAATATGCTGATATTCGTTGATGGAAAACTAATTGAAGGCGCAGCAAGACGGGGATGGGTATGAAAAATAGGTGGTTTAACGACTGTCGCCGCGTTGTCTGTGGCTCGCATTCCGGTGGCTGTTTTATTTTCATGGCAATTAAAGGGAACCGCGGTAAAAAATAACCAACTGCCGGCGACATTGACACACAAAAAAGAGCGAGAAAAACTATTACGGCAAGAGTTTCCCGGCTGTGGTGACACATGCAATAAAAACGATTTTTATGGTCATTTGAAAGCGTCAAGAGGGCGAGGAAGGGCCAAAAGCCCAAGCATATACACTACGGCATGAATGATGCATGTTGTGTCTGAAGTTCTGGGTTGACAATTTAGCATGTCTCTGGTGGAACTCCTTCTCGGGGCGAAACTCCCACTCCAGCCCCATTCTCGGCGTACAAACATTTTTAGTGCCCTTTGTTGTCAACTAACAACCACGTGCCGTCTCCCTCGCACACCCACACACACACGGGTATTAATTAATGTCAGTGTGGAAATTAAGTGAAATATATCTGCAACATGCTCCCGGAAAATGCGAGGATGTTCCATAGTAGCGATGGTTGTTGTGTGACAAAATGCCGCTGACATGGATAATTAATGGTGAGCTACGAGGTGGGGAGCTGAAGATACAGATACATGGGTGACACCGGGCTGGAGGTCGGTCGTATCCCTGCCCCTGTATGTGTGTGACCCCCACCTGCGGAAGGTGCTTAATTGCGGAGCTTGGGTCAGAGTAAGTACAGAGGTTGTGCCACAGCAGCACTTTTAATTAAGTACTAAACTTATTTTACTACTAATAATGGTTTCCACAGCACACCGGAAAATTGGAGCTCTTTTGGCTCTGATATATCTCATATATATATATATATATATATATATATATATATATATATTTTTATATATTTTATTAATTTTGAAAAACCTCTCAGGTGTCAACACTTCCTTCTCTTGACCACAAGCTACGACCCAATAAACACAGCAGTTTTTCAGAAAAAAATAGAATCACCATAATTTACAATTTGTTTGCTTTGACCGAATTTTCGCAATTAATTCCTAGACATTAGTTTTATTTATTTACGAGTCGCCAACGCGATTTGGCAACATTCTTGATTGGTGGCAATTAATTTATGCAATTTAATGCAATGCAAACAACGACTCACATGGCTCATAAATTCGCGTTTTTAGAGTGCGGCCTGCCAAAAAGGATTTTTATTTATTTGTTTTAGCCAGCACTTTTGCCGTTGGTAGTTTGCCTGGGTTTTGACTTTGAAATCTGTGTGTGTGGGGGCCAATTTGACGTCTCGATGTCTGGTTTCTATTTCAATGCTATAAATTTGTCGCCATCCCGCTCTGTTTTCATGGTTTCCTGCGCTGCTCTCCCGATATTACGATATTACGCATACGCCCCGGGGGCCCCGCTATCCTGGTGGGTGGCTCTTCCTCCGCCCGGCATTGATTTTCATGTTTGTTTGTCGCTGCCCTCTCCTGGTTTTCTTTTTTTGGCTTGCTTTGTATTATATGTATATGCTTTTCCCCATTTTTTCGTATTTTTTCCGTACTTTTTCGTATTTTCCTCTCGTATTTAATGGCATTTCTAGCTTGGTTTATTTTGTTGGCATGCGTGCGCGACCCGACGCCAAGCGATAAACACGCGGCAGCCACCGTCGCCGGTTTGCCCGCCTCCCGTTTTCCCATTTTCCCCGCTTTTCCGATTTCCCGCCTTTCCCTCGCTGGATGGTCACCCCTTCTCCACTTCGCTGTGTGTCTCTGGCATGCGTTTAAGTTTTCAGTTAATGGCTTTTAATGGCTTTGCTGCTGCGTTTGCTTTTCTTGGCTTTCTTGTAAAAATGTTAAATAAATACCAAAATTAGTTGCGTAAACTTCGACAGACACAAATGAGTTCAATCAACGGATGAAAGATTCCATGGGAATGCTAGAAAAAATATTCAATTCCCCTTTGACTTGGTTCCATTTCAGTGGAGAAATTTGTTTTTAAATACAAATAACTTTTGATAAACCATTCAAATAAATAATATTAAGCCCATCAATTTATCTTCCACACATTTGTTGGCCCAGCAAAATATCATTTAAAAATGTGATTAATTTACCACCTTAAACACCGCCCAAAGACATTCTATAAATACCGACCACAACATTGGTTTCTCCGCCCAAAACACACATTTCCAAATATTTTCCAACTAATTTAGCACCCTCTTCAAGTCGTAAAGTTGCAGTCCAATTCAGATGCGAATGCAAATGCATAAACCAATGCGAGACCACAAATTACCAAATTCAATCTACGGATACTTGGGATATGGTATATGGTATATGGATGTGGATGTAAATTTGAAATGCGAGGCACATGTCCCAGGCAGTCGTGCTCCCCCGGGCTCTAGGTTTTTGGATTTGTGCCTTCGGCTAGGGGAATTTCAATGAGGCATCTCGCATCTCGGCGACTCTGCTCTGGGTCTTGTTTATAATTTATGGCGCTGTGGCTAATGGCCAAATTGCCCATAACAATAATTTGCATGCAAGCGCTTCCAGCTTTGACTAATTTCTTCTGGCCAGTCCCACGGAAATCTTATCGAGACACAGTCTACTTATAGCCATATATCACTCAATATCAATATCAATATCGGTCGAAGGAAGTGCGGAGACCCAGCCGAATGAGTCGAAAAACAATTTACAACAATTGCTTAATTGAAACGCCAGGGCCAGAATTTAAATTTATGAAAGCATCAGACCCCAAATCGAACCAAATCATAAATAAATCGCGGGCTTATCAGCGTTTTTTGTTTGTGGCTCTTGGTGGCATATCAAAGGGAAAACGCCGCTCGCCTAGAAAAAGTTCGAAAGTGGACAGCACATGACTCTTGATACCGATCCGAATTTCGATTCCCAGATGACAGATGAACTTTGTACTCCACATATCAAGCGCGGCAGTTTGACAGCTTTGATATTTGGTTAGTTGAAAAATGTAGGAATATTTCAAGAGCCAGAGAGGTCAAGTTTTTCCGATAGCCGTATTTTAATATTCCCCATTGAAATTTCCATGCAACTGTTGGTCTCTTTCCATTTATAGAACATGCGAGGTATTGAAAATAAATCTCAGCAAACTCGTTTTGCATAATTTTTATTTCTGATTGACAGACAAACAACCTGGGCTGCCTGCACTGAAATCAAATTATATAAATTGTTTTCTTAAGTTTAAGTATTGTTTAGGTTATCTGACTTTAACTTTAGGGATCTTAAAGTCTGAAAACATAAAGGTTTTTTGTCGTTCTTAGATTGAATTTCCTTAGAAAACTCTTTGCTTTTGAGTATTTTTTCCCAGTGCAGCCCCTAGGTAGATCCGAAGTTTCCCCATTAGCATATGGCTCGCAAATGTAGGAACAACAGCCAGTCAACTCGACTCAACTCAACCGAACTCAACTCCAGACCGATTGCGACTCAAAGGCAGACAATAGGCCTGCGGGACATGCGACAGGGTATGTGTTTCGAACTTCCCCCGATGTTTTATACGACTTTTCCGTAGGCGTAACATGTGTGGCATAAACAAAGATACAAAATATCAACCGATATTCGCTCGAACATGGCAGTATGCAAAGGGCAAAAGGAAGGCGTGAAACTGTTGATAGTCTATTGCACTTTTTCCTTGGTTCTGTTTGTGTTATTCTTTTTTATGGCTCTGCAATAAAAATATTTACGATGCCAAAGCGCCAAATATGTGGGGAAATTGTTCGAACTAACGGTGGGGTGGAGTTGGGGGGTGGGCACAACCGGAGGGTTAATAAAATGTTGCACTTGTAACAAGGAATTGAAGTTGCAAAGTGGTTACAGTTGGCCGGGGAATTTATTTCCATTTTATTTTAAACGCAGATGGAAAACGATTTTGCGAGGAGATAAAACTGAAAAACTGATTTGCAAATTTAGAAATAAAAACTTGTGTAGTTGGTTTTTGTTTTGCAAGGGGGAATTTAAATGGAAGTACACAATTTATTATACTACAGTGGTACTTTAAATTTTGATTGACTTTTCTTAAAGCAATGCTTTTGAACCCAGCTCTCTGGTCAGTTTTGATTTCCCCCTGGTCGCAGTCCAAGGAAATCAAATGAGCTGAACAACACAAAAAATGTAAATGAGCAGGGTGGAAAAGAACATTTTCGGGGGGAATTCGCCACAGAGGAAGTGGGCACCAATGAACTCTTGGCATGCTGCAGATGCAACTACACTCTGAATTCTCCATCTCCATTCTCCATTCTGCATTCTGCATTCTGCACTCGGCATCTCGGCAGACGCTTTCAAAATAGCCCGGCCCACACGATTCCCCCGCCCAGTTTTTCCCCGATTTTCCGCCCAACTCCCACTGCAAAGTGCAGGCGGCTGGCTGCAATCAACGCACTTGTTCCTGTTTTTCTTTCCTTCTCGGGGAAACTGCTGCTGATTCCCTGTTATTGTTGTAAACTATTTATGCATTTCGAAGTTTATTTGAAACACGAACAGCAACAGAGGAATTCCCTGCACGGCATTTCAAATGCTGTTCGAGATTCCCATTCTGTGGATCTTCTGCTGTTTGTTGATTTTATGAACTGTTTTTCTTGCTTCACTTGCTCTCGGTCGGGTGCCCTGCCCTCCGGCCACATATGGTCACCTTAATTTTCCACAGGGACGGGGTTTTGTTGCATCAAATAATTTATGCCTTTTTCCCTGGGCTCTTGGTTTATTTTTTCAAGCGCATTTCAACAGCCAGAGCAATCAGCGCGTGTTTTTCGGGCAGGAAACAGCACGCAGGGATGTCGGATGGTGTGCCACTCCGAACCGTTCTTCGCCCCCACACCATCCTATAGCATCCTATACCATCCCATACCATCCTATACCATTCTATACCATCTCCACTCAACGGGTGGTTCCAGTGTGGCTCTGCGGAGCGTGGATACCCACTGTTGTTTACACTGACGCCATTGCCGACGTGCCACAAAAGTAGAGTTCAATCGAATGGAATCAGGGGCAATTGGGCCGACCGAAAGGTGCAAACTGATTTGGGCAAATGGTTCGGTTTAACTCGGGTTCTAGTCGCCGTCTATGTTCTCTGTACGTCTATATAAGCATTTTTAGACTTTTTATGAGGGCTAGATACTTTTATATAGGGTTTATCTAATGGTTCTGAAAATTTGTGAGTTATTTCTTAAAGATTTTCATAGCTTACTATGAATTTAAAACATTATAATTATAATTGCATTGAAGTTATTGCCACAATTATAAATTATACCTCCATCACGCAAGAGGCCCATCATTTTCTAACCCATAAATATCATAACAATTTCTGTGCCCAATCCCCAACCAACTGAAACCCATCCCCAACAGATCCCTCACTGCACTGGCATTTCTAATGAACTCTGCCGTTGGCTACACGGAATATACACACATTTTACCCAGCGAGAATATGAAAATATCTTTAGAACATTGATTGACTGCTCGACATGATCGACGTGATCATCTGCGAGGGAGTGCTATAGGTCGGTGGGGAAAGCCTCGTTTGGGGGGGTGCAGTACGTAGCTGCCTGCCGTCCACAATTATAATTCAATTAACCGAACAATTCCATCTTTCCCTAGCGCAGTCGAGCGCCACATGCTGCGAAGGGAGACGTTGCATGTTTGGCATATTAAATTAGTTATTTGTAATCTTGAGCAAACGCGTTGTAAACAGAAAACACAGGATCGAGCGAACGGATTGAGAATGATGATGTGTCATTGCAGTGTGTTTGCCCATCTGGCTGAATCAATGTTTGTATTTATGGAAATATTCTCATGTTTTAATTACGAGAACATTTCGAAATGTCTCGCATAACAAATGAGGCCCGAACGAACGAAATAAAACAACAGAGTCTGGAAAAAAGACCGTACCGTATCAACAAAAAGCTTCGACAGTTGGCCAGACAAGTTGAGACGGCGAAAGAGACGGCTGCAGAGCGGGCGAAAGAGACGGACAGATGCTAACTAGACTGAAAGGCTTGCCAGGATATTTTGCATTAAGGCAGCCAAAGGAAATATGAGAGAATGATGGATAGGCAAAGCAGGCACCAGATGATGATGATGGGCCAGAGGAGATGGGGATGGAGATGGGGATGCAGATGGAGATGGAGTCGGGCTGAAGAACTTGGCAACTCAACTGCCGGCAAGAGCAGAAAGAAGTCAACAGCTCGTTAACGTTAAAGTGGCAAAATATATGCCCGAAGATTCAGTTCAGTTCTCTCTTTCCCGGTTCCCGGTTCCCGGTCTCTCGGCCATGTTCCCATATTCTCCGCTCAAAAGGGTAAGCCAACAATGGGGCAACAAGTCGCGTCTGAAGATGCATCGCCCACGGCAGCCGAAACCAGAAAACCAGGCTCAAACCAAAGTATAGTTCTACACAGAGGAAAACTGTTTAAAAACGTCAGTAGTTGAATTGAAAAATAGGGAAATATAAATAAGTTCATTGTGGAATATGAAAATGCTGAACTTGTCACTTAAAAGATGGAAACCTTTTTGTAATATAACTGACATGTTTCTTTGGTAGTTATTTTTCCCAGTGCACCTGGAGATGGCTCGTTTTGAAGAGCAAAATTGGCGTTGAAAAGTAACTGCCGACAACCGCAGACCGAGAGGATGTTTATGATGTTGGATACCGACTACTAGGAGGCTCCTGCTCCTTGGCTCCTCGGTTCCTTGGTCAATTGCACTGGCCGGGTCACAAAAAGAGGGCCCTGGCATTTTTCTCTCCATTGTGCGGCAAACTAAGCGCAATGAAGTAGCCAAGGGGCAAAGTGTTTGGCGGGGAAAGGTCAAGCTTTCTGGCCTCTTATTTATATTTGCGTCTAGTTGATGTCTTGTTGCATGCAAAATAGTAAGGGAAACCAAGTTATAGGGCAGGAGAGTCTATAAATTCCAAGCCAAGTAAGTATTTTGCAAACGAAAAGAATCTATTTAAATGAAGACAATATGAAAGTACAAATGTAGATTAAAAAAAAACATTTTCCAATGTTTCTAAATCTTCTATTTGTAATTTTTGAATACTTTCTAAATTCGCTTTCGAATTCACACCCCCATTCCAAACATCTCTACACTTACCATTTTTTCCATTCCGTTGGTTTAGCTGCTTTCTGGTTGATTTCCTGGTTCATTCAATTCCGCCCAGCTGTAATGAGATGCAAAAAGAGGTACGATAAGTTATCTGATAACTGATGGTTTTACGTGCAGCTATAAAAACTTAAACACTGCGACTTCCATAAAGCGGAATCCCCGCGCGCAGATTTCGAGCATCGCCGAATCTTGCTAATCGTAAAGGGGGTCGTAAAAAATGTTTATAAATCTTGTATAATTGGAAAATATTAAAGGCCAAACAACTTAATTATGCCATAAGCGTAAAACTGGATTTACGCCAGAAAAACTGCTGGAAAAAAGGGACTTGGCGACAAAATTTACAGGCTGTCCGAGGAGGAAAGAGTTGCCACAGTTTGCGGCCTGAGTTATGTTCTTCTCGGGGTCCCGGCCAATTATGTTAATATTTGGACAATAAATTTGTGGGCGGCTAAAGAACAATTGCAGTTGTCTCTGCGGCAGCAGTAGCACTTCAAAAGCGCAGATACCACGAAAGAAAAACAGAGGAAAGTAGCAGCTCCCAAAGAGCAAACAGGAAAAGCCGGCGGAGAAAGGGGAAAGCGTGGTGGGGCTGGAAAATGGCCGGGGGCTTATCCCTGGGCCTAGCCGAAAGTGGACTACTTTAATCACGCCACGGGATTAAGGGGCCAGACATTCGCCGGATGATGAAGAAGTTGCGTGTGTGCCAGTGGAAGAGCCACTCGCCTACAATTTAATTAACTTTTCACTCCCTCCGACGCTCTTTTTCTTTATTTCTTATTAAAGAACGCGCCTTGTTGTTATTTGCTTTAACGGCACTCTTTGTACATATATTTAAGTGTGTATATAATGCAAGTTTAATCAGCCAGCGACAAATAAAGAGCCGCAGAAGAGGTTGCCCCCGTATCCGTATCCGTGTATCTGTATCTGCTGTTGTATCTGTATCTGAAGCTGAACCAGAAACTGTTCGTGTGGGAGTGCCGCAGAAGATTTGCCTAACCAAACCGAGCCGAGAAACCCCAGATAAGTCGGGGGAGCAACAATGCCTAGCATTTGTGGGCACACATTTGCCGCCTTTGATTCACCTCCGCCTCACAATTTGCCAAGTGTAATCTCTGCTGTAACCAATTGCAGATAAAGTTAAGCAAACGACAACAAAATGACAATTTTTTAATTATGAACGTCTGCCTCTGGCTTTTGCGTTATTTGTTTTTCTGGCTTGCCTAATTGAGATAGGACTGGAGATCATGGCGAAATGTGGGGAGAAGTCTGAATGTTTCAAGAGTAATTGCCTTCTTTGGTTGGCTATGGTTTTACCCACTAAAAATTGGGTATTTCTCAATTAATATAGCTCAGAATGAGGAAAACCATATCTGATTCTGTTGAAAAATTATACTTATTAAAACTTTGGTAATACACAAACCTTGTAAAGCCTCGAGATTGCACTCCAATTTATTGTAGGTTTTTTTTCTCTTTAAAAACGCTTCTAGTATATAATTTTTTCTTGGGACAACTCCTAGAATTTAGGGCAATAATTCATGTAACTTGGCAACAAAAATCATTTATGACACTTCCCAAAAACTTTTTTGATGCGCAGCTTTGTATTTATAGAATTCTTAATAAGACAAGCCTGTCATTATAAATCTCTTGCCCAAGAGATCTTAGAAATTATTCTTTATTCAATTTCAAAGCCTGAACAAATCAAGTTCCAAGAAAAGCTCAATTTGAATGTGAATCCAGAGCTATAAATCTGCGACACACAGATACATTTCCATAAAAATCTCTGAAACTCAAAGAGCAAAAAAAGAACAACCTGCTGAGACAACATGGAGAATCTCCAAGCTCTTCAGAGCCCCAGACTCGTTTGATTCGCTTTTCAGTTTCTGACTAATTAACTGGGAAAGATTCTGAGCGGAGGAATTGGAATTTGTAGGCCAATTAATTAGGCGCATAATTTATGGCAAAATATTCTCTCCCCGGCGAATGTCAACTTGATGATCAATAAAAATAAAAGAGGCAGTCGCTGGGAGGGGCGGAACGTATCAGTTTCGAAAATGTTTAATTTATGACATTGCAAAAAGGCAGAAAACAAATTTATGAGCGAGCATTTAAATGCCCAACACGACTGCGAGCGACGACAATGAATATGTATTGTGTGGAGTATCGCTTTTTGAAAATTGAAATTCCAATGAATCTCAAGGAGTTCTCGAATCTCTCCGCTCGGAGGAAAACAAATATCGCCATCGTCATCGCCGTCGCCATCGCAGGAAACAACAGTCAGTCGCAGGCGCAGACCTTAAACAAACAGAAATTAATTATGTTTCGATGCGAGAGCCCAAAAAGATACTCAAGTACAGAGGGAGAAAAGATATATCATCTAAGATAACATTTAAAATGGTTTTCTCAAGTGTGTCCTAAATTAAAAACTATTTCGGCCTTTAAATAAGTAAAAGGATTCAATATTCTTTTAAAAATGTTTGTGAAAACAAATTCACTCCTTAAATTAAACCAATTTCTATTTATACACATTTCAAGACACAAATTCTTTCAAGTGTATTTTCAAGAGAGGTGGAGCGAAAGGAAGACACAGAGATACAAGAGAACCTGATGCTGCCTGCTGAAAATAAAATTATTTTGTTCAGAGTTCTGTTTATAAGAAAAATATGTTTTTGTTTGTTTTAACGCGGGCCGAGCGCTTCCTTTCCATTTTGGATGGGTTGGAGATGGACTCGGAAAGAGAAACATGTGCGTATATGCATCCCAGAGATGCGTATCTGGTGGATACATGAACATGCAGCAGCAACTTCAGTTGTGGCTTCTATTTTTGGTACTATTTCAATTAATTTGCTGCCTCTAAACAAAGTTGCCTCTGCGAGAGACACGACGGAAAATTTATGAGTAATATCGCATGCTCGATTGCAGGCCCAGATTTTACCCTGCCTTTTAATTAGCTTGACATTTATTTCGTGCCGGACTTCTTCGTCGCCGTCGTCTGTCTGCGGTTTTTTAGGGTTAACAGCGCGTAGATTGATATCTTCAAGTTCATTAGAGTTGCAAGTCGCTTTAATTGGAAATATGCACAGCGGGCTGAGGAAGCGCTGCAGTCGTCGTGCAACACTTGGGTGAGAATTAATGATGCCTGCCCATCGCGCCCTTCCCTCCTCGGATCTCGATCTGAATTCTGTTTAAACTTGGGCATTTTATACACTCCACTCGGGTCTGCTACTCCTTTCCCTTCCCTTCCCTTATTTTCCGTTTCTTTTTTGAGGTTCTGGGCCCCTTTGCTTTGCATCCTCCTCGACTGGCTCTGTTTATCTTTGGGCTTTTGTTAACTGATTTCAAGGGAAGCTCCAGAAACAGCCGCCCTCCTACAGGGTCGATTTAATTAACTGCTTTCTATATAAGGCATATTAAATAAGTTTCACTGGGCTTGTTCTCGTTTGATTCTTGGGGGAACGAGTGATCCAAAGGATGTGTTGGGGGCAGCTTTCTAAGAAGTCCAGAGAATCAATATCAATCTAAGGAATGCGGTTGGCTTGTGTTAATTAACTTGTGAGTCATTTCGATTGGAAGACATTTGCAGGCATCGTGTCAGTTATTTGATTATTTGAATGATATTTTAAATTTAATTAAAATATATTGCTTTGGATATTCGTGGATCCCTTGTCAACCTCCATTTATTAGTGATCCCCAAAGATAATTTCTATTTGTATTTTCCACTTGTTGAGACCTCCCCCTACCTCCCCTATTTTCCCAACACCCACACTCGCCCGCATGCCTTGTTATTTTCATTTTAAATGGAAATTTTCATCTTAAAACGGTGTTTCTTCGTTGTTCGTGCTGGCTGTGAACTATTTGTTCCTGGGGTTTGGGGACTGCCGACTGGCTCGAATAACAAACAAAATTAACACCTAGTCGCCACATTTCCAGCTAAAACCCACACACATGGCAGCTGGAAAATATCCCCCCACATCCCGTCATAAGTCAGGGCTCTAACAAGGTGTCGTCTTGCTAAATGAATTAGACTCAAAGCGAAACTGATGCCCGACGAAAGAAAAAATGCCATAAATACGAGTTCTGTTTCTGTTTCTATTCTCCCACACGCGTGAGTGTGCCATTGGATTTATACCCGACACTTTAAGTTTTGTTCGTATAAAATGCAAATGGCTTCAACCAGGCGCTAGCTCGATATTTGCATTGGCAATTAGCATATTAAAAATAACTCCCCCAACGAAATACTGTGCCATTGGAAAACATGTTTTTATCGCTTTTTCATGTGGGCTCTGTTTGCCCAAACCCGAAATAAATTCTAGTTAAAATTGCCCAATGCACGGTGTCGATTTCGATTGTACATATTTCGGCTGCCTGTGCTAACCTCTCGAGTAAAGTTGGAAACCCATGTAGGTAGGAGGGCGTAGATGTATCTACGAGTTCGAACCACCTCGGTGTGCGTTCGTATCTGTGTGCAGGCTGGCCTGTGTTCTTCTATTACCGTAATTTTCTACTTGATTTCTGACGCTCATAAATCATCATCAGTTCTCCCTCAGATAGCGTCGTCGTCGCTTGCCTTTGTCATTTCTCATCGTTATTGTTGCTTAGTAGTCGTCGATTTTAGAGTGTGTTGCTGTTGACTTTATGGAATTTATCTCCCCAACAACACCGCAAAGCACATTTAGCGACACAGTTAGCAAGCAGCACCGCCAGAAAACTGAAAACCGAAAACCGAAGACCGAAAACCGAAACCCAAGCAACAAGTTTCAACTTTTTGTTTGATGTATCTGCCAGATACGAAAGGTGAAAAATTGATAGCTTGCTCGCCTGTCTAACCAAACTATGCATAATAAATGTTTTTTGTAAACAATCGACAAAAAACGCAAACAAAAAGAAACGAAAAACAATAAATTTATTGAAAAATTATAAAAGATAAATTGGTCTGGAGTCGGGAGGTATTTTTCGGGTTTTAGCTGCCTTCGAAGTTGGCAAACCTTTGAGATATGCAAAGATAAACAGATAAATAAATAAGTAAACTGCCATTAAAAGGCAATTTCAGCTTGACTGTTGGCCAAAGACAAATAGTTTGCTGGCATGCTAAAATAATAATAAAAGTGCGAGATCTAAGGGCGCCGAAAGCGATCTTCTTTTGTCTCTCCAGTTTTTGTGTGAT
This sequence comes from Drosophila subpulchrella, assembly GCF_014743375.2. Taxonomy (NCBI): domain Eukaryota; kingdom Metazoa; phylum Arthropoda; class Insecta; order Diptera; family Drosophilidae; genus Drosophila; species Drosophila subpulchrella. The sequence continues at coordinate 5,869,788 of NC_050612.1, read as the reverse complement.
ATTTGGTCATTTTCGGTGATTTTTCATTTAAAAACAAATAACCGTTTTTCGGTTAGAGGGGCGTTTGTGCTGGCTAATTGCCGGGCCAATTTCAACGAGCCAAGAGCCGTTTTCTGTGGCGAGTGTGTGCCCCATGGGTTCAGCTCGTAAATAATCAAAACCTAATAGCCGGCAAACAAAATATTCAAAACAAACACACACCGAAAACCCGGGGTCCGAAGAAAGCGCCGAGAAACCAGCCGAATAAAAGAGAAAGAAAAAATTATGATCCATGGCAATCATGTCAAATTGATTTCGGTTTTCCTTCGCTAACCACAATGGGCAGGGGCCAAAAAATCAAAAAAACAGGGAAAGAGAGAGCCTCAAGCCTAATGATATGACTGAATGGGAAAAATTGAAGGAGCTGCAAAATAAATCAAACAAAACAAGGCAAAACAAAACAGCAGGGCACTCGGAAAAATTGGTTTACAGATTGTTTTTATATTATTCTATTAAATCAAGATGGTCTAAAATATATACTCAGGAAACACAAGACCAATTGGTAAACGTTTTAGTTTGTTTTTACTATTTTTAAACATTTTTCTTTATATAGAAGTATACATTTTTCTTTCTGTGTAGAGAAACTGGGAAGAAGACAACCCATTCTGGCCCGCAGTTTGATGAATTGCAGCACGGGGCCCGAGTTGACTTGGCCAGTTTGATGGACGACTCGAGACCCGCTTCTGGCCCGTTTCGAACCATGTCAAGTCCCGTCTGCAACCCTGCTTCGAAAATTAATCAATATGTTGGTGTTATTTAAACAAGCCGTGTGTACAGAGAGAAAAAGAGGGCCTCCAAGAGTGCAACAGAGAGGGAAATGCTTTTATAATTACGAGGGTCGTTGCTCAGGTTGTCCGTAAATTATCGGTTGCCCATTGGAGGAGTTGCCCGGGCCTCAACATGATTAGACTCTGGCAGAGGATACCCGCAATGAGACAATTGTGGGTTTTATAATTATAACAAGATCGGTAAATGATCATGGGAACCCATAATGCGAGGCCCGCGGACAAATTGCCATCGGAGGTGGAACAGGCAAAAGGTGGAACTGAAAGCCGCATGTGGCAGATGATGATTGCGGTCCAATAAATTGAGAATGATATGACAACATTGTGGGACTTTGTTGACTATGCTCTATAATCATTTGTATCCATATGCTTGGCTTTCTTTGACATACATTTGTTTTGAAATATTTGCTTCAATTTGAAAATATTATGTATCATGTATATATTAGTACATATACTTAGTTTATTCAATCAATCCAATCAGAGTCTTAGGAGGAATTACTATTCCTGCCTCGTTTAGATCATCTTGAAACTCAATCACTTGTTGCGCTGCCACCAACATAAGTCCCAGAACGTTCCCCAATAGTTCCGCTGTCAAATCCCACTCTTTCTGCCATAAACCTCCCGAAGCATCCGACATTAGTATGCACATTAGCGCCTAAGCTGACAGCTCCATCGTGGCTGATCAGCAAAAAACGGTTACCAGGATACGAAACTGACAGACCCGTCGCGAGTGACAAGTCAACTGACGTCTCCCTGCTGAATTGAGTGAGTGACTGACTGACTGACTCACTGGACTGGCCGAGTGTCAATGCGCTTGTCAATAAATTTTCGCAGCATCCAATTGCTAAAAAACGAGATAATCCCCTCCCAATCACAATTAAGCCAAAGGAGAGGCCCCAAAAAATCATAAAAAAACCATCAAGCACCAAGAAAATGAAAAGACTTTGACAAGTGGAAAGAGTCAACGAGAAATTTATAGCCAAGCCCAATGAAGGAGACAAAAAGCAGCGAGCAACAAAAACCAAACAAAACATAATTTATGGCCGACTTTTGGGATTCTCGGATCGGCGGGTCCAGCGGGAACAGGTAGCCCAGGACCGTTTGTAAAATGATCACCTGTTTGAGAGATAGAGGGGATGGAAGAGGGAAGACGCAGAGACAAGCAGACAGGCCAGAAAGCTGCGGGAGGTCACTGGGCACAGTGGTCAAGGATTGTCAGGAAGAAGGGGTTACTTGAATTCCAAGGAACTGAACATACAATTTTGACTTCTTGCTAGCATTTCTGATAAATAGGGTAATGTTATTCATAATAGAACTATGTTCCTAGCCTACTGGAAATGTACTTGTGTGATGAATGATGAATTCCTTGTTCTAATAAACAATATTCATAAAAATCAAAACCAAACTAAAAATAATAGATTGTAGTTTATTTATAAATGTATTTGTAACCTTAATTCTGGAATTCAACTTTTACTATACAATTTCAACATCTTTAAAATGGTCATAAGGATCTTTAAAAAAACGCTTTCCTATATTGTTAAAATGAATAACATTAGTCAGACTCATCCTAAGGTCACAGCAACTCCAATGTTTTTTCTATATAATTCCCAAGTTTTAAGTATGTTTGCCAGGACCTTTTATGGGACGCTCTGGCACCACTGTGCCCAGTCAACAGGCAACACTCGGCAGTTGCAACCAGCAGAGAAGAGCAAACAGCACGGCCTGGCATTTGAGTGTCGCCCCAGCAGGCGGCCGAAAGTCGTTTGCTGTGTGACAAAGCGCAATTTTTCGAATTGCGAAAGTGCGGGCCAGGCCCGGAGGAGAAACCGAGAATCGGGAATTGAGCACGGGGAGCACCACATGATGTCCCTGGGTCTCCGTATGTAAATTGATATTTTTAGCCGGCTCTGCCGGGCAGTCCAGGCAACACCTTTGCCTCCAGCGAGGCTCTAACCTTGGCAGCGTCTGCTGTTAACTGAAAAATTAATGAAATCATTTCTTGACTCAACGATCCGAGTCCTCCGCCTGTTCGCTTCATGCGAAAACCAATGGCTGAGCTATAAAAATGAAATAAAATATTTAACGACACATTGGAAACCTGCAGACGGAGGTGTCGCGTTACGCATAATTTATGACCGCAGAGGAACATAATTTTCCACGCAGAGACACAAAAAACATGGGAGAAAGAAAGAGGAAAACTATCTAGGGGATCTGAGATCTGGGATCTGGGGTCTCGAACACGGAACGATCGACATGCAATGGCTTATCTTGATCACAGATTAAGCCGAAGACCAGAGACAATCTCCAACTTTTTCCAGGTACCCTCAGCCAGCACCTGCAATCAGCGCTCTCCCTCTTTCCATGAGCATATCACTCCCTCTTTTTACCGATTTTCCCGCTCTATCGATGGCATGGTAGTATTTCTGGTAGTCGCTGCCTCGGCAGCCGAAACTTTGACAACAAATAATGAAATAATGTAGACACACACACGCATTCCAGACCCCAGACCCCCTTTTTACCCGCGGGAGATAAGATTTCGGTTCGTGGGGCTCCATTCATTTGACGGCAATATTGATTCGAATGAAATAAACGAAAATTGTCGAAAAAAGAACGTAACAGCCGCAATTTTTGTTGTTGAGTAAACAAAAGCCAGTCGAACAGAAATCGAACAGAGATAAGGTGGCTGATCGAATAAACGGTAAAAATAACCATGTGTAGCTGTTGTTGGGGTTAAATATTCAGTGAGCTTTTGACCCTCTGGATTTGTATTATTTTGAAAGGGATCAACTCAGAAGTTCCCACAAAGATTTATGCCGTCTACCCATTCTTATTTGGAAAAACTCTTCTTATTTGTTAGAAATATAGCTATATTTCAGGGGAATACATTTTGTCGTTAAGAAGCAGAGGAATTCTAAAAATATAATAATAGTTTTCTTGTATCAGTTTTCTTTAGTGAAATAGGTCAGTTTATATTACTGCATATCATAAGTATTCCAAATCCTTATTCGTAACACTCCTAAACGCATTTTAGTAGTTTTTAAAGTTCCCACACAGATCATACTCGATCAACTCGGGTAAAAATACTTTTCTGAAAGTTAAATCCATTTGCTCGAGCAGCAATTTTCCCCCATTTTGGGGATCGGTTCTCCCCTGGACTTTGACTGACTGGCATATCCCATTAAACGGATCTCCCGCAACTGATCTTTGACTCCAGTGTAATGGAAGCCCCCACCTTCGTAGATGATATTTACCTGGGGAGCTGGTCCAACTTTTCGCCGTTAATCCCAAAAAACTCTTTGGTGGTAATTAAAAACCGCAGTGCGTCTGTCAAAGTTAATCCAATTTCACGTCTGCTTACATCAAACACTCACACAGGCGCACAGACACCTGGAGATGCAGGCACACACGGATGGCGAGTATCTGACGGATACACAGATGAATACTCGTATGTATAGATACTTGCGCCGGTTCTCATAGAGACTTTTTGCCGCTGCAAGTAATTTCTACTTTATTTTCGGACAGATTTTTTAATTAAAATTTCATGTAGCGCCAAATGTTGTCGCTATCTCTCAGGTTTTGCGGTGTAGGATGGATGTTTTTGATGGATATATCTTTAGAATTTGTCACGGTGGGCGCCGTAAAACCCAATTTCAGTTGACGCTTGTCGATCACCGATCACAGATCGGAATAGCAACAATAACAACGGGCACAGGCGGCAAATCTTGTTTCTTTATAACAATTTTCAACACACGTTCTCACACGGCACGGCCACAATTCGTATTTTCATAACTCGTTTTCTGTATTTTCTGTCGCTTTTTCGAGGACGCCACTTTGTGGCAGTTTTATAAAACTTCTCTTTATCCACTACCGCTTTGGGTAATTGCACTGCTTTCGAAAAGCGCACAAAAGAAGGTATTTCTAGTTATTTGTACAATATCTTCGTTTATTAATTGCTTGAAAGGTGCAATTGGAAATATTTTCGAGCGAAACCATCCGTCGCGAACCGCGGCGAACTTATCTCGGCAACCAACAAAACGTAAGTGAGAGCAAAGCGTAAGCCACCGTAAGTGTCAGTAAAAGAGGGAGAATCTGCTCTCCGATCGTTGAAAGAGAACAGAGGCTACGATTTCAGAGTCCGCTCGTTGCCGAGAATTGTGGGGGAGGGCGGTGAGAGAGAGAGAGAGAGCGAGAGAGGGCGACTGGAAGAGCGATGGCGATTGGAAGAGGGAGAGTCTCTTTCCTATAGCATGCGATAAATGCAGCTAAATAAATGTTTTGTTTACGGTTGGCTTTCTTTCTGTTTGCCTTGCCCTGCATTTCGTTACTTTTTGCATAAGCTAAATAAATATGGGAAGCAACTCGCGTTTTAATGGATGCATTTGTTTTTCTTGGCATTCAAAGGTGGGTTTTACGCCTAAAGTGTCGGTCTAAATCGCATTTTATGACGCCGATTTCCTGTTCTTACTTTATAAGATTATCACAAGAGAGCTTCTTTATATGTTTTTATGATTCTTGTTTTTTTAAGCCATTTTTTATATGAATGTGTCACTGATACTTTAATTTAATAACATTGGTCTTCGATTTTTACATATTTTGCATATCCTAAATTATTATTTCCCAGTAGGTTTATGCCCTTCGTTAGCTTCGCCTATTGTTTTCCTATTTTTAACCCACTTGCGACTTGCGATTTCCCAACCCCCGTAAAAAGTGTCCACTCTCTCCGGGTGACAAATCTCTGCCTAGATTGACAGCTACGCTTCCTCTCGCTCTCGCTCGTCCTTTCCCCGCTCCTTGCCCTCTCTCTTCCACTCCTTTTTGATTGCTCTTCCTCTTTTCGCTGCACATGTGCTGCGTTTCGCATGCCAATCCACCAGCCCCCCGCCCATCAGCCCCTTTTCCACCCATTTTTTCAGACGCATCTGTTGTTGTCTGGCATATTTTCAGGTTTTTCGTGCACTCTCTCTTCCGCCGCCTTTCTCTCCCTGATTTTCCAGCGCACCCTGCTGAAAATTCAGCAAGTTCTTTGACTTTCTTCGTGGTGGTGGGAATACAGGGTGTCTCGAGTGCTCTATTTCCCCCTCCCCCGACCGTAAATAACTCAGGAACTCCATGGGCCCGGCTTTAATTGCAATTCCTTCCTGTTTATATGCTCACCTCGCTAATGAGCGCACGTTCCAAACGCGCGCTCTCTTCTGAAGACTCTCTTCCGGCGTACCTTTCTCGTTCTCCCGTTCGAACCTCTCTCGACCGGTTTTCTAGGTTTTATCTGCTAAGGGTCTTGTTAAAAGTAATTCGTAACACGTTGTTACCAGATAACGCCGTCAGCCCACGAGCTCCGTCTCTCTTGCGCTCTCTCGCCCTCTCCCTCGCTCACCGACTCTTCTGAAAACCCCTTTCGATCATTCTTCCGACCCGTTGTTGTTGTTCTTGCCTTGTTAGCGTCATCGGTTGGCTTGCTAAAAGAGCGATAAAAAGGTAGAACGAAAAAAAGAACTTCCAGGTCCCGGGCAGGTTTGCGGTAAAGCGGGAAAGAGAGGAGCCGAGGGGAGAAAGAAAGAGGAAGCGGGCGAGAGGGGGGACGCAAGATCGCCTGCAATCCAGGCTCACGTTTTGACTTTTGGCTTTGTGCTGCCTTTGCTGCGGTTCAATACACCCCGTACTTTTAGCTGCAGGGTGCCGTTGGAAGAGGAAGATCTCTCCATCCGCGGTCTCCCCCCTCCCCTCACGACCCCCTTGCTCCTGGCGAGCCGGTTCTTCGCTCTCAGACCACATGTGGTGCACTGTGGTTGCAAGTATGAGTGATTTTGCCTAGTTAGTTAGGAGGAGCTCCCAGGTATGCCAAACCAACAGAAAATAAACAAGCTGCGCACTGAAGCTCCGGTAACCGAAACAAGAATACCCTAGGTACGACGCCTCAAAAAGTCATAATACATCAGTTTATCAAGTTTCATATTGTTATTTAAGCAAATATTTGAGTTATTAGAAATGTTGCCTCAGAATATAGAAAGCTCACTGTTGTCTTTTGGTACAGAAAGTTGGTTTCTATGTTAACTATGGATACATATGTTCGTTCTTTAATTCTTCAATTTCAATCTTATCTCCATGCTAAATCCTCAATACTCCCTGCAAGTGCATAAAAATAAAAGTCTGGCCAGAAGGTGCAGAAAAATCTCATGTTTATATGCATTTCGGGGGAAGTGAAAGAGGGAGCAGTATGGTACGATCCATCCAACATCGGGCACCCAACAACAAGCGAATCGTGCACTTGGGCCGCTAATGAACTTACAATGCATGGCTTGTTCAGATCCGAAAAGCAGAGGAAAATGCAGGATACCCGGGAGGGGGAGTTATAAATGGCAAAAGAGGAAAGTCGGAGGCACCCACACACCGATGCAGAAAGCCCCGATTAGAGTTATTTGCAAACTGTGAAACATGAACTCGACTCAGACCCTAACTCCAACTGCAGCTTCAAGTCGGAACCCGATGATTGACCCACGAAGGAGTTTCGCCTGTTCGTGCCTCAATCAGTTTGTCCAGTGGGTAGGGCCCAAAAGGCTACACTGATCGAAATAAAATAAAAACATTTTCTACTTTTAAATATATATGTATCATTTTGAACAATCTAAGTATTTTGTAATATCACAATCAATAAATCGTACAGATCTCAAAAAAGTTAAATGGTTTATAGGTCTCACAACTTTCCCAAGTGGAATAACTAAATAACAAAAGATCACATTTCAGTGTATAATCTTTATCGGCAGAGTTATGCAAAGCGCTAGAAACCCACGTTTTGATCAGTGTATTCGGCACATCTCCCTACCCCTGTCATGATCATGATCAGTAAAACTAACAAGAGGTGTTGCCTCTGTCGTTGTTTCCTTTTGCGGACCATGTATCTGTATCTGCCCAGGCATCAGTTCGTCATCGTGATTTTCCTGGGTGGTACCGGGTACCCCTTCCCGAACCCCCTTATTTTCCCTTTGGCTATGCCCCCTCCCCACCTCCTTCTCGTGTGGCATGCCTTTTGTTTGTACTTTGTCGATCGATCGTCTGCGCTTTTGTTTGTTTCTCAGGGGGAATTTCGCCTTAACTTTAGCCTTAACTAGACAACCAGTGGCGTTGTCGCTGATGTTGTTGTTGAAGCCCATGTTGTGTTTGTAGACTGGACTGCACCCGGCGCTCTGTCAATGGGCATTAAAGACATCCCATAACAGCTCACTTCCCTGGAATCGAATCGCTCCAAGCATTCACATAGCATTGACATCCCAGTTGGATTTTCGGTTTTGGGTTGGGCCGTGCTAAGTTGCCCTTCCGCAGTCCACAAGCTGACAAATCAATTTTGTACCAAGGACTTAAGAGTTAAGAGACCGAGTTACAAATGAGTTGGATCAATTTAAAGCTCATAAATCTTGGGGATCAATTGAAAGATCATTAATCTCACTGAGATGTAAGATGAATTACCAGAGAAGTGGTATGGCCAAGTTGGGGTGGGTTCAAAAGGTTATATTTATTAAAAAGGGAGGAGAGAACATTCATAAGGAACTTAACAAAAAGGACAACTAGAAGATATTGTTTAGTTTATAGATATAAATAAACTTCCTCACCTTGAACTCTAACATTTTCAAGGTTTATTAAAATCAAAATGTTATAAATAGTACTTGGAAATCCGCAATTTAAATATTTAAGAACGCAATACTAAAGTAAACAATATAATTAACACTGTTAATCCCTCATTAGCAGCTCTATCTGCAAGTAAGTATGTAGAAGGCAAGTATTGCAGATTAAGGCAAGTATTAATGTCATCGTTCGGAAATGAGTTCAATCCTCTGGGCTACGAATTCCGATCGAGTCAACGCCAGAGATAGGGAATACCACAGACGGCCGGACAATTAATGCGCCACTACAAATCTCATTTCCCATAAATAAGCACGATTTATGACGGACAGACGACAGGCGGGCATCGAAATAAATATTATTACATATTATTACCATTATCGCAAATGAACGAAAAAACCGATGTGAAAACGGAGAAACAATTGTCAATCAGACGAAATTATCAGTGTAGAGGAGGAAAGGTGGCAGCGAGTTTGGCACGCAGGGCAAACATAAGCCAACTGCAGTCGGATCATAATAAACCATTAAAGAAAATTAAGATATAACAATTCAGGCCGTACAAAATCCACACGAGAATGCGAAAGGGAGAACGGGAGAAGCAGACAGAAACGAACAAATAATTCACACCATTCTAAAGCAAATTATGGCATAGTTGGGATAGTATTCCATTGCCCCGATAACCACACGTCACACCGAAGATAACCCGCATAGATATCGCCCTGGAGTTCCCCGACTTCGAACCACCCGAAAAAAACGAGCATAGTATTGAAATTTATGGCCCAGCTAAATTGACAGGAGGGCTGCGAAGGGTGACTTTGTACTTAGGACCTGGGTTCCATAAACAGAAAACTAAGTATATACGACTTCAGCTACCGCATAATTGAGCTTGTAAATTACCAGAATGGTTCGCATATGAAAATACTCACTTGGCTTTTGCTCTACAAATTACTTGGCCCAGATGTTGCCAACTCTGGAAATCGCTTCCAATTCATTAAGCCAAAGTGGGGAAAACCTTAACCGACATGAAGGAATTTCTCTTTACTTTGAAGCAAATGAAAAAACTTTGCTAAAATAAAAATTCAGCAGAGCTGGGGAGGCGAAAGATTAAAGGGGACCCCGGATCAACTGAGCGGAACAATTGCAGTGCGGCAAACAATGTGCAACATGCCAAAGCGTCGAGGAGAGGCAAAAGCTGGGGACTGGAACAGGAGTTGCTACACAGGAAGTAAATCCTGTAAAATATATAAGAAGTTCGGGTTAGTTTAGATCTCAGCACTTGCAGCTCTAACAAAAATTCTAAAGATCGGTTGGCAGTTTTAAAATAGCTATAAATATTTCTATATAAACCTACGCTTTTCTTTAAGATAAACAAGCATCTAAAACTTATGATAATGATCAAACAATTTTTTGACAAAACTTGCATAAGGCATCTCCCTTTCCGAAATTATTTATAAAAAGCTCTTTAATATGTGTTATTATTATTTTTCCAGCTAACAACCAAATATAAATACTAATACATTTTTAAATATTTTAATTCTGAACCTTTTAAAGGATGTTTTCTACCGATAAAAATAAAATATTCTATCGAGCCCCTGCAATTTATTTGTATAATCCCCTGTTAGCAACCAACTGTAATATATCCAAAAACCTACAATCCTTAGTACTGATTTTCGCTCAGTGCAAAAGAGAGCAAAGGAAGACAAATCGAGCGACAACTGCTTTTGGGTTGGTTCATTGCTTTGGTCGTTGCTCCACTAAACAAAAGTTGAAAGCCAAAAACTTTGGCCAAAACCGAAACTAGTGACAAATGGGGGCGGGGGAGGGTCTAGTGGGCGGGGCTGGGTCGTGGGGCCAACTGCAGTTGCTGAAATCAGATAGCAACAATAAGGAGACCAAAGACCAAGCGAACCGAAGTTGGAGAGATGTGCATTTGAAGCCAAAGGAGCAGCATTTGGGAGCAGATACAGGGACAGTTTATCGACACATATCGAGTTATATGACTGTCAAAATCTACACAGAACCCGGGAAAACAACAAACTTTGACTTTTGCTTGTGCTCTGGCTTCTCCAACATTAACTCAACTTGTTTGCCGCTTCGTAGTTGGCACTCGCAATTTTCTCTGGGCTGCAAAAATATGCGCAAAATTTTTGTCATTTGTTCCCCGACTCTCTAGTATTTTCTTTTTATGGCAAACTTTTACTACAAAGTTTCCAATTTGCCTGTGCGCTCGTGTATGTGGTTAACTTTAGCTAGAATGCTTCGGAAAAAAGGGGAACACGATTTGATTGCTTTTTCATTGTTTTCGAATGGATTTTTGAATGTTGTTGGGCACAAATGTGAGTGCGGCGAAATCGATTAAAATCATATTTATGAGGTGCCCAGGGAGGGAGTTCTGAAAGTGCGTGGTGTTTGTTAAAGTTTTCCGAGCAGGAAAGTTTCTTTTACGGTTCTTTGAGAGTTTCCTGCTAGGGACATATTATGTAAACTTGGATAACTATTGGCGAAGTAAATAATTATATATTCTGTTCATAATAATAAATATTCATACAAAATTTATTTCAATTAAAAAAAAGATGAACATATAATAGTGCATGATGTGCTTTGATGTTCCTTGGCAGATTTTGTTTCCAAATTATTGATATCTTATTTAATTTGAATCTGTACGTTAATATGTCTTAATACAGAAGTTACAACTATAAACCACGTAAAACTACTAAATGTATGGCTTAGCCCGTTAAGTATAATTTTAACATTTCCTTTCCATTCGGGTGTTACGTTAGTCTCCATTTTCGGCCAGCTGCCAATTGAAACTTACTTAACACCTCACTGCCCCTAACTGTCAAATAGGCAAACGAAGTATGCACATTTGACCTAAAAGACACACGGACTGCCATAAAATTTCAGTTGGGCACTAAAAGGAAACCCGAACACAAACAGAGTGGTTCCGGGGAATTTCGAAAGAGTTTAGGAAACACAGTTAAAGTCAGACAATAACTGGCCAAGGTCAAGTAGAACGGAAACCCGAAATCCGTGCCAAAGGGTTAACTAGTCAAGTGACCTTTCCGTTACTCTAAAGTGAACTTTAGAAAAATAAACCGAAATACATTTCGCCTTGGCTGCACTTGAGCTCAATTTGAAAAGTGATTGGGTTACAGTTGTGAGTTCTGATTCCGATTCAGATTTTCGGCTTCTGGCACAGTGCAGCCTTCAATTTATTAACCTCAATATCAATTGTGGCGCATAAATCTCGATAAAAGTAAATACGAGTGCTGCATATTTCACAAAAAAATTCAAAAAAACGAGGCAAAGAGAAACGAAACGTATTCATTTGAAGCGAAGGATGTAAAAAGGATTGCGCTCAGGCAGTGATTTTCAATTTAAAAAATTGCACGCAAAAGCGCCACAAATCAAAGGAATTGACTTTGCCAGCAGAGGCGGAAAAAAGGGGGACCTCCTCCCCAATAAATTTCAATCTAAAAACTTAACTAAAGGCACCGGGAGCAAAGCTTCTGTTCTGAACTGAGTGAGAAAAAAATGGAAAATAAGGATACTTTGGCACTCCGGATACTGAAATACTCTTACAAAGGAAATAAATATGACACGGGAATAACTACCTCCTTTACTGTTTACTATTAATGGATTACGAACAACTTGTATCACTTTGTTATTATTTATAAAAAGTCTTGCCATTGGTTGTTTTTCACTTAGAAATATATTTAGGTAATCATAATACTGAAATTTAAGGACTTAAGAATGAAAAGTTAAAGAAAAATCGCGTTTAAAATGTACAACACCCCCAGGAAGGGTACCAAAACGGAACTGCTCTGTAAAGTAGTGAGCTGAAAAATGCAAAGCGAGTGAAGCTGCCACGCCCCCTAAACCAATACACGCCACAATAAATCTCAATTGAAAATGCTTTTTACAGCGGCCAGTGAAAGAGAGGGGGATATGCCGGGGGAAAGAGAGGGCTTGATTCACTCTTGAAGCTTCGAAAGAAATCAATGGAACGAACGATTGAGTGGCGCCCCCTGTCGCTTTTTGCCTCTACGCTTTGAGCCATCGAAGGGAATTTATAATTAATAAATGCCCCCAAGTGAGGCAGTGAGAACAAGTGCTGATTAGTGCAATGACAAAGCAATCAAAACACTTTAGCAAACGTGGCAATTAAAATTCACAAAAGCCCACTGAGACCCCCCTCCCTACATTTCCCAGATTGCTTCTGGCGCCCTCTGTTGACCGCAAACGGCAACGACTGTTTGATTGCTGCCAAAGGGAAATCAAAGAGGAATCGGTGGGAGTATATCGCCTATATGTATGAAGTACGTGTGTGTGAAGCAATCACACCAAATAAATCATTCAATGCATTTGCCATTTCGGAGTCGCAGAGAGAGACGGCCATATGCAAAGGGAAAGAGACGGCAGGAGGGGCGAGAAAGAGAGGGAGCGAGTTCCGGAGAAGTTGCGAATTATTCATGGGGCTCTGCGGTTACAGGGAAGTGGACCTCGGGCCCGGCCCCCAGGACTTGGGCTCCAGGACTCAGCTTATCTGTCATCAACCGCACAGTTTAGTGGCGAAGGAAATTACTTTGGATCTCCGACTCCGGCAAAATGGCCGACGGAAGTTGGTCGAGCTGAATGGATTTGGCCATGGTTACCCCGGCGGACTGATGGATGAGCGGATGGATGGATAGGTGCCTGGCTGAATCCAAGGGTTAATGTGGCGCAGCAAATGGAAGGTGTTGGGAAATGTGCGAAAACATAATGCCATGGAAATAGAACTTACTGGGTTCTGTCCAAGAGAATTGACAACCGTAAAATGCCTTATATAATTAAAGATTTAATGAAATATATTTAATACTTTTATTATTACAAATTCTTTGTATACATATGCTTTTATTTATCAAAAATTCAACAGGCATTCTGCTTTCAGTATATTTACTTATTTAAAAAGAATTTATAAGAATTATCCTGGGACAGAACTCACAAAAGAAGATTAAAATAAAATTCAAGGAGAAAATAATATGAAGAAGTCCCACCCATCATTCATTTTGATAACTTCCTTTGCATAGTTTTGTTAATTATTCCCTAGAGACAAACTCAATGCCAATCGTATGTACCCATACCAAGTGGAACCTCTAATATCTTGGAATTCAAATTCCTGAGAACTCAATTCAAACGAGTATTCACCAATGTAATTAGTTGAAATTTGTTTTGGTTTATTGCTTGGGCAGCCAGTGCTGATGATGAGGCTTGAAATTGCCCAAAAAGGAATAATGAACGGGGAATTGAGCAGGCTAAGACGCTATGACGAATCAACTGGACTGCGATCACTGCGGAATTCCCATGGAGACAAACCGGGCAGAAATCTAAAGCGTGTTAAATCTCAGGGTCCCTCAATGGCCTTCGCTCCCGACCATTCAATGCGTTTCTGTCTGGCAGCTGTGAAAATCCAATTTCCAGCACGCCTAAGCGGATGTAGTCCTGGCATTTTCTCAAAAGGACACAAAAGAAAGCAAAGGACACACATGCACCAGAGCAGGACGAGAGGGACGAAGGCTGTGATGGACGCGGCACTGGCATTTAAGTGACATTAGCAGTTGACATGTCTCGTCTGCGACTGCGGTTGGTCCCAATAGTGAGGTCAGGAAAATGGGCACTGAGAAAAACTATCTTTGGCTTTGCCTTTTAAAGAACAAATTCTTAAATACCTCACACGAAAACAGGCGTGTTTAAATTAAACTTTAGATCCTGTTTAATTTTAACGTTTAGATAAAAAATCTAAATTTTTAAAGTGATGTAAGCATTAACAAAGACACATATTTAATGTTGTTACTTAACATTTTAATTTTTTTTTTTGTCTATCAAAACTCAATAAGCACCTAATATATTTAAAACTTAAATTTTATCTTTATTCAAATCATAAATCATGATATAATTTTCTTCAGTGCACTAAACAGGACATAGAAAGGAGTCTAGAGTCCCGAGGTTCAGCGCTTTGAAAATTACTTTCTGTTTAGACAATATTATGGATCGTTTAATGCCATCCACCGTTGACAAATTGTTTACCCATTTTTCGGAATCAATTGAAGGAACCTCGCCTCAAAGCGGCAACTGTCGCCGAGGTTCAATCAACTTTCGACCCCGACCCCTCTTCTCTGTCTGTCAATCATCATTGAAAAACAAAAGCAGTGAAAAAACTTTTTTCTATTCCGAAAATTGGCCAGAAACGTTGAAATAATTCGAAACGGCAAATGCAGCTACTGCACGCCATGTCAAGAATGAAAAGTAAACGAGTTGCCGAAGGGAAAATTGTTAAACTACCGTTTTGGTGGCCAGCAGTTTTTGATCAAGTTTTCCTTTTCCATTTATGCATTTTCCACTGCAAATCATGCATAACCCAGCTGTGCAGGAAAATATGGGAAAAGCAGCGCGGCCCAACCGCACTGTCAGCCATCAAAACTTGTCAATTTTCCATATAGTTAAGCAATTTTCTGCAGTCATGATATGCACTGCGGTAGAGAAATAGTGGGGGTGCAGGAGCTTAGATGGGAAGTTCCGCAGAACCTTTCAAGTAGCCAGACATCGAGCTGATTTGGCATGTGATTTATGGGAAATTGATTAAATGTTCTTCGCTGGTGAAGGTTGAGTGGGGGTAAGGAAGGAAAAGAGTTTGACTTGGACTTGTTTGAAGGAAAATCTTTAAGATAGAATCAAAAAGTCTGAATTTAGGTTAATCGAATTCGGCAGCGACGACAGCTATTCAAAGCTGTTCAATACTTTGTGGAATTTGTAGTGCGATTTATTTGGGATATCAAAATGTAAGTTAACCATAATGCCCCATTTAATGGCACTCCATAATTTATACGTACTACAATAACTTCTCATCCCATTAGACTATCATCCGGACCATTGTTGGCCACGCTTCTAATTTATGATATCCAAATTCATATTTTGACAGCGTGAAAATGGAAAGTAAATGCCGACAATTGACGCCCTTAATCTTAATCTAAGCGTCAGTTCGAAGAGGGTAACCTCGATCCGCTCAGTCGACTGTGATATAAACCCCTCGATAGGGACCCATGGTGACAACGACAATTACGACGACAATCCACTGTGCAACCGTGCAAACATAAAGCAGCAGCAAACGCAAACAAATCGCTGGAAATCGAAAGAAATGCGCCATAAAACACAGGATGTGGGGAATGGGAATGGGAACTGGTACCGAAATCGACACAGCAACAGAAACAGAAATAAAGAAACGCGTTGACAGTTTTAGGCAAGCTGTCGATCAAAAAACCAAAGCGTCAGACCGAGTTCCAATTCCAGACTGCATTTTCAGTTCCTCCACAATTCACACCTTGCCCGGAAAATAAAATCGGGCAGGGCGGGAATAAATGCGAGTATGGGGAATATGGTTACGGGTACGGTTGTAAAATGCGCACAATCAGTGCTTCAAATCTAGAAAAATCAACAAAGGAATCGAACTCAACTGAAGTGACGGTGGGTCGAGGGTTGGGGTTCGGTTTTAGGTGAGTGGCAGCCCGGTTTATCGACAGATTGTGGGAGAGGGGTGCTCAAGACCTCATATACCATGTAATAATAAATAGAAAAAATATATAAAATATGATAGAGGCGACTGTTGGTTGTGATAAGACGGAGAAATGTTTATGGCCGTGGTACGGGTTCAATATTTGCCAAGGATAAACTAACGGCTAAGGATATTATCAGTCAAAGATAATGCCAAAAAGCATATCTATGATTATAGATTTAAGGATTGCATCTTCATTTTGTGTTTGGTTTTGATATATCTAACACAACTACGGGAGGATACGAATTTATTTTGTCAGCTGCTCATAGAATCCATAAGAACCCTTTTAGTTTGCCAATTTGTCTTAACAAATTAAACATGAAACAGATAACGAATGTTCATTTACTGATGGACTTTTTTGTGTGAATATCAATACTCAAGGCATTGATTGGACCAAATAAATCCATATAACGTTTATACATTTGTGAAAAATGTTTTCAAGACAATTTGGGCCAATTCTATTTATATACAATTTGCCATCCAAAGAAACCCCTTAGGTGGCAGCAATAAAATCCAGCTCAGATATTTATGACAAACAATCAACACCCGCAAACAACAAACACACATGGCTTGTATCGAAAACAAAAAGGCTTTATGAAGCTATAGATACAGGGCTATCTATCTTTCTATCTATCTGTACACACTCGCACTGCGAATGAGAAACGCATTGATATGTAATTCAATAGCAAAACTAATAAACTGCAAATGCAATGGCAATTGCGAGTGCAACTTTTATTGAGGCAACCGACCACCCCAGGTGGGTTTCGATGCCAAACGATTCCTGCGCTGTTTACCCTCGATACAATCTTGGCCAGGTGAGTGCAACCGACACGGGCATAAATCAAAGCACAACTTGAGAGTTATCAAGATACGGCAGAGCCAACAAAAACTTGCAGTTGAAACAACAGTTATCTGCACTGGAAAAAAATTATGCAGTATTTCTACATTTTTAAAAATAAATAAATAAATGTATTTTTAACTTTAGGTTTTTGAATAATAAATAAAACTTTTTATGGAGCTTGTAAATATGAAATAATCGATTTTATACATGTTCCCCAAAATATTCAAAATTTTGCAAAAATATGTATAAAACCGTATTATACTATTTAAAAATATGTCGATACAAATTCTGTTTATGAAACTTTTAACTTTTTTTTAAATCCCAAATAAATATAAGGGATCAAAAAAAATTGAAAGCGATTAAAACATTTATCGGAAGTGACTATGGGAATAAGTGGAACTAATATTATGGGAAGCTGACTTTGACCAGCTGACCTTTCCATCGTGATATAATGATCATTTTTACCAGTGCACTTAACTGCTGCATTGTACAGTTCCTACTGCGGTGGCATGAGTAATCGATGTCGGTGATGAGTAGAGCGGGCTAAAATGTTAGAAATGAATTTTAAATATTTTATCGATGGGCGTTCGTGACTCACTTGAGTACCAGTCTGGCTTTCTGTCTCCCGGCGGACGCTCGCATTTTGATCAAATGTGGCCCAGGCCAGGCCAAGTCAAGTCGAGTCGGAGACAACCGCAGAAGTCCCCACAGAAATATCTCAGAAGGGCCGGAGTGCCTAACTATATATGTGAGTCACGTAGCCGGCGGAGCATGTAAATGACTTGGGTGACAAACAGACTATGGACTGATATTTGGGGGCGGCAGTGGGATAGACCTTGTCACATTGTCTCGAAGGCCCAGGAAAAATTAGAGAGCAGGAGTTTGTCGCTTTGGTTTTCGTTTTTTTCGGGTCTTTTAACTTGTTTTGCTCATTCGTGACACGCGCCAAAACACAAATTTCTGTTCGATTTATGCAATTGAGGAAATAAGTTCGACGACTGGGGAAGATTGCTTTGGCTTGCGGCTTCTCTGGACTTGGATTGGTGGGGATTCGGTGGCGGGGGCTAAGTGGATACCAGGAACGGGACACGAAGTCCAATAAACGATTTGCGGTAAATGCGAAATTAATAATTAAGCAGGCACAACTGCAAGGAGTTAGTCGCACAGTTGAGGAATATTTATTGCCAATGTCAATTAGTTCGTGTACGAAGTGTGATTACTTTTTTGGGGGATGGATGGGATCAGGAAAATTGTGTATATACTCTATGGAGTCAGACGAAATTACCCTTAATAAAGGCGTATATATTGCAAAACATATTTTACTTTCCGATTTAAAAAAGTATCAAAAATAGTAAAGATGGTGCATAAAAATTAAAATAAAATAAATTTGGCAAGACATTTCTAAAATAATTTTTAAAGACAATTTCAAAAATGTATAAAAAAATCAAAGTTCCTTTATTCAAATGTTTATTAAAGAGCGACTCTATTTAACATGAAAGCAAATAAAGTGCTTTAATTGCTCACTAAATAAATCAATCTAAGAATATAGTACAACCAAGCATGATAACCCCTAATGAGTCCCACAAAACTTCTCTTTTTTTTAAGCCCAAATAATATCCCCCAAGAAATAATTAAGTCGTAATAAAATAAAATTAGAAATGTATGCACAAAGCACTCCTTTTACCATCAATCATACAACTTATTAATTGGCGGCGCGATTTAAATTTCAAAGAAATAATGAAACTACAATCGAGACAAACAAATATCCCCCGGAATAAATCAATCTAATAAACTTGTTCAACAAGCAGAAAACCCCAACCAGAATTCTCCGAGATTACTCTTTTTCAAGCTCGAAAGAAACACTCCCCAGCAGTTGTGTGCTGGATCCCACACACATTGAGGAATTTATGTGCCATGACTGTCTCATAATTCCTATATGCATTTTGTTCAGTATCGTATTTTTGTATCCCTTAGTTTGTATTTTTTTATTTATCAGCCGCGAACGTTTACCATATGTGGGCAATGTCACAGATTGCTCATGTTCGTGTTCCAACGCGGCGGGTAACTTGAGAACTTATTCGAGAACGGCTCGGCTGTCCGGGCATTTATTTCATTAGCACGCAGATCGGGGGCCAGGATAAAAGGAGAAGTGGGAAAAGAAGAGGACAAGGCCCAAGAAATTCATTAAAGGGAAAAATTCGAATAAGAAAAGCCAAAACGATGCCCGGCCAAAGATAAACCCGCGACATGCGACTCCAAAAAACTGCTCGACCGCTGGGTGACAGAGCGTTTGTAATTTATTTAACTGCATTTTTGTGGATTGTGGATTCGATTTCCGAGGACGAGGACCGGGTAGGGGCCCAGAATTTGTATACGCACGACAGATTAATGCGCCCGTGTGATGCCAGAAGATACAGATACAGAGGTGCAGATACAATGACGCTGGTCCATGTTCGAAGTCTGCGGCAGGTAGAGATGCCACGATAAGATACTCGGATCCTTCGGCTTCGCTTGGCTGGAGTGTGTGTGTGGTGCAGCCAGGGCAAATATAAATATTTATGTGGAAAACAGCAGGCGTTTTGTCAAAATATTTGTGTAAGACCTCGGAGCAATCCACATTCTGAGCTAAACAGATTTCTGATTCCGGCTTGCGAGAGCGATTTGTACCCCGAAATATTGTTTACACACCCGATTCTGTTTGTCTTTATCGATGCCAGCAGTCAGATTGTATTAAGTCATTCGGTCGGGAAAGAGTTTCTACGGTCTTGTGGTTTATCCCGAAGGCCAGGTGAAACGCCCCGCTTCCTGTGTCCCTCCTGCTATGAAAAATTGCTGGCTTACATGAGACAGATAGCTGGAGACAAGAAAGAGAGGGCTGTCTGAGGACACATAATCCTTTAGCCTGTCATGGCCAGGAGTTCCGCATCCTTTGGCTTCCTGCATTGCAGCATCTGTCCTGTTTGCGATACTCTTTTGGGCAATAAATCTATGCAACTGGGCTAATTCAGTCTGAAAGCGATTTTATTACGCCTTCTAATCTAAGTTAAATTACAAGACCTATTGTGATTGAGTTCGTTTTTTGGAAATATTTGCAAATTTATGTTTTTCCTAATAAACAATAATTTTTAAAAATACGAATTTTTTTTTGTAGTTTCTACCTAAGTAAGCAATGTTGAATTTATTAATTTCAGTCCTTACATTTACATTCACGAAAAACTATTATTATTTTAAGAAGGAAGAAAGGAGTAAATTAAAAATTTAAACCGTTGCTTGAATCAATGTTGTTTTGCTCCCAACATAAATAAAATTCTTCTACAAGAGTGACCTTGTGAAATTATGTTTTTAAAAAGTAGCTTATTCTTAAGTACTTTCCCATAGTATCTTTACCCCCATCTGTTTTTTGTCTTCCTTAATTTTGGCCTCGGTAGTGAGCTTCTGCCTTGCGGTCGACTTGTCGCATTATCCTATTTTATTTACTGCTAATGCTGCGCTTTCGACCTCTAAGTCGTATTTGCTGTGATTTTTTCCGTACTCTTTCCCCTTATACATTTTTTCGGGATGGCCAACAACAGCATAAAACACATCATTAATTTAAGGCGATGCCACGAGACAAGCACATATATTAGGAGAAAGGACTAACGGGCAGGGCTCCATCATCAAACGAGGCAAAAGTCAAAGGACTTAAGTAGCATTGGCAACAACAGCGGCAAAGAACAAAAATTAATTTAGCTTAATTCGTCCACGAAACTTTGGTTGAGGCCAGAAACCCACTCGGATGCTCAAGTGAATGTGTGTGAGTTGGACTCCTTGGGGGCTTTCTGCCGCTGAATCCTTTAATCCCATTGCCTGCCAGTTTAATTATGTAGTTTATTAGGCGGAAATGAAAAAGCGAAAGCCAAAAGCGGAAACGGAAACCAAGCGACGACCGAAAGAACTCGGGCTCTTATACAATTTATACATGCACAAGAAGTCGACTAAACCTCTTCACCCGACTCCGCAACCTCTGAATCATATAACTCTACTTTGCATATATAGAGTCGGGCTCTGAAAAAAGGTTCAACTCTTTTTTCTTACCTTTTTGGCGGCTGTACTCAATAAATTAGACAAAAGTCAAGCTGGATCTGAAAAAGGAAAGAAAGCAGTTTGATATTAGTTAAAAGCGTAAGAAAGCTAATTAGATCCAAATTGTATGGAACTTCGGGAATAGTAAATAAATCTCTATCCATTTCTTTTTGGTAATGAAATGGTGTAGATATAATTTGAAAAAGGAGATCGAAAATCTAAGCCTTTTTTTACTGCATTATAAAATTAAATATATACAAATATTATTTTTTTAAAACCAAATGTGTTTAAGAATGCTTCGAGGACGCTTTAAAATGTCCCTGGTGTTTGTTTCTCTTAGCACTTAAAATCTTAAAAAGCCTGACCCCACCTAACCTAGCAAACCAATCCTCAAAGGGTAACTGAAATTGGAAAAGAAAAGGCAAAGGTTTATTTTCCTTTATTTCCATTGTTTCAAGGTTGAGTGCCCTGTACTTGTTATGGAAAACAGAAAGAGAACATTTTGTATTTTGGGCCAAAGGTTTCCAGATTCATGGCTCGCAGGCAAGCGGCCAATTTTCCAACTGTGAACTGGAGGAATTTTCGTAAATTGCCCCACAATCAGCATAAATTTTGTCAGCTAGCCCAAATTAGCCCAGCAGACTCCCACAGAAATCTAAAGACCCCGGCAACCCCCCTTCTCTCCGCAGATCTGCCTCCTTACTCGTATTGAAAGGCACAAATTTGTGCTAATGAGTTTTGAAAAAGGGATTTGTAGGTGGCCTGTGCCGACCTGCTTAATGCTTGGCCAGCTTTTGGGCTCACTCCACTCCGGCCCGGCCAATCTCGAATAACCTCAGCTAACCTTACCTCATCTGATACAGAATCCCAGTTAGTCACGTGTGTCGACTGGCCCGTAATTGAGTTAAACTTTTCTAGGCCAGGCCGAAAGGCTTCGACGTCTTTTTTCGTGCCGCTAGGAAAACGGCCTGAGCCACGATTGCATCAGTCGATGGGTCGAAACTCTTTTGGGCCGGCTGTGGAAAGTTTTTAAAGCTCGAGCACACACACTCCGGCAATTGAAAGTGTTTGCCGTCTATATATGTGTGCATATCGAACCATATCGGACGTGCCATAGAATTCATCTAGTGAGCCAACAAATGCTGGCTAACACAAGCCGAATGCCCGTACAAACATGGTCGGAAGGAGCGTTTATGCGGTGGAGCAGGTCAAGATGTTTTCGAAATTATTATAAGAACTTATTTTAGGTGTTTTAATCAACAATGGTTTGAATTGATTTTGTTTTCGTGATATATAAAATAGTCTTTTTATATCCGCTGTTTTCTGACAATTAAATAAAAAGTTTTTCCAAAAGATCAAAATAAATATGTAAGCTGTAATAATGAATGCTTTTTTTTAAATTATAACAATTTAATGTATGAGTTCTTAGTTTGGAAAGCACGTTTGATACAGATTTACGGTGAAACCCAGAAGTAAAAGGTCTTTATTTCTTGAATTAAGTTTCGTTTATACCATAATATTCATCACAGCAAAATTCAGAACGTTAGCTATCTAGAATTTAGGCACATTAAATCAATTAATAGTTTTGTAGTCTTCCCCAAACATTGCAAAATATTAATTAATATACATTTCTTAAAAACAACAATTCATGAAATGTTTATCATGTTTATAAGTACTTTTATGTAAGAAAATAAGTGTGACATTTTATGGACGATGTCACTTTAAAATTTTAGAAAAAGATATACATAACTTTATTCTTATATAAACACTTTTTCAGTTTTTTATAATAAATAGCATAAGCCTTAAAACCAATTTAAATGTGAAATCGACTTTTCATGATCTAATCCCATAAACCGCTGCTGCTGTCCTATTGCAATGGGTTTTTGATTTTTGGATTGGTAATCCAAATATGGCAAGTGCCACGTTAGCTGCGATCTGAATCTGGAGTGCCAAAAGCACTAGACACCCGCACACAATGGAAAGTGCATTTACATTTCGAGGGGGATGGGGAGGGGGGCTTTTCGATGGGGCCAGCAGGCAGTCTGCAAGGCAGGCGCACTCCAAATGTTATTGAAATATTTATAAGTTAGACACCAGGCCGTGCACATGGAGGGACCTCAACACTTACAGCAATCAAATGCACACAATAAAACATTTTCAATAACTCTTTCGACGCTGCGACTGAGGCCATTAAGGACCGAATAAGCCCCGAAAAGCACCCAAAACCCACAAATGTTTTCCACTGCACATGCTGGGATCCCAGCACCAATTGCAGGAGTAGTTTGTTTGCTAGTGCACTGCTCATTGTGTCCCACTGTGCCAAAAGCCCACCCAAACGAATTCGGCTCCAGTGCATTGGGCAATGTCAGAAAATACACAGAAAAATTTAAATCTTATTTCTAATCAATCCAATGACCAAAATTTAAGTCCTAAATTAAGAGGGGTTATGCACGAAAATACCGTTTATTTTCCTAAGATTTAAGTATTAGATCCTTTAAAATATCACTGTAGACGGCAGTCCACTTAGTGACGAAGCGCACTAGGAGAGTGTGCAAAGGCGACTACTATATAAACACGAAAAATTTGAAATCTACTGTAAGGTTCGATCGTAACGTAAAACCAAATTTTGGAAACGAGAAATTATTATACATTCGACTAAACAAATACACTTCCTTAAACTTGCACATTCGGCACGATGCAATAGAATATGCCTGTGGAATGAGCAAAGTTAAGAAAGTGTATTTATTTGGGCGAAAGTCTAATCATATTTCGTCAAAAAATTTGAAATCAGTTGTTTTGTATGTTGAAGGTGCGATCGTCACGACCCTTTACTTGGCTAAGAAATGTTTTTCTTTGATTATAAAAAACAATTTCTAGATAATTCCGCTGCCTTCTTTAACTTACTGTTTTCAAACTATAAGTTTATATATTTTATAACTTTTAAGTTTTCATTAGAATTTTTAATTGTCTAATAAGTTCTAATAACTCAATTAAACTAAAATCAATACTTCAGCTTGCTTTTTTCCGTGTACCTTAAAGTGGAGGCAGCGCAGAGGCTGCCTTTCAAGTGGCTATCAATCGTTGCCCTTGCCGGTTTCTGTTTCTATTTAATTCCTAAAATTTTTGGGCTCTGCTCGCTCAACTGATGATGGAATTATTTGCAGTTAAAATACACGAAAAAGAGTGCAGACTCGGGGGCACTTCACAAAAATTGTAGTTTATACAGGGTCTATATTTTTAGTTAGCCGCGGCGGGCAACTATTCCCATATGAATATAGACGAGCATTTGATTGCTTTGAAAACATGCAGCTGAATCTCCTGTTTTTCCGCATTTCTATCTGTGGCTGGATCTCGCTTTGCTTTTTCCCTTTCGTAAATTACTAACGAGTTTCTCCGGTGGGCGGATGGTGGGATGGTTGGATGGTGGGATGCTTGGGTGGGTGGGCTTTGGGGGAAAATAAAATGCAAGTCACGTACGAGGAGGGGTGGCTGGGGGGCGAAACGCGACATCAGCAAGGACATTGTCAAACACAAAGCTTGCCGCTTGTCCTGTTCAGCATATCCTAGGTCCTTCGCTTCACTTCGCCTGTCTTCGGCGTCACTCAACGCCGCTGTTTGTTTGTCAACAACCCGAACCCATCACACCCCCGAAAACCCCCAGTCCCCGATCCCCCTTGAAAAAAGGGAACCCCCGGAACCCCTGAAAAACGCAAATTGCGCAAATCCTTTTAAAGGCAACAGCAAAGCGAATGCCGCTACGCGTTTTTCACTCACCCCCACTCTTGCGAACCCCCTCGAAAGTCCCCATCCCTCCGCCCATGATGGCCATGTTTAAATACGCAAACAGCCGACAGAAGCTACGTGCTTGGAAAATAATTTAAAAGCTCAAAAGGTGAGCAAAAGCAATGCACATAGGCACGTCCTAGCAACAACACCAACAAAAGCAGCAACAAAGGATGAAAAAATTGTATTTATTATGGCGCAGATTGATGAATAATGGGATACCCTCTCAATAGTCAAGGGATGACTTCAAAGCTTGCCAAAGCGGAAGAATGTTGGTCACTAATGAACTAAAACAATATGGTTTGCTAAGAGAGGATGTGGAATACATTAATTTAAGTTACAAAACAAACCATTTTAAATTCTCTTATATGGCTTTCAATATTAAAAATCATAGGATGTTATCCTTGGGCCCCCTTGTTACATTTTACACGTGCTTTGTGTATTTCTATAAAAGTTTTATGGACTGAAATGACGATAAGCCTACTAAAATAATATTTTTATTATTATTGTTTTCAACGGCTTAACTCAATCAAATAAAAGTTAAAGAAGTTTTTACTTTATATTACAATAACCCTAAGCTAAAACAAAACAATCAGCATCCCTGGGATTACAGGGTAGCCTCAAAATGGCGTAAAAAGCCACCAAACCCAACTCCATTTGAGGCCCAGCTTTTCGCTTTCCTTTCAGTTGCCATTTTTTCTTTGCTTTTCCAGGCAACTCGTGTGTTTGTTTTAAAAATTTATGAAAATTTGTTTTTCCCCAAAGCAGGAGCCAAAGGAAGCCGGCGAAACATCAAAAGACACGACAAGACAACAAGAAACTGCAGTCGTGAGGAAAGCGGAAAATCGGGGTGGGGAAAAGCGGAACGGGAATCGGAGTAGCAATCATCTGGGCAATTTGCATTTTCAATTTGCAGCAACAAACAAGAGGGACAGATAAGCGCGGGACCACAAAACGCCGTCTTAAACGCGACCTAACGAAGCAATAATCAATTATCAATAAATTTCACCGACGCCACGCCCACCCACAGAAGGAAAACGCCAAGGAAACCTCCAGGCGCTGATTAAGGATGTTTTTGGCTTTTATCTCGGAGTCGAAGACATCTCGATGGTCTTTATGAGCTGTCGAGTGGGGAATATTCGCCAAATGTTTGCTTCTTCACCCGGCTTGATTGGCTTCTGGTCCCTGGTTTTTGGCTTTTGGTCGGGGCTTTGCCCCTGGTCTTCCCTGTTCTGGTTTCGTCCTGAAATTGTCCTCGCAGTCACGCCCTTTCCGTGCTTTAATGACATTTTAAGCACACAAACACGCACGCATGCAAAAAATAGGAACTGTCGGGGGAAGAAATACACCGTAGCAGCCTGGTAAACAAAGTTTGTACTTGGTGGGGGATATAAATGGCACTCAGGACTGTTTCAAAACGCACTCTAAGAGGCGATAAATTTATTTACTATTTAAAAAGTAATTTAAAATAGCAATAAAATATACCCAAACTTTATAATATCTTTATTTTTTATTGAAATTGTCAAAATGTTAGGAACACTATATTGTACTATAAAATAAAAGTTGAATAAAAAGAAAACAAAAAGCAAGCGGACTGTTTTTCCTTAAAGTAAAAGCTATAGCTCATGCCCATTGTTAGCTTTTAGTTTGTAATTACTTGTTGGCATGATATAAATAAATAAATAAATATTTTTATATTTCAAATAAAATATAAATGTTATATTTTTTAAGTAACTCCACCGTTAACCTGTAAACTTCCGACTTTATGTCCCATCTCTTCGCAATTTATGAGCCCGTATACACGGAAATTGCGAACCCAGATGACAGCTAACGACATCGAGACACCTTAACACCTTGTCGCCCACGACGGGCAAAGCAAGAGCAAGAACAAGAGCAGATGAGCAGCCTTGAGCGAAACAGGATGCCTTCATCTCCAGTTATTGGTATCCTGGCATCCCGGGCCTTTGCTGTTTTATCCTTGACTGCATTTTGGCGGCACTTGCTTTCTGTTTTCCCGCCTTTCCCTCCCCCACTGACATTTTCCCGCCTCTTTGCAAATTACTTTGCAAAAATGAAGGGACAGCCACCTGCAACATGATCTACTTGGAAAAAATAGGGTGAATATTGTAGTGTCTTACATTCCAAATTAAAACCAAGCACTTAAATATGCGTAGGTATATAAAAAAAGGGAATGGTGTTGAACTTTAATTCCCTGAAATATTTAAAAGTGTCTTTTGGTTATTTGAAATAATCCTAGAATATCATTTTCGCTCAGTGCAGAAATGCAAGGCCATTTAGAGGGGGGAATTTAGGGGGTCCTGGTGGCAGGACCAAGGACTCGCTGCATATCTATCCACAGCCTCGCAGCCTGTCGTCGAGTGTTTGCCATTGCCCGCTGGCATTAGAGAAATGGCGACGTTTGCCGGTCGCAGGTCCTAAGTCCCTACTGCAGCTCCTTGATATCCTGCGTGGCAAATCCTGGAGGGGCGGTCTCATTTCTCAGCTGTCTGCTCGCTGTCTGTTTGCTGCCAGGCAAAAAGTCCGCACTCCACAGGCAAAACAGCAACGTAATCACCTTTTGCAATTAATTTAAGTGGATTTAGTGTGCGCCGGGTTTTTGCGTATTTGCCTCGCTCTTTCTCGTCCTTCCTCTACACAGAAAGAAAATGTGTGGAAGTTGTTTGTCGTTTTATTGGCTTGATTGCGCTGCCACACGGAAGTTCCCTAAGCTTTTTACAACATTTATTCACAAAATAGCCAAAAATATGTAATAATTCTTAGGAATATTTGACATCCATGCAATTTAAACATCAAGTACCAAGAAAAACTGGCTATATTTTTCCAGTGTACATTTCCCTAGGGCTGTGACTGTGTGGCCATATTATCGCCATGTTGAAAAATGGCTGACTAAAGGTGTTGATGAGCTGTTGTTGTTGCTCAGCTTTTGGCAAATGACTTTGACTCGAAATGGGGAATCCCCTGGATTCTCCTTTTTGCAGCTTCTCCCGTTGCCTGGGTTTTCAGATTAGGCCCTGAACCCTGGGGTGAGAGTACAATGCAGATGGCTGTGTGTGTGGCCAGCTAAAGTTTGGCAGGTTGCAAGCGTTACGCTTCTAGTAGATTACACTCAAGGAATTTTAATGCACAACAAAAACTATTCCATGGCGGTTTTTCGGATAAAGGCGGTTGGGAATTTTTGGCTTGGGCGGGGATTAATGCAAGCTGCAATTTATATTTAAAGTAAGGTGAGTCGGAAACTTATGGAATTTACATGGTTGGTAACATCAAAAGGTAAGCTATCTTAAATATTTATCAATTTAGCTTAGGCGAAATATAATACCAATTTATACGAGCTCTCTTTTCACTGGCAGGCAAATAAACCTTCCTGCAACACAATAAAAATGCAGATCAGCTTACCAATGAAAACTCCAAGATTATCCCAACAAAAACGGCTATCAATCCATTCATCCTATCGACTCTAATCAATAGAGAAATCTCACGCTCTCTGAATAGAGAGATTACCAACTGCAACTCCGGAATTTATTCCAAAGTTTATCAGCTTTGTTTATTTACAAAACTCTTGCCCCGCCAGCTTGGCTTGCAGTTCCAGGAAAATGCCATAGAAAAACTGAACTCAAGCCGATGCGACTGAAGTCATCTCAACTATTTGGATCGTGTGCTGTTGCATTTGATTTATTTACTTGGCCCCGTCTATGGCTGCTTCCACATATATGTATGTAGCTTCCCGGTCGTTTTTTGTTCGCACTGCCTTTATGTACAGTAAAAATTCACATAGTTTATATTGACTGGAAAATAAATACAAATAAATCCAGACAAATGGTGCGACGGTTGCTCATACGACGCGGTGTCTCCTCGAGAACGACTGCAGTTAATTTGTTGGGCTCACGTCGGCGTCGAGATATTTTGTTTACTTTAAATGTTTACACTGCATTTTCACAAAACGGGCATCTTTCGTAGAAATTCTCAATTGTAGCGTGGAGTTTTCGTGGAAGAGGGGAGATTCTGCCGTTGTAGGTGGATGTTGGGTGTATTGGAACTATTCGGGCTGGCGTTAATCATTATTTAAATTTTTGATTTGTTCGTGATGTTTTAATGAGCTGCGAGTGGAGGGGTACTCTTTCTCTATCATTTTCTTTCTCTTGTCTTGTTTACTTAACTTGGGCCAGCTCATTACGCATGCAGTCACAGATTGCAGCCGGGACTCTAAATGAAATTAACATAAATTTTTATGAGAGGCACCATGACGGTTTAACTCTGCCTTATGCTAAACTTCAATAAACAAAAGAAAGGGGGAAGTGGAGTGGTGAACTCCAAGTTAATGAGTCGATTCTCCTCTCCCTGCATTTATTGATCTATCCCCAGTACTTCTTGGTCTAAACTGTTGCCACTTGAGCCAGGGCAATTCATCAATTCGTTCGTTTGCGCAGCCAATTCAATGATGCAGACAGATGAAAAAATAAATTTCCTTTGCCTTCCTTCCATTGCTTTTTTTGTGCAAATCATCATCATCGTCAGGGTTCTTTGTACCGTCATGAAGTCGTTTGTATCTATCAGTATGTTTTGGTATCGAAGTTGCATCCCAGGGAAGTCCATGACATGTGAGTTTGTATCTACAACTCCTCGATTCACCTCCTCTCTCCAGGATTCTTTTTGTGCGATTTGTGGGAGTTGCATTTTTATTGGAGAGTGTCCTAATGGCTAGACTAGTTTTTCCATGTGGCAGCAGCTGCTAACTTGAGAAATTGAGATGAGAGATTTATGTGCTTCGGCTACTGCAAAAATGTCTGAAATGATTTCGCTTTGGGCAAGAAGGGAAGTCCATTCTATTTGATTCATCCGCTTTCTTTTATCTATTCTCTGGGAAGAATGCAAATGGGACGCACTTTTCCTGGGGTTTTCATTTCTATTGGTGTGAACTTTCAGTTGTAATGTCCTTTGTTTTTGTTGATATTACAATGTTTCTGAAATCGTACCTTTAAATGTATTTCCCTAATAACAGACACTTAATAATCAATTAAATTCCCTTTCGCATGGTTTGTTTTATGGTTAGGCTGAGCAATTTTATTCCCCTAGCACCCTTCTCCGCGCTTCTCATAAAACCGAAGTGCATATGCACATACGACCACCTCCCTCTGCGCTTCTCAATAATTCAATGTCAGAAATGCCCGGCTATTAGGACTTTCATTTGCGCTTCTTGTGCAACTTGGAGGCTATTTCCTCGGCACTGTCATCGCAGCCAAATCCCCTATTGCCCATTGCACAAACGTTGTCTAATTTGCTCATTTCAATTTCATTAAGTTGGCAGCTCTGTTTGCATATTAGCAGGCCAAACAGACTGCCACCGGGTGGGTGAGCCAAACAGTTAAACAGCTCTCCGCTGGGCCATAGCATCTGCAGACTGCCTGGATGATACTGATGCTGATGACTTTGTGGATCCGATGTTGGCCAATAACAACAGTAACACAAAAGAGGCAAAACGGAGGGGAGAAGGTAAGCTGCTGGCAATATCAGATATGAGCCCGAGTACCAGTCCAGGGAATGGGCAAAACACACGAAAGGCTGACTGCATAGTTAACTAAGCAAAGGTACGAGGATGTGGATGTGGATGTCGATGTGTGCCTTGGCTGTTAGTCGCTGCCTACAAGTAGGGAATCTGCTAGCCAAGGGCCTTCTGCTCCCCGCGTCCACACATATTTGCCAAAAGTGAGGCCGAGCCAGAGCCAGAGCCCGAGCCCAAACGCAAACACAAACACTGGCCCAAACCAAACGATACCAACCACAGCTTGGAGTAACAGAAGCAGAATCGGTAGAATCGGAAGAAGCAGAAGACTGAGGAGCTCCAACGGGCAGCAGCCTAAACGCTGTTGATACATTGGCAAAGTTGGCAACCAAATATTGTTGCAGCCAGACACAAAACAAGTCGCAAGATGGCACAGTGATTCCAGCTAGGTGGAAGCGTGAAGTGATATGAGATTCTAAGACTATGGGTCTGACTTATATATATATTTTAAAAAGATTAATAAAGCAACTTGAAACTACAGCAAGAGGATTCAACGCAAAATAAACAAATCAAACCGCGAATTCTTCAGAGCAAAGCAATTTAGCAAGGAGCTTAACCTGTTAGGGTTTCATACTAATCGTTTCGGGTTTATCTGTGAGATTAACAAACCAATTCTTTAAAACCTATTTATTTATTTTTTTGGCGAACTTTATAAAATGTATTTGATTTCCCAAAAAACAAAACTAGATATCACATGTTTTTAATACGATTTTAACCACTGTTCTGCGGTTAGGAGACCGTTCAGAGGGCAACCGAGAGGAGACAGCGTGCGGGGCTTTGGGTAATTGGCCAAGGTGCCCGGGTCCAGCTCTCGGCAGGGTCCCAATCTCCCCTTCCCTTCCTACTCCTGGCCACAATCCATTGCAGTTGCCACCTGGAGGTGAACCATGGGACCGGGGAGACCTGGACCGAGTCCGAGTCCCGTCTCTCTATCGCTGCCTCTGCATCTCGAGACGAGTTTGCCAAGCAATAATTTTATTTTTAGTCGTCGCATCCTCTGCTCCGCGCTCTTTTGGCTCGGTCCCTGCAATATCCATCCTGCGCTGCCCCCCTGTACTTATAACGACTTGCCGCTTGTGTTATTATCTCTGGGCATAAATTTAATGGCCAATATTCACAGCTCCACCCACTGTTGAAAATGTTTTTCTTTGGCCGGGGAGCGGTGAAAAAATGAAATTATTTGCGGGCAATGGGCGATGCGAACTGGGAAGGAATGGATGGAATCCGGCCAGCTGGGGTTAGGGCCTATAAATTATGATTTAGTTATGGCTTTGGGTGTATGGGAAGTAGCCCGGGCAAATTGATTTGAAGAGGCTACCCGAAGGTTGTGAAACGGACATTTGTCACAGTTGCTGATGGATGAACGGCATCGCTTGGCGCCTTCTTGTATCTGCGAGATACAAATTATGCAGATACTTTTTCTGCCACACTTGGCTCTTGCGAAATCAGCAAAATGGGTTTGCCAATACCACATGCCATATTTGGTGCGGGAAGTGCCCGGGGCAAGAAACAAGTTTCCATCGCCAGCTCGGCTGTTTCGAGCCATTTGACTTGCTCGGGTGTCAACCTAAGCAGTTTTCTGTTTCGCTCATTTGTTTATGGTCGCTCATATTCGGATTTCAAAGCTATTGACAGTCGAAATTGCTCACAAGTGGCACACGCAAAGTTTTTGTGGCAGCCTCTTCGCCCGCGGATTTCTTCTGCCCATTGTATCTATGAAGTTGTTAAAATCCGCGACAAGTGCCACTTGAACTTGACGTTTTGGAGGAAGACAGAGGGAGTTGGAGAGGCTGAGAATCGGTGGGACAGAGTTGGGGAGAGTGTGGCAGTCTCGAGAGACAACGATACATTGTTGATGTTGATGGCTTGAAGATTTATGCCACTCGAGAGCGCCAGCAACAACTTAAAAAAGTTACAACTTGGCGGGGAAGCACCTAAACAGTGAAAACTTGTCAGTAAAAATTGTTAAATGTTTAAACATTAGAAAGAAAATGGTATAATTTGGCTTTAACATAGGTGTAAAACTTTTAACTAAACTATTTTTAAGTCTAGCAATAGAAAAAACATAAAACTTTGTCCTGAAGCTCGTAAACAGTGGAAGCTTGTTAAGAAAGAAATACTATATTAGTATTGCCAATTTTTGGAATGCCTGAAAACCATCCCAAGCAATTTTACTAAAAAAGTATATATTTGAAAAGGGTCAACCAGTATATAAAAAATTAAAAACACATAATATAATTTATGAAGACTTTAACAATGGATAGAAGTTATGCAAATACAAACCATTTTTCAACTTGTTTCAAAAATAAACAACAAAATTAAAATAAATTCTTCAATTTTCTTTAATTTCTGGTGCAACGATTGTTCATATGCAATCTTTACTGTATTCTTGTTCTTATGACAACTTTTCGCCGGGCGGTCGCCTTGAGCTCAAAAATATTGCCAACTGGCTATAAAAATTTTCCATACCGAACTCCGAGTACCACGACAAAGAGAGGAGCCATCGAAAACGAGTGGGGAAAACCGAGGGAGAGGGGACTTTTGAGGGGCCAGAAGGACACCAACACGTGGCCATAAACTGGCGACAGGCAAAAACAATTTAGCTTATAGATTGGAAGGAAAAAGTGCGGGGGATCCTAGTCATATTTTATGCCCAAATAGTTAAACGAATGCACAAACACTCATAAAAACCAGCTGGAAAATTGCTTGTAAAACATTTTTGTGTGTGACATTGAGAAGGTGGTGGGCTAGGGGGCACGCATTCACAGCAAATCTCCGGGGCTCCTCCACACACTCCCATAAATCACAAAAAAGTATTTCCCATTTTTCCTCTTCTATATATTTTATGCCGGCTACATTAATGCGCCTACACACATCTGTGCCTGGTGGGCCAAAGGGGGCGGTGTTTTTGGGGGAATTTGGTATGTGGTTGACGGCCTATTTGCGCCTCATCGCTGGCGGGAAAATCCGGCATCAGGAGCCGAAAGAAAAGCCGGACTGAAGCGACTCTTTGCATGGCTCCTGCCAGTCGGTTACTTCGTTTTCAGCTATTTATGAGTTGCCCGCGACAATTTTTTCCGCTAAGCTGAATACCCTGGGACACCAAGGGTATAACAGGTTGCACAGAATCGACTGATTTACAAAAAAAAGATATATTGTAGCATCGTAGTCCACATATTTTTAAGCTATACAAAAAAACCTATATTATTAAAAATAATACTGCCCATTTTAGTCAAAGTTCAGTAAGAAGCTACCTTTCCGTGCGAAATTCTTTTTTATAACTTAAGTTTTTAGCTTTAGCATAAAGCCTTTTATAAAATTTATCAACCAATTGTGCATTCATTTTGTAAACATTTATTGCATATAAAAATATTGTTAAAGTTGTTATCTGGTGAATATTGAAAAATATTTATCTTTTAAAACTTGTAAGGTTATTGTATGGAAAACAAAATGAAACAAAAACATGTTTTTATTAAAATTATAGTAGTATTTTATTACTTAAGACTCTGTCTTCAAGTGCTGTATCCTTTTACAAGCATAGGGTACAGTCTGTGCCTTTCATTAGAACTTTTCACCACATTTATTTTATTGTTTTTCCTTATTTGCTTATTTTATTTTATTTGCATGCTGATTTTCCCGTCCGCAGTTTGGCAGTGCAATGTTGTTTACTTAGCTGATGCTGATTCGGAGGCCAAGAGGATTTTTTCGGGAAATGAAGGGGGCCAGGGTGTAGAAGTCAACCCGTTGCGGACTCACGATGTTGTACAAATGTGTGACATTTTTGTGCGGTGGCATGGAAGCCATTGGGGAGGAGGCACAGGGGGTTTTTGGGGACCATATAGCAGGGGTTTGGGCGATGCCATGTGTGCGTATCCCCTTCATCCAACGACTGTGGACCGCGCTCTGTCTGTTTGCTCTCTGCACACGCGTTTGGAATTGATTTTTATGCTGTGATTATATTTTCGAAAAGGTTGACGATGAGCCCGGGCCTATATGGGGTATACTCGTATAAGAGTCTGTGGGGCAGCTCCATCGCCACTCCCCAGCCTGTTTGTTCAGCAACAATGAAGTGTCGCCCCCGAGTCGAGAACACGCTTGAAAAAATATAAATTAAATTATGCGTTCATGTTGTTTTAATGGGCCTCCCCATAAAGTCGGGGGTTCTGGGCATTTTTTTTCAAGGGGCTGGCGGGGGTGGACAGATGCTGATAGTCAGTTGGTCGCTGCCCTCGACGTTTTTTATGCGCCTTGTTTAACGATCGGAAGTTATATTCATAAAAATATGTCAATGAATTGTGAATTATTTATGGGATTTAGCCCCGGAAAATGTCAGCCAGATAAATAAATTACGAGGATGAAAGGGGTACTTTTAAAAACGAATAGAGTCTGCCCTGTTCTATTTTTGTACTACATGTAATGCAATTATTACTGCAAAACAAAATATATAGGTAAATATATATATTGGGATAGGTCAACTATTTTATTTAGGGATCTTATTATATGGTATTGCATTCTTATAAAATTTCGACTCTATAATAGGTGCATTAAAAAAGTGAGAAGCAAAGTTTTGCCTGTTATTACTGTCATGCATGATAAATAACATATTTACAGCCAAATAACAGGGTACCCATAATTAAATGTCGAGCATTGCGATAAAAATTTCCACATGCGCGGTATTAAACCAGAAAGTCTGTTAGAAAAAACCCCATACGAGTTGAGAGGCTCCATGCATAAATTGGATTTTCTTGCATGGCCCCAAGGCCTTGTGCTCAATTTAGCTAGAAAAATGAGCAGAAAAAATAGTTATAAAATTGAAACTGAAACTTAATTGCAATTAAAGTTGAGTGCTGAAGGAAAGGCGCAAAGCGAGCGAACGCAATGCGAGCGAAATGAACACCTTCAATTAAATTGAGTTTTGCGTTAGCCACCGACCTACTTTTCCGCTCTTCAGCACACAAAACACACCTAGTCTCGAAACCGGAGGCCCGGGGACCTGGAAAACACCCGGAGAGCCGGTTCCGGCCGGACGTCACTCTGCACTCGGCCAACAAAGTGTTGGCCAAAGGCTTGAATTTCAAGCGACAATTAGAAAATTTGCAAATTACATGGACATAGATAAGCTCTGGGAAAAATAGAAAGAAAAACAAAGGTGAAGGCGGGAGGTTTAATGAAAGGAAAATGCAAAAAGCGAGAGGTGGGGCCATCAACCAGCCACCAACTGAAAAGTGGCCCAGTCAGGTGGGTTTTGGCCAGAGAGATGTTGCGGACCCTCCTCTCGTTTCGGCGGGTGTTAAGTTGGTAATTTTATGCCCGAGTTAACTTTTAATTTGTGTAAATGATTTTGTGGATTTTATGCGCATCATTAAAATGAGTAGAAAATGCAGCCCAGAGCCAAGACGAAGCAGAACGGGATTTGCCCGAGACATCTCCGGATATATATTTTGATGTAAATGTGCGGCCATAGCGATGCGATAAATGCCCGAGATAGTTGAATGCTTTTCGGGGGATTGACAGATAGACAGCTTAATGCCCCTTGATTTGTTGGTCAGTCCGGCTGGGAATCCCAGCGCCGGGGAGAAAGAGCGATGGTCTCAGTCAAATTAGGCAAATATCTCAATAAACCTCGACAAATGCTTGGCATTTCGTAGGGGAGTTCGGGGAAAAGCATTAAAAGTGTTTGGTTGAATGGGGACTTTAAAGTATGGATTAATTTGAATCGATGGTAAAATAACGAAATCAAAGCCGTTTAAGCTCAAGTAGAATAATTACTTAGGATACCAGTTACAACAGTTTCAAAAATTACATCGACAATCTGGGAGTAACTGATTAAAAGAAGGCACTTTACATTTGTTGTATAGTCTATAATCTATGATCTCATTTATGGAAAGAGGTTTTAAGTCCACCTTTCTTTTTTCTGCAACAGCTTAGTGTTATTTAAAAATGGTTCAGAGCGATGTATAGAAATATTTGTACCCATTGGTAAAAATACGCTCATTTTTACAACGTTTCTTCTAACTTAAGGCGCTTTTGTATTCCTTTAAGCTTAACTAATACAGCTTAGAATTGATAAATCAGTTTCAAAGTACGAAATTTTAATTTAAATTTCCTATATTTTTAGAGGGCTTTAAGTTAAATTTATATTTAAAAAAACAAATGAGCATTTTTGCTAAAAATAATTATTACTTTAAAAAAGAAGGTAAATATGAGATGCTTTATGAGAGACATCGCCGTGTATTATTTTTAAAGACCCATTCAAAGGCTTACTTACCAGATGTAAATTTGATGAACAAGTACCTGAAATGATAACCAAAGCAGAAAGTTCATTAGCAAAGCAAACAGTCTCTTTTTGAATAAAATTATGCTTGAAACATAAACAAAGTAAAATGATGCAAGTTATTTCCCGCAGATCCAGTTACCAAAATGATTATATAATCAAATCCGTAAATGCTTTATTAATGGCCTGACATGTCCCGCATACGCATACGCCCTGTTGGCCCAGCTGGAAAAGCCGCTTTGGTTTTTGGCCCATTCTGAACTCATTTGAATTTAACACTTTTATACGAAACTCCCAAACGTCGCCGGCTCGTAAAAACAACAGCAACGAAGGAAAAAACTTTTTTGGCGCCGCACATTATTAAAATTTCTTTATGACAAGCGAGTGGGGCCGAAAGCAAGTTTGGCTGAGTGGTAGGGTATGGTTTGGTATGGTATGGGGGCAAAGTGGAGGAGCTCCTCCAAAGAGCCGGTCCAAAGAGTCATCAACAGCCACAGCAAACGACGACAAAAGGCATAAAAACTGGTAACAAAATATTTGTATTTATACGCGTGCGCCTGTGTGTGTGTGGTAACAACAGAAATTTGTTTTGGTCTTTAGTTTTAGCATAAATTAACATAAGATTTATGGCCGGTCCACTTGAAAATGAGACGAAACTAGAGAGGTCATAAAGTTGCTCTGCGCTTAACAAGTGAATGAAAAAGTTTCGGGTTTTTAGGATATTTCTGGAGGAGAGGAAAGCGCAGCCTTTCCGCTTTGTCCTGGAATTTAAGGCGAAACACTCCCCACACAGCACGTGTTTTTGGCAACGGCAACACTAAGCAGCCGGAAATAGTGAAAAGGAAAACTTCCACATCAACTGGCACTTCTTTCTCCGCCAGTCTGCGCTTATTTAACTTGACAACTTTGCAGCCGTCTGGCCACCTCACTTCTTTCCCCCCGAAAATGGGACTTTTTCTTTCTTGACCATGCACAAAACAAGCGCCAATCAAGGGACATCAAAACCGTAACGAAAAACCCGTTTTTAATTAAAGGCATCTTTATATCGCCTTTTTTTTAATTCGTTCCGTTTTCTTGGGGATATTTTACTTGCCAGTTAAAAAACTCAATTCGATTTGAATGCTTAAAATCCCATAAATAATTGACAGATAAATGCTCTGATCATCGTGCCGATGATTATCTCAAATGATTTGTGCGCGATTTAATTGACGATGGGGGCGAGTTGGAAAATATGAAATGCAATTAACTCATGTCAGATGTCTGAATTTGATATATGAAATTAATGACCTGCTCCTGGGGGTGGGCTAAAAAGAAATGAAGATGCAAGAAGATAGTCACGCTAAACAGATAGTTAAATATTCCACTTAAACCGCGTAGTTTGAATGGATTTTTAACAGTGCAGCAGCTGAGTTCGTAACTCTAACAATTTATAGAGTCTGTCAACCGTTTTCCTTATTAGTGGTAATGCGGTCCCCACACCCCATTTCCATTGCACTCCTAGCCATCAAAGGGCTCCACACACACTCCAGATTATTTCTCGCGGAAGTCACGTAGTCGCCGAACAATTTGAAAATGAGTTTTGTCGGTTTTACACTCACATATTTCTACATTTCTTGTTCTGCACTTCGGTTGCGGTCAATGAAAAGCCGCCGCGCCAAGATTTTCAAGCGTGGCAAGAATTGAGCTGCCAGGAATTGAGGAATTGAGCAATTCGCACGTTTGCCTCACTCGAAACAAAGTAAAACAAGGAGATTGAACAGTACGGGGTACAGAAAATAATTCGAGTAGCGTTTCATATTGATGGCGGGGGCCCAGACTGCTGGCTCGTTTCGTTTCCAAGAAATGCCATAAATTCATCAATTATGACGGCTGGCTATGTGGACAACATTGGACATTGCATGTACATACGTACAGGGGGTTTCGGCCCGAGGAGTGGGGTTTCGAGGGGCTGGGCCTCCTCGGCCTGCTCAGATTGACAGCTGTCAAGCCCAGGAACCGTAACCATAGTGGGTTCGGATGGGGCAGCCAGAAATGCACGAACAGCGCCTGAATTAAAAGGGATACTTTTTAATTAGGGAAGTACGGAATCAAAGGGTTTCACAATAAATCATACTAAAAAGATGACGACTTTGAGAAATTCAAAGCGTTTATAATGGTAAATGTGCATTAGTAGTTGATAAGAGACAGAAATTTTCATTTAACTTGTTATAAAATATATAATAATAATAATAATATAATAAATATTAACAGTTTTGACTTCAACTTAAATTAAAATTTATAATCCAAAAAAATGGTTCATAGAACTTAAAACTTCGCTTCTATAAATGTTTATTTAATTAACTTTACAATCGGCTCAACCCTAAAACACAGGAAAGACTGCCAAAAATAAATATAAAATTCATTGCCCAACTTACAATGAATTATGAGCTTTCGCTTTTAGCTTTGGAAGCCATAAAACCATCTCCAGTCGCACTTCAAGTGAATCCATCCAAATAAAGATGTTGCAAGATAGATTCCCCATCATAAAACAGTTTTACTAATCCATTTACGAGACTTTTTCTAATTCAATGGGAGCCATTACATGGGCGATCAGCGGAGCAACGAAAATGGGGAAAATGGTCGAGGGGAAATGCATTTTCCCGCTCACCCACAATTGCCAACACGTGTGCGGCACGAAGTACTAAACTGGCGTCATTTAATTAACCCGCCAGTGCAGCAAAGGGGTCCCCTTCGCCCCCGTCGCAACGTTAACCCCTGCCGCACACGGCGACCACATGATGATTATGATGGCGATGAGGGTATCACTGTCGCCCTGCCATCTCGCTTTCCAGGGGTTATGCCTGGGCTTAGACCTCGTAAAATCGGGAAGTTATTTTTATGCGCTTTTAATAGACTCACGCTTAGAACAGCGCCCCTGCCTCACATCGTATTTCATGTTTATGAATGCATTTTTATTATGATTTCAGCTCTTTTTGTTGCTTTTCCTTTGTATTTGCTGTTCCATTCGGTATAATTTTCATGGCTCTACTTTATGATCGTTAATTTTTACTGGGGAAAAGTTTACGACAATTACAGC
This sequence comes from Drosophila subpulchrella, assembly GCF_014743375.2. Lineage (NCBI taxonomy): Eukaryota > Metazoa > Arthropoda > Insecta > Diptera > Drosophilidae > Drosophila > Drosophila subpulchrella. Next base: position 5,830,145 of record NC_050612.1, on the reverse strand, counting down.
GAGTGTGGGTGAGAGAACTAGAGGGGAGTAGAGCGGGCGACTGGCAATTAAACTGGAGAAAGCCAAACAAATCTCGGACAAGTCGTTAATATTGATTCGACCCAGGCAACAACTTAATATGAGGCTGAGCATTGGAGAGCAAATTAGAATGGGTATCGTGAATATTATAGAGACATTCCCGCAACTAATATTTAATTTAAGGGCAGTATGGGGTTAAGGGGTCCAAAACACACACACAACCCCGCAAACCAAAAGAAACAAGCCGAGGACAAACTCATAAATCTTTGCGAGGGACTCCGACTCCCCCATCTTGCGAAATCCAAGGGAACATGCCATAAAACACATGAAGAAGTGTGTAAATAACAGAAGGAGCTGCAGGATGAGGAAAACCCAGCCCAGAAGCCCCGAAGAGGAAGTAGTAGAAATCTAGTGGGGCAAAAACCGTTGGACACCTTTAAGAATCTGTTTTTGCCTCGCGTTCTACCCCAACCACAAACAATCTCACAAAATTTATGAGCGAGCATTTTTGTTCGGAATGAAATCAAAAACAGACCTCCTCACAGGGGGTGGGTCATTAATTTATGTAAAGCACAAATTATGATTGGGTAGTGTGGGGCATAGCATTGGGGTGGTGGTCAGGGTTGTGCAGAGAAAAAAAAACATAATAATAGAAGATCCATATTGCTATTGGACGGTAAGATAAAGAGCAAATTTTTTGGGTTAATTATCAAGTGAAGATTTAAGAACCATAACTTTGGATCGATCAAAATTAGTTTTTTTTGTTGTTCTTTTTAACTCAAAGATAAAGTTTTAGGATGGTGTAATATCACTATGTCCTAAAACGAGACATCTAATTTTAAGTTTGTAATAACGAAAGACATCTTAACTTTCCAATTGAAGCAGATTTCATAAGCCCAATATTAGATACCTACAGTATATATATTGAACTAACTGAGCTAACCCACTTATTTTCTCCCTGTGTAGCTATTCCATTCTGTGGCATCGTTCCAACTAGGCCTAAACCAAGTGAAGCAGTAGCAGTAACAGCAGCTGTAACACGTTGATTATGCAAGCTCCATGATGAAATCCCCGGAATGCGGACGATGATGATGATAATGGTGCTTGGGGTCTATGCGGTTTCTTTCGGGGTTCTTCGCTCCGGTTAAGGGTAAGTGAAAAGTACCGCAACAAGAGGAAGCCGTAGCTGCTTAATGGCGCAAAATGTTCGCAGTTGGTGAGGAGGAACCGAAATGATTTATTACACAAGGAAGTTAATTTATTAATTTCGCCAGGCCCAGAAAATGTATGGAGGGACCCACCGGAGGAGACCGAAATGTTTACAAGCTTTCATTTTTCTGCTCCAGGGGCTCAAAACAAGGCGGCATGAAATTAGAAAAAGCCCTGGAAAATGACATAAACCGCTGAACAAGGTCGTATGGATTTCAAAAGCGAATGAGCAATGCAGAAAATGAAAGGGGTAAAGTTAAATCATTTAATCTTTTAAATCATCTTAAATTTAGGATGTAATAATGTGATGTGATGTAATAAGGAAAATATGGAAAATTCAACCTAAACTGTAATATACAAATACCCATTTTTCCGACCTGAACTATCTTTCATCGTCTCCTCAGGATGCCTTGACGTCACTTTTCCATTAACCAGACCAAAAACCAAAACCGTTCAACCCATCATACCATTTAAAAGCAAAACTAAATAAAATCAAATTTAGCTCATTAGCAGCGGAACGAAGGAATTGATTGCGATTCATTTGCCTCCCCTTTGATCTAAAAGCACTCAACTATTTCGGCCATTTCCCATAAATTTGGGGCCCAGCATATAGCATGGAAAATATTTTTCAGGTGCTGATGGAGAGCGCATAGTTTGAAATATATTTGCTTTGAATTTTCCACATTTTTATTTCCTGATTAATTGCACAATCGACAGAAAGAATTCTTCAAATATTTAAAGCATTTCAATCGGCAAATGAAGGCATAAATAAATCGCTTATTAAATCATCGAAATTGTTGCTGGCGAAGAATTAATGCGTTGACAAACAATTTCATTGGCGGATTGCGAAAAACGCGAGTGGGGGAAATGCTTATAAAAAGCCGGCGAAGGCGAAACGTTGGCGGTCTGTAAATCAAATGATTACAAAGAACACTTTTCCCCATATTCAAATGAAAAAGAGATTTTCCCCGCCGTCTCTCATTTCGTTTTCATTTTTAAATGTTTGAGCAGGCGGCCATTAAGCTGTCAGCGGTTGTTCAGACGGAAATGAGCGAAAAGAAAGAAGATGGCCTAGGTCAGAAAAAAGAGAAAAAATAGGGCTGAAACAGAGAGACAGGAAGTTGGTTGGTGCCGAGTGCGTCGCGTGAAAAACATCCCAGCGAAGTGTGTACCACGGAAAATTCGCAGTCGAAGCGAGTTAATTTTGATGGATTTTCCATGCCAGCGAAGGAAGCGGCTGGGAAATCACTGAAAGGCGTGAAACAGTTGTTGACTGGCGAAAAGAATCATTTGCGTGGTGGCATTCACTTAGTATGCATTATTAAGCAATTTTCCTTTTTCCCAGATTTATTTTTGCAAGTAATTTAAGCCAGGGGTTGCAAATCGATCAGGGGTTGGTAACCGTTCAGGTGTTTGTATTAAAGGAAAAATAAAAAATGATTAAGCTGAACCATTCACCATTTAACTGTGGTGGGTCCTCACTCATTTCATTCATTGCAGAGTGCAACTTAGTTTTCACCCAAGGAAATATAAAAATGCTCTTCATAATGCCCCTCATAAACCAAATAATCCATAAATATTCCACCTATCCCTCTTAAGTGAAACAAAAAGCTCGGCCAACATCTGTTTTTCTCGTTTTCAATGGAGCCACTCCGGCAGCGAAACAAACACGATCTAATAAATTCTTTCGTAATAAAAATACATCATCAAATAAATAGTGTTGCCTGACTGCCGTGCTCCATATAACTATTTGGCAAATAAAATAAATTGCCCAGAGCTTTTCCGCTCCTTCCCACTCACATCTCCCCCTGTTTTCTCGGCTTATCTCTGGCCACACCAGCAACGTGAAATGGGGAAAATGGCTAAAGGTGGGCTAAGGGCTCGAACAACCCTTAAATCACATTTTGCCTAATTTTTCGCTGTCAAAAAACCTCATTAATCTTTCCCAGCCTGGCAATGGCATGAAAATGGAGCAGGATAAAAAAACATACGAGGAAATTGCTTAATGGGGGGACTCCGCCAGAAACACACCCACAGCTGCCTTTTTTATACACTTCGAGGAAAATTGTAAATCAATTTTTAAAGATTTCACTTTTATAGTAGTTCTTGATCAACCTTTAAAAATGCTTCATGATATTCTTTTACCGAAATAAAGTTAATCAAAGTCAGAAACCATTGGGCATTAATGGATTAGAACAGAACTAGATATTATACTTGTAAAAAAACTTTTAGACTATTCCCTCAAATTAATATTTTAAGAGAATATAAAAACAGGAGATAGTCAAAAGTAAATGTTGGTGCTATGTTTTTCATAGTGTAAGTTCTATAGCTTTGGCGCCCCTTTTGTTTTACCTTGTGGAGTTCGAGAAGTTGCCCTTGAAAAATTGCTGGCTCGTATGTCAACCCCCAAGGAGAAGGAGAATACGACGAGATTGGGTAAGAAGCAGAAGTTAGTCAAACTGAAAAAGTCGAACGTGTGTAATTTATTTAAATTTAAGGGCCCCGGCTCAGGAGTCAAGAGTTTTGGAGTGCGTAACACTCGGATTTTCCGTTTCTTCCCTGGGCACTTCAACCCCTTTTTCGGCCCACTCGAATATTGATTTCTTGCGTAATCTTTATGGCACGCCCACACCTTCCCCTTCTTCCAGCGATAGTGTCGCTCGCCCCCATTGACGTTTCATATTTATTAATGAGGCGCATTTGTGTTTGGAATTTATAATTGGGGGGAGGGGAGGGCTCCTGCTTCTCGTACTTCTGGAGGCTCAAATGTAATTGAGTAATTAACATAAATTATAATACATAATTTGCGCTCGCCTTTTTCCATAATTGTTGTTAGGTAAATTGGATTACAGGCAAGCTCGCCAAAGTTTTCCCCCTGCTTCGCATCTGCATAAATGAAAATTATTGTTTAGGCCCTATCGTGTAGTACATATATATGCTCAGAGGAGAATTGAGAATGCGATAAGCAATTTATGTTCAAAGTTTCACCCGCTGAAAAGTTTGCCAAGCATTTTGTTTGTGCGTCGCTCAGAGCGAAATCAAACTAAATCGGAATCAGCACAAATTCTCAGAATGATGCCTACAATAAAATCGCAGAAAATGTGAGTGTCGACAAGAAGGGAAATCATTGGCAGTGAAGACATCATCAAAAACAGATTGCTGCCTATTCTTAACCAAGAGGAGGGGAAAGCTAATAACAATATCTCGCGAAAATATGTTGACTGCCCTATAATAAATCAGTTTTAAAAGGTTTTTTGAGGGATATATAGCTGAAGTACAACATGATTCTTATAAAAGTTTTTCGAGCTATAAATGATTATGATAAGCATTTAATTTAGGTATAAATTCAACAAAATGTTTAAAGGATCTTAAAGAATTTGCTATAATGTTATACAACCGATTTGATTGTATTTTTAAACTCGAATGTTCAAACAATTCCATTAAACTTATGATTGTCATCTACAGGTAGTCCGAAATAAGGTATTATCTCGTCCTAAGAGCCAACAGACATTTATCAAATAAGCCAAGCACATGACACCACAAGCCCGCTTCCACTTGATTGCTGCTTTTCCGGATGCTGTTGGTTTTTCTTGCCAGGCTTTTGTGGGCAGAGTCGCAGGGGCAGTCATCCGTCAGAAGTTGGCAGTTGGAAGTTGGAGCAGCAGCCCCGTCGCCATATTGAATTTTCCTCTATGGAACCCCCCATTGCGGAGGTCCTTGAGTGTGCGTCTGTATCTGCGGCTGTTCCTGGTTTCATCCCACCTTGTTGCCGCCTGTCGCACACATATCAACAGCAGCAACAGCAACGGCAGCAACAGCAACAGCAACATCTACAGCAGCAACAGCAACATCATCGCTGACATCGCTAACGCTTCTGGGATTTTTGGCCCATAAGCGGTGAGAGGGAGATGCCAAATGGCAACTCTGTGCATAATTTTGCGCCTGGTTGTCATGTTTCAGGACTCCTGTCCTGGCTCCTTGTATTCACGTGCGTATGTGCTTCGTTGGGGCTTGTAAAATGTAAATAAATACGCAGAGACACGACCGAGGGAGAACTCACTTTTGTTTGGTTAGTTAGATTATTTAAAAGGTTTATGCGGAGGCAAAAAGTCAAAAGGGTTACTTGTGAACAATCCTTCAAAAATATTGAAGCACCATATGATAATCATATCTAAAAGAACCAATTCCTTAGCATTCAGATCTTCGTAGCCACTGTTATCACTTTTATTGATCTACTAATACTGCATCTAACAAAAAAAGGATTTAGATTTATTTTCATCAATATTAATACTTGAATACATATTTTATGAGGAAGATCCTAAATATTTCTTGACATTCCTGTAGACGTTTATTGTGGGCATAGTTTTTTTTAAATAACTTTTAACTAGTTCTTATATAAACTGTGCTAACATTACTCATTAATCTTATTTTCCAATTCACTTTTGATGATAAAAGAGACTATGCAATATCATAACATTTGCTGCGCATAAACCATCTTAAAGTGCGTACGCTGAGGGCAGGAGATTTGGGTGGCAGGTCTGCAGGTCTGGTTTCAACGCCTCGTTGCGAAAACCTTCTGGCTCCCCCTGCTAACCCCAAAGGGGTTTTCCCAGCGCCCTGCCCCCAAATATTTACCTATTCCGAAGCCCACTTTTCCTAGTGTTGTGCGTCGCTTACGCAGCTATCATAGGGCCAGAAAACAACAAAGCCAAGACAAAAGGCAGGCCCCTCCAGAACTCGGATTCCTGGAGCTACCAAGTTAAGCGTCAAAAGTTTTGATAGTCTGTGAGCTGCCTACTCAAGTGACTTGGCCCCCTTTTCCTCGGTCTCGGTTTTCCTTTAAGTAACGGAGGCCGAGAAGCCAGTCGGCATTTTTCATTTTTAGTTGGGCGAATTTTTAACACAAAACTTTTATGTAAAATGTCTTCCGAGATAAAAGTTTAAATTGTCAATTGAAAATGTTGTTTGGCAAAAGTTTTTTTGATTAATTTTCACAACGCCGCGTTGACAATGAAGCGATGGGCGGAAAAGTGGGGTGGGAAAACTCGGCGAATGGGGCACGAGGCAAACAAACAATTGAGCACATTAACGCTTAGAGATACACAGCAAAAGGGAGGGAAAAAGAACGCGGAAAGAAATGAAGAGACTACAGCTATTTGCATGTGAATGTGTTGAAATAGAATTTGATGACGAAAACAACAAACAAAAGTGAATAGCAAATAAATTAAAAGGAATAAAGGAGCGAGTTTGAATGAAAAGAAATAAAGTACAGGAATAAAATAATCGTTGAAATAAAATACGTTTATGGAACTTTAATGCAGTAACCAATCTTTACGGATATCGTCATTGGTATGCTTGATTTTAGAACAAACTAACTGTTAAAACTTATTTAGGATTCGCTATATTTTCTATGAACCACATAACCTTACTTTCTGGGTTTCATCCAGAACTGGTTCACATAAAATTTCTCTACACTTCCTGATGGTTTTTTGTCTCATCCTTTGTCAAGCTCATTGCCACTTGCCTCGACTTTTCCTCCCTTTGATTTAGTGTTCGGAAAGCCATTTTGTACAATTTCCACACGATTGATTTCGCAAATTTTCGCCGCAACAGAGTCTGCAGGCAATACAATCCCCCGAACCCCAAAAATGCCCACAAAAAGCGGCGAGAATACAGGTTCTACACTTGTAATGCCTTTTGCCCTGTAGCCACAATTACCCAAAAAGCCGAACCAATTCCCATTTCAGTCCCCAAAATCCACATCCACCCTTGCTCACACACGCACACCCCACATGATACTCGGGGAGATGGGCGGGTTATTTCCTAGGACTTATCGACTGGGAGATATCTCGGGTAATGCAATTAAATCGCTCCCCAAAATTTTCGGTTCGTCCGTTGGTTAGGCAATTCATAAATATTTTATTTGGCCATCACACCCTTTGACCTGCTCCATAAGTCCTCGACAAAAAAAACGTTACACAACAACGGGTAAAAAAAAATCAAAGAGGCTTCATTATTACTAAAATATATTACTTAAAATTATAACATTTAAAACTAGTAATATTAATTTTTTTTGAGTAAAACTATGAGGTTAGGCACAATTACGTAATGAAATTATCGCAAATATAAAGGCGAAATACCAAATATATATGAATATACATTATCTAATAATTTTACTTAAAATTTTTTGAAATTCTCAGTTATTTTTAACCACCACGAAATGTAATTTAAGATAGAATCACCCCTAGAACTTTACCCGCGTCTGTACAACGCACAAAAAAATCGAGGGATAGATATTGCGTATACGCCATCGTGGCTATCTAATATGGATTTTTCTACGTTCCGTTCTTCATTATTACTTAACGCCCGGTCAATGGCAGTCAAATTGCTTTTCGGCCGAGCACTCTCTGTTCGGCCATCGCACTAGAGCTGCATAAAGTTTCCGGTTCGATGTCGTTCTGCTCTTAGCCCCCAACCACGGGAATAAAGGGTTAAAAAGGTGCGGTTAGCCGGAGAGTCGCGGTTCCTCGGGTTGGAAAACCAGACCAGGCCATCCGAACCAACCCCCAAAAGCGGACACCAGCTGCATTTGCTTTGCTGTCTTCCTTGTTTGCTCTTCCTGCCAGTTAAACTTCCTTCCGTTGCTTTGATGTGCCAGAAATTAATTGCCTACAATTAGGCGCTCTGGCAAATGTCACTCACTCACTCAGAAAAAGGTGGGACAAGGACAACCCTTCCGTTTCCTAAGTAATACCAACAATTTTTGACACTTACCGTTGTTCCTGTTTATAGATGGCTTAAAGGCTTCCCGGCAAAGGTCTGCAAAGAGGAGAAAAAACGGTTTGTTAGTCCAAAGTTCGAGATGAAGTGACTCCCGAAAGCCGACAAAACACATGCCATTACATGGTCATACTTGTGCAGACTTGTGGAATGTCTGCCCATGTCACATGGCGCCCAACCACTGACCAGGGTCCAAGTCCAAACTCCTGGCCGGCACCCAAGAACCAGCTATAACAAGGGAAAAGTTCCACCAACTTTGCGTCGAGTGCCTTTTGCCTAATGAAAAGAGTCTGTCATTGACTAGAGGAAATGGAAAAGTTTTTCATAGACCAGTCCCGAAAGTGGTAAGAAGGAGCCAAAAGCCTTGTCCAGTTATGGCCTGTGACAGGCAGTTACTTTGGTCTCCTTTTTTATTGAAATAAATAAAAGTAAATGATCGGGAATGGGTAGAAAAAGGAATGAAGCATGGCGAAAGAAAGACTGTCTTAAATATTCAACTCCCCAAGTATCTATAAATCATTTTAAGTTGGCATTCGAAATAAATCTTTTCTTCTATCTAAATCTTTTCTGTACAACATTCGGAATAAAAAACTTATGTTAGAACTATGCATTGATGTGAGAATATTTCTTTAAGTCGTGGTGTGGTTTCATGCAGTGGAACTCATATAAAACCCTAAAAGTTTAACACGGCGTTAATATATATACATTTTAAAATATCAATATATTTTTGAGATTTAACTTTATTAAAACTGAAAAAAACGTAAAACTTAAACTTAACTAAAGCAAATGAAAAATAAATGACATTAAATAGTTCGAAGCTTAAAATATATTCTGATGTGAATGTAACAGACTTCCTGCTCACAGTACCTATACATTACCCATCTCTTGGCAATCATGCCCTATCTGCAGATCTTTCCGCAAGCCCCTCAAATTGAAATGACCATTTCAAACCGACAATAACTTGCAAAAGTTGTTTCGTGCCAAACAGGAGTTACATTTATTTGTGCTGGTATCTTATTTGGCTATATTGTTGGCCGAGTCCCTTGGCGTTTCTAATGGCGCATGGCGCACATATTCCGACTGGCCAAGGGAGATTTATTATCAACTGTCATTGTCGGAGGCCCACACACACCCACAGATGCGAGTGTATCTTTTTGGCCACCAGCAATCATCTCCCACTCTCCCAGGAGCCGCAAACATTTGTTATAATCAAAAGTTCTTGACTGCGCGATGGCTGCTGCTTTGATTTCTCTACGCCCTGGCCGAGCACAAAAAATCACAACTTCTCCGAAATAGTTTTTCTGATACTCCACCGACCTCGAACGCAATTTGTTTGGCTTAAGGTTGACAGTTCAATAAGGCGGAATTCCTCTTTAATATCCATAAATAACGCCGAAGGCAAAAAAGTTGCTACCTGAGGGCGCAGGGTTACTAATTACGCATACGCAACGCTGTCTTAGGGGTTGGAAAAGTTGTCGGAAAAGTTCCTTAACCTTCCGCGCCCTAATGCCATTTCCAATAACTTCTGCTGCAGTTCCCACAAACTGAGGGAAAAGTCGAAGAAGATGCCAAAGAGGGGACATTTGCCAAAAATCCTTGCCTCGCCATATATCGTTTTAACATAATTTCTGTGGTAAAATTAACTTTATGAACTGTTGAATGGAACGAGGACGAAAAGGAGAACAACCCTCGGAGGCAGTCTGCGAGTAGCTAGCGTGCGTCTCACAACCTGCCACTTAAAACAAATAACAAAGTTTTGCTTAACTTTGCTCTAGCTCCTGGTCCTCGTCCTGCCTCTCGTCCTTTTCCCCTCTTCTTATTCAGGCAGCTCTTGGGGGAAATTATGGCCAGACACAAAGCGAAAAGCGTCGTCAACGACGTCGAGCGGCTTTTGTCTTGGGCGGTTCGGCATCCAGCAGGAAAATCATCCTCGACAAGGACTCCTCCTGCCAGTCTGGCGAGGAAGCGGTATCGCAGAGCGGCAAAGCCTCTCCTGATGGCAAAATTACATATGAAAGTGGATTTCATTAAAAAGAAGTTGGCTGCAGTGAAATATGGCAAGTAAAAGACATTTATCCAGGAGGACTTGTCTGTGGCCTGGCAGTGCTGACGGGATTTAGCTAGATTTCACTTAGATGTCGGGGCCCGAGAATGGAAATGCCAACTGAAAAAATGCTGTTGCCATTAGTACAGAAATATATGAAAAAAAAACCTTCACATCTATAAAAATACCCAAATTTAATTGTAAATTAAAAATACTAAACGTCTAGAAGATACATAATAAAAAAGATTTCAGAAAAGAAATAAAATCTTTTTTATCAGCTCTAAGATAGCCGCCTTATCATCACCATTCCAAACTAGCTGCCAGGGAGGATTTCCATCCTTTGGCAAGCCCTTGGACAGGTGACGATGCCATGGCGACAGGCAATAAGTAAATGCAAAATAGTTCGACGTTCTTCAGTTCTGAGAGGCCCAAGCACGGCGAAACAAAAGAAATTTCCATCAAAATAATACGCCTTCAAGACGCTCGCTAATTGGCTTTAATGGGAATGGGGGAAATAAATCCAGCAAGGACCATGAAATATCATCAGCCGTGAAGGTGTAAGAAAAATCGTAATGAGACGTTCGGGCCAAAGGCATTTCGGCATTTCAGTTTGGGTAAATTTCGTTTAGCAATATAGCGTTATGTGCGAAAGGCTTTCAACCGTTGAAGGAACCTCTTTGCCGAAAGACTAAGGGGCGTGTGTATAAAAACGGCGCCAACTTCATGAATTTTGAATGAACGTAGAGGGCAGAAACTAACGCCAGGAAAAGCGGGCGGAGTTCCCTTTGCACTACCACCTCCGACCGGGCAAAAAAAGGAAAACTAAGCACGGGGGCATTTTCCCGCTGACACAAGACATGGAGGAGCCATCGTTTCCAACTTCCGACGACTACTTAGAGACGCCTAAACAGCTTCATTACTTTTATGGGGCTGACGGCGCGCTTCGTTGGCTCGCCATTGTCTGTTAGCCAGTTTGAATGTTTGGCTGTTTGGATGTTTGGCTGCTCGGTTGCCTGGCTCTCTGGCTGTTTGTCTGGCCAGGCGCAAATTTGTTTGTGTAAATTAAATGAAACGACTGTAAAAATGCCAAATAAGCTAATTTGCGGTTAGTTTTTTTCTGCTGCCCGGAGTGTATATACAAACGGGGATCCAAAGAGACAAGGAAATTAGGTTCTCTCAAGTTTTGAGTTATGGGATCATTAGTTAGGGGACATTTTCAGGGTTGTCCCAAAATGCTCTATACATCTAAAGTGGGCCACTTAAGAAATCTCCCAGTAATATTACTTACCCGAATACTTTAAAATAAATAAGACTTTTCTACACCCATTTATAAATTTATATTATCAAGTTTTAGGATTCAAATTTGTTTGTGTATTAAAAAAATGTTTTGAATTTTTAAGCTAATTGAAGTCTTAAGAACATATTACAATTTTTTAGTTTAATAAAATAAACTTACTATTTGTAGGGTTGATAACATCAATGCATCATCGATAAATTTGGCTGTAGATAGTGATTACCATCGATACTATCGAAAATTTTTGAAAGCTCAGAACAATTAATGATACTTAAACAAACAATACTCAAGTATTTTTGTATTTAAATGTAAGCATAATGGTGGAGTAAATAATTGATCTAGATTTATTTATAACTAAAATGAAACTAAGATTAATGTTGATCTTGAGCGATTAAAATACTTCTATAATATATAACTAAATTCCAATATTCGTTGAAAAACACTTCAAATCTGTAGAGAAGTACATTTTTTTAGAGAAACACTGGCTAATGGCAAAAATAGTTTCAGATATAAATTATTTTTTTAAGAGATACTATCGATGATGGGCACAAACCATCGATGACTCTAAAATTTTTCAACAGTCGTTACAATCGGTAGAGCTATCTATTGTTCAACAAACCCATTTTTTTCAAAGCTGGACTGCCTAAGATTTCCTTTGGTTTCGCTCAAGTTTAGAGTTGTGCTATCATTATTTTGGAGACTGTTTTATTACTTGTTCCTCCAAACGATCAATCAGAGAGCAAAATGGCATGCTGCCATTGCTCACTTCCTTCATGCAATTTTTATAAGCCTCCAACCAAGTCACTCCAATTTGAGTTTAGTTCGTGCTGGGCTTTTCATATCCCCCGATGGTTTTGGTTCCGCTCTGCTCAGTTCAGTTCAGTTCAGTTCACTTGTTGTTGTGGTCACCACCAGTGTCTGGATGGTCATTTTCAGGACTCGACTCAACTCCACTCTGGTTGCATACTAAATGCAGAAGAGTCTTCCGAATCCTCCCACTTTTACAGCAACTCTGGTTATTTTTCTGCCTGGCCATGAATTTTGCATTAGAGTTTAGTTAAAGTGCAGCTGGTGCGAATCCCAAAGGGGGTGGGACTGGGTGAGATATGGTAAGCGTTAGCCTTTTTTATACAGAATAGATATGGAGAGAATGCAAAGCCACTGTCAGGGCCATTAACTATGTAAGAGGGGGAGTGATTTAAAGAGTTTAAAGTCGGGCTAAGGGTTGATGGGAAAAGTTTACAAAGCAGTGGGAATCGAATGCAGTGAAACCTGATATTAAGAGAGACCAGCAATTATTACAAACGAATCATTTAGTAATCCCAAACAAAAACATTGATTTTTTAATTGCTGTAATAACAGGACAAATCTAATTTAAAATGTAGAAAATTTTAACAAAATAATAAAGCTCCATTTAATTGGATGATTAGGGACTTGCCATAAATTGATTACTATTGTATTAACCTAAGCCAAAGTTTCTTCATCACCCCAACTACCAACGCAGAACAACTTACCAGTCGGTTATATTCAAATCATAAACTTTTGTGACAGCTGCTGAGATAAACTTATATAGGGGTTATTTTCCGACCCCGTTAATCTTAATACGAAAATAATCCAAAACTCAGCTTAGCCCCCAAACGAACCCAACTATTTCTGCCCCAAGTCGCTCATTAGTTTTCCCGATTGCCTGAAGGATCCCCCTTTTTCCGGCTTTCCCCTGAATTGATAATGGGGAAATGCTTTCGCCCTTGCCTGGAAACAAACTCCAAGTGAGCGACAACAGCTGCGACAGAGTCCTGTTGGCTCCTTCAAATGAATTATAGCAACAACAAACTTTTGCATTATTTTATGAAAATTTTGTTAAACAAATTTGTTGCCCGCTTGCAAGCCATGGAGTTGGTATTTGTGTTTGGGTGTTTCACTTAAATGTAAGCGAAATCGGAGGGGCACAAGCAACTCTGCTCGCCCGTGTTGAAAAGTTGTTCAGTTTGTGTCACCCGGACACACCTGAGAGTCCTGGCGAAGGATGGGCCGAGGGATAGGATATCTGGCGCACATCGCCTCCTCTCCTTCTATCCCCCCTCAGACCTCAGTCCTCGCCATCGTCCTCGCCCTGTAAGTATGGTATTATAACTTTTTTCACGGCATAATTTATGCGCACTTTATGCAAATTTTTTCTATAAACCAACCAACGCTGATGCACAGGGAAAAATAAAAATATTTAGGTTTAAAAGAAGCTCAGAAAAGAGAAAGATAATAGGGAAAAACAATTTAACATATCTAAAAAATTAAAAAAATATATGTTTGTAGAACCTCCTTACTTAAAAAACAATTTTGTAACAAAAATCAATTCGGAATGTTTCGACATACACCGAAAAGTTAAAACTTATTTCTGCATGTTTTATTTATATCATATATCATACTATCAGTTATTTTGTACGATTTCTCGCTGTGTACAAACCATGCGTGCACTGGATGTGTGCGTTGTTTTTGAAATGTAAACTGTAAGCGGGTTTTGCTTTTAAAAAACAGATATTCAACATGGTGCGGAGTTAGCAAGTGAATCAGGCGGTAGATAGAAGAGCGCTCCGTAAACGCCTGTAATTATACATTTTTGCTAAAGTTCCTGCTGCCAGGTTCGACTTTTTGGCCCACCAATCCAGGCTGGGCGCTCATTTTTAATGAAAAAAGTTCCCCCAACTGGGGGCTCTGTGGCCCGGGCAAGTTCTAATTGATTTTTAGATTGATATGCAAAGCAGCAGACCCGAGCAGAGCTTTCTCCTATCCTATCTACATTTTCGGTTGACAGAAAGTTTGGCGCCATGACGACGCCACTCCGAAAATCGCCACCATAGGCATATGAAATTTCAATTAAAATGCCGAAAACGAAATGCTAATGGTCAGTTGATATGCAACTAATTTGCAATTTTATTTTATGTCCTCGGCCCCAGCCGACCGTTTTCATTCCCCATATAATTTATCAATTTGCTTATCGTTCTGGGAACTGTTTCATTCGCTGGGAATTTCGCTCGGATAATTTACTTATTGCATTTTAGTTTGTCCTGATTGGCAAAAGAAATTTTTGCATATTTTATGTTAGTGAATTTATTATGGTTTTATGACGCTCTGGGCGCAGCTTGCCAGGACGAATTTATTAATATAAATAATTAAGCTAAGTAAACGCATTCTTCGAAATTCTGGGATCTCTGTCCCGAAATTTATAAAAAACAAGAAAGAACGCTATAGTCGAGTGCCTCGACTATCAGATACCCGTTACTCAGCTAAAGGGACCAAAGGGAAATGGAAATAAGCAAGCAGCAAAGCAAGACTGAAATGCGCCACCTACCGGCGGTAGACAGATTTAAGCGTTATGGGCGTTAGGGTGGGCGTGGCAAATTTTTTTTTAGTCAATCGATAGGTATTGACGAGACCGATACAGTTCAGTTAAAATTTTGTATCTAGCATGAAAATTGTGGGCGCCACAGGCTTGGGCGGTTTGTGGGCGTTAGAGTGGGCGTGGCATATTCGCGTATCAAAATTGCGCTGCGTACAAAGCTACGGAATCTAAATCTGAAACCGTGATTCTATATCTTTGATAGTTTCCGAGATATCCACGTTCATATTTACGATTTTTTGAAGTATGGGGGCGGTTTGTGGGCGATAAAGTGGGCGTGGCAAACTTTTTTTAAAGTTAATCGATAGGTATTGATGAGAACAATACATTTCAGTTAAAATTTTTATTCTAGCATCAAAACTGTAGGAGCCACAGTTTTGGGCGGTTTGTGGGCGTAAAAGTGGGCGTGGCACTCTACTGAAACAAACTTGCGCTGCGTAAGAAGCTCAGGAATCTGCACGCCAAATCTCAAGAGCCTAGCTCTCATAGTTTCCAAGATCTCAGCGTTCATCCGGACAGACGGACAGGCGGACAGACGGACAGACGGACAGACGGACATGGCTAGATCGACTCGGCTAGTGATCCTGATCAAGAATATATATACTTTATGGGGTCGGAAACGCTTCCTTCTGCCTGTTACATACTTTCCGACGAATCTAGTATACCCTTTTACTCTACGAGTAACGGGTATAAAAATACTAAATATATAAACTATAGTATCATTTAATATTAATTTTAGTATTATATACTAGCTTTAATTTGTTAAAATAAAATAAATTAAATAAATAGTATCATTTAAAGAAAACAGCCCAAACATGTAAATGTTTTTCCAATACCCCCTTAAATGTAACCTTAATGGTAATGTTAGACCTTATTGTTACCCACCCTATTCTCACCCCCTTCCATTTCTAGACACTTTCCTCCTAATTCGACCATCAGTACCCCAAAAACGGCAATTCCCGCCCGTACACGATGGCCCATTTCAATTCATTGAGTGAGCTTTTCTTTCGGCTGGACTGAATCCAAAACCTCGCACCTGTGCGCCCCTCGAATTCTCCTTCACCTTGGGTTGGGATCCTTAATTGAATTCGTGTAATTCGTCCGGCAACTGGCCTTTCCTTTTCCTTATCCTTGTCTGGCGCTTTTCGTTTAATGAGGACTGACAGGCGACAAGCGTAATTAAATTTTATTTTACTCTTACATGCAAATTCTATGGGAGTTCTTTTTTAGTCACGTCGCTTTGTCTTCTCCCCGGGTCCTGATTTGATTTTCCGGGGTGGTATTATCTTAGTCAATCTCCGTTCTGGTGGTAGACTTGGGTGTAATTTATGAGCTGACCAGCGGGTGGTGCGAAAGTGTAGCCCGCAATTGCGCAACTTAAATGTTCACCACCCAAATTACTCCAAATTGAATTTGGCACACCAGAGCCTATTGATTTCACCCCAGCACATTAAGCATACGCCGTGTGTGCGAGGTCTTTGAGCCTCTGCTGCTGACTAAGATGGAAAATGCAAGTCTGTCGCTGACAATGACATATTATACTCATTTGCACATCTTGTGTACATAGATATGGCTCTGGTCCGTTGGAAGATTTTTTATTCAGCTCTCGACTAAAGCAATTTGTATGCAAAATAGACGTAAACAATTTCACATTCCCGCCGGGATGGAGGAAAAATAAGTCAAGTGCATTGACGAGTGACTTCTAATGACAGCACCATGCTGATGATATGACAGGCACCGAGCTAAAATATTGATAAATGGGTCATTGATTTCAACTTTAGAGTTATATTTAAACCGACACTGCATTTGACAACTAAGAAATACCACAAAATGTATACTTTATATCTATAAAGTCAGTTCTAGTGTGAATGTCCTCTTTCTTGTTATTTAAGTTAAATTTAGTTTGCCGTTGACAAGATTCATTATAATAATCTAACGTAACATATTCATACTTTAAATTAATATTATTTTTCCCTGTGTGAATATTTTTCCCAGAGTCTCAATTGACATAGAAATCCATTTGCATTTCTCTTTCAACGGTTTCATTGCGATACAACATACTTAGTTAAGTTTTAGCCACGAGAAAGAGACAGACACAAAGAGCGAAAGAGAGGGAGTTCTGGGTAAGTGCGCTGAACAAGCCGGCAAATTCTTTTAATTAGCCCATTGCCTTTTATAGGCCAAAGCGAATGCATTTACTTAGATCTGGAGTGGGCGACCAAAGGCTAAAAGGGGGCGGGGCCGCAGTTTGTAAAGGAAATACAATTTATTTGAGTTGCTTTAATTAGTTAAGTCGGGACTGCTTGAGCCGCTCGAACGGCTTTACTCTATAATGAAGTCGGAGATCTGAGACGTCTTGGTTGATACGTTTCGGGAATGTAAATGGTATTAAATATTTAAACAGGTCAGTAAAAGACTCTGTCTAGACAACTTTCTGGGGCAGTCACTAAAAATGGATCACATTCTAAAATTAATGTTGTTTTTACACTCCATTAACAAATGTTACCTCTTTTGAAGTTATTTAATAAATTAGATACATAAAAAGTGAAGCAGGTGAAATGTTACACTTAATGTGAGCATTTTTAATATACCAATAACCCTGACTATTAAAGGGAATACCTAATTCGACTTGAATTAAATCTGTAAAACGAAAACTAATTACAGTCTCGGCTGAATTTGACGTTTAGTTAAAGCTGACGCCATCGACAGGGCGATTGATTTGCCTTCAGCGCGCCAATAAATGGTAATTAAGATGGCGAAACTGTGTCGCACTGCAGATTGCTCTACTTTTTAGCGATATATGTATATTTATTCCTCCCTATAAATATTCAGCCCCTCCAGTTCCATTATCAATCGGCCGACTATCTGAAGTCTGCTTGTCAGCAATAAATAGTCAAGTACATAATACTTATAATTTATTTTGCATATAAAAAGGAATATAAAAAATTCAAATTGCATATGAGCTACCCCCTCCACGCCCCCCTTCTTTTGTATAAAAGATAACCCCTCCCGCGCCCCACGCAATCGCACTTAGTTAGATTTATGGCAAAGTCAGTCGAGCAATTTGCGTGGGTAAACATGCACTAAAACTCAATTTAGAGGCGGATACAAGTACAATTTTATATGTCTATCTATACTATACAAAGTATATGTACTTGGCGTATATATGTGCACAGTTCTTGCAAATTGTATGCTGACACAGCATTGAGGCAGGCGCCCAATTTAATGCGATTTAAGCAAGAGCAGCGCAAATTGAGCGAGCCACTTGAATGAATGAATGAATGATGGGCCCAGTTGCATGGGTGACTCCCCGAACAATATAGCCATAAGTGTTCTGAGTACAGAATGCTTGATACCCTGCAAAAAGTAGTAATAGTAGTAAGTAATGGGATAGGATTTTAAAAGGTGTTTCTTTGAGTTATTTTTTATTTCATGAAAAACTTTTTTTATTCATATTACATTTTGAAAGTATTAAATAGATGGATTAAATACAGTTAGGAAACTAGTAGGATAATTAAAAAAGATGTTTCCTTGAATTTTCTTTCATATCATGGAACACTTTTTTATTGTAATATTACAATTTAAAAGGTGAAATACGGATTTGATTGTTTTGATTGTTATTCAAAATAATGGGGAACTTTATAATGATGGATTTATTAAATTCGAGCAGTCTAGTATACCCTTTTTACCCCACGTTAACCACAAGTTACTGCCGCAATGGCAATGATAACGATATCAGGCTGGCAAAGTCTTGCCAATCTAGCTTGGGCCTGCCTCACATTATTAAATTACAAACACTCACGAATCTGGTGTCTTCCTGCCGTCTCTTTCAGGCCCTCTATCCCTCTGTCTGTCTCCTTTTGAGAACCCTCCCTTTCGGCTCCACCAATTAATCCCAACTGGATTTGGCATAAAGATAAAATGACGACCAGCGCACTGAAGCTCTCGACTGTCGCTTCTGGTGCTCGAGGGCAATATTCCAATCCCCATCCAAGAACCATCAAGCGCCCCTCGCTTTTCCCCACCGCAAGTTTTCCTCGCTTGACAATTTTCCAGCGCGTGGCGGGGCGGCTTTCCTCCCAACCCGCCACTTGATACAGGCAGATAAGTCATTTTTATGTGACACTTTGCCTTAAATATTTCACATTTTTTGTGACCGTTTTTTTTTGGGCGCCATTATGTAACTAAGCCCCGTCTCCTTGTAGATGTTTGGGCAATGACACTATTGTGTATTATAATGGATACTGCGCCTTTAATGGCTGACGATTCTGAGGCACTGATATGCCCAAGATGGCCCCCAATGACCTTCATAGCCAGTGGGTGGGACCTAACGCGCCCAGAAGCTGAATTTTGTCAAAGGAAACCTGAAATAGAAGTGAAATAATATCTTAGTCGGCCTGTGTCAACGTTAGTTTGCGATAATCTTGGGCTTTTCTGCTGATGCAGTAGTTTGGAAGTAGGTCATTCTGAGCAGGTGAATCCGACAAAGGCACCTAATCCCAGGGTTTTTGGGTTTACTGTGATGTAAAATGATGTAAATGGGTTAAGGATTTGAATGTCCTATGAAGGGTGGGCGTAATTTACAGTTTTTGTTAAGCTGCTTAGATGAACATCGATTCACAAGACTATATCTAAATGTCTTTTTGAATTTAACATTAATACATTATACATACATTAATACTTTCAGTGTGCCAATATATAGTTATTTGTCTATGGATTATTATTTTATATTGTTATTTTATCTATAATATGTTGTACTTGGTAAGTCCCAACCTTATATTTTCATTGACTAACTAAAATGTTATCTGTAATTTGATACATTATTATCCCATCATCAAGCATCTCTTTTTAACCTTGAATGTGAAATTAAAGTCGATTTTCCAGCATTAAGTTCGCTTTATAAACTCCTAAAGAGCCCCAATCATTTCCGTCGCCTACTTTGACAACTCTTTTTACGGCGTTAATAATGCCAGAGACCCCATTGCTTTAAACACCCAACAAGAGTTTCCATTTCAAGTTAATAATATTGCGTTCCGCCAACGAATCGAGCGAAAAAAGCCTCTTAAAAAATTATCGACAACATATTGCCCACGCAAATGAGAATTTCGAACGAGGCATGACAAAATTGAGCCGCTGTCAATTGATCTGCCTTCGATTCGGTGAAATCCCCACCGTATTTCCCCCACTTTTCGACTCGGCCCATTGTAACCGGAGAACGGTGACGAGAAGGCGTTGAAACTGAAATTGTAGAACGGCGAGGTCGCCTCCTCGCACCCCTCGAATAGCTACCGTCCCACCTGGCCAAAACAAAAACGTGAGCGGTTCGCAGAGCAGGGGCTTAAAGGCAAAGTCCCCACCTCATGGTAATGCAAACACGGCCCGAAAGGTGTGTGTAAATAATGCGTAAAAATAATAACCCAACCAAAACAGAAGAGCATAATTTGTGTTGACTCTTTCAATTTCTGTATTGTCCAATCAAAATTTTCTGGCCCGAAAGGGGATCTCAAGTGTCGCTGTGCTCGGGGCTTACAATTAAGCCAAAGCTGTTGAAATGTGCCCACACCAGCCCCTCGATTCAATTAAATTTTCCAGCCGGCCACAAAATAAATGACTTTATTTTCCCCAATTTCGGTTTAGGTGCGAACGCCGCAGAAAACAAAAAACCAGTCGGCCAACTGCACACCCAACTTTGGCCAGAACGCGTCGGGTCTATTAAAAAGCAAACAAGTCGCAAAAATTGCCCAAATACAATCGCCGGCCTGCAATCAAATGTGCAAACTGTGGCAAGTGGCAAGCAATCTAGTGACAAATGAGATGGACTGGCCCACTATTTTGGCGCTGATGACCCACTTGCTCCGCGTTTGGTCACGCCACTTGCCCAAGGAAACACTTCCAGTTGTAAATGTGTCTCCCGCATCGTTGTTTCTGAGATGGATGGATATCTGAGTGGCGGAGTGGGTATCCGAGAGATAGATTGAGTGTGGAGCGAACAAGTGGTGGGGCGTAAATGGAAAATATCTATAAGAGATATTTTAGGAACGAAATCATTTTTAAAAACCTTCCTTTTATTTTATACACAAAAGAAATCCTTGTCCTATACAATTTTATAATTTAGTTCCCCCGTAAATATTTTCTCTTATTACAATAGTTAAGTAAATCAGTTTAAGCGCCGAAGGGTATCCTAAAATATTTTTAACTAAGTCCTTTGGCCAACATGTATTAATTTATATTTTATTTTAAAATATTATTAATTCAGTTTCGATTTAATTATGTGCTTTTAATAAAACAGTTAAGTAAATGAGTTTGACTGACAAAGGATATACTAAAATATTTTTAATTAAATCCTTTGGCCAACATTTTGCACAAACAAGTTAAGTACGATCGTTCCTCACTAATTGAAAGTCCTGCTTGGAGAGCTTAATAACATTTTCCCACAGTCTGCAATTTATTTCTCCCTCAGTTTCTGGCACTTGTGTTCAACTTTTGACGTATCTTTAATTACACATGGTTATTGTTTTTATTAAATTTGCATTTTGTTGTCGTTGACCGAGCTCAAGTGTCTCAGTGACAGGCCACTTGAGTAATGGAAAACATATTTTTGCTTATTTTACATATGCAAATCCATTTCCAACACCCTTCGTCATCCTTTCCCAAAAACTCAAGCTGCTCGAGCATTATGGCACTCAGTTTTCATATTTTGGCTTTTAAATTTTAATTGCATTTGTTTGTCCAACGCTCTTTGATTTTTAACAACATAATAAATAAATAAGTCCCCGAACAATGTACCCGTCAAATGCACTCGACTGAAGTGAAATTTATGGAAAATGAATGCATATTTTTCGCAAATACCATTTTCCACAAAAACTGTCAGGCTTTTAAGCCCCGAACAAATCCATCCGCCCCCGAAGCCCGATTAAGGGCCTGTTAATCAAACTAATTTGGGTGGCTGCTGTCGCTTCTATTGCCTGTTATGCTAATCACATTAGGAACCGCAGCAGAGCAGGGAATTTCTATTGGCCGACAGACAGGGCTGTCATTTTCATAATTGGCCAAAAAACCAACGCAGCACCGCACAACTATTAGCCTGGCTCCAAATATCGCGCACTGACTGACGCTCTAAATGTTGGCAACAACTGATGGACAGGGTGACGCTTGGCATTCACAATAAATGTTTTTACGATAACCATATTCGCGATTTTGCAGGGGGTTCGCCCCAAAACAAACCAGACAAAGTATGGAAAACCGCAAAAAGTATGAAGGATTTCTTTTTTTAATGTTGATAGGGGCTTTTCGTGTTATTTTATCCATATAAATTTAAAAATTTAAGGTTGAAAATGTATAATATTTTTTATACATTTATGGCAAAATATAGTATTTATTGCCATAAAGCCATTAAACTGGTTAACTTCTAACGAATCAAATACTATTTTTATAGAACAAACAATAAATGAAATATATTACCCTTGAAGTTAACTTTAAATAAAGCAGAATACTTATTAAAAAATTTCAGATTATAAAGAAAAGTAATGGTTTATTTTATTGGAAATCCCAATATTATAAAATTTTTATGAAAAATAGTTATTAACCAAACAAGTACTGATTTTAAACGTAGAACATAATGTTGAGAAACGTAAAAAGTTATTTATCCCAACCCAAATTCTTTCATTCTGAACCGCCTGAGATGTTATAACCTTAACTGAGCTCCCCGTGTAAACCCAAGATACTCATGGTCGTTCGTATCTCTGGTTCGTTACCAGAATTGTCCCGTTATTAAAATTTAACGCCGCAAAAGCGTAAAATTGCCACATTTATGTCCTGCAATGTCGTTACCCTCGACCCGCCCACCACCGCCCTCAATAAATGTTGTGCGTGCATTAAAAGTTTTTAAAATACACACAAATTGACTTTTGATGTTTCGCGGTTGATTTTCCGTATACTGTTGTTGCTGCTGCAATGTTGTAAATGGTCCGTAAAAAGTTTATTAAATTTTAAAGTTTCCCCCAAAGTGTGTGTGTGCAAGTGGAATTTCCATAAAAATAATTTTTCAATTATGCAGGCAGTAACGAAAGGAGACAAACGCTTTGGACTTCAACTGGTTTTCCACTTTTCAGCGGCTTCCCAACGGTGGTGTTTGAACGCATGTGGACTTATTCGGGAAAGAAAAACCTACTAACAAAAAAGGAAACACCCTTAAAAAAACATTATTTCTAGAATCCATATTTTAACATGACTGCAAAATGCACATATTTTTTTAAGATATACTGGAGGGTATAAGAATGAAATCTAAAAAAGGAATTTAAAAATGTTGTCCCTATCTTATTCAAAATAATGAGGGGCGGAAAATAAATACCCTTTTTATATTATTAAGATTTATAGATATAATACCTATAATATATTACACATTGTTATTTATAATCAGACCTCAGATTTTATATGAAATTATTTTTATTTCATCGGATTGCTTTCAAAACTTGTTTTCATAAAACCACAGCTATAAAAAATGTGATTTTGTTTAGGATTGCTAGCAATAAGATTATATATATATTATTTTTAACCAATTTTTTCTCAATTTTCTGGTCAAAGACACAGCTAAAATACCCTATGAAAGAGTGCCAGACAAAGTTGGTGATGGCGACATGTAATGAAGTTTTAAATGAAGTGCGACAAGCAACCGAGCAGCAGCAACAGCCGCCAAACAACCAAACAACTGAACAACCAAAGGAGTCGCACACTCGCCATGCAGAAACAACAACTGCGGCGCGACATTTTGTGGCAATAACGTTGATGATGGTACCGCCAAAAACCGATGGGCGGAGATGGGAAAGGGGGCGTGGCCCGGCCAAACACACACATGGGGCAACATGGCAACCTGCGACTGACTATTGCAATAATTTGGCAGCAAGTGTCGCCCCCCAGAACGAATGAACGAACTCCGAACTCCAACTGCATATTCCTCTTGGCGAATTTTCCTCTTTCCAAATCTTTTTCCATTTTTGAATTGCCAAAAGCCTGCTACTTGTCCTGGCCCAAAACTCGTAGTGTTAGTGAGGAGGACCTTCTGTGCCGAGTTCGAGTTCGGTGTTCAACGAGCTGTCAACGTTGCTACTTCATATTGTGTCGCCGAGTGTTCCTTCTTTTTGGCCAAAAGCGAAATTGTATTACGGCTGCTGACAGACCAGCCGGCTACTCAACTGCCTCTATATATAGTTGGGCTAGAAGGATGGAAAACTGCCCAAAAAAGCCCTGAAACTTGGGAGTGCTGGGAGATTTATTTGATTCAAAGGCAGAGAAAGTAGCATGTATATTATGTATTTGATGAAAAAGAAAGCTACGACTATGAAGTCTAGCTAAAGAATTTTAAACATCATTTTTAGGGATGCCACAGAAATCAGTTCAACGCTAAGTGTTGTAAAATGTATATTGATGCACATAAGAAACTTACGCTGAATGGGCGCTGTGCGATTTATGTGGCAATTCGCTTAGTATTATGATAGTGATAGTATTATGATTATAGTGTCTCTTTCTTTTTAAATTAATAATTCTTGAAATACTAATGTTAAAATAAAGTTTTGTAAGTCAAATTTTAAGCTTTTACTGAATTTTCAGACATAAATACATGTTAAACAAGTAATATTTTTGTTTAAATTTATTTTATTTATTTATTGTACACTGTTGCCAAAAGTTTAAAACTTAAGGTACAGGGAGGAATCGGCCATAGTTGCTATGACTTTCGGCCGGACTAAATTATTATTACGGGTTTACTTAATGACTACAACTTTACATAAGAATGGGAAGAGAAAGAGATTTACAATTTAAATGAGTTGAAGCAGGTTGGCAGATTTGAGAAATTTAAGAATTTGCTGAAGATTTTCAAATGAAGGGTTAATTAAAAGATCCGATAGTTTTATATTTGAGTTACTTGGTCTATGTGTTTAAAGTGCAGTGCAGTCGTTAAGGATTAAATTTATTTTATTTTAACGTTTAATGAAATAACATAAACGATTTTCCTATATTTATCTTGTTTGAAAATACTTTTCTGTTCACCCAAAGAAAATACCCCCTATCTCCACCACTGGTGGCACCTGCTACACCTGTTGTTTGGACCTGCTCCCAAAAATGCCAGCCACTTTACCCAGCCCATGTATCAATATTTCTTATTGGCTACCTTTACTTCCCACATTTGGAACACTTGACATATGTCAGTGGAGCACTTTGTGTTTTCCCCTCAAATGCACTTCGCTTTTCAGCACTTCAAGCCAGCTGCTGCTGTTAATTATGAAAATCAATCAGACACTGAGACAAATAGAGGGCAATAAAGCAAACGTCCAACACCCGTTGCACATCCGCTACAGAGGCGAATTTGTCACACAACTTTGAATAATTCGCTTCACGCTTCTTGATTAACAGAAAACATTTTTCGGAATATTTTAATGACCGGCGTTGATGATGATAAAGAGCGATCAAAACAGTTTAAAGAGCTATCAAACGCTGCCTTATGCAAGCCACCAAACACATCTGCATAAATAATAAGGGCAGCCCTCGATGTCTATTTGTCGTCTAACACTCACCGGCGGCACCTTTTTGATCTCCAAGCGCCAATTCGGTTTTTATTTCAACCTTTTTGTTTTTGCTTCGTGTCTGGCAGCGAAATTCCAATCAAGTTTCCAGCTATCAAAGGGAAAATGCCGACGACGACGCTGTAAAAATTTGTGTCTATTTTGTTTCCATGAAAACTTTTCGCCAAGCCAGAAAGATAAGCAAATAGTTGGCAGCGAGCAGCCTGGAATAAATACTTTGGCCCAAAAGTTCTTCGCTTGGCACCTGAGCACAAGAACAACAAATAAAATAAATAATAATTACCCAACTGCAGTTACACTGATTTGTAGCTCGCGAAAGGTTATCAAAATTTATGCGCCAAAGTTTTTCGGTTTTCTAGGTGCTACCGCTCTGCCACTGCCATCAGACATTTCATAACTCACATTAATGCTTATTAATTTTTATTGCTATTATTTGTGGCCCATTATTAATTATCTATTTGGTATTTTTATTGCCCCGAGACTGAAAAGGTGCCAACGAAATGAATTCGTTTCATTATAACGTCTTCGGCTGTGGTTTCTGGCTGCTTCTGGTTCAGGTTTCTTATGCAAATGGGAATTATTGAGAAATTATAGAGCATTCGTTTTGGACTTTGCATTTTAATTTTCATATTTACGTAAATGGTTTGGGGTTAAGTATCTTGAATCTGTTTAAGAACTGCTTAAATGCTCAAATACAAATGGGGAAGAATATTAAACATAAAATTATTATTGGCAAACACCAATTTGTTTTTAAACGAGTGGTGTGAGAATTTAATTATTATTGGCCACTTCAGTAAAAGAAAGGCTTGACATTAAATGGTAAATACAAATTGACATAAATTTACTTTGGCACAACAAAATATTACTATATTCTTAGCAAATATATTCTAATTATAAATCAATTGATAAAGAAAATGAGTAGTAAAGTTTCTTTAATGAAAGTACACTGAAAATATTATTGTTTTCATTTCAAATTAATAGAATTAAAGCAAAAGCAAATTATGTGGGTCTAACAAAAATTTCAAAAAGGGCCAGAGTGATTACAAAAATATATTTACTCGATAAATATTTCCAAATATAAATTATACCCTAAATCCAAATTTAAGCCATGCGTTTCCCATAGATTATCATCTCAGATAATTTCAGCCTAAAAAATTTGGCATCGATTGCAAATCCCCTGATCCATTAACCAATAAAGTACTAAAATTAATTAAACTAAAAGAGAGGCAGTGCTGATAGTAGTCCTGTTTTTATTTCCAATTAATAAAAATAAAGTAATTACAAATTATGTTGCTTTAACGAAAATCTTATTAAGATACAGGGGGATTCTAAAAATATATTTACTTTCTTAATATTATCAAACATATCGTGTACCCAAAAAAGCCAACCCAAATTGAAGTCCAAATCTGAGCTATGTGTTTCCCATAGATTACCTTATCCATCATTTCAGCCTGATAAGCTTGCCATCGATTGCCAATCCCCTCATCCATCAACCAAAAAAAGGACTAAAATTAATTAAACTAAGAGCGAGGCAATGCTAATCACTTAATTACTTCTCCAATCGCCAGATGTTTTTGCCCATCTCCATACCAATCTCCCTTATTTTGCCAGTTCTCCCGGGCTTCGTACATATTTATAATTTGAAATTAAACTTGGGCGAGAAGTGCACGCGTGATCCATTGAGCCGGGGAAAACCAATCAATCAAAGACGACAGAGCGGCTCCCTAGACCCTTGGAGTCCTGCCTTTGGGCGACTGGCCATCCCCTACTTTAGTTTAAGCTGCCCGCTTGATTACCGTTCAAAATTGATTGATTAAATGCCGTTGTCAACCGTTCTCCGGCGATGCTCCTGCTTGACAAAACTGTCAGCGCTTTTGTCAACCGTCTGCGGGTGAATCCCCCAGGGTTTGCAGCTGGATCCAGGATGCTCCAGCCCCCAGGAAGACAAAACCGAGAACCGAAAACTGAAAACTGAAACCGAATCCGAAGGCGACAAAAACGAACGAAAAAACACATGCTCGCATTTTAATTTAATTACTTACAGCATCCGAGCTGCGAAAGGAGCCAACGCGAAGACACATTTACTCCTACATCCGCTTAATTGATTAATAAAGATTGTCAACTGAACGGTTTCGGCGGGGAATAAATGGCGTTCACACGTCATGGCAGTCAGTTGGGCCGACTTGACAAGGGTTCCCTAACTCCCAGATGGGTGTCAGATGTAAGACCGTGCAATAACGGGGATCTTTCCCTCACTTTTTTGGGGTTGATAATGAGCGGATCGGAGTGAAATAATTATGGTGCTCAAGGAGCTCCCGCAATCGAAGGGTGTTTACATTTGTTTATGCCAGTTTTTGGGACTAAATTGGGGTTGTATGCTGAGCAAAGTCAGGGATGGGAGGAATTTTAATAAGCATTGGGGAAAAAATGTATCGCGGCATTATGGGGGTAATTTCGGAAATATTTATTTTTTATGTTGAAAGAGCCTCTTAAGGATTTTTAGATCGCATACCATTTATTATAAGATCAAATATTATCTTAAGACCCACTTAAAGAAATACCAAGATAAACGGCATACGAAAAATGTTGAAGTACGTTGTTCTTGATTTGAGAACATTCGCTCTTGAATACCGAGTAATTACGTTTTGGTATCAGTTATCTCAATATAAGAACGAAACGGTGAGAAGAGAAAAGTAAAATTGAGTTTATTTAACAACTGTTCAAAAAGTATGCACTTCTGATTGGACTAATAGTTTAGATGTTGAGATATACAATATAAGTAATGAAAACAATGAAAACATTTTCATCTTCTAAAATTTCGTTCTATTTTTAAGAACATTCTAAACTCATATTAGAACGTCGGAGTTCTCTCTGTGAACCCATTTTTTTTAAAAATTAGATCGTTTCTTTTCAAATCTATGGAGATATTTTAAATAAATTATACATTTATGTTCAGCCTCTTCTATATTTATTAAAGAATTCTAAGCCGTACTGATGGAAGTGCAGCTCATAAACATCACACTTCTCACTTCCCATACATTAACTCATAAATTACTAGACAATAAATATACATTTCGACAGTTTTGCGCTCGGCCAGAGTTGCCACACTATCGCTGGGATAGAGCCATTAACCGCTCTCATTTCCCATTTCAGATCCCGAGTGGCCATTGTCATCATCGTAAATCTCAACTAACTGTCAACCGAGCGAGTTCTATGGCACAATTCAATGAGTGCCTCTTCATAAATCTCGACTACCCATGTCACTGTTGCCCAACTTTTGTGGCGTTTTTTGTTCAGAGTTATCAGAACAAGTCGGCTGTGTCCCCCTTAATTGTCTTTAATTTAGTGTACAACTGAAATTACAAAATCACCTGAGAACTAAATTTGTACAGTACACAAAAACGAATCAGATTACCTCAGTCTCAGCAGAGAATCGAAAAGCTAAGGCTGAAGATAAGCGCGAGGTCCCACAAATTGAATCTAATCGAGCGACTATCTAGGTGTAATTACAATTAACTTGGATGGGGAAAATCGAGGAAAGCTAACGGACAGAAAGATAATGAAATAATTTTTTGTGCGTGGCAGGTTCAGTGCGAATGCCTGTGTGTAGGTGTTTTTGTGTGCTAGTGTGCGAGTAAGTGGGGGGCAGGTGGAGGGGTGGTATGTGCTATGGGTGGTAACGCCTAATGTTGGTTAGCCCTAAAAACAGTTTCCACTTTCGGGTAGGTAATCAATCATTGTCAATGCCCTGTCAATTCTGCGGTCTGCTGGCCGCAGGGGTTGGATGGATGGATAGGTGGATCGGTGGATCGGTGGATGGACGGACACCCAGGCGAAACTTACATTACCTACAAGTGCACTGGTAGAAAATCAGGAAGGATCTTCAAGGTTTCAATAAATGTTTTTAAATATATTGACAATGCTCATTGAACATAGAGATACAACAAAGCGGGATCTTTATAAGCTTTTGAGGTTTCAAAACGCTGGGATAGGTGTCAAAAAGTATGCTATGATATTTTTAAGTAGTTTAAAGACCCTGCTACCTAAGATTTTGTTTTTGTCTTCTGGTAAAAAATCAATTTATTTATAAAAAACTATATAGAAGACACTGTAAGTATATATAAACTATAAGAAAAACATATATTTTAAATACACTTTTTATGTTTTTGGCTATAATAATTGTTTCAGCACTGTCTCTCTTTGTTCAAAATCTTCTAGCTACGTTCTAGATATTTTTCGCAGTGCTGTGAAGTAAATTAAGGGTGTGAGATTGGCGGAGAGTGTGTGAGCCCCGACAGTCTCAAATATTTGCCTGTTTCTTGGCAGACAAAAGAAAACGCCGCCGCGGAAATAAATCCCTCAAAAAGTAGAGCCGGAACTAGGCCACCGACGCATGAAAACTAATAAAAATCAAAATGAAATCAAATTAAATAAACAGCTAAACAAGAAACCAAACAAAAAACAGGAAAATAGAATGCGAATGACGACAATAAAGCAGGGCAATTACAGCAACAACAAACAGACGATAAAACCGGAGAAAGGACCTCGAGATGAGGCGAGAATTTAAGGCAACAGCGGGCCTGAGATACATTTTCCAGGGCAGACACAATGAAAATTACGGCAGCACGAGGAAAAGTCAAAGGCTCGGGCTGAAAGGGAGGGCCGAAGGAAAAAAGCAGCGGAAGGAAGTGCCATTATGACGTAAATGTGCTAAAATAAAACAACATGGCGGACAGGACAACCCGAGCAACAACAACGAAGCGTGTCGAAAGCTATATGTGTGTGCGTATTTGTGGGGCTAATGTCAAAGTCAATCTTAGGAAAAACGCGTAGCGCATAAACATACAACCAGAGTGGAGAGTACAGCGGCAAAAGGCAGTAGCAGTTAGCCAAAAATAAAGGCAAAGAGGAAAACCCAAAAGAAAGCAGCGAAAGCAACCCCCAATTTTCAACGCGGGGGGGCTCTCGCCGGAAAAACCCAACGCAAGCCGGAACCCCTCAAACGACAACTCGATTTTTCTTCTGGCACAAGAAAAATTGCCGAAATTAAAGCAAAAAGAAAAACAATTTTCTCTTGTTCCTCTCTTTTCGCCCCATTGTAAGGGTTAGAAAATCTTTGGAGACCAAAGTTCCGCAAAAGAAAAATTGTTTAAAATGCGAAATGAAGATGAAAATGTTAAACACGTTTCGGAATTGTTTTCCTCTTTTCCTTATTTTTGGCCCGTGTCAGTTTGTGTGATTTGTCTAGGTGCAAAGGTGAAGCGAATAGGAAATATGGCAACAGGAGAAAGAAAAACTAACAAACAAAAGCTGTCGAAAAAAGTTGAAATCTTTTTTGGCGAACAAGTTGGAAAGTTTCGCGTGGAGCTAAGAAGCATCTCCTGGGAAAATTTTAAACCGAAAGTGCTGGGGATCTTGAAAGTATTTTTGGGATTCTAAAAAGAATTAAATATGCATTCAGATTTAGATTTCCTGCATCCATAGATCTGGTGAAAATTATATATTTTAAAAACGGGAAGAGTATTGGTTAAAATGTTGTATTAGGGTGGATATCTTGAAAATATTATACATTTAGTATACATTTAGGCGGCTGCTGAAAGGCTTTAAAATCTACTTATTAGGTAGGTGCTAGACTTGATTACAGATATCAAACGATTATCAGTGTCCTCAAATAACCAAAAAACACCAAGCAATTTAAAACTAAAAACCTTAAACTAAATGTTAGTTCGAATAAAATTTCAGTTGAAATACACAGAAATCAAGGGTCATAACTGATATTCTGAGCTATACCTTTGTCTTGATTTTATATGGGAAAGAAGGACATTTTTAGAAACTAAAATTTGAAATAATTCGTTGTTCAAAATATTCAAGGTTTGGAAAAGAATTTGAAATACCCCGAACAAACCCTTTATCTGGGCCCTATTCGAAGCAACAACAAAGTGGCTCTACCCCTTTTCGCCAAGGTTATGGCAAATAACAACAACAGAGCACTAGAGCAAAGTCTGCAGCGTCTACGCTCTCTTTGTCTGCTTTCCCCACTTTCCCCCGGCTTTCCCCATTTCCCCGTGGTTCTCGCAGCTCTTTGGACTCTCTCTCTGCCGTTGGTCTCTCCCCGCAGGATTTTCCCTTTTTTTTATATATACGTATACTCTGCAGTCGACACTTTGGGGGTGGTTAGATAAAATGTGGAAATTGTTGAAAATGCCGCCCGCCTCTCAGGCAGCCGATGGTGCTGCATCGTTATGTGGGAAAACCCGGGTCGACGGACTTGGATGGATGCCGCCTTTGCCGTTTTGGGGGTGGTTGGTGGGTGGATGGGTTGGTGGGTTGGTGGGGTGCTGGGCTCGTGGGTGGAATGGAAGGTGCGACTGCGACAGACGAAGGACGACAAACGACAGACGACGGCGGCAACTGTTTTCACTCCATGTCCTGGCCTCCGTCTTCTGCTCCTGCTGCTTCTTCTGCTGGCAGGCATTTTCAAAAAAATTTCCTTCTTTATTTTCCGCCTACACAGGGAACTAAGGTTTTTGGTAGATCTCACATTTTTCTAAATCGAACTCATTTCATGCTTCTTTTTATAAGTGTTATCACACTTGACATTTAAACATTTAAACATTTTCTGAAATTGTTTTAAATTTAAAAATATAAAAAATAGGTCTGGCTCAGTCTGAATTCCTAGGTTTTAAATTAAAAATTATTATTTGTAACCTTGCCACTCATTTAAACGCTTTGGAAGTATTTATGACCTTAGTCAAGACTTTAGGATTTTTTGGTTTGAGATGTATTCAATTCATAAGATAAGATACAAGATATTTTGTAGTAATTCCTTGCTATTTCTTATGTACACACCACATATATTTTAAATGTCAAACTTTTATCAAACGTTACAAATATTTAATTTTTAATTTGGTATTTAATTTTATTTTAATAGGAATTAAAGGACATCTATTGTGTCTATTTTTCCCTCTGTACATTCGCTAGCTGTTCCACCGATTTCCTTTTTTTGGGGGAAAACTCGGCAAAAATAACAACAATTTTGCCACTCATAAAAAAGGCAAGAGGCGAAGATGAAGGGCGAGGGGCGAAGGATCCGGGGGGCGGGGCGGTAAAGAGGAAGTAGGAAATTTGAACTTGGGCTTGTGATGTATGTCCGATGTCTGTGGAGACCCAAAAACTGCCAATGCGGCCGACCACTGCGGCAGAGTTTTCCCTGGTCGAAATGAAAATGGCAGACGAAAATGTTAAGCGATGGATGGGCAGTTGCCACCGGGTGGTTTGACCTCTCACCCCGCCCGAAATCGCTCCTCGCCCATCAAGCAAACTGGTGAAAGTTGCCCTTGAATGGTGTTTTCTGGATTATGCTCTGTTCCGCCTGCTTTCCCGAATGCCCTGCCCCCTTCGTCTAGGCTTTCCGCTCTCTGTGAGTCCATTTTCCTGCTTTTCCCTGCTTTTCCAATTGAGTTTTGGGTCCGGTGTTTGAGAGCAAATTGAAGTCGATAAACAGAAGTCCAGGCAAAGCTATAGGCAATCAACATATGAAAATAATAACACCATGCTGTGAACCAAAGTTGTGCTCGAAATATTTAATGGAGAAAGTGCAGGCTTCCATATGTGTGGAAAAACATTATTGTTCCCAGGATCCAATCGTTTTAAATGTTTTTCAGATTCTGCAAAAACTTTGTTCATTTTTCCCTAGGCTTTAATGGTTTTTAGAAATTTACATTTTACCAGTAAACGATATGATGGTACACAGAGAAAGTTAGGACGTTCTCGTCTGAGTTGAAAATGTTCTTAAAATTAGAATGACATTTTTAGGTTAGAAATTGGAGTGACGGTACTTACATTCTATATATCTCAACAAATTAATAACTATAAGCCCAGTCAGTAGTGTATATTTATCAAAAAGTTGTTAAATAAACTCAATTTAACTTTTCTCTTCTCCCCATTTTGTTATAATATTGAGAACATTAATACCAAAATGTACTTACTCGGTATTGAAGAACGAATTTTCTCAGTTCAAGAACAATGTACTAGAATATATCTCTCTTGGTGTCATATACTTAACACAGAAATTTACGTGTATAAGATTGTTATTATCCTTTATTCAGTTTTTACTGTGTTCATGCATTTTTTTTAGTTAAGGTGGTTTAGAATACTATTTTCAAGATTCTTTGAATTTGTTGCACTCAAATTCATTTTCAAACATCAAATTGTATTGTAAAACTCACCTCCAAAAATAGTTCCTTTGATGTTCTCCTCTTGTTGGGCAGATTTTACAGAACTCGGCAATGTAATTGCAATATTTGATTTCCAGTGGGCTGTAAAATTGTTATTTCACTTCGTTTTATGTATTTGTATTTTTATCGGTTTCGGATCGTATACGTTTTGCATTAGCACGGCACGGAACGGAATGGTTGCATTTTCGTATTTTATAATTGCTCTCGCTACATCGGACTGCTGATTTCGGCTGGGATCCGTTTGATTAGACGCACCTAAAGAAGATATTGCAAATTAATTATTGATCACGAGCAAGTGGCGTAAACAGCAGTTAAATAGAAATCAAAGGTCGGGCAGAGGGGCAATAAAAACGCAGACGTGGTGCTGGAAAAAATAGAACAACACAGCCGACAGGTGTGAGTGAAAAGGTGTAGCCCGGCCAACAACAACTAAATCAAATCGCAGGAAAATGCCCGGATTTTCCCTGCCCTTTCTCACCCGTCGCTTGGCTGACTCTCAATGGGCTCTGGGGCAAATATTTTAAATGCGCAGATTTTTGGCATGTTTTAGTGGCAGTTCGCGTTTTGAATTGTTGCCATGCCCCACGGAAACGGTCCAACGCTCGTTTCACTGACAATTTAATACAAAAAATGCCAAACATTTTCACAAAATAAAGGACCAGCTCCGAAAGCTAACGTGGAAAAAGTTTGGCAGTCGTAAAGCGTGTGTTAACCCTTTAAAATGCCCAACAAAAATATGTGTGTGTACGTGGCCAGGGAAATGATAAAAAAGTTGTTTCAAACGGAATTGTAGGTTCCTTTTTTATGAATGTGCTTTGCAAAGATATAAATGAGATACCAGTTGGTGAACGGGATAGTTTAAAAATGATTTGCATTAATGCAATGGGGTTATTGCCGGAAAAGCATGATATATCTCTAACAATATAGGTCCCATCAATAGCACTTCTAGGACACGAATAGCAGATGAAATATATACAAATATATATATATATATATAAAAATGTTTTTTTGGTAAAAAAATTTAGTGAGAGTCAATTTTAAGGGTTCTTAAAATTATAAGTTTTATATCAAGTAAAGCTTCTAATCAGTTTCGTTTTGATTTTTTGCTGCATAACAAAGTGTGTATCTTAGAACATTGACAAGCAGTTCTTAAATTAATTATGGATGATTAAAAAAACGTATAAAGGATTAAAAGAAAACATACTTATAAAAATGATTTCAAACATAAATTGAAATTATTGCACTGAAAATTAACGAGTTCACATTTATTTTAACCCGAACTCAAGTATGAATAATTTCGATTCTTGGCAAAAGTCTGTAAACATTTCTGCACTTATTGCTCGGCATTCCCCGAGCGTTTTGCATAATTTAACACACGGGTTAGGCTGTGGCCCCCGCCCCCTCGAGTTTCCCACCCGCAGAGTCTGGCGCACAGCCCCGCCCCCTTGCTGCTAATACCATTCCGCCCCTTTTCGACCAGAAGTGATGCGTGTGCTCGCTACTCCCATTCAAATGCCAGACTAACTCAATTAGAGTGCGCAGACAGAAGCTGAAGTTGAGTGTTACTTTGACTGCCGGCCAACATGCGAGTGCAAGGAAACATATAAATATTCCCCAACAGCTGAATTTATTTCTGTTTAAAATTTATG
Source organism: Drosophila subpulchrella (assembly GCF_014743375.2). Classification (NCBI taxonomy): domain Eukaryota; kingdom Metazoa; phylum Arthropoda; class Insecta; order Diptera; family Drosophilidae; genus Drosophila; species Drosophila subpulchrella. The sequence continues at coordinate 5,794,943 of NC_050612.1, read as the reverse complement.
GAATTAAGGCGAGGACTTGTTAAGGAAACAAACTTGAAGAGGCGTCTCAATAAACAGACAGCCGGCAAAAAAAAGGGAAGCTCGCCAAAAAGTATCTAGATGCTTTTGCATCCAGCTATGAAATACCCGCACAAAAACAACAGCGATGTCTGGCTTGTAAGCTCGACTCGTAAATGTACACCAGGAAAAAATTACGAAAACGTTGATCAATATATTACTAAATTTCACTTGTCAAATTAAGTGCATTCATCTCTAATAAAATATGGATTTGATAATCTTAAAAATTCATTTTCATGCATGTTATTTGTTGTACAAAGGAAATGTATATAAATGAAAAATGCATCTATGTAATGGAAAAATTCACTGGCCGATAATGAATTGTGGAGTTAAAAACATTTTTTAAGATTAATGATTCATTTTGTAAGTGCCATAAAGTGCATCTTCTCGAATTATTACTCGTTGTTGCCATATGAAGATCGCACTTTACGTATAGATTAAAATAAAGTGAACTTGTTTACTAAATTAATTTTAAATATTTCGTTTAACTAAAAAAATTTACCATTTTTTACTTTCCTTAAACAATATTTTGATTAAATAATAAATAAACTAATACCTATAATCTTTTATTAACTAAAGATGGACATTGTAGTTTATACTTGAATGTATTTACGTTTCAAAAGGTAAATTCGAAATTTGTTCATAAAAATTATACTTTGAATTGTAATTTAACGGATAAATATAATAATCAAAAATCTACATTTCCTTTACGTTCCAGTAGAAAAGGATATATATTTTGTATCTATTTAATCTATTTGTTTGTTGTATGTAAAACTCCAATAAATATTTATTTAAGCGATAAAACCTTCTATAATTAAAATATTTTGGTTTTTTCAAAAATATGAATTGGCTCTAAACTGGTACCCCATTGCTAATATTTTTGGTTTAAAATTTCAGAAGGGAGTGGATTGTTAGTGGTACTTAAATCCTTTTGAGTTTCGCACGAATTTTCCTCTCTGTGTGCGAAAAACACAACAGAAAACAAAAATAAAATGCAAACAACGGAAAAGCGGAAAAAAGAACTTGGCGTCGTCTGAGTTTGAGTTTTTAGCTCTCCGTGCTCTCTTTGCTATTTTGCAGCTGTGTGAGTGCCTGGCTGTTGTTGTTTTTCCATTTTCCCGTTGAAAATGTGAATGATTTTCCTTCACTTTCATCAACAGCTGCGCTCACACAAGTGCAAGTTGAACTCTTTTCTTTGGCGATTGCTTTTTGTTATTATTTTAGATACACATATGAGTTAGCTTTTGTTTTGTATCTTTACCGTTTGGCTGTTTTTTGTAGTGCTGTTTTCTGTGTGCTGAATGCGGTATCAGTTTGTTTTTATAAATATTTTTGTTTGTTTATTGATTTCTTGGTTTTGTGTTCCTCGCCGGCTTGCTATTTTGCAAATGCCGCCGAAATTGCAATCAATTGCAGTTTTATATCGCCAGCTCACACAGATACTCACGCACACTCACTCACGCACACACGCGACGGCGACTGCGACGCCGACTGCGCTGCCCACGTCGAATGTCCGTTAATTAAAAGCGCGATTTTCTTTTTGTTTGTTTTCGGTTTTTATTTATTTTCTTCTCATTCTTTCATTTCTTGTTTTTCTCGCTTTGTTATTGTTATTAACTTTTGTTATCAGCCCTCTGCGCTGCCGACGTCGACTGCGCTGCCTTTTGGGGCTGTTTTTTTTTGTATTCTTATTTCCCGTCTGCGGTGTAATTTTCTGTGACTTCGCGATTTTCCTTCTGCCGCGCTGTGTAGTTTTTCCGGTGATTTCCACTTGCTAACTGACTTTCTTCCGACTTTTCCAAACGGCCGGCCGTTTTGTTTTGCAAATCCAGAGAAAGAGCGCAAGAATCGCGGGGGAGGAAGAAAGAAGGAGAGAAAGAGAGCGGCCATCTGCGCCGGTCCAAAAAGCTCGCGGAACGAATTGGCAAACGGAACAGCTACGTAGAACGTAAGGCCAGCCCGCTTTGACGTAACGTACGGTTGGCTGGAAACGTTAAATTTGAAACTAGAATCGGTATTTAAGGGGCTTGAAAAAATAGCAGTTCAATTGCGGTCAAAGTAAGATATCTGTAAGCATACATACAAAATTACTTAAACGTTTTATACTGCTTTACTCTTTCGAGGAATAAAAGCGTTAATAATTCTAACAAATGATCGTGCTAACTCTCTTTAGAGGAAGATAAGCCTTACAAATGTGGGCGCTAGACAGATTGTAGCTTTGTGCGCGTTAGAGTGGGTGTGGCACTAGTCTGATGCAAACATGGGCTTTATAGGCACTAGTAGAATTTATGTAAAACATTTTAACTAGCTTTCAGTTAGGCTACAGAGCAACTAATTCTGGTTTCCCAAACTGTTACCACCTAGCGGGCATATCTTTGATGGTTCATAATGTTTCGGGTATGTAGATGGATATTGATAATCACAACAAAGTCCCATTTACACTTTAAAAAATCTTTATAAAACGTGGGCGCTACCCAGACATCATCGTTGTGGGAGTTTAAGGGCGTTAGAGTGGGCGTAGCAGTTTCCGAGATCTCAGCATTCACACAGACAGACAGACGGCCATCGACTTGATCAAGAATATATAATGTCTAATATTGTTACATACTTTTTCCAAATACAATCAGGGGTGTCTCAGAAATCTCTTCTTACCAAATTTCCCCCGAAAAGCAAATCTGTATCACAGAAACCGGTTCAAAAAAGTAGACGAATTAAAATTACAAAAATATTCCTAAAATAAGGCCAAATTTACTCAGAAAGTCTATAGTTTCTGTGACACTGACAGTTTTGGTTGGTTGGTTTTCCGTTAAATGCCTTAATTATGTACCAAGAAATTATAAAAAACGTGACCTGTCATCTAAATCAAATATCTAAAACCACAAGTGCTTTATACATAGAGTTCTCCTTGGATCAAGATGTTAGGGATGTTGAAGGAATATACGTTTTGACGATGAAAAGAGGATCATACTTGACAAACTTTACTACGCTGAAATTAGACTATTGCCAGATGTTGTCAAGTGTGGAATCACAGTTTTTACTAAATATGGTTACCACTCAAATCCGACGAATTGGCAATTTACCCCTGGAATGCCCTTTTAAAATGGTAGGTAAACTGGATCAAAATTGTTGACTTCCTTATAATATTTTTGTATAATCGTATTTAAGAATAAGCGATATTATGTAAATGGATTAACAATCAATTCAAAATTTATAACCAGCTATTTACCAGAAGTGAACTTTATTTCGGACACCCATATAAATCTTAGGGATCGCAAAGCATGTCGCATAATAATACGAGGCAGACTTTTTCAACGTCATCAATAGTTTTAACAGAAAACATAAGCAAACTTCTAGATAACCTATTGTGTGACCTATTTTTATATATATATTTTTATTTATATATAAAATTTACTTAAAATCGTCACAATCTTGGTCAGTTTGAGGGCGTTAGAGTGGGCGTGAGCCCCTGCTGAAATAAGCTTCCGCTGCGCAAGCATCTGTAGATTCTGCATTCTTAGTCCCTCCTTTCTAGCTCTTATACTTACTTTCATGCCGACTTTCATTCAATCGGATATTAAACCTTATAAAGAACAAATATACTTTACAGGGTTGGAACGCTTCCTTCCACCTGTTACATATTTTTTAACAATTATAATGTACCCTTTTACTCTACAAGCAACGGGTAACAATATAACCTGATCAAGAATATATATTCTTAATGGGGTCGAAACGCTTCCTTCTGCCTGTTACATACTTTCCGACGAATCTAGTATACCCTTTTACACTAGGAGTAACGGGTATAATCAATATGATCCCTTTGGCGTGAAAGCAATCAGACTGTAAACATTCTCAAATTGGCCAATTTTACGAAAGTTTTTTTGGAAACAATTTGTTGTAATGGGTAACAAGTTATAAATATTGCTATATCAATATGAGTTTTTCCATTCATTGGACATATCGTTCCAGTCGAACGAATAATAAAAGCTAGTGTCTCATACTGAGTAGGATTTTAACAGAAGTATGGATCGGTAATTAAATAACTGAACACATTAAAACACAAGTACTTTATTAATCGGTCGTACCATCGGGGTCTTTTTTAGACACGTGTGCTTAAAAATAGGAATTTTGGATTTAGTCAACAACTAGTTAACCACGGAAATGGACGTCAAAAAGTTTTTCACCCTAGTTGACCTGTTTTTGGGGGCAATCGTGTTAAGCAGCGCTTTTGCAAAGGTCAGAACACCAAATTCAAAAATATTTGTACAAATTTCAAGAATATTTATTATCTTTACAAGATGGATGTATATTTGACAAATGTTGAAATGTTTAATTTTGCACCAGAAATAATACAAAATGTAAGCTGTTATATAAATAAAACAGCTGAAAGCCTTGGCTTACTTAATCTAGAGTTCGCCTTTACCCAAGATATTGGATACGCGGACGGAAATTTCTTTTTGACGACACAACGCAGATCATTCTTGGCCAACTTTACAGCAATAAAAATTTAATTACTGCCAGCTATTTTCAAGTGCTACATCTCAGTATTTACTTAAAATGGCGTTGAACGAAATCCGTCGAATTGGAAATTACCCACTGGAATGTCCGTTTAAAAAGGTAACGAAGCCGGCTACAAAGTGTTTGCTTACAATTTTACATTTCTTTTTTTTTTCAAGAACAAGCGATATTTTGTGAAAGACTTTTCAACCACTGCAAAATTTTTACCCAGTTATATTCCAGAGATGAACTTTAGTACGAATATCCATTTCAATTTTAAGGATCGCAAAGGGTTTCGACTAGTCATCTACGGCCATGTTGCCCGTCATCATTAATAACGTTGTTTGATTTGAATAATATAAAAATCCCTCAATTTTTATTTTAGCTTTATACAAAATTGGACTCAATTGAACTTGCATCTGAAGATTAGTTATCACTGTAGCTACAGTTGATGGGAAGGAAAATGTTTATAATAGTTTGATGTCCAATGTCTAAGTAAAAATTTAAAATAGTCAAAGTCCATTGTCCAATGTTTAAGTAATTTAAAATCATCAAAGTCAACCTAAAGTTTACCATCAAAAGATACCGAGGATCGCAAAAAATGTATTTTTTTATTAAACATTTAAATAGATATTTCCCAAAAACTTAAACAAAGCATTAACTTATTAAATGTCAATCCATTAAAGAACGCTTACCTAGGAATTTGATTAAATTTCGTTATTTTGTTTGGTTTCTAACATTTAAATAGTCAAATTAAGGGAATGAATAATATTTGCTTTTTTTTAATATTTAATTTTGCAACTATGGGCAGCACACCAGCTTAAACTTCGATTTAAAAAATCCTATAGCCTTGTACTTGAAATAAAATTGGTTTACTATATTTGCAATTGAAGTCAAAATACGTTTGTGGAATTTATAAACGGGTCATAAGCATGTTTTTCGAAATATGGAAATGGAACACCCAATGCGCATGATCCTATCATTCTAAATAACGCTCTTTGCCTCTGGAACTCTCGCAAGTACACAAAAACAAAAGCCTGGCTAACAGCCCAAGGGGGGTTAGTCTGCGAGAGGGGTTGGCTGGCCGAAGGGGGTCCGGGGGGTCAGGAGCACCCACTGTGCGGCTGTATTCGGCTATATTGCTAATGGCAGCAGCAGAACCAAGAACTGCCGGCCGGTCTTCTCCACCAACTGAATGCGGTCAGCCAAAAAGCCCAAGTGGCCAAATGGAGAAGTCACCTGAAGGATCGAATTATTGCTGCTATATCTGTTGTTGTTGTTGTTCTGCAAATGCGTTGACAAATGTTGAGCTGCATTTGGGGTTTTAGCCCTCGAGAAGGTTTGGGGGATGAGTATGGGGTAGAAACGGGGGCTCAGCAAGTACAGGACATGAGGTTTTGTTATAAACTGCGTGGGCTAATGTGTTGAAAGCCAGGAAATTGAGTCTGAGACGGAGAATTAAAAATAGGAGATTTGAATACGCAGCAAGGGAAGTGCAATCGTAGAAACTGGGTATACAAATAATTACCCATTCAACAACTTAACAATGAATAAACTATTACTTCTTTGATAAGGGATTGCATAAAAATTGCATTACCGGACGTAGCCACAGTTCTAAGATACGGCGATGTATGAACTTGACTTCCAAAGAAAAAACAAAAAAATAATTTATAGACAGTGGCGTAGTCTGGATTTGGTAAGAAGGGGCTTTAATAACATGATTTGTGAGCCACGTTTAAAATAATAATTAATATAAAATAATGTTACTCCCCTACAAATACATAGCTAAACAACCATTCAACAGTTCGTCAATGGCAAAATAAGAGCGAAACATCTAATACAGAATTTATTGTTGGCGAGGGAATGATAAAACAAAAACAATTAAAAAAAAGAAAAATGGGAATACCCACTATCATATTCATGTACAGTCATTTGATTGAAATGTGTTATTTTTTGAATAAGTATTACTTGATTTTGCTCCTGCTCTATTAATTTATTCATATGGTGACAGTATAATATCTCATATATTGTGTAGTATCACAATTCACGTTTTAACAAGTCTTATAAGCAAATAGTATCTCGTTTTAAATGGATTAAATATATTTTAAATTTTGTAAGTGCTTAACAATTTGTACCTTTATTTTACCAACAGTATAAATTAATATTAATAATTAATTACTTTTAATTAAATATTATACCAAGCAGACACCTGATTTCTTCACCACACAATAACACAAAAACTTTATCACTGACTCATACCCCCCAAATTAATTATCCTACACAGACCTAGTCTCTCAAAGCACCCCACCCACACAATTCATCAATCGGCACCGGCACAATATTTTCATAACAATTAATTCCATTGATACACATTTGGTGGTTTCTTTTCGGTTGGCCACCTGCAGTGCATTGAAATTCAAAATTTGTTTTCGTTGCAATTAGAAATTTTATTACGGCTGGTGGGAGGTGAATTTTTCGGAAGGCAGACCGTTTAAGAGGTCCCCGAGGAGCCGTAGCCCCAAGAATGCGCTTTTCCGAGGTATACTTTATGGCCAAAACAGAAGACGGTCGAGAGCAGTTGTTTACCTGCGAAGCCAAAAAACAACGTCCACAAATTATGGCACGCGTGCTGGGGCAATTAGTTAGAGAGCTGTGGATCGGGAGGGGTTCAGATACTATATCTGTCGGATTCGCAACGGGGGCGGCACTCAATTTGCCATTTTTATGAGGCGCTCGAAAGCGAATTGAAAACAGCCCACAAGATATTCACTTGTATTCACTTTCTGTGTCGGAGGGTAAACAATCAAAGTCTGGGGGTGAGTCAGCGGGAACTAAGTTGCCCATCATGCTGGTGGAAGTGCACTCTTCAGCCAGAAAACAGTCGTCTCCCTCCTGGAAGTAATTCACTACGAGAATACTCGCAATTTTCGTGGTACCCGCACTCATTTGTTAATCGTAATGATTTGTGCAAATGCCGTTAAATGCCATTTGACATTTGTCAAGCTGGAGTGACCTCAATGCCCAAGTGGGCGGGATGCCACTTCCATATTATGCATTGAAAAAAATAACAGAGCATTTCAGATAAAACATTATGTTCCTCCTTTACTTTTATTTGCTTATAGTCTTGTTTGACTTTTTACTCATATGTACATCTATCTCTATCCTTTTATGTATACATCCTTAGGATTTTTTGACCCTAACTTAATATTGTAGAGTAATTTTTAACGCATAAATTAAATATTTAATAATTAACTTATTTTTTGAGTGCAGAAGGAAATGGTTGATTGTGGCAGGAACCAAATTGAAACTGATGATCCAACACTCACTCAGTCACTCAGCCATTTCCTCATCCTCTCAATTTTGCAGCTGCCAAGTGAGCCATCAGCCGCCCCTCTGCCCTCGTTTTAATCAAAATCTATGATGTGTTATTTAATTAAAATTATAAATATTACAAACAATAAATGCGACACTGTGTGCGCGAGTGTTTGTCTTGGTTATCTGTCAACCGGCAGTTGAATGAAGTGTTTACTTTTGGGCTTTCAATGTCGCTCTCACAAATGAACGCAATTTTTTCACATCAAGTGAAAATTAATTTGTAAATGCAATCACATGAGTTATGCAGACACATAGGTAACAAAAAGCTGAAATTATTAAATTCTTGAGTAACAAAGTAATTACAATTTGTGTGCATTTTGGCAGATATAATAATTAAGTAAATACTTTAATTTTAAAATAAATGTACAGCAGAAAAGGGGCTATAAAATTGATAATGCCGCGTCCCTATTCAAATTCTGGGTATATTACCATTTTTTTAATTAAAATATTTTGATTGGCTTATCGTGCAATTATTTTTTTACATAATTGAAAGAATTAAAGAAAAATACTTAGTCGGGGTATTTATCTGTGTAAACAAATTATTAGCATTTTCTGGAAATTTGTCAATTTTATAACAGCAGAGATAGCGCCCCTGGATAAACCATAATTTATGACCTTAGACCAGCCACATATACAGTGCATACCGAAAGTCGTTGAACCGATTTCCGCGCAACACTTGGCTCACCGAAAACCCTTTATTTTTTATTTGCTGCATTTTCCACTGATTAATTAATAACAATAAAAATGGATTGGAGAGCGAGCGGAAAACGGAAAATAAAAAAAGTTAATGATTAAACACAGTGGCTATCCAACAAAAGCGACACAGCAACAACAGCCCCAATTTGTTGGTTGCTTTTGATTTATAGTGGGAAATGCAGAAAGGCGTAGCACACTTTTGGGGCGTTTTCCGGGGCGCAGTGGAAAATGCTGCAGCTGGAGGAAAAGCTATAAATCAGTAAATGGTAAAAGTGGGCGACAACGCGCTTTGTTGCAGTCGCCATGGATGCAGTTTTGTTGCTCTCGTCGCTCCGGTTGTTTTTTAACACTTTTCTGGGATGTGCAAAAATTCAATGAAGCGAGCAGCGACAAAACGGCGAAGCGGCGCAGCAAAAACCTGACAGCAGGCGCACGAAAAATTTGCATCACACAAACAGCAAGTACGCAAACACATAGAGCACCAGGAAACATACGGCTCAAAACACAAATACAGGCAGAGAAATAGTTTACACACTTTATGTAATTATTTACATAACTAAATAGTAAGATTGGGGCTTAAGTCCTGAGAAACACATTCTAGGAAAAAAATTATCATACTTTTCATTCTCAGTTAAATAATTACTTTTCGATTACTTCATGTTTTGTCTTTTAAAATATCATATATAGTAGGTCTTTAAAAATATCTTATATATTTAGTAGGTCTTTAAGACTAACCATACTTTTACCATTTTGCTTTTTTATCATCAACCATATTTTTAGAAATCGGCAATGTAATCTTCTTTATTTATCAATGAGTAAGTGGCTAAAATATTATCGACTTCAGAACAATAATAATACTTGTAATATTTTTTTTTAATTTTTTGATTTCTTACCCAATATTAAATTGCCAATGCCAACATTAATAATCCGAAAAAGAGTTTAGGTAAAATCGTTAAATGTTTTTGCCCGTGCATCACGAACACTGGGTGAGAGACACACGAAATGTTAATGCAAATAAATTGCCTGCTGACTTTATTTAAATTTCCCATAAGACACACATGAACGAGGACTAACGCCAGAGGGAGGTGGAAGTGCCCGGGAAGGAGGGTGATAAATGGGGAGGGACCCGAGGTCCTGGGAGTGCTGAAGGAGCCTCCTAAGCAAAGTGCTAGGCCCGAGTTTCCATCCGCTCCCGAACAGACATGTGTTGCCTGTGGCAGCTTTTTGTAATTTTAATTTTGATTTTAATTTGTGTTGAAATATTTACATAATCACTGACTGACAACACTGCGAAAGACCGAACAGAACCCGGTCTTCGAGAGGTGGAGGCGGAGTTTAGGTGGAACATCTGCTTGGGCGCAGCAGATTTTTGTATCAAACTTTAATGAAAATTTATAAGGTCTGCATGAATGATTAAGTAACCATGTGGTGGTCTGAAAGTGTGTGCGTTTTACATTACTTGTCTTCTAACTTGGCTTAGCATGTTCTTCATAACTTGGAGGCTTGATGTTTTAAAGAAGCAATAAAGAATTTTATTGCCTTGCTCAAGAACCTTGATTTTAAATGTGCCGGCAAACCGTTGCCTATCCAAATGGATATCCTAAGGTTGAAATAAGGTTTGAAAATAAAACAGTATCAAAAACAAAACTGCAGCAATATTTTCTAACTTACTTAATATGATTAACAAGGAAGAACGCTATAGTCGAGTACCTCGACTATCAGATACCCGTTACTCAGCTAAAGGGACCAAAGGAAAATGGAGATATGCAAGCAGCAAATGCGCCACCTACCGGCGGTAGACAGATTTAAGCATTGTGGGCATTAGAGTGGGCGTGGCACTCTTTTGAAACAAACTTGCGCTGCGCAGGAATCTCAGGAATCTGCATGCCTAATCCCAGTATTGTAGCTCTTATAGTTTCCAAGATCTCAGCGTTCATACGGACAGACGGACAGACGGACAGACGGACAGACGGACAGACGGACAGACGGACAGACGGACATGGCTAGATTGACTCGGCTAGTGATCCTGATCAAGAATATATATACTTTATGGGGTCGGAAACGCTTCCTTCTGCCTGTTACATACTTTCCGACGAATCTAGTATACCCTTTTACTCTACGAGTAACGGGTATAAAAAGTGGAAAAATTAGAATTAACCCCGAAAACATATTTATGATTCCACTGCATTAACCTGAAAACTTCTAAGCTGATTTATGAAATATTTTCTCGGCTTGCCCTTCAATTGCTACTCTCGCTTGGATGGTTTTAGGTTCTAATTAGTCTTGAAAACCCCAGTACCTACATAAATACACATTTTGTACAAGCCCTCAAAGGTTGATGTCTGTTTTAATTGCACCTGCCAGGCCCAAAAAATATGCATAAAAACGCAAACAAACCGGCATATACATACTTTTAATTAGAAGGCAAACTGAGGCCTACGCTATCCTTAGCCCGTTTTTTTGCAATTAACTTTGGCAGAGCCAGCTTGAAGTGGAGCTCGACTATCCGCAAGATGCAATCGCTTTCACTTTGGCAAAGATCAAAGGCGAGCGACAAACATATGCCCAACAATGGCTGCCTCATAGATACTTCCTCAGCCCCTGACTCAAACTCAAAGCCGTACATATAGAACGCTTAAAACGAGTCGCGGCCTCACAACAATAACAAATGCAACTCCCGGTGAAAGCTAAACGCAACAAAAAATGTTTGTGGGAGAAAGGGAGGGCGGGGAGTAAGTGAATGAAAAAATATTTATGAATGGAATGTAACTACCGCTGGCAGATAAAAGCCGAGGCACAGGCAGTGATGCAAGGGGTACTTCTATCGTAAGCCTCGGCAAGGTACCAAAACGGTTTTATTTTGAATATGTATGTTCGGTAAAAAATATAAATTAAATATGTTACTATTGAAGTATAATTTATGGATGATCTGCAGATCCATATTATTAAAAAATATTATTAATGTATTAAATAATTAATATAATAAATATTATTCAAATGTATTAGGTACAACCACACTTTGTTCTTTCTTTTAGAAAGTAAGTAAATATTTATATAAAATATAATTTGTTATGTAAAAAAAATAATCCGGTTTTTTTTATATTGAGCGGAACAAAAGACATACAAGTCAGAAAAATGCAATCCTTCCATTTCATCTTTAACAAGAAACTAATAACATAACAAATGGTTCTAGAAATCTTTAAAATATATCGCTTTGTATATTTTCATAATAGTGTTAATTCTCGAAATCAGGATTTTCCAAATTGGTAACAGCTTCTTTTCAAAAAGAAACAGATTTCAGCAATGGCAAAATAGGATCTGTCGTTAATTTAAGATTTTAGAATTAATATCATTTTGTACATTTTCGTTATCTGTTTTCGCCGATGTTGTTAATAAACAAAAATGGTAAAATAAAATGTAATTAACCTAACAGATATTAAATCCTTCAATAATAATGTAATGTTATATAAATATCATAAGAATATCAGAAGATCATATAGGTCGTATAAGTGATATAAGTGTCGCTGGTGTGTACTCATATGCATCTAAACAGATCCCAGGCAACACTGGCCACACAGGCACAGGCCATAAATACAGGTAGTCGCTTGCTGAATAGCTTCGTAAACGATGCCAACTGAGGGTTGCAACTGGATATGGATATGGAGTTGGAGTCCTAAGTGAATTGCCATACACTGCGCACACACGACTTCCTGACAATGGGCCTCTCCTCATAGCAATTGTATTGTGAATAGTTTTGCCAAAGTCGTAGTCCTCGGCGCCCAGCTCCCAGCTCCCGAACCTCCCCCACTTGCAAAACCCTTTTGATTTATGACATGTGCGTTTTAAGTTAGATTTCTGAACCCACGTGTGCCTTCCGATAGTGCAGTTCGCTCTTCTATTAATTGGCAAAATTGTTGCATACTGATGTGCGGCTTGAAAATGTTGTGAAAAGTGCAGGCCAGTTGGGGTTAGAAAAAGTGGGTTGAATTTGGGGTTGGCGTCGTCTAAAAATGTTTAAGCGACAAAATATTAAATGCGAAAAATGTTTGCCCAGTAAAACTAGTTTCTAAGTTAAAAATTGAATACCATTTTTTGTAATCTTTGGAAAAATGTAAGAAATATTAACATGCTATCTATAAATACAACTAAATTATTTAAAAATACTAGATTCTAAAAAACTAGAACAATATGAGCTCTATTGAAAATGGCATTCATTACATTTCAGGTAGAAAGCTCAGCACAAACACCTTTGCCTAACAAATCGCATGATAATTCTTTGTGGAAATGAGAAAAACACACGCAGCAAACAAGGATTGCAGGAGCAATGTGAAGATGCAACTGCAGAGGGGCCGAGGACTCGACCAGGCTCAAAGCGGGAAATCCAGGGGGTTGATGGCATCGCGATGAAATGCTGGCCCAAACGAGAGCCGCAAATTGCGGCAGAATGCATTTTGAAAAGACAAAACGAGAGAGGAGGATGCAATCTCAAGTGGTTATCTCCGAGGCCCTCTGGACCCGTGGGACATGGGGACCAAAGTCAACATCAAAGTTCACGCCGACAAAGCGTCGAGAGTAAATGTTTAATGAGCGAGGCGGCCGGGGAGCGTAGTTTGCTAGAAAGGAGTAAAGGATCACGACTCCTTCAAGCCCGGGCGCAAGCCAATTAAAACAAAAGCCAAAAAACAAATGCACTTCAAGCAGGGAAAGCAGGGAAAGCGGGGAAAAGCGGGGAGAAAGCGCGTTTGACAGTGTCAAAGGACCTGAGGAGGGAGAGCCTACCACGTGAAGTGTTTGGCAACATTGTTGGACCTTCCAGGACCCACCCCAGGCCCCAAACCCCCTTCTCTACCCAGCACGCACTCCAAGCAACAGTTCTTCTTTGAAGTCAAAAGGATTTTTCCCAGGCTGCAGCGAAAATCGGAGGCACAGTAAATTAGCTACACTTCACTCGAATGTTCCGCCCCGGGGAATGGGAGGGGGCTAAAGAATTTCCACCGGAGGGGAAAATTCCATGTGACATCTGCTGCAGTATGGATGACGGGCTAATCAAGGTGGCAGATTAATCGGGGCTGGAAGAGAGTTCAACTGCGGACTAAGCTGGGGTAAAGGAAAAGGTATATGTCTAGAAGGGAAGTTATCAGGATCAGTGAGATCGGTGAAATGAAACAGAAATGATCCTTTGGAAATAATAAGGGAGAGTGGAGCGAAACCGGTCCTCATCATCCTTAATTCTTAAGTCCATCACTTTTTTTAAGTTCTTATGCGTGCATTTAATGCTTACTTCGTAATGGCAAATCATAAATTCTACAATATTTTTTTCGCAAGTTCCCAAAAGTTTATGGAAATGTGGGAGACCAAAAATTGTCAAGTCAAGACATTAGTCAAGAAGCGTAATATGACAAATTTTAAGTAAAAGAATCCAGGTGTAGCGTAAGCCCAATCCTTTATTTATGGAAAAAGATTTAATTTAACTGTGCACCCTATCAATATATTACAAAATGCTTTGAGAGTTCATTAATAATTTACCTGAACAGAGAGAAATATTCATGTACATTGTTCTTGAATTAAGAACATTCGTTCTTAAAAACGTACGTATATTTTGATATCAATGTTTTTAAGGTTGGAACGAAATCGTGAGAATAAAAAGATGAGTTGATTTTACTTAAAAACTTTTTCATAAATACACACTACTGACTGGACTAATAGCTTAGTTGTTGAGATATACAATGTAAATATCGCCAATTCAACTTAATTCAAGCACAATGAAAACGTTTTCGAATTCAAAATTTTCGTTTTATTTTTAAGAACATTTTCAACTCAGATGAGAACGTCAGAATTCTCTCTGTCTGTCTTAACTCATAAATTTGATTTTAAACGCTTTTTAATTTACTTACGCTTAAAATATTACCTGGTATTGATCAATCAGATATTTTTAAAGGACTTTTTCTTCGAAAATTTAACTCAATTAGAGAAAGCCTTCTGGCAAAAAAAATGTCATCTTGCCCTTTAATACGAGTATCCCAATCCTGATCCAAAGTCCATATTTCCTCGCACTTTTCCTCGCTTTTAATTACGCTTAGCTGACAGCGCAAACTACAATGGTACACCATCCTCTATAGAGTGGGAAGGAGAAGGGGAGTGCGAAGTGGGGCTGGAGCACCAGGACAAAGAGGAGGATTAGGTTGAGGAGGCGCTTTAGGCCCACTGGCGCCCGGCGATATGTGACAGCCATTTAATTTGATTTATGGCAAGTGAATAGCCTTGATTAGGACGCGTCCGCTACAATGAGAACCGACGACCGGCACAGATGCCTGGGGCAGGATGTGTGCGGTGGGTGTGCATGTGTGGATGAATTTAACTCAATTTCACATAAATCAAAAATGTAGCCATCGCAAAACCCGCTCCCGAATCCGAATACCCTTCGTCCTGCCCCTCTTGCCCCACTCACTCATTCATTTCCCCCGTGTGCACCTTGGCGCTAATCGCATTTCAATTGTTGAAACGAATTGCGAATTGAATGAAGTGTTGAAATTTCAGCAGCCAAGCTCAAAGGTTCACTGGGAAAAATATTTAAAATTATAATAACCGTCCTGTTGTTCCGGGAACGGTGCTGTTAACTTAAGTACTGAGAGTAGTTTGTTTTTTAAGGTTACAATCTTTCTGAGTTAGGTAATTAATTTGGGATCTGGTTTTTATGTTTGTGGTTTATGTTTTTACGTTTCAAATATACAATATTTCACAAAAACACAACGGTGACTCTTGTTAACAGTATCACTTTTTCTTTACATTACAATGGGCATAGATATCATTTACCTAAACCAAACATCATGTGTTTCCTAATTGTTTATTTTAAAATAAAATAAAATTAGATGTCGCTTCGAACAGACAACATTTTGAATTTCGATAGTTGTAGTTCCTAGACACACTTCCTTATACTCGTAATATAAATGTTAGCTGGATAAACTGACGTTGACATTTGACTACTCCTTTTCTTTGAGTGTGTAGGTATAGATTTCCCCTATGAGCGGACAAGTTCATAAAAGTAAATCCAAAGCAGGCAACAATAAGCGAATTTAGGTGTCAAACAGCAGGTGGCAATGGCAGCCAACGGAAGTGCCTGACGTCCTTCGATTGCGGACTGGGGTTTGGAGTCGGATTTGGGTTTGGGGTTCGGTTGCTGGGTTCCGGGACTCCGGGGTTCCGGAGTTCCGGGGTCTTTGGGGACTGCTTGGTATCGTCAGAGACAGATGATATCTTAAACACACACTCACTCAGACAATCACACATGACTACCCAGCCAAATGTTATCAGAAAACCAGCAACAAGCAAAAAAAACCGAACTGTTGTTCAATTTTTGACATGGGTTACACCAAACAAAGGGCCACAGTCCTGGGTGGGGCTTTAGATACGTACACATATAAATATAAATATATATTATGTGTGGAACCTTCTTTCGATATCATTTGGGCAGTGCCGTGTATTGGCAAACCGCAAGAACATCAACTGATGGCAGATAAATTAAATTTTGCGGTTCTAAATGGGCAATCAATGAGGCGTTCCACAGGAGGTTTCGTTGCGAAACTCAACTTCCCCTCCGAAAACTATGTGGAAATAAAATTTAAAAATTGAACAAACACGAGCCAATAACTTGACCTCCGACAAAGGAGACAGACACGGCAAAAAGGGGAGCACGGAAAGGAACCCGAAAAGTTGTTAGTGAAACTTTCAGCTACGACATCAAATATTGACTCAAGTCGGGGAATCCCCTTTCCCTTTCCGCATTGCCCCCGAACAATTCAAGTGGGTGTTGTTGTGTACAGTTGACACCTGGAATCCCCTTCTGCGTCTTCGTTTATTGGTATTTATTCGGCAGCCGGAATGCCTAATCAAACAGACGGTGAGTACTTGAAGGGCTGCTTAAGCACACAACATACAACTAATATTGAACGCGATTTGGGCCCTGCAATAGGAAATCCTTAAAGCCTGAAGCCCTCGAGCTGAATAAAATTGGGAGAAAATACGAGGGTGAAGGGTTGGGATGCTTTGCGATTTTATGAGGACTTCGAAAGCCGATTAATCTAAACTGAGGTAAACAACATGAGTCCTGTGCACCAAATAGTCAATGGCAATACATTTGAAAATGTTCTCTGCAAATCCAGATTAGATTATAAAAAGCCGAGTAATATATACCGTAATTTTAATAATTTTGAGAACGAAGTTTTGAATTAAATCGATCTTTTTCTGAGTACATTTATATTGTTGGAAAGGCAGAAGTGATCTGAAATTCTGCCCATCATTTGTCGCAACTGACGATAGACTGACCGAAACCACCGATTCGCCTGATTTGGCTCCGTGACCTTAAACATTTGTTTTGGAATACCCCAAATAGCTCAATGCGCACCGTATAGACGGGTGAGAGCAGGACCTTGAAAATGTCCACACAAATGTGGAACGCCCTATTTTACATACATATAGTACTTAAATTAACCAAGTTATACAACGGGAAATGGTTGAAAAACGCTTTCATACGGGTAGGCGACAGACGAGGTAGAAGATCGCCGTGACCTCCATATTTTCCGCATCGCTGTACATTACCTTCGAGTGGTAGCCCTAGATGCATTCATCCAGACGAGATTGGCCCACCAACACCACTTTCCAGTTTCCAATCCACAAATCTGCTTCTCAAAGAGGAAAAACATTCGGCACAGACGAATAAAGAGGCGTATGAATGATGTGCATCTGAATGGCGATCAGATTCCTCTGATCTCCCGGAGTAGCCAGTCCTTCGTAACATCGTTTTCGCCGACGATTACCAGGGAACACACTACCTTATGGAATCTTTTCTGTCAGAATTGCAGGACACAGCAAGTGGGGTCTTCCTCACTGCTGATGACTGCGTATCGCTGATCCTTCAGCATGAGCTTGGTGTACGACGGTCGGCTGGCGTCCCTTTCGAGGGAATCAGCGCAGCTGATTTCATTTGGGCCATTGGTAGAATCCATGTAAAGTTGGTAAAATTCATTGCGTTTTTAAAAATATACGCATAAAAACCCAAATCGTTTTAATGCCTTCGAGTTTTACTTTATTGAAAATTTGAAACCGAGTAACAGGTATCTGTTCGTCGTAGCACTCGACTCTAGCGTCTCTTCTTGTTTTTATACTCTCTCTCTCAGTTTTAAAGCTATCGGGCTGAAACTTTCCCAAAAGTCTTATATCTTTTGCAGGTAGTATATAAGTCGGAACCAGCCGGATCGGACAACTATATCTTATAGCTCCCATAGGAATAATAGGAAAAAAAATTTAAAAAATTATATTTTTGGTGTTTTTTAGCATATAACCTCCTAAGCTTGGAAATAACATTTTTTAATTAGTTTTGAATTTAAAATTAATTTTTTTCGAAATCGGACGACTATATCATATAGCTGCCATAGGAACGATCGGAAAATTGGTGGAAAAATAATATGAAACAAATTATAGCTTCGGTGTTTTTCAACATATAACCTCCAACACTTGGGAAAAACATTTTTTTATTAGTTCTGAATTTCGAATTTAATTTTATCGAAATCGGACGACTATATCATATAACTGCCATAGGAACGATCGGAAAATTGGTGGAAAAATAATATGAAACAAATTATAGCTTCGGTGTTTTTCAACATATAACCTCCAACGCTTGGAAAAAACATTTTTTTATTAGTTCTGAATTTCGAATTTAATTTTATCGAAATCGGACGACTATATCATACAGCTGCCATAGGAACGATCGGAAAATTGGTGGAAAAATAATATGAAACAAATTATAGCTTCGGTGTTCTTCAACATATAACCTCCAACGCTTGGAAAAAACATTTTTTTATTAGTTCTGAATTTCGAATTTAATTTTATCGAAATCGGACGACTATATCATATAACTGCCATAGGAACGATCGGAAAATTGGTAGGAAAATAATATGAAACAAATTATAGCTTCGTTGTTTTTTAACATATAACCTCCTACGCTTGGAAATAACATTTTTTAATTAGTTCTGAATTTTGAATTTAATTTTATCAAAATCTGACGACTATATCATATAGCTGCCATAAGAACGATCGGAAAATTGGTAGGAAAATAATGTGAAACAAATTATAGCTTCGGTGTTTTTTGGCATAATATCTTATACTATTGGGAATATAATTTTTTGTATTTTTAAATTTAATAATTATAGCTGCAAGGGTATATAAGGGTATATATAACTTCCTTTCTTGTTTTTTTATTATTGTTGATAAATTCACTTAAATGAAAATTATGAAAAAATAAAAATTGTTGCTAAATGTTTATTACGGTCTCTTCTACTTTCCAACCACAAATGACGTAGGTCCTTGCATCGGCACCTCACACACATATTTCATTGAACTTTTTTTATGGTTTTTGCAGGGACAATCGTTTAGTTGGAAGTTCGTTGAGGATTTGTAGACGTAGCCCAAGTGCACGCAATGCTGATTTCCGCCAATGTTGTTGGGTTGCCTTCTGGCCCACCGATTTATATTTATGGGCAGAGCATTGGTAAACCAATTGTGGCTGCCAGTTTGGGCTAGGTCATTTCCGGATGTCCAGTAGTCTGAGCAATCTCCCATGCCTTTTAAATACCCAATAACGGCATCAAACTCCTGAGGGGTTTCGAAGGCCACCAAATCGGAGCCCAGCTTGCGACAATTCTCGTAGCCCCTATACCAATTTACCTTTTCCTGTCCAAAGTGATAGTAGCCTTCATTGATCTTGACAAAGGGGATCGATTTGATAGCGTAGAGTGGGAGATTCCCTTAAAATACCGCTTAAGGAATAAATTATAATTATAAGGATGTGTAATTTGCTCACCACTTAATATTCCTGTAGAACATTTATCGCAGGAAAATCCTAGTTCAAAACTGGCGAGAGTTAAAACGAGTTGAATCAATGTCTTCAGCATTTTTCTTCTGTCTAGCCAAAAGAGAGCAGTTTACGCTTTATTTATACCTTCGCCTTATCAGTGCTTTCCCCTTATCAGTGCTTTCTTCTAATTTGATATATATGCCCTACATATATTTCCGTTTAATGCAATCAGGTAAACGTTAACCTTCGTTGATCCACTGCGACCCCTATACAAGTAAACAAAGCATTAAATTTTTAAACATTCGCTGATAAAATAAATACGTCAATGTGAAATCTAAACAATTGTTAAGTTTAAATTTCAAAATATTTATAATTATTAATTTCAAGCAGTTAGATTAAAAAACAGGAGGAGAGGAAAGATGTTCCTTTTTTTCGTCATATTTTGAATGCTGTACTAAATTTTTTGACGCTTAGATTTGAACTGCCTAAAGGTCATCCCCGAGCGCTTATTGAGCGAATAATTAGTATGAAAAGTGGTGATGAATTTAACATAGGCTACCAATGCTCAAAAACTGTGCTGAATGGTGGAACTGCAGGGTAATAACTGAACCGACCACTTTTTTTATAGCATGTTCCGCTATCCCTAGAAATTCTTATAATTTGTAATGCTTAAGAGGCTTATCATCGTATTTTAATAACTGATATTCTATAGTTAATAAACATTTCGTCGTAACGAGTTTGTACCGTATACCAAATTAAAATAACTCGTTATAAAGTTACATTAATTTGTAATTCTTTTGTTTTGCGTGCATGTACCTTGCACGATAGCATCTGGGATATGCTCATAGCATTACAATGTAAATGGCTTTCCCAATGACCACTGGCTATATAAGGTCGAATCAACGCTGTGCTCGCAAATAGAAATGTTCAAAAGTCTGCAGCTTCTCGTCGTCGCCGTGTCCGGAATTTGGGCAGCGGACTACATGGCGATCCCTGAGGACACGTTTGTGGAGTGCACGGATGGCCCACCCGGATCGATTCCCATGCACGAAGCTTTCCAAGTGGACAACTTGGGGGCCGAAATGGTTCCAGAAGGCATCTACGTATCGGGGAACGCCACCACCATATGGAATTTTCCGCGCACCGATCGCCTTTCCGTAAATTAACTCTCCGGAAAAATAGCAAACTGAGCTCAAGTCCATTGCATTTTCAGGCCAGGATTAGTGTTTTCCATTATAATCGCGGTACTTGGGAGCCGACTGTATTCAACGTAGTTACGAGGGACGTTTGCTCTACGATATTCGACAAAAACACTTACTGGTACACATCGTGGTTCCAAAACCTCTTGAACCCGGAGGAAATTAGGGAAAAGTGTCTTATAACCAAAGATGTGAGCATGGTAATTTCTAAGTTTTTATTATTTTCAAGATGGTATGTATTTTTAGACCGTTCTGGTGTACAATCCATTCCTTTTGAAGTTACGCGCGAATAACATCATTGGGCCCTCTCTTCATGGTCGCTATAAGTCGGTTATCATTTTTGAAGCCTTCGACGAAAATAACGTGCGGCGACCGACATCCTTGTGCTGCGAATTTAGAGCTCAGGTCGAAAGGATTAAGAATTAATTTTAAATCTGTAATATTTAAATGTACATGTAGCTATATATTTTTACTGTACACAGATATGTTTTTATGTTATTCCGAAATTATTTCTGTCTGTTCTACGATCTGTTGGCCAAAAAAACTTCTACCCATACCTTCTTAAATTTTTCCATCCTAAAGTATCCCCAGTCCCGTCTAGACTCAACAGTTGACCAGTTTGTACGAGTGGGTCAATGGCTTAACAGTTCGACGCCAAATGAAAACGGGTCCAAGGGCCTAGGCCAACTTGAATGAACGAGGAAAAAGCCAATTCCATACAATTTCTATATCAAAAGGGTTCTTTTTTTGTATCTCAATCGAAGCCAGCTCGAGGGAAATATTTATTAATTAACCATTATCGTTGACTGGACTCTGGCTGACTGCTGATTCCGATTCTGGTGCTGATGCGTCGATGATAAATGGACGTCTGAAGTGCAATTTGCATGCGAGCAGAACAAAAACGGGAGAGAAGTCAGAAAAAAGGGGAGTTGTGAAGAGGAAATCAGCGGCGGCCATTGATGCCATTGAGATGTGGACACAAAACAGCCGGACGGCGGGACTTCCGGACGTGATGGCAACCTGTCCGCTGATGAGCATCATTATGCCAAAGGACATGCTGCTTGTCCTGCGGATCAGGCTCCCAAGAGTTGACAATTATGACAGACGCAGGCATCGGACATTCGTTCTCTGCCGCTGGGCTACTGCTGGAATTAACGCCATTTTAATTGAATTTTAATATTTCACACACGACTCAACAGCCGGAAGTTGAAGTCCGCAGTTGGGCGGAGAAGGGCTTTGAAATTCGCCCGAAACCGCAAGTAAAACGTGAAGAGTAGGCGGAATGGTTTATGGCCATAAAGGATGGCCTGGGATCTGGCGCTGACTGACCAATGAAATAGCCATTATGGAAATCTGTTGCCAAGTTTGGTCACATAATGGATAATGATGCATTAAATTCCGGAGTCCTTAAATTGCGCCAAGTGAACTACAATAATATTTTTAGTAGTAGTAGTAGTAGTAGTAGTAATAATGCTAATAACATAATAAAGTTGTAAATTAAATGCATTTCTTTTAAATTTAGTTGCTAATAGTGGTTTTCCTTGTTTAAGTAATAATTTAAGCTTTCAGTTCGAACAAACAAAAGATTTTAAATTATTTTTAATACATTAAATGTAAAAAATAATTTAAACTTGATTCCATCACATCTCTGACAAACTATCGATAGTTTGAAAATGCATCACTAGCAACAGTGTTGAACAACGTGCACAGTGAGGAACCAATTTAATTGGCTGACTTTTTGACAATTTTGTTATATGAAGAAATAATGGCAGCCCGGATTAAATATACAAAAAAGATGGTATGTTAACTGGACATTATATGAGACATACCTTTCACTACTTGTTTCAGATTGCAACGCGTAAGAAGCGAATTATTCTGGCCAAATATCGGAATAAACCGCTATCATCGTTCGATCGACGTCTTTGTGAGTTGGAGCGTCGTATAAATAGATTAACCAGAGAGGTTCGGATTACAAAAAACAGTTTATGGAAGTCATTCAGCAGACAGACCTCCAATTCCCATTCGACATAAACTTGGCTTTCATGGAAATAATTGAGTCCATGGCTGTTCATCTGTTGGTAAGGGGGGCCAGGTACCCATTTTGGTTTTGGCCTCTTGAATGAACCAAGGACTGGGATAAAGCAAGAATAGCGCGTTTTGAAATGCATTGGACATAACATGCATGAAACAAAAGCTGTGTTCAGCTAATTAGTAAAACAACATGCAATCCCATTTTTAGAAAGATTTATTAAAAGTGTATAAAATCACTGTAATTATATTTTATAGTACTCCAACCATTTTTTTTCAAACGGAAAATAAAAATAAGAAATTATACAAAATAACACCTTTAGAAATACCGAAAAATATTGTATTCAATACTTTACTACACTTTATACATATATTACATGAACTAAGTTAAGATATTACTGAAAACGTAATACACATAAATGAAAGCTTTGCTTTGAAGACTTATTAATATGTTAATGTGATAGGTGTACAAATGATAGTTATCTGAACTAAATTCCTGAACTTTCCATAGGTTAGTATTAATAATTCAATAATTTTAAAGGGTACTCTACAAATAATAGCAATTTCAATTATACATTATAGTTTGCAATTATATTCCGGACTTAAATAACTAACACTGTCTATTAAAAATGTTTTTTAACAATATTTAAGAGGTATGCGAAAGCATACGTTCATATGTATGTTCTGATTTTCATTTGCGATTGTACTGCTTGCAAGTTAAACCTCAAATCGGCGTATATAGCCACCAGGATGTGCACAAAAACCCGATCAAATATTTTGTCACGACCAACAATTTCCTGAAGGGACACCGCTGGGATGTGCCAGTGTCCAAATATTAAATGCCATTGTGACAAACGCCGCCAACTGGCTATGAAACAGTCAACTATTGATGATGATGAGGACGTGGTGCCCCAGACCACCGGGGAGCGTTCGAGGAGTCGCCGTTTGCAATCAGTGAGGGGTGTGACAACGCAGTTGGCAATTTCTTCGTGTAACATGCAAATTTCAACGATTTTCAATCACAACTTCGCACTCAGTGCTGCTTTGGGCATTTGTTCAGAGTTGGCGGCTTAGACATATTTCGATCCGCGGAATCTAACTAAAAACATATTTTAAAACATTATTAAACTGAAAGAAACACTTACACATATACAAATTTATTTTATATTCACTATTTTACATTTTGTAATTATCAAATGATGAATAAGAGTTTATTTTGAGATTTATATTCAAAATACTGCCTAATATGTAAAAGTCAATGCCATTTTACAATCACATTTTAGGTACATACATTATTTGAAATAATTGTTCAAGGTTTTAGTATTTATACACTAAATAGAAACTTATCATATAGATTTAATCTTTATTTTAACTACAGATGTAATAAAAAAATTTTCATAAGATATTTTAAATCTTTAAGTATGTGCAGACAGTGTAAGCATGTTATCCATGAATTTTAGGATTTAAAAAAATATCCCAATTTTCAGAAACTTTTTCCGCCATCTTTATAAATTGCAACTACTATTCGACTATTCCCTCAGAAAGTCCTTCGCTTGCCAATTGTGGGATTCATCCCTGATATCAAACACGCAACACTGGTCTATGCTTTGCTTTGCACGGACACACAGTGCGTATGAGCAATGGAAAAGTAATTAAATTTAACAGGCAGAAACGAGAACTGCACAGAGCCATGTGCCCTGTGCTCCATTCTCCGTCGATTTCCCGGCTAGTTAGACTCACAAAATAAAAAAAATGATATATTGGGAAAACTGTCATTATTAACGCATTGAGAGCGGCGCTGACAGCTGTTGCACCCCCTCAATAGGATGAAAGTGGGGCGGGTAGGTGCCATGTTGACACTTTGCGAGACCAAATGACATTTATTGAAATTTCATCATTAAGAGCCGAAGTGGGGAAGTCATTCCCCAACTGTTTGTGAACTTTGCTGCTCATCGAACTTATTTAAATTCGAATTGCGACACGTGCGGGGAGTTCGAGTGGATTGTCATATCACCATCAGGTTATCAAAGAAGCAGCTCACAAAAAAATCCTGGCAACCCTTGCCGCTGGAAATCACTTTTTTCGGCATCGCAAACAACAATTCAGTGAACTGAAAAATATCCCCAAGGAACGGAACCAACATTTTTCACATTTTTGCATAATTTTCAAGAAAAACTTTTCAAGTTATGCGAAGGTGACAGAAATCCTCATCATCCCCCTTATCGAAGAATGATATGTGAGTTTATAATTCGAATGTAATATGCTTTAGGCAAATTGATGAAGACGAGGGTTGGGCTTGGGATCGATATGATGCGAAAATAATATTTCGATTGGGAAACCTTAACTTAAAGAAATGAAATAGATGGAGACCCAAAGCGTGGAGGAAATAAATGGAATGTTCAATCCAGAAACCAAATTTGCATCTGATGTGTTCACTGAATGCTCTCAACTTAACTAATGCAAACTGTGAAATAAAAGGGGGCATATAGTACCTAAAATTTAGTAGTACATTTTCAATATATCGACCTTATTACTTTTTATAATCATAAAATGGATGGAATGAAATACAAATTAAATCAATTGACAATTGTTTTTAATAATTTCAAATATGTATTATCTAATGTTTGAACAAAAATTGCACTTGTAAATACAATGTCGTTTTTAAAATTCACAGATTTAACCGTATAACTCTAACCTTTCACTCTATAAAAAAAAAACAAATATGACTGGGAGAAGTGATTGCAAAACACCAATAAAAGTAGAATTACAATCAATTGCCCGCGTCGCACCCGGGAATCCCGCCCGAAAGTCCCCCGGACCACATCAAAAAACAACCCCTGCAAACATTCCCTTGGAAGGCTGTGGCTATATCCTCGTTCTTGGGATTTGACCAGCCTGGGGGCTCGTCGGCCTGGTGTCTAATCAAAAATGCAATGTTTGGCTTGGTTAAGCGGAAATCGGTAGATTGCGTTCGCACAGTTTTCGCTTGTTGATATTAACACATTCCTCCCACTCCGTTCCCCAGTCCATCAGCACCCCCAGATTGATGGGCGGTGCGAGGGATGGGGGCGGAGGTGGGTTAATGAAACGTCACAGATGATGACGACGTTGGCATAAGATTTCAATGATATGTCAAAACTGAGTGATGCTGATGATGGATGGGTGGTCATAATACAGTATCCTTCGTCCTTGGTGCACGCTGAGAAAATGTTTCCTGAAAGTAAAATAAATCGTTTTTAGGATTTTTTAAAAGTACATTAAAACAATCAATAGCAAATCAATAGTGCCCTCTTCTATATTAAAATGTTTAGTTTTATATGTATTTAGAATATTTATTTTTCAGATTGAAAGACAACTACATATAAATCTGATTTATTTTAATCTAATTAAATAAAATACCCCTGGAATTCTCTACATTTTAAAGTTATTTTAGAAAAATCCATATTATAAAGGTTTTAACCTTCGTTTTTTCACAGATTCTTATATTTTTCCGAGTGCCTGCGTCCACATTCCCCTTTCCTTTGCCTTCTCCCCTTTGCGCCTCATACATCACACGCTTCTACGCATAAATTTAGGAAATTTGGACCAACTTGAGCCGCATTTACATGGGATTTTCACGGCGGGCAGAAGGGAGAGGGCTGGCAGAAAGTGGTGGCTTAGATGGACCTCGACGGTGGGTGGTTTTCAGCAGGGGGATGGAGGGCGGGCGCCATCAGAAGACAAACAAACCCGGCATCCGCTTGGTGGCAATTTCCGTTTTGTCACTTAACGCACATCAAATGCAATTTTCCTGGGCAAATAACATAATCAACCCAAAAAGTAGAAGGAGTTTAATACCCAAAACTTGCCCAACCAAGCAGTGCAGGCAGTCAGGTGAAATTTTATCAGACCAAAATGCTTTCAATTTGTGTCTCTACTTTCGGCTTACTCTTTTTATTCTGCGCCTCCCATATTGAAATTTGATTTGTCGCTGGCAAAGTGCAGCGGGAATACACATTTTTGTGATGGATATTTGAGCAAAACTTGCCCGAAGTGTCGACAATTGAATTTGTGCTGCTTGTGCAATTTGCGAAATTTGATGTGGCACCATTAGACGCATCAACGTCGGCTCCTACTGGGGAAAGCGGAAAGGGGAGCGGATGCGAAACCATAATTTTTAATGGCATTTTTATATGGAGCGAAAGTGATTTTATTTAGAAGGTGTCAACTCGAATGCCGCCAGGAGCGATGAGGCGCAGACATCACGTTGACTTTATGGTTAAGGAGATAAATGTGTAGGGGAAAGAGGTAACAGGTTAGTAACTAAAAAAAACATAAATTCATTTTAAAATTACATTATTAAATTTGGAGCTAAAATAATTTCAAAAGACTCACGTTAAATAATTTAATTGAGAAATAAATTTATACGTGAGTGCCACAGAATATTACTGATTTGGTATATCATTGTATTATAATAACTAGTAATTTAGAAAAACAGATGAAGCTAACACATTTGGAAATTCACAGGCTAAGATTGACTTGATTTTAAATTCAATTAAGTATGTTACAATATGGTTTTATTTTTTATGATTTATGATATATTTTTTATAACTAAATTTAACAGAAACATGTGTATATCCTATCCTCCTATACATTTTTTCTAAAATATTTAATGGAAGAAATGACGAAACTAGTTTTGCAGTCATAAGTGCAATTCTTAGACCCAATCAAAGTGAAGCCTACCTTTAAGCTCAGTTTCTTTCATTTTTTATTTCCCCCATAGCAAAACTGAAACCGGAAAGGCCAAACTGGATAATGGGGCCAGGGAAAAGCAAAAGCTCTAGCTGGCAAAGGCTAAAAAGTAAACGCCTTTGGTTAGTGAAAAGTGAAAGAGCAGCGTAAACAAATACGACAGCCGCCGACTCGGGAGCAACTTACATCTGCTGATAAAGAAAGCAGCAGGCATCCTTTGGTCCACATGCAGTTCATAAATCGTCGAGTGGGTGGTTCGTTTGGATGGCTCAAACGGGGTGGTGGAGCTGCCGACGTCTTTTAATGAAAGATGGCAACAACAACATGGACGATAAAAGGTTGTCATTAAAATTGCAGCGGTTGCTTCATTAGAGATGGCGCCTCGCCTTTGTTGTGGCGCAAAATGTGGGGAGTTGGAGGATTCGTATTTCGAACTAGGTTGCCGTTTTGGGTAAATACTGCCGAGCACCGTAATGAACTCGCCAGTCATTGAATCAAGATGAAAGTGGAATTTGTGATGGAAAAAACAAAAAATGACGACGGAAGGGCATTTTCCTTAAGAGATCAACAGCAAAAGTATAGATGACAATTTTTTAAAAATGTAAGAGCTGAATTTTTGAATCCATTCGAGAAGTTGCCGGACTGAT
The DNA here is from genome assembly GCF_014743375.2 of Drosophila subpulchrella. Taxonomy (NCBI): domain Eukaryota; kingdom Metazoa; phylum Arthropoda; class Insecta; order Diptera; family Drosophilidae; genus Drosophila; species Drosophila subpulchrella. The sequence goes on along the minus strand of NC_050612.1, from coordinate 5,766,867 downwards.
GGTAAAGCTTATGTTTTCAGAGGAAGCCAGATGGGTGAAAACTGATTGGGTGGGTGCGCTGCCAGATGGCTCAAAAATGTTTTTATGATGTATAGGTTTTAAGATATAAAGTCGGTTTCAATACCAAAGTACTCAGCCAAACAAAATAAATATCTCCTATTTAAATACTATTTTTGCGCATATTTCTGACTATTGTTTTACGATTTTTAAAAAATAATGTTAAGGTAAAACATTGTAGAGTGGAGTTCCACCAACATGTACGTTATTTTGGTACTTTAATAAAATGTCTAACAAAATGACAATTCAAACGGTTTAAGAATGTTTCTGTAAAAAGTAAGAATAACAATGAAAATGTGCATCATATGAGAAGTACATTAGGAACAGAATCACATAAATCAGTGATACAAAAAGGTTTCTAAAGGTCTAAAGTCATCCTTCCACATAATTTATGAGCGTTTTCATTTCGATTTCTTAATTACCTTCCAACGATTTGATTTATTTTTCTTGATCAACAGCATTTTAAACTAAAACAAGCGCTTCGAGGGCTCCGCAGGAGGTGCTTCCCCGTCCACCGGACGTGCCAGTTCGATCGAGTTGATCCTGACCATGGTGTGCGGGGATCGCTGGAAGTTGATCCGCATGTACTGCTTCCTGCGCTTCTTGCGGAAGTGGGTCTTCGTGTGGCTGAGCGTCTTCTCCACCACGGTGGCCTTCACGGAGACGAGTCCGGGCTCCAGAATGGGCCTGCCCACGAGGGTGAAGTCTCGGGCACCGGCCAGAAGGACCTTGTCCAGGCTGATCTCATCGCCTATCGTTGGGGGCCAGTATCCCTCCACCAGGATGACATCGCCAGGGGTTACTTTGAATTGCTTGCCGCACAGATGGACCACCGCAAAAAGGCGTCCCTGCTCGGACTTCTGAACCTGGCGGTTGATTCGCTCGCAGATGCTCTGGCACTCCTTCTGCTGATCCTTGGCTATTGCGGATATATCCACCGATTCCGTCGCCGGCTTGTTTTGCTGCCCAAAAGCCGGTGAAATGCTCAGCGAGCGCATGGCACCTACAAAAGATTGAGACCCTTGTTATGTCACATTGTTTACATCGACTTTACTGCACATCCACTCACCTGCCAGCGATAAACTGCGATTGGGCACCTGCCGCAGCACCTGGCGCACACTTTGCGCTAAGAATGACATCGCTTTGTGCTGTTTTTAACTCAAAAAGTACATAAATAATTCAGATCAGACAGAAGTTGGCGAAGCGACGAAAAGTAAAATGTCCTAACGCGTCGCCAAACAGCTGTGCTAACATATGTGAGTTAACATCTCTGTTACACACAGCTCTAGCTTTTGCGCTCATATCTAGCTATTTTCTTAAAAGAAGCATCACTGTACACGCTGCAACAGCGCGCTAACGAAGAATTTGAATCAAAATACAGAAGATATAATCGTACATTGGTTTTATAACAATAACTCATATTTGTACTTACCTTAACAATATTACCAAATTCGGATATTTCCGAGAATATTCAAAAAGTGTATTTAGATTCACGGATTTTAAACATGCTGGTTGTTTGACCAATATTTTGCCAATCCATTTTTGATGGGATTTTCTTAGCTAATTCTGAGTACCGCGGTGAAAAAAGGGCTCGACCAAAAACGTATCTTTACTGGAAAGATTCAATTAATTGAAAAGAAGGGCTGTTTATCTAAATCAAAGAAAATCGCCTCTTACCGAGGTAAAAAACTAGTGATGCTAGTATCTTCAACGAGTTCTGCTATCAACTTTTAAGACGAAAATGTATTATAGGCACGCCGCAACACAACGTAGCTGTATGATTTTGATGAAGTTTTGAAAATGCTTTTTCGAATCGCACCGGAAGTGTGCGCGAGGATACTACTATTAATAGCAACAATATTTAAAATCTGCTACGATATTCCGATCAAAACAAGTATTGTAACGAAAATTTAAGAAAATCACAATACCTTTCGACCTGTAATAAGTCGATTGGTTCAGGAGAAATTGAGGTGAATGTAGGAGTTAAACTTAGAATATTTAAGCTGAGCAAGCCGGAGAAGCGAAGATATGAGATATTCATTCAGACAGGCGTAGTGAAAATTGAATGGAGACCATTGTTGGCCAATAGTGAAATCACAAGAATCACAAGTTATACCCCCTTCCCATACAGTCCATTCGTTAGAAACGGTTGGGATTTTTGACAAATGTGAAACTCCGATTCCCACAGGGCACATCCACCATCTACCATCCGACAACAGCTGTCAGTTCAGCTGTGCCTAATAAAAACACAAGCAAAAATTGTTAAAGTGGATTTTGCCAGACCAAAATGAACAATTTACCAATTATTTTGGCTGTTGTACAACAGCAAAATCTTAAGTTGAACCAGCTTTTATTGGCAACCAATTCAGAGGAGTGGAATGACGACGAATTGGATCTGTACAAGAGCATTTTTTCTGCAAAAGAGCAAATGCCACGAAGTGTGTGGATGCTGGTATATGCTCTTAAAATGTATTAAAAATACGATTAAAGAGTGCGAATTATATTAAACAGAAGCGATACGGGACATTTTGGGAGAAGGATATACCGGAAAACAACGTCGAGTTCTTCAAAGAGAGCTTTCGTATGGAGAAGAGGACCTTTTCGTTTTGTCTGCAGATTTTTGCCAACCTGCAGAAAAAATAAGAGCAGCTATTTCCAAATATTGTCTAAATGGTAACAAATAAAGTTCATAAAATAAAAATCTGTTTGATTTTTTATTTAATTATAATATCACATTTCATTTTGGTCTATTTATTATAAATTATAAATTTATTAGGAATTCGTTGATTTTCTTAACAGCTCCAACAAATCAGATTGGAATTTTGCCTGGCTGTCTGCCATCATCGACAATATTTCTGTCTGCGCTCTCTGCTCCTCCAGTCTTTCTCGAGCTATCTCCACAAGCTCCGACTTATGGTTCACCTTTGCGCGCTTAGCAGGGGGCGCAGTGCTGCCTGAGCGTTGACTGCCGCTGCAGGTAGAGGCTTCCCTGTCATCTGGGTCCAAGAGCTCCACAAAGTATTCCCTAGTATCTGCAATAAATACATTTTTTTAGATAATTTTAAACCAAAAATATAAGTGTGGGGACATACTCTCGTTCTCCAAGGTGTTCTGCTCCATGTTGTGGATGCGGTATGCGCCTAAAAACGAGTGGACCAACTCATAATGCTGCCACGAGGAGCGCCACCGCTTGGCCCCATTTAATTTTTTTCCTGCCTGCAAGGAAAAGTATAGTTGAGGGGATGGTAGATGGTGGATGGATCTGTGTGGGAAGACCCTATTAGACCCGTTTGTACCCTTTTAAGTATTTATAACACTTTCCTCGCATACTTTTCTTTGACTGTATCCAATTCTTAAGCCACAATTTTGGGAGGGAGATGCGCCTTCAAATGGTTTTTTCTTAAGATAAATAATGTACGTTTTGGTGCAACAAGTCCCAAGTCTTGCCAAGATATGTCCTTCTATGCAAGAAAATTTCCGCATTTCCTTAAAAAAGAGCATAGCAATACATATTTCTGAGCCGTTGGGAAGCTCCTTGGTCCTGCACCAACAACAATTTCCATATACATTTCCTTCTCAAAAAAATCCCGAAACGCCATGTACAAAAATAACTTAAGATAGTAAAAAAAATAATGTGCGTCAAATTAGCGTCGGCCTGTTAGCAACGAAAACGGGAACGGTGGAATATGGAACATGGGGGCTCTTTTTATTTTTAAATATCCTCGCTATTTGGGGACCAAATCGAAAAATCTAAAATGCTAAATTGTTAAGAAAGAAAAGATCTATCGATCTAGGTAGGTTTGGGACACATCCGCATTTGAAAAATCGTGTCCCCACAATTTTGTTAACTGCTCCCCTCACAGAGGTTGTGCCAATATGCACGATAAACCAAGCTATTAAGGGTTAATTCAAGCTCCTTGTCTGAAAGTTTCATCAAAATCAAACCCACAGTTTTCGAGAAAATAGCCTAACAGTGACGCAACCTCGGATTTTCTCCATACAAAAAAGGGGGCCAAAAATGAAATTACCTACTGCTCCACTCCTAGAGGTTGTGCCAACATGCACGGTATATGGGTAGATAGGGGATAATCTAAGGAGTCAGCCAGTGGTTTGGTAGAATTTAACATTTTATTGATTTTAGAAAAATATAAAAATTCCCTAGTAGCTATTGTGGAGTTGCCATACTGCCGAATAGAGTCCCCGTTACTTTGAATGAGAAGCTCGTGCAGAGAAGTAAAGTGAAAGGAAAACGGGAAGTACATAAAAGATGGCACGCCAAATTTCTATGATAAAATGCGTAAGTTTATTTTTGATTTTACTTATTAATTATATTAACAATAAAAATTTATTTTTCAGACAATCACCAATTTTTATCTGGGGGATTCCCAGAAGGAGCGCTCCGCCGACAGAGAGGAGTCGGCAAGTCGGCGCCGACGTCGTCCTGAAGACCAGGAGCGGGATGGCGAAGAGTTGCCACGTCGGCGGGAGCAGGAGCGCTCCGCCGATGGAGGGGAGCCGGCAAGTCGGCGCCGACGTGGTCCTGGAGACCAGGAGCGGGATGGCGAGGAGTTGCAATGTCGGCGGCAGCAGGAGCGCTCAGCCGATGGAGGGGAGCCGGCAAGTCGGCGCCGACGTCGTCCTGGTGACGAGGATCGGAATGGCGATGGCGAGGAGTCACAACGCCGGCGCCGACGACGCAATCGCCAATCCGCTGGCTCGATTTCGATGAATTATACATTAAAATAATCAGGAAATAAATACCAATTAGGGGGTGCATACATATCACAATGACCCATTTTTCGCTGCAGCGAGTTGTAGTGTCTTTTTCCCGTCTCTTTCCCACACATGAATTTCTTATGGAGGAAAGTCACTGAAGCGGAATTCGGTCGGTGATGCGAAAACCCATCTGTGTTTGCTTATGCCAATCAGCTGTTCGCTTCAGCGATTCTCTATGCTAACAAGAACTGCTGCTACAATTTTAAGCGGCTGTGTGCAGAGGGTATAAGGTGTCTTGACTTGTCTTAGGCCTAGTATTCAACCCACCAAAAAGTCGTCCAATACCAAAAAACTTTATATAAAAAAACGTCACAAAAGTTTTGCAATATTTGAATCTTACCTATGGAGCCCTTTTAAATTGTTCGAACTCACAGAGATAATGCGAGAGCGAGATGACCAGCCGTTTGCAATTGAATTCAATAAATGTCGTCTGATATAAGCTTACTTAGAACCCGAATTTCCGATGAAAGTCAAGTACCAAATGACGCAATTCACCTTTTCTCAAGCAATCACGACACAGATCGGTACAACAGGGAGAAGCTCAACTCGGTTCCCACTGATCAGTTTAACTCGGAGGCTATAGATTCAGTTAAATCTGCACAACTTAGCTTAGAGAAGAGCAACAGATGCCTGGAACAAGCTAGGGCATTAAAAACATCTGAAACACAAGGTTTGTGTATCTCACTGATTTTAAAAACCACTGCAAAATATATGATTACGGTCAATGTAGATACATCAGATGGTCTCGTTAATGGAGCCACAGGTGTTCTTAGGGAGATAGGCTTCAGTACGTCCAACACTTCGAATATTTTTTGGATACAATTTTTAGATGAAAGCATAGGAGTTAGACCACGATCAAAGTGCATTCACCATTAAGAGCCTTCATGGACCCCAGTTGTTAAAATTATTAAGAGAGCTGCACTGTATGGTATGTAGCCTGTAGCAGAGCCACAAGTGCACCAGGTCTCTTTATCATTGGATCGTTCCTCCCTCCAAGATCCGCTCAGGACTCAGCTTTAGAATCATCTAATGCTCTCGTATTCATTCGAAGCGAACTTTTTGAGAATGTTAGTCTTTGTTCAAGTGGTCGCTTTTTTGCTAATTCTACAAATTTAGGCTCTCCAGTGTTCGAGTTTGCCATCTTTAAGTACCGTTTTTTGGGGATTATTGTTGTATATCAAAGTCCGACCTGTACGTTGACAAAGTTTGAAACAGAGTTTAAGGATTTATTTCAGCGGCACACGCTTTTAAATAGTAATTGTTTGGTGTTTAGTGTTTGGAGATTTTCACTTATGCCTTCACTCCATCTCTGGCTGCTGTAGGAGAATTTTCGATTTTTTAGCAGATGCAAAAGGTTTTAGTTCATTGCTAGATTTGGATTCATCTACAATCTGACTTGGTGTTTTCAAATATTTTCGATAATAGCGCAACAACGCGCACATTTGAGACCACGTATGTATAGCTACCACAGTGATATATTAGTTAGCATATGGGAAGCAGACTAAGTAGTGTAAATATGTATATACTTAAATATTATATTATTAACATATATTCCAAAAATTTAGTAATAGAATTTAAATGATTTATTTATTAACAAAAAAATAAAAGAGCAAAAACAAAACAAATTATTAGTATATTTAAGGTAATATTATAATTTATTAAAAAAAAAAAATATTAACTAATACTAAGGTAAAATATATATTTCTAAAAAATCATAAACGATTAATTAGTAAGCGTACTGCTAAGAATTTAATTGTTTTTTACATTTCTTATTAAAAAAACAAAAACTAAAAAAAATATTTTGTCAATAAATTAAATTTACTTTATAAAAAGATAATAGGTATTTGTGTAGCGAATTGTTGAAAAAAAAACCAAAAACAAAACGTATAAGTAGGCTGTAGTAACGAAAAATAAGTAATACATGTTTTAATTTATTTGGTATCGTACATAATTATGCCTACCGTATGGAACGAATAAACACAATTTTTGGGGAACATGGAGTTTTCAAAATTGTTCAAAGTTAGGCATCTCAAGTCGACTCGTAGGTCCCCAAATTGTATTTAGGTTTGAGAAACCCCGTTGCAAAGCAATGGCCTCGTGGTGTTCCCTGGGTACCGATTTTAACATAATAATCGGGGCTAATTCGAGCGGCGAAAAACATACATGAAGGCATATTTATTTAAGTTTGTTATTTGAGTTACGGGTATCTAATCGTCGTCTATAGTGTTCTCTCTTGTTATTATTATTATTTTGAATCAACATCATTATTATGCGATTATTATGCTTATTAATTATAACAATGTTATTTTATTAATAATGAGTTTGTTATTATTATTGTTATTCTTGTTATTATGGATATCATTGTTAGTATTGATATTATTATTTTGAACCAATGTAAAATTGATATCATTAGGAAATGTTATTACTATGCCCTTTTTAATATTATGAAAAATATATAATTATTATTATTAATGAAGATTGTTATTATTCGAGCGTACATTCTAACACTTTAATATTTTTTGCATTTTTTTGTCCGCCGTATACATTAACATTTTTGAGGTGTCGCACACATACTTTGACAATTTTCGCCTACGAAGACTGCATCTGGGCCAAAAGTTATTTCTTCTTTCGGCCAGCTATATATGACGGAAGAAAGGTGGCGCAAGCCAAACGACTCCTTGGCCAAGTGGAAAGAGATATATGGCGTCAAGTCGGCGAAGCATTTGAGGATAACGTTGGTGCATCCGCCCTTACACGCCCTTACACTACTCCAGAACAACTAATAAAAAAATTTTTATTAATGTTGTTAAACACAATGCAATTGTTGAATCTAAATTGGTTATAGAACCAACGGAATGTAACAACCCTGACGAAAAGTTGGAGAACGAAATGACCTAAGAAACTTTTTGGGCTACGCAACTTAATAAAAATTAAACAAAGATAATTTCCTAAGTATACTAAAACTCTGTCCTCAATGGACGAAAGAAAATCCAAAAATGAGCAGATCAGACGAAAAATTTGATTCCTTTAGAGCTATCCCACGACAGACCCACTCGCGTTGGAAAAGCAAAATGATCGTTTTGTCGTCGAGGCCCAAAACGATAAGGGTCTATCGATTTTCCTAAATTTCGACTATCGATGTGCGGCCAACGTTGCCACCCTTCTTGGAGCTGCTACTAAGCCTGCCACTTCTAAGAGGTGAGTATGGTACCATTTGATATATTTTCTTATAGCAGTAACATTTTTTGTTATAAAAGAGCTTCAAATAACAGAGCTATATAGAACGGTTTTCTAAGAAAATTATTAGTTATCAGTTCCCAAAAATCCTCAATTTAAACCTTTTCAAAAACGAAAACCATTTTCAAACTAAAACTTCATCGTGTTTACAGATATTTTTTACGAAATCAAAGTTCACCCATAAAATTCTAAATAGGCCTGTCTCACAGTTGGTGCACTTCATAAAGTTGTCAACCGAAATTATTGACTGACTAAAATTAAAATAGTCAATTTATCAAAATGATCCGAGATTTCACAAAAACTTTTAAGTGTAAAGTCGAAATCATACGAATAGGGACTATAAGCAATGTGTTTCATAGCACAACGTTGACTTGGAGCCTAGGCATACTTATCATAATAATTAAATAATTTTGCTGAGAGTTACCCAGTAATCACGAAAAAATAAAAGAAAATTGGTAAGTGTAATAAATCTTAAAATGCTTATAACTATTTTTCTACTTTTAAGTACGCACTGTAAACCCATTCTACGTGATCTATACATAAGATTCATGGCTAAGAATCAAAATTCTGCAACAACCACCGCAGCTTGTATTTCAACATCTAAAAGTACTTATTGAACCGATAAATCAGCATTTGGGGATCACCCGACTTAGTAAGCCCGCGTTCGTATACTATATCTAATTAAAAATTTGGAACTTTTTTATACGGGCAATATCCCTTGAGGCCCATTCATATTTCACTTACATGTCCCTAACATAATTGTAGGTAAGGGCACAGAGAATAAACATAACAAGAAAGAAAGCTGACTTCGGCACGCCGATGCTTCTATACCCTTGCAGGTCGTTCCCGTGGGAGCATTTGCTGGGTTCTGAGCCGTTAGGAAGCTCCTTGGGCCTGCACCAGCAACAATTTCCTTATATATTTCCTTCTCAAAAAAATCTCAAACGCCAAGTACAAAAATCACCTAAGATCGTAAAAAAATACTGAATAAAACACTGGAATACTGAATCGATTTGCGTGTGCATTTGCATTTTTCGCTGCAGCGAGTTGAAGTGTCTTTTTCCCGTCTCTTTCCCACACGTGAATTTCTTATGGAGGAAAGTCACTAAAGCGGAATTCGGTCAGTGATGCGAAAACCCATCTGTGTTTGCTTATGCCAATCAGCTGTTCGCTTCAGCGATTCTCTATGCTAAAGCCTAGTACTCAGGTCGGCTAAGAGTTTCACTTCACCCGCAATGCATGTAGCATGGTCTTACTGTCAAGCGGCTGGGTTTGTTGCCAAACGGAAAACAAATTCATTGGAAAAATTTAAAAAGGAGAAGTCTGCTGGTAAACAAAGAAAGTAAAATATAAATAAATGGAATGTTCAACGAATGTTTTTATGTAATTAGTAGTTTAAAGCTTCCTTAACGTCCCACGAATGCTTCGCCATCTTTCCCGCGCCACCGCAGTCCAGCTCCGAGTCCCAATGGGCATATTGGACCTTGAGGAAGTGGGAGCCGGATGGGAACGGAGTTGATCCGCTGATGCTGCAGGAAGTCGCCCAGCATCCTGGCCATGGCTTCTTCAACTGTTCCTTAGCGGGCGCCCTATTTTCCTCCTCCCTATAGAAGCCACCGCGTCCTCCAGCTCCGCTTAAGCTGCCAAGTAGCTGGTGGTTACGGTGTACGGAGTCCTAATGAAGAGGACTTCGGAGATCATATTACTGGTGGCTCTGCTAAAAAGATCCTTGTATTAGTACAACGCAACCAAATTATTTTGGCCAGATCTTACTTTCTTTGCGAGGACACGCTCGGGAGGATGTCCATGTAGAGAGCGAAGTCCCAATCGGCATATTCCTTCCCACTGGGATTTATAGAGGATCTCCTCCAGCACGTCAACTATTCTGCAGATTTGCCCCTGTTGTCGTATTGCTTCCTGTCGGTCAAGTCCCACAATAATGGGCAACAGTTTGGATTAGGCGTCCTTTTTCATCTGCACTGACCTCCTTTAACCGTTTTTGGGGTTTTTCTTCCATTAAAATTTTTTAAATTCCCCACCGCTTCTGCACGAACACCGCCAAAGATTAAATTTCTTATTCTTTGGGCCGCGGGTAACGGCGTTCATCGAAAATTCACTCCCGAAATCTGGTATTTTTCTGGTATTTCCTTAGCTCATCTGAGTACCGCGCTGGAAAACAGACCCGACGAAAAGGTTTAGCCGCCTGTTTGCCTCTCGCTCACTCCCATGGTTAGCTCGCGGTTTTCGTCGATGTGAGTACTAGGCTTAACAAGAATTGCTGCTACAATTTTAAGCGGCTGTGTGCAGAGGGTATAAGGTGCAAAAAATGTTGTCTTGACTTGTCTTAGGCCTAGTATTCAACCCACCAAAAAGTCGTTCAATACCAAAAACTTTATATAAAAACAAGGAAGAACGCTATAGTCGAGTACCCCGACTATCAGATACCCGTTACTCAGCTAAAGGGACCCAATGGAAATGGAGATATGCAAGCAGCAAAGCAATATTGAAATGCGCCACCTACCGGCGGTAGACAGATTTAAGCGTTATGGGCGTGGCACATTTTTTTGAATCAATCGATAGGTATTGACGAGACAAATACATTTCAGTTAAAATTTTGTATCTAGCATGAAAATTGTGGGCGCCACAGGTTTGGGCGGTTTGTGGGCGTTAGAGTGGGCGTGGCATATTCGCGTAACAAACATGCGCTGCGCTCAAGCCTACGGAATCTAAATCTGAGATCCCAATTCTCTATCTTTGACAGTTTCCGAGATATCCACATTCATATTTACGATTTTTTGAAGTTTGTGGGCGGTTTGTGGGTTGTAAAGTAGGCGTGGCAAACTTTTTTTGTGTCATTCGATAGGTATTGATGAGAACAACACATTTCAGTTAAAATTTTTATTCTAGCATCAAAACTATAGGAGCCACAGTTTTGGGCGGTTTGTGGGCGTTAGAGTGGGCGTGGCACTCTACTGAAGCAAACTTGCGCTGCGTGAGAAGCTCAGGAATCTGCACGCCAAATTTCAATGTCCTAGCTTCTGTAAACTTATCGGTTTTTATTTAAAAATTTTAAATTTGGTTGCGCTTTTTGTTCTTGATCGGCTTCGCTTATTAGTAGTGTGCCCGTTCATTATTATTTACAATATCTCTTAAAACTAAATCGACTAATACTAGATTGCACTAAATATACTAAATAACATTATGCACTGGAATTACACAGCTTACATTCGGCCAATCCTGACTCTAGATCGACCTCGATCTTTACATATTTACTAACTACATAGTCAACTATAAGAATTAACGGTTTTCGTACACGTTTGCACCCAAGGTTTAAGTCTGGCGGCTTCAAGAATGCCCTTGTAAGGAAGCTGGGTGAGCTGGCACTCTTCTATGTCGGTGACTTCATATCTATCATTCGGGAATACACGGTTGATTTTATAAGGACCACGATATTTCGGCGAGAATTTCTTACAAGATCCTGGAGTAACATCAACATTTCGGATAGCTACAAAATCGTTAACCTTATAACGGGGGGGTGCCTTATGTTTCAATGCATATCGAAACTCATTTTGCTCTTGTGACCGTTTAATATTTTCACTAGCTTTTATCCTTTCGGAGGTAACATCACGCGGGTTAGAAAGGCTAAACTTCTCCTCAAGATACTCGGATAATTCGTCTACAATGGTTGCTACCAAAAAGCAAAATACTAGGAGTCTTTCCGGTGCTCTTCTGAACGGAATTATTGATTGCAATCGGATTGATTCAACGGTTCGGATAATTTACCTAACATCGGGGTTAACACTCGGTTTATGCGTTCTACCTGACCATTCGCCTGGGTGGCAGCGGTAGCAACTTTAATGTGCTCTATATTTCGCTCACTTAGGAAACTAGAAAACTCAAATGATGTAAAACAAGTGCCACGATCCGAAATAATTCGTCGTGGTCGGCTTAATACTCAACATATTTCAAAAGACTGGAATTAACTTCTTTGGTACTGGTAGAATTAACCGGGTACAATTTCACGAACTTGGTAAAAGCATCGATAGCAACTAACAGGTGTTTTCTTTTCGAATTGATGCACGGCAACGGACCCAAATGGTCAATGTGAACGGTATCAAACGGAATTGGGGCTTTCGGAATGCTATGAAGGGTACGGTCATGGACACTTTTAGGTACTGAATGCAGAATACACGGCAAACAATTGCGGATAAAGGATTCAACTTTGCGGAAACCAATACTTATCTTTCAGGTCATCAACACACTTATCAACACCAAGATGACCCAACTTTTCATGACATAATGTGATCAACTGTTCTTGTATTTGAGTTGGAGCATACAAACATAACCTTCCGGCATCATTCTTTCTATAAACTATTCCATCAATAAGTTCAAAACAACCAACGGCTTCTCTTTCTAATTTATCACGGAGTTTGACAATTTCCGGATCTCTAATCTGCTCGGTCTGTAAGAGTAAATCTATATCCCCAGGGGTAGCTCCAACTACATTTACTACGGTATCCATATTTACATCGCACGGAAGAGACGGTTTATACGCTTCACACAGATTTACGGAACTTTCGGGAATAGCTTCGCGAGACGACCAACGAGAATGAAGGGACTTACAATTCAGAGGTTCAGGGTAATCACGAATGGCCTTTAGGTGTGTCTCGTTTGGAAGAATACCATTCGTACAGACATTGTATCCTAAATAATCAATGCGGTTCTTTAGGAATACACTTTTCTTCTAATTAATTTCAAGACGGTTTTCATTAAGACGGTCTAGTAATTTGGAAAGTAAAACAAGATGTTCTTCTACCGTACAAGTCGCCAGGATGATGTCATCCATATAAACATAAACCTGACGATTACGTATCATTTCATGGAGTACGTTGGAAATAAATCGTTGAAAAACGGCAGGGCCATTTTTTAGGCCGAAAGGCATACGCAAGTATTCATAGTGTCCGTCAGGTGTTATAAATGCGGTGTATTTCACGGACTCGGGGTCCATACCGATTTGGTGGAATCCACTCTTTAAATCTACAACTGAAAAAACCTTTTTACTTTCGAGATATTCTAAGCAATCTTCGATCAATGGGGACGGAAAGTTACCTCTAATTGTTAATTTATTTAACGCTCGGTAATCGATGCACATGCGGATTTCTCCATTCTTTTTCTTGACAAGGACTATGGGAGATGCATAAGGGGACTGACTAGGTCTAATAATATTACTGGCTAACAACTCGGCAACTGTTTTATTAACAACGTCTCTCTCTAAGTATGATAATCTTCTCGGTGCACTATGAAACGGTGTAGAATCAGTTAATCGTATGCTCATTAAACATTTAGGTGACCCGTACGCGCTAGTTATATTATCCGAGTAATGCTTTATGATACTACTACATTTCTCAGCTGAAGAAACACCAAAATCGCGGCCTATATCTACGTTATCAAGGTCAATAGACATAGCTCCACAAATGCTTTTCATATCAGAAAGCCAATCGGCGAGAGAATCATCAGGAACCAAGGGTGCATTCGGGTTTACAGAATCAATACTTAGTTTAAAGGGTTGCGTTTTATCTAAAATTAATCTATTATTTATATCGCTTAGCAAGGATGCACAGAATGATTCATTAACGAAAGCAATACGATTATTTATTGAAATTAAATTTGATTCATTTCTTTCATGATTTCTTTTCACAAAAAGTTTAATATTGAGTAATTTAAGGGCGTCTCTGCCAAGGAGAAGCGCTGTAGGTAAGATGAGATCGGGAATAACGTATACTTCTAAATCGTGATACTTTTTCTCGAACAAAATTGAACAGGGTACTTTTCCGTACGTGGGTATTGATGTGCCACCAATTCCGCGAAAGGGACTTTTCTTTAGCTGATGATCTTCATTTAAATATGGATAGTATGACTTTCCCAAAAAGCTTATTGGGCTTCCGGTATCTAACAAAGCGAAAACATCTTTAATATCGGTGCATCCTGCTAAACTACTTAATCTTAAACTTACTACCTGAATAAACGGCTTTTCATCCATGGATTCTTCAGCTTCTGGCAAGGTAAAGCCCACGGTGCGCTTGGGACACTGACGGTGCATATGGCCCACTTCGAAACAGATGAAGCATCCGTTGCCGGTCTTTTCGGCTTCTTGCAATCTTTGGCGGTGTGCCCCATTTGTCGGCAGTTGTAGCATCTAGTGTCTTTCGGAATTACGGCTCCTGGGCGAGGGATCATGGTGACGGCTTTACGAATGGACTCCAGACGTACAGACTGGAATCGCATTAACTTTTGAAGTAGCTCATCCAACGTGATACAATAGTAGAGTGGAGCAGCGCGTCCACTGTGGTCCTCTAGTCCATCGACGATGTACTTCACGACGTCTACTTCATCAAAGTTGCCTTGCTGGGCGATATTGCGCATTGTGATGAAATACTGCATCAAGGTCTCGGACTTCCCAATTGTGCGTTTTTGCAGTTGTTTCGAAATTTCCTGGTTTGACATTCTGTTTCCAAAAACTTGGGTGAGCGTGGCGCTCATTTCTGGCCAGGAAGACACCTTTTCGTGCAGCATGTATTGCCTAGCTGATCCTCGGAGAAGACGGGTGCCAATAGATAGGCATTGTCTAACGCTTAGTTTATGAACCTCGGCAGCTTTTTCCAATTCACGGATCCAAACCTGGACCGACAGGTTGTCGTCTCCTGAAAACTCCGGGATCATGGCCTCCACATCCTTCAGATCGACTTGATGTATGGAAGCATTCGGTGTAGTCATGCCTTCCAATTCGGCGACTATCAATTTGAGTTCGGCTAGCTTCTTTCTAGCGGTGTACAGATCCATCATCTGATTGATTTCCGACGTTTCGCGAGCCATTGAGCGAATGTTCTGCTCAATCGGTTCTTGCCTCGACATGTTCATAACGGTTTGCTGCGAACTTCCAGAAGGTTCCAATAACGGCGCCACAGCGTCGGCCATTTGCAATTTCTCACGGTCTTCGATCATCGTTAGCATGAGGCTTGCAAGCTTCGGTGTGCTCGGGGAATCCTGCTCCTCATCTTGACCCTGGATCTCTGTGTCCTCGGCGTCCTCGATGTTAGCCTCCAGATCCCTTGCACGGTTTAACGCAGCACGGAGTTGGTAAATTGTTGCATCAGCCTCGAACATGATGCCCTTCTCGGAAAGGAGCTCCAGCAGTTCGTCTTTGGACATCTTAACAACCTCACTGTATGATAACATTGCGCAACATTTGGGCAAACCCCACACCTGATTTGTAAACTTATCGGTTTTTATTTAAAAATTTTAAATTTGGTTGCGCTTTTTGTTCTTCTTGATCGGCGTCGCTTATTAGTAGTGTGCCCGTTCATTATTATTTACAATATCTCTTAAAACTAAATCGATTAATACTAGATTGCACTAAATATACTAAATAACATTATGCACTGGAATTACACAGCTTACACTTCTATAGTTTCCGAGATCTCAGCGTTCATCCGGACGGACAGACAGACGGACAGACGGACATGGCTAGATCGACTCGGCAAATGATCCTGATCAAGAATATATCTACTTTATGGGGTCGGAAACGCTTCCTTCTGCCTGTTACATACTTTCCGACGAATCTAGTATACCCTTTTACTCTACGAGTAACGGGTATAAAAACGTCACAAAAATTTTGCAATATTTGAATCTTACCTATTGAGCCCTTTTAAGTTGTTCGAACTCACAGAGATAATGAAAGAGCGAGATGACCAGCCGTTTGCAATTGAATTCAATATATGTCGTCTGATATAAGCTTACTTAGAACCCGAATTTCCGATGAAAGTCAAGTACCAAATGACGCAATTCACCTTTTCTCAAGCAATCACGACACAGATCGGTACAACAGGGAGAAGCTCTACTCGGTTCCCACTGATCAGTTTAACTCGGAAGCTATAGACTCAATTAAATCTGCACAACTTAGCTTAGAGAAGGGGAACAGATGCCTGGAACAAGCCAGGGCATTAAAAACATCTGAAACACAAGGTTTGTGTATCTCACTGATTTTAAAAACCACCGCAAAATATATGATTACGGTCAATGTAGATACATCAGATGGTCTCGTTAATGGAGCCACAGGTGTTCTTAGGGAGATAGGCTTCAGTACGTCCAACACTTCGAATATTTTTTGGATACAATTTTTAGATGAAAGCATAGGAGTTAGACCACGATCAAAGTGCATTCACCATTAAGAGCCTTCATGGACCCCAGTTGTTAAAATTATTAAGAGCTTTCAGATTAATTCTGGCCAGGCCACTGCCATTGAGCGAAAGCAGTTTTCAGTGGTACCTGCAGAAGGCATTACTATTCACAAAAGTTAAGGAGCTACGTACAGCAAAGTGGTGGTTCACACTAGTCCACAGCATGCAGAGAGCTGCACTGTATGGTATGTAGCCTGTAGCAGAGCCACAAGTGCACCAGGTCTCTTTATCATTGGATCGTTCCTCCCTCCAAGATCCGCTCAGGACTCAGCTTTAGAATCATCTAATGCTCTCGTATTCATTCGAAGCGAACTTTTTGAGAATGTTAGTCTTTGTTCAAGTGGTCGCTTTTTTGCTAAATCTACAAATTTAGGCTCTCTAGTGTTCGAGTTTGCCATCTTTAAGTACCGTTCTTTGGGGATTATTGTTGTATATCAAAGTCCGACCTGTACGTTGACAAAGTTTGAAACAGAGTTTAAGGATTTATTTCAGCGGCACACGTTTTTAAATAGTAATTGTTTAGTGTTTAGTGTTTGGAGATTTTCACTTATGCCTTCACTCCATCTCTGGCTGCTGTAGGAGATTTTTCGATTTTTTAGCAGATGCAAAAGGTTTTAGTTCATTGCTAGATTTGGATTCGTCTACAATCAATTGAAATATGCATATTGACTGGGTGTTTTCAAATATTTTCGATAATAGCGCAACAACGCGCACATTTGAGACCACGTATGTATAGCTACCACAGTGGTATATTAGTTAGCATATGGGAAGCAGACTAAGTAGTGTAAATATGTATATACTTAAATATTATATTATTAACATATATTCAAAAAAAAATAAAACAAAAAAAATGTAGTAATAAAATTTATATGATTTATTTATTAAGAAAAAAAATAAAAAAGCAAAAACAAAACAAATTATTAGTATATTTAAGGTAATATTATAATTTATTAAAAAATATTATCTAATACTAAGGTAAAATATATATTTCTAAAAAAACATAAACAATTAAGTAGTTAGCGTACTGCTAAGAATTTAATTGAGTTTTTTACATTTCTTAATAAAAAAAAAAAACCCAAAAAAAATATTTTGTCAATAAATTAAATTTATTTTATAAAAACATAATAGGTATTTGTGTAGCGAATTGTTAAAAAAAAAACCAAAAACAAAACGTATAAGTAGGATGTAGTAACGAAAAATAAGTAATACATGTTTTAATTTATTTGGTACAAACAAAATTTTTGGGGAACATGGAGTTTTCAAAATTGTTCAAAGTTAGACATCTCAAGTCGACTCGTAGGTCCCCAAATTGTATTTAGGTTTGAGAAACCCCGTTGCAAAGCAATGGCCTCGTGGTGTTCCCTGGGTACCGATTTTAACATAATAATCGGGGCTAATTCGAGCGGCGAAAAACATACATGAAGGCATATTTATTTAAGTTTGTTATTTGAGTTACGGGTATCTAATCGTCGTCTATAGTGTTCTCTCTTGTTATTATTATTATTTTGAATCAACATCATTATTATGCGATTATTATGCTTATTAATTATAACAATGTTATTTTGTTATTAATGAGTTTGTTGTTATTATTGTTATTCTTGTTATTATGGATATCATTGTTAGTATTGATATTATTATTTTGAACCAATGTAAAATTGATATCATTAGGAAATGTTATTACTATGCCCTTTTTAATATTATGAAAAATATATAATTATTATTATTAATGAAGATTGTTATTATTCGAGCGTACATTCTAACACTTTAATATTTTTTGCATTTTTTTGTCCGCCGTATACATTAACATTTTTGAGGTG
Source organism: Drosophila subpulchrella (assembly GCF_014743375.2). Taxonomy (NCBI): domain Eukaryota; kingdom Metazoa; phylum Arthropoda; class Insecta; order Diptera; family Drosophilidae; genus Drosophila; species Drosophila subpulchrella. The sequence goes on along the minus strand of NC_050612.1, from coordinate 5,748,743 downwards.
TCGCACACATACTTTGACAATTTTCGCCTACGAAGACTGCATCTGGGCCAAAAGTTATTTCTTCTTTCGGCCAGCTATATGTGACGGAAGAAAGGTGGCGCAAGCCAAACGACTCCTTGGCCAAGTGGAAAGAGATATATGGCGTCAAGTCGGCGAAGCATTTGAGGATAACGTTGGTGCATCCGCCCTTACACGCCCTTACACTACTCCAGAACTAATAAAAAAATTTTTATTAATGTTGTTAAACACAATGCAATTGTTGAATCTAAATTGGTTATAGAACCAACGGAATGTAACAACCCTGACGAAAAGTTGGAGAACGAAATGACCTAAGAAACTTTTTGGGCTACGCAACTTAATAAAAATTAAACAAAGATAATTTCCTAAGTATACTAAAACTCTGTCCTCAATGGACGAAAGAAAATCCAAAAATGAGCAGATCAGACGAAAAATTTGATTCCTTTAGAGCTATCCCACGACAGACCCACTCGCGTTGGAAAAGCAAAATGATCGTTTTGTCGACGAAGCCCGAAAACGACAAGGGTCTATCGATTTTCCTAAATTTCGACTATCGATGTGCGGCCAACGTTGCCACCCTTCTTGGAGCTGCTACTGAGTCTGCCACTTCTAAGAGGTGAGTATGGCATTTGATATATTTTCTTATAGCAGTAACATTTTGTGCTATAAAAGAGCTTCAAATAACAGAGCTATATAGAACGGTTTTCTAAGAAACTTATTTGTTATCAGTTCCAAAAAATCCTCAGTTTAAACCTTTTCAAAAACGAAATCCATTTTCAAACTAAAACTTCATCGTGTTTACAGATATTTTTTACGAAATCAAAGATCATCCATAGAGTAGAAAACTATATACAGGCACCATAAGCTCTGCGGAAATTGATGTATTTTGTAATCAAGCGTTAATATGGTTTTGTTTGTTTTCCAAATTTCCTGATTGTTTGGTACTTTGTGGATAAGATCTTGCGTTATTTTTTACTTTTAAAATTCGAAATAAGTCTTTTAAAGTAAAAGTCACAAATAGCTCTAAGTTACGGTCACTGTCTCACAGTGCTCCCTTTCATAAAGTTCTCAAGTTGGCAACCTAAATTATTGACTGATTAAAATTAAAAAAGTCAAATGATCAAAATGATCACAGATTCCCAAAAACTTGTAAGTGTAAAATCGAACTCATACGAATAGGCACTATAAGCGATGTGTTCCATAGCACAACGTTGACTTGGAGCCTAGGCATACTTTTCATAAAATACAAGGGAGAACGCTATAGGCGAGTACCTCGACTATCAGATACCCGTTACTCAGCTTAAGGGACTAAAGGGAAATGGAGATATGCAAGCAGCAAAGCGAGATTTAAATGCGCCACCTACCGGCGGAAGACAGATTTAAGCGTTATGGGCGTTAGAGTGGGCATGTCAAAATTGTTTTTGGGTCAATCGATAGGTATTGACGAGACCAATGCAGTTCAGTTGAAATATTGTATCTAGCATGCAAATTGTGGGCGCCACAGGCTTGGGCGGTTCGTGAGCGTTAGAGTGGGCGTGGCACTCTACTGAAATAAACTTGCGCTGCGTAATTAGCTCAGGAATCTGCACGCCAAATCTCAATAGCCTAGCTCTCATAGTTTCCGAGATCTCAGCGTTCATCCGGACGGACAGACAGACGGACAGACGGACATGGCTAGATCGACTCGGCTAGTGCTCCTGATCAAGAATATATATACTTTATGGGGTCGGAAACGCTTCCTTCTGCCTGTTACATACTTTCCGACGAATCTAGTACACCCTTTTACTACGAGTAACGGGTATAATAACAGAAAATTGGTAAGTGTAATACATTTGGGCACAGAGAATAAATATAACTAGAAAGAAAGCTAACTTTGGCACGCCGAAGTTTCTATACCCTTGCTGGTCGTTCCCGTGAAAGCATTGTATGTACAGAGCTTTCCGATTTTTAGAAAATTTAAAACTTATTACATTGAGTTAAAGATAATGTTTCATTTTAATTTACTACAGTATATGTTTACCGAAAAACAAAAAACACCTAAGTTATTACTTCTTTAAATTTTTCTTTTAAATTTATATGTTTTTATTCCTATGGGAGCTATAGCCTTTCAAAGCCTTTCGCACACGACAAAAATAGAAGTGATGCATCCATTTTTTTTAAATGTTTTTGGTTTGTTTCATTATACGTATATTGTTGTGTTTTGCCATCCTAACATTTATAGCTACATCTAGCTAGCCTTTCACAAGCTGCCAGCACCGACAGCATGTGCGTCGCTTGCCAGTGCTGTCAAAGACGAATCAGACCTTCCGATATCGATAACAGTCATCGAAACACATGAGCAGGCCCGGCGTTTTCCTATCCGAATTTTGTGCCTAGCAACTTATTTGAGCTCCATAAACAACTAGTGAGTCGCCCGGAAAATTGGAAAACAGTAGAACTTGTAACAAGTAATATTTTGCAAAAGCACAAAATGGCCGAGACCGAGAAAATCGAGGTACGCGACGTGACTCGCATCGAGCGCATTGGCGCCCATTCGCACATTCGCGGTTTGGGACTGGACGATGTTCTGGAGGCTCGCTTGGTTTCCCAGGGAATGGTGGGCCAGAAGGACGCCCGTCGCGCCGCCGGAGTGGTGGTGCAAATGGTGCGCGAGGGCAAGATCGCCGGTCGATGCATCCTGCTGGCGGGAGAGCCCAGCACCGGCAAAACGGCCATCGCTGTGGGAATGGCCCAGGCTCTGGGCACCGAAACCCCATTCACCAGTATGTCCGGATCGGAGATCTACTCCCTCGAGATGAGCAAGACCGAGGCTCTGTCACAGGCGCTGCGCAAAAGTATTGGCGTTCGCATCAAGGAGGAGACCGAGATTATCGAGGGCGAGGTGGTGGAAATCCAAATCGAGCGCCCCGCCACCGGAACTGGACAGAAGGTGGGCAAGGTAACCCTGAAGACCACCGAGATGGAGACCAACTACGATCTGGGCAACAAGATCATCGAGTGCTTCATGAAGGAGAAGATCCAGGCAGGCGATGTGATTACCATCGATAAGGCCTCAGGCAAGGTGAACAGATTGGGACGCAGCTTCACTAGAGCCAGGGACTACGACGCCACCGGCGCTCAGACCAGATTCGTCCAGTGCCCCGAGGGGGAGCTTCAGAAACGCAAGGAGGTGGTGCACACTGTCACCCTGCACGAGATCGATGTGATCAACAGTCGCACGCACGGATTCCTGGCTCTGTTCTCCGGCGATACCGGTGAAATCAAGCAGGAGGTGCGCGACCAAATCAACAACAAGGTGCTCGAGTGGCGTGAAGAGGGCAAGGCCGAGATAAACCCGGGTGTTCTCTTTATAGACGAGGTGCACATGCTGGACATTGAGTGCTTCTCCTATTTGAATCGCGCTTTGGAATCTGACATGGCCCCGGTTGTGGTTATGGCCACCAATCGCGGCATCACGCGCATCAGGGGCACCAACTACCGCAGCCCCCATGGCATCCCCATTGATCTACTTGATCGCATGATCATCATTCGCACAGTTTCTTATTTGGAGAAGGAGGTCAAGGAGATCCTGAAGATCCGCTGCGAGGAGGAGGACTGCATCATGCACCCGGATGCCCTCACCATACTCACGCGCATTGCCACAGATACGAGCCTGCGCTATGCCATTCAACTTATCACCACAGCTAATTTGGTTTGTCGTCGTCGCAAGGCCACCGAAGTCAATACCGAGGATGTGAAGAAGGTGTACTCGCTGTTCCTGGACGAGAATCGTTCGAGCAAGATCCTGAAGGAGTACCAGGACGACTACATGTTCAGCGAGATCACAGAGGAGCTGGAAAAAGAACCTGCTTCTGGAGGCGGAGCAAAGCGTCGTGTGGAGGGCGGCGGAGGCGATGCCCAGCCCATGGAGCATTAGAGCCCAGATCACCCCGAGCAACCTCCCAGTACATTCTCATGACTATTTTATGATCAATAAATAAGTTTCCTTGTATCTACGATTATTCAAATGCCTTTGATTGCATTGTTTATCACGAGTTCATGGCGATCCTCGTTTATTAAAACATTTCTTGCATTAAACTATAAAAGTTCAATGTGCACGCATCAAGCAAGATGTCGCAATACGATAACCACTTCCCCCATTTAAATTCCATGCCCAGTAAATGCTTGCCTTGTATATAAAAATAATTTCATTGCATTTATTTCGCATTTCCATTCATCAAATTTGCACTTAGCGTGAGCATATCAAAATATATCTTTGAATCATCTTTGCATTAGTATAAAACTGTCTTTGTGGCTTAAGTCTCCTCGGATGCTCCCCTTTCAAATACAAGAAATCTGTTACAGAAGTGGTTTGATTTTCAAAGACCCTGGTCTCCTTAAAGTCTTATGTGTGATCGGTCTAGTTTCTAGTTAAACTAAACGGGGTTTAACACTTATACAATTTACAATTCCATATTATATATAAGACTGACAATGTGTTTTTCAGCCAGATAAGACAGTATCTTATCGCCAAAAAACACACTGCATACTTGGGGATGACTCCTCATTGACTAGGCAGACGATATATATGTATAAAATTGCATTCCAATAGCTAGTTAACAAATCTCTAGTTACAGTGGCATATTATTTGGTAAAACTTCTTATTTGGTTAGTAAAAACAATTCGATTCTTTGATTAATACCAATTCCAAACAATTGTCAAGGCAAAACTAAAATTTTGAGAACTTCCTGCCGGTGATTTCCTCCAATCCTTCCCCTACTCAGACTTTTTGTCTTCTGGCTTCTTTTCCTCTGTAAGCTTTTCCGTACTTTTGTCCTCTAACTTGCCATCCTCACCAGCTTCTTTTCGAGAACTGATCCGGAAAAGGTGATTATAGGTGTGGTAAAAGACAGCCCAGACGATCAGAACCGTGAATCCGTAGTAGTGAACCGCTCCGTACACCACTATCCAACGCTCGTATTTCAGAAACACAAATGCGGTGAGACACCAACCCATGTAAACTACGTTATACGATTTCATAGTGATGAAGTACAGCAGTTTGTAAATGTCCGAGTTGTTGAGGATGTGGCCCCACTTGGGCAACACCACTTTGGTGTAAAAGCGGGTTATCTGAAAGTACAGAAAGAAAACATTATTTTCTAATTCTGAATAATATAGGCTTTGCTTAGCATTTAAATGCCACCAATTATAACCCATTTGTGAAAAATTAATCACTTCATAAAAGCTTTAGAGGCATTTGGGCTCGGAATTGCCTAATAAGGTCATTAAAAATTATTTAAATTACTTATGGGTAAGGTGAGCCAGGGTCTAAAATAACCTCGCAAGCTTTTTGTTTTGGAAAGTAAAAATATTATATACGTACAGCTGCGGCAACAAAAATAGCACCAATGTGTAGGCAATTCTTCTTTGTGCTACTAAATGGTCATTTTTTGCAATATTTTTATTCTGTTTGTAAGGGTAAGTAGGGTTACATATCTACTAACTAAAACAAAAGTGGTTACGCCCACAATGCGGACGGTCTTTAAAACTTCGATACATTTATCATAAAAGTAGCAAAATTATGCGGCAACAAAAATAGCACCACTTAAAGAAAAGGCTTAAAAAACTTAGAAATAACCGCGATTTGAAAATTTTTTTTGATTGAAATGTATGATTTTATACATCTTAAGGTAAAAAAAATATTGTTCTAAAGCTTGGGCTTCAACAACAACAACAACAACAACGACCGACCTGACGTCACTAGACACCAGAACCTTTCCTTGGCAAAATTGTTGTTTGACTCTTTCAAAATAGCTCCAGGGCAGATTTTTTTCTTCAGTTTTGCATTAAAAACATAGTTTTTTAACATTTCTGCAAAGATTTTCGATTTATTTTAGATCTCGGGCTTAAAAGGTCCCCATTATACCATTTAGCTTAAGGGTTTTGATACTTTAGACGACTCTCTATCAGATTTTTTTTGGTTTATAATCGTGGTAAAGCTTCCAAAATAAAATAATTTTGTATTACGAATATAATTGCATCATAATTTCTGAGCTATCAAAGTTTACATGTTGATCCTGTATGGGCTTACATTATGACATGGTACCATTATTATAGTACGAGTATATGCCCATACCATGATATTTGCTTCACCATTATTATTCTTTGCAAATGTGAATTGGGAACTCAATTTTTGATTTGTAGGTTATCTGAGGTGTATTTTAAGCCTTTTTCATCTAAACATAAGCAATTTTCCGCCGCCAGACCATAAAAGAGTTTCCCTTTAATTGTGGGCCTTATTTAAGACTCGTACTTCAAATTCACCCATGCTCTGCAGTCTAGGGAGACGTCAAGCGCATCATTTTTGTTTATGTACATTATATCCAACTTTTTATGTACTTACAAATAATAAAAAAAAAAAATGCAACTTCATAGGCGGCTTAAACGGGTCCTACTTGCATTCATGCACATGACTTTTTTACAGTTATGGGGTCATTGCGGCTTTCGCACTGCGTGCTATTCTTTTGTGTTCTTGTTTTAGGTAACTACAAATCATTATTTTAAAGAATTCGACGATTCAACTAAACTTATCTTTTGCATTGCCTTTATAAATTGGCTTTTTGAATGTCCTTCTATTTGTACCATTACAGTGCGCTTAATCACCCATTGGGAACACTATTTTATTCATTATTTTACCAATTCACTTAGTAGTACTTATTCTTAATATAACAAAACGAAAAACATCCAAAAAATCTGAGCAAATGAAGTTTTAAGACGAAAACCGTTAATAGTGCTATTTTTGTTGCCGCATAATTTTGCTACTTTTATGATAAATGTATCGAAGTTTTAAAAACCATCCGCATTGTGGGCGTAACCACTTTTGTTTTAGTTAGTGGATTTGTAACCCTACTTACCCTTACAAACAGAATAAAAATATTGCAAGAAATGACCATTTAGTAGCTCAAAGAAGAATTGCCTACACATTGGTGCTATTATTGTTGCCGCAACTGTAGGTATAAATATTTTCAATAATTTTCGATAAGTATTTTTTAATTTTGATTTAACTCATAAGTTAACTTCACATATAAATCTACTCTGATCACTCACTTGCTTTTCGGTGCTCACGACCATGTATTCCATGAGGAAGGTCATGTAGTATCCGCTGTGGTATCCGTGCCAGATGGCCAAGAAACCCAAAGCCGCGCCATAGCTGATCGTTCTATTGTTGAGAAACTTCAGTCGCTTGTAGATATACTGTCCCACCCACTGATTCGTGTTCACATTGAAGCTTTGCACGTAGTGTTCCATCGTGTTCCCCGTCTCCAGGAGCTTTAGCTTCACATTGCTGCAGCCCGACCAATCGGGTTGCCCGTTCTTGTCCTCTCCTTTGTACGTTAAGCCAATGCAGATGAGTGCTCCCTCTGTGAGCATCCAGCATGATATGTACTTGTACAGACTGAATTTGGCCCAGAAGCCCAGGAAATAGATCCTCTTGATAAACGGAACTTCCGCAAACTCCGGGGTGAGGAAGTACGAGTCGGGTAGATATCTCAGACCCACTTGACACACGATCAGGTAGACGGCGCCGGCTCCAAACCGGCGCACGCCAGCCTCCAAGCTCCCCTCGTGCTGACGGAATTTGCCGTCGACGAAGGCCTGATAGCGGCTATAGGGAAACTGTGGACCCACCAAGAATCCACTGGGGAAATAGGCAAAGGCCAAGAGTTCCAGCAGCGAAGGGGGTTCCTTCAGAGCTGTTTCCTTCTGCTCCTTAGACAACTGCGATTCCTCTTTCAGTCCGTCGGTGATGTCAAAGCCGTAGCCAATCATTCGGAGTACCAAAATGCAGTGGGGCATCGTCCACAGAATATCGTATTCATTGCTGGAGGTGTAGAAGTAGCCAAGCAGCAGATAAGTCATGTGGAATACAAAGTTTATGGCCAGGAATATTTGTGCTTTCTTTCGCAGGAGAAGTACCAGGAAATAGGTGGTCAGGATGGCCACCAGGGAGTGATATGTGTCGCGGCCATAGTTAAAGTAACACAACCCAGCGCCGCATCCGGCAAAGAACATGTGATGCACGGTCTTATCGGCAATGACGGCTATAAACTTTTGATAGAACGCTGCCAAGGGATAGCCTGGAAGAAGACATAAAATGTTTGGTTAGTCATAGGTCGAATGTCTAATATTTTTATACAAATATTTTAACTTATAGTTTATCATTTAGTTGTATGTTGAGTGTTGAGCAGGTTTATTTTAACATTTTTAGTGTTTGATTGGTTTTAATAATATTTCTTTAATAGATATTAATTTCGGAATATTAAAATAATAATCTTTTAAGCTTCAACCGTATTGAGATTTTTTAAGCTCCAACAAATTTTAAAATCAGCTAAATTTTCTTATGAAAATAAGTTAACAAAAGCAATACCCACTTTATATGTATTAACACCTGTGCATACATATAACCTAGATACATATCTTTTTGGTATACTTTAACTCAATCTTTCGATGTGAAAGACCAAAAATAAACCTTAAAATCAAGTAGATATAATAGCTTACCGGCCAGGATGGTTAGGAGCAATCGGAGGGCCTCCACGGGGACCCCAACCCCCCAGGCGATTCCATCCATCAGGCCATTGTGGGGCACGACCTCCGTGTGTTCCGTCATGCTAAATCTGGGAAAAGAGTTGCAGGGCTTATCAGTAACTTTGTTCGCGTGGTGCGCGGTTCGTTTGGCTCGAGTCCTTATCACGCGCAATTGTTGATATTGTTGTTGTAATTGTGGCGTATTACGCAAACTGATTGTCTTTTGATCATCGAGGGTGGTGGGGGAGGCAGGGGGACATTAAGCAATGAGCAAACACAACAACAACAAACGAGTGCACTTGGTCAGGGTCAATGAAAATGCGAATTCAGAGGTCGAATCATCTCGGCGATCCGATGGATTCGATGATGACGCACTTGCCACCGCACCGATTTAAATATTTGATGTCTATTGATTTCACGGTCAGGTCATAAAAGCGAATGGGAGCAACAAACGAGAGCGGCAAGCTGAATTGTTGGCCAAAATTACCTAAATAATTACTAACACTGGAGCAGTATGGCCGTTGGCGGGTGCACTGAAAATGCCCAAACACCTAATCCTAACAGTAATAGTCACGCGGATTAGCCCACTGTTGCACGCCAAGAAAAAAATGAATATTTACTAATGATAATTTACAAATGTGTTATTTAAGTGTAAGTACTAGCAAATTAGGCTCAGACGTAATAAAAACGATAGTTAAAATAAAAACTTATAAATTACAAAACATTTTTATAATAAAAGTTATTGATTAAAAAAGTAAATGACAATTTATTAAAAACGAAAAATAAACAAGAGTGCACAAGCCAACTGAAAAGTTATAAAGTATCCGTACCGTGGACAATTACGGTTTAAGAAAAAGTAATGACAATCTAATGGGTTAAGCAAATATCGTAAAAGTGAGTTAAATTACTACGGCATTTGTCCGATCCTCCGCTTTGGTCACACTGCTCGGCGACCAACAAAATTGCATTAGATTTTAAAAAGTTTCATTAACTTAATTGGAGCATTAGTCAGCCGCTTCTGGGAATTCCGACGAAGGCAGGTCAAGGGTCAATGCTTAGTCAGCCACAGAGGTTGACACCAGATACGAAAGCCACAACAGCTGTTCTGCCGCTGGGTGAGATTCCATGTTTACGTTTACGTGTCACTTGGGACTCTGAGATTCCGGGCTTGGAACTGATTTTTGTTACATATTCCCAATCCTCAGCAATCCGGATGCCAAACTGGCACACACGGGGAGCAGTATGCGCCGCAACAACTACCCATATCAGCCCCTGAACCAGCAGCCATCGGGATCCCATCCTGCGGCGAGCCACGATTCCCTGGAGGCGGAGAACGAACAGGCGGCGGAGGAGCTGAAACAGAAGATCGGGGCCCTGAAGTCCCTCACCATCGACATAGGCAATGAGGTGCGCTACCAGGACAAGCTGCTGCGCGGGATCGACGACGACATGGATCGCACGAGCGGGTTCCTGGGCAACACGATGACGCGAGTGATGCGACTGGCCAAGCAGGGCGGTGGTGCCCGCCAGATGTGCTACATGTTTCTCTTCGTCCTCTTCGTTTTCTTCATCCTCTGGCTGACCCTCAAGTTCAAGTAGTTGTTGCTAATTTTTGTAAAATATATATAAAACTGATTTGTATTGTTTAGGGTAGATAGTTGAACCTTTTCTGGAATGTCCACATTTTGATTAGCTTTTTTTGATTGAGGCCAAGATTATGTAGCAACTCGAACGGACGGAAGAAACATTTACTTTTAAATATGAAAATTAATTATACTGAATTTAAGCCAAACCCCTGACAATTTTACTGTTCTCAAAGTTGCTGCTAAATCTTAAGAAATGAACTGATTTATTCAAATTTCCCTAACGTGAGGTAGAGCTTTGATCTAAATGATTTAAGAGCAGGGTTAAGTTTTTAAATACTAAATTTGTAGTCTTTAAAACAACTTTTACCCTATCAATCATTTTTCGATAAGCCTTCAAATTTTGCTTTGCAATCATTTGAAGGCGAAAGTCATTCTGTGTGAATATGACAATGAATTGTTATCATCGAATTTTTAGAAAATGATGATAAAAAGCTTTCCCGAACCGAGTTCCATAGACCATTTGTTTTGCTTTTTTTCTAAAATATTTACTTACATTTTTTACTGTTAGCAAGAGTGATTATTTGCTCAAAGTACAAAAGACACACGCATACAAATTAAGGTCGATTGGGTGGGTTACATTATAGACTTACAGCTAATGATGATTATGATTATCGGACTTGTTAGTTTTCATTTCCACTTAATTTGATCGAGTTTAAACTGATTTGAATTTGGAAGCGATTTCTTCACAACTTTGGGGGGCTATTGCTCTTGGATAACACAACTCTAAGGTAAACTTAAAGCGAAAAGTATTACAAATTGTCGTTGAATGTGAAAACCGGCACAGGCCTCTATGCAGCATTTGGGACTGGCGAAGCGGCTATGCGTGGAAGGTCTTCATCTTCTTATTGCGTCTGCTGAAGTCTGGCTGGTCGAGGTCGTCTTCGGCCTCTTCGCTCTCCAGTTCCTCGTCGCTGAGAAATTCGGCGAGGGAGTCACCATTCGGACTCTCCAGGGCTCGAACTGGGTAGTAAACACAAAATCTTTAATAAGTTCACAAGGAGATTATATGGGACCTACTCTGCTGATCTAGTATAAAGTTTTGTTTTCTGATCTCCTCAATGTCCTTCTGGTTATCACTGATCTTCCGCCTCATTGTCTGTATGCATTCGGTGGTCTTTTTCAGGATTTGAGCTCGACTCGCCTGTAAAATAAAGAATTTTTGTTATCGTTGAAAAATGTATATGAGCTCAATATTTATGGATTTGCTTATATGGAGAAGGTGTTTTCGATCATTAAAATGGTATGTTCTATAGAGTGACAGTATAAGAATAGACTTTGGGTCGTGTTTTCAATGTCATTTAAACGTGTGTTACTTTCTAACATTAAATGGGCGCCACACTATCACCTATTGCACACAGTTACCTTCTCGCCCTTGAGCGTGGGGACTGCCTCCCGCAGATTGGTAAAGCTCTCCTTGATGTGGTCCCGCCGCCTCCGCTCCAAGGCATTGTGATGCGCCCGCTTCTCGGCCTTCAAACAAACAGAAGAAATGTAAACAAGGGGAAATCCCTTCGTCAGTACAGCTGAGGTCAGACTAATGGAAATTATTGGTGGGTTGGATAAAAACGTTAGATATATTTTTAACAATTGAAAAACATAGCATTCTTTGCATGGAAACTGTTTAATATTTTTAAGAGTATTAAGAATAAATTACATATTATTTGGGCAACACAAATACTTCTAACGACTAACCATTAAATTAAATTAAATGCTTAATTTAAATTGTTTTGCTTTTCTTTATCTAAAAACAAAAATAAACAATGTAAACTACTCTCCAAATATTTTTGGTTGCCCAACAAGGACTTGAAAATGCTCCTATTATTGTGACCTCAGCTGTATGTAATGACGATTTCGTAACAACAACAACATGTGCGTTCTGTTTATCAACAAATGGCAATGTGCGCAGTCGCTTCATATTTATTTTGAACCGAGACAATCAAACCTGGGTGAAATTCGCAGTGCTCGTGTGGCGGGAGGAACCCAGACCAGTATCCGAATCCGCATCGTCCTACACAATAGTTAATTTTGGCATTATAATTAGTATAAAGCCCACGTATTGGTTTTTGGGGGATCTGCTTACGTCACTCTCGATGTCTATGTCTCGGTCGTCGTCACTCATACTCATGATGATGCACGTGTTTTTCGTGTTTCGCGCAAATAGTTAGATTTTTTAAAGAAGATACCGAAAGAACTGCTAATGTTTGTTTTTATTCCACTTAAATTTTTTATTTTGTTGTTGTCTGCTCACGTTATTATCACAATCGACTCAATCGAATACAATTAAGACACCGCGACTATCGAATGGGACTACTATCGATAGCTCAAATATGTAACAGTACTGGAAGCCCGCCATTGTTTTCATTTTTAAATTTATTTCATTCCGGTAGAAGTCTCCGTTTAGATTTTTCTTGAAGACATTAAATACTTTTCACTTGAATAACAAAATACATATGATTTGTGTGGGTTTTTTGTTACTATAGTGAAAGGATATGATTTCATACCTCCATTTTTTAATCGAGGAACACTGTGAAAGATTAAAAGTGTTATTATTTCAGCACAGCAGGAAACTACAATTATTTTGTGGTATCATTTCTGTAAAATGTGTATCAGAAAGCAACAAAAACAAAAAATACATATTAAGATAAGTTCTAGGCATTAAATCCAACATAGGATATTATAACAAACTAGCCAATTGAAAGTCGTGAAAATGTGGAACCAAGCACGAAAAGATCCCTAAAACTTTGAATGGCTTATAATTTGGATTTGAACTTTTTTGGAAATAGAGCCTTTGCTTATCCAAATAAAGCGGTCTTTGAATACCCCAAATGTTCCTACAGATTTCAAACGTTCTTAGTAAAAACTAGTGTGACCGCACGACACAACGTGCGAAATGCCAGTAGCCGAATCAGCACGACTTGCAAAGAAGTTCCCCAATACTTGCGACTTTTTGACAATTAATTTTTTGATGGCTTTTCCCACCACAAGTGCCCAGCAAGCAGAGACGAACCGCAAGATACTCGAGGAGATCCAGACGAAGAAGCAGTTGCTCGCGGGCGGGATCATAAACCTGGGGCTGAGCACCACGAGTCAGGTGAGCATATGCGATGCGGAATGTGGTTATCCCAATAGCTATCTATTTACCTGGTCCTTTTCAACAGATGCCAACCACCCAGCTACTGGGCCAGCCAACGACACCGACTCCCGACTTCCAGGCGGGCGTGGGCATTGCCTCCAATGCCACATCGACCACCCGCTCTGCATTTAATCCAACGAGCTCTACGACTCTGGGCTTCTTTGTACCTCAGGATTCGTATTTTGGAAACAGCTTTATACCCGTGCTGCCTCGTCTGGAGCCGCTGCCGTCGCCCGCGACCACGCCCACCACTCCGAACGCCCCTGCCGGCCTTAATATCAGCAAGTAGTCCAAGCCACCATGGCCCGGATGAAGCTGCGGAAGCTGGAGGAGTACCTCCAGGGCGTTGATGGCTTCGAGCAGCCCAAGATCTTGCTGGAACAATACCCCACGCCCCCGCACATAGCCGCCTGCATGGCCCATCACATGCAGGCGCAGCACGAGGACATCGAGGGAAGACTGGTGGGAGATCTGGGCTGTGGCTGCGGAATGCTCAGCATAGCATCCACCCTCCTGGGCGCCCAGCTCACGGTGGGCTTTGAACTGGACGGCGATGCGGTGGACACGTTTAGGGGCAATGTTGTGGAGATGGAGCTGCCCAATGTCGACTGCGTCCGGGCGGACGTCCTGCAGCTGGCGGGCAGCAAGTGGGAGAAGTCCTTCGACACGGTGGTGATGAACCCTCCATTCGGGACGAAACACAATGCTGGCATGGACATGCGATTCCTGGAGGTGGCGCTTCGGTTGGCCAACAGCGCAGTTTACTCCCTGCACAAGACGTCAACACGGTGAGACTACGATTTTCCCTTGCTTTTCTCTTTATATTTGGAAAATATTTAAGAATTGAAGGAGTGACCTGACCTTTTCCAATTATTTTGATTTATTCGATAGCCGCACATTTGCCTAACATATTCAATTAATCTTAAAATGAACGGTCAAGATATTGTTGGATTTAGTTAAAAAAACGCGGTTTCCTTTATTTAATATTGAAAAATCCTCTTGAGGTTTTAAAGGTAAATAGATTTGGGATCATCTCGGGCATCGTGGTAGTACAACCTATGTTAATTAAGAACTAATTAACTTAGCTTAACCGATTTAAAATTTGACGATTTCTTTATAACATTACGCTTCCTCGATACCGATTCCTCTTAATATTTAAAAATGCAGTACTTGCAAGTTAAATGTGAAATGCAAAAATTCTATAATTGCATTTCAAAAATAGAATTATATGTTTTCTTTTACTCTCTGATATATGTATGGTCATTGTACAATATATCTTCCTACTCTATGAGAAACGGGTACAAACAGATGCGTGGTCTTTTGTTCTTGGCAAACAACAGAAACAATTGCTGCTGCTTTTTGATAAGTGGTCTTCCTTACCTCTGCTTGTTCTTCTGTTATTTTGATCGGTTTACAAGCAGACAACTATAAAACGCGGCAGCAACGTCAGTAAAGGTAAAGACAGCAACTTGAAGACAGAAGCAAGATGGTTCTTGCTCGTTGCCTGCTGATCCTGGCTGCACTACTGCTAACGTCCGTATCCGTCCAAACGCAGATCCTGGGCCGTGGGCATTGCCGCCCCACCTTAATCAGAGTGCAAATGGGTGGGACTGTGTGCGAGCGCCCCTGCTATCGCCGGGACTACCGCGGACCGCCGCTCCTCTGCCGTCGCGTCGCCAGAGATGGTGTGGTGCCCGTCTGCGGCAACGGTTGCTGCCTGAGCGGTCCTAACTGCCTGCGGCTGTTCTACACCTGAAGTCGGCTGTAAACGATGCAAGAAAAGCATTGAAATATATTTAGAGGAACAAGCACTGCACAATCTCAAACTAAATGAGATAAGATAAAATTATGTGTAATGTTACTAAACATTGCACGCAACAGTCAAGTTATAATTGTACGTCGGATTATATGTCAAATCATTTTTCTAACATCCGATTTCTAGCGATATTTAAATAAATATATAGATATTTCTTCCATTCATAATTATTTCTATAGTTTCTTACTATAGTTTTGTTACAAAAATGTCTGGTTCAATCAAGGATCGCTAATAATCAGATGTTGATAAAACGGTTTCACATGTTAATGAACATCTACGATTTCTAAGAATTAAAAAGTATTTATATCATTGACGAACATTGATCCGCCATTTACGACTATCTGCTTCTACACAAACTAGTTTGCCAGCTGACTAGGATGTCATATAACTATCATAAAAAAAAACCAAAAAATGTATCGAATTTATTTTTATTACTGTTTAATTAACGAGTATCCATGACTGTTAGCGAGTATATTTGGTCATGTACATATGTATATAGCTCATTCAGCAAACTCAGTTTTCAAAAGCACACCTAGTATTTGTACAAAGACTGTGAAATTGATAATTAAATGTTTTCGGTTCTATTTTAACTTTACCTCTCCTTCTTATTTTATTTTCAGGTCCTACATACAGAAAAAGGCGCAGGAATGGGGTGCGCGCGGCTCTGTGGTCGCCGAATTGCGCTACAACATCGACGCAAGCTACAAGTTCCACAAACACAAGTCCAAAGATATCGAGGTGGACTTCTGGCGCTTCGACATCAGCAAGGAATAGAAATAATTAACTCGGTTGCATTTAGTTTCGGACATCATTTATGTATTTTAAATTTTAGCAAATAGGAAGACATTAAATTGATCATATCTGTTTCTACTCCACATTGAATACGACGCCCTGGGCGCAGGCCAGTTCGCCGGAATGATTGACTGTGATGGTGGCCCGCTTGCAATACTGCTTCCAGGCATCGGATCCGGATTCGCGACCACCTCCAGTGGCCTTTTCTCCTCCGAAAGCACCTCCAATCTCGGCACCATTGGTGGTGGTGTTGATGTTGACGATGCCACAATCGGAACCTTTGGCTCCAATCCACTTGAAGGCCTGGCCAATGTTTTCGGTGAAAATGGCGGATGATAAGCCCTGCTCCACCTCGTTGTTCCATTCGATGGCCTGTTCCACGTTCTTGGCTTTGAGGATGTACACGATTGGGGCAAAGGTTTCCCGATGGACAACGCTGGCATCGTGAGGCAAGCCAGTGATTACCGTGGGTTCCACGTAAAAACCTTCCCGCTCGATTACCTTGCCGCCGAAGGCCACTGTTCCACCCAAGGATTTGGCCTCCTCGATGGCCGTTTTGTAGTTTTCCACGTTTTGTTGCGTGTGCACGGGACCCACCAAAGTTTGAGCGTCGAGCTGGTGCCCAATCTTGGGTATTAGCTGCTTGTACTTACCAACCAGCGCCTTAACAAACTGATCATGCAGCTTTTCGTGCACAATAATTCTCCTGGTTGTGGTGCATCTCTGACCACTAGTGCCAATGCAACCGAAGAGAGCTGCGTCCAGGGCCATTTTCACGTTTGCAGATTCATCGATGATCAAGGCATTGTTACCACCCAACTCGAGGATGACCTTACCGAATCTGCGCTGGACTTCTACGCCCACATCGCGACCAGTTTGACAGCTGCCGGTGAAGGACACGAGGTTCACTCTTTTGTCAGCCACCAGTGTCTGACCCACATCGGTGCCTCCTTGGCAAAGGGTCACTACTGGCGGAAGGTTGTTCCTGCGCAGCACATCGGCCACAATTTTGGTGGTGGCTACCGAGACCAACGGCGTACTGGGAGCGCCTTTCCACAGCACACTATTGCCAGTGGTCAGAGCAATCGCAGCGTTCCAGCCGAAAACAGCGTTGGGAAAGTTGTAGGCCGAAATAACGCCCACCACTCCCAGAGGACGCCAGGCCTCCAGAATCGAGTGGTCGGCCCGCTCTGAGTTGATCAGCTGACCGGAATAGATCCTGGAGAGGCCAACCGCATAGTCGCAGATATCGATGAACTCCTGCACCTCTCCCTGACCCTCGCTGTAGATTTTGCCCACTTCGAGGGACACAAGTTTTCCCAGCGGTTCCTTGTACTTCCTCAGTTCATCACCGATCTGGCGTACTATTTCACCTCGAACTGGAGCTGGAACCTGTCGCCACTGCTTGTAGGCCTCCACTGCCAGCCCGATGGTCTGCTCGAGCTCCTGCACATTTCCCTGCCGCACTGTGGCTATAGGTCTGCCAGTTCCGGGGTCGTAGCTGGTGATGGACGACCCATTACCCTGCCATTGACCGGAATAAACTCCTGGATTGTCGCGTTCTAGGCCCAATTCCTTCAGGAAACTGTATTCCGGCTGGTCGATCAGGAACGAGGAGGTCGATGAGTAGCTGGCGGACTGGGTGACCAGTCGACGGGGCAATGCCAGCCTCGAAAGATTTCTGAGATGTGCCAGCATACTGGATAAAATTATAAAATTATTGAAAGCTGTTATTTAATTTTAGATATTATTTACTAAAGATTACTATCAGTTGTTATCACCCATGGAAACTTTAACTTTTATACGTTTTCACTTGAAATCAAAAATATGGTCTACAGTTTATAATAATTTAATTACAAACAGTTTTTAAAATAGAATAGAATCATTCACAAATCGCTTGTATATATTGCTACATTTGACCAACGAACTTAAACATTGTGGTCTTAAAACCACGGCTTATTTAAAAGTTCCTTTTCTGTCTGAGAACGAGAGGAGATTTATGGATTACTGATTACGACCTGATACCATTCTTATCGAGCGATAATAGCTCCGCCTGTTTTTGGTTGCTGGCTGGAAATTTTTGTCTAGATCCCCAGCAGAGCGGACCCACTGATAGCATCTCTATCAAGGCGGTACTCACTTGGTAGGTGTTCGGATGAAAACAGCGACTGCCCGGGTCGCCAGTCAATTATCAACTGAGGGCAGATTTGAATGCCGAACCAGCGGGACGGATCCGCTTTTGTGGGCAGCTTATCGCAGGCGCAAATGAAATTAATGCAAAGAGAGAGGGTGGGGAGCTAGGTTGCCGTCTTATCAACAAAATGAAAATAATTGAGAGGTTGAGTGCAACGTGGACACAAAAATAAAGCATACTTTCAGATGAAAAGTAAAACTCAATATAAAATTTTATTTAACAGATATGAGTTTTTTTTTAAACAAGGAGTAAAACTATACGTTTTAAAAACATGGAAGACTTTTCTAGGTAATTTATTGCGTGCTTAGACTATATAGCAACAAAAACTATTGTTCTAAATTTCTTCAAAACATTAATTAAGATCAATAGTAAAGATAAACTGGCCTCTGAAAAATTATCGCTGACCATTTTCGATTTATTAGCTTTCTAATAAAATACTGCTTATGTTACCCTGACAACTAGTGAACTAAATAAACTGTTTTTTCGTTAGCACATGCAAAGCAGTTTGCTTGAAGTAACTTATAAAGTTTATAAAAGACTTAATTATGGAGGTGCTCGAAGAGGGAAATTTAATGGACAGAGTGCCTATTTTACTACAGCGCGATCTAGAGTTTTACCAGGTAAGAACCGATAAGGTTGCCTTGGTCGACCATTACATAACTCCTCTCCAATAAACAGACACATCAACGGGTGCTTCAGGAACCAATTTGCTCAGGAGTTGTGGGTGGAAAATTGGATTTTCCACGTTACGCTTCCTTTGCAGCCATTAAATTAATAAGATGGTAGGTATATATACCCATTACTTGTAGAGTAATAGGATATGCTAGATTCGTCGGAAAGTATCAGTTACAGGTATAACGTTTCCGATCCCATAAAGTACATATATTTTTGCTCATATCCGCCATATCCGCCGGTCCGTCTGTCCGTGTGAACGCTGTGATCTCGTAAACTATAAGAGCTAGACAGTTGAGATTACAGATTTAGATCCCTTATCTTCATACGCAGCTCAAGTTTGCAACACAAATATGCCACGCCCACTCTAACGCCCACAAACCGCCAAAAACGAAAAAAATGTTAACTTAAGTGTATTGATCTCGTCAATACCTATCGATTGCCTGATAAAATGTTGCCACGCCTACTCTAACGTCCACAAATCCTTAGAACTGTCGCACCCACGGTATATCTCCATTTCCCCTTTGCTCCCTTTAGCTGGATAACGGGTATCGATCAGCTTTACTTTAGTCGAGGCTCGACTAAACCGTCTTCCCAGTTTTTAAATGTTTATTTTTACTATACATGTTTATTAAAACACAATATGTATATGTAATTTTAAGAATGCAAATCAACATTGATTTTTTTTCCTATGGAATTGGGATATTTTACAGTTTCAATTCCGTTTTGTGTTAAATCGAAGTTCTCGAAGATGACTAGTCATGGGCGGCTCATCAATACCATCATTGGTATTTTGAGAGTTCACCACCATACCGATCCATTGGGAAAGGCTCACCACGTCGGTGTAAACTCGCGAGATTGAGCAGTTTGTCTCGATTAAGTTTGCGATTCCAAACTGAACGGTCCGGTTTGGTCCAATGTAGTTTATTTGGTGGGTTAGGGCAGAACCGGAGGGTTCTTCGCAGGACTCAAGATCCTTCTTACCGGCACAAAACTGGCTCTTGACAAGACTTCCGCAAGCCTGGGGCATCCGGTCCACACTCTTGGAGCTTAGCTTCCTATCCCAGTGCATCCATGCTGTTCCAGTGAAGTAATCCAACTCATCAGCCAAAGTCTGCATTCGCGAATCCAAGAGAATGCACACGGGCCTTATGTGTTCTTTGTACTCTACAGACCGGATCAGTTTTACTAGGCCGATGCTATTGGCTTGCGATTCCGGGTTAAAATTGCGTTTCTTGATGAAAGCAGAAACCGTATAGTCTTCCGCCACCTCAGAACCTACTCTTCCGTATTCCCCCAAGCGAACTTTCAAGAATCCACCAGAATCACCGCAATGGGCAGCGGTCAGAATAAACCGTTCGTGGATCAGGGTTCCTAAGCAAACGATTCGTCCAGAATAATGCAAGACGGCCGTCCAGGGACCCACTGCATTTGGGTCCAGTCCTTCCCTGCTATGTCCACAGAAGTTCTCCAAAAATTGAGCGGATCCTGATCTGGAACAGAAAACCAAAAGGCCAACAAGCCATGAGGCGAAAGTTAATTTGCAGTACATTGTAATTGAATCAACGCCCGCGTACTGATGTTGATTCTACCCTGAAATTCTTTATAAATGCTTCTTGGACTCTGTTCAAACTTAACAGTCCCCTTTGTCGCAAATCTATTCTATCATGAATTTATTTTATATAGTTCAAATTCATAGTATCGAACGACTATATAAATACTTATCAGTCATTGTTATGTAGCGAATTTACTAGACTAGAACACTGGAACAATAAAGAGCTTGGAGCTCTCTTTTCCTTTATAAAGTGTAAATACAGCTGATAACTCTGCAGATTTCCCAGAACTTCATGATGTGCTTCCTTGCGCACTGATGATTAAGTAGTAGAAGGGTGTATACTCGTTAATCATAGAGTAAGGATGAAACATATAAGCCATCAAAGTCTGACTGTATCATGAAGAAACTGTCATGATCAGTCGAGTCGATATAGTCAGGTTCATCTCACGGAGAGTTTTTCGAAGTGCAGATAATATCGGACGCTTTTTGCGCAAATATTTAAAAGAAAATTGATTTAGATATCAAGATACAGTACTAGTTTCAGATAATAAAAGTAACTCGAAAATAAATTCATTATTTAATATACATCTACTAATTAATGTAGATTAATTTTTTAGTTTTTTTTATTATTTATTGATTTTATTATTCAATCACAAAATTGGTAATTTTTTTAGGTGGGAAGATGAGTACTTTGCCTCTTACCGAAAGCCCTCTGGTCTGTTGCACACCGAAAAGGAAATGAATGAAGGAGATTTCGTAAGATTTTATTATCACATAATTTTAAATATTGTTATATCAAAAGCTCTCTCTACCCCAGTCAAGTGTCACCGTGAAGACCTCCGATCCGGATAAGTTTGTGCAGCTAGTGACCAAATCCGCTGATTTACTTCTGGAGCACATTCATCGGCTCTCACAGGAGTCCCTGGATCATGCCGACTTATCTGTGCTCACTGCCACAATTGGAGCTGCCTCACTGGTTAAGAACTCCCTGAGTGTTTATATGCAAGCGGCCACCACAACTATATGTCCCCCCAAAGGCGATGAAAAGGGAGGAGCTCTGAAGCTCAGTTTTAAGCAATATTCGCAGATGTCAGAGGCTTTGGCTGAACGACTCCTGGACCTCCACTGCCGATTGCTTTTACTCTATATAATGCAGGATGCCGACTGCCTGCACTGGGAGGATACGCAACCGTTTTTCGAGTCAGAAAGGGGTTCCTATACTGTTCAGATGTGGTGGCATTACATGAGGGGCTCCAAAACCGATCTGTGGAACTCGGTGCCCCCGAAAATGGCCCAAAAGATATTCGCCGGAATGCTGAACGAAACGCTGAGTGTACTGACTGTACGGTATACCCAGATAGTAACTAGTGTGGCTCGCTCTACACTGCATTTGGTGGATATTTGCAATATGCTGCTCTGCATCGCGGAGCTATTGCCCCATATTTGTGAGAGTGGTGAGGCCTATGTGGGCCTGCAGCTCAGTAACCAGAGTGTTATTATAAGGGATATCCACGCCAAGTGCAGGGAGCTCTTCTACTGCCTCCTCCTAAGGGGTTCTCCATTAGGTGTGCTTTCGAAGGTAAGGCAAAAAGGTTTTATAAGTTGGTGCATTGAACCCGTATTTATAAAGTTAGTCATATACTGTTTCTGAAGAAATCTTAGAAGATATTTTCTTATTATATAGATGTACCTTAAATCTTTTTAGGTATTCCGCAAAGGCTTGGACAACATGGAGATGTTTAGCTCTCGCCACGGCTTGCCAAGTGCTTGGACCATTTTCGCACTCCCCAGATATTTTCCCAAGGAACAGTCTTGTCAATGGGTCACCGAATTCTCCGATCTTTCAACCAACACGGCTATTTCATTGGATTTGAGGGTCTTATTGGCCTTTCCAGAGGCAGATTGGTCTTACCTGTTGAAGATTTTGTTGATGAGAGATGCCTATCTCACGGGCATTATAATGCGCCACCTGATGCAGTATTTACCGTCTTCGGAAAACTTTAAAAACGTAGCAAAGATATCGTTTACCAGCGCAGAGGGTGCACCTCAAAAGTGCGAGGCATTTTTGTGTCGCGGGGAGTGCTTCAATGTCACCGATTCTATAGCAGGGGATATAGGTAAGATGTCTAATAAAATTAAAAATATTTCCGTTACTTAGTATCTGAAATATAAAACCATATAACCATTTAAAAAAGTAGAATATATATTCATAATTTCATTTCTATCCAGATCCCGTGGGTCAATCGAACTATCAGATAGTCCTCTCACTAACCTATTTAGTGGTAGCTGTGGGCAAGGCGGTGGACATTAAGTCCTGTCTGATCAAAACCCTGGAGGAACACGCAATCGCAGGTTGGAGCGACTGCCTGGACAAAAGACAGGTGTGGAACCAGAAGCGAACTCCCTGGTTGGAGGCCATCATGCACTTCGTATACCCTGTTCTCGATTGTGTGGTGGATATGTTGGTAAATGCCGTGGAAAATGGAGCGAGCATGTACCAGGCCATGTCTTTAGCTCTAACGTGTGTCTCCGAGATCTGGGACTGCCTTCCCGAGGGTCTGTACAAAATCGCCTCCTTGCTACAGGACATTATACCAGTCTCGACAAGGCCATTGGGGGATTCCGTGCTACTGCAGGTGGTTTTTGCAGCACTCTATACAGAGCTGGTCAAAACAGCAGAGACGTATGAACAGGGTGAGTTAATAATACTTTTTATGAAATGATAAAACTATTTTAGATTATTTTGGTTTTGCCTATTCATATTTAACTCTAATCAGCTAAAAATGAAGACAAGGCCGCCATTTGTTATTCCATATCGGAGGCCATTTGTTCAATTGACGAGGACGACAAACACACGGATCAAATAGAACTATTTCTTAAACAGGCCAAGGAGAGTATTAACTTGGACACGGATTTCGGAGGAACTCCAGGGAGCAATAATCGGGGGGCTGGAGGAATGAGTGCTGTGAGTACGATCAAAATGGATGACTTGGCCCTGACAAATGCAGAGTCGGATCGCCTGAGCCACAGTCCCCCAAATAATTACGCCATGGAGCTGGATGTGGGAATCGCAGATTATATAGCCGAAGTCCTGGTCAGCGATGTTTTGACCACAAACATAGGAAAGCAGGCCCTGAAAGTTGTTTATAACTACTTGAAATTCAACAAGGACTGGTTGCTTGAGCAGTTGGGGACGGGTGACAATGATCCGAGTCCTTTTCAAGGCATCCAGGGTCAGAACATCAAGGAGGCCAAGACCTCGGTTCTGAGGTCCATGTTCTTCATTGGGAACACCCCCTTCGACCAGCTGCTCACGGGCTCTTTGAAAATCGACTACGTAAGCTGGCTGCAAATGCCGTTGTCCTTGAATCCGGAAAGGACCTGGCTGCATTTAACCCGACGCTGCGACTTCCAAGAGGATGCCAAGCTGTCGCTGCCCGAGGTGGCCATGGTGGCCGGGATTACAAAGATAATGAAGCGGCGCAAGGAGTTTCCCAAGTGAGCTCCGCGGGAAGCATCATTAGCAAGGCATGCACTCAAAAAAATATAGTACTCTATGCAAGAGTTACAACTATCATCAAAAGAAGGAAGGATTATAAAAGAATTATCAAAAATGTTTTACAGGAACGGAGTTTATAGCACATATACACAACGTCTAAGATAATTAACGTTCTTTATGAACTATAATAATATAAAAGTTAAATGGCTTTCAAAACTGTGTTAAACTAGAAAAATATATTCTTTTTCGGTCAAGGAAAAATTTTCGAATGATGTACTATAACTACAAGCAAGCATTATAGCTATAAATAATTAATATAAAATATATTTCAGACCATGCAATAAAATAATATCATATTTGAGTAAATATTTTGTTGTCCCTCCCATAAAACATCTAAATAAAACTACAAAACCCGTTGATTTTAGACCAAATTATTATTGTTGTTTAATACTATATCATTTAAACATCACAGATATTAGAAAACGATTCAGGACACGATGTCAAGGACGAGTGTTTCGTTACAAGGAAGTTTACGGAAATTAAATTTTCTGAGTGTGGGGTAGCTGTGAATTATGTCGTAGATGGCGGCGACAGTAGAGAGTTTTCTCGCGGGGGCGGCTTCCCACTTTGGATGTCATTAACGCCGCATAATGCAAACAAGTCTGACGATAGGCACCTTAGCAAATGCACAGCACAATAAGCGGAGGGGCTAAAAAAAAATGTACTCCTGCTCCCCCCGAGTTTTTCCCCCGTTTAATATATGAGGTTGAGGGCGGTGTGGCAGCCGAAAATGTTTTTGTCCACACTCTGCGTACTCGCCTGCCACTTGGCAATTGCTCAGCTTTGCTCCTGGTCGTCTTTGAGCTTCTTTTCGCCTCCGCCCCTCATTCAGCCAGTTATGAAAATTACTGAAACGTGGCCAAGGACGGGTGAGGGGCTCCGCAGAATGGCAGGACCAGCAGGACGAGGGCACGCACACACAGGACCACACCAGCAGCAGCAGTGGCAACAACATGAGGGGCATCACACACAGGACAACGTGACAAATAAAATCAGCTAGCATTGGTAGAAAGAACTGCAGGTCCTTAAAGACTGGGCCAATGCCCTACGCTCCGGGTTAAAAACATTTTCAAGTGGCCTTCCATATTTATATTTTAAGTAACATTCTATAAATAACTTATTACGAGTACAGTTTATTTTTATTAGATATTCAACCTAAAAATTTAACGAAGGGTTACACCAAGTTCACACTATAGTGTTGGGACTTAGCATGCAGATTCTTGGGCTTCCTGCGCAGCGCAAGTTTTTTCAGCATTGTGTCACGCCCACTCTAACGCTTCAGCCAGTCTAGCGTTAACATTTCTTAATATTTTGTAAAAATTTAAATGTGAGTTTGTTCCATTCTTTAAAATATTATAACTAAATAATAATTCATATTTTGCAATTCAATCAAGCCGATAGTTGCGCTATAGGCTAGTTGGCGCTGTAGGCCAAGTGACGATATAGAAGTAGAAGATAGGTGGCGCTGTAGGCTAGGTGTGTTATTAAAAAAGCAGAGTTGCTTTAAGCATATCTCCATCCCTCTCGCACTCCCTTAAGCTGAGTAACGGTATCTAACAGTCAAGGCCATCGACTATAGCGTTTTCGCTTGTTTTCTTTTAATTTATGAAACAATGTTGCTTTTTTGCAACTTAATCGTATTAAATTCTCTTTTTAAATTGTATTCAAATGGGTACACCTTAAAAATGTATGTACTACTTGGGTTAATGCAACAAACTTATTTTATTTCAAATTAAAAAACAAATTAAAAATAATGTGACCAAGAAACAAAAATAATTTTAAAAAACTCTTCATTCTGAAATCTGCTAGTATAATTTCGAATTTTGGACATACCTTTCCAAATACAACTTATTTTAGTTCTTATCAATACTATTATGTTATTTAAAAATAGATTCGTTCTAAAATAATTTATACAAATGTCGATCAATGGATACGGCATTTTTAGGAACATTACGATTTTATACACAAGCAATTTTTAGTGTCAAAGACAACGTACCAATTAAAAATGTCCCAAAAAACCACCGAAAATATTTGCGGTTTCCATAAATCTCGGCATAAAAAGCGAGCTTTTTGCGAAAGCATTTAAATAGAAATAAACACGAGCGTCCCCTCGCAACAAATCAACCCACCAGTTTCGAATGCAGCGCCCCATTGGCTGGCGTTTGGCTACAAAGTCAGTGGCAGTAGGAAAAGCAGCCTCAGCGGCGACTCTGGATCCTGACTCCGGAATAGAAACGATTCCTTGCTGGGTCCTTTCATTCAGTCTCATTCAGCTGGCGCTGCTGGAAGCGTGCGGACGTTCGTTGTTTAGAGCTCGGTTATAAAGTCAAGTGGCAAAGTGGCACTTTACAAAAAAAACACACACAAAATTCAACAAAAATAAAAAATAAAATTTAAACCTAAAAAAGAGGGCACACAACGTGCGGGGGCAAAGTGCAAATGGTAACGGTAATTTGCAGACATTAGTTGGCACACACACAGGCACAAACGGACCGGTGATTAAATGCCGTGGGAGGAGAGGTGCGAAAAGTGTCACATTACGCATACGCAGCGTACGCCCGAGTTAAATGCTGAAATTTAATAGCCCAGCGAGCTGTTCGAGTTTGAATTGAAAATGTTTGTCGTAAACTTATTTGGCCACTTGGTATGCCAAGCACGTAGTGGATTTTTGTGATGTGGATACGGCTCTTTGATTGTTTTATTAGCGATTCCTTTGAACAGTAGCATAACCAGAACCGGATAAAAGTATTTAGAGAAATGTAGAGTGAATATAATAATATATGTAACACAAATAAAAATTGAAATGGAAAACTGAAAATGTTATAAATGTTAAATAAATAAACCATACAGTTACAGGAATTCATAAGTAATATTTTACACAACTAAACAAAGTTTAACGATTTAAAACAACCCATAACCAAGATTACCTTGTTGCTTGGCCCAATAACTGTTTTTATAAGCAACTTTTGAGCTCTAACGTAACTTTGAAGACTTAAGTGCAAGAAAAAAATATTAGTAACACTAAGCGTTCATATAGTTAAATATTTACACAAGTTAGCCATGAGTCAAATGCAACTGCAAACGCAGCGCGTTCGCCGCGGACGTCACCATCGCCGTCATCAGTCCGCAGAGCCCTGCGAGTGTTTACGTCCTGTGATAAGGGTTTTTGGTCTGCTGACTTCATTCGGTAAGCTCAAGTGCCTGGAATCCATGCCAGGGAAATGAAACTCCTCGGTGCCCAGGTGACCCCCCGTCTCGAGATAATGCCAATCACGATATGGGGTTATGATGATGCATGTGCATGAGTATATGACTACAAATATGCATATGCACTGCTTTTCTGGCCCTTTTCGGAATGTTTACCCTTGACAAATCGTAGCAAATGCTTGTGCATAGAAACCGTAGCCTCAGGATTTGTTGAGTGCTGTGGCTTATTTTATTTCTTGGCACTGAATGGGAATTGTATGGCTAAGATGCTGAATAGGGACATGTTGTTATTGGCTGCCTTCATTGTTCCTTTCAATACGAAATCTTCCTCGTACACAAAAGTTATTCATTTGTTTGGGCAGACCGAGCAAAATAAATTCAGATAAGAGACAGAACAAATAATCGTATAAGCACTGATGCGTTTAAAGCATGATTCAAAATAATAAACCTTTTTTGAGTAATTATCTTAAACAATTTGATTTGTATTTAAATGCTGGCTTGCATATGGCAATAAATTCTGATGAAAATAACATTTTAGTTTAGTTAAAAATAGCATTCTGTGGAATATTCATTTACATATTTTTTCTCGTAAATTTTGTACAATTTAATTATAAATTATTCGTTGAAGCCAGCTTTGCGTTGTGTTTTTCTGGTAAAGTAGAGACAATAGTTTTTGTATTGCAAGCTGAATTTGTGTGTGCAAATTTAATTTATTTAACAAGCCTAGAAAAATAATAGATTGACGATGTAAAATAGTAGATAAAAAAGTAGATGTAATTAATAATACAAATTTGTGTTCATGAAACCAATATTGAATGCATTTTTTTCACTCTTTAGTTTTTTTATCGTTCTGCATTCCGCATTCCAAAGTACAGAAATGCAATCAAATTTTTTCGTCGCATTTTGCCGTCCATCTGGTGCAGTTATCAAAGTTGGCTTAAACGCTTATCACGGCCAATCATAACGATTTTCCGGCACCAACCGACATTTCCCTAATGCGCTTAAAATAGTGCACCCTCGTTTTTTAGAATTTGATAAATGTCCCGGCTGCAGCATAACAAAAACTTTGGGTCAAGTTCAAACTAATTTCTTTGCAAATTGTTTTGGGGGCTATTATGGATGCAGTGGCACGCAGAAAAACAAAGTATAAAATCTTGATGTAGTTCATAAACCCCGCAGAATCGAGGAGAAAGAAGGGGGTTCCCGAGGAAACTCTCCGGCAGAGCCATTAACAAGGCATTGGCCTCAGTGCAGCTTGCAGCTCACAACTCGCATCCTGTGCCAAGAGCAGAATTTTCCCCGTTCCGATTTCCCCCTATCAGCAACTTTTCCATACGGTCGACAATGAGCTTTGTTGTTAGCCTTTTGGCGCCAGCCATTCGCCAAGTTTTCCTCCTGCCCGGTATCTATTTTCCCTCCATCGCTTTCAATTATCCAGATAATTTTTGCATGTTTTTTCGATTTCCGCTTTTTCGATTTTTTTCCGTTGACAGCATTTAATGTAATTGGTTTGGTTTCGGTTCTGCAGTTGTATTTAAATATGGGGCATATATCTAACTGGCTTAATCAGATTGGTTTTTCGCGGCTCGGCATAATAAAAACAACTTAATTAGATTGGGTTTTTATGGGGGTAATAGGCGTGGTGTTTCTTTTGGGCCATATCTTACACATTGGAAGTGGATTTCGTTGAGACAAAATGGGGGACACTACCCATAATGTGGTTAGAATATGAATATTTCAGAGGGACGTTTGAGAAAAATGTAAAAGGGTGGTAAAAGCATATGACAAATTTTCGGATATTAATTCGTTAAAAATTTGAACGTAAACTTTCTGCAAGTGCATATTTAAAATCTAAAATTATATTGAGAGCCAAACAATTAAAAGATTCAAGGCAATAATTAAAATATTTATTTAAATTTTAGATTTATTTATATTGCAGAGGGTACTATAATGTCCGCCCTACTGTATTGCTATATTTTATAATCCGTTATAGAAATAACAAAATCAATTTTAAGCCGACTAAATATTTACATTTGTTGTCTGATAGATTTATATCATTCCCATCACGCCCATAGGCAAAGTAGGGTAGAATATTTGTATTTTTTAGGAGTATATATATACCGGTTACCGTAGAGTAAAATGGTATATTAGATTCGTCGGTCTATTTGTAATTTGTAAAAGTGTAAATGGGATTTTGTTCTTATTATCAATGCCCATCTCATGCCAATATTCGGAGTATTCGTTTAAAAGTTATAAATAAGTAAAGGATTAGACTCTTTCGAACTCTCTTTAGCTGAGTAAGGTGTATTTGATGAGGCCATCGACTATAGAGTTTTTTCTTTTTTATATTTTTACTATTTTAATCACACCTTAGTTCGTTAAATCTGCATGAGTATTAAATTGCTTTTTTTTTAGTTTGATCTAAAATATTTTTTTATTTTACAACGTTATTTAGTAGTATATTAGATTCGTCGGTCTATTTGTAATTTGTAAAAGTGTAAATGGGATTTTGTTCTTATTATCAATGCCCATCTCATGCCAAAACTCGGAGTATTTGTTTAAAAGTTATAAATAAATAAAGGATCAGACTCTCTCGAACTCCCTTTAGCTGAGTAGGTGTATTTGATAAGGCCATCGACTATAGAGTTTTCTCTTTTTTATATTTTTACTATTTTAATCACACCTTAGTTCGTTAAATCTGCATGAGTATTAAATTGCTTTCTTTTTAGTTTGATCTGAAATATTTTTTTATTTTACAACGTTATTTAGTAGTTTGGCTCAAATATTACCTTTTAAAGAAATTCATTTTTGATTTAAGTTCCACCGAATATTTTCACTTTCATGACAAACTTCTTGAACCCCTCTCGTTTCTTTTCATTGGTTTTGTATACCATTTTATGGCCCGAGCGTGGTAAACAAAAAAGGACAAGCTCAATAAATATGCTTATAAATATATTTGCCTAGACAACATCGCATTATTTTATAGGCTCGTTCAAGGATAACACTCCTCGTTCCAACCCGCAGACAAGAACCCCCCGCAACGAAACTTTCTTAAGCCATTTTTCATTTCAGTTATCTGCGGCGTGGGCGTTGATGTCTACATGCATGGCTATCGGGCCGGTCTTTATATAGTGTAAGCCAAAGGTCCAATATCCTCAAGAATTATATTAATTTATGGTTAGTTTTTCAGCCGTGCTGGTAATGTTCATTGAGATCAAGTGGCTTGTAACTATTTTTCTACAGCTTCAGTGCTCAGAGTAGGTATTATTAGATATAATCTTTTAATTGGCTTCCATTTTATTACATGCTCCCCTTATAAAATATGTCACTTAATAAATGATTATCTTAAACAAATAAGCTCAAAAAAAAAGAAATGATAATTCCAACAAGTCGATCTTTATATTCCATATATTATAATGTTATAAATTTAAAAATTTGGTCTGTTCCTATAATTCCGATTTACATAAATCTAAAGAATGTTGGTGAAATCGGATTTTCTGTTTAACTGTCCAAATATCAAAGCAGAATTTAAATATAAATACTTAAACAAAATAAAAAAAATTACATTTAATAATGAAGGAACTGCTTCCTTCACTTAGTTACAAACATTTGACTGAAATCCTCTGGAAGCGTTTTTAGAACTTATTCTGTCAAACCTCGAGAGCTGATATTTTTGACTGTGTTATGGGGACACACTAACTGACTAATTAGCATCCTTCCCATTGTAATGTATGAGTACTGTAAATATATCCATACACTTTCTTATTTATGGATTTAATTTGTTTCAGGGATAATTACCAGCGGAGGTCCTGCAGCTGTTTGGCCTGCTGGCGTCTTTCAGCGATTTGTGGCGGTTGGCGACCCACTCCCGTTTATGCGGTCATCGGCATCTGCCTGATACTGTATCCCCACAATTTGTGGCTTAGTTATGTGGCCGGGATGTTCCTGATACTTCTTGGGGTCCTCAGGCTCTGCACGCTGCTCAGATTCAGCCCCTCAAAGGAAGAGGGTCTCCTGCCTCAGTGCGACTTTGAAAAGTGATGGCAGACTGCGAATATCTTTGTTATTTGTTTTTAATGACTGTTTGCTTTGTGTTGATAGGGTCTCCAGCTTCGTGGATAATATGGAGGATGATTTCACGGAGGTTAGTGCTTCCCAAGCGGCCTTGGATGACGAAGCGGAGGAGGAGGGCGACGACCACCATGTCATAGATGATGATGTTTGCTAATAGTTAAGATAGCTTATTTGCCTAATGTAATGTGAGATTTTAAATTACTTAACAAATATCTACTAACAAAGAGGTTTCGATTTAAAATGACTTTGGTCTTGTTTTTCAGTAGTGGTGATTTGTGTGGATAGTTCTTGATTAGTTTTGGGAAAAAGTGGTACCGTTAAATTGGAAGGTTGATATCGCATTGTCTTGTAGGTTTTACCTTCTCATAACCAAAGAATACTTAACGTGATTCACGACAACCTATTTAATTTTTTGACGTATTTTCTTTTCTTAATTAATAACAGAACGGATTATTAAAAAGTGACCTTGAATGATCTATATTGAGTATTTTACCTGTATCCCTTTCTTGCCAGAAAAACTTTCAAATAAAAAACAGTTATATTAAAGACTTCTGTGACTTTTAATTTCTTCTTTTATTGAATTTTGGGGTGAATGGATTCCTGTGCCGACTGAAGGCTAAGATGACCGGTTGATTGCCGATCTGATCGTCTTCTACAAAACTGAAGGCCCGCTCATTGCCGTAATAACGGTCTTCCTCGTCATAGAACCGATCGTAGTATCTGTTATGTCCTCCGGGGCTCCCTCCATTGGCTACATTGCCTCCACTGCCCCCATGTCCAGATGACGAGGGAGGAGGAGGAGGAGGAGGAGGATAGGGATATGGCGGGTACGAACCTCCGGGATATCCAGGTGGACCCTGAGGACCAGGCAATCCAGGCATTCCGGGGTAGCCCTTGTCTCCATGAGGTCCCTTCTCTCCGGCATCACCCTTAGATCCTTTCGTTCCGGGATAGCCCTTCTGCCCCGGTTGTCCCGGTGGCCCAGGAGGTCCTGGAGGACCCGGTGGACACTGACAGTGCTGCGGCGGTGGCTGTGGATACGGGTAGCTGTGCGGATAAGCCGGCGGATGATGATGATGATGGTGATCGTACTCCTCCTCAATGATCACTTCCTGGGGCGGAGGAGCTGGAGCCGGACTGGCGGCTTGAAGGGTAATCAGGCGAGGCACAGAGGCATCATCCTTGGCCTTAACACCTCCGAGGACTGACAGTAATGCCACCACCAAAATTGTCCAATTTGCCAAGCGAACTTTCGGATGCGACGACATGTTGTATACTAACTTAAATCAGATCATTGTCTTCTTTTATAAAGACTAAAAGCTCTGAAGAATGGCCATAGAGAATAATCATTCAATCTACCGTTAAAATAGCTCATTTGATATTTATGTCCGATCGAACGATCATCTTACATTTGTACCTTATGCTAATTTGTCATGTTTAATAAACTAAGCCAACTATTAATATAGGTAGTCTGCATAATTTGCATAAAAGTCAATGAATGAGTTGAGTTCTTAAACTGTTGAAAGAACTTTCACACTAAATGGGTATTGGACTTTGTGATTATGCTATGAAAAGTGAATTCTATATCGAATAAACTGCTTAATAGATAGAAAAAATTTAATCCGGTGAAAACGGTAATAAATTTTAAATGGAACCAGAGCATTGACTTTTTTTTTGAGTGGCCAGGTGGAAATTTAAATACTCGATTGGCACTTACCTTTGAACATTTCTACCGTTTTGAATTTAATATGTACTCCACATTTAATCTCTCCCCCTGAATTTCCATCGATGCACAAAAGAAAACACTTTCGAGTCACCAATAAATCTCTGTTCGCAATATTATTTTATTGTGGGTTCTTTATTGTTCTTTTGTTAGTGTGAAGTGGAACTCGTGCTGACAAAAGCCCCGCCCACACAAACCTTAACAAATTTCTGGTTTTTGGGCAGATCTCATAACATTTTTCGCCATTTCGCGAAATACTCACGCGTCAGTCTAAGTCATTTGGTTTGGGGGGACTTTTGTAATTTTTATGAGGTTTCTGCTATGTTAACATATGTAAATAGTTGTAACTTTTAAAGTTAGTTTTTATTTGTTTTTTTGCTTTTTGTTTTGTATTATACATGTTTGCTATGCAATAAACATATTTAATAGGTATTTTATTTTATTCATATAATTTGTTTAACTATTATTCTCATTTTTTCGTGTTTTCGGTCTGAAAACATTGAGGTAGCTGCGTTTGCAATTGATTTTTATAAGTAGGTATTCGCTTGTTTATCCCTGATATTGGCTATTTAAGGTTCTGTTGCAGATAAGAAGAGTTCGAATCGTTATTATTTCGAAAACATAAGTAAAAATCAACCAAAGAGGAATAACTAAATTTTATATTTATTTTATTCTGTATATATATATTTATATAATATTACGATATTTATTACGCATCAACATATACATAAAAAATATTTAAATCGTATAAATTAAAATTAAAGCATATTAAAAAAAATCAAACGTTAGAAGAATATCAACATTGAAGAGAAACAAAAGTTAAGGTTTGTCTGTTGTGTCAGATGGTTGAAAAAGTATTTCCGATCGGGGTACAAAGATCATGGGATAGGAGTATTTCCTTTGGGACTGTAAATAGTCAAAAAGGTCGCAAAATTAAACTCGAATTGACTAGATATTGGATGTTGGTTAGTTATAGTTAACTTTGGACTTGGTCTCTGTGCTCGAATGGATCTATAAGCAGGGCTATAAAATGATCTGGCAACTGTCGAAAGAGCTAATCGTATAGCTGCTCTTACGGAACGAAGAGTATGTAAATAGTGCTAAGCTCGTTTACTTCTCAGAACTGGTGCTGAACTAAGATTAACAGCAATTAATCTTCTCACAAAAATGAATTCTTTAAGAGTACATCAACTGGCAGAAACCCAATCTTAATAACCCGATCCAACTGGCAGCGACCTGGAAACGCTTTCTCATAGCAAACAAACCTAGGAACGAACCAAATAAAAATTGGGAATAACTGAAAACAGAAGAAGACATTGAAGAAACTGATCTGATTTTAGTTTGTTATCACTTGCTCTTCTTATAACATACGACTAACAACTATCTTTGGGATTGATTCGAACTTTGCTGGCTTTTGTTCTTGCTCGCACTACTCTGGTTTGTTTCTTTAATTTTTGTGGCGCTCTATTAGCTTTTCATAGCTTCCTCCTTCACTAACCCTTCAATCTATTCCGTTCTATAAAAATATAAACAATGTTTGCCTTCTCGAGGAAGGGTAGGGTGATTCGACTTATTTGTGTTCAAAAACTTGAAAATCCCGAGGGAGTACAGTAATTTAAAGACAGTTCATGGGTATTTTATAGTAACTACCTTTTTACTTAAACTGAGTCTTTATCTAAGTTGTTTTATGAACTGATAAGGTGTTGAACCTATATCAGCTCTAGGTATTTATAGATTGCTGGTTCTATTTATAGCTCCCGTTAGGCTATAAAACTGAGATAAAAACACAGTTCTTGTAAAGGGGTGTTCAAATACGACATCTATCTGTGAATTGAGTTTCAGTTGTGGGTACCTGACTCGAATTTTCATAAAATTACTTATTCCCAATCAGGATTTCCATCGAAAGAACGAAACACCCTAACGAAGAGGTAGCCCAATGAAGGTAGGTATTCTGATCTGTGATCTCTGTCTGGCCGGTCATCTGGGACTTGGGGATTCGAATTCTCTCGGTAAGAAGACACAACTTCAAGGTTGGGGGAATCCCAGACCTTGGTGTCGTGTCCGTGGGTTGGGGATGGATGGGGGATGGGTTCTATACGGTGTGCCAGTGCCTTTAGTGCGGGCCCATCGCCACCGGTTAGTAGAAGGAGCTGCACCAGGCATCGCCCGCCGTGGGGCTTAGCATTCCGACCAGAGTGGCACCGTGGCCCGAGGTAACGGGGCCAGTCGCCACGGACGGGGGCGATGCCGTCGAGCTGCCGGCGGTATGTGTCGAGCTGGGCAGACACTGGAAGCAGTAGTTGGCCCCGTAGTTGTTGTCCCAGAACTGCTGGCCCTTGCACTGGAATCGCACGGCGAACTCCAGCCGCTGGCCCACGTGCAGCGAGTTCCCGAACAGCACGAAGGTGAAGATGTCGGAGAAGCCGTCGCAGGAGTTCTCCACGTAGTTGGCCTGCAGGTCGGCATAGCTCCTCCACCCGTCCAGCGAGTACCTTATGTGCACCGACTTGTGGAAGTCAAGATTCCGGACGCGCACCGATCCGGATATCGTCTGGTTGATGTTGTCCGACACGGCGGCGTTCTCCAGCGACACCTGCTTTTCCCTGACCGCATCGAGGAACTTGGGCAGGCCGCCTGGCTGCTGGAACAGAGGCATCAGTAGCTTGTCGGACTTGGGGCCCATTTGAAGGGGCGGTTCCGCCTCCAGTATCTCCAGGTCCTCGAAAGCCGACTTCGGTATGGTGGGTATCTCGTCCAGGAAGGTCTTCACATCGGCCAGATCCAGGCCAAGGACATCGGCGAACCTCACTATCTTCTTGCGGCCCGGAGTTCCAGGTGGTGTCTTTCCCGTTTTTAGGGAGGAGCAGCGCCTGATGCGCTGGGGTCTGCAATCGTCCTCGTCGTCTGTGGTATCGATGCCATGACTCTGGGCGCCACTCTTCTCCACAGCCTCAGTGGCATCTTGTTTGGCCTGTTCGATTTGGGCCAGGTCCACGTTAACGGTGAGATTGCTGGCCGATTTGTCTGTTTCATCCACGCCACTGTCCGGTGAGAGTTCCACGTCTCTGGTTTCCTGGAGGGTCCTGTCGGGGAAGGAGGTCTCCTCTGTGGGGGTTCTTTCAGAGGAGGTTTCTGTGGAGGCTTCCTGTTGAACCCTCTCGTTGGATGCTTCCTCTTGGACCCTGTCGTTGGGTGTTTCTTCCTGAACTCTTTCGTAAGGGATCTCCTCCTGAACCCTTTCTGTTTGAACTCTATCGTGAGGGGATTCCTCTTGGGCTCTGTCAGTGGAGACGTCCTCCTCTTGTGAGACTTCTTTGAGTGCTCTTTCCGTGGAGACCACCTCTGGAGCTCTGTCTGTAGTACCAGCTACCTCTAGGACTTCCTTCAGTTCCATCTCCTCCCCTTCCTCGAGATGCCCATTGCTGAGCGGCTCCTCTTCGGGCTTGGTCTGTTCCACGGCCCGCAAACTGATACTGTGTTGATGAATTTCACTGAGGATCTGGGCCTGCAAGAAGGCCTCGTCCTCCTGAGCAGGCTCCTCAACAGCTGGCTGCTCCTCCTCCTGCACTCCGTTGGCCAGTCCGTGCCTTCCGTTTAGCTGTATGGTATTCGCATACTCCTTGAGTTCCGAGGCTGGCAGCTTTTGGTCCTGGGCAGCTGCAGCTGTGGATGTGGAAGCGGAAGCGGAGGCATCGAAGTAGGGGCCGTCGGTGCTGCTGCTGTGACTGCTGGCCATTGAAGCGCAGGCGTAGCCCGACTCCGCCGTAGAGTTGTGCGGCGTATTCGAGGCGGTTTCGATCAGGCGCAGGTACTCGCACTCGTCCACGGGACTCCCCGGCGACTCCAGCTCGCAGTCGAAGTCGAAGAAGGAGTCGGACTCATGGCGAAGGGGCTGCAGGTCCGTCACCGTCTGTTCCGAGTCGTGGGAATTCACCCACGTGTTCGTGCTGGTTCCATTGATGATTGGCTCATCCTCCGCGTTGCCCTCGCCCTCCTCGGTTGTCTGCGGTGGAAGATTCTTTATTAGATTTGTTCCAGCTCAAAAGTCAAATACAAATTCAATTTTGGTTGAGAACATAGTTAATACAATTTTTTAACCCTGGCCTAACGTTTTTTAAAGGTTATCTCGAACAAAACACCGAATAAATCCTTATACAAATTATAGTTTAAACAGATAAATTAAAATTTTGTTTAAAAAATGAAAGAAAAATATAACATAAAATAGCACACCTTCATCAAATAAAAGATATTTTGTTAGAACAAAAGATCAAAATATTAAAATTCTCTAAACTTAAAAAAATTCTCCAATGGAATAATTCAAATCACCAATAAGGTTTGAAAAAGTTCTATAAAAAATATTTTCATTTCTCAAGGGAGAGAACTACAACCAGCCGTCGGAAGCTTCCCAGTAAGAGGGCATAGGAAACAGCTCTGCTCGCTCTCTGCCGCCACACAAGCAGTGTACTAAAGTAGTCGTCAAATATATTATATAAATTTATTATATAATGTCATTGTATTTCGTGACGACGTTGTAAGTATACCTGACCAATACCTTTTATTCTCTACACAAATCTCTATTTAATTGATTTTGTGTTTAACATTCTTTGATATTCACCTGTGATCCCAAGGTGCGCAGCTTGGAGGACAGACTCCGAGCGAACGCCTCGGCTCTTCCGCGACATGAGGACATCCCTATGGTTGGTATGATGGAGATGATGCTGCAGGGCGGCCTGCTGTCCGGAGTACCCGTGTGTGTCAGTGGTATATCGCCGGGATCGTTCATTTACGTCACGTCAGCACACAACCGTGTCTGCTGCAACCGATCTGCGGAATATCTGCAAACAGAGTACCATCGGGATATGTGACGTGAGTGATATATTGAAACGCGACGAGCAATTTTTAAGTAAACAAATAAATTCACGCGAAATGTTGTTTTCCACCACTTTCCCTTTCAGCTTTTCCCATGTTCCCGGTGGCATTTTAAAACAGCTGGGGAACAATCTTCGCCAGTATATATGCTTTTATTATCCTCAGAGCGTTTTTCATTTCTCTTTCGTTGCCTTGGCTTTTTATTTGATTTAGTTGGATGTCATTAAAATTAAAATAGACTATTGAAAGAAGATGTCGGTTTAATTTGTTCTGGCTTGCCAAAATATTAATAAGTTTGCAAAAATATTTTTGGGAATTCTAACACTTTCTGTTAATCTTACATAATGTATTCTTAAACTAAAAAATAAACTTTTGAGCCATTATACGACCCTAATGTAAACACAACTTTATTGATATATAAATAAAAATTGTATTGTTAATTTAATGTTAATATTAATAATTGGGAAAGGACTTTTCAAAATTGAAAAATGACAATGCGGAATCATATTCTGTTCTGTTTTCTACACACCAGAAATTAAATGTTTCCTGTTCCGAAATTCTATAAATTATTAGAACAAAGTATAATCAATTAAATTATTATACATACATATGTATATTATATATGTCCAAGTAAAATAAATAATAAACAAAAACAATTACAATTTTATTAGAATATTCTTCTTTTAATAGTTGTGAAATGGTATATTTTATTACCACCAAGACAAATAAAATAGTACAATAATTTTGTTGTGTAACTTACATTTTTTCTGAATTTGCAACAGTTTTGAAAACCCTAAGATCGTTTTTTCTCTACAAGTCAGGTGATGAAATCACGTGATAGTTTGTGCCCCAAACTATGTCATCGAAATCCCCGATGAACCGTGTGACCATAACAATTTGTTAACACTTCTCATGCTCTTGGCAGATGGCAATGTTATTGTTTTTATTTTGCGATAGCTGCACGTGCATTACCTTTGATCAGGTGCAAAGCCAAGCCACGCCCATTAATCGATCTATATAATGGGAGCGAGAAGGCGATTTAATTGGGAGAGGAAGTGCCGCCCAATTAACACATCAGAGTTTTTGTTTTCAAAATTAGATGCGCCAATAGAGACGAGACAAAGTCAATTGGCCTTGAACTTTCCGCGGCATTTCTTTAAGTCTATTCCGATTTTCCGTCTCTTTTCGTTTTATGTATTTTACTTTTTATCTTTGGCAGCATGCATAGGAAATTTAATTAAGCGGTAAAATGAGTAAAAAGAAGTATAAAGATTGAATTGAAATTTTTTCCCTCGCCAAATGGCGTCGACAAAGTTTTTAAATAAACAAACGATCGTCTGACAATCGATCGATTAAGGAGGTCAAAATGCCGATCTCTTTAAAATTTCCCTAAAATTAAGTAAGCGAATGCAGGTCTCTTTGAAGCCATTTAGTATACAGATGCCACTGCATATGAGGTGATTCCACTTATACTTATGGCAGATATCTCATGATTCACAGACATCCCTTATAGCTCAGTACCTTTATTCATTTTTTTGCCTATAGATAAGTTGAATATTCTTTTGGCCTTTGGCCAAGTGGCTAAATGCGTTTTGGGCGCTAATGACGTTGGGTCAAGAAAAGCATTACAAAACCAAATGTATAAATTTAAAATCAAAAGTGGTTTGAAATATTTTTTAATTGCGATTGGCGTTATAATTTGCCAAATTAAGGAAGCATTTAAAATAAATTTGGCGACGCAAAATAAAATAAAAATAGTACAGCAATCAAAAATTTGTAGCTTTAAGACTTTAAGTAACTTAGCAATTTCCCTAGTCCTTTTGAATGTGAATATTTTCTGAATCATATTCTATACAAATATAATTGCTAGTGCAGTGTCTCAAGCTCACATTTATAAATAAAATATGTGTACAGAAAAAGAAATGAAAATAAATAAAATGAACACGAAATCTATAAATAAAGCTAAGACAACATATGTCTTTGACTTCTATTTTACGGCCAAAGTAACATTTCCGTTTTATTCTTCTTATGTTTGCTATTTTATTTGCGATTCTCTCACATTTTTGGCTTGGCGAATTCACGCTTTGTTTTGACCGTAACTGCGTAACTGCAAAAATGTCTTTCGCTTCAAGTATCTTACTTAAGTAGATACACGCACTGAGGCAAGAGACACCCATAAAGCCGCTTAATTGAGTTAAATTGGGGGAAATGTACGGAATTGATATTAAAGTGGACACCCCGACGACTCACGCAATAAAAATATATCTTTGAATTATGCTTGATTGCTTCATAGTGGAGGTTTGTCAAAGGAAGTCAAGGTGCTGTTAAGGTGCCAATTTTAAACCGCCATAATGGCATAATTTTACAAATCTGTTATCAAACATAAATAAGGTAAACGGAATATTTTTGGTTTTTATATCACTCGGCAATTTTTAAGCATTTTAAAAATGCTTTCACAAATATTTGTATATCTTAAGTACCTCTTATTAAGTTATTTGTAGGACTTAGTTACCAGAGAAGTAAATGAACTAAATATTTCACTTACACTTACTGTTTCAGAAAAAAGGTTAGGAAAGAAACAACAATATTTTGAGATGAGGAAAAGTCTTGCAAGTTCTAAGATCTTTAGATGTTGAAACTATACATTTTAGAGGAACACTTCAAGAAATCAAATCTATTTTAATTTAATCGGAAATTCCCTGGAATAAGCAACATTCTCATGTGTTTACAAGCCCTTCAGGTGCTATTATTGATGGGGTGACAGACATTCTTATCAGTTGCATCTCCCAGTTGCATTTGTCATGTCAATTAGTTAGTCACTGGTCCAGAGATAGATGCGCCATTAGCTGTTCACACCATTTAAATAGTTCGATTAGATGTTTCTAGGCCTACCGATCCGCTCTATATTTTTATTGCCGGTCGGCGGCTTATCACCTGAACCACACATGATATTTGCCAGTGGGCAATGGGTGGGTGAGTGGGTGGATTGGGTGGATGGGTGGCTTGGAGGTTGGGTGGTGCGGCGAACGGAACGCTTAATCATGCTGCGGCGGCGTCTCGATTATGAGGCGTGATAACGAATTTGCAGTTCTATTTATAGAAATCAGAATTGACCCGCGAACCGCGAAACGCGAACGCCTCTCTCACGATTGCACTCTTCGTGACTTTTTCACTTACACTAGACGACGATGATATAACCGATCG
The DNA here is from genome assembly GCF_014743375.2 of Drosophila subpulchrella. Taxonomy (NCBI): domain Eukaryota; kingdom Metazoa; phylum Arthropoda; class Insecta; order Diptera; family Drosophilidae; genus Drosophila; species Drosophila subpulchrella. Next base: position 5,707,716 of record NC_050612.1, on the reverse strand, counting down.
GCTCGACACAAATCTCTTTTCGGGACTTTAATAATTTTAGGTATTAAAAATCCTTGGGTTATCGAGCCCAAACCAGCTGGGGAAACCAACAAAACAACCGAAAACCACTCGAACTGCACCACGTCTGCAGCGTCACGGTGTCGGGCATGCACTGACTACCCACCGATCTTTTTGTTGTGTTTTTGGTACTCAGAAAATCCACCCAGATTGATAAGGCAAAATCGGAACGGATCGGATCGGATGGGATGCGATGGGATCGGATCGAAATCGAAGCGCAGCGGAGCGAAATCGCAAATCGTAGCCAAACACTGCCCTCAAGCTGATTGCACTCACCCCGCATCCGCATCCGCCTCCGCGGGAACCTGAATCCGAATCCGAATTCGTATCTGTATCTGTAACTGTTCCCCTGTATCTGCAGTCGCAGTGCATCCTAAAAGGTAGCGGCAGCGCCTCTCGATTCTGGCAGACAGCCGCCGCTACAGACAGATGCTCGTGATCAGTGACGTCGCAGCCTCGGATGTCTGTCTCAATCTTAATCTTAGCTAACTGCTCTTTGAAGTGCCCTTTTCCGACGGGGAGTATTACAAAATAAGAGGGAACTGGCCATTTATAATGGTATTTCAAACTATAACAATAATACACTTAATTTGAGTTGAAACATAAGTTCATATCATTTCTAGTTCATTTGTATACATATTTCAATAGATTTTAAGAAGTATGTTTTCATATCTATGATATTATTTCCTTTAATGATATGTACCTCAGTTACTATGGGTCAAAAATTTTAATATTCTGAAGTTCCCATAAAGGAAAAATTCAAAATATGTTATAATAAATACTTATAAGTAAAAAAGTATTAAAATTTAAAAATCGATAAAAAATAAATATTTAAGACCGCTGATAAAAAAAAAACAATTTTTTGTTGTTATTATATCATAAAATAGTATAAAATAACATTTGAACCTATAGTAACTAACTCTTGAGTGGGAAATGCATAAAAACTTGTTAAATATTTTTAAGCAAATATATCACAACATATAAAATTTGTAAACTTGCGTTAGTTTTTTAATAAAAAATCTTCACAAAGAATAAGAATAAAATAAACTTTATGTGGGAAAAATCCTGCTAGCACAAAAAGCAAATATAATTTATTATTCCAGAGTGTTATTTAACACACATGTAATAAATTGGTAAATACTGAATCATATTGCTTTAGCCATATCAACCATGTTACCCTCAGATAAACTATCTGCGTTAAATTTTCGCTGTCATTTAAGCCCCGTGGGCTTTGAAGAACCCCCCGGTGTTGCCTGCTGTGATTATGGGACCATATTCGATATGACCCTAATCAGGGGACGGTTTTTGCATTCGAGCATGAGATTAGGTAACTAATTTGTTAGTGTTTGGATTCGGCGCCGGAATAGTTTGTAATCCTGATTTGGCAGAACGAAACGAGTTGAGTTAGATTGATGGCTGACAGGAGAGACCAAAGGTGATAAGATTGTTTAGCGGATCATTGAACTGTTCTACAAAGCAAATATGCTTAGAGATGTGGTCTAAACAGGCAATTAATTATAAACATGAAGAGTAGTGATAAGATAAGCTTGTCCATGAAGTAATTCAAATTCGATAGATAAAGTCGTTAATGCTTATCAACATGCTTTTAAGTACCCAACAAATTTAGTAATTAATTAATAATTAGAAATTAAAATTAATAAACAGGCAATTAATTATAAATATGAAGAGTAGTGATAAGATAAGCTTGTCCGCGAAGTAGTTCAAATTCGATAGATAAAGTCGTTAATGCTTATCAACATGCTTTAAGTACCCAACAAATTTAGTAATTAATTAATAAACAACGAACGATCAAAGGAGTTTGAAAAACATTTAGAATAATTGTAACAACAATTCCGCTATGAATTCAGTAATATAAATTCAGGAATAACACACACACAAAGACATCGAAAGTCTTTCATGTTTCCTCAAAGATATTCAAGAATTGGTCAGCTTATAGAACTAAACAAATATCATTAGAGAACATTTTCACGCTGTCATTCACTGTCGCATATATCATTAGCACAAATTCAGTTCAGACCATTTTTTTGCAAGCCGGCAAGTGCCGCCCGCACATTGAAAATTTCCGTATAGATACGCGTTCCACCCATCAACAAACCACAACAGCTGACTGGCTTCTTTATTTATAAATAAACCAAAATTAATAATATATAATATTAATGTTGAGTTAGCTGAAACTTAGACTGGCGCATGTGGCTCATTCCCGGGAATACGGATTTGGAATCCTCCGACCCTCCAAAAAAAATCGATTTGCATCAGAACTTCAAGGCAATCAATATGAAATACAAGTGGCTTACACGAACCTCGTTTGAAGCGCTAATTAGCTTTCCGTAATTTTTCCTATCTACCAGATACATTGCGTACGTGTGTGAGTGCGTGTTTTCGGATGTGGGTGGTTTCCACAGTCATTTTTTTTCGCTTTTCGGCAGCGCGTGGATTTTTTTATTTATATTTGTATGACATTGCTATCCAACGAAATGTCAAAAGCAAACAAAGCCAAGCACCGTGAAAGGCAAAAAGAACTGGAAAAACGCTTGCGCCGATCTGAAAACCAAGTTACAGATATAAAGATACTTCGGGGGAAGGATACTTTCGCTCTCAGCTGGCTCTCGCTTTCCCTTTTTATGGTTATTGTTGGTGACCGGAGAATGGCGAGTGTCTTGGGTTGTTTTGATTACTGTGATAACGAGATTTGGATTGTTTTGTTTTGATTGCGGCAGCCAAGAAAATGTGCTATTTGGATGTTACGAATCCACGATATTGATTTATGATAACATGTTTTATTACCTAAGTACATGGTGTTCAAGAAAAAAATGTTGTTATTATGTTTAAGAACACACTGTGGTCAATTGAGACCAATTTAATAAACTAGATTATATAATTACATTTGCAATAGTATTTGTTTCAGTAGGAAACCAAATTTATTTTGATATTTTTAAGTTGCATTGAATACATATTACTTTTATTTAAGAATTCAACAAATAAATTAGTTATGTTGTGGCTTTAACACAGAACAATTTTAAGTGAATTATCTTATAATCGTATATTTATTACATATATTTATATAACCAATATTTAACATTTCATCAACAAAAAAATCCTTTAAGTTCCGATTTGTATAAATTAGTAGTACAAGAACCGGTTGATCAACTGTACATATGCTCATATTAAGCATGTCAGTAATTAAATTGATTGTTATAGTCTGGTCGATTTGGTGAACCCCTGAACTTGTACCCAATTGAACTCGTTCTGACTTTTAAGTTTAGTTCATGTTACTGAGATATGGCGAAAATTATGAAGCTGTGACTTTAAGTGGCAAAGCCAATGTCAAATGTATCTGATGGATGTACGCACACGCTAATTGCAGCACCATCAATTGAAGGTATATAAATCAGCACGCAATGTTTTCGTGTAAAACACGAAGTCGTGGTCCTCAAAATTACGATTTACCTACCTGATGTTTTAATATTATTCCAAGGCGTTCCCTTTCTGGCCTTTGCCAGTGCTTTTCTCGCGCTCGACGGCGAAGCAATAAAAAGAATTGCTTGTCAAAAGATGTGGCATAAATATCGCCCACATATACCGAATCTAGGTATATATAGTTACTATATATGCTGGGTGGCCTTTTGGTTATTGCGTGCCCGGATGTCGTTTATGTTTCGATGCCGAGGAAGTGACCCAATGTGGGAGAAAGGTTACCGAAGGATAATCACCAGTCGAGAACTTTCACTTTCATTCGTCGCACTCACAAGCCGCCAGGGGGCGCTAGTTAGATAACACTTTCTTGTTGTAGGATTTTTGTTTGCCTTTATTTTTATTTAATTTTTCTGCGCATGGGAATCTTTAATTCAAAATTATTTATTTTCTTCTTTATCCGCACACACTCGATTTGACTTGGGCTAAGGCTTCGATAAGGATCCGTCGGAGGTTTTCGGCTTTCACGAAGGCACGCGAAAATTAGTTGACTTCAATAAAATGTTCACTTTCGTTCAGCGCAGCCTTTTGTTTTGGGCTTTATTTATTCTTATGTGCGTTTATGTGATTTTTAGCAATTATTATTATTTATATTTATATTTTTGCCAGCGCTGAGTGGCAGCCGTGGTAGCAGCGCCCGTTGGAGTGGCAACGTTGGCGACTTGGTCGCAATAAGAGTGTCATTCAAGGGCATTGCAAGGTCGCAGCAGTTGCGTCTTTCGCCCACTGGCAACTGAGATGCGAGAGCGCCAAACGACGGCCTCTTTTCAGTTCTCCGATACACAGATACAAAGATTTTCGAGAATTATTTCGTTTAATTTTTTCGCAAATTTCGAGAGGATAGGTGTATTGGGGGGAGAGGGGGCCTTGTCACGCAGCGCTTTAATTAAGATTATTAATTTGCTTATCGGTGTATCTGGCGGATACGCTTTTGGCCCAGGCCTGAGTCTTGTGCCTCTCCAATCGCCCGTTTGGCCGTCCTGTCGTGTGGCAACTGAGGCAAGTCTCGCCAAAAGTTGCAACCTTTCAGGCCTCACTTTCGCTCTCATCGCCACCGCTTCTCTGGCCGATTCTCTCGGGAATTCTCTCTCTCAGTGGGCGGCTTTTGGGTGGTTCTGCTAGATATTGTTCTAAATGTCAACGATAAGAGAGAGGCACAAAACCGAGAGAACACACTTTTTAGCTGTTGGACAGTGGTGGTTAAATTGAAAAACAGTCTTCGTTTTGAAAAAGTTATATCTAATAATAAATTATTTTTCAATATTCTTAAACACCTGTATTTAAACAGAAAAAAACATTTTAAAGAGCTTTTTGACATCCACAATTAAAAATCGAAAAAGCTCGATCTACCATATTCGACTAGAATAAAACTTTACGTCAATTTGGAAATTTTGTGTTACCCCATATTATGGTTTCTAGTTGTGTAAAGTATTTTTATTCATTAAAAAAAATAAAATATATGTGTAAGAAGTTAAATGAATAAATAAATAAATTAAGGCCTAAGGCCTTAAGGTAACAAATAATTTTTAGCTTAAAGCCAAAAAAATGTATGTATATATGTATATATTTAATTTTTTGGTCTTCTTAAAACTACTCTTGGAGTAACTCAAGAATAATTAACTAAATATAAAAATATTTGTATAGAACTAGGGTCTACGGTTTTGTGTCATTATACCTAATTTATTCACTTATATTTGGTTGTTTTCAGAAAATACCAACTCTAATCAAATACCACTGTGCAGCATTTGTTTGCTGTTTGAACTACGCTCTCAGCTCCTCTCGATTTCTCGCGGTGATATCTCTCAATATTAGTTCTCTTTATTGCTTTACTCGATTGTGGAGCCGGCATTTTTAAACATTTATATTTTTTGTTTATATTTGCATACCCAAGCTGTTTGCCCGATTTTTGTTTTCGTTTAATTATTTTATTAATTGTTTTCGTTAGGTGAAATAGCCATTCATTCTATGTGCTATATCTCACTTACACTCTTACAAAAAATTGAGGATAGAATACCAATGTATCTTACAGTGAAACCACTTTGTATATTGCGCTCTCTGTTATTTTTAAAGTGCGTTGACTGGGCGAACTTCCCGACAAGATGCAAAAACTGCCATTCCACTTAAATGAAAATTGCACTTCTGCGGGCTGCAGATACAGATACAAAGATATATTCTCTTTGGCTCAAGTGTGTGGCCTCTCTCCCAAAAATGTCTCTTCGTTGTGCCACTTTCATCTGTAGGTCAGCGGCAAACTTTCGCTTTCACTTCAATGCGACGGCGCTCTCAGAAGAGCAATTTCCACGCTAAGTGAGCCACGTGCCGCACCTCCCACCTCCCCCCGGAAAATTCACTGGAGATTCGGAGGCAGAGAGAATGAGAGCCAACTATTATTTGGCTTAAGTCAGATTTGTTTATCACATAACTCAAAATTCAGTGTAATTTAATATTGAGTTTCGGGTGTCTAATTAGTCAGTTAGTAATTAAATAATGATGAAGTCATTTTTATTCTCTATCAAAACCTTCTATTTTAAAAAAAGATAGAAAGCCTCGACTACAAGATACCCGTTACACAACTAATAAACTTCAAAATAAATAACTTCGAGTAGAGGCGAAGAAACATCGATGTTTACATCTTAATTTAGTTTACATTCATACATCTTATACTTTATCCACTGACTGAGACGTCATTGACATTGCTAGATACAGTAAGGGGTATAAAAAGTAAAACAATTTTCAAGTTCTTGAATAATGGCGCCATACGTTCTTCCTCTGTCATGGATATAAGTTATAATATTTTCGATCTGGTAGCACAAACGTCTTCTTTCTCTTCAACCGCATTCATTCTCATCCATGAATATGAATCGTGTTTTGTTGGTCTGGGTAGCTAAAAAATTTAATATTTTTATTAATACAAGTTATTCATTTTTTTTTTAAGAAATGAAAGATAATTACATTTTCTTCTTTTCGTAAGGATTCTAATTTTTAATTTTTTTTTTTTTTTAATTTTTTTTCCTCTTCCATTAATGTGAGTTTAATTTTATTCCGATGTGGTAGCACTAATATCCTCCTACTCTTTAAATAACACGACCAAATTGTCGCTGAATTCTCGCGAAATTACCGCTAAATACTACATAAATATTCACTAAATTACAGCTAAATTAAAAAACAAACAAAAAACGAAAGGTAAACCAACCGATGAGAGCATGTTTTCGGGTTGGTAGCAAGGATTCTATTAATTTCATTCTGGTAACACTGGGGTTCTTTAAATGAAATTAAAAGCGGAGACGGACACCTTCAGAGCAAGTTTTGTCGCAGTCCGCCTAGGTGGCGCTGGGTCTTGAAATTATATACCCATTTATTTTACTTGTATTTTACATATTTTAAAATTTCTCAGAAATGAAAAGAATCAAGCGTTGCCAGACCGAAAAAATGGTGTCTCATCTTACTCACCTTCGCGCTCCATAAGCGGTAGAGCTGTAAAAACATCGATAGTGCCCCTACTCGATGTTTTCGATAGTGATAGTCCAAACCATCGATATTTTCAATAGTATCAATCGAATTATTATTTAATTTTTTATTTTGTATTTTAAGCCTATTGATAGTGCCCCTACTCGATGTTTTCGATAGTGATAGTCCAAACCATCGATATTTTCAATAGTATCAATCGAATTATTATTTAATTTTTTATTTTGTATTTTAAGCCTATTTGCTTTCAATTTTTTTAATTGCGAGGTATGAATACAGCTGCGACAAAAACCATACAATGTATTAAACTATTAAACACACATAAAAACAAATAGGTTAAAAATTTAAAAGATTTTGATTATAATAATTACTTATATTTTTTTTTTATTCATAAGTTAGAAAACTTAAAAATTCTCGTATGCTTTAAAAAGTCGTTATAAGCCATTATCGTTTGCCTTCTGATGCTAAAATCGAGAACATTAAAACTATTAATGAAAAACCAAGCACATTTCATAAACATGTTTTTTTTATTGATTATAATTATAAGCGAAAACATGATTATAAATTAAAGTTAAGAACCAGTTAAGATAATAATGATTATAATGAAATTAACAAAAGAGAGATCATCCGTTCCTCGGGAATTACATGATATTGATATAGTTGATTATAAATTTAATAAAGTTAAGAACTACTTGAGATTATTATGAATATTCATTTTTTCACTTTTCATAAAGTTTTCGTTTTTTCTGGAACCACGCTTCTGCGTTGCAGAATCTGCAACTAGTGATGTTAAATAAACGCGATACATCGATGGTGGAAAAAAAAATCGACGTATCGCGCAGCCCAGCCACTATCGATATTACTATCGATGTTTTTACAGCTCTATTAAGCGGGGACAAGAACTTCAGATACAAGTTGTCTCCGGATTCCAGCAGATCTCCGCAACAGCGGCGGAAGGCAGTGGATCCCAGAGGATCACCATCAATGGCTGGTGAGCCAGATTGTGCAGCTGGGCCAGGGAACCCGATCCCGGAAGGTGACGAGCATCTAACGGATGGGCAGCAAAAGCAAGTCGTCATAACGTATAATGCTGTGGGCATACAAATTATTAATTAATAAATATACAAAAAATATTAAATCAAAATCACCTGAATCCATTTTCGTTTTCCCGATGCCAGATCGATCTATTGCCTGAAAATAAACTAATAAATGCTCATTTCCACACCACCTTGAGGTAGAGCAACACGGCGCGTTTTTTTTAAGTGGTTCGCCAAATAGCCCTAGTCCACAACTGAAATATATATACATATTCAACTTATATAATATACCTTAATATTACTATATAACTAATCAAACTAAATCATTCAAATTCATTTGATCCCACGCTGCTCGTCTCCAGTCCCTCGCTGCCCTTAAAAATGTCACTCTGAATGTCAAAGAGGACTAGTACACACCAGATCTCTGGGTAAAAGTCTTGACCATGAAGATGGAGTTGTCTTTTCGTGATTTTGAGCTTCTTGATGGCACCACGAAGGCCATTCTTCTACTTTTGGCCAAAACATTTAAGGATATCACTCTTCAGATAGCAAGCCTGGAATTGAAGATCAGGCGCCACAACAAAAAATCTAGAGGCGGCTTTCACAAGTTGGGTTGCTTGTTTTTCTATTGTTTCAGTGAGTAATGGTGGCGTGTTGGTTTTAATATAGTCATAATATTTTTTGGAAATGGTTTCAAAATTAGTTTTGAGAATGGGTTTCGCATACAAGTCGCCTAGTATGACTTCTGTATGCGAGTCTCCATAAGTTTTTTTTAAATGAGAATAATCCCACAGTCTTGGACCTGCGGGATCTACCTTTTTTTCATTAATTGGACAGTTGTCGGAAACAAACGCCAGCAAAAGATGAAAAATATTTGATTCTTTCAAAAATTGAATAATTTTTTTTAAAACTATTTTAATGCGTGTGGGCACAAATATGGAGAACTACGTCCATAAACACCACTTGGAAGTGCGACCCATTGAAAGTTTGCAAGGCAAATGTGGATGCCTTATATTCGTGAAAAGTATCTGGAATATAATAAAATATTGGGATTAAAACCTTGGCAATTTCTTAAAAAGGTAAAATTATTCTTATATGAACACACATACATACATACGAACGGCGATCACAAACCTCTCACCTGGGGCAGATGTAGCTCATCAATAAGGGCGACTAAGGGTTTCGTAAAATCCCATTTCCTTTCCAAGGAAAAGTTATTTTTTAAAACCACTTTTTGACTATTTTCTCAAAATTGAGTCGAACGATTTCTTTTTAAATTTCAAATCAAGTAGCCCTTGGGATTCCTCAACTTTTAGTGTATAACACTTTTTGCCCTAAAAATTATCGTTTGGAAGATATTAAGCAATAACAAGGAAGAACGCTATAGTCGAGTACCTCGACTATCAGATACCCGTTACTCAGCTTAAGGGACCAAAGGGAAATGGAGATATGCAAGCAGCAAAGCGAGATTTAAATACGCCACCTACCGGCGGTAGACAGATTTAAGCGTTCTGGGCGTTAGAGTGGGCGTGGCAAATTTGTTTTTGGATCAATCGATAGGTATTGACGAGATCAATACATTTCAGTTAAAATTTTTCATCTAGCATAACAATTGTGGACGCCACAGGTTTGGGCGGTTTGTGGGTGTTATAGTGGGCGTGGCATATTCGCGTGACAAAATTGCGCTGCGTACAAAGCTACAGAATCTAAATCTGAGATCCCGATTCTCTATCTTTGATAGTTTCCGAGATATCCACGTTCATATTTACGATTTTTTGAAGTTTGTGGGCGGATTGTGGGCGTTAAAGTGGGCGTGGCAAACTTTTTTTTGGGTCAATCGATAGGTACTGATGAGAACAATACATTTCAGTTAAAATTTTTATTCTAGCATCAAAACTGTAAGTGCCACAGTTTTGGGCGGTTTGTGGGCGTTAGAGTGGGCGTGGCACTCTACTGAGACAAACTTGCGCTGCGTAAGAAGCTCAGGAATCTGCACGCCAAATCTCAATAGCCTTGCTCTCATAGTTTCCAAGATCTCAGCGTTCATCCGGACGGACAGACGGACAGACGGACAGACGGACATGGCTAGATCGACTCGGCTAGTGATCCTGATCAAGAATATATATACTTTATGGGGTCGGAAACGCTTCCTTTTGCCTGTTACATACTTTCCGACGAATCTAGTATACCCTTTTACTCTAGGAGTAACGGGTATAAAAAGTACAACTCGTTTCAGCTCCGTGTACGAAATATTTCATACTTATTGGAATAAACAAGAAAAAAACCAATTTGATGAAAAATATTCTTATTAGATTTTTTCAAACGGAAAATCTGTTATGGTTTTAGGGTCCTTTACTTGCATTAAGCTAATTGAAATAGGAAACTTGATCTATTTGTTCTATCACTTTGGAAAACCCCGCTAGTTCGGCGGGAAATATAAGAAACGACAGGTTTTTCTTGGAATCTGAAATTATACAGCCCTTAAGATTCCAAACTTGTGCTATTAAAATAGGTAACTGAAGCGATAAAACTTGTTGTGCCTAATTTAAGGTGGCGTTCAGCTAAGATTAGGGGTCGAATCTGTGTGTTTGGTTTTTCAATAGCCAAGCCATATGGGGACGACTCCTAGTCATGGTATTGGGGTACTTAAACTCTTGAGCAAAAAAAAACTTCTGATATCAAACAAAAACACCTCTTAACGAGGTAGAAAGTAGTGGCGAGCGCGCCTTTAAACAAAAATTTCTGATATCAACAATTGTGACAAAAAATGATATTACATTCGATAAAATAAATAAACTATATTAAATTTATGTATTCGATTTTTTATCCTAAGCTTGGAAATAACATTTTTATCATATAGCTGCCATAGGAACGATCGGAAAATTGGTGGAAAAATAATATGATACAAATTATAGCTTCGGTGTTTTTCAACATATAACCTCCTACGCTTGGAAATAACATTTTTTAATTAGTTCTGAATTTCGGATTTAATTTTATCAAAATCGGAAGACTATATCATATAGCTGCCATAGGAACGATCGGAAAATTGGTAGGAAAATAATATGAAACAAATTATAGCTTCGGTGTTTTTTGACATATTATCTTATACCATTGGGAATATCATTTTTTGTATTTTTAAATTTAATAATTATAACTGCAAGGGTATACAAACTTCGGCTTGCCGAAGTTAACTTCCGTTCTTGTTTTTTATACCCGTTACTCGTAGAGTAAAAGGGTATACTAGATTCGTCGGAAAGTATGTAACAGGCAGAAGGAAGCGTTTCCGACCCCATAAAGTATATAAATTCTTGATCAGGATCACTAGCCGAGTCGATCTAGCCATGTCCGTCTGACCGTCTGTCTGTCTGTCCGCTGTCTGAAAAAATTTTTTTTTAAATTATATCTTTGGTGTTTTTTAGCATATAACCTCCTAAGCTTGGAAATAACAAATTTTAGTTAGTTTTGAATTTCGAATTAAATTTTATCGAAATCGGACGACTATATCATATAGCTGCCATAGGAACGATCGGAAAATTGGTGGGAAAATAATATGAAACAAATTATATCTTTGGTGATTTGTTTTCGAGTCGAGTCCCAATCCTCTTCTTTAATACACTACAAAAAATTGTTTTTCTTTACAATATACATGAGATGTAACCGAGTGTTACAAAAAATAATAATCATTTGTCCTGGTAAACTGGAGTAAGCGCTAAGATTATGTTCTAAGTACGTTCTTAATATTTCGTAAATGGTTAATTTAACGTAACAAAATGTTACTACAAGACAAACTACAAAAGCTCCAACGAAAGCTTCAAAAGCGAAACAAACGAAACTAAGAAATGATAAAGAAAAGCAAATACTAATTGTGCGTCTTTTGCAACTAAATAGAAAATCCTACTAAGTACACTAAATGTATTCAATAAATTAAAGCGTTAACTTTGCGCTGCGCTACGTAAAGAAGTGTTGGTCAAAAAGAAATTGCCAACCAACAAAAAAGAAAAGAGAGTCCATATATAGGCGAAACCAAAATTGTTTCCAAATCAAATCTAAATCGAGTGGAGGACCTCTCCTGGAGGATTCTCCCTCAACAAGTGACAAAAAAGCGCTGCTTGTGCAGGTGTAGTTGCTGCTGCTTCCGGCGATAATCCGGCACATTGCGGAGCATGAAGACTGCTGCGAAGAGCACGTAAAGCGAGGAGAGCATGATGAGCACGGGGAAGGAGAAGACGATGTGCGCCATCCGGACCTTTCGCTGCACCGTTGAAGGCGTGTAGACGTAGTCACCATTCCAGCTCTTGTAGGCGCACCTCTCGCCATCGTAGTCGTTCACACAGAGGCAGGAGTGGAAGACCGTGTTGTTGACCATCGGATGCTGGAAGCAGTGGCCGCCGTTCAGGCAGAAACTGGTGTTGTAATTTTCAGCGTATGCTCTCGGAGCAGTAAGATCCGGCTCGAACAACAATTTGTAACGACGACAATTGTTGACAGCACGAAAATTACTTCGAATATCCGAGTAAATGGGATTTGCATCATTGGAAAACGCTTGTTTGGCGTTCCGAAAAAAATTGAGTGGGTGGACCGATTGTCCACCTCTAGGAGAACTGAGTCAATGGACAGGGGCGAAAACGATCTAGGGATCGAGCGGCGTGCTGGCCGCAAATGCAATTTGGCGTCGCAACAGAAGCAGAAACATACTACACACTTGCATCTCCTTGTGGATTTTATGGAGCAGTAATGTCGCCCGGGGAAAGCTTCGACATTATAATTATTATAATGACTTGTGAATCATTTTATATATCGGGATAATTAATTAGTTAAACTAAGTGAGCAGCAAGCGCGGGAAGCGGGCTCCTCTCTGCTCTACTTTGATCTTAGGTCTTGTTGCGCGCACGTCGGGAAAGAGACTGACTGACTTTTCCAGCATATAACCTCCTAAGCTTGGAAATAAAATTTTTTTATTGGTTTTGAATTTTGAATTAAATTTTATCGAAATCGGACGACTATATCATATAGATGCCATAGGAACAATCGGAAAATTGGTGGAAAAATAATATGAATCAAATTATAGCTTCGGTGTATACCCGTTACTCGTAGAGTAAAAGGGTATACTAGATTCGTCGGAAAGTATGTAACAGGCAGAAGGAAGCGTTTCCGACCCCATAAAGTATATATATTCTTGATCAGGATCACTAGCCGAGTCGATCTAGCCGTCTGTCCGTATGAACGCTGAGATCTCGGAAACTATAAAAGCTACAACACGGGGATTAGGCATGCACATTCCTGAGATTCCTGAGCAGCGCAAGTTTGTTTCAGCACTCTAACGCCCACAAACCGCCCAAAGCTGCGGCTCCTACAGTTTTGATGCTAGAATAAAAATTTAAACTGAAATGTATTGTTCTTATCAACACCTATCGATTGACCTAAAAAAAGTTTGCCACGCCCACTTTAACGCCCACAAACTTCAGAAAATCGTTAGTATGAACGTAGATATCTCGGAAACTATCAAAGATAAGGAATTGGGATCTCAGATTTAGATTCCGTTCCCACACTAACGCACACAAACCGCCCAAGCCTGTGGCGCCCACAATTTTCATGCTAGATACAAAATTTTAACTGAAATGTACTGGACCCGTCAATACCTATCGAGTGATCAAAAAAAAATTTGCCACGCCCACTCTAACGCCCATAACGCTAAAATCTGTTTACCGCCGGTAGGTGGTGCATTTCAATCTCGCTTTGCTGCTTGCTTATCTCCATTTCCCTTTGGTCCCTTTAGCTGAGTAACGGGTATCTGATAGTCGAGGTACTCGACTAAAGCGTTCTTCCTTGTTTAAAATATAACATCCTACGCTTGGAAATAACATTTTTTTATTAGTTCTGAATTTCGAATTTAATTTTATCAAAATCGGACGACTACATCATAAAGCTGCCATAGGAACGATCGGTAAATTGGTAGGAAAATAATATGAAACAAATTATAGCTTCGGTGTTTTTTGACATATTATCTTATACTTTTGGGAATATCATTTTTTGTGTTTTTAAATTTAATAATTATAGCTGCAAGGGTATATAAGCTCCGGATTGCCGAAGCTAACTTCCTTTTTTGTTTTTTTAGTCAAATGATTTTTTGTAGGCAAATTTGCATATCCAAGTTTATAAAAATTGTGGTGATTAACAATGAAAGTGAAAAGTGTAAAATGTAGATCAAAAGTGTAAGCATCAGTCGAAGATTATATTATAGTTAAGTGCACCAAGGCGCTTTGTTATAAAAATTATATATTTTATAACTTCTTTTTCAGAAGTTGCGTTGAATACTGCAAAGGCCATAAGCAAGCTTTCCGGTTCCCAGAACGCTTCAAAAATATTTGGCTTGCCAATTTATGAAAAGAAAGAGTAACGGCAAGATCGTTGGTCTGTAGAAGCCAGAATGTTTTCTAGGCAATAAGCTGAGGAAAGGTAGTATTCCTATTTATCTCTCAGTTGAACAGTATAAAATTAGTAATGATGGGGTTGGGTTGTATGGAAGGGAAATAATTTCAAAAGGCAATGATTCTGATGCTGAAATATTGCAACAAAATAAAGAAGCTGAAATTATGCAAAATATTGGTCACGTAGCTGAAACAATGCAATTTGACGAAAATGAAGCTGAAATAATGCGAAATATAGGTCACGAAGCTGAAATAATGCAATATGACCAAACTGAAAATATATTTGTAAAAAAGGTTGAAACACCCAACAAGAAAAAGGATAATTCACAAAAAAATGAAAATATTAGGCTAAAAAAAGAAAATTCAGTTTTAAAGAAACAGATTCAGTTCTGGAAAAATAGGTCAAGACGTCTCGGCCTAGAGAATTAAAAGAGTATTTTCCAAATACATTGCCTGTGGAAGAAGAACGAAAGATGAAATCGAAGATATGCTTAAATGTAAAGCATTTCAAGAAGCCCTAAATCATAAAATAGCACTACTAAAATTTATAACTACTGAATTTAACGAGCAAAAATGCTCTGAAAATGAAACAAAAAATGAGTTGCCATTCAATGATCTAACTCCAGGCTTTAAGGCACTAATTTTATTCGGCTGAAAAATTTAGCAAGCAGTCTTAATAAATCAGATAGGAACTGCGTATCGATATTTGACGAATCCCTTTTAAAGACTGAAATTTCTTATCAGTCTGGGGCCGATAGAGCTGTTGGTTTTAGAGACCTCGGAGATGGTATGTCAGACCAAGATCTGTATTCCTCTCCAGCTACTGGCTATTTTGCATTTATGGCTCGTGGTTTGTGTTCCGACTTCAAGGCTCTGGTAGGCGTAGCATTTGTCGCAAGACACATCCGTTGGACAATAATTGCCGGTTTGATAGAAAGAGCACTCGAAGCCTGCCAAAAAGCTGAACTAAAAGTGCGTGCTATTGTCTGTGATCAAAATCACAGCAATTTAAGAGCACTTAGATTGGTTAAGGATAACGATGTTCAATATCGGTTGACATCTCGAATAAATATTATTCATGATTATGTACATCTGTTTACAAATATAATTAAAAATTTAAAGCTTCACGACTTCCAAATGGGCACATTGTGTCCTGGGATATTATTGAACAGTTTAATAAGGACGATGAGATGCATACTATTCGGTTGGCCCCGAATCTTAATTGTTCGTTGTATTTCACAGAAGAACCCATTTACTCGGCGAGTATTGAACCGCATGTATTTACTGAGGTGGTTAGTAGTGGCATACAAATTACTGCTGATAGTAATTTTAATAATGTTTTGATGGCAAAAAATACTGCCATATTTATACAAAAAATGAGTGAGGGCTTTAAATTATTAGAGCAGGGATGAGGAAGTTAGTGTAGGGTTAACTAATTTCCAAACCTATAAAACAAATAAAGAAAACGGGAAGCTCTTCGAAGAACATTTATATCAAAGGTCTCATTAATACCTGTCAAAAAATAAATTTTATTTGTGATGATATAATCAAAAAAGGGGTCTCGCAACTAATACCTACAAATAGATTTAGTCAATATCCCCTTGAAAACTATATTATTTTCCAGAGAAACAGAGCGGGATATATAAAGCCAACTGTTTCTCAGTTAATAAAGGAAAACTACCGAAGCCAAAAAAGTTCTGTCGCGAGAATGTAGCATCTAACTCCACGAAATTTTTAGAAATAGACAAAAATGAAGGCGATATTAAATTAATGAACCCTTCGAATGCACTGTTTGAAGTAGCAATGCTTCATGCAGAGATATTTAAAAAAGAATTTAACAGATGCCCCAATCAAATAAATGTTCTTAAAAATATTATTAATATATGTGTTGAAGAAAGTAATAAAAGATCCTACTGGTTTGACTCAACAAGGCCATGCGCAATTCATAGGAGAAAAATCCTTAAATGTTTCTGGAATCTTTGCTGAAAGATTTTTTTAAAAGATATACAATCGCCAATAAACTAGGAAAATTGACATACAAATTGAAATAAATAAGCGTAATAAATATAAAAATTAGGTAAGATACTTACAAAAATATTAATTAATATAGGCCATAAAATAGAAACAAGGCCAAGCCGAAACAAAAACTGTCCGGTCTACCGTACTTTCCTATGGGATTGTCGAAACAAGAATGGGAGTTGCCTACAATATACAAGGACCTTCCACACTCCATGACTTTCAACGAGTGCGCTATGTTTGGGCTTTCTAGTGTGCCCAATTGCTTCATCAGGGCACAATACCAATTCCTATCGATTAAATACTGACTTAACTATCGGGCTTAAATTCGACCCGCGACAGGGATGTAAAAAATGTCGCTGATGAGGGAGTTGGTGTCTCCCGAAACAGTTGTTGCTTAGTTACTTTCTTAAGCGTAGTACTCACATCGACGAAAACCGCGAGCTAACCATAGGAGTGAGCGAGAGGCAAACAGGCGGCTAAAGGTTTTCGTCGGGTCTGTTTTTCAGCGTGGTACTCAGATGAGCTAAGGAAATACCAGAAAAAATACCAGATTTCGAGAGTGAATTTTCGATGAACGCCGTTAGCCGCGGCCCAAAGAATAAGAAATTTAATCTTTGGGGGTGTTCGTGCAGAAGCGGTGGGTATTTAAAAATTTTAAATGGAAGAAAAACACCAAAAACGGTCAAAGGAGGTCAGTGCAGATGAAAATGGACGCCTAATCCAAGCTGTTGCCCATTATTGTGGGACTTGACCGACAGGAAGCAAAACCACATAGGGGCAAATCCGCAGAATAGTTGAAGGGCTGGAGGAGATCCACTAGAGAATCCCAGTGGGAAGGAACATGCCGAGTGGGACTTCGATCTCTAAATGGACATCCTGCCGGGCGTGTCCTCGCAAAGAATGTAAGATCTGGCCAAAAGATTTTGGTTGCGTTGTACTAATAGAAGAATCTATTTAGCAGATCCACCAGTAATATGATCTCCGAAGACCTTTCCATTTGGACTCCGTATACCATAACCACCAGCTAATTGGCAGCTTAAGCGGAGCTGGAGCTCGCGCTGGCTTCTATAGGGAGGAGGAAAATAGGGCGCCCGCTAAGGAACAGTTGGAGAAGCCATGGCCAGCCACTGCCAGGATGCCGGGCGACTTCCTGCATCATCGGTGGATCGACCCCGTTCCCAATCCGGCTCCCACTTCCTCAAGGTCCAAAGTGCCTATTGGGACTCGGAGCTGGACTGCGGTGGCGCGGGAAAGATGGCGAAGCATTCTTGGGACGAGAAGTAAGCTTTAAACTACTAATTTACATAAATAAAAACATTCGTTGAACATTCCATTTATTTTTATTTTACTTTCTTTGTGTACCAGCAGACTCCTCCTTTTTAAATTTCTCCAATTGATTTGTTTTCCGTTTGGCAACAAGCCCAGCCGCTTGACAGTAAGACCATGCTACATGCATTGCGGGTGAACTTTGAAAACTTCGGTCACACTACAAAGAATAAGATTTTTCGACCAGTGAAACTCTTAGCCGATCTGAGTACTAGGCTTAAGGGGAGAGGATGAGCAGAGATGAGGTGAAAGCAAAGATAATATAAACTACAAGATGAGAAGAAAGTGGTGAGGGGTTGTTGCTATGCCGAATGGGGGTCAAAGAGAAAGACGAGGCTGGTGTTACCAGATCAGGAAAAATATGACTCATGTTCATGAAGAGGAAAAACACATGGCGCTTTGACTCAAAAATATTGCATTTTTGAGCTCGATAAAGTGTTGGCCAAGTACAATTAAAATGAAGAAGCTTATCACCAATTTTTGTACAGCCGTAATGAATCAGTCGGAAGAAGATTTGAAAAGGCCCGTCTACTTCGCTGACCCGGACTCGCTATCTTTAGCGTTTACATCGATGCCAAGCAGCCGCGAGGGTGTTTATAGTTAGGAGTTAGGAGTTAGGAGTTAGGAGCTAGGAGCTAGGAGTTAGGAGTTAGGAGTTAGAAGTTAGGAGTAAGGAGTTAGGAGTTAGGAGTTAGGAGCTAGGAGCTAGGAGTTAGGAGTTAGGAGTTAGGAGTTGGGAGTTGGGAGTTGGGAGTTGGGAGTTGGGAGTTAGGAGTTAGGAGTTAGGAGTTAGGAGTTGGGAGTTGGGAGTTAGGAGTTAGGAGTTAGGATTTAGGAGTTAGGAGTTAGGAGTTAGGAGTTAGGAGTTAGGAGTTGGGAGTTGGGAGTTGGGAGTTGGGAGTTGGGAGTTGGGAGTTGGGAGTTGGGAGTTAGGAGTTGGGAGTTGGGAGTTGGGAGTTGGGAGTTGGGAGTTGGGAGTTGGGAGTTGGGAGTTGGGAGTTGGGAGTTGGGAGTTGGGAGTTGGGAGTTGGGAGTTGGGAGTTGGGAGTTGGGAGTTGGGAGTTGGGAGTTGGGAGTTGGGAGTTGGGAGTTGGGAGTTGGGAGTTGGGAGTTGGGAGTTGGGAGTTGGGAGTTGGGAGTTGGGAGTTGGGAGTTGGGAGTTGGGAGTTGGGAGTTGGGAGTTGGGAGTTGGGAGTTGGGAGTTGGGAGTTGGGAGTTGGGAGTTGGGAGTTGGGAGTTGGGAGTTGGGAGTTGGGAGTTGGGAGTTGGGAGTTGGGAGTTGGGAGTTGGGAGTTGGGAGTTGGGAGTTGGGAGTTGGGAGTTGGGAGTTGGGAGTTAGGAGTTACGAGTTAGGAGTTACGAGTTAGGAGTTACGAGATAGGAGTTACGAGATAGGAGTTAGGAGTTTCAAGCTAGATTTTTAAGCTAGGAGTTAGTTGAAAGATACGAGATAAAAGATACAAGTTAAAAGGTATAAGTTAAAAGCTACAAGTTAAAAGATTTAAATTAAAAGATACAAGTTAAAAGTTAAAAGTTAGATGTTAGGAGCTAGATTTCTAGCCTATTCACCATCTTCCGTTTACCGTCACTGATCCGATCCCTTGACTAAAAAAACCGAGGTTCGAAACGAAACTACTTATAGCTACGCGTAAGTAACTAATCCAAACTGGAATACAAACGTAATTAAATATATACATATTTATATTATATAGTACATATTTTTTTCAGAATTAATAATTAACGGAACGATCATCAACCAACATGACCTTATAAAAACCCAATGTACGACACTACATATTTAGAAATAATAATAAAAAAACTTGAAAATACCAGCATAAAATACATATCCACGAGTGTCACAGGAATCACTTACTGTTACATTTTTTAAAAGTCTTATTGACGCTCAGCGCTAAGCGATTTCTAAGGCACCTCCAAACTATTATTATTATTTATATTAAATTCAATGTATTTTTACAAATAAGTTTGGAATTTCCGCAGTTCTCGTTTTCTGGATGGAGTCTTAATCTTAGGCTGTTTTTGGTAGACTTTCCATATCCTCATCAGAGGTCGAATTCGGAGGAGGAAGGGGCAGTTCTAAAATACAAAATAAATTGCCCACGTTTATATATTATTTAAAGATTGCCTTCATCTGGTTTAGGGATTCTTATGAGTAACGCCAACAGCAAACAAATTTTTGCCCCGTAGTCCGGACCCTCGGCTATCACGCTGGAAGGTGCATATGTAGGTTTCTACCTCTTTTTCAGCTTCGGACACAGCACTTGAAGCGTGTCGATCTCCATGTTCATGGAGAGCTCGGTCATAATTTTGTTCTTCACGGAGGATGGAAATTGCTTCTTTTGTGTTAATATGCCGAATTGCAAAAGCTGTCCTTTGTATGTGTGCGGCAAAAATATTTCCTTAAAATACACATTTGTAAGAATCTCCTCCGTGAGATTGTAAGTTCGTGAAATTCGATCCTTCAAATGTGTTATATCATATAGCCTGGGCAACTCTAATTTTTTTTAACTATTGTTCACAGCGCACCCATCCGAAATTACTGCCACACAGAGGGATAAGATGTTGTGCGTGTGTAGATAGTACATTACTTTTCGTACGTAGGAGTAGACTTTAAAATTGCCCAGGGTAGTCTCCGGGGGAAATTTGCATTGGATGCAAAATTTAATAAAATTCAATTTTTAAATTTTTAAATTCTTATGTATTTTTTTTATTACAGTCACAAAATATAATATAAGCAAACGATTTCATTTTCAAAATTTTAAATATTTATTAAAATGCTGTATGATGTTCTCTTGAATCGATTTAATTACATATTTATAAGTCTAATACATTGCAAAATTTATTGTGACCACATGGCTGATTCCGGAGAAAAGTGGTTAAAGTCCTGGACTGCGCGATAGCCCCACAAGTCCATGGCCTCTGCACAGCCTTTATATCGGCAACCTTCACTTTGCTCATCCACTCGTGGGCGGGCTGGTTGAAATACCTCCAACGAAGGAGTTAATCTTTTCGGTTAGTTTATTATTCAATAACTGGGGATTTAAATTGTGGAAGCTTAAACATATTGAATGATGCGAGTTGAGTAATACTTCGCGGTATATTAGGTTTATTAATTATAAGAATTATTAGGGTGAGAATGTTAAATAGAATAATTTTTCCTATTCCTATAATTTGCTTACCTATATATTTAAAACTGTTAACATTATTTGTACATATGTATTTTTGGAGGACTATTAGGTTATTTAATTTCAATAATAAATTTATATTCTTTAAATAAATCTTTATTGAAGTATAATTTAGTTACGTTTTTAGGATCAATATGATTTATACCTTATATCAGAACTTATGGAACAATTTTTTTTCCGTTAAATTATGGTCAATTAGTAGTAAAAAGTTTTGATCAAGGTTGATCAGAATATTTTGGGGGTCAACATTTATATTGTAAATGAACTAATTATTCTAAAACTTTATTTTTATACATATTAATAGTAGTATTTTGAATTTTAGTTTTATGTAATGTTTTATTATTTTTATATTCAAATAGCTTATATTTAGAGTATGACACTGATGATGTTATGGAGATTAATATGGAGATTAATTAATCTTTGAGTATAGTGAATTAATTTTAGTAATTTATTAAAATAACATATTTATTATTACAATGAAAATGTAAGGTTTTAATTTAAACTGCATAAATAGAAGTATAAATGGAATTTAACCATTATAGAAAAAAGTTAGCAGCTTTTACTTGATCACCATACTTCCTTAATTGGTGTTTATATCCAGATATATCATTAACAGTGATACGCCTCTTTTTGGCTTCAATTAAAGAATAAGGATAAATTTACCTACGGTTAAGTCGAAACTAACTGCAATTAATCGCTTAATATTCTATTTAAGGTAGATTGAATATTCAGTACTTTTTGAATGCAAATCAAATGTTATAAACTACAACCCTATTTTAATTTGATCAATTTAATATACCTTGATTTCATTCATGGTATAATCCAATTAATAAAAATAATTGAACTAATTGTTCAAATTATAATATTAGAATATTTTAAAATAATAATTAAAGGTAGAATTAACCACCTAGGTAAGTCCAAGTGTTTGTGTTTCCAGCCGATAAAGATTTATATTTTCCAGTCGCGGAAAACTCGGTCGAGTCGAGAGGCAGCTCAACGCTTGTGGACGACCTGGACGTGGGGAACCTCCAAGGGACCGCCGTAGAAGACATCGCAATTCTAGATCTCTCACCTGTCACCCCTGAGCCACCACCTAGGTATGACCAAGTAATTGTAGTTGTAATCCAGCTAATAACTTTTTCTAGACGGAATGGATGACCTTCCACGGACGATGATGTTGGATTAAGACGTCGAGGTCATCTACCTCTGGCAAAAGCGACAAGGACAGAAACAAATTCCAATGTTATAACGACTGTCTGCTTCGCAACACGAAATTTAAAAGTAGCAAAATTTTGGATCTTCTTATTACATTGGACGCACATGTCTAACTAGACAAGGAGCTGCGCAAAAAATTTGGACTTCAAAGTTCGCCCACCTTCTTTTGCAGGATATGCGGGAAAACAACCTCAGAGAAAAGCACTCTCAGGAGCCACCTTTCAATCCACGACTCCGTCGTGAGGCAAGTCCTATAAGTGCATCAAATATTTAGAAAGACATATTAAGCGCTGCGCTGCAAAAATAGTTGTATGCTAAACAATATTGTGGGCGGTCCACATTTGTAAGAAATTTTTTAAGGTCCTACTCTCATCTGCTTATAAGGTTCGCGTTGAGGAACTTAAAATATACCAAACAACATTTTTTTAAAATGAACGCGTTATAGGCTTTGCGAATTGGTTTCAAAGTTTATAACTCATATGAACTGTTGTTGTTGATCAAATATATTATTTTCATTTAGGTGGCCCTGACTTGGATGGAAAGTCCGATGTTTATATTTCTGACATTAGTTTTCCCTCCAAAAACATTTACGTATTTGTCGTCAATTTTTTTTCATATTGACCGAGATGCGAGAGTTGACAAAGTTATAACCGTTATACATGTCGTATGAGTAATTTTTAAAGAAACTTAGAGGTCGATTTGCAAGGTCTAAGACTCAACCAAAAAAATTGTATTTTATGAATACATTTTTTGTGAGAACAAGATTTCATTTTTTGGACCGCCCAAGTCACCACGTTTGATATCGAATAACTAATAATTTAAATCCTTGGTAGAGAAATGGAATCAACTCGGAACCATTTTTGTGCAATCATTTTGTAAAACTTTCGTCGCGGTGTTTCAAAAGACGTTAATAAGATCGCCACAGTCGACGAATCATAGATCTGTGCCTATGGGCCCGAAACAAAACAGCAAAAACAAAATTCAAAGAAATAAAATTATACATAAAATGCACTGTAAAAATTGATCATAGTTGGTGGTACTGAGGGACTCGATGGGTTAAAAAGCTTTACTGTTTTAAGAATTTTGCAAATTCCTGAACAGGGGCAAATTACTATAAAATTTTAAAAGCAAGACCTTTCTTGAGTCCTCTTGATTTCAAGAATTCGCGGTCGCATTGTGTCGAAGAATTACAAAATGCAACCTTAAGAACAAAATGAAAAATAAATAAAGATTTCTGTGTCACATAACGAACAGATATTTAAGACGTATGTATTTTTGGTTTTTAATAAAAGTCTTCTCATAAGAGTTGTTAAGACTTTTAAACAGTTCAGTTCTTAAAAAAATTAAAAATCAGTTAAAGTCGTGTTAACAAAGCAAAATAATTTAACCAAAATCACGTTTTTTTTAGTTTGGTTTGAGTTTTTTTCTTTGTTACATATATACTTACAGTATACCATTTTGCATTTTAAGAATACACCGATACTGATAACCAATAAGAATTTGCCGAAAAAGGGATAATTTTCCTTGAAAGGTTAAAGGAAAATGTTAAATTAACCTCCTTGGAACGCGGTTTCTTTGAATTCACATTGCATTGTTTTTATGGAACAAAACTTAAATTGAAACTTGAACTTGAAATTGAATTACAAAAGAACCACGCATTTGTGAGGGAAAACATATGGACCTAAATTATAAAGAAATCGCGATTTTTGGGGCAGGGCCCCTGTTCTACACCATTTTTCTACAGCTATAGAAAGTTGAGGTGCGTCATAGAGACGGTGGGGGCCCAATTATGATTCTCATGTTCGTTAAACACTAGCCGTTGATATAAAAGAATTGTCAGCATGAATGACACTTCGTGAAAAATGAAATGCGGATTGCGATTGGTAAATGATTTTATTGTGAAATCAGTACTGCTGAGTCATGGTCCTATGGTCCTCGGACTCGCCTGTCTTGAAGGTAAGGTTCAGCGGTACTACGTGACCATGGCGCGCATCAGCATGATGATCCCGAAACACCAGAGCCCAAAAGCTGCATATGTAATCACTTCATAATGGTCCCTCCAGACAGCTCCTCCTCGCCACTTCTCCGAGAGCAGCTCGAACAAATAGTCGGCAGCCAGCGAGTCCAACTCAAAGAACATAATCGAGCAGGAAACCAGGAACAGGAGCAGGGTCTTCCAGAGATGCATGTTTGAAAGCAGAAATCGCAAAAAAAAGGACGGTGCCATATTTAAGCTTGTCTGACTAAAAGTCGATGGAATTCTTGCGAAAAAAGTGGAACAATTTCAGTTTGCAACCGAGCGCTTCGAAGAACTGCAACAAAGTGAGCGACAGACAACTGACTTAGGAACCAAGTAAAAAATGTGAATGACAGATTTTTCAATAGCCGGCGATTTCTAAGATTCCAACCAGGTATGGGCGATGTTATCGACAATTTTAGTTTAAACCGCTTTTATACAAATGATGGTTTCTTGATAAATGTTGATAAGTCCACGGAAAACTAATATAGTATAGTGTTAAGTTAAATAATATGATTTGATTTTCTCTTTTTTATGCGAAGTAAGATAATTTACATATTGAAAGTATAAGAGCAACTTAGGTTATTACGTGTAAATTCTAATAAACTTAAGACCTCAAAATAGGCAAGCACAAGTAGATGACATTAGCAAACAAAAATATTAGACTTGCTATCAGCGAACTGGTGAATCTTCTTTCTCATCAAGATTAAGGACATGTTCGACTTTTGTGGTTTGAATAGCGCGCCAAGACTGTGCAGCTTATGACGCATCCCTGGTCGATAGCCGATAGGTCCAATCAGCTGTTTTCCCCCATCCCCACATTTACAGTTGTGTGCGGTTGCTTGACAAATCGAAAATTGGCCATAAAACTTCAAACAAACTTCCTGATGTAATATATTAGCACAAATCGGCGGGAAGACAGCATTCACGACGTCGTGCTGCTCGCATTTTCGATTTTATTTCGGACGCGGATTGTCGAGGAACGGGAATCCAATTAGAATGTCAGCCAGCGCAGTTATTCGCTCCCCCGCGCAGCGTCGCCGCACCCTTCCCACTCCCCCTCCCTTCGATACCAAACTCCCCCTTATCCGGCAGCAACAACAGCCAAATGAACAGCAACAACAACAACCACCAGCAGTCCAATCGGTGAGCTTTCCCGCTTTTCCTTCCAGCTGTGCAAAAACAGCTGATTGATTGCACTGGCGAAAATTCCAGATTGCACTTGACCCATTTCCGTTAGTTGCGATCGTTATGTGCCTTTCGCACTGCGTTGTGTCACTTAGGCATTTTACACTAGCCGTTGAAGCTAATTTGTTTTTCGTTTCGGAATGTTTTTGTTATGCAAATGCTTAAAATCAGACAAATGGTTGTTATAAACAATAAAGTGCAGTGGCGTGGCCAGGATTTAGTTGAGGGGTATTTTCAAAACGAATTTGTGTAGCTTACATTCTTTTGCATAGAGTTTAGCCTGGATACTGGTTTTCAATTTTTTCCGTTCTACAATTTACCCTTTTCCCTCCCAAATTAGGATCATATTTTAAATTTAACGCACATCATTAATATCCACAGCATCTACGATTTTTTATTGTATAATAGAATTTTGTATACAACTTCCGTTAACAAAACACTTAAAGGCAAATCTATATGCATAGCACAATTATTTTTAGCGGAACCTCTTATTTTTGATCTGTCTAAGAATATACTGACAAAGTTTTATACTCATATTACCAATGCTTTGGAAGAAATGCAAGAAAACGCATCCCATTTTGTATGGATCGTCCATGCAAACCGAGAACTTTGAGACCTGTTTTCTCTTTCTTTAATTGTACGATTTCTTTTAGTTTAAATAATTGCATGTCCTGTATTAAGTCGATCGAGATTTATGATGGGAAAGGAAATTAAATTCTCTTCTAAGTGACAACATTATATTTTCTAACACGGATACTAAACAAAATACAACCACTTTTTTCTTCAAAATCGTTCTTATCTAAAAGACAACTATATTACCTTTTAAATGATAAAGCTCGATGGGTTCAGTATAGCTCTCTCAATTGTATACCAAAAAACTAAAAAAGAAGGCGTTTCGAGAAAAACTCGTTTACAGTTTTGAACACTTTTAAACGCGCCTTCAGGCACTTCCACTTAGAAAATTACAACTTTGTAAGTACTGAAGATATTGATCTAAGTTTTAAGGCAGCGTTTTTCAAATATAGTACAATTGAACAAAAAGTTTTTAAAAATCTATATTCGGATCGTCCAAAGGGGGTGCCTCTTACAAAAACTAAGTGTTCTTTTTACGAAGCCTGCTATAATCCGATGTTTAGAACCTGAAGAATTATAGCATATTCCTATTTGGATTATTGAAATTTGTTATAAACTAACAAATTTAAAAAAAGGGCACCTTTCAAATTAAAAAAAAACACAACAATCGCATTAGGATCACCCCTGATTATAACTTATTTACGAATGTCACATTCATACTTAAGTAAATTGTATTTTTCTTAACAATGTTTTAGAAGTTGTTTATAATAAACATGTTTATTGATTCAATCACTTTATATGCTTCTATGGTGACATATTGTGTGTACCATGTACATACATATGTAAGGAATGCCATTAATTTTGACTTTTTTACAATGCTTACAAAGTAAGAAACTCTTATGCAAACATAAACTTTGTACTCGAGTGGAAAGATGTGATTGTCAGCGAAAAAGTTTCATCTAAGGCTGATGGGTTTGGATTCAGCAAGCTTATCTGAACTCCACACGTTTTGTTTACAAACGAACATTAAACATATCGGAAGCCAATTAAAAGAGGCAAAATAATAAATTCGAGAACGGAAGCTACGAAGCTCATCTAGTCATACATGGCTACAGACTTCTCTGGTGATGCTGATCCAGAATAAAAGTAAAACAAAATGTATTCCTACTTAGTTTTTCTTAATTCTGTTTATTTTTTATTAAAAAAACCCTTGCCTTCGTAATCGACAAGCTGGGAGTTAGCTGGGTCGTTCGTTGGGACATACTCATATACTGTCTTTAAATAAGTTAAATAATTTCTCCCCACAGTTTTGAGCACTCTCTCTTGATCTCCAAGAGTCCAATTTACTAAAAACTTGCTCAGATTTGTAATTAAAAATACCTAGATCTGAATAACGGGCGGCTAAATAATAGTTGTCGAATTTGAGATGATTGACGAAAGAAATCCCCAAGAAGTTTTCTCGTCTGCATGCTAAACCAAAACTAAACATTATAAACTTCTGGGCTTGAAACTAACCTTTATTTTAACATGGAGACGATCAAGTTGCTCCAGATTCCTTAAATATAGTGACCTAGCGTTAAAAGTCTCACAAACTCTATACTACAAACACTGAATAAAATACAAGTTTTACCTTAAAAACACATATGTCGGCAGGGTCCGTTTGAAAATTGCAAAAATGGCATTTTCTGCAAGCTTAATTATACCACCTCCTCTGGGTAGTGATATTCCGTATGATGATTCGTTGAAGCGGCCAAAATATTATCGGAAAGTTGTGGCCCAATTGACAGTAAGAACTTGCGTATTTACCAAGATTTACTTTACCAAGATCGACTGTTGCAGGTCAGCATGGTTGTGACATTGACCACAGCAGCCATTGTTGTGTTATTAAGTGAAAGTGCGTCGTATTCCCTATCGAAAAATTGGAAGCTGGGGCTTGCAGCCTTAATTTACTTGACAATAATTAATTTACTTGTATTTTGGAAATCTGCAAGCAAAACCGTTTTATTAGCTTTGTACGCTGCAGCCCAGATGATGACCCTCCCATATTGGTAGGACTGTCCTGTTGGAAATGTTCTTTCCTGTTTTACCAAATTACTCATTCACAGTGCCTCGCTTATTCTTAACATTCAAGGGATGATCGATGGCCATCTCGAAAAGAAGGAGTATATTATGGCCGCCATAGGTCTAGTTCCAGACATCATATGCCTAAGTATTTTTATAGTCTCCATGTGCTTGGGGGGTGGTGGTGGTGGTAGTGGAAGCAGTTCGTTTTCCAGTACCAGCAGCAGTGGAAGTAGTGGAAGTTCCAGTGGAGGAAGCAGCGGTGGAGGAAGCAGCGGTGGAGGAAGCGGTGGTGGAAGCGATGGTAGCTAAATTCACATACCATTCATAACTTGTATTTATATGTTCACCTAAAAGTAAAGGAATAAATGAATTCAACAAGTTATTCGGCTTTTAAATCTATAACGGGTTCTAAAAAATCTAAGTATAAGACAACTAGTAGTCAATTATACATTTAATACAACAAAAATTATATCTTTGTCCCTTACACTTTCAGATGCTTATTGAGGACGAGGTTCATGGTGTGATTGAACTGCCCAGCCATATTCAGGAGATCGTGGAGCATCCTCTCTTTCAGCGACTTAAAAAGGTCCACCAACTAGGTCTCATACCATGGTCCCTCGATAAGAAGGCCAATCACAAGCGATTCGATCATTGTCTTGGGTAAATATTAAGAACGTATAATTTAAATTAAAATCGAAATGTATATATTTTTCATATACAAGAGCCTACAAAAGCGCACAGGACCATCTAAGGGCCATCTTACGGAACTCGCACTATGAGCCAAAACTACCGGATTGGTGTCGTCAGGCGGTGGAGATAGCCGCCCTTCTTCACGATATAGGACATGGACCGATGTCACATGCTTGGGAGTTTGCGTGCCATCATAGTTTTGATGTAAGTTACATTTAATCCGGTGTAGATGTAGGATAAGGCTTACGACTTGACTTTCTTTTAGCACGAGCAAAACGCATTGGCCTGTGTGGATCTAATTTTTAAAGATGCCGTTAATCAGGAGCTGGTCTCCTTGAGGGACGATGGTAGCGGGCGAGGAGTTCAATTGATAAAGGCTTTGATTCTGGGATGTAGTGACTCTCTTTCGTTTCCCATGATGGGTCATACATACATCTTTGATATTGTTCATAACCGTCGCTGCGGATTGGATGTAGATAAATGGGATTACCTGCGCCGTGATAACAATCGCTTGAAAGTCCTCAACTCAGCGGAAATGGATTTTAATGATGTGTTTCTTCAGGCGCGCATATCGGCCGATGGACAACGCATAGAGTATCGTTATCAGGACTACCATCGTATATATCGCTTGTTCGAGGCCAGAACGCGGCTCCATGTGGCTGCTTATCAATGTCCCCGTACATGTGCCATGGACGGTATTTTTGCCAGTGCAGTACAACGATTGGCTCCTGAACTTCTTAACATTCGATCGGATAGCCCAGAATGGCTAGAACTGCACGATGATCAAGTTTTACAAGTAATTGAAAAGGATCCCATATCGACATATATAAAGAATCCCCAAAGAATTGTAGAAGTGTCAAGCAATGATTCTTCCGCATTGAATATCATACGGGTGCATAGAGAAATACCCGGTCCTTGGGAGGCTATGAAATCAAAAGAGGCTTTCGCGTTGTTTGGTAATAAGCGGTATGCAAAATATATTTAATAATCATAAACAATTTCCTAATTTTTTTTTATCTATCCTCAGCAAAAAGCGTCCAGTTAATCGATGCGCCAACCCGACAATAGTAAACAAGTGCTATAAGTTAGTGTAAAAATCTCAAGCAGAGAATTTCCAGTTCATAGAATAGTTTATGTAAAAACCACCAACCAATCGTTCTTTTTCCTTAAATTCGCTATCTATATTTTAACCGACTTATTTTCATGACATAATATATAAATACTCGAAATGTTGTTTAAGTTTTGTAACCCATTATCGTTGATTTTATCAAGTTTTTTTGTTATCAGTATTTTTTGTGCTCTCCGTTTCATAGACAAAAAAGTTTAAATAGTACAAAAGCAAAGTGTTCTTAGGATATTCATTTATTAGTTTATACATTGTATTATCATAATCGTCTTAAAACTAAAATACTAAAACAAAAATTTCAACAGTTCACTTGAAGACATCACAATACAAATTCAGGTCTTTCTAATATTAAGTACTTACTAATCAATATAAATATAAGATGGATTTGTCATATTTTTGATAACCATTTTGAAATATACACAAGAAAAACAATCATTTAGCTAAAACATAATGGGGAACTTAGCTGACTACAGGTTTGAGTACAATTTTGTTGGTCATATTTGTTTCTACATTTGTTCGCGATTTTTAAAGTATCCAATTTAATTGCCAATTAGGCCGGGCAGATGAGCTGAATCTGTGATAATTCGCTGGGGTAAGTGGGCAGCTAAATATTGTTTGTGGAGTCTCTGGCGGCAAAACTGATAGAACTCGATCTCGTTTGTAAAGTTCCGACGCACTATATCCTTTACATGTTCGCTGACCGGCGGCTTGAAATTGTTCTTATTGATTTTCGTTAAGTATTCAGCGCTAGCTATAAGGTGATAAATCAAAATAAATAGATGTGGTTAGAGGTATATAGCTCATGTGTCAAGTTAATAGAAAGTTTTCAGCAAAATCCTAGCACAATCCCTAATTTGATAAAAAAATCATAAAAAGATTTATTTTTTTAGATTATTATTAGATTACTTTAAGAGTGGCTGAATTGAATTTTATTTGACCACTAGATTTCTATAAACTTACTTGCATAAATTTCTCGAACTCCTTCAAAAAATCGTGGTACATATTTTTCCAGGACGGAGAGTGTGGTGTTGAGATCTTCGAGTACACCTACAACAGCATACTGCTGCTCTACGGCAAATTTGGCTCGTTCAAGAGCACCCAAGGTGTTAAAAGGCCTAGAAATGTATTAGTCATTTATTAAAAAGATAATTTCCCAGTTTTATCGTATACTTGTTTTAAATAACTCAGTAACAGTAACTTTGATATTTTTAAGGCTACAAAAACAGAAACTTACGTGCACTCGTAGTCGTGACCGCAGAAAAATAAGCTCTGTCTGCGATGATCGCCAATTCCCTCCACCGTGACTCCCTGAGTATAGGTGCACTCCTGATCGCCATTAAGAACACATGTTTCAAAATCCTTCTTAAGCCAAGCAGGATGGGGCAATGGTAGATCGGGAAAGGCTGCTTTCCGCTCCACAAAATACCAAGGAGCCCTCACGTAGTAAAACCAACTGATGACACGCTCCACAGGGTCACGAACCACATTTAGGTAAATTGGTTTGGGCAGGTTGAACTTGGTAAAGTTTGTAAAGCACACATGCTTTATAAAGACTGAGGGTTCCGGGAGCTCACTGATCACCTCGGCCATTTCCTGCTGCTGGTCCTCCGCCAAACGTATTGTCTCAACTTTTTGGACTGCATCGCGATGGAACTGAAAATTATTACGCTCGGAAAGTCGTCGAAGAAGCTCCATGAACGTCTGACTTCCAACTTTAGGAACTCTATTGAAGAATACCAGTTCCATTTGGGCCTTGCGGGTATTATTCAAGTCCCGCACGTTTAAGGAGGACATCTGGTAAGAAGGTTCAAAGGAAGGTTTTAAAATAAAATACAAAAAATGTATAGATGTAATAATGTGGTTTCTTTTACCTTTAGATCCTTGGTACTTGATATGCATTTTGGGCAAAGGGTATGTTTTTAATGGCCTAATTAGACATTCAAATAACTGGGCAGAACAGTTTCTTAAACTAATCGAACAGCTCAGACGTTAATATAGGACAAGAAACCCTTCAATAAACCATTTCTTTATGAAAAATACAAAATATTTATATATACATTTTCATTTTATCAGTAAAAATAAATTTCTTTATTTGCGTTAGTTTTATCTGAAACCTTTAATGAAGATTGTTCTCGAGTTGCAGGGCCAAATATTGTTTGTACAAACGCTGCTTGCAGAAGTAGTAGAACTCATATTCGTTGGTAAAGTTCCGCCTTACCATCTCCCTAACATCAGGATCTATATGGGGCTTGCGATTATTGCGATTCCGATTTCGAATAGCTTTGCTGTGCACTGAAAGAGATAAATCCATGACTCTTGATATTTTGCCGACGATACTTGAACACTTTTTGAATTTAACCCGGGGACTACCTACATTTATATAGAAAACGAGCGTGATTGAAGAATCTGGGAATGTATTTCTCCAACACAGTCAGGGTTATGTTTCTTTCTTCTAATGTGCCCACCACAGAATATTCTTTCTCCACTCTTCGTTTTGCTACCTGTATAGCGTGTGGGGAATTAAAGGGCCTACAGAAGGGTTATACTTCAAACTTAAGTCAACGAAGCCTTGAACTACTCACAAGCAATCGGCTTCATTGCCGCAAAAGTACAGGGATTGTCTTTTGAAGTCCTGAATATAATCCCCCACTGAATATTGGACGAAGAGGCATTCTGGACTTGCACTTCTCACACAGTCGTTGAAACTCTGTTGGTACCACTCATCGGACCTCTCAGGACGTCCCGGGTACATCCTTCTGTATATTGCTCTCTTAACCCAAGAGCGTCTCTTGTGGAAGTCTGTAATCATCCGATCGATGGGATCCTTTACAAGGGAGATATATATTGGTTTCTTGTACCCATAGCTATCAAAGTCCAGCCAATTGGAGTGGGCCATGTAGATCGATCCACTCTCCAGTTCATTAGCCCATTCCGCTTCGGTCAGCTGCTCCTTTTCAGTGCGAGTTCTGTTCATCGTTCTAACAGGTCCATTAAGCACCACATTGATATCATTCATGGCGGCAAGTTGCCTGAAAAGTGGCAACATTTGCTCGCTGTCCACTCGGGTTGGTCGATTGAAGACCACAAGTTCAGAGCCCGCGTATCGAGTGTTGTTCAGATTCATTGGGGTCACCCGGCCGAGCTGGGAAGGTCAGGGGTTTTTGTGGGCTCCATTAAATATCAAAACAAAACACAGATGGGAGGATGATAAACGGAGTGTAAATGGTGTAACTAACTTATACCGATAACTATCCCAGGATATAACCAACATAAAAGTGTTCAAGTATTCAACAAAACCAATTGAAATTCGATCAAATCAAGAATTGGAGGCATGACAAGTAACCTACACTCGAAGATATTCCTGACTCCCTTGAAGAATCTTGGGATGTAGGCTTCAAATACAGTTAGGGTTATATTAGTCTCTTCCCAAGTTCCAACAACTGCATAGTCCCGTTCCACATGTACTTTGGCTAGCTGAATGGCACGTTGAGAGTCGAAGGGTCTGAAATATGTTCTTCACTTGAAATATGTTCTAATGGAAAGACCAATTTTTGTTCAAATCTACTTACAAACACTCTCTATCGTGACCGCAGAAGAAGAGAGTTTGCCTTTTGTAATTACCCACTGCCTCTTTAACACTTCCAGGTACATATTGACACTCTGGGTCACCACTGCGAACACAATCGTTATAGCTCTTTTTAAACCACTTCTCCGGTTGTATTGTCGCGTTGGGAAATCGTCGAAAGTGGATGGCGTTGCGGTAACTACTGCGAACGTAGTAATACCAACTAATCATCCGCTCCACGGGGTCGCGAACCAAGTTGATATAGATGGGTCTTGGCAACTGATATCTGCGGAAATTCAACCAATTGCAATGTTCTATGTATACAGTGCCTGGCTCCAACTCGGTCACCCAAAGGGCCTGTATCATTCGTTCTCCAGGCGATCGTGTTCGGGATATTATATTTAATGGTCCTTTGGTGACTACTGTCATGTTATTATAAGGAGCCATCGTTTGGATGAGTTCCATCAAAGCCTCACTTCCAACTTTGGCTCCACGATTGAAAAAGATCACCTCCAGCTTAGAATGTTGAGTGTTGTTCAACTTTTTGCTACTCAACGAAGCAAGCTGTGATTTATATAGATTGAATTGGTCTAAGGTTTTTGAAAGACTTCTATGGGTTTTTATGTTAGTTACATTTACTACTGAGTACTTTATTAAAGAGCTACAAAGAAACTATGTCAACAACTAAAGAAAGATCAGTCTTAGAAGTTAGGGGTTATTCAGTCGTTCCATTTCATATCGCTTAAGGGCTATATACTGCTTATATAGACGCTGTTTGCAGAAGTAGTAAAAGTCGTATTCATGGGTGAAGTTACGCCTGACCATGGCCTTGACATCTGGGTCCACCTGGGGCTTTCTATTATTGCGATTGCGATTCTGTAAGGTCTTTTGGTACACTAGAACGGAGATGTTTAGGTGCTAACATCGAATTATCTTTTATGTGGAATTCTTACTGTGAAATATCATTTTAGCTCTAGCGAAATATCGGGGAATATAGTGCTCCAAAACTGTAAGAGTTATGTTGGTCTCCTCCCAAGTCCCCACCACAGCGTATTCTGATTCAACCCTGCGCTTGGCTATCTGAACAGCCAGGGGAGAATTAAAGGGCCTGAAATAAGGTTTTGGTTATGGAGACTTCTCTTGAGGTTGGGACTTTAAGCCCTTTGCAGCACTCACAAACAGTCCTGATCGTGCCCGCAGAAAAATATAGATTGCCTTTTGAAGTTTCCCACCACATCGCGAACTGCCAATGGAACATATTGGCATTCTGGGTCCCCACTTCTCACACATTCGTTATAGGTCTTTTTAAACCAGGCCGTGGGCTTAATGGGAGCCAGGGGATTTTTTCTGTAGAAAATGGCATTCCTATATGAGTTCCTGACGTAGTAATACCAGCTGATCATTCGCTCAACGGGGTCTCGAACCAGGTTGATAAAGATTGGTTTGGGAAGATTGTACTCATGGAAATCGATCCAAGGAATATGTTCTATGTAAACCGATCCCTCATCCATGTTATAGACATAGCCAGCAGTTCGGGCTTGTTCCAGTGGCTTGAGTTGCCTTTTCGATCTCCTGCTAATTCCATGTTTGTCCACCCGGTAGTGGTTGATATTCTGCAGGTGCTCCATAAATTCCATCAGCGACTCGCTGCCGACTTTGGCGCATCTTGTGAAGAACAGACGATCCATTTCGGCCTTGGCTGTATTGTTCAGTCGGCCAGGCGTTAGGTCACCTAACTATTGGGGGATGGGGTACAGGTTTAGAAGGGGTTTAGAAGCTTCATGGGAAGGGTACACATGCCACACAACAAACGATAAGACACAGATATGGATTCAACGTGTAATAAAAGTGTGGGTCTAGTCTACGGTTTTACTGAATACTATTTATTAAAATGTGAAGATTTGTTCGCATATATATCACCTACTACAATCTAAATGTCTGACTTTAAACCAACTAGTTTAAAAGACCATGCTTCTCCAACTCCTTCAAATTGAGGGCCAAATACTGTTTGTATAAACGTTGCTTGCAGAAATGGTAAAACTCGTACTCGTTAGTAAAGTTCTTACGTATCAAATCCTTAACTTCAGGCTCTATAAACGGTTTACGTTTGTTCTTGTTCCGATTGGTGATCTTGTTATTGTGCACTGTTTAGAAATGGGTAATAATATGAGTTCCATTTTTAACTGATTGTCGAATTTTTAGAACCTACTTTCATACATGAGCTTGGCCCCGCGAAAGAATCGTGGAATGTAATTCTCGAGGACGGTCAGTGTAATATTTGTGTCCTCCCAGCTGCCTACAACAGCGTAATCCCTTTCCACATGCTCCTTAGCCATTTGCACGGCAGTCGGCGAGTTAAAGGGCCTACAAGATTACCATTAGTTAAGCCCATGGACTTAGGAAAACTGTTCACTATCCCTATCAACTTACATGCAATCATCGTGATGACCGCAAAAAAACAATGATTGTCTTTTAAAATTGGCAAACGCGTCCTTGACCGTATGGGGTACATATTGACACTCGGGATCTCCACTCCTCACGCAATCATTAAAGTTCTTCTTATACCAAGACTCGGGTCTTATTTTCTGATCAGGCCTTTTCCGGTACTCGATGGCATTCTTGTAGGAACTTCGGGCGTAGAAGAACCAACTAATAACCCTCTCAACGGGATCGCGAACCAAGTTGATGTAAATAGGTTTGGGTAAGTCGAACTCATCAAAATCAAGCCAATTTATGTGCTCTATATACATGGTACCATCCTCCAGGTCGGCGACAAGCTCGGCGGACTCACGTCTCTGCTTTTTGTTCATTTGACGAAAGGATTTTGTATGGAGACCATGCCTTTCGAGTGTAAGATCATCATTGTACTTTTCCAATGCAATGAAAAGCTCCAGCATCGCTTCACTCCCGACTTTGGCAGCACGATTAAAGAACAGTACCTCGATTTCTGCATTTTTTGTATTGTTCAGACGACTCGTGCTCAGGTGCTGAAGCTAAAGATGATGAGGGTTTCGATAAGAGGAAGGTCATCCTGTTGATCCCGTGCCTTGCCTGGTTAGTAAGCAGCGATCTTAATAATTCTAAAATTCTTTCCGACTGTAAGCGAATTGAAATATTTTCCTTTGAGTGCGAAGGTTCGAGGATAAGTAAATGTAAGATTGGCTTTAATTTTTTCGGTTATAAAGCGATAGATTTAACTTGGTAGTGAACTTAAGTTCTTAGCAATCCGTTTGCAATGGAATTGCGCATACCCAAGTTTCAAAAGAATAATGATTAGTATCCCTAGATGGTAAAGTCCAGTAGAATTCCAGCAAGACATCTTTAGTTTTGGCTTTAAGATGAAAGGGACATTTGGAAAATAGCGGTAGATAGTGAAGAAATAGAAGTAAAAATTTCGGCATTCAAGAAAAGTCTTAGGTTTTCCTCTCACTTTTATTAATTTCGTTTTAAAATAAATCTAAAGAACTAGTTATGTGTGGCCATATCTTTGGCCTCACTTAATCTGGCCAATGATTTGTCCACCCGCTTGAGATCGTTCAGTTTGAGGGCTAGGTACTGTTTGTGCAAGCGCTGGCGACAGAATTGATAGAATTCGATTTCACGTGTGAAATTCCGTCGAACCCTATCTAATATATCCTGCGAGATATGCGGCTTCATTGGGTTAACATTTTGCTTGTCGACATGCAGACCCGCTGTAAAATATATGTTTCTATCAAATTTCTGGACTTCTAAAGATTATAAAGAACAAAGTATTTTCAAAATCAGGAAACTTTTCGGTTTTCGAACATTTCCGTGATTTTAAAGACTTTTCCCACATAAACTTACAGTAGTACATTTTGGAGGCATCTGCAAAATAGCGAGGAACGTAGGCCTCTAAAACAGCCAGGGTTTCATTCGTGTGCTCCCAAGTTCCCACCACAGAGTATTCCCGTTCCACATTCATTTTGGCCAATTGAAGGGGCAGACGGCCATTAAAGGGTCTACAGAGGGATTCGAGGGTTCACTGAGAGGAAAAGTGGGTAAGCAAACCTAACTCACGTGCACTGGAATTCATTGTGACCGCAGAAGAACAAAGTCTGTCGCCGATGATCGCCCACACGTTCCAGCAGAGAATTCTCGATGTAGGTGCATACCTTTTCACCACTTGTAACGCACTGATCGTATTCGGTGTTCACCCATTGGGGATTGGGCATTTCTCGATTGTTACGCCTTCTTCCAGGGACAAAGACCCACGGAGCTCTGATGTAGTAATACCAGCTGATAACTCTCTCCACTGGATCGCGAACCATGTTGATGTAAATGGGTCTGGGCTGTTCATGTTTGGTGAAGTTTAGGAAATTCACATGACTTGCGAATACTGATCCGTCTTCAAGGTTAACGATATTATCGATCATGTCGCTTTCCTCAGCGGGTTCCAGAATGGGAATGACTCCTCCTCTTTGGGGATCCTTTTCTACCTCGTAGTCATGGACTTTACCCAGCTGTCTCATAAGTTCAATCAGCTGCATACTTCCTGTCTTCGGAACCCGATTGAAAAACAACACATCGATCTCCGCCTTGGGGGTATTGTTTAATTTATCAGGACTTAGCTGAAGGATCTGCAAAGGTCGTTGGTCACCCTTGAGTTAGTTTCTGATATGGGTGGCGGAGTGGAGAGTGAATTCAAGCAACCAAGCTATTCAAAATGATTAGTAGCGAAAGGAGGGAAAGAAGACTCGAATTGAAATTTAGGTGTAAAAATCATTTGGTAAATCCCCGTATTTATTTGCATTTGGTAAATTTCTTTGCATTTAAAACTAAGACGGCTAAAACTCGTCCTTATACACTGCAATATACTGCTTGTAGAGTCGCTGCTTGATAAAATAATATAGCTCGAACTCGAAGGAGAAACTGGTCCTCAGATACTCCTCCACATCCTTATCCAGATGAGTGTCATGCGAAACTGTGTTTATCGTAAATTGTTCTGTTTTGTCTAGATAGGAGAGTTCGAATTTAGCGGAGTTTTGGGTTTATTAATTTATGAATAAACCTACTGTAGTAAACTTTCCTCGCATTGGCAAAATATCGCGGTATGTAGGCTTCTAAAACAGCCAAGGTCACATTTGTATCCTCCCAACTACCCACAACCGCGTATTCCCGTTCCACATTCATTTTGGCGATTTGCGTTGTAGTTTCGGAGTTAAAGTGCCTAAAAGGGAGCCATGGTACTTTATAGGCCATTTAAAAAGTGCCTTATTCCGCGTCCAAGTTTAAACGAGAACGAATATAATGAAAAAATTTGGGTTGCCAGTTAATAAATGTTACAATAAAGTGACTTTACGATTAAATTTGTAATCAGCTCACATGTAACCGAGATTTCTTAGGCTATACTTTTCCCCTAAAAAATGTCTAGTTACTTATACGTTTTAAAAATGTTTCGTTCATCAACATTTCTTCAATAAAGTTGTATCCCTATTAAACTTGGATTAGGATTGAAGGTCTGCATTTCTTTTCCGAAACAATAAAAACCTACGTGCAAATTTCCGAATTTCCACAGAGGTGAAGCGAAAATCTCCTCCAATCGCCGTTAAACGGATTGTGGGCATCAAAAACACAATATGGGGTTACCCGATTCCGGACACAATCGTTGAAAGAGGTGTCGAAAAACTTCTTGGTCTGAATTCGCTTTTTGGGGTTCCGCATCAAACTCTGGGCGAAGATCAGCGGGTGGCGTTGATAATAGTAGGCACTGATAACCTTCTGTATAGGATCGCGAATCATGTTGATGTAAATTGGTCGGGGACTCCCGTGCTTTGTGAAGTTGACCCAATTGGCGTGTTCCACGTAGGCACCGTATTCACCCAGTTCGAACAGCTGATCCACCAGATCCCTCTCATCCTCTTCGCTATCAATCATCGGCCTCGAAGGTCGGACTATGTTCCTGTAAGTGCCAAATCCATGACGATCGCCCAATTGCTTCATGAGTCGCGTCATCGACTGGCTTCCTGTCTTTTCCAGACGATTGTAGAATATAAAATCCCGCTCCGCTTTGGGGGTATTATTCAGTTGAGCAGCGTCCAAGTTTTCCAGCTTAAAATTGGGGAGAGAAATAAGTCCACTTTCTTCCAAAAACAGAATCAAAACCAATAACGACACAGAAAATAAACTACAGGATTGTACGGAGTAAAGTTAATGGAAAAAACGAAAAGTGCACACTGTCCTTCAGAAATGCAGGTGTCTATTTATTGCAAAATATTGTCGATACAAGCGCTGCTTGCAAAAATAATAAAAGTCATATTCCTGGGTGAAGTTGGCTCGCATAATTCGCTTGATGCGTTCGCTAATCTTCGGCTTCCAGGGGTTGATATTCTGCTTCTTAAAGGCCAGACCATTAATGGGTTCTACCGGAAGATATAGGTATTTTTGAGCACCTCTAAATAGCAACTTCAAGGGGACATTACCATAGTAGAGCTCCATGCTGCCTTTGAAGAATCGAGGTATATAGTTTTCGAGTACGGTCAAAGTCACATTCACGTCCTCCCAGGAACCAATCACCGAGAAATCACGTTCTACATTCTGTTTGGCCCTTTCTATTGCTCCCGGGGTATTGAAGGGTCTTGAGCAAAAAACCTTACTGTTAAGACAGGAAACAACCGGAATATCAAGACTACCTACTCGCAAATGGGTGAGTGTCCACAGAAGAACAGACTTTGCCGCTTGTGATCGCCAGGATCATCCTTGAACATAAGACCGTAATAATACCGACATTCTGGATCGCTCGTTAATACACAATCCTCAAAGTTCTTCACGAAATGGGAACGATTCGGAAATTTTCCGGAGACCTCAAAATTTTTTACAGAGTTCCAGGGTGTGCGTATGTAGTAGAACCAGCTGATTACTCTTTCGACGGGGTCGCGAATCTGATAAATCAATGTGTAAGTGAGTAGGCCTTCTTGGAGCCAGTTATTTGTCCTACCATATTAATGTAGATGGGTTGGGGTAAATGAAACGGTCGGACATTCATGTAGTTCATGTGCTCCACATAGACAAAGGCGTAGTCCTCCTGTAGTTCCATGATGCGCACGGCTTCTTGATGCTGGCGTTCTGCGTCCCAGTATACTCCAACGGCCTTCGAAAACGGTGACCGAGCGTTTTGGAAATGGTTCTTTTTACCCAGCCGTATCATAAGCTCGGTCAGGGTTTCACTGCCCGTCTTGGGAACCCGATTGTAGTAAATAACATCGCCAGTATGGAATTTGGTGTTATTGAGGAATTTTGGATTTAATCGCCACAGCTGCAAAGAGTCAGGGCGCAGGTGTACAATCTGAAACCAACCACAGAGAGTCCCACAGACACTAGCAGTACGGATGAGGATACAGAAAAAGCTCGAGCGGGATTCGAGGTACACAGAAAGCAACCTAACACTGCGTTCACACGGAGGTATTTTGAGAAGTATTCACACACAAAGCAATCGAGGACTGTTTTCATAAGCTCAACATATATAAAGTGTAAAAAGAGAGCATTTAATAAAAAGTGGGGGTTCAATTTCAATATTGCTTATATTGAAAATACAACCTTCCTTCTATGTAAGATCAACACAAGGGTAGTATACTGTTCCATTTATTTTATTTTATGTGTTCTACAGTTCTGAGTTTATACTGGCTTTTTACTTATTTAAATTATTCTTAATAGTTCCTACTAATACTCCTCATTGTAATCGTTTTGCTGTTCGGGTACCAAAATGTAGTCATCCTCCCCGAACCGCTTTCCATCGCTCAAGGCAGCGTACTGAAGATACAAACGCTGCTTGCAAAACTCGTAAAACTCGATCTCGTTGGTGAGATTTTTTCTCAGAATAAGTCGAGTTTCGTCGCTGACAATTCGAGTGACATTGTTGCGATTTACTCGCGACAGACGGTCTTTACCCACTGAAAAAATTAATCGGATTTAGATCGGACTTATACTCGGCTTAGAATTCGACTTTCTTACAGTAATATGCCACTTTAGCATTGCGGAAAAATCGTGGTATATAGGCCTCCAGTACGGAAAGCGTAATATTTGTATCTTCCCAGGTTCCCACTACAGCGTATTCCGTCTCCACAGTTCGCTTGGCCTTTTGCATGGCGGCCTCGGAGTTAAACGGCCTATCGAAGGTGTTCGGTTATGAGCGTATTAATGTCCCTATCTACTGCCTACTTACATGCACAGCTTCTGATTCATGCCACAGAAGAACAGCGTCTGCCGGCGATGATCGCCAACGGGGTTCTTGATCTGCATTTGGGTGAAAGTACAGTGGGGATCCTGGTTTTTTACACATGTGTCCAAATCAAGATTCATAAACTCCTCCGAGGGCATGGGGATCGCC
This sequence comes from Drosophila subpulchrella, assembly GCF_014743375.2. NCBI lineage: Eukaryota > Metazoa > Arthropoda > Insecta > Diptera > Drosophilidae > Drosophila > Drosophila subpulchrella. The sequence continues at coordinate 5,665,907 of NC_050612.1, read as the reverse complement.
TTGTCTCCCAACTTGGCCTGCATATCGCGGTAGTACCACGGTGCCCGAATATAATAATGCCAGCTGATAATCCGATCGATAGGATCACGGATTAGGTTAATATAAATCGGCTTGGGCAAATGGAAGCGAGTGAAGTTAATGTAGGCAATATGTTGGCTATATATGTGTGGCTTTGGTCGGGTTAGGAGATCAGCTATAAGATCATTCTGCCGCTGTTTGTTCATGACGACCGTTTCATGGGCACTGCCCTTATTTCGAGCATGGGTAAAGCCATTGATCTTGCCCAACCGAGCCATCAGTTCCATTAAAGATTGACTACCCACTTTCGGGACTCGATTGAAGAAGACAAAGTCCACCTCGGCGAACTTGGTGTTGTTCAAAAGATCGGCTTTGAAATTGAAGCCCTCATCATCCCCGGTTCCGACACCATAGGCCAGGTCATCGTCCTCTTCCTCATCTTCCTCGTCGTCTTCATAGTGGACATCATCTTCCTTGTGCTTATTGTCGGGAACAGCCAGTTGCTTATCATGTTCGGCCTTATGGTTATGGCCATCGATCTTTCTCTGATGGTGCACATGATGGTGGTGCGAGTGGTGATCGTGATGATGCCCATGTCCTGTTGGATCCCGCATCTCCTCCTCGCTGCTCCGGCGATCATGTACATTATATCCAACCCGCTGGGTAGACGATAGTCTATGTGAGGCTAAATCTGTGCAAAATCTATCGAAGCTAGCCCAATCGAAAGTTCACCAAGCTAGGGTTAGACTTATACCGGAAAAGACCGAAGCAGTACGAAAGTTAGCATAGTTTTATTACTCTTCAACAAACCCTTAGTGACTAATTTCCTACTAACCCCTCAGCTTGGGATTTTTTTCCAGCTGTAGGGCTATATACTGCTTATACAGACGATGTTTGATAAACTGATACAACTCGATTTCGCGGGTAAGATTTTGGCTGAGTATGGTCCTCGCCTTATCACTAATTGACGGTCTGAACATATTCCGGTTTACATCTCTCAACTGGCTCTTCAAAGCGTAGTACTCGTCTTTGGCCCCACTGAAGAATCGTGGGATATAGCCCTCTAAAACCGATAGCGTGGTATTTGTATCCTCCCAAGTTCCAACCACAGCGTAGTGCTCCTCCACATTCTTCTTGGCCCGCTGCATGGCCTCATGGGAGTTGAAGGGCCTGGAGATGGTTGGGTTTTTCTCAGTTTTTGGTCTTACTGACGAAAATGTTCTTGTGGGTTTTGAACCAAAAGCGTGGTTGATCGAAAAGTCGAGGGACTTACGTTTTAAAATACTTTTTTTTTTTACGTACTTCAGGGTGTAGGAACCCTTTTCGGATATATGGATCATGTTATTTAAGGAAAGCTATCTATTTCTTGGGCTTGACGTCTACCTATGACCCCTTCTTGTCGATCAACCTCTCCCATAGCTTTGTTCCCTTCGACCTCTAGAACATCTACTCACATGCACACCTCCTGGACCTGACCGCAAAGATATAGTGACTGTCGCCGGTGGTCGCCCACATTGCCCAGTTCCATTTGCTCGTACACACACTCGGGATCTTGTTCCTCGATGCAGTTGTTAAAGTCCTTTTTGAGCCACTCTATACTGGGCATTTTGACGGCATCCCCAAAGACCTCCACTCTCTCGGCCAAATACCAAGGGGCGCGGGCATAATAAAACCAACTGACCAACCGCTCGATGGGGTCTCGAACCAAATTTATGTATATAGGCCAGGGCTCGTCCATTCGGTCAAAGTCTATAAAGGCCACATGTTTGGTATAGGTGTTGGCTGTCGTGCAGTTTAGCACATCGGTGCGTAAAAAGTTTTTGGTATAGCCGTCGTCCATCAAGACCACTTCGTAGAATCCCACGGCATCGCGACGGGGCTCGAAATTATTGCGCTTGCCCAGGATCTTGAGCAACTCCATCATCTTTTCGCTGCCAGTCTTTGTGATTCTATTGAAGAATATCGTGTCCAGCTGGGCTCGAGGGGTGTTGTTCAGCTGTGCGGTGGTCAGGTGTTTAAGCTGCCGGATTGCAAAAGTTGGGAGTGCTAGTTGGAGTAGTTTCAGGTTGCAGGTTGCTTGGTGTTGGGAGCACAGACACAGAGAAACACGCACATGAACGAGTCAAATACAAGTAGGACAACATAAAAACTTTTATAAAAATAGACTTTAAGCGGTTTGCGTTTTAGTTTTTTTGGAAGCAACAAACAAGGCACCTGGGGCCATCCCATCATCTTAGAAATTTCGCAAAAAATTGCTCACAGCACAGCTGGATACGTGGGCATAAATATTAATCCTCCCCACAACGGACACTTACCTTTACTATTTAATCTTTATAAATCGATTTTCTATCGCTTCTATGTCGCAACTAACTAACGAACCAAAAAAAGACTGCGCTGACAAAATTCCAAGACAGAGTCGAAGTGTAATTTTTGTAGTTTGTTTAGTGTTAGGAGAGATCTTTATAGGATAGTGTAGAATAGGAATTGGGATAGCTGATAGTCTACCAGATAGCTAGTTGGCTAAATTGACTAATTCTAGTGGGTGTGGGGTGTTGTTTGTGTTGTATGTGGGTGAGGTCTTAAGAGGAGAAAGCTACAGATATAATGGGATCCTCGCTTGACCCAATGAGTGCGACAAGGCAGCGCATGAACGAGACATAGAGAGATAGACAACGGATGAGTTTTTCTGGGCAGGCAGATGCTAAATGCTTTATGCTGTAGGCTAGATGCAATATCAAACACCAAGGAGCTGAACTACCGTTCCATGTGTTGGTCGCTTTTGATGGACTTTCTTCGATGGTTTCTTTTTTCCGCTTTATGAACCACCAATAATGTATGCAACAATGTTTACGGCGATACGGCAAAAGGCGAGATATATCAAATTTATGCAACTGTGCTTACCTGGCCGGTGCTTTTCAGATACTGGTAGGTGCCGTGCAGAGTGTTGATGTCGTCGTGCTCTGAAAAGTTACGAAAAGGTTTGATATAGTAAATATTTAATAAAATTGAAGCAAGAATTTTAATAACTATATTATTTGTATTGGATAAAGCACTATAAGTGTGGGAAAGAAATTCCTAATTGCTCTTTTTCCTCCCTTGTTCACTTGTTAAATACCTCACGATTATCCCATTATCATCCAACATCGCCTTGATTACTAATATCAGTTATCATCTCGACCCCAATTAAATTGAAATATTCGATGACCTTAAAAACTGACGCCAAAAAAGGAAGCAACCCGAACACTTTTACTTTTCATTTGGGCCCGAAAGTGTTTATGCAATGTTTGAAGGGGATGTCGAGGCCCAAGTCGAAGCTGAAGCCATTTACAGCTATGATAAATAAATAAAGACGAGTGCAATAAATATGCAAGCTCATGATGATTCCTTTCACTTTTCCGGCTCTCTTGGGATGCGATAGGGATCATCCCCGGTGGATTTGAAAGGTTTCCCCCATTTCTTCCCAGCCCAAGAAGCAAACGCATGCAAATGGGTATTTCTGCGTGTCGTGCGGTCAATTAAAATGCTGATGCCAGATGCCAGACATTTGTCCAGGCCTCACAATTAAAGTCAAGCTGGTAAATGACTGCAATTGATCAGTTGGACAGAGAGATGCGGAAAACATCTTGATTTCAAGTGTAGTGTGGGTCGGCCGCACCGCTTTTGTTTTGGCCAGACCCTGGTTTTTACGGCCGAGTATTTCATAATTCGCCGCGAACTGAACAAGGAAGTCTGCGTGTATCCAGTCCGATTGCCTTTAAACCAGATCCGTTGTATTTGGTCAATTGGGCAGTTTCGCTGGAAAATGTGGATGAATGAAAGTGTTGCACCAACTGGTTTCTGCCGAGCTTTTGCAAAAAACCGCCGACAACAAAGTCACTGAACCAAGAGTGAAATACATTTTGCGGTCGAAACCTTAAAATAGAAGCCTGCTCTCCTTTTATTTGTCACTTTTTATTTTGGTTCTTTTTCGAGTTTCTGCATCTTCTTGTTTGGTGCGGTTTGAAAATTGGGTCACATCCTATTCAGCCGGCTCTCTTGTCCATTTGCTCTGATTGGGTTCGGTTTTCTCTGGTGTTCTAGCCCGACCTTCAATCTTAGCCTAGCTCCGGTTATTGGCCACTTGAACTGCCACTGCGTCGAAGGTGAACCACGTAGCATATGTCGCAGTTGATTAAATATGAAGCATTACAGAATAATTGTGTGAATTCATTCTGGCTGTGGACTGGTCAGAGTTTATGTGGTGTGAATGAAAAGGGGCAGTTAAGATAAAAAAGATTTGAGATATTTGGAAATTTATAAATATCTGAGTCATTATTTATTTCAATTGCATTTCTTCAAAAATCGAACTTGAGGTGTTAGAAAAGAATTTGTTGTATGTATATTCGTAATTGCAAAGAGTTCCATAAGGAACTCTGACCCTATCCTACTAAAGTTCATTGTATCAGGAATTGAAAAATAATGGAACCCATTTTAAAATATGCATTCCTAATCAATCAATATCTATCTAATTAGTATCTTTCCGTATTCTACGTGCAGACTTCCTCATATAGCTTTATCTTCCATTCTCGGTCAGTCCCACCCAGAGCCTCGTTCATTAGGTTAATGTTATGTTTCACTTCTCAAGCGCTCTATCACACCCTACCTTAAGATCTGGCTCCAAAATTATCCGAGCCCCTTGGTACCGCCCCTGCTAACACAAATTGCTTGCTAGCTTGCATTTTCCAACTGAATTGGACCTCAGCTCCAAAACACTTATTTTGGCTACCCAGCGAACTTGATGTACAGAGAGCGAAATGTTAGGATATCTGATAAATATCTCTCCAGCTAAATAAGCTGTACTTTAAAAATGGATATCTTATTAAGATCGACTTGTAAAAATGAATTTAAAAGTATTTAGTAGAACTTTATCTGATTATATGGAAAGCATCGGATTATAATGAAGGCTAGGAAAATTACAAAAATATATAGAAAATTAAAGGGTTGTGAAATAATTTTTCCATTTAGTATTAAGTTTTGGAATACTTTCTCTCGATGTATAGTAGGTGGAGGTATCCCATTGCCGTTGGTGCTATTTTTATGGGTGTTTGGGTCCGTAGCTTAGTTCGTGTCTTGTGGCTGTCTAATTGAAAATAAAGCCCGGTTCGGTAGTGAGCGCAAAGAACTGGTTTGCTATGCATTTTAGCCAGGGGCAAAGTTGGCATTGCTACATATTTGCTAAGATTGTTGTTACTGCGCCAGTTAAAGGTGCAGGCAATTGCTGGGTTGGTTTTTTACTTTAGAGACAATGGCTTGTGACAGGTAGAGTGCTGAAAGGTTCTTAAAGGGCTGATCTATTACGTCTGGGGTTAAGGGTGATGAAAACAGAGTTTGAAGGTAGCAACAAAAAAATTAGGCAAATTGTACGTGAATAATTGATTAAAATATTTATATTGGACGTTGCAGTAAATCTTACAAGGTGTATTATAAAAGCAGTTCCTCCCAATTTATATATACTAAAGTTATTCATATAATTGTACAATTAGTGATTTCTCGTAAAAACAAATTTTATAACCATTTTATTTCTTACTAAAAACGGCACTTAATGCAAATGGGCATTTGTGAAATTGTGGTTAGGAAGTGGGTCAATTTCCTTTAGCAATCATTCTCCGCTTACCCACTCCTTTTAAATGCACACTCTCCTAAAACCCCACAGAATCTTTGGATTTTTAGCTGCCCCTTTCCATTTGCTCATTAGACCACGAAATTAACCAACCAGCAGCCAACTTGGCTTGCATCGTTCAGCACCGTTAATTAACTTAAGTCAAGTTCAATGTTGCCAGCCAAGTACATATAAAAATAAATACAAAAAGGCAGACAAGACTGACTTCGGCCAACGGCAACAAACGGTGTCATCATCATCATGATGGCTTAAACGAGCATGTTGAGTACGTCGTCATATTCGTATCTTTATCTCGTACTCGACCCCGAGTCGTGTGAGTCAATTAAATGAAATATTTATGAATGGATGAACAACTGGCTGAAGGTAAGCCTTTTTCCTGCATTTCACACTGTTTATTTCGTTTTGTCTTTAGCCCAGAGAAAAACTCCATCACCGTCACAAGGTGTTGTTTAGTTTTCCTTTTTCCAAAATATTTTCTTTTGTTTTTTCTTGGCTATTTGTAGTGTCTTTTGCCATTAGCCGGGTTTTTTTTGGAGAGGGGCTAACCGGGGACAATTTGTAACTGTCGGCAATTGACGCGTGCGCAGATGCAAATGCAAGAGCGGCAACAATGAAGATGCCACCAGCTGTGCAGCAAACATAACCCACAAGTGCTCTCTGAAGGCCCGTCCCATCTGGCCCGACTTTATCCTCTTCCACATCGTCATTATCATCATCATCACTCACGGCACAGTGGAAAATCGACTTTGGCTACGGAATTTTCGCTCTTTGGTTCCCTCAAAATGGTTTTAAAGATTTCTTAACATAACTATGGATCTAATTTAAATTTAATTAAAAATTTACAGAAAAAAGTGTTACTGATGATTCAGATTGTATTATCTTATCGGCAATATAACAATGTAGACAAAGGTAAATACTTTTGAAGAAGTAAAGAATTAAAATTGAAGTAAATGATGTATATTTTTAAAATATTTCGTTCTAAAGATATATTTGTTAAACAGTATGTTAAGAGGGAAACATTAGCTAAAATAGAACATGAATGATATCTATTCACTAATTGAAAATAAATTGATTTGAAGGAAATTGGTTATAGTTTGGGTTACTACATCGGTTGGTAGGGTATTCTATTTACGGCTCCATGGGAAAGCCTTTCTTCATTACCGCAGTGCATCAGCTGCCTGATGTTGTTGTTTGACAATCACTGCAGTTAGGCGTGAAGTCTTCTGTTTTCCCGCTTCGGGCCCCTTCAACTCACATTTTCCCCGCGAAAATCAACCAAGTGGAGATCACTTGGCACAGCTGCTGCTGCGATGTTGGGGCAACTTTTGCCTAATTTGCAAGTGGAATTGCACGGCCCGAGCAAGCCGCCTAACTTCCGGCATGGAAATTAGGGTTTTGCATTGCCAGGGAGTTTTGATTCGATTTTGAATTTTTCCGCGGTTGCCTAATAATAGCATTATTAGTTGGTTGGTCGCGGCCTAATTCGCGCTTTTTGCTGACGATTATGGAGTGGCAGAATCTCAAGTGCCGCTCGAAAAACGCGGAGCTTCATTTGCCAGCTATAATGCTCTTTTCAATTTCATTTTTTATTGTTTATGCACTCAATTGTGGTTTGGTTTTTGGAATTCGGAGTATGTTTGGCAAACACTGTTGTGGGGCAAAAAGGTGTCAAGTGATGGCTTTTGTGGTCCTCGGTAATGTGATCTCAATGGGAGCATTTCAAACTGCTAGGAAAGGTTGCCAAACAGATAAAAGTCTATAACTTTTTTATGATTTACAATAATTTACTGCCTACAAAATGAAAGCTATATTATATTTTCAGTAACATAAGATATTTCAATTTTATCATTTTTTTCTTCGTGTTTATTTAAATGTACTCGTACATACAGCGCTAATACAAAAACCGCATACGTATTTTAGTGATTTTATAATTCCCGCCAATTAATCCCCTATTTCCTTTTGTTGCTTTTATCACTATCTTCGTTTACTAATTGAATTAATAATATTACAATCAATATGATGCATTATTTATTTCGGCCACAAAAACAAAAACGAGCTTAATGCCACGTCAAAAGGTTAAATTCCCAGTCACGCAGATAATGCCCCTAACCTTTTCCCTAGCGGACCTGTCGCTCCTAAATAATTTATTAATGCACTAAAGTATTGACAAAAAAGGCTCGCTTGTGTAAAAATATGTGTATTTGCGTGATATGGCAGCACATGCATATTGTAATTAAAATGTGCACTGCATTCTCTTTTGTAGCAGCAGCAATCTATGAATGCATCGAGCATATATTATGTTGATTTTAATTTGCCAGTTTATTAGTGCTGTTCCGAAAGTACACACAAATAGTTTAAATGAACATAGGTCTATTTATATTTACTCTTTGTGCTACATTCCCGAAATATACCACAATTAATTCACGAGCTCTAATTCGGACTAAAACGATCAACTAATTTATGGCAAGCGGCGATGGAAAATATTAACAAAGGTCTCAGCCTCCCTGTATCTCTACTTTTTATGCGTTTTTGCGTGGCTTGAGGTTTGGGTCAATGTGGTAATTAAAAATCAATTGGGCGTAGCAGGCTTTCAAAAGCGGTATTGTATAGATTGAATGGGTGGATATGACCGTTCCGTTCAGTTAAGCCAAGTAACACTTAATAGATACTATAAAAATATAGGGCACTAGCAAGTGTTTAAACGAATAATATTTATAAATAACCAAAATATTTAACTTTACAGGTATACAAGTTATTTTAAATTGTTTTGCTACAAGAAAACAAGAATTTGTTTGAATAGATAATACAAAAACAAAATATCAAATTATTTGGTTGGTTCTGGTATTTTTTTCTAGGGTTTATTAAGTTTAAACTAGTGTTTAATCTGTGAACTTCCACCAATATCCCTTAGTAATACCCTACATTCTTCCCACTGTTTTTTGCACTTTGCTAAACTTCCTGTCCAGACCTGATGCCTTATTCCGATAGGCAACGCAACGCGAATGCAATCGAGCGAAAATTCTAGCCCACTATCTGCCCTTGAGTCCATTGTTCCGCGATGGAAGTGAGTTGAGATGAGATGAGGCGAAGTGAGATGCGTTAGATATGCATCTGGGATGGTGGTGGCTGGGGGCGGGGGTAACTGAATCTGAGGGATAGTGACTTACTGCCCGCATCGTGTCCGCTGATGTGGTTGCCCGTTAGACCCAGGGCCGAAAACTCCGATGGCTGCAGCTTCACCTCCATCTCCTTGAGGCGACTGTTCAATTTGTTCGTGTGCATGAACAGGAAGAAGGTGCACGAAATAGCCAGCAGGGCGATCAGCTCCACGGAACTGCAAGAGAACAAGCAAATAAATTGTTAGTCAAAGGTTATCCAACAGCTCGAAGAGAGGGGAACGGGACGGTTCCCCATTTATAATGGCCATTAAGCTTTTATAATTTACGCCAAATTGGTTTTTAGCAGCTATTATTTCATTTACACTTCGAATTGCTGTCACAAACAGCCAGCGGGGCGGATCCCTGTCCCCGGGACCCTTACACTCCCAGACTCTCAGGACTCGAAGGGAATAAAAAGGTGGCATAGGGGCAGAGGACCAGGCACCAGGACTACAAAGTGTGCGCTGTGACAACATTTAATTAAGTTCTGAAAAGCCGGAACACGGAATGAAACGAAACAACAAAGCAAAAATCGGCGAAGGGCACCAGGAATGCACTGGTAGGGAGTGAAGAGAAATTGCAAAAATTATAAAAGAAATTAACAAACAATAAGGGATGAGTTGTGGGGTGTTGCTCCAAGGGATTCCTGACAGGTGTGCGGTACACCCCAGCGATTGAGGTATTTTAACGGTTGGGAAATCACCTTACATAAGTCATAATTTATTCGAAGAATTCTGGTTTCCAAAAATAGCATGGACATTAAGTTGAAGCCATCAAACCCTTCGTCTTAAAAATATTGAATTTCAATTTTTTTACATTTTCAGATAACAACACTTAAACAGTTATCAAAATTTTAAATGTTTTTTCAACTATTTTAAGTAGTTTCTTACTATTTTGGAAGTTGCTCAATATTAAGGAACAATTAAAAATTAATTGGATTTCAGATTTACAATTATTAAGGTCCATTAAAGCCAGTAATAACATAAAGAAAATATATTTATTTTAGGTTCATAATCTTTTTCAAGTATTAAAATTGTACCTGCCTTTCGGTAAAAACATTTTTTGATTTATGTTTTTTAATAATAAGGTTTTAATAGTGAATATCATTAATGGAGTCTTTAATGCTTATTGCATTAGTAAGCTTTATGAAAAGAAAGGTAATGAAAACCTTAAGCATTTTTGATTTTTATTCAGTATTTAATATAATATTTAAGTTAGTACCAAAAAACTATTTTCTTGCTTTGAAAATGATAAATAAGTAAAAATAGCAGTTTTCTAATCCTCTTATTCAATTTATATCTCATCAAAAATTACACTCCTCAAAGGAGATTCTTGCACCAGTGCGGAGTTCCAGTAAATGTTTTTGTTTTACGAGGTTGTATTCTATTTAAGCCCCTCCCCAGTTCAAAAGACTTTCAATTGTTTTCCTTTATGCATGTATTTTCATATCAAATTGAATTCGCAGCGCTCAGATTTGGCATTACTTCTACTTGAGTCGGTAAGCCAGGGCGGACAACAATGACCCAGTTGGGAGGGCTTAACCGAGTTGCAACAGACCGGACAACCTTTTGTGGGCCCTGGTCACTTCCAAAGCACACAAAAGTATATATTTAAGTATATATCTATTTTTATTTTGTTTTGATATTTTTTACTGCTGCCCAACGTTGATAACAAAACAAAGCGCAGAGAAATAGAAAGAAAACAACGAACCTCCTAAAGAGAGTTGGAAAATAAAACCGGGTAAAAATTGCAATGCAAACTGTTTTCTTTGGCAACTTTTTAATGCAGCTGTCCGCCGCTCCAACTGGACAGCGCCAGAAAGAAACAAAATTAAAAGCAAAAACAGAGTGTATGTATTTTTTATTGTTGGCTTTTGTTGGCATAAATCTACGGGCAGATAGCAGGAAAACTGGGCAGACAACACAGAAAACTTAAAAAACGGTATCAAAATAATAATGACAATAAATGCGGCCATAGAAGGGAAACAAATACAACAAAGAAACCGGGAATAAACCGGGCTCAGAAGCCGAAAGCTTAAATACACTTGGAAGCTGATTTTCTTACAGGTAATTGGTTGGTCGTGGCCCGAAAAACAGAATAATAACAAACATATTTCTCGGCATAATTGGCCACTTCGTTCCTAACTAACCCAAATGGTAGCTCTTTCAAATAGTTTATATTTACTTTTATATTTAAGTATTAGGGCTGTTCCTAATGGCTGGTTTTAAACGGTTTATTAAGAGAAGTTCTTTTTTCTGGGAGTCCCAAAGTGTGCGAAAAGTTTAAAATACCCTGTGAAAAAACATAATGACAGCCAGCGATCTCCCCTTAACTCCATAACTCCATGGGCGGAGTATAGTTCGAGGGGTCTTGTTTAGTTTGTCATCAGGTGCACAGAGTAATTTATTTCGAACGACTGCACCGAAGCTCAGCTGGGCAGAATATCAAAGGGGGAAATCTGGGTAGTCTAGGAAAAATCCCAGGTTAGACTAGTGAAATGTATCTGCCGGATAGACAGATGCAATTGATAGCTGAAGCCGTGTCCAGGGGCTGACCAGAAAGGAGAATTCCTTCAGACGGTCACCTGCTGTGCGGAATCAGCTCGAGTTGCTAAGTATATATATGTTTTTTTGGGGAGGCTTCGTTTCATTAGCCCACAGTGGCCGCCAAAAGTTTTGCGGCTTATGTGCAGGCGAATGTTTCGGCTGGGCATTTATGGCCCCGTTTTTTCTCAACTTATTGTTAAAGTTGACACTAAAGTTCCACGCAAATCCCACTTAAGCGCTCTAGCCACCAAAAACTTATTCTTTTCCCTGCATATCCCAACTTTGTTACTCATATACAGTTGCGGTTAGAATAAAAGTAGTAATGAATGTAATATTTTTATGTTAATATGTTTAGCTCCATTCTCAAAAAAGACAATGGAGACAATATGTTTAATATATCATTTAATGTATAGCCCTATATCATATAACTAAGTTAGCTCAGTTTTGTAAACTTCTCTATCTCTTACAATGATAATAACAATAATATCAATACGTAATACATTACTTCGTAAAATTAAAACATTTCTATAGTTTTGACCGCGATTGTAAATATATTTTTTGGTCAGTCCAAACAAAAAGTGTGAAATTTATTGACATTTTGTTTGCTACTCCCATTGGATCGCCCGGCGTGTAAATGCCGAAAGTTATGTGATTATTAAAATAATTTTACGTGACTGCGTCGATTTCTTTGTACAACTCTAGAGGGGCAGTTGGGGATTCGGGAGTTAAGGGGGTGTATATTTCGGTGGGTCCAACTGCAGTTCGTTTGCTGCCACGTAGCACATGTGCAGGCCATTAGGGACCAAGAACCAGGGACCTCGGCCACACTTGGTTCGTTAGCGCTTTTTTTGGGACTTTCAACATACTATACTATATGTGTGCGATGCGAGTTCTATTTCCCTTACTCCGAGGGGGCGCATGGGCGTGGCCAGTGGGGGTGATGTGGCTCCAAGAGTAATAGCTTCGAGCTCGATTTCCACAGTGGCACAGTTGGCTACAACTTCATCAAGATGATTGAAATATGTGCGTGCATGTTGGTAATGAGTGAAATGGGACTAAGAGTTATAGATATTGTTAGGATAAGCTGTCTTTTTTATACAGAACTGTATCTACTTCTTATAAAGATTTGGTACTTTGTCCTTAAGTTAAAATATGACTAGCAAGAGTTATACTGCTTATATAAAGATCATGAAGGTTCAAAGATTAAAACCCATGAAACTGTAAAAGCAAAATCTTCCCATACTAAGAGACAAATGACTCGCATTAACAACTAAACTATGTCTAACTGTATAGCTACCTCATCCATGAGGTATGCGGTGGGGGCCCTAAGACATGTTCTGCATATAACAGCCATGACTATAGATACGTCTGGTTGCTTAGATTATTCCTATGGTTCATGCATATCCAGCAATTTTTCAGCGAATTCAATTCCCAACTCGGAGCGGAGAAATTGCAGAATCACCAAGAAGTTGCCTTAGAACGCAAAGTTCATTGGCCAAGATGCTTTCCGTTTATTCATCAGCATTTGCTGGCCAACAGACCGCACCTTTCACTCCGAGGAAGTACGGGAGATCGGGGCCGAGGGGGATGGAAATGGGATAAGTCAGCTGCCGTTGCATGCAAATTGCTCGCCATTTCCGCTCATTGTCATTCGACTGCCCATACACGTAAGCCTAGGCACCAACTGCCGACTGCAAACATAATTTAATTAAACGATGGCAAATTTTCCAGCTAATCAAACTGTAAAACGGCAAGCGACTCACAAAATTGCAGCCAGTTTCCAGCCATTAGAAATGAAGATTGCAAAATGCGCGGTTCAAAGAAAAATTACAGTCAAGCTTGGGTAAGTGAAACCATTTTAATTTTAAAATTCATGGGATATTATAGCTTAAGCCTGAGATTTATTTCTGTTTATATTAAAATTAACGTCATCTTAACCTAAAACAATTTTATTTTATTAAATATAATTGATTTAGGAACACGATTTCTATAATAACACAACCGAAATTCTTTTAATAAAGATGTAAGGGGTTCATAAACCTTTAAAGTTATTTAATTGCTTTCAATTTTGCTTGATTTTTTTCACAGCTTGTTCGATTGAGAATTCAAGCTGTGGACTTCGCACTGTTAACAGCCACTCGAAATATGCTTCAGTGATATACAGTGAAGCAACTCCAGCAGCCCCATCTTGGTTGACTTGCAGAGCAGGCGCAACAAATTGTTCGAGACATGAAGATTTCTTTCGCAATGAGTCCGATTTTCGATGGGGGATCTGCGGAGATGAAAAAACCGAGTCGCGCTTTGAAGCCACACACTCCAATCAATACACGCAATAGGCAAGATTTCGAAAGGTGTTTGAACCCAGATTTGCCCCCAAGCCAGCGGCATTACGATTAGAAGTGGCCAAACAAGTTGAAAGAACGCGAAGGTATGAAATATGAAATCATGGTACCGAAATCATGGGCCAGATGGTTTCGCCCGGACTTTGTAGAACTATTCTCTACTGAACATTAGCATTTTGGAGGAAATGGCTGGCACCATGACATAACGCAATCGCTAGGCGGCAGATCTTTTAATAACTAGTTGGCCCCCGGGTCACACAATGATTTGGCTGATTTAATATGCAAAGAAATTGAATTTTTTCGCGTTTCTCGGCGTAACAAAAGTTCAACAAACTTTCCGCCACCAGGTTTTTTGGAACCTTTCGCTTGACTTTTGGCTGGCATTCGCAATCCATGAGCACTTCATTAGGCAATTTTCGTGGGTCCGGCTCAAAGGCCCATTAAAATTGTCAACTAAGGTCAGGTAATGAGGCCTTCCGCTTTTGTTGTGTAAGACTGTAGGAAAAACGTGTGAGAAGCGCATAGAGAGGTGCAATGAGGTCGCTTGGGTCAGGGCTTAATCTCTAAAGCTGGAGGTTCCGTTAGGCTGTATCCCAAAAAAGTGGGCACATTCGAGGTCATAGGAAACCAATTTGAAGATGATTTCTTGGGAATTCAGCTGGGAGAGGAAGCTGTTGGTGTTTTCGGGATGTTGCCAAAGGCAATAAGTAGGTAAATTGGGCAGTTTTTTAAAGAGTTCAAAGAGTTCTTTTTAGATTTTTAAAATAGTATATTACCGCCCTAGAACTTTCAATGATTATATTAGTTTTTAAAAGGATCAAAAATTGTGTTAAACAACTTCTAAATCAATTACGCTATTAAATTTTCCATTCAATTTCGCAGTTTCGACAATAAGAATAGTAGAAATTAAGCGCTAGAACTTTAAGATTTGACAAATTTCAACCCTGTACAAAGATCTCTCTCGTCACATTTAATCACATTTCCCCAGGGCTTGGTCCGAAAGCCAAATTCCCCTGGCCCACTCCCAATTAAACTATTAACTCTAATCTGATAGCAGGCTCCGTGCCATGGACCAGCATAGATAGCCATCTGACGGAGCAACAAGAGAACGGTCCAAAATCTCGGCTTACAGGGAAACTAGGCCAATCGTAATTAAAACGTTCTACGTGCCCCCGTCGATGATTTTTGGTTTTACTTGGCCAGCTGATGGAGGCAAAACTGACCCACATCTACCAGTCATTTTTCGGGCCAAACAGACGAAAAGTGCGTACCGGAAACTTTGTTTCCAAAATGTAACCGAGGGAAATTGAGACGAAAACTTTAGTTTCGGCTGATTGAGCCAATTGAGCAATTGAATTTAGTGACGCCACGAAAAGTGAAGTAAGGCAAGGTTCGAAAACAAACTAAAAACGCGCCATGAGTAATAATAATAAAACAATATTTTGATTAGAAAGTTGTATAATCTCGAAAGAGACGAGCGCGAACGATTCGAGTCATGTGAATTTTTTATGCAATTGTTTTTCTTTTCAGTTTTTCAGTTTTTCGGTTTTGGTTTTGTTTTTGCACGTACCCATCCCGATTTAAGGTGGGAGAGAGACGGCGACTCCGGGGGCGGTTGATATTGTATTGTATAAGTAGCCATAGCTACAGCTACGGTAAGCTATAGTAACAATTTTCTGCAGCACGAAAAGCCACCAAGGCTTGGCATATGATTCAATTGAAGCCGCAAAACAAAAGCAGCAACGCCGTCCACAGATTGGAACTGTGTTTATTTTAATTTCACAAATGTTATGCCATTTTTGAACTACATTTTACCATTATTCTCCCAATTTTTTTGTTTTGCATTTGCCGCTGCTCTTTTATTTCGTTATTTTTCTGTGGTTTGTTTACTCTAATAACAAGACTCTGTCAGCATTTAAAAACTCATCAAAAAAACAGTTTTCCTCGTTTTTCATTGCGTTTTATGTGGTAAAGTAATTGTGATAAATTTTAAGTAAACAAGCGAACGGCACAAAAAAAGTTGGGTCAACAGAATTGCTTTTAGACAATGTTTAAACTGGGTGAGAGGGTCCAACAAATTTGCCTGGAATTTAATGGAATTTCGGTAGTGGCTTTCAATGGTGAAAGCGTTTTTGGCAGTTTTCAGACTTACGCTCTAAAAAGTAAATTATAACCATATAAATCATTTCGTGGAGTTTTACCACACTAAAATTGTATGTTAAAAGTGCATTAAATTATTTGCATTATCGTAATAAAAATTAATTAAAACTATTAAACAAATTCTTCCATTTGATAATTAATTACAATTAAAACGTGTTGATAAATGCGCCCTTTTTAATATTCTTCATTGATAATTCTCAGCAATTATACAAACTATTTTCACCATTTTCCATGTTAGTAAGTCATTAGCCTCCAAGTTTAATGAGTGCAGCCTCAAAATCCACATACAATTAAGCCGAAGGCGACGACTTGCCCGAAATTATTGTAATCTTCTTCGGCACGCTCAAGTGAAATATAATACAACAAAATAAAAGTTAATGACTTTGCCAGCCGAAGCGTTCAGCAGCCGCAAAATAATAATCAGAAGCAAAACGATTACTGGAGATGCTGGTAGAAAAGAAAATATTTGGAAGGCATTTCACGCCTGTATCGAATATCGTAAATCGCGTACCGTACGGAATAGAGTGGCGCTTAACACGCACTTAAAGCCCGAGTTGAATGCGCGGAATTGGGCTTTATCCTCCACTCCTTTCCCCCATGCTCTCCCATTCCCTATCCACCTTTCTCCTCTTTCTCTATCATGATTTACTTCCATCCATCAGCCGGCTTGTTGCAAATAATTCACGTTTCAAATAGAACGTGATCCCATAAAAGAAAGCAGAGCAAAAAGTAAAAAGTAAAAAACAAAATCCCAACCGGACACAGCATTCTGTGCTGGGAAAAGGTCTTCTTTCGATCAAATGGCTAACTGCGGTTACTGTGTAAAAGATGCAAAAAAGTAAAAATACAACCCAACTTTCAATTGCGAATTGTGCGGCGTTTTCAAGGAACGTGCGACTGCAACGCTCCGCTGCAAATATGCCACTCCCCCCGCCCGCGACAAATTGTTTTTGCCTAACCCGATACAAATAGATACAGATAGGTACAGTACAGCATTATTAAATCGATCGTATTGGTATTTAAAGTCTTTCAACTTAACCAAAAGAGAATCATTTTTTGTTTGCTTGAATATGTTAGACATTTTTGGAGACTAAAGTGTTTTCATCAAAAACGAGTTTTTAAGAACCACCTAACAGAAGATTTTTTAGAAGATACGATTTCATGCTGCGCAAGATTACTCGTAAACCATTGGCTCAAAATCGGAATTCATATCTTTACCCTTCCTCATCCAAAATTTTTCGAAATCTTCTGGGACAGTATTCTCAGACTGTTCAGCTATGCCCTTTGTGAGCACAAATGATCTTAAACATTATCTCATAGGTTCAGTAAGGATTTAAACATGTTTTAGCTTGTAAAAGTTTAATTACGAAGATTTAATGCTCCAATTAGGTACGTAAGAAAGAAAGTGTTATTCAATTCGCAAAAAATGAAGTTCGCAGAAATTCGAGTTAGGTAAGTTCAACTGTAGTTAGATAGCTAGCTGGATAGATGTATCTGTGCAAACCGAGCTGCGGCTAAAAGTCAGAGTCACAGTCATGGTCGTTGAATAAAAGTGTCAATCTTGGCCAACAACATCATCATTATCGCCTTCATCATTATCAGTGGCAAGACAATTTGCTCTTTTGTTTTCAAAAAAAAAACGTGATGGAAAAAAATTGAATGGAAAGTAACTCACAAAAGTGACAGCTGTTTGGAGATTTGACGCTGGGGTAATATTTGCCCAACGTTTTGTGGAATAGTTTTTTTTAGCTTGTAGAATTTATAAAGCGACTCCTTTGTTATGGTAAATTTAAGAATGGGTTGCCCGATTTTAATGCTGTTTCAAAATGTAAGTTCAGGAGTTCCTATTTTCTCAAGATCATTTATTCTATAACGATCAATGAAAATATCGCAGTATGCCAATTTTAAAGTTATTAAGTGGATGTATAAATATTTCATATCCTTAAGCTAAATGATCCATAGTCTTTTCTCGTTCTTTACGCGTGGTATTTTTTATAGATACTAAAAATTATATGCAAACTATGTTTTAACGCAGCATAGATCATAAAATTGATTGTTTAAATAAGTAATATGACACTAAATTAAAGTTACTTCTTTCTCTCTGAAAAATGCATGCAATTAAAATGTCATTCAACCCATTTCGTTCGGAGGGTCCCATTTTGCTTGTTATGCCCCCATTTAGGTTCCCTGTTCCATTCCCGCACTTTGTGCATGTCAAATGTAAAGTGAACGAGTGAGGTGAAGCTTCATTTGGCTTAGATTAACGCGGCTTGTAATTAAGTTGTAAAACCTACGTGCGGGCTTTTCAAGTATCTGCCCCCCGAGTTTGCCCCTAAATTTTACCTAGCACACACATAAAAGTCCTAAGTACACAACACATCTGTGGGTGGAGCGGTGAAGGCCTGTGGCAGAAATGGAACTGGAAATTCATCAAGCGTTGCTTTGGTTTTTTCATCAAACGCTTTGAATATTTGTTTCTTAGGTTTTTGTCCTGACTTTAAAAATAAACTAAGAGTTCATGGAATAAATATTATTATATTTCTGCGTGATATGTAAAATGTTTCTAATCTTCTCCGGCAGTGGTATTACTTGGATAAATAGGTTATGTTATGGCTGCTTCTCTTCGTACTTTTTCGAGATCCATTCAAATTGGAGGTGTTGTTGCTCATGCTACCTGCAACAACTGCGGCTGGCAACATGTTGACGTCGTCCATTAACACACTCCAGTTGTCATTTGTTTTACTGCCGGGCTAGAATTCGTATTTGCCAGTAGAAACGGAGGGCGAGGAGATGTGTGTTGACAATTAACGAATTTCATATCATGGCCATAAATCTGCCGGGTTTGCTGGAGTGTAGAACAGGCCTCGATGGGGGGAGCGGTACGCGTGGTGTGCCAAATTGCCATTGTGGGTCAAATTGTAACAATTAACTGCTATGGCAACTGATTTCGCGGCGAAGGTCTAATTTTTTAATGCGATAATGGAGCAATGAGAGCGGCTGATTTTGGAGGCGGCTAGGCTTGAAGAGTCGTCTTAAGTGGATTAATAATTTAATATTACCGAAAAAGAATGTTTTAAGAAGTGGTTTGTATTGGAAATATTAAAATATTAACTATAATGTATATAAAAATATATTCCTGAAATATAATAAAAAAGGAACACGACACCACAAATATACAAAAACATTTTATAACTTGGCCAATTTGGTGTTTAAAAGTTATTATTAATAAACTTTGTATTACTAGATATTTACCAATTCACAAAAGGTTGATTGCTTTAATGTTTCTCTCATTTTTATTCCCTTTACCAACCAAATACAAAACGGAAACCAACAAAAGGCGGCAAAGTGAGACAGAGACAGCCTTAAGCCCCTCATTTCCCTTTCTTGCTCCCACTTATTTGACTTGCAGCGAATGTTAATAACATTTTGTATCAACAACAGCAGCAACAACCAAAATTTACGCACTCGACAACAGAAGCGAACAACGCGACGGCATTTGTTGCTGTTGTCGCCATCGTTGTCGTTTCCTTTAACGAGCTCGTCCTTGTTGCAACCGGCGCACGTGACACCCCCTCCTCCTCCAGCCACCTGCCACGCCCCCTGCAGAGGCAGCCCAATTTCAGGACCCAGGAACTCCTGCTCCTTGGCCTCCATCTCGTCTCCGTCTCGGCTTCGTGGGTGCTTACTTTTACTACTTGACGCTGTCATTTGCGGCATTGCAATTAATTTTTGCCTGCTCCCTGTGTACGTGTGTGGGTGAAGAAGGGGCGGCATGGGAATCGGGGAGTGGCACGGACTACACACGGAAAAGTTATCCAAAATAGTCATCGGCTTTCTCAAGAAATCAAGAGGACCTTGCAAATACTTTTAATTCATAACTTTAATAAATTTAAGTTTATTTACATTATTACATGGAATATATTTATCCAAAGCTTAGGTAGGCATCTACCTTTATGAGTTTTAACAGCTTATGCAAACATATCAATAAACCGAAGAGCTTTATTGCTTTTTCAAAAGGGCTTTACCAGTAGGAAAATCAAACGATAGGAATTTAAATTCTATCTTTAATCTGGAAATCATATTTTTTTTAAGAACCGAAGACTTTTTGGGTGTTGCTTCAGCGTATAACAATTTATTTGTTATCGATAATGTCGATGACTGACACTATCGATAACCAAACTATCGGTGGTCCGCATTATTAATGCTTTCCAATCTTTATCCACCATCTTAGGACTGGGCAAATGAACTATGATTAAAATTGGAAATGACTTGTCATACCCCCAAATTGGTTTTCAGTGCATGGAACAAGAATATGCGGGCGGTTCCCGGCCAAACAACTTGGCACACTAATTTCTGATCTCTGGCGGCTCCAAACAACAACTGCAACCGACTGAAGGGCAATAGGTATAAGGAGGATAAGGCTTCCCAGTTGTCAAACGCTTCTCATTTAACGCCTGCATGGACTCCAAAGTGCATTGGGGTGGGGAAAATATTGTGTCTTGCGTTGGAAATTCGAGTTGGCTTCTCCTAGCTTGCATGGCCATGATAAGCATTTCCATTGTTGTCATTATTTTACCTACGACTACTTGCGGCAAGGAAAATTGATATTGACAAAGGGAGTTTATAGATAATTTTCCAAAGACTAGGCAAAGAGACGTAAGCCCATGCTCAAAGTAATGGAAACCTGAAACGTAATTCGAGAGTGAAACTTATCAATTTTTGAGAGCTTTTTTAAGATGTTTGACTGATAAAATGTAGATCACGTTGAGCCGTTTTGAAGTCCTGAAGTTGAATAAAAAACATAAATTTGAAGAAACTTGAATTATTCAATACACAGGTAAGGTTTTTCTGTTCAATAACCCCATTAATCGATTTCAAAATTTGCATTATCTCAAGCAGTTCCCTTGAAACTCCCAAGCCAACGCCAATTAAATCTATTGTGGCAAGAAAAACATGCTATTAGACTGCCCAAAGATAGTTAAAGCGGAGCCCAGTTTAATTTTCTCTACTGATTGCCATGACCTAAGGAAAGAATCCTTTCTCCACGGCAGCTGCACAATCCCCACTGGCCACATTCGCCAATTTGCGTTAACCGAAACCTCCTTATAGACGTGCCCACCTGAAGGGGTGGGAGGGCTTTTAAGTATTAAGTATTTGTATCACTCCTTGACTTTCACATGGCGAACCCGATCCGATTTTCTGCTCATTTGTGATGTAAAAAGAGCAGGCCGCCTGACAGAAACTTGCCATTCAAATTGGTGTCAACCAGTCAACTGGACGCCAAAGAAAGTGGCGCCACAGACGAGGCGAAAATGCACTGGGAAAAATAGTAATAGATACTTTTTACGCTTACTCTTCTAAAATATTCAAAAATATTAATAAACATTGAAAGTTAAAGATAACTAAAATCATAAATGCCATATTTGTATAAATAAAACCTGATTTATAACAGATTTTGGTGATATTGACGGTGTTTTCCGTGTCTTTTCGCCACCGCCCCGGCAGAGATCTGCGACTTTTTCTCATCTATAGACTCTGTCCGAGTCCAAGTCGCAGTCCCAGTCACAGGCGATGCCAAAAGTAGGTCGCCATCGTCTCGGCAACTTGTTTAACCGGCGACCGAAGGAAAACTCGCTTCGCACATAAAAATCCCAAAGAGAAGGAACAAAAAGCATAAAAATGGA
Source organism: Drosophila subpulchrella (assembly GCF_014743375.2). NCBI lineage: Eukaryota > Metazoa > Arthropoda > Insecta > Diptera > Drosophilidae > Drosophila > Drosophila subpulchrella. The sequence continues at coordinate 5,644,340 of NC_050612.1, read as the reverse complement.
TATGCATCCTGTGGGACATCTTTGACTAAACGAGTCTAAGCTACATTAAAATTAAATTTTATTTTCAGTTTTATTTGCTTCTGCTGCGTTCTCTTGTTTTCGAAAGAGGAAGCGAGTGTGGAAATTAATTAAGCAATTCAATTTCCCTTGCAGGTATTTGTCTGTCGCATGATTGCCATTGCATTTATGTTAATTGGAAGTCATTGGAATAGAGAAAGGATGTTGGCCATTTCTAGCGGTTGATTTATCTACCAAATTATTCTAAGAAATTTAGCTCTTAGGATTGTTAGTTTAAGTGTTCTAATCAGCCAAACAGGAAATTCAATTAATCCGGCTTGTCATTTATTTATTGTCCTGAATTATAAAGTGCTATAATGCCGTTCGATTAAGGCACTCAAATAATTAATATCTATTTGACGTTGCATTGGGAGTAATAGGTCTAAATCTTGTATATTTTATAAGAAAGCAATGGAATATCAAAACCTTTATTTGTTTTACTTTTCCCTTTCATAAATACTTGTTATTAAATATGTGATGTAGGATGCGAAAACAAAATCCTCTCGATTTTATTTGCAGATACTTGTGGCCTGGCTAATTAAAGAGGTGTACAATGTTGTACATTGAGCCATGCCACTATCAAAAGCATCAAAATGCAGCCGGCCAAAACAAACAAAAGATGTAAGCTAAGCAAGCGCTAGGCCAAACTCAACGCAACCCAACTCACCTGGCAGCATTGGCTTTTGTTTAGTGAAAGGCGGGTGAATAATACCTGCTGCACCTGCCACATGGCGAAGGCTCCACCTAGTATACAAACATTGGTTCAAGACTCTAAAACAGTGGCCGTGGAAAGTACACGCACAGCTTGTGACCCCATCAGGGCGTTTTTCGGCAGTTATTCCTCACCCGAATCCAAATACTCATGTGCTCGCCCCGAGAAATGAAAAATGTTTGGCAAAAACCTCCCCAAGACCTCCTCCCACCAGGTGGTATCAAAACGAAATGATAGCAAGATTTATGATTTACGAACATGATGTTCGGTACATGTCCGATAAGCGATCCGAACGAAGGCATCATTAAAATCAATTTTGATTTGCCAACCTCCTTTCACCGGGTTCCGAGTAACAGCTGCCATATCCGAGGGAAAAGGGGCGAAATTGGATTACAGCTCTTATTGGGGGTGTTCAATGGCAGGTTACAACATCCGACATTCATTAGGGATCCATTTAACTTTCCTTAACAGAGCAATTCCAATTCGTTAACTCTTTCGGCGGCCGGCAATTTAGGGCAATCAAACCAGGACTTTAATGATCCATAAAGTTTGTGGTATTTTTGTAGCGATTGTAAGCAATCCACCAGTTTGTAAAGCATTAATTTAAGGATTATTTTTATTAGCAGTAGTTGGACCTCCAGACTTTGATCGATGGGTAGACATGGAAATGTCGTTTATAAGAAACTCTTTGTTACAAGTCTTTTGATGTTAGCCTGGTTAGTCAATTAATTAAATCATTCCATTAACCAAGGATTTGCTTATTTTTAGTGCTAAACTAATTTTTTCACTTTTAAAAGTTGTAGGGTAAGGTGACAAACTGATAAACACACAATAAAACTCTTTGCAGATGTGAAAATAATTTATTTTTCTTCAAGAACTGGTGAAAATATATAAAAATGGGGTAAAAATGTAACTGAACACTTACAAAACATGTCAACTTCAGTTCTGGGATTATATTTACAAAAATGAGTTCTTGATAATATTATTGTAAATTCTATGTCGGCATGATAAGAGAAACCGACAACAATTGTTTGTAATTTTTGACGGAATGCCACTTATGAGATTGCCGAGTTCGTCACCTTACCCTACACTCCCCTATCTAAAACATTAAAAAAAGGCAGCTATCATCTCCATTAAAATGCACTTTATTGGCCAATGAAATGAATGCTAATGGATATTACTTCACGGACCTGTATCTTTTTCAAGATCCAGTATCTAACACCTCTAAAGTCACATAAAATTCTCCCATAAGTTTCTTCAGTTGCTCAAGCATCATAAACTTCAATTATTTGTGAGTTATAATAACTCTAATCTCCAGCCCCCATTGCCATTTAAATCTGGAATGACCACTCCAAGAAAATGCAGGCAAGATTTTTAGTTTTTCCTCACATACTTGTCATGCCTAGGCCAATCCTCCGGCAATTAAAAGACCGCAGAGAGCGCAATTAAAAAATATTTAATTATAGGAAGGCTCGGGATCCTCCTCGAGCTGTGGACCGATTTTCCGTTTGCGGCTTAGCCTAAAAGCCAGCGAGAGGCACATGACTTGGCCGGGCTGCTTCATGTGGTCATTACGTCATGATGCAGCTTTTGGCTTTTGGAGTGGCACAGCCAAAGGCAGGAGATACGCTTATATATAGCGAGAGAGGAAGGCGGAAAATGGGGAAAAACTTGTAAGTCGGGACGGACAAAAACCGCATATTTGTCGTGAGCATTTTGTTACAATTTCAATTTTGGCCTGGTCCATTGTTGGGGGTCGGTTTCTAGACTCCGCTCTTTATATGCTCACGGAATCTTGTAGTTTGACTTTTTTTCTGCCTAGGCGTTGCCTTCGCCTTTTTGTTTCGACTTTTCGACTGCTCGGCTTTGCTTGCATTTGAAAGTGCATTTGTTTCGGTCTTGGCCAATATTTGCCAACTATCAAACTGGTTTATTGCAGTTTTTTTAGTTTTCTCAAGAGTTGATGAAATGGCCTTTTATGGCGGGCCTGTTCGACTTCTCAAGTGCAAGGGAGTGGAACAGAAACATATAGATTTTCAGTTTCCACACATCGGGGAAAGTTCTGTTGACGTAGGCCAGAAATCGTAATTCCTAAATAATACTACAAAGTTATTTTAGTTTTTGGCACTCCTTGAAAGTATTTATTAAGAAATTGATCATCAAGCGGAAAAGAGTGAAACTGAATCGGTAATCCGGTTTCTTTCAATTAACACCAAAAGTTCTCTGAATGCTTGGCTGCCAGAAAAGTGAAAAGAATCATAAATGCGTCCGCTAATTGCAGTTCAATGCTTTCACTTGGTAATGGAGTTCCTCTCCACATGGTTAACAGCTCCACCCACCTGGGAATCCAGGTATCTCTTGGGATCCCAGACATGTCCCACCGCTGAGTATTCTGCTCGCCTAAGTAGCTGGCGCCCATAAATCTCCAGCAGTTCGCCTGGCGGGCTGTAAAAAAGTGATTTACATACTCGAGGAAGCCCAAGTTCGGATCTGAGGCTGAGCGTTAACTCACTTTCGCCGTGAGAGAGTGAAGAAGCAGCAAAGAAATTAAATCCAATTTTGCCTTGTCTGCATTTGCCAAACTTAAAAACAAAACGGCAAAACGCTGGCAAACAAGTAAACATTTTATTTTTTTCACATTTCAGCCCGGTTTCTTATTTATAGCATTTTGCATGCATATTTGATCAAAAACAATCAAATTTTATGAGAGAGTACGAGACTCAGCTTGATATGTTTTGGGAAAAACAAAATTGAAAGGAGGTTTTTCTGTTTTTTTTTTAACCTTTTGTGCGTTGCATAAAGATAATTTTTATGAAAGTCTTTTCTTCGGGCAAGGAAGTGCTGAAATAAATTAAGGGGACTATGTTGGCTGAAGTGGTATTAATGAGTTGTGTTCATTGTTTTTATTAGTCGGGTGAAAGGGTAATTAGTTGATGATCATTTGTTTAAGTTAAAATGTAGTACAAGGTGGCTCGTGTTTAATTCAAAACTCTATGTTATATAAAACATGGCTACAACGATGATCAAATATTTTAAAATGTATGGTATAAACCGTCAACTGGCTGCTAGAAAAACATTTTTTAACCTCTGCCTTGATTGCTGAATGAATATCTCGTTTTAAACACGCTCCCCAATGACTTTGAACTAGTTCCACCGCACAACTAATTCCACCTTCCGCTCAACCTCACCTTTTGCCCGGCCATTTACACTTGGCAAATTCAAACTTGAAGCCCGCCAGAAGACAAAAAATTCATCATTGTCATCATCACTTGGCTGTTACGCATTGCTGGCCACGCCCCCTTGTCCAAAGCCCATATTTGTATATCAAGTGAAAGCTATACACATAATTTCCACTTGTCTGTCTACGGCTGTGTTTTTTGCCTTTTGCACTTGCTTTATTTTTAGCCAAAAGTGTTGCACTTTTTTCACATGATTGTGTTAATCAGCTTGTGCCTTTCTTATAGGGTCTATGTACTATGCTAAAAATAATGCGAATTTGTTTGCATTTTATCCGTAACCCAGGTCGACATTTGACCGTTTTACATAAGGCAGAAAAACTTTTTCGTCCCATTTGCCGTGGGAGAGGGCGTTTGTTTTTGGAGTCCACGCGGGCATAACCAAAGTTTTTGTTTTTACGACCAACTAATAACAGCCGTATAGTTATAGACTGCTGGTGGGCGTTTGTTGCTCTCTGGAATTGGCCCAGTAAAATTGTGGCCGTCTCTTCTGAAAGGTGCTAAACGGCTGCGGTCATAAATTGCTATAATGTATACAAAACATGTGAATATTTTGTGGGCTTTCACTTGCCAAAAGTTGCGTGCGAAATTATCAGTGAAAAAGGGAGCGAAAAGTGGGCGGAGGGCCTAGAGTTTCACCAGATCATGCGGGTTAGGTGTGAAGTTTTTGGGAAAATGCTGTAAAGTGCGGGCTTAAAGATAACTAGATTGTGTCCTGTTGCTCTGCTTACTTTGTAGTGGGTAAACTATTTAAAAACAGCATTGAGCGGTTTGTGTGGCGTAGGTCTATCAAGATATCGGTTGCAGATAGTGGGATATGTTATTAAAGTTTTTTTTAAGTACTACATTTTTGTTATGGATAAAACTGACAATAGGGATAGTTACGCAATTATAAAAAAGTTTAACACCAATTTAAAATAGTTAAGTGCATTTTATTAGTGCTTTGGTAACTATTTAATAGTAAAACTACCATAAAATGGTAATTTGAGTATTTTTTCTTGGAAGTGTAACTATTTCGTTGGTCAAATTGACAATTTGATGGGCTGGGACCATTTAACTATTATGTTGGTAAAGTTTACCTTAACATTTTTTTGCGTGTAGTGAAATGAGTTTAAAGTTATACGAACATAAATTCGTAGATGTCTTTCAGGTTATAAGGAGTTATATTTAGATATTTTACTTGTCCTCGTTGATAATAATGTGTTTTAATTTCTTTCTGCGAGAGTAACAGCGATGAATGCGTAATTGCATCCTAAAAACAGACAACTTAAGAAATAATTTGAGATCTTAATTAATTTTTTTTAATTTGCCACCCGCCGCAGTCTGTCGGCAATAATTAACTTTCCCGCGGCCACCGGCAGCGTGTAAAATTCCCAATATAACATCATTTCCATTGCAATAAGACAGACAAAATAAGACAAAACGCAAGACAAAGCTGGAAACAAAATGTAATTACGCGAGTGTGAGTGACTGCAAGTCGTGGCGCCCGAAGAAAGAAAGAAATCGGTAAGAAAGAGAGACGCGCAGAAGAAAGACTCAGAAAGCCGAAGAGCCCGCTACAGTCTCTTCGAAGAAGCCCGGCTTGAGTCTTCTGCCTCTTTTTCCCAGCTGACCCGCTTTTGGGGCGTTCTAAATAATTTCTGTCACGCTTCGGCTTGCAGTGAAAATAAAAGTAAGTGTGGTGTTAGGTAAGCCCTAATCTATATGGATAATAAATCAGAAAACGTAATTTATGCTAATTCACGGGAAAGTGTTGCATAACCGAATTCGATTCTACTCGGTCGGTTGATTGAGACCGACTTCATAAGTCGAATTCGACAGCTTTTATTAACCGAGTGCAAAGAACTCATTTTCTCCAATGCGTATTTATCGCGTGCCTGGGTAATGAAGCTGCCAAACATCTGTCGGAGAGTTGTTTAAGCAAAACCAATTAATTTAATTAATTAATATCAATTTGAAAACGCACAAAAGAGCTGTGCAAATAACGGCAGTACGCACATTGGGAATTTGTTTTTCTCTCCAGCACAGCACAATTCTTTTCACACGCCATAAATCATATCCATGTTTAAATATTTGCATAATTTTGCTGTGCAAATGTTAAGATTGTCTTTTCGCCAAATCGCTGGACAAACGGAAATGGATAAAAAACAAATGTTTACCTGATTGATTGGCAGACTGACTGAGTGACCAACTGATTGACTGAGAGTTTGCAGCTGCATGAAATTGTCAAAACGAGCGTGAAATTTATGCTACTGCGAGCGGTAATCACAGAAAGTGCATATCTACATTTAAATCATCTGTTTAATTAATGCCAGTAATTCATACATTAAATGTAATAATTTGTTCTGTAAATAAACGAGGGAAATGGGCTTGGAATCGCGATAATAAACGGCGGCTTAATAAGTAGGGAAAAAAAGTTTAATTGAGTTTAATATTACGCAAACCTTGAATGGGATAGGTTCAGAAATGCTGTTTAATTTTAAATAGTAAAGAACTTTTCTTATCATCAATGTTGTTTTTTAATATTTTTCTACTTTAACGCTTTATCTATTTTTTTTTCAAAAACTCACACTTGTATGCAAATATCTGTTAGCCATGACTCTTGCCCAGTTTGCTTTAATGAAAAGCAAATTCTCACACCCTTTTTAAATCAACAAAAGCTGAAGTTTCCCAAAAGCCAATTAGTCCATAACATGTGTAGTCGGTCTATCATTAGTTTACATCTCGACGCACTCGTTGCCACAATTTTGGCCATGCAAACGTAAAAAATAGCGAGCATTGCACAATAGCGGACGCAGTGGCTGAGATCTCTGGCCTAAACACCTTTTAATAGCCAAAATTGTTATGGGCGGCCGCAGAAACCGCCGTCCGACGACCATCAACCATCGACTAATGAGCGGGCAGTCAAGTCAGCGGGTCCCAACTTTTATCTGAGCCAAGCCGAACTGAACTGAGCCGAGCTGCGTTCTGTAAAAGGCCAGAACAAACACTGAAAAATGTAATCTCACACAATGCAGTTCGAGGGAAGGTGGTAAGACACAGCGCTTTTGGCTACTTGAAATAGTTGAAGTTGCGCTCGGCTTTTGTGGTTTTCCTCTTTTCATCTCTGTAAACTGGCCCCAAGGTGCTACACCAAATGAATTATGAAAAGAATTGAAAATAAAAAACAGCAATAAAAAAATTATAAACAAGACTGTAGCTTTTAAACTAGAGCAAGAATTGAAAAAGCCAGCCACATAAATGCACACAGAAAAGTTTTTAAGAATCAAGAAATAAATTAAATTATAAGATAAATTAAAAAGTTTAAGGCCTTTGCGATATAATGGTTAGATATTTTTGTAGATTAAATACCTTATCAGTATCTTAAATCGCATCTTAATAACCAAAATATATTTAAATAAAGTATTTAATTTGCGCAGAATTTTAGAAATCTCAACCAAATACTATTATATTTTTCTATGTGTAGAAATCGATACAACTAACTTATTGGATGCCAGCAATTAAATTCCTACATAAATGCTTAAGCTATCTATTAAGGTGGCCTGCAACTTTAAAAACGTTTTTCAGAAAAAAGTCTTAAATCATATTAAAATACGATATTATGAGCTTTATCTTTTATTACTAGCTATAAAAATGTGCGAATTTGTAACGCATTTGAAAAGCACGAGATCACTGAGATCCAAATGCAACTTAAGACCCAAATTACATTTTTTCATGTGTAGAAATAGCTGCAATTAATTTACTTGCTGGCAGTACTTAAAGTCCGACAAAAATGTTTGAACTGTTTTTGCGAGCAATTGAAGTTTTTATTTAATTATATTTATCAAATGCGGCGACCCTGAAATGTCTTTCACTTTTAGCCAGCTGCGAAAAACGGAAAGTTAAACGCTTTTTATGGAGAATCGAGAGCAGAGTCTGCTTTAATCTTCAGCCGTCGAGGCGAACGCAATCTTCGATCTACCAACTCAATTCTCTGACCATTCAATAGCAATTATGACCGGTTTTCAATTAAACTGAAACTGGAACTCAATTGCATTTCCTCTTTGAAACGAAGTCCATTCTCGAGTGAAAGAAATATTTTCTCCTCTGGCTTTTTCTCGGCCGGATCACACTTACCGCTTGGGATACGGTATACGCCGGTATTTGAAGGCATTTTCCACGTCGCGCAGCTTCATTTTGTACGATCGTTCGGCGTTCAAAGACATCCAATGGGTATTACACAAAAAACACAATCGATTGAGATCTTTTTCTAAGACCTTTCTTGGCCGAAAGAATTTTCCGGTCGGCACTTGAGTTCACTCCGATTCCCGAAGAGGTATGAAGATAGAGACGTCCGTAGAGCTCGGCGATCGCGGCTTGACTGAATGTTCCTGGGGGCACTTGGCCGCCTTTTTGGCCAACTTTAAGACGTTGGCAGCGGCTTACCGCTGTTTGCTTTTACCATTTTCTTCAGCGGCCAAGATCGCTCTCTTCGGCTCTGTTTGCTCGCTCTTCTCGCCGCTCTTTGTTCGGGGTTTGACTGACGGAGTGGACGTGACTGTAGCCCATTTGTCTGTGGTAACAGTTTTATTATTACCCGACATCTGACATTAATCTACTTAGACATATTTATTTAGGTCGTTTAAACAGCAGCATTATTCTCCGCGCAAGGAATCTAATTTGGGCACTTGTTTCAATATCCTCTATTGAAACAGTTGGCTATTCCAACTCTAGCTATAATATTAACCAAAAAGAACATTCCGTATGATCTTAACCACGTTGGCAAAAAATATAACTTGGAAATCAACTCAACTTATTTTAATTTTTTTATAGGAAGAGAATAAGAACTAAAAACAGGTTTACCTTTGAACTTCTCCCCCTTATTGGGAAGTCGAAAAGCTGACCTTCCCGCTTTTGTAATTTCCATCGATTAGTTTTTGCCAGTCGTGCATAAATAAAAGATTCTTCTCGATTTTGGCTTCTACCATCGTTCTTTGGCTAACTCTGGATAATAGTGCTTAGTTTCACCCAGAGTCAAATCTGAAATTTCTATAAGAATTAAGTTCCCTCGGTCTCCGCACTTGCTGTCCACAAAGCTCATTGACCCTTATTCGACTGCGGCTACTTGTGGTACAGTGGCTAAAAAAATTAAACTTCAATGCAAATGATTGGTTTAATTTTTTAAATATGTGTTTGGAAATCAAGATTTAGTCAATGAAGATAATTTAAATATTTGGCTTTAATAATGTATTATTAAAATAAATTTGTTCATTCAAATGAAAATGTTAATTTCTTATTAATGGAAAGTCAAAGAAGTCACTTAACAGATCTGATATTAGAAAAGAATAAGCTCTGTTAAGAATGGAAGCTAAATAATATATTTAAACTAAACAATAAATTGTTGAAATAAATTTTAAATTTTATGAAAATTATAACAAAATAGTAACCGTAATAAACTATTTTTTAATAAGTCTGTAAGCTCTGCTTATTATTTATAAGTCTTTTCTTCCTTTATTTTTCTATTTTATTATTATAAAACTGTTTTTGTTATTGCTCCCTGAGGAACACAAACTTGTTTCTGCCACTGTTGCTTACTTGTCCGCTGACTGGCGTCAGACGGCTTCCAGATTTAAGCGTTTACCCACAACTATCTGCATAGGTCCACACTTTTTTAGGAACGACAAAAAACTGATTGTTCAAACTTACTAACCTTTTTTTATTTCAGCAACAAGCTGAAAATTCGTGTAAATTTCTCGACAACAATGACAAAAAATCTAAAAATGCCAGCCTCAACATTAAAACAGACGAAATATGTTAATAAAATAAAAAAGAGTGTGTTGGCGGCACATGCCTTTATTTTATATGGTAATAATTTTAGGCACTTCTGTAATTACAACTAAGAAAGCAATAAAATGCAAAGTGAGTTGCTGAAAACTTGCCAAGTTGTTGCACATTGCATCCGATGAGTGTTCAAATCGATTGAGATAAATGAGCCATCGGAATGATCGGGCTCTTTCCCCGATTTCAAAACATGAAAGCTGACGAGTTGTTCGGCTGTCAGTTTTCGGGTTAAGTTTATCAGCTGTCCCATTGTGGTCACTCGCCATAAGTTGGCTATATCTTTGGCCCGGTGTTATGGTTTTTTTTGCTGCCAACTGCTCGTTTGTTGTTGTTCCGAATCTGCCGAGCTGGCCACTCAATTGTAAACAACTGCAATTGGCCCTAGGTGCAAATATAAATAGGCGAGTGTGTGTGTCACTGGCAGGTGTGCGTATATATTATATTGGCCTGGTGTTTGAGTGTGTATTTAACACAGCGAGGGTTGGTTAGTATTATACACATATGTTATTTTAAAACTTAAAACAAACAATTGAAAACAATAAATAACATAAAATGTTGAAAATGTATAAAAAATGAAGTTATCTAAACTGAGTACGTGTTTGCTTTAAAAACATAATAAACCATGCTTTATTTATTATTAGATGTTTACAAAAACTAAATATAATAGGTGAAGTAATAAAAGTTTATTTTATTAATTTCAAAATTTGAAAATAAAACGGGTTAAAAATCTATTCAATATACAATTTCTGAAGTTGTGTTTTTACAAACTGACTGTCTTTTCCAGTTAGCTTAAGGCAGCAAAGATTGGGGCATATATGTTGAGAGATTACAAGGGTTTTAAAACAAAAAACAATTATTTTAAATTTTATTTTTTAAATTAGGTAAAGTTGTCACACTCAAACAAACTTTCATCGGACCAATAGTTTGGGAGATATATTCCTTGAACGTTATGTTCTTCAGGTCGTTGAGCTTGACGTAAAGCAATTCGATGGACATGATAATTCAAAAATGATGTACCGCTTTTGTTCATTCTTTTTGTCATTAGATTTTACATTATAATTTACTGATGATCCGTTTACCAGTTATCATTTTTTCTGGATGGGTTATTTTGGGACTCTCCGAAAACATGGTCTTAGTAGAAGAGTTTTAGATATATTTGAAATATTGTTTTTTATATTGCTAAGCAAACATGTACCCAAATCATTATAAAAAAATACATTAAAATTAGCATATTTTTGGGCCAAAAGCCCATTGTAATGTCTATAATTATTTGAATACTTACCCTTATATCAAACCCTTTCGAACTCAGCGAATAGTCCTTTGCCACGCCTCGCTAGCATTTTCCGGGCCTTCTGTCGCCCACGCTTATCAAAGCCATTTTGGCCAAGTCCAGGGGCAAAGTTGCCAGGGCCAGAAACCGAGCTGCCGGCCATAAACACAGAGTCACAGAACTGGGGAGTTCGGGGAGGCGTTGGAATCTGTGGCACATAGAGCACACAACACGAGCACCGAGCTCGGTGGCTTATGTTTTATGCGGGTTAACGCTAACGTTGTCCACTGGGCGGGTCAGTAACCAGGGAAGGCCCGAACCAACAGCCCGGTCCCATTCCCAGTCCCAATCCCAACCGGTGAGAACCCACGCCTGGAGCAGCCGGCTTGGCTTTAACACCATCTCGTTCGATGTTCTGAATTTCGGGGATGTCCACCGATGGCTGCCCGGATGCGGGCAATCAAAATCTGTGGCCTACTTGACTGCCAGCTATTTGGACACGATTTTGAGTTTGCCTTAGTTTGGCCAACGGTTTTTCCCCAAGCGTCAAACGGAACGGTTGGCATTCCGCCCACAGGCCCCCAAAAATCACCCAGCCAACCAGCCACCCGCAGCCCCAAATTCGGCTAATAAAGACAGGTGCGCTGTTTTAAATTCCATTTTTTCTCAGTTTTATTTTGCTTAAAGTTCTTTTTGGTTTTAATTGTCTTGGTTTTAAATACTCGTTTCATCTATTTGATTCAGTGCGTCATTATTTTAAGGTTTTCCTTTTTCATATACGTATAATATCTCTATATAAATATTTGTTTAGTTTTATTTATCATACAAGTGAAACTTACGCTATCCAACGGCGAAATGAAGTGGTGGAATTTGAAAACATTGAACATAAGACATGATCTCCTTTTCCATTGGTTTTCTATTTTGAGTTTTAATTAAATATGCGTAGACTGTACGCCGTCTGACTATTTACACAGCTGTCTGTATTTTATTATTATTTACCATCTCGCGCACAGTTTCTTCTCTTTTCGTCTACGTTTTTTCGAACATTTCAAATAAATTACATGCAATGTTTTATGCGCGGTCATAATTCAATTTCTTCACTCGCTCTCTTTTTATTCGTATTTTATCTTTGAGTTCTACTTTAAACACAGTTGGCACAGAAATTTCCATAGTTTGGTTTGGTTTGGTTGAGAGAAGGAACTGAACCGAACTGATGATTGAGATGTGAGTGTTTTTGTGTGACAATGGTGGCCAACGAAGTAGTTGCAGCGTGGATCGATCCACTTCCAGCTGGTCCTAAAGCTACCTATTAAATGCACTGCCAACGGTGTTCTTTATATTTTGTTGCATCCTCAACTTCCGGCAGCAAAAATGCATTTTTGGCCTATGCGCCATTTCATTTAATTTAATTTCTTTTCGTTTTCATATATTTTTCAGTATTGTTTTATCCCTTATTTGAATGCGTGTAAAATATCCTATATGTATGCCGTGGTGTGTCTGGAAACAATATTTCTTTGTTTTTTATTAAATTGTACAAAGTGCGTTTCGTTCGTATTTTTTCTTTTTCGGCTATAAATATTTAGGTTATTTGCTATCAAAAAATGCCAACCGAAAATGTTTGATTTAATTTATGTATATACTTCCTTTTACCTTTTTATGCAGACTAAATCATATATTTTTTTATACAAATGCTTTTCGGTTGGATTTGAAATATTAATGGGTTTTTATGGATGTGAACTCTGCCTGCACATGGCAGAGGTTCTTAAATTTTTAAAATTCTCATTGCTGCCAGTGAATGTTTTGTTTCAGTTTATAATTTTTTCCTAGTTTCAATGTCTATAAAATAAAGTACTTATGTCTTGTTTTTACGCTTTTTTTTGGTGTTTGCTTAATTCTACTGCAACTGCCAAAAGTTTGATTGTTTATATGGGTTATGGGCCGTGACTTAAACGTTAGTTTTGCGTACAGTTTGTTATTACTCTTTGCATGTAGTTTTTACAAAGTCTAAATACCTTTAGGAATATTACTTAATGCAGCTACTTATGGGAAACAATTTGTGTTCATGTTACGAACATAAATGCTGGCATAAAACAAGTAATTGCTCGACAGAAATATTTACATTGATTGTTTTGTTTTATAATCCTTTGGCAGTTCTCTCGATTAAGATGAAAGTGAACATATCTCTGGCTTGGAGTTCTACTTAATTCATTAATAACAATTGCATTTTATCAACTTGTATCGACTTGTATATAATAAACCACTAGGTGATGTCCTTTGCTTATGTGTTGTGCTGTACGATAAAAAACCCAAGAGTGCTGCCATCTTATTAGTCTATATAGCTAGTACCTATACAAATATGTGTATATCATACCACGCATCCGGCTGTGAGTATTAATCATGTAAATGCTTCGATTTGCTTCTGTTTAAACATAGTTCAGTATGTGCATGCCTTAGATCACAACACTTTAGAGATTTCCCTCGACCTTCCCCAACTCGTTTTCAAATGCTGCTAACAGTTTTTTACCTAGTCTAGCTTAAAAGTAATGCCAGAGAGGCCCTACGGATAGGGGTCTGCTCTTTGAGTTGCTCTTTCTATACAATTTCATTGTAGTTTCTGATCTCTTCCGTTTAGTCGCTAAATGTAATTTGTTTACTTTCTTTTAATGGGTGCTAGTGCTATGTGGTAAATATGCCGAAGGCATCTACTAACTGCCCACGAATTGTTTGCTCTCTAGCTGATCTAACTGGTTTTAAAGGTACCTAATTTACAATAGTTTTTTCTTATTTTGCTCGTCGTATGTAGTCTAAGTTAAATGAAATGTGGTGAAATTCCTTTGCCAAATATAAGAAATTATGAAGAAGTCAGGACTGGCTATCAGATTAAATTACGTACCATTGATTTCATTTTAAATTTGGTTGACTTTATATTTTTATTTATTCAACTGCAAATTACTCATTTATGTTTTGTTCGGAAACCTCTGAGGAGTTGCTTGAATTACTAAGTGTACCTTAAATTGATCATTAAAGTATTTTTGGCTTGAAAAGATTTCATATTATTGGACACGAACTTTATTAAATTGTATTTATAATGATTGAATTCAATCGCAGTAAATATGTAAATAATAATTCATAACGAAATATAGGGAAATTTAAAACTGAATACTATGCTTTCCAAGTCCTGACTTCTTGCTAACTTAGTTTTTCAAATAAAACTATATACAGACTAGTTGATCAATACAGTTAATAATGGCAGTGTAAGAAAATATAATCAACTAAATAACACGTTTTCCTTAGGACTACATACGCTAATACGCTCGTGCGCATTTTGTTACTCCCAGAAGCGTTTAGAAAAAGTTATCGGCTTAAAACGTAGTTTCTTTTAGTGTTCTCATACCTCCAGGCGTCGACTCTGTTTCTTTAAAATCTCCAGGCCAGATTTTGAACGGGATCAGCGGACTGATCCATCGGTCAGGCCAGCTCCATGGAAAGCTCCACATGATCATAGGTGATGCCACAGCCGGCGGCAACATATCACACGGTGGTCTCCCGGTCCACGTGGATATATTCGACCGGCTGGAGTCCGTGTCAGGAGGCCGGGTCAATGAAGAGGGCCTCCTTCTTGAAGTCCTTCTTCAGGGTTCCGATGCTGGCGGCCGAGACGTTGCCGTTGCTCGCTCCGTTCATGAACCCGATGCCCACGCCCATCCCGCCCACGCCCATGCCGCCCACGCCCATTCCGCCCACTCCGGCGCCCTTCTGGACCACCGACTTTTTCCGCTTCCTCATCAGGCCGAACATGCAGAATATCAGGCAGGCGGTCAAGGCGGCCGCGATGCAGCCCAGAGCGGCGAACACGCCGCCCGGCAACTCCAGCAGCTTGCGAGCGGTACCGCACTCCTCCTCCGACTCGTCGAACCCACTGGGGCAGTTGTGGTGACCTGAAAGGCAGAGATCATTTAGATACATTAGGGTAAGCGGTCGATAATATAAGTATATTAGCCATTTTAGTTCCCTCTGGTTATATATAATAGAAATAAACCGCCTAAACAGCCATGTCGCGGAAATCTTAGGGTGACAATCATTTGTTCGAGTATGAGTACACGTTTCTCTTAAAACCATATTTTTATAAGCTTTTAGATGTTACTGGCTTAAAAAAGATTTCAGCCCCAGACAGATTCGGATTTTTCAGACCTCTTTGAACCAAACCATGCCTTTACAAAGCACAAGCTGGTCTAAAATCTATATCACTATAATAAATTTCTGGTATTTAAAGATAACTGCTATATAAAACTATACAAAACTTTTTAAAATCGACCAGAAATAGATTATTTTTAAAAAATAAATTTTAAAGGTATTCAAAAAAAAGGTTTATTTATACGTTTGTATAAAAACTCTTTCCTCAGCAAATGTTCTTCTGATTATATGTAAGACCTTTTATATTTCGACCGAATCTGTAGAATTTATTTTTACATCTAGTCAACTCTATAGTTTGGACTTACTTATTTTTTAAAATAAATATAGTTAAATAATTATATTGATTAAACAGCTTAAATAGAAAACTTATCTGAAGATATATTCATATTTAGTATCAAATCACAAGAGTAAAAAATAAAGGACAATTTTCTCTTAGTGTAAGAACAGATTCAGTAACCGAGATAGAGGCAGTTTCGAGCGCTGATTGAAAAATTGAAAGTAGATTGGGGTTTTGGGGAGGGAGCATGAGCATCGCAGCCGGGTGGCCTACTCTAAGGTTACAAATTGAATGCAGTGTCACTTGAGTGGCCCGTGGGGTCCGAAAGCTTGTTTAATGCCCTGGCTTTGCGGTTAACCAGCTCCAGATGCAGACGCGCCTGGTTGCCCATAAATAATTGAAGCTAGAAAGGCAAAGTCCAGGCCAGCTTTTGTATTTTTCCCCCCAAGCGAACACTTTAAAGAGTCATATGGCTTTGAATGTGTTAGTAAAATGCAATCATACCCTATTGAATGGAATACTGATAAAGCCAGCACTTTTGTATGTACATAAATATTTAATGTTCAAGGCAATCATTGATTTTATAGTATTTGTTCTTGATATCAGTAGATATAGGCGGGAGATAAACTATGCCTTTTTAAAATTGTAAAAAACTTTAAATTGAAGTGTAAATTAAGGTTTGAAAAACTAATGATTATATGAAATGAATTTAACTATATTGTTTAGATTTGTGTAAACAGGGTATTATAACTTCAATGGACCTTTTGAATTTTTCAGTATTTTTTCCTGTCCTTCATCTCTCAAGTGCATCGCAAATAAGTTTGGCCCAGCTGTTGCGGCCATTTGGGTTGGGCTGCCGCCGGACTGGGACAAACTTTTTGCGCAAGACATTTCGGGGATTTGCTGCTGCGGGTTTGTCCAACAACCAGCCATCCCACCAGTCGGCAACAACCGCCAACAACCAACAACCGCCGACAACGACGACAACCGACCAACGAAGCAACTAACAACCAGCAGCTCTGGTGCAGCCTGTGTGCAGTTGTCAGGAAACTTTGCCTGATTACAAAAGCGGGACAGCCTGCCTCGAAATTAACAGACAAGCCAGCCACAAGTGAAATTTTTGGTTGCCTACTGCCGAGCGCACGCTGCAAATGGATAGCCCAGAGCCCTGGACTGAGCGCCAATCACGTACAAATAATGCAAAACTCCAGGTCAGAGGGGAGTTCGAGGACTCTTATGAGAGATATAAGAGTTCTCCAAATAAGGGAGGTATGCAATTTTAAAAAGTGTATAGCATAGCATCACATTTTTACCAAAGCAACATTGCGCCAAGAAAACGTTTAGATTTGGGGCTTAGATTAACATGCGGACTAGAAATCATACCCAAGGGAAGGCATTGATTGTTATTGATTACAGTGGTCGGCATATGTATTTTGACAAAATAAAAGTTAAGTATACTCATAACTTGAATTTACTTCTTGTAAACTATAGGCATCAATGGAAAGGTAATTTCAATGCCGTTTGAATGATACAATACATTTCTTTACCCATTCAGTACTTATTGAAAAGGACAAATTTGTGTAAATCAACTTTTAAATTTTTTTTTCAAACTTTTTTCCTCGACTTGAAAACTTAAACTTTTTGATGCAAAAAGTTTCTTCAAACAAAAATAATAGTAACTGCAAAAAGAATTTTTCAAAAATCATTTTCCTTATATTTTTTATGAATTTTTGAAAATGCTTAAAAACAGGCATTTGAGCCATATTTTTCTCTTTTTCATACAAATTTTTTCCGACATTGTCACCTTCAAAAAATCATAAAAAATATAAGGAAAATGATTTTTGAAAAATTCTTTTTGCAGTTACTATTATTTTTGTTTGAAGAAACTTTTTGCATCAAAAAGTTTAAGTTTTCAAGTCGAGGAAAAAAGTTTGAAAAAAAAATTTAAAAGTTGATTTACACAAATTTGTCCTTTTCAATAAGTACTGAATGGGTAAAGAAATGTATTGTATCATTCAAACGGCATTGAAATTACCTTTCCATTGATGTCTATAGTTTACAAGAAGTAAATTCAAGTTATGAGTATACTTAACTTTTATTTTGTCAAAATACATATGCCGACCAGTGTATATCATGTAAGCAGCGATCGGTTATACAATTTTTAAGAACAACATTTAAAACAAGACACTATCATTAACCCTTTAACATTACAAGAATATTATAAATGAACATTAATAATTTTAATAATTTAATAATGTGTTTTAGAGAAAGGCTTTCTGGATTAATATTTGTAGAAAAATAGCCACAGTTAATGAACTAAAAATGAATGAAGTCTTTCTTAAACATCTTTTGTACTTTAATCAGTGTTAAGAATTCCGCATGAGTTTAGCTTATTAACTTTTTTGAAAGCCGTACTTCAAAATCTCTTTGACTTTAATCATTATTAAAAATTCAGGATGTGTTTAGCTTATTAAGTTTTTTGAAAGTAGTTTCTGCTGACCTATTTTGTTGAACGCATGAAAGTTTCTGGACCACGTCGGCTTCTATAAACTATTTGCATTCCGTGCTCTCATGCGAAAACCCATTCGGCAACCCTCTGAGAAATGGGCTGTGGCCTCAGCCGGCAATCTGTACTTACCATCACACCACAGGCTGGCCGCAATGCATGCATCAATTTCAGGACATTTGTATTCGCAGTCCGACTCCTTGGGAAAGAAGCCGAACTCGTTCAGCGTCTCGTTGGCCGTTGCCCCGCCTGCAGAGCCTCCGGCGTTGGCAGCGGATCCTGACCCACCGGAGCCCAGCCCGCCAATCCCCGAACCTGATCCCGGGGAGGACTGGGAGGAGGTCTGGGAGCCCATGCCCGTGGTCACGCTCGCATTCACATGCAGGTCCAACTGCTGCAGCAGCGCGTTCTTGGTGCGGTGGATCTCCAGCCACGTGAAGGAGATGTCGCCGGGCTCCTTCAGGATGGGCTCCAGCACCAGGCTGATTGGTCTGGAAAGGCATAGATGGAAATCGGAATGTGAGATCACTGTGAACAAATGTGGCTTATAAATGTTATATAGTATGGTAACATATTTATTAAGTTAATATAATTTTTAATAAAGGGATTTTTAAAATAATAGCAGACAAATATATTTACAATAGTTATTAAAATATTCAAACCCAAAGTTAAAATATCCCCTGCAAGGCTATAAAAGCATTAATTATGCTAAAGGTTACCTAGAGTTAAAGCCTTTCTTTTTACTTAACATGGTGACGTGAAAACAATGTTAAATCTTAATCAGAAAATACACAACACACTACATTGCTTAATAAAAATGTATATTAATCCTAAATTAAAGGAAGTAAAGAAATGCTTGCTTTAAATTATAATGAATTTGTTAACTAATGTGTTACACCGGAAACATAACCCATAATTGCTTTTATTTTAGTTTAAAAGTAAAGGATTCAAAATTATAAATCTTTTTCCAAAATAAATTGAGTACCATTTGATATTGCTACAATTTTCCTTGATTAAAACAGCTAGTTATTTTGTTAGCTTTAGCAAAAAAGCAATGGCTTTTCTCACTGCGCTTGTCGTGCTCTACATAACTTTTGAAGCAAGTATTCGGGTATATCCTTTACCATTTCCTTGGTATCTGCACAGCCTAATAGTTGCTGAAGTGCAACTAATTACTCGCAACTTTCAAGTTGCCATAGACAAAAAGTCTTATTCGCAATTTGGCTTAAGTCGCGCATTAAGCGAGTTAGCCGCAAAAGTTCGGTTGGAACAAGAGTGGAACAATTAGATTCACCGAAAATCAATATAGAAAGCCCTCTATTCCAAAATATTTAAGCTCTCCTTGTTGTTTGTATTATTTTCTCATCATACGATAAATATTTTTCCACTATCTTACATTACTTAAATGTACTCTTTTATTTTCGTCCCTTAAGATTAAACAAAATTGTAGATGACGTTTTATGATTGTTTCCATTTACTTCATCCCAATCTCTCTTAAACATTACAGTGCTTTAGAGCTTGGCCATTTTAATTCACAGCTGAGTTGAAAAGCTCACAATTAATTATCTAAAAAGGCTCAACACACTCATTAGCCAGCTCGGATATCCAGTGCAATGTCCAATTACCCTTTGGGGTCCCATAAAAATATGTTTTCACATGTCGTCCACAATGCAATATTCCTTCTCCTCGTTTTTCTCCCATCCGTTCTCCCTTTTTTATGTTCTGCGGCGACAAAATTGAGCAAAATGCAAACATGGACAAAAGGGAAAAAAAGTTGGCCATAAAATTTAATGGCAACACGTTAAATGCAGGACCAGTAAAAGGACAGAAGGTTGGTCAACTGCCCGGACTTTTGCCCAAGAAACGAGTGTAACGTCCAGGTTCAACGGTTCATTTCGGTGGCACGCACCTTGGACATAAATTGCCGGAGCACATACGGCCAAGTTCCAGCAGGCAAAATGCTCTTACCTGTTTCGCCCCCCTGCCACCCCCCTGCCACCCCTTTGTTCACCTGTCTTCGCCTCATGCTCGTTTTGCATGCTTCATGTGCACAGCACAGGTGAAAATTATAGGGGTTTCTTAACAAGTACAGGATGGAAGTCGGGTTGAAAAAATGGTATGTGCTGATAAAGCAAGGACGCATATTTTATATTTTAAGTCCGCTCTGCATTTTTGTAATCAATAAAAAATATTATATATAATATAACGGACAATATTTTTAGATATAACATTGAAATGAAGCCCTTTGCTTCTAGCTTGTAATCTCAAACCTATTTTGACAATACTACTACATTGCTTGCTACTTGATATATAATTAAAATTTAAGAGTAGAGTTACAGCACTTCTGGTACGTCATAAAATTGTTATTGATAAATATTGACTTTTTAAAATTACCAAAACGTCCACTAAAAAATGATTACTAAGGGTCAAAAATACTTATTTTCGTAATCCAATAACTTATTTTAAATTTAACTCAACAAACTCAGTATAGTTTTCATACGTTTTTCATATGTTTTGGCATTGCAACAATTTATTGTTCAGAAAGCATAAAATGTCTAGATGATTGACCTCAATTGTATACATGTGTTCATGTCTGACGGCCATGTTTGTTTGCCTGGACTTCGTCTCGTTTACGTTTTCATTTTTTCGTCTCTATATAGCATATTTCTTTGCGCTCAATTTCCTGTATTTTGTTGCCGTCGTAGCCATTTCCTGTTATTGCATTTTTAAGCAGGACTTTTTGATAGAGCTCTGACGAGAAGGACGCCGAGCTCGAAGAGCCTGGTACCAGAGCAAATAGGTGCAGAAGTTTTTTTTTGAAATATTAGCAGCTATTAAAATGCAATTAATTTTGAGTGAAAAATTCCCAAAAAATACTCGAGCTAAGAGGCTTTCTGTGTAGTGTTCAGTTGCTCGAGTGGACTTAGCTCACATGCACTTGATAATGGAAAGGAGTCTCTGTACCATTAGGCATGAATGTTTTCAAGTCCTGTCCTTTCTTCATTTCGGTTTGCCAGATTTTTTATTTTATTGCGGAGACTGGGTAATTGGTTAGGCAGGCTTGTTGGGCGACATCAGAGCGTGAAATTGTAAATATTTCAGTGACTACTACTAGCAAATTTATGGGAATACAGAACTATTTAAGAAGAGAGCCTTTCAAATTTATAGAATATAATGAAGTTGTAAACATTTCAGTTTTTGCTACCATAAATATTAGAAAGTAATATTTGGTAACTACACAGGGAAAACTCTGCCGTTCCCATCTGAGCTAAAAATGTTTTTAAAAATAGAACGACATTTTTGAAGTTGAAACTGTTTTAATTTTGCTCAAATCAAGTTGAATTGGTGGTATTTACATTGTATATCTCAACAAATAAACTATTAGTCCAGTCAGTAGTGCATACTTAACAAAAAGTTGTTAAATAAACTAATTTTAACTTTTCTCTTTTCACCATTTCGTTATAATATTGTCAGCATTGATACCAAAATGTACTCACTCGGTTTTTAAGAACTAATGCTCTCAATTCAAGAACAATATACTTGTGTATTTCTCTCTGTGTATATGCAAGAAACTTAAATAAAAAGGGAAAGTACATCTTTTACCGGGCATACAATATTTATGTAATTGGAAACCAATTAAAGCACTACTTTATCTTGAGCACACTGTGTAAAAACACCTTTATATATATTTGTAGGAACTCTTAATATGGTTTTCCCACTTACTTGTTCATGAACAAGGGCTGCCCATTGGTCCAGTCCTCGGAGAAGATGTGCAGCGACATAGGCCTCGGTCCGCTTTGCGCCGGACACACCACCCTCATGGGTCGCAGAGGTCGCCCGGAATATATCATCAGCCGATTCTTGGTGTGACATCGCATGGCATCTTCGGAGGTGGGATCCACGGGCAGATAGGCGCCCCAGGTCTGAACGAAGAGCGACCTCTCGGCCGACTGGGCTTCGATGTACCAGGCCAGGCCCTCGCAACTGGCATCCTGCGTTTTAAGTGGATACTTCAGTTCATCCTCCCCGCCGGCTCCCTTCAGTTTCAGCTGCTTTCTACAGTCCGGCTGTCTCTTGAACTCATAGGAAGCCGAGAAGAAAACATCTGCAAAGTCCTCCGATATGTTCAACCGTGTAACCGTGAACGAGAGCTCCATAATCCTCGAATGGGAAACGAAGGTGAGTGGTGCATTGCTGTACAGAGCACTGGAATTATCGCAGAAGCAACCCAGTTGGATCTTCACATCCCTGAATGGAACGTCGAAAAGTCGCAGCTCAGTGATGCGACCTTCGGGATCCAGTTGGTTGCAGCGGGGTCTGCCCGTATGCAAATCCGAGTCCGTGGTACAGGCTGTACCTTCGCCAAAGGATACGTTGTGCAGCACCAACTTGACCCTTTCCGAAGGACCCGCCTCAAAGCGATACAAGCAGGTTATATTCTTGGCGCCGCCTCGTCCGTAAAGGAACACGTTCCGTGGCACCTGGATGTTGCCCTTGCGTTTCTTGAAAATTCTCGAGCAGAGTGGCGGCACGGGATCCTCTCCGCGCCTTCCCGCCCAGGTTTCGCCTCCTTGTTCCGTGTCCACGAACTCGTAATTTAGAGCAAACTGCGCCGGGAACAAGGCGGTGCCTGTGTGCGTGTGGAACTCCAGTTTCTGCAAGGAGAAAATGGAAGTTTGAGGGTTGGAATACACTTGAATTGAGCTGGCTAAATATAAAGAAATGTAAAGACTTTAAGGATGTATACAACCTGTGTCTACACGCTACCCTGAATGCACAAATACTCAAAACTGACACGCACTGAACTGCCTAATACATAAATTGATAAGGATCAACAATGACCTTCATATTTTATAACTATATTAATTAAATTTAAGAAAAGTATGAAATGTTTAAATGGTTTAGAGAAATTTCCAAAATGTATATTTTTTTTGGACTCCAAATTGAAGTTAGGTGTTTTGTTTGAATTCACTCTGAATTCCTTTCACGCGGCCAAGCAATTCGACTAACAAGACCAGTTCTATGAGCAACAATAACTCTATGTTTTTGCATCACATACCGGCTCACATTTCAATCGTTCTTCGTGACCATTTCGCAAAAAATTCGACGAATATCGTTCCGCAACCACCGAAATCGACTGATTTGGCATCGGGTGACTTCTGGCTATTCCCAAAACTTAAGAGACCACTCCGGGAATCGCGTTTCGAGTCCAGGGGGAGATAAAAAAAATCGAAGAAGGTACTGATGGCTATTCCGGAAAATGACTATTTGGCCTGTTTCGAGGTTTGGAAAAACTGTTGGCATAGGTGTATTTTATCGGGAGGGACTTACTTTAGATTTAGAATAATAAATAAAGGTTTTTTAGTTTATAAACAAATTCACCATACTTTTGGTATGTACCTTAAAATTTTTTGATAGGGTACTGCATCTCTTTCCCTAATTGCCCAAGAAAACAATAATATGAATTAATATCCCAATAATATCCTGTTTAAAATTCTTCGTTTTTAGGGTTTTGCTATTTTTGTGATATCTATGCGTCCAGAAATTATAGTCTGAGTGTAGAATTGCACAATGCGCGGAGGCTTCAAATTGGCATCACAATATTTGCAGTTCATATTTGTCAACGAGAGCGACGTCAAAAAGGCTAAGCAAGCTTATTGCGGTTGTCTGTTTGTCCGTGCATGCCGCCGGTGCCGCCCCTGGCCCTCCCCCTGCCACGCCCCCGCCGACGGCCATGCTCCCGCCCCTTTATTTGGCTTTGTGTGCTGTGTGTGGGGGCTTTGGCGAATTTGAATTTGAATTTGGCGCCCGCCTCTGGGAAATTCGCTTTGCTCCTTCGTTATTTGTGCACGTCTGGCGATGCAGTCGAGTGTTTAATTTGATTAATTTTGTCAAGTTTAAAGCAAACACGAAGCGCTCTGCACTCTGCCAAAAAACTCCCAGTTTCCAGCTCCCAGTTCTCCAGTTGCGTTTTATTTATTTGTGAGGGCCCTTGGGCGTGCCAAATTGGGCACTCGGCACTCGGCATTCGGCACTCGCCCGGCGGCCAAGGTGCAGTCACAAAGTCGTGTTTCCCTACTTCTTTAATTTTATTTTTTTAAGCCATGCCCCAAAACGAACAAAACTCACAGCGGCAGCTGTCAAATTAGAAAAGTCCTTTGGTTAAGTCCCTTATTTTCGTTTATTTCGTTGTGATGGCAAACGCCGCCTGAAGGTAGGCCACTGTTTCGATTACTCAGTCGTCGGCGGAGGATGAGTGTTGCCTAGTTTTGGGCAGCAACAAAATACCTAATTAAACTGAAAGTGAAGAAAGTAAAACGACTATCCAGCAATAAAGCCAGATGTTGCTAAAAAACATGTTCCGTCCGATTATGATCTAACTTTCAAACAATTTTGTCCATTTTTATTTGACTTTGAATCCGTAAATATAATTGTCAATAATTCCAAATCCCTTAAACCGTTTTAGAATTATGATAATTAATTAATAATTATTAAGATAATTCACCTATCTTAAGAGGACCTACTATGTATTAAAATGTTTACAAATCGAATTTGGGTAAAATACTCGAAAACGATTACCTATTTGGTCTGAAATTTTGTCTCTGTCATGTAATCCATTTCCCGAACAAATCAAATTATATATGGACAACCGCTTAAGTCGTGTGAAACTGTTTTATTAAGTTAACTAAATATTTTGTTAATCATATAGTTTTTAGTTAGCCTTCAAAAGTCGATAAATGGTTTCTACCCCATGATTTCCTTAAAACTGTTACGACATGGAAAATTTTCTTGTTCAGGGTCGTTATATACAGTCTAAAACCTTTCAGATTTTGTTTGGGTTAAAGAAAAACTTTAGTTCTAAGTATGTAAAAATGTATTATATTTTAATCTATCTATTTATCTGAATACCTTATACTAATACTTCTTCCCAAAGGACTTACCAAATCTCGGCCAGTGCTCACGTAGCTCTCCAGCGGACTGCAGGGTCTCTGCTTGTTGCCTCCCATCACGGCACTGCTACCGCTCACTCCGCTTCCAATGGCCGTATGGTCACACAATTTTGGAGTCTCGTAGTCGTAGATCTCCAGCATAAGTCGCCGCTTTCCCTTCGTGCTCATCAAGGCCACGGCACTATTGCGATCCGAGCTGACAACGGCGGCAGCTGAGACTTCCTTGGAGGACTTGCCACTGGATATGAAGTTGAGGCTGTCCTTGACCCCGGATATGGGTTTGCCGGAGCCAGCCGATCCGCCGCCGGGACCTCCTCCCTGGTAGCCACTGTACTTGTTCTCCTGGTTGAAGACACTCGACTGCGTGGGTCCGTAGATGTAGGTGTCCACCGGGTTCCAGGCATTGTCGATGTTGACCCGCAGGTTGCGATTCAGCTTCGGATTGCTGGCACTGTAGTAGTAGCTGCCGTAGTTGCTCTGGTTCAGGAGGGTGGGCTTGCCCCCATCAGCCGAAGAGGCTACGGGGGGCGGTGGGGGCGGTTGGCCGGTGGTTGAACTTGTCGATTTCATGGGCACATACGTCCCATAGCTGTCCCACATCCTCAGGCGGGTTATCCACGGCGGCAGATCGCTCTGCGGAAAGACAATTGGAGAGTGGAAAAGAAAGCGAACACATGTTATTGTTTAATTCTCTTGTTGACATTATTTTATGTGCACTAAGAAAAACTGCAGAGGTCATATTTTGATTAAATAAATTGTTCTTCTTTAGTTCCAAAATCTTACATATAGTATTTTCATTCATTAAAATCAGTTCAAATTTAAAATTAAATATGAACAATGGGGCACCTTTCTAGCTTTTTGTGTTTTTAAATATATCCAAACCAAGAAAGATTTGGTTTGACTCATTTTCTAATCGTTTAAAACTGTTACTGTAGCTTTAAATGTAGCTTAGATCTTGTCTGAAATTGCATAAATTTTTAAATCGAAGTTTTTCAAAGATGTGCTTAGGTTTTTTGCTGAGTATGTCATGTTTTCCACCCACGCGTTTTTCACGCTTTCCCTTCGGCTGGTTGTTTTCCCCTTGTTAGTTTGCCCGCTCGCCTCCGTTTGTCACATGTCATATTCAAACAGTTCCAAGTGTGAGTTATTTGTCGTTTGTCACTGTCCCCTGCCACGCCCCCACACTCGCCGCCTTTTGTAGTTGTAGTCATAGTCTTTGCATTCTTCGAGTCTCCTTGTTGTTGTTTGCAGGCATTAAATATTTTTCCTAGACGCCTCCTGGCTGACAATGTTTATGTTTTCCCCAGCATTCCGCTCTGGTCCATTCCGCCTAGGCCCTGATTATTGTTGACTGTGTTAATAATGAAAAAGACAGTTGCAAACAGCTGTGGCTTGACTGAAGAAACTGAAGTAACAGACTCCGGACCCGGACAAAGTCGGTGGCTCGAAGTGTCGGCCCAGAAACTAACTGACAGCCATTTAAGCCCGATGCCTCTGCTCATTTAATTTACTTGATTTGCTTGAAAAGTGTGCTTTTACATTCTTGCCTTTAAAATACTGGAATATTAAAGTGATCCCCGAATGTTTAGGTCAAGAATGGCATACGAAATTTTTACTTTGTTGAACAGAGGATGACTAAACAAGTTCGAGGGATAAATAATAACAGACAGCATTACATTACACATCATTTTCATTTTTAGGTGATGTCAAGTCTTAAATAGTTTATTTTTCATTCGACACTATTATATCAACAAAATATGGGCGATTCTCCGTGAATGTCAACCAAGCCAAAAACCTTGAAACTTAAGTAAAGCATGTTTCTGTATGATTTTCCACCGATAATTGTTTCTTACAGAATGGATCCTCAACTAAGCTAAGCAATTTGCATGTCTTGGATAATTTATAAGGACAAAACGTATTAATATGGGCCAAAAGTATTTTTATGGAATTTTTCGGTATATTTTAAAGTTGGTTTAGAAGCATTTTTATGACTCTAAGGTTAAAGAAAAACACCTTACAAAACGACGGAAATAACTGACGCGCGCGACATGTAACATCAGAAGCAAAACTTTTATTTGAAAATTTTTTTACCTAAGCGAAAACATTTAAAAAAAATTGAATGGGAAACAGTATAATATTAATTGCATCAAAATATTCCTTCACGTTTCGCTGCAATCGAGAGTTGAGCTGTTAGTCAAATAAATAACATCTACTTTTGTCACGTGCGATAGGCTTGATTTTTGTACATATCCTAAAAACGAACAACGCATCAAAGTCATACCCAGCTTCACTTATAGTGCTAATCAAGAGCTTTTATATAAGCCCTATGGTAAAGAAGAAATCCTGGAAGCTGTTTTGTTCAGCTTCAAATCGTACGACTGTAAGGAATTGCCCATATTTTAAAATTGCACCGATTTTGTCATTAAATATTATACGCGCAGCTTAGCTTTGTTCTATTTGTTTTAAAGAAAAACTAACGTGTCGAGTTGTTGAAAAAATTTTTTAATTTGTGATACATTGTTAATTCTGTTTACCCCTCTCTGGCTCTCAAGACTGAGCATTTAATTAATATTCCCCCTACCCTATTTCCAAATCGTACCTAATATAAAATTCCTAAAATGCCCGCATTGCCAACACTTTCTCTGCTTATGAATTTAATAAATTCCACAGACAAACCACACCAATAAAAGCCACACTCAAAGGCATTCTACACACATGCTGCACCTTTCTTACTTTCCCACATTCTTCGAGACATTTTCGAAGGACGAAGACGTTGTGGAAACTTTCCACCTGTCTTCTAATCAGATAAATTGCCGACAGCATTCCATATGCTCAAGGTCGTTCTTCGTCTAGACGTATTCCACGTGAAACAGAGGCATCTAATTTATTTTCGGTAGACACATTCACCAGGCGTTTGTTAAATTTCGATGCCAATTAATTTGGCGAACCCACTGAAAAAACGGAAAGGGACAGATAAATGGTGACTGAACTCTCAGCCAACACCCACACAATTGTCTCTTCCGTTTTCGGGCCACGCCCCCCGCAGGACGCCGCCTCTGTCCGTGTCAATTGCAGTTGCCTCACCTACACTTTAAATTGCGAAAAATGAAAAGCTGCCAGCAGCACACAAATAAACAAAAAATGAAAAAAGGAATATGTATCGAGGGGGCAGCGGGCGAAGTAAAGCAAAACAACTTTGCAGTAACACCTACTATCTGCACACCTACCACCCACCTTACAGGGAAAAAAAAAGACGCAACTTGTTTGTAAAATATTTTAAATAAAATATTTAGTCATCTAAATTGGTTGAATATAATATATAATCAAGCATTTAATATTATAGAGATACTTAACGATGTTTTTAAAGATTAGAGGTGGGTCACATTATTGGGTATCTCATAAGTATTGTATATTTATCATACATAACCAAGGATTTAATATTATAGAGATCTTTTATATTTATTTTTAGATTAAAGGTGTCTAAAATTATTGGGTTCATATTGATCTGAAGAAAAATATGAAACAACCCAAGTTTTCACAAATGTTCAGCATTGTTGGTAGTGGTACAATTCTGGGCTCTACATTTTTTTCGGTACATCCATCTCAGCCCCTCTTTAGCGGCTACAAACGGGAGTACAATAAAAAGTGACAGAACAAAAATATGTGTAAAATAAAACACAAAACGGGCGACTCCGGTGGGCGGGAGTACGAGAATGGAAACGGCAAAAACAGTTCATGAATTTTGTAACAGCCAGGGAAAAGTGACAAAAACAAAAACGGCAGGTACTGGGGAACTGAAGTCACTGGAACGTGGGCGATGCCATTTTTTCTGGGCAGGGGTGCAGCGGGGGATAACAACAAGCTCACAAACAAGTGAATGCGAATTTTCTAAAATAAAAAACGAACAGATGAAAAATAAAAACAAACATACACACACAAGAGAAAGCGAGGCAAAACAAACTTTTTAAATTAAGAACCAAAGTTAAAACTCGCCGACGAAATAAAAAACCGAAAACACAATGGGAATGGGAATGATTGGAGTGCGGCTGCCGAGAAATGTTTGAAATACTTGTAATGCGTCGACATTTATGAGACCACGCAAACCGTTGGCAGGTCCCCTATATCATTCCATTTCACCTTCTATTATTTCAACTCACGTTTGTGCCCTGTGATCTTTTGGGCCATGGTGGAAATGGGAGAA
Source organism: Drosophila subpulchrella (assembly GCF_014743375.2). Taxonomy (NCBI): domain Eukaryota; kingdom Metazoa; phylum Arthropoda; class Insecta; order Diptera; family Drosophilidae; genus Drosophila; species Drosophila subpulchrella. Next base: position 5,615,117 of record NC_050612.1, on the reverse strand, counting down.
GCGTTGGTAAGTTTTAAGCACTTAAAGAGCAGCTTTATAAGTTGACAGCGGTTCTAACTTTCGGATTTAATATTTTAAAGTAAGAATAAGGAAAGTCCATTCTTAAGAAGGTTTATATTAAGTTCTATGGATTTATTGATGATGATAAGATGATCTTTTTGGGAACTATTTAAAAATTTCTATCTCATATAAGTCCCAAATGATTAACTAGATTTTAACGTTTATACAAAAAAGTTATCTCTTTCAGATGAAAACAACAATAGAAACAATAATCTGGGGCCGACATTAGCATCTAAATGACATCTTGCTCTATAAAGTAGATTCGACAAAGTAAGAGTAGACGGTAAGCAATTTGCTGGATTATATCTATATTCATGTTTAATTTATTTATTTCTTTAAAAGACAGTTTCCGTCATTCTTGTTTTATATGCAAACGATATAAGCACTTTAATTTAAATAAGTTGTATGAGTATTTTATCCTCGTTCTCTTCATGAATTATTTGATTACCCAAGCCATACATCTTATAAATTATAAACAGATATTAAGATAAGTCAGTTCTCCCCACTCTCCCCATACTCCATTTGCTGTTATGACCTGACTTAGGCATAAATCACCGCACTCTAATGAAAATCAGAGCCCCTTGTCGCAGACCCTCCAGCCTGCAACTCGAACGAACTTTCGCCTGACCTAGCCTAAATGACCATTCAGTTATCTGGGGACTGGGGGCAGCATTGCATCCTTTGGGGCACTCGCTGACCCGACATTACGCGCTATCGTAGTTCGTCCAGGCGAACTCAACATTCTACCTTGACACAATTCACGGACCGTTAGGCAGGCGACAACGAACATTTAAAATGCACACACCCCTGATGAGAGCACTGAGAAAAATCAGTGGAGATTTGGAATCACCTAAGACGTATGCTACACAAAATGGATCGATTCCTCAATGCCAAGATAACTGTCGTATTGCCAAACCTTCCCTTTTAGTTATTAATAGGCTAATGGATTTAAAAAGATATTAATTTCTTCAGTGCAGCACAGAAAGAGACGGATATACACGTCTCGAAAGAGACAGCAGGACTTTATTATGGCCCCTGTTGTTGTTGCCAGTGCCGCATTTTGACGCAGTTGCCTTTGCTGGCGGGCAGACTTCAGACTCAAAAATGTCTCGTTAGGAGTTGCGTAAGCTTTCACTTAATTATACATTTTATACGGTGCATTTCTATGGCTGCATTTTTAATTGGCCAGCAGAGACAAAGTGTCGACCGACTGGCACTAATAGCAAAACGTGTAGAGGTATCTGGAGATATGTGGGGCTGGGGAAAGGGGCCGAAGACAATGGCATATGGAGGAGACGCCGCTGGCGTAGACGCAGTGCATTTAAAAGACAATGCAAACGGCAAACTGTGTAAGCCACCCAGTCACCCAGCCACCCACATCCACCCAAGTCCCCCCACGACATCCTTCCCTTGGGCATAAATTTTATGCATTTATGTAAACGGTTAACTATAACAGGAGCTGGATTCCCACACTGACGCAAAATAGTCACTGGCATTAAAGAGTAATTCGTTGCATTCATAATGACTTTGTTCAGGAAAAGAAGATGAATTATCATATTTGTGTTGATCTTAAGTTAAGGGGTTTGTCTTTTTGTAAGGGATGGATTCCTAAAGATAGATATTATTTATCGTGTCTTCTTTGGTTAGCCCTTGGAGTCAAGCCGTTGATTATTGATGGGTTATGTCAATAAATCTTAAGGCGTTCTTAAATTATTAAAGATGATATATTACTTAGGAAATCTCCAATCCAAACTATAAAAAAATTAACGTATTTGTACTTAGTATATACCAAATATTCTATTATGGAATCCATTTAGTTAAAATATGTAGAACAGTAGTGAAGTTACCCCACATGGCTACAAAAATGCCATTCATGCCGACTATTCACAGTCATAGCATCTGGAATACTTCCATTTATCTTTGAGGCATGCTTGGCTAAAAATTGATTTTTTCTCAGTGCAATTCCGCCCCGCCCCCGACAGCCGTTCGGTTAAACGCTTTATGGCGCAAACACAGACGCTCAGCAGAACTCGACTCAACTCACCCGTCCCAGCGTATTGTTGTCGTGTATCGCCTGCTGCAGGATCTGCAGATTGTAGCTGGTGAACGATAACCAAATCAGGTCACCAGGATATCCGTGAAAGTGGTACGTGCATGTCGTATTCGGCGGAAGCGTGTGACGCGGACTCACAATGCGTCCCATGCGACCGCGACGCGAGAATAGCACATCATCTGGAAAGAGGAAAAAACGGGGGTGAGTGGGAGATTATAATATTCATATGCGCGCATATAGGATATAGATATTTATGTACACCGATGCTCGGTCGCTCGTCCTTCTCGCCGCTTTTTAATATGTCCTAAGAACGTTGTATGACAAGCGGCTTACACGTGATTTAGGTTAATTTACAATGTGTGCCCGTCTGGGGATTCCCTTTGTTTTTATAAATTATTTTTATCTCTGGAGTACTGTATGCAGATAGTGATTACGAAATTTGGTATACCAACTACAAAAGGAATGCATTAACTCGAAAAAAGAAGCTTTTATTCTAAATTAAAATTTTATACCCTTGCCGAGGGTATAGTGATTTCAGTCAGAAGTTTTCAACGCAGTGAAGGAGACATTTCCGACCCAATAAAGTATATATATTTTTGATCGGCATCACTAGACGAGTCGATCTAGCCATATCCGTCTATCCGTTTCTACGCAATCTAGAATGTCAGTTTTAAAGCTATCGGGATGAAACCTTCCCAAAGGTTTTATTTCTATTGCAGGTAGTATATAAGTCGGAACAAGCCGGGTCGGACAACTATATCCTAAAGCTCCAAAATTAAGAATCAAAAATATTTTTAGTGTACAAAATTATAACTTTGGTGCTTTTTGACATATTAACTTCTACTCTAGGGAATATCATTCTTTTAGTATTTCAGAATTTTTAGTAAAATTTAAAACAAACTGCCATAGGAACTATCGGGTAATTAATGTCAAAATAATACAAAGACCGTTACAGTTCGTTTATTTACGGTAGAAAATTAAAATGGAACATTATTACAAAATTTCTGTAATTATTTTATAGTTTTCCTAAAATTGGAAAGCTCCGTACATACAATGCTCTCACGGTGACGTCCTGCAAGGGTTAAGAAATTTCGGCTTGCCGAAGTAAGCTTCCTCTCTTGTTTTTTGTTAATTTAAAGACAATTAAAGGTAAAATAAATTTAATGAAATATTCTTTATTATAAAATAAAAATCCTTACGAAAAATCCTTAATTTCAAAAGGGAACTAAATATTTGAAGCAATAAACATTCGACTTTTTTCAATGTTTAATGATCTCTTTGTTCCATGTTTTTTTTCTTGCATAACTCTCAGTTCTTAATTTCTAACCAGACCCCATCATTAATCAAAGCCAACTTTGTGCAACATCCGAGAAGAACACAATGTTAAAGCTCCGGCAGTGGCCTAATGTTGCAATTCCGGCTCTCGGCTTTAATTAAAGCTGCCAAAAGGAAGCGACAACAAAGAAGCAGCGAAACGAACCGGGCTAACAACGCGCAGAGCAAACCAAAACCCAGAGCTACACAGCTTCAGCCTGGGACAACTTTGGCAACTTTTGATTCAAGTGACAAATTAAAAAAGGCAACCGGAGCAAAACAACGCCGCAAAAAGCGGAGGAGCAGGCAAAAAGCAACATCTACTCGGCGTTTCAATTGGCAAAAGTCGCCACGTTTTGTAGCAATGCGCCAGCAGGGAAAGCTGGGAAAATGGGGAAAAGCGGGGGAAAGCGGAGCTAGCTGAAGTGCTAGTCGATATAAAGGAAACAATCGTCAACGGTATCGATGATAACACCTGCGTCGATTCTAGCCGCTGCGACAGCTTTTCCAACTTGCCGGCGAAAGAGGCCAAAGACTTTTGATGTGTGCCGTGCCGCATCGAGTGGCAGACAGAAGGGAAAAGTTGCTGCAGCTACCACAAGGCAAAAGTTGTCGGCCCACTGAGCTCGCTTTTTATTTTTTATTTTTTTTCGGAGTGCGGGGGAGTTGAGGAATCAAACCAGTTGGAGGCTTTCGCTGCTTCCTTGAATACACTTGAAAAATCCTGGTTAACACGAACTTGTGCCTTATCATCAAGTAATTCGATTAAGAAATTTCCAAAGAGTGTTTTAAAAATTCATATTTTGGTTAGGCTGAGTATAAATTTTATGATTTGCAACGAGATGACCACGCGTTCCTTCGTATAGAAACGCTTTTTCACATCTTTTCCTGTCGTAAGATACTCAATCTTTTTCACCGTGTACCGAGTGTGAGAGTGCTAGCTAAGTAATACGTTTTTATGAGATTTTTATTGTCACATTTCGCTGGTTGTGGCGTATAAAAGTAAAGTGGCCTTTAAACATGAGCTGCTACCTCAAAGCAGCGAGGGCTGAATGGGAGTTTAAAAAAGTGTTGCCTACATTCGAGAGTTGGGGAATAATGAATACGTACATTGTTTTAAATCTCAAATCCATTGTTTATTCCATTTCTGTCAGTTGAAATATACAAATCAAATTTAACCCGCATTTCAAATGCATGCAAGTGTATGATTTTTAGGCCCTTCTGTGCGGAGTGGCTCAACCAAAGTGAACATTCATTAAATTTGCAGTCGAAACTGTCAACAGAAATCTCAATAACATTTTTCAGCTCGCTGGGGAATTGTGATTTCACACAGCAACTAAAATGCTCAAAATAATCGACAGCTCGCACTGGAGAGGTATACATATATGTGGACGGGTCTGTAGGTGTGTGAGTATGGCAATGCATATGGCTCATGAAATGTAATCATTGGCTATTCCTGCCATGGCATGTGAATTAGTTAACAGATGGCCGGGAGCACTCGTACCTAGGGATGGAAATATGAGTGTTACTGAAACAAACGGTGGACGAAAGCAGAATTGGCCAAAAACATTTATATTTGTTATATTAATATCTATGGAATCTAGTGAAACAATATAGATTATATTTCTGAATTAATTTTATCAATAAGTATTTAAGAACTAAAAATAGTTTATTTTTTAAAATTCAAATAAAAAGTGTTTTAAAATGTATGTTGTATACCTACAAAAAGAATATATATTTATAGTTTAAGAATAAATGTATTTAAGTACAAAATTGTTTACAATGTTCCTGGATTACATAATATTTATAATGCCTTATATATTATATATAAAAAGTATCACAAGAGGGTTCCAAAAAAAATGAAAACAAACTAAAATTGGCGTTTATAATGTTCCTGGATACCTAAATTTCTTATTAAAAGCATCTTCATCAAAGAAAGGCTTGCAATGCTTCCTTCAACAACATACTATGTATATGTTATCCATCGATCCCGATATATCATCCAATATCTAACCAAATAAAATGGCAATAGTATCGCATGCGGATCCGAAAAAATCGAAATAAGGTCTCACGCGCACTCCCCCAATTTCCGCTGGATCTCATCTGGCTACAGTTGCCCGAGTTGGCTGTAATAAATTTCGCTTCGACACATTTGCGCTGACTGCGTGGGCCCTACAACAATGAGTGTTCCTGAGGACCCCAGACCCCAGGCTTATAAATAGGTACTACACTCAGGGAAAAACACCGTGCTAAAAACAAGTACAAACAGTCTTGATTTAAGAAAAATTGCATGCTTAACATTTAAGAACGTTCGTGCTCAAAAAATTCTCATATTGAGCACTTTTTGAAATTGTAATGTCTGCCAACTCTAATAATTCCCAACTGTTTATTTTGAAAGTACTCGGTATATAAGGCGCATAAATTAGACAGTGTTAATGCTCGTGAGCGGCAAGTTGTAAGTAAACTTAAAATATTAATATTGTTTATATATATCTCGTTTATTTCGTTTCAGTTTCCAATACTTATTTCTCTTACTAGCATAAAATAAAAGCTCATTTTAATTTCATAATACTTATATAGTGACTTAAGAATTATTCGTCTTTAAATCATGCCTGCAACTTTCTTACTTTATTATTAAATCGTTCTTGTTTTTAGTCCAACTATGTCTTGATTTAAAAATTATTCATACTTGATTGAATACCGAAAGGTTCTTAAATCTAGTATTTTCGGTCTTGAAAATTCGTGCTCGAAAGTAGTATTTTGTTCTCGCGTTCTGTATTTTCCATGCTTGGCGAAGTTTTGACACCGAAAATACTAGCTTCAAGCACGAAATACTTGATTTTTTTTCTGAGTGTACGTATATGGGCGCACACACGTACGGGAATAATTCAAGCCATTGCGACTCGCAGGCGAGACTGTGTGGGTGCGTAATAGTAGCAATAATAATAATATGCTTATCAGCTGGCCATAAAGTGCGACTATCGAGTGGCAACACTGCGCAGACAGGTGTGTTTGTGGGCCTGGGAACCCTGGACCAGGTATACGAAACCGCAAGCGCTGGCAATAAAATTGTTATTCCTGCGATTTATTATTAGAGTGCATTTGGGCCGCCGGCGGTGGCGAAATGATGGTGGCGGACGGCCACGGTGGCTTTGTATTTTTTCCCTTGGCCAGAAACCGCAAAATGTAGTCGCAACACATTTGGGGCATTAAATTATGGGGTGTTACTTTTATTGATTGCAGGGGGAAGCTCGAGAGCGGGGAAAGGAACCTGCAAACTAACTATTGCTGATTGAGTAGCATTTCCATTTCCATTCATGCCCCCTTTTCCCCTTCCCGTTGATTGTTTATTGGATGGTCGCTGTGGTTGTTGTTTTTCGATTTTCGGGGCGAACCAGGGCGCAAATTAAATAGAACTCGCCCCTCAGGCCGTTATGGGTAGGGCATATCTGCCCCTGGCGAATTCCCCAACTGGGTCTGTTTATTTTCGTTTTATGCTGCATTACCTTCAACACATTCAAACAATTAGCCAGACCAAAACCGAACCCGAATCCAGACTATTTCCAGCCCGGGCGATTTAAAATGCAATGGGTTCCACTACGTATATTTCACTTAATGGATTGTCACGCATATTTGATGGCGCTGAATTGGTTTTTGTTGAATTGCCGGTAAATCGCCATAAGCCTAATGGTCATTCAACATTAAATTGATAAATATGCCGGGCGCTTTCGGCTGATTTCAATTCATTTTCCCCAGCATTTTCAATCTATTTTTACAATTCATTTTATACTTTTTCATGCATAACTTTAGGGAAAAGGCTATATGATTTTCACTGAGTTAATTGGAAGTGATTTCAAAGAACATATTAATTAAAATACTGTGTAAAATAAATATTAAATATATAATATAAAATGATTTGACCAATTATGCCTGTAAAATAATTTTGTAATTTAATTTATTTAAAAAGATCTCATTCTATTAATTTGGGGATAACATGTGTTCTGTTGGTTCTGTAATTGAAATTGTGAGCCTGTCGTGTGCGTAACCAGGCACATTAAAAGAGGTTTTGGTGTAACCAGACGAAACCAAAATAAACATTTTTAAATTTACCAATAACCAGAGTGACTGCAACAAGCGTAACAAACCCCAAGCCAAAAAGCGAAAAATGATTGGCCCGGCGAGCAAAGCAAATTAAACGTAATAAATAATAAACGAGAAGCAAACAAAAACAAACATTTCGCCTCACATTCGTTGGCCAAACTTATGTGCATCGCATCGAGCGAGTTAATTATGTTTTTGTGCCCCACCAAAACCAAAATTTACGAAATTTCCAGCTGGGGGCAGAAAGTAGCTCTATAAATATATGCAGAGGCATGCCCCATGTCCCCGATGGAAATTTTCGCATTTCGGGTGTTTGCCCTGATAATTAATTTCCATGGAAAATTAAGTTGCCAAGCTTTCAGCCAATTAATGTTTGGCTGACTAAAGTTGAAGGATTCAGATAAGCGAAAACATTAAAGTTGATTAAAGCTCTTGCTAATCGCTGCTCATCGCTGAAATATATTTTTGGGTAAACAAGCTTTAATATTTTCCATATTTGACTAAAAATCAAATCCCACAAAAAATGGCGCACAGTTAATAGAAGGCTGCAACCATTTTGCTCTTCATTGACAAATTCACGTTTAAATATTGATATTACATAAAAGCGCATACACATACACACATGCGAGAACACACACCATCGCACACTGCCGCACACATTCGAATGCAAATAAAATGTTGCCGTTATGTGCAAATATGCTAATTTGTTGTTTGCCAATCATCCCCCCCTCGATTTCCACGATTTCCACCCTTGGCCATTTCTGTTGTTGTTTTCTATTGCTTCCCCTTGCCATCCGCTGATTGCAAACAAAATTGCAACTCAATAAGCAAACTAAACAGCAAATATTCGCCAGCTCCTCTAACATCGCAGTCCCATTTCCTTCGATTTCCATTTCCCCCTGCGATCCATGAGCTCAAATACCGGAAAATTTCAGCCGATATCAACCCAATTTCTAGGTATGCGGTTGTGTATTTCGCAAACAGGTAATAAGTTTTAATGGCTAGCTGTTCTGATAACCCATTTGCTTTTAAAAGAGTGACAAAAAATCATTCATTAAATAATACATGGTTTTACTTTACTTAAGCACTATCGATACTATCGATGCTTTTTTAATTTGGGAAACATTAATGGTTTGGACCCAACAAAGATCGCTCTGCAAAATAGTTAAGTTTGGCATGCCATTTTTATTTTTTTTGTTCAATATAAAGATATTTTGGTATATTCTATATATGTATTCTTCTACGATTTGCAATAGTATCGATAGTGGTTGCTATCGATAGCTTAAACCATCGATTGTACCGAATAGTTCACGCATTTCACATATTATAAATATATTAATGTAATTACCATAAGTCTTATAAAATTTTCAAGTTTACAACACATATTTTGATATCCCTTATGCGGAACACCTTTAAGTTTCCCCGTTATTACTCCAACCAACTTTACCCGCACCAACCCACTAATAAAAATTCCTTTTGTCTTTGCCCGCCACGCTTCATTGTTTGCTTTCCCTTTCTTTGATTTCGTCTGTTGACTTTATGAAATTAAAAAGGAAAATTTCCACAAACGTTCAGAGAGAAAAAAGGAAAAAGAAGGCAACAAAATTGAAAGGTTTTGTTTAAAGTTTGCTGAAAAACTTTACGAAACTTTAGGTGTAACAACAGCTGAGGGCGCTGTAAGAATGGTTTGAGAGGGCTGGAAGGGCTGGTGGGTCTTAGGAGAAACTTAAGTTCAGCGCGGCGAACTGGATTCCCCCGACTTTGTCATCAACAATAATCCGTAAATCAATGAACAGAAAAACGTCAAAACAACTTTCCTGGAATGGCAAGGGAAGTCTGGCCAAACCGAAGCTGTCAAATAAGGGTAATCTCGGGGAATTTCTAGAATACCCATTATTCTTTTATGAAAAATTAAATAAATAACTTTATATTTCTCAATGAAAATAGCAAAGTAGTCCTCACTTACATGCGTTTTCAAAACTCTGGCATACCTTTTAAGCGAGATAAGTATTTACAGATATTAACCAATTTAAATATGATTTTGTACTGAAAATAAAGTTTGTGCCCTTTAAAATCGGAACTGTATTTATAAAAAGATTAAGTCGTTTTGATCCATAAATGGTTTTTGCTGTGGCGAATTCAGGATATGGTTGTGGGGGATATGTGGGGGATATGTGTTTAGAAGAAAAAAAAACGGAGTAAAATAAATATTTTAATTGTAATACCTCATTAATATTTTTTTAGTTTTACTTTTTATTAAGAGGATAGATCCCTCAATCTAACCCCAATATCCCCTAGTGAATCTGCGCATGGAGGTTGTATCTTATAAGCACGGGCATTTTATGTGCAGTAATATAAGCTTTTAAATTGACGATTTTAATGCTCAAAATGAGCATGGAAATCTATACTTTCGTCTATATTTGGCTACGAATATTTTTGTAAAATTGTTTTGCGTTAGAGGTCAAAACATAAATAGGAAAAATGTTCTATTTCCGTGGGGTGATAAAGTCACATCATCTGCGATTCCCCTTTTCCACTTTCACCTACCTCCTCAGCACCGCTTGTGTATTCCACTTGTGCATGCTTAGTTGGCATAAATGATTTGTAAGTCTCACAGCGAATCCATATAGGGTAATTTATTACCCGATTCTGATTGGCGCCATTAGATGTGAGATCGGGTTGCCATGGCAATGGACATGCCAAATATTTGCCGGATGAAGTTTTTCCCGCTTTTGTGGGCGGTTATTGCATGTGGGATGTTTGGCTGAAGTTGATTAGCACTAATTAGGGAATCCGGATAGAATCGAATATTGATTGGGTCAGATAACGCTTGGCTGACGAAGAAATCCTTTTAGGAAATAATTGGATCGGCAATTGGCAGCTATGACAATCGTTTTCGGGCCACGAAAATGCCCAAGAGCCTTTCGCAAATGCTGGCAAAACTCGGCGGCGCTGTTGCGATTGATTTAAACACACTTTAAACGCTTACAAGGGCTGTGAGCGGAAAACACAAGCAAACAAAATTTAATTAAAATCGACACACACCACAGACCCAGAGGGTTTCTTCTGCGACTGGGCGAAAGTTGCACATTTAATTAAAGTTAATTGAAAAAGTTATGGCCAAATCAAACCGAATTAAATATGCAACAGATTCCGTTACGTAATCAACGCAGTGAGTGAGGCCCGATCCGAACTTCTGCACACAAAACATCTGCATCTGCAGTTTATTAATCATACGCCGCGTGCCCCTGCGCATTATTTGCATTGAATATTCTACGAGAATTCTATTGAAAACCGCACACTGATGATTATGTATAACATTGCAGTGACCTTTGCCGCTCATAATAAATTGTCCTTGTTTGCGCCCGTTCTTCTGGTAAAATTTTCAAATATTCAAATACTAAATACGAATGCATATCGAATTTTTGCGTCCCCATGCTTAATGATGTTGTTGCTTGTGTTGCCAAAAGGGGGGTTTTGGGGTGGTGGGGCAAATGAAACCGCACACAGCGAACAAATGAAAGCAAAATGAAACGATAAATATTTGGTTTTCGTTAAAACTTTAATTAAAATCATGTTGCACCCCCTAATAATTTATTTGTACCGCGCTCTGCCGCCGCCCCTCCCCCGAAAGTGTTTGCCAAACGGGGCGTGGCTGGGGGAGTGTGCGTGTGTCGATAACAAAACAATTATACCGCCTTGTTTGCCCGAATTGTTGGCCAACTCCTTCTAACCCCCTTCTTGGCCAATATAAATAAATGTTTCAAACGCCGGCCGAGCTCTCCTAATTGAACACGCCGCAAATGTTGCCCGAATTGAAGGAATTCGCGGCATATTTTCAATTTTGGTCACATTTTGCTTTATCGGAATGCGATTTGTTGTTTCTAATTAGTTTCTTTTGGCAGAGCTAACAGATGTTTTCATTATCAAGCATTTCGTTTATTTTTCACTTTAAATTTATTGTTTGAAGGGGTACTAGACGGAAGCAAAATAAATGATAAATACATTATCAGTATAATATACCAGCCAAAATCTTGTTCATTGACTTTAAAAGTTTAACTATACATAAATAATTATATGGATCTTCTCTTAAACATGGTTTTCAGAAAACCATTTTTCACCCGTTTTATTTGTATACTTCAGTCCTTTCTTAAAGTTAATTCGGCCTTAAAGATGTTCTATGCCGAATGAAGTACAACTATGATAGATATCGCAGCGGAATCGCCATTCAAAACTCCTCTCAGCCTCCCACGAATCTTGGCCTAATGATAGCAGACACATCTGCTCGATTTCCCAGCCAACGCATTAAGCCAAACCGAAGTGAAAAGGCCAAGGGAATGAGGAATGAGGATGGAAGGCATTTCACAAAGTTAAACGGTCAAAAATTAAGCACAACCAGAAACAACAACGCCAAATACATACAGCTATATGTATAAGCCGGCAAGTTAATGAGCCCAACAACAAGGCATAGAAAAGCTGTTATGTAAGGCATAAGAAGTGGGGAAAATAAACAGGGAATGAGTTGATTGCCCCATACTTTTCCCTGCCAAAATTGCCTGCTCAACCAAAAAACTAATTTCAAATGGGAGCTCTCTCAATTTTCGTCCTTTTTTGCAAGATATAAAAACGTTGTGGAAAATAATAAAAGACCGGCGATTTCGGCCTGGCCAGCAAAATAAAATCTACTCAAAAGTTATTAAGTGCAAATTAATGAACATTAGCGGCTGCCATGGCGTTGCCTACTTTTGGCCACCGCTGCGGCTGCTGCACTAAATTGATGGAGCGGTCCTGGAGTTCCCAGTCCCGCTCCCAAGAGGCTCTGGAGGGCAGCCTGAAATTCATTTAATAATTTTTCAATTAAATGCAGCTGACTGCTGACCAGGGAGCATGAAATTCCAGGCAAAACCAGGCTGGGGGAAAGCTTAGGTGAAAGATGCAGAAGGAGAAGAAAGCTGGGGAGTGGGTGGAAGTCGTAAAAAAACAAGCTTAGAATAGGGCTTTCCTTCAAGCATAACATTCGGTTAGTGAGGAATTCTAATTAATGTTGGCATAAGGAACTGGGGTTGCTTCAAAAGTTATTTTCAGTCTTTCAAAGGGTGTTTTTACCAGTTTCTTGGAAGAAATGGAAATAAATGTGTAGCAATATCAACTATGGTTAACGAAAGTTATATTTGCTGGCACAACCCACCACAAGCTATATATAAAATTAACTTTTATTTTTTAAGAATTATTAGGAACTACCAATTTCTTAGAAGAAATTGAAATAAATTTGTAAATATATCAAAAATGGTTAATGAAAGATATTTATTGGATACCAATCTTTTTGTTTGTAAAACACCCATAAAACGTAATCAAAAGCTTTGATATTACTCTTAATTTTCCTAAGAACGATATACAACGTTTAATATTATTGTTTACTTCCCCCCTTACTCAATGTCCTTAGGAGCCGCATCCCAGACATTTAATTTGCCCATTCCTCGACTGAAATCCATTCCGAACATTATCGCTGCCCAAGCAATTACTCATACTTTTCTTTTTGGCCGCCACATCAAGTCAAGCCTAAAAAGCCATTTGGCCAGCTTAAGTCTTGGGTTTCCGTGGGGGGGCTAGTCTGGCCTTGAATTTAATTAAAATCTCATTTAGTCTGCTTAGATTAGAGCCAAAGGCTAATGGGGGAGTATAGTGGTGGCCACGCCCATTAAATTACGATACCTCGCAAACTACTTTGGTTACACCGCGCCACAAAAAAAGGAAAGGAATCGACATCTTCTTCCTCGACATCTGATTGTTTTTATGGCAATTAAGCAGCCAACAGACCGAAAAGAAACCTTCATCAGCGGGCAATATAAATAATAATTTCCAGTTAAAAACAAAGAACGTTTAAAAAAGAAGACGATTGCTACAAGAAGAGTAATTCGAAAAAGTTACGTAAGAAGAGTGAGGCAGTGGAAGTGCAAATGCTGACCCAGATGAAAGTGTCCTTTCTGGGAAAGTTTGCCGCACCTGCACCTGCACCTGCAGCTGAGCCCCGCATTAATTGCCATTAATTATGGTTATTCATATTCATTTGTGGGACTCTCCGCTCACCTGGATTCGAGGCATTTATGTGGAACTCGCACAGGTTCTTGGTGCCCTGGGCGAAGTCGAACGAGTCGGAATCGGTGAAGAGTATGTCCACGTCCAGCTCGAAGCCCCGGTTCGGAATCCCCTGTTGCAGTGGCGCTGAAAACGGGCTGGAGTGAAAGGCCACCAGCATCTCGGGACCGCTGAAAGTGAGAGAAATCAATTGAAAATAAATGAGATCTGTTTGTGCTTAAACCCGGTAATGTACGTAATAAGTATTCATTTGAATCAGATATAGGTACCTTTAATATACAAACTATTAAACGAAATGATTCGAGGATGCCCTCAAACCGCTAGGGTCTTGAAATATCTTTTACATGTCCTTCTAGGAGTCTTGAACTATGCAACAATATATTTTAAACAAAAAAGCAATGCATTTATATAGAAAGACCACTGTCTTTTATTCACTGCATACTTTTAGGCAGCTAATTTGACATGTAAAAGTGATCTATGGATTTGTGAGGCACCCCCATACCAACATTTATTTACGGAACCCACTTAAGCTCAATATGAACAAGATTCTAAATATAAAATTGGTTTCAACTGCGCTTTCTTAATTTAGGAATATTCACTATATTCCTGGACATATTAACAAATTGATTTTGGTTGAAATTTTGATACTCATATTGTTTGATCCCTTTATCACGTTGTACAATATTATTAAATTAAGTTCCATATTGGCTTATCGTTTTGCTTAAATTCTATGATACTTGGGCATGAGTGGCGACCACCCGGCCACAAAAACTTTTCGCAAAGAAATCTCAGAAGTTCCCCAATATCGCTCATACGCCCCGTGGTATCTCCTGCCGGCGCTGCCTGCGATGTTTGTCCATAACCAGGCCACTGGCACTCCAATTAGAGGCGTGAAAAAACTTCGGCTCACATAAATTTAATTTGCACAATTCGGCAAACAAGAAAAGTCGTAAACTTTTTGCCCACGAAAGAGGCAACAAACCCAAAACAGCCAGCAAAACAGCACAAACAACCAGCTCGGTGGGCGTTTTGCCAAAATGCCGACGGACCGCGCCCAAAAGTATGACGCAGTGTTCTGCCGCTTTGTTTTGGGCTATTTAAAGTGTCCGCTCCGTCTGGTTGTTTGCATTTTTGCTGCCAAATTAACTTTTTTCGCCATTGTCTCGTTGGAGGGTGGTGGGCGGTGTGCGAAAGTTTTAGGCAAATTTTTTGGCATAACAAAGTAACTGAGTCGAGTTGGGCCAAAAATTCTGCCGTTTGTCTTTTGATTTTTCTGGCCAAAAATTATGAAATGTCAGTCGCTAGTGGGTGTTGCACCAAAAGCGTTTCTACCCTCTAATATTTTTTGTCTGTATTTGCAGACGGCGCGACGCCAGATTTTTGTGAGGGCGAAAAGGGGAGGAACAGCTGCTGTGGCAGTCACATCGAGTGCTCATAAACTTTGAGTACTTGCGACCATTATAGTTACGATTTTCCAATAAGTATTTATTTAATTGAGAGTTCTACATAAAAAGATTGTCAAAGAATTAGATGGTATTATTTATTATTTGTTGATAACACCATAAAGATCCTATTACTCCAGTTATTTTCTTAAGTAGTAGTATTTGTAGATATAGTAAATCAGGTTGGGTATTTTTAATCTATTCATTTTATTTAACGTGAATAATATATATTTAAAACATAAATGTACTCATGTTTCAAGAACTCTGCCATCTCCTTAGCATGCCGCCTTCATGACCATATAAATTATGTTCAAAGTTTTCAATTTAAACATCAAATTGAATTTTTATTGCCCGGGCAAGAGGTGCGCACACACGGCGTATGCGTAATATGGCATGACATAAAATAAAACGGAAACTGAGCTCCCCACACCGCGACCCACACACCCACTCACCCACCCAAGCCAAGACTTTGAACACTTAAAAAGAAACGCTCACGCAGACGATGTCAAAAGCCATCAAACATGGCCAACAAAATGGCTTTTTAATACGTGTAAGTGTGGCCGAGTGTGAGTGGCAAAGCTCCTTATTATTTAAGCGAAACGTGCTCTTAGACGGGGCGTTGGATTAGGGGGCGTGGTCGGGGAGCAGCTGCAATGCTTTCTGTCAGTGCCAAGTGCAATAAACTGCAAATGAAAAGTAAATTAATTTTTAATAAAGCGACACAAATGTTTGGTCCCCACTCGGGCCTTTGGAACTCAGCTGGGGCATGTCCTGGTTGCTGGGGAATGTCCTTTTTGCCTGGGCCAGTGTGTGTTGGTGTACTTGGAAAAATTACTGGAAGCTTTCCAAAATTAGAGTCCTTACAGATTGCTACAAAGGTTTCGGAATACCTCGTTTAATTTTTATAGATGTATTTTACTTTTGTCTAGTAATATTCGTTTTCTTCTTCTTATAAAATTAAAATGTATATTAGAAAAACCCGGTTGGTAATTGTATATTTTGTTTATACTATATTCATTTTAAGTCTATATCTTTAGTTTATTTATTTAGTTTTTTAACATATTATATCCCTTGCTTGTAAAAATGTATTTAGACATATATCAGTGTCTAGGCAAATGTACTCCTCTTAAATTATAAAATTTTCAAAAGAAAGCCTTGTTAAGCTTAAAAAATGTACATATTTATTAGGAGTATTAAGCTCTATGGTTTTTCGGACCGAAATATTATTTTCAATTTATTCCCATTTTTCGCTGCGTGAGTGCCAGTCTGTACGCGTACTTGCCTGGCATTTGGTTACTTTATGGCCTGCGGCACACTTGTGGGTGTCGTAAAATCAACACGAATCCATAGCCAAGTTGCCTCCTTGAACTCTCCACTCCGCCCGACCTCTGCTCTAAATCGCTGGCCTTTGTCGCTTATCAATACACGTAAACTTCTCCGCAGCGTCGGAGTGTCCTGACCGCAAATGGCAGCGATGTCCTCCCTGAATATCCCACACGAATTTCTATGGAATTGCGGTCACCATGGGAGCTTCGGGCGCTTTGTAAAGCCTGGTGTTTGGAGAAGAGCTCGGAAGCAGACAGAACTTTCAAGTAATTAAGGGACCCGGCCTAAGTGAATTGTACACAATTTCGGGTACTGAACCGTGGACGCTTCGATCGCAAACCGATAAAGAGTTTATTAAAATAGTTGGTCAAAGCTTAAAAAGACTTTCAGAACACATTTATAAAAATTAAAATTTTTAATAATCATAATTTAACTCTTTTAGTAGTTTTTGCAAGGAATAAAAATAATATACAAGACAAAAAATATAAAAGGCTAAAAAATAACCCATTTAAGGCCTTCCCAATAGTTGACTAAGAGAACTTATACCTACGTGTATAGGATCGTTGATTTCCATTATCATTGGTTTTGCTACAGAAATTTCTAAAGCACTTATCCCTATATACATCAAGAAGGCTTTCTTATAACTTTAGGGCACTTAACTATTAAAGTTAAACCTTTTCCAGACAAAATCACCCAGCCAAAAATTAGAATTAACCAAAAGCAAACATCCCGTTTTCGTTTCTGGATTTTCATCAGGTCTAATCCGCAAAGTGCAACCACAAAAAACAGGTGGAGCGGAAAAGCGTAAGAGGGACGAGGAGAGGAGCATTTGAGCCATAAAAAATTAATATGCAATTTAAAAAGTTATCGCTTTGAGTTTTTCTTTTCTTGGCTAACAAAAATTAACATTTACTTAGAGGAAAATCAACAGCTGCTGCTGCAGCTGAGGGAAAATACAACTTTTCCAGCTCTTCCTCTTCACACCACCGAAAAAAGGAAAAGCGAGAGGCGGGAAAAAGAAACCAATAAAATACCAACGTCTCACAGCACCTTTAGCTTGTTGCAATTTTAAGTTACGCTGGGAAATTAATAATTTTCATGTAGCTTTTCCCCACCTCCCCGCTCATTTTCTCTCGTCCTTGTGTGCATATGCGATTTTCGTACAAAGCCAGAGAACCATGACTGAGGTGAGAAGCAAAGCGAGAGATGTTTGCAGATGGAGGAGGACTTTCCCTCATCGCGTGTGTGCATTTGTAATTCGTGTGCTCATGTCGCGTATGACGTTGACAGTACACGGAAAATTTTAGATGTATTTCAGAACATTTGCTATACAACAAAAAATTAATAAAATAATGTGACAACTAAAAATAAAATAACTTGTAATTTAAAACATTTTTCTTTATTTGGATAATTATACTTAGTACTTAATCGATTGAAGTGACCCTTGAATAAAAACTCCTTATGCATTATTTTCCTAAATTGTATATATGTATGTTCTATAATAGTATGACTTTTAACAAAACAAATACTAGTTTTCTTAAAACATTTTAAAGGCATTATTTTTTCTGAGATGAATATTATTCTCCGTGCTTCGCAAGAAAATGGATGTGAAAAATGAGTACGGCGCGGGGAAAGGAAAAGCGCGGCATGAGCAACGTCCTGGCTTCTTAATGCCGTTTTTCTTGGGCACCCACTTTTCCATCAAGTTCCCTGAGCGTCTTTTGCTTCGTTCGTTTTCTCCTTCATGTGCATATTACGCTCTATGCATATTTGATGCGCTTTCCCGCTCCCCCTTTCTGGCACCTGTGCACGCTTATAAGATTTTCCCAAGGATATGGAAAGGATGTCAATAAATGCGAGAGTGCAACTCATTAAGAGATTAAGGGGCCCACGGCAAGCGATCATCATCATTGCACCATTTTTATGAACGACAATTTTAAATTTGTTTAAAACTAGTTAATAAAGTATTATCTTCCTTGGAAGAGCTAGAGGAACTTACATTACCTCTAATAAATCTTATCAATTTCTCTCAATTTAATAAAAAATGGAAAAATAATGTTGATGGCATTAGATAAGAATTTTTACTTAAAGACGATGTGCTGTTAGTTTTATATATTTATAGCATTCTATGGCGTATTATCACTGTGGACGGCAGTCCACGTAGTGACGAAGCGCACCAGGGTGTGCGAAAATACAACACAACTATTTTTTCACTTTTTGTTTCATATCATCTTTATGGTAATTTTTCGATTAAGTTTTTATTATTTAGAGAACCTTTTCAGAAATCAAAAATATTTATTTTGTACTCATAAAAAGCAAAATTGACAACGAAAGAGAACCCCTTATTAAATATTATAAACCTTCTCTCAGGGTATGTTTTCCTGAATTTAGCAACTTAAAGGATGTGTACTTAAAACAAGATATAGAATTATTGGGATCTTTTATAATATGCTTTTACAGCTGCATACACCAGCAAAAATAAAGAGACATTCCACTAAAAAAATCAAAGTTTATGTGCATGTCTCAAGAGGTCACCAAGTGGGCAGAGGAGGTCCAGGAAAAGAGCAAACTTTTGGCCCTGACCGAAGACCCAAAGACAACAAAAACAAATTCTCAAGTGCAAGATAAATGGCCAAAGGCGGCGTCAAAGGGGGCTTAAGGTGGTTGTGGGGGTCGGGGGCGACTAGGGCACTTGAATGCCATGGAAATGCGTGGGCGTGGCAGAGAGCTGCATTCTACCATTTTGGGGATGCCCTGGAAGTGTTTTTAAGGGCTTCGAGAGCAGACTCCTAAGAATTTATGACTATCTTAGCCCAATGAGTCGGTAGCTCTGTATTTTGGTGATAAATGTGTTGCTATAGGCTTAAATTATTCTGGTAACCTACTTAGGAAGATATAAGCTGTTTGAGGGCTAGCAATATACGCTTTGAAGTTTAACATTCGTTTGTAAACAAGCTTACAATAGTAATTTTTATTTTTCCTCACAAGTTTAAGGGCTTTTTATATTAAGAACTTCTTATCCTCATTTCTTGCGCATTAGTTGATATAAAAAATGGGAAACTAGCTTCCTATTGTCAATATAAGGCAAATAAAAAATTAATTTTGTTCGAATTTAGATAGATTTACATATTTGATTTATGAACTAGGCTTGCTTTATGTTACGCATTATTATTTATAGTTCCACTAGAAGCCAAAATAAACTCTAGGCATTGGAAACGGAAACAAAGGAATAGTCCCACTAATAAGCGAACTAGTTCCTCCAACTAATCCAAAACTACACCGATTAGTAAGTGCCTTTTAATTGCGAAAACCAAACTCCGGGCCGCAGGTGTGCAAGTGTGCGTTGGAGTTTGAAAACTTGAAATTGCTTTTGAAAGGCTGGGGAGTGTCTTTAAGAATTTATGGTTGATGATCTAAATGCTGGCAACTTGGAAACTAATGAGGAAAATTTTGCCATTGCATAAATCACATGCATCAAAATGTTTTCAATAGATGGCACTAGCAAAGTTTCAAACGGCAGCATAAATCTATTTATTTCCATGTGTGCGCCCGGATGTTTTCAGCGGCTGTATGGTGTGTGCGCCAGTGTATCTGTATCTCGGGTTTCGCATCTCTTTTTCACTTTTGCTCCGACTGTCTGTCGGCCGATCTCAGTGTCTGTCCTTCGGTTACTGTCTGCGGAGCAACCCAATTTCCGGTTTTGCTTAAGCATTGCGCACAATTGTAGGGCCCACACACTCTCGCCCGCTCTGTATCTGTGTGCGGCTCTTTGTATCTATGTGTAACTGAATTGGAACACATGCGCCCCGAGCCAAAACTGCAGTGCAGTGCACTAGGCTGCGGTCTCAGGCCCACACACACATGCACAGCAGTGATGAGGAAAAGGGGATTCCCTTTCACCGTGATCCGAAAATCACTTTTGGGCTGGTGACACAGATCACTGCTTATGAAAGTCCTTGTGGAAAGTCGTTACTAAATTCTGGCCTAATCTACATTTAGGAAACAAATTAATATTGATTTGTATATCAGCTTTGTTGAAATACTACAAAATATTACATTTTATATATATTTGACAGTTTATAAAATATTTACTGAGCATAGTTTACATCTAAGTCGCCAGAAACTCACCGAATTCAAAAACATAGTTTAAAAGTTTTAAACAAATTATAAAATTAGTAAGAACTGTTTTTTAGATGCCTTGTTGGATGCTATTTCATTCTTTAAAGATCTAAAACTCAATTATAAATTGATAATAAAATGGAATATGTTGAGTTATATAAGTTCTTGGTTTGATTGGTCAAAAAATTGTCGTCCAAGAAATTTTCAAATTTTTGTAATGTTAATTTTTTAATAAATTTTTGATAAAAGGATTTGGAATTTATGTGTCCCATTTGAGCAATAAATTTCCAGACCTTGGATGTTTTGTGAAATCATTTTCTAAGCATACATTTCTTTTATCTAAATTTATTTATGGCTGGAAATTGAATTGAATCGAATTTTAGGAATCAGATTTACAGAATATTCTACTCAAAACTCATCAGAGAGAACTTTTTGTCATCACTGTTGGGCATACCCACACCATCACATAGTGCCACACACACATATGCTCATTAAAAATGTCTGTCTATCTTTTCTTGTAAATGTATTATGAGCTTTGCTGAGCTCATATTTAACTTTTTCATAAAAGGGAGAAATGGCGTTAAATAAATGTCCTGTCTGTCTGCCGTAACATGGCCCCTCCTTTTTCTTTCCACTTCCCTGTGATTAAGATGAACAATATCGTGATATTCTATAAAATGTGAAAACCTTTGTAAGTTATTCTCTAGTCAGACTTACCGTGAAACAACGCGTGGCAACCAATCCCCTCCGCAGTATTTGGCCAAAACAGGATCGTTGGTGGAACTGCCATCGTAGAAAATCAAATGGTCCCGTTCACCTGTACAGTCCGACCAGGCTCGAATGGACCGGGAGGTTTTGTTAAAGCTGGCTATTGAGCTGTGGGTGCGGGGGAAAAAGAAATCATATTGGTAAGGTAAGCCAAAGAGCACGAACAATATGTACAATTGAAAAACGGAGAAAAGCAATCAAATCGAAATGCAATGAAAACATTTTCATTTGCCAAAGCCATGCTGTAAAATACACACAGCTGGGGTCAAAATAATAGTAGCTGTTGTATGAAAATAGTCCCACAAGTATATTCAAAAGCTTGTTGGCGTGGTGTTATTAAGTGTAGGATAAAAATGAAAAAATAAATGCCACCAATTTCGAATTTAAAATTCGTTTCAAATAAGTCTGCCATTCATTAAAAATTGCTTAATACACTAAAATGTATTTAGAGCTTAACCTATGCTGCCTTTTTGGAGTGCTCTATATTGAAAATGTCACCAGCTGTACACCGACTTTATAACTCATCTGAGTGGAAAACCGAGTTGTTCTCGTTGAAAATTGAAAATAAATGGCAGCTAATATCAAATATACATTTGCCTAATCCCATCAATCCAATTACAAACTTCACATGCCGTCCTTAATACGGTTTTGCATACAAAATGCATCGGCCGCATGTTTGCTGCATTTAATTGGAATATTCAAAACTTTTGGGCGACGAATGCTTAACATTCTCGAATACGGAACAGTTTCATTTGTGCCGTCAGTTAACAAACTGCAAACTGGAACTTCGCTTAGCAATTTGCTAAATTGAAATTTGTCAAACAAATGCAGATGCAGATACAGATGCACTCCGGCTGGGCGGGATATTTGGGATATGTGTATGAGTCCCATTCAATTCGGCAGTTGAATTCGGGGACACAGACTGGTAATGCTTATTTAATGCTCTCCACTGCAGGTAGTCATCCGGCATTCTACGGAGCAATCCCCCCAAACTTACCGCTTCACCAGGGCCTTGTGCTGATTTTCCTGGCTAACGGCAATCATGGCGTGCTTGCTGGTCGGGACTTCCTTCTGCCGGATCGTCCAGTAGCAGGTTACGTTCCTCGGATACATGCCGGGATAATTCGGACTTTGCAGGCGACACTTGTTACGATAGCATTCGTCGAATTGCCTGGTACAATAGGTGCCGGGTGTCACACGGCCCAATTCGAGCGGCTTATCGGGCAGGCCGTATCTGGAAAAGAGGCCAAAAGGTTCACTTCTCAGTTCACTAAGTGTTGTGCGAGTTTAGCAATTTTCGTCCTCGGTTCTGGTTCTGGTTCTGGTTCGTTTTCATTCTCGTTTTCGGCCCGTGCGAGTACATTTTGAATGGTATTTAAGGCTGGGCCCAAAGCACCAACAACACAAAGGCCTGCAATTTGCATAAAATGTGCTACGGGTATTTCACACGCACACACTCCCTTACCATATATATAGATGGTCATACCTGGGGCTCTGATCACTGTTTAGTTTGCTAATGGTGTGCACACGATTCACGGACAGCGTACGGACTTTTCACTCAACAAAAATATTCCCATAAAGTGCAAGACCTTTTTAAAAAATTCAATAAGACCCTTTGGCCAAACATTATTTGGTTGCTGTGTTATCAAGAGCTACTCAATATGCATATTCAATAGTGTCCTAATGTTCCTTAAATGCAAACTGTAATTGTACTACATTTTAAATTTCTGTTCCTTGCATCAAAAAGTGGTATATGATTATGTAAAAATTATTTTAGCCAAACTAATATTAATTTAAACTCTGTTTATTTATTGTGCACTTTGTACACAAATTTAGATTCCATTTTTTAATAGGTCACACAATATATCATATCATTTTTTGACTTTTGATTTACTTTCCAAAGAAAATAGTTATGGTTATATTTGTTATTCAAATTTATTTTGCAGTGCGCCTTTAAAAATGAGTTCTTGGTTTGCTGTGCGCCCCTCTTCCGCTCGTAAATTCTGTGAAACTCATTCAGGCGTAAAAATACATTTCAATTTCTGCTTTCCTCTCGCTCTAATTTTCCACTTGCAAACAAAAAGCGCGACACCTGGAAAGGTGAGTGAAAAGGGGCCAAGCGATTCGGAGACAAATTTGACACATGCCTAGGCACAGGGCTCAAATGGATTGCTCTGCAAATACATGAGGTGGGGATAAACCTGTATTGGGAAACTAGACAGAACACGGGCTCATGCTTTATGCAGGCTGCCTCCCCCGGGAGTTTCCCGAAAAGCCATCCCCAAGGCAACCAAGTGGCATTGTTCTTTCGGGTAGAAAGATTTAAGTTCTAAGCAGGAACCTTTGAACAGAGCCAGAGCTAGAAATAGAAATACAAATAGAAATAGAAACATCCATGGAAAGATGAAAACTCGAGCGGGCAGAGCTGAAGCAGACTGATGACATTACCCCGGTTGGCTGACAGCATAAGAGCATCGGAATGGGGAAAGCCGGGGAAAATGCACCGAACCAATATCAATTGAATAGTTTTCGAGCTGCACAGATATTTGTCAGTTTGCCGGTGCGATTCGGGGCAGCAACTTACCTAACAACTGCATCCGACTGGCTTATAAATTTATATCTTATGCTGAACTCAAAGGGCTTTTCGTCTCGGATATTGCGTGGCGGATGAAAAACCTGCAAGAAAATGGAAAGCGGTGCAATTTGAAATGTTAAAATGCCAAAAATGCAATCAATGTGAAAATGTTCCACCGGAGACGTGACTGACGGTATTTTCCTCTAATGGAAAACAGCTGAAGTGGCTGCCTAATGAGTTCGAATTTCACCTCAAGCCACTTTCATTTGTTTTTAATTTTAAGAGGATAACAACTTAACATACCTTAGCTATAAATCACCTTCACTCGGAATAATAATTTTATGGTGTTTACACAGTTCCTTTTATTGTAACTTAAATGACAAAATAGGAGACGTTGTTTTCAATAAAAAACGATCCAAATGGGTCCTTAACGAGTAACATTTTCCATCTCCTCACGCAATTTCTCTTCAATTATGCAATCTGCGATTTCTCCTTTGATTTTTCTCCATTGCCCTGTCAACTGCTCATCAACACTTTTCAGACGAGAAGTGTCTGAAGGAGTTTTCTCTCACATACCGAATGAACTTTTATTAATTTTCATAATTTATGCGTGGCAACTCGGCGGCAGTAACTGAAACCATATTCCCGGCCAAGAGCTTCGGATGACGTGTCCTTTACGCTGCCCTGTCCATTTGCCCATTTTTATGGCAGCGCGTTTATTTAAAAATTAATCAAAAAGTGGCAATGGCACTGCTTCGTCGACGGACTGCCTTAAGATAATATTACGCGTACGCTGAGTGCTGGGGAAAGTCGTTCAATTAAAATAAAAACGGAAAGCAGGACATGTAAACCTTGGGATGAACTAAAGATTTTATTCTCTGCAAAGTAATTGAAGATTGCAGATCTGCTGGGAAAAACTGATGCACATATAAAGCTTCGATACTGCTCAATTTTTTTCCACTTTCCGATTCTTAATGGGGAGCTGTCTTTCCAGTGAATTTGTTAGGCTAGTTTTTTAGTTTTAAAAATATTTTAAAAGTATTAAGCAGACGCAGTGAATTAAAAAAAAAATGTAAATTAATTATGGTATTATTTTCAGTATTATTATATCAAGAGATGATGGAAATAATATTGGGTATACCTAGTATTCTATATTAATATCATTATTTTGTTTTAGTTGATATTAAACGTTATACAAAATTCACTTACGAAATTCTAAGAAAGTAGCTTTTAAGATTATTTTTTTTATTATTAGACAGACAAGTTAAATTTTAAAATATTTAAATATACTTTTATTTTATTATCAATATTAATATATCAAGAGATGCTGGAAATTATATCAGATATGCCGAGTATTAGTTGATATTAATCGTTATAAAAAATTCAAATACGAAAATCAAAAAGTAGTTTACATTATTAACTTTAACGACTATATATATTTTTTTTTATATTAAGCAGATACAATGAATTTTAAATAATGTACATTTTCATTTTCATTATCAGTTATATTATATCAACAGATGCCTAGTATTTCAGCTTATTATTATTACTTTGTATTATTTGGTGTTAGGCGTTATAACAAATTTACTTACAAATATCTAAAAAAGTAGTTTATTAGATGATTTATTTCTTAAGGACTTGTATATTTAGTAGTCAAGCCTAAGTAGCTTGGAAAAGCATTAGCTAGGGTATGTAATTTAAACACGCCCGCTGAGCCGAGCTCCCAGCGCTCCATCGCTCCATCGCCCGTCCCGTTCCCCCATGCCCCTTTCACTTGCACTTGCACTCACCTTCACCGACGCTGTCACCGTGGATGTTTCGCTGAAGTACAATTGCGGTCCGGTGGCCTTGCCGCACCAGGAGCCGCCGGTGAATGGGCGTCCCAGTTCGCTGAGCTGCCAAGTAAATAAATAAAAATTTAATTAATTAAAAATCAAGTTTGTTTCGCTGGTGACACGCCCACAGACAACCAAACAGAAGGGCCGAAAGCAATTTCACACAGCTCGGCAAAATGCTGCCATGCCGCATTTAAAGCCGCACATATGTAGTGCACACACCGTCGCAGGCGCATTAAAAAATTGGGTTAAGTTATAGAGTTCGTACACCCTTATTGATTTTATTGGCGCTGGGCGAGTGAAAACGCATGAAAAATTAATAAGCGCACGTTACAGGGGGCCATCTGGCGTTGGGCTAATGGATTATGAGTGCGTGTTGTGCAGTGTAGTTTTTTACTTTCCCGGCCACCACTCCGCACAATACTGGATTGTTTTTCCTTGGCAGCGGTACCCGAACCCAGGGCAGCCCACATTCGGATTGGTATTTTATGCATGCGAAAAACCGTTGCCAATCGTCGAAGGTGTGCGACCAGCAGCTGAAACAACACGGCATCCGTGCTGCCCCATAAATGTATTTACATTGCGACCAAAAAAGAGACGCCTAAAGCTGGGCAAACGTATAGTGGTTAAAATATTAACCCAGTCGCCGAAAGAGTCGCAACTTTAAATGGGGAGTGCAATAATGGCCTGTGAAATACCCTGCTCTAAAGGAGGACTAGTATTTATTGTTACATATCACTCCTGAAAGTTTGATTCATACTTTTTCCCTTTTTGTCATAGAACTAATATTTTCTTTAAGCAACTAGCAGCACCAACTCTAAATTGATGAAGTTTCCATAGCACTTATTTTATTTATAGCACTATTAAATAAGAGTGGGTAATTAATATCAAAACCATCAAAATATATTTTCAAAAACGACGAAATAAAATTACAGCTGGCCATAAACAAACAATAAATTTCAAACTTTATTTCTCTCTTTCATTTTATTACCCGACTCGTAAGTAACAAGTTTCATTATTTCGTATTAAAACAACAGAATTAGTTATAAAAAAAGTGAATTTATTGAAAGGAACATTATTTTTATGAAATTCATTACAAGCTTTTGAAGTTGACTTTAGTCATAGGGGAGCGGTTTTAATATGTCATTGACTTTTGAAACTAAAAATGGTATATACATACCCATAAACAGTTTGATCTTTAAATGTATGTTTTTTATATAGTTCTTATAAAATTTAGAAATTTAAATAGTTACTTGTACTTATAACTATACTTGAAACGTGTCTTAACAAGAATGAAAGGACAAGTCGATTTATGACTGTGTGTAATTAAATATTTTAAATATTAGACTCATACATTTTATTTAAAAATATCCTATTCTACCATTTTTAATTAAATCAACTCAACTTTTAAGAGTATTGTGATGTGCGGGTCAATCTACTTTGGAATTCATTCGTGTATCTAGAAAGTTTTCCGAATCAAAAATGCCCAGCATACGCCACAAAATCACACAAATCTTTCCCCATTCGGGTCGCAAATGCTTGGTTTCGCCCCAGGACAACTGACATTTATAGGGCCAGCTCACATAGGCAGCATTAATATTGCTAATACCAGGACGATGAGGACACTGCCGGGCCGTTTCAATACTTTTTTTGCTGCCTGCGGCCTGGGTCAGTGGCCAACAGTCGATAAATGTGGGGATCGGAGAACGGCAACGGCAACGGCAGCTCATTTACACTGAGGTTCCAATTGATTAAGTTTTTAGTTAATGGGTTATTTGAACTGAACCGACGACCGACGAGGTCGGCCCCCGGCGTCCTCTGTGTCCTTTCTGCCCCGACATGTTCTGCGGCTGCCTCCAACTCAAACAACAATTTTTGCTGTAATTGCAAAGTCGCCAATCGAGGTCCGGCCAATATTTGTAACTGGTTAGAGTTGCAGTTGCACTGGAGTCCTGTCGGCCATTGCTGCTGTCATATTGAATGGTCGGGGCCGGTCCGTCGGCCATCCTCCTCTATCTCATCGGCAGGATGAATACTGGATTGGGTTGGGACTGGGCTGGGCAGCGGGTCCTGGCAGGACGGAGCCCACAGGCAGGCTTGACTGCCCGGCATAATGGTAATTTTCTGATTTCGATTTTGTGTAAATTCATTGCAAACTCTGTACGAGTCCTGGTCACAGGCCTCTTCATCTTACACTCGAAAAGGTTTTTTTAATTGGGAACGGTCTTTATAAATGTGTCATGCAAGAGGACGTTCTAGGGGATATTCGTCGAGTTTCAGTACATTACCAGGTTTCAAGAAAGGTGATATATATAAAATTTTTATGGGAACTTCTCAAAAATATAAAAACTTTGGCATACCATATGTGGATTTGTTCAATAAATTACAAAATAGATTTTTAAATAATTTTCAACTGTACTTATGAGTACAATAATGGCCTCATAATAATACAAATATCTGGTCTTTGGTGTTTTTTTTGGGCACATCTTGGCCTTTTATAAGTTTTTAGATTTGGATAAACCTTTTTCTGAGTGCACTGCCTTTTTCCCCTCTTTAGCTCCTCCGTCTATCTTACTCCGTCGCTCGTCCTCTTCATCATCGTCATCATGTCCATTGTGTGCATTGGAGCGTTATTAGCATCGACTTCATAACGAATTATTGGACCTTGGTCCTTGTGTGTGTGTCCTTTTCCCCCTTTACCCCTTAACCCCCCTTTCTTGCCCTCCTCTCCGTCTTTGGCCTATCTGCTCTTGCTTTTTCTGCTTCGTTTTGTGTTGGTTTTAAATTGATTGAATTATTATTGTAGCAAGCTTTTTTGGGCCGCCACCGCCTATGGGTTAAATTTTCTTTGATTAGGCCAAGGCTAATAATGGTCCGACTCTTTGGGCAAACGTTTGGTAGCCAGTCAGAAAAGTGTTGGCCTACTTAAAACTTAAAGGTTAAGTGAAATTTAAGCATAAAAGCTTATATGCAATTATTGATGCAAGGCAAAAATTAAAGCTTAAAGCAAATACAAAGCCAATAAATAGTATTATTTAAAACTAAGCCACAGTAACTGTTTGTAGAATCAAGCATACAACGATTACAGAAGTAGTGCAAAATAGATATACTGGAAAATCAATTATTTAAATAATACAAAGAGTAAGTTAGATATAATAAGTTTAATAACGGTAATAAAATTATAATTAGGTGTATTAAGTTTGCGAAAATATGTAAATGAGAATCAAACACCACAAATATGTCAGGAATTTGAAGTTTAATAGGATTGAATCAGCTGAAACCCAAAACTCGGTTCGACGTAACACGAGACTTTGGTTTGGTCCCCAACCATTAAAAACTCTTTTAAGACCATTAATGGGAATTTTGGATGCATTCCGGCCCACCCACAAGTATCCGCAGTACATTGTTCGGGGCTCAGGGATTTCGCCCTTACGCACACACATATTACACACTGAGTGCGATAAAAGTTTTATCAACATTGTTGATGTACTGGCATCCGCAGAATCCTTCTCGCTTCATAATCTGCCAACAATAAACAAAAGCTGCCGCTTGTCAGTGTTTCTCGTTCCTCGGCATCCTTTTCCTCCCCCAGTACATCCTTTGGTTGCAGTGTGTATTTCAACTTAATTGTGAAACAATTTAAGCGCATAATTCCCATTCCTTCCCACTGTTTGCGCGCTCTGTTTGATTTATAGTAATTTAAAGCATTGTGCATACTACAAATAAATAATTATACCATTTGGGCTTTTAATTTGCAATACAAATGCGCGAGGGAAAGACCCATAAATAAGTCAAAAAATGTTCTAAGCTTGGGGGACTTGAACTCAGACGATCTCGTAAACCTCCCTAACTTTCGTGCGGTCAACCGTGAGTTATAAGCTAAGGCAAAGTTGTTAAACAATCTATATGCCTTATCTATATACGCACACATTAAGTCCAATAAAAACTATTGACAATCTGTGGCAGGACCAAGCTGCTCCGCTGCTCCTGTCGTCGTCCTTTGCTCGAAAGGAGGGGCAGAGGGTCAGGACTACGGCCGGGGATGTTGTGATTGTCAAATATTGAGTCATTTGCCCAAGCTGCTCTCGCAAGGACACTCAAGGATAACTGCCAGCTCCCCCGCCTAACTGCTGCCTTTGTTGTCTCTGTTGATTTAGGTTAATACGTTTATGCATAAACTTTATTATTTATGATTAGCAATATTAGGAAACACACAAAGGGTCCAGCAGGAGTTTTAAGCGGGCAGGGGAAGGCGACTATAATTTACTAACTTGGTAAACAGTGGAGCTTTTGAAAGAATCCAGCAACATTAATATTCAATATCTTAGTTTTATAAATTTTATCTATGTGCTCTAAAATACCTTTACTAGAAGAATTTTGAGTATTGATTACGTACTTGAAAATTTTCTAGGAACAGGAATCTCGACCCATGCAAATTCGGTTTAGGCAGTTTAAACTGTACTTAAGGACTGCGACCTCCTTCCCACGAACAGCCCAAGATTGTTTGCTGAATTATTAAAAATAATTCCGAAAAGGTCAAGATAAGGACAGCCCAGTGTCGCTCCCCCTTTGGCCTGTTACAAAATGCATGAGACAGAATGTCCAGCTAAATTGAATAAATGATTAAACCGGAGCCTCAGACTCGACACGGGGTGCTGGGCCTGAACCTGGGTAAATCATATATAACCGTATATGTGGGAAAGGCAGCGGATATAAATTTTCCGTTTCGGTCAAGAATTTATGTGGCCAGGCCATGACACGCATTATTTATACAGATCGGAGGGCCGGGAGGGGCCTACAAAACCGCGTCAGCAGTTAAAATTGCCTTTACTGGAAAAAAACGATTCGATGGAAATGGAGGCTTTGAGGGGGGAAAACACAACACAAACCTGCGGTTAGTTACGAGTCTATATAGAACTGCAACGACAACAATGAACAATGCACGAGCAGCGGCAAAAAATTGAAAATATTTAACTGAATTTTAAAACCCAGGAGGAAGACCAAACATAAAAAATACAATTAAAGGCCGAATTTGTGTATCGAATTTTGAAATTCCCTTCTACGGTAAATAAAAAACAAATATATTTACCAAAGAATTTGGAATAACTTAATTTTACAATAAAAGAAATAATTTCTATTTGAAGCAAATAATGTTTTTAAAAGTCATTTAAAAAGAAAAATAAAATTTGAAAAGACATATAGAGTAAATATTTTTTCAAGTCCAAATATTTCTGGTATATGTTGAAAAAACATAAGCCTTGTTTTCAGTAACAAAAGCGCACTTACCCCCTGCAAGCGTGTGGAAAATGGAGCGCGGGAAAATGCAGCGGCAGGAAAACTAGGGACATGCCCGTCAGCCAACCCGCCCCTCGTCCTCTGCGGAAATCCCTCAACTCCGTACACATGTCAAGCGCCAAATGAAACCTCAACAGGACAGCCCAGGAGTGCCTGCGACTGCACTGGATGGCTATTCCATGTCCGCAGTCCGGTCCGCATCCCGTTTTAGTTTTTCGCGGACGAGCACCGCAAAATGTCAGCGCACGCCCCACGCTTGTTAAAATTTATTGTTGCACAAAGCGACGGAGGGCCGGCGGGAAAAGCGGAGGTCTGCAGAGCCTACGGAGCTAAACTAATAGAGGTTTATGGTTTTCCCCCAGTCGGACAGTGGGCGGAAAGCCCTTTCTAGTTAGCGAAGGGTTTGTATCTGTAGTCCCGGGACAAAGCGAGAGATTTTGTGAGTAATAGGAGAAATCGGTTGGAGGGGACATCCATAAAAAAATGTTATGTAATCTCTTTAGACTTAAATTGCCCTACAAGCTTTCCTTATAAATGATTTAAATAATTGAGTTCAGAGTTACAGCACATTTTTATTAATTTCATATAACCCTTGTTTTTACAAAACGCAATGATACAGATACATTCATAGAATACACATAGAATTATAAATGCACGTTTGCACTTGCACGTCTTAAACTGACAATTGACACGTTGCTAATCATTTATTCGTTTTGGGAAATAAAATGTTTCCTTCATAGGTTTAATACTATACCCAACAGGAGTTGTTGAAATTATTAACGCTCCTACACATTTTGGCAATACATATATAATATAAAAATTTTAATTTTTGTAAAATTAAGGAAGCAGAAATTATGAATGATTGAATACTATTGAAACACTTAACAATAATTATAATCAGCACTGATAAGTATTTTAAATATTTCCACACCTTGAAAAAATATATTGCCTATATATCCTTACTTTACATGTCAGACACAATCATTATAAAATGTCACAATGAAATCCCAGGGACGTTTATTTTAATAAACCAACCACACGCTCACTTCATTTTCCAGAATCAGCTTAAGGCAGAAGATTAAGTGACCATACACATCTCCCTACCATTTGCGTTTCAGCACTTCTGTGCGAATATTTTATTTAATCCCCAAATTAAAACAGCTCAAGGTATCCGGAGGGAAGGAAGAAAAGCGACCAGTCAGTCTGGGCTTTATCAAAAGCGGTTTAAGCAGGGCCAGTCAACCCGAAACCGAGATAAAGATACAGATGCAGATACGCAACTGAAACAAAAACTGAGACAGAAGCGAATACATTTACGAGGCGCAGGGGGAGGGGGCATTCAAACATATTGCACAAGTCAATTACAGGGATTTAGTGAGCTTTTTCGTACATTTTATTTGGCCAGGATTTTGGTTTTAGCATTACAAGGGCGAGGACAGCGCCATCCGCAGTCCGTTCCCGAATGTGCCCGCAAAATTTGCGATAAAAATATACACCACGCACACAGATCCAGATCCAGTGCCAGTGCCACAGTACATGTTAAATAGTTTTCCTTTTTGGCCCGGAGAAGGGCAAATGGATATGACCCAACAACACTACAGCACTCAAGCCCCAATCCCAGGATCGCCAGGACACACACGGACACGGATATCGGGAGAGACACGCACACTGGCGCAGCATTCAATTCAATTTGCCGGGCTAATGTGGTATTTGTCAACAGAGAACCAAACAGAAAATTACAGAATTACTCGGACATTGATTGAATCGAACGACGACGACGACGACGACGGCAACGACAACGTCGAAAGCTACCAATGATGACAAGCCAAAGTCCTCGCCCGGATTTCCACCCATCACCCATAACCATCCCACGCCCACCGCCCACTTGGGCATGAAATTATAGCCCGCAACGCAAGCAAATGGAGTGCAAACTTCCGGACACAATTTCCCACAAACTATTTTTATTATCACGTAACATGAATTTTAATAAATGGAATTCCAGCCCTCTCACCTGCATGAAGCCCTCGGGACATCCGGGCAACTCGCCCGTGGGACTTAGGTTCGTTTCGTAACCGTCCACATCCGTATCGACCATGCCCTCGTCGAACCTTCCCACCGTAAAGCCATCAAAGATGATCTGAAAGAGAAACAGGAATATATAATTTCAACATTTTTATATTTCTACGGAAGTGCTTTTTAATTTGGGTTAAGTAATAAGTTATCGATTCTTTACAGTCATATTTAAAACTTTTTAAATAAAATAAAGAATAATGTTACATATTTTTTACCTATCCTTAAATATTTGTTTGTGACCTTTATTTTAAACAATTCCAAAATAATATTTAATTTAACAGAGTCGTGTCTCACTTGGCTCGTTTCTCACTTGGACTATTACAGCTGAACTTAAAGAATTCATTTATTTAGATTTCCTATCCCCAAAAAGACCATATTCGTTCTAATACACTTTTTTGGCATACTCCAAATCCCTTAGAGCCCAGTTTAGCCTGGCCTTGCAGGGTATTAAAACTATATTTTACATTTGCTTAGAGTTATGCAAATGAAATTCCATTTGCAAAAAATGTAAGGGACCGCAAAACGCCTCATTGTGCCGCCCACTGTTTGCATATTTGATTGGCCACAAAAAGAAAATATCAGACTCACACTGCCTCGACAGGGAGTCAAGTCAAGGTCAAAGTAAGAAGGTTGTGAGGCAGAAAGTCAAGTGTCTAATCCAGTATGCAATATTTACATTATGTTCTTGTGCGGGTCCATGTACTTTAATACTCATTACTCTTAGATTAAAGGGGTATATTGAATTCGAGAAAAATAATGTTTCCGATCCTATAAATTTTTGAATGTTTTGTTTCAGTGCAAATTGAAAATGATTTTATTGATCAATACCTTTATAAAATGTCTGAATTTTACCAATCGCATTAGTATTATAAATGTTCTATGAACAACTAAGTTAAACATGCTTTGCATGGTTAGTGGTACCGCTGCCCTCCGCTAGGTGGTGTGGCGTGGCGCACACATCGGTGGTGTGTGCCGCGCCAAAAGAAAGGCCCTGGAATTTTACTTTGATTGATATTTGAAACAGTGTAACGGGTACCTGACAGTCGAGGCACTCGAAAGCATCGTTTCTGCTTGCTCTAATAAAATATGCAAATAAATGCCTGCCAGAGTGTGTGTCGAAAATTGGAAAGAAAACTCCAATAAAAGGGTTGAGCCTCGGGTTTCAGTCGCTGCCACTTGCTTTTCATTTAGCAGAATTTCCCAACACCTACGCAGACGAGGAGATTTTCACTTCCAATTTGAAATATTAAACAAAGGCAAAAGTGACAGCGGAAAACGGGGAGGGATATCCACTTCGTACATGGCATTTGTGGCTTCATTAGGAGCGTCGACTGGACGGCAGTGGAAATTTTCTGAAAAACTTTTGCATTTGCAAGTTTGCTTTGGACTTCTACGTGGACTTCTTGCCCCGGAAACTCTCTTGGGCAAATGAGGAAGCATAATTTATGTGTAGTGTATGCTTTTTAAGGAGTTCTCTCGTATTTTATGGTTTTTTTCCTTTCGAAGTTCTTTGGTCTTCGACGTGACAAAGTGAGAAACTTTATCAAAAACTTTTCATCGCTGCTTAAATATAAACTTTAAATGCCATTGGTGTCAACCCGTTTCATATTTTAT
Source organism: Drosophila subpulchrella (assembly GCF_014743375.2). Classification (NCBI taxonomy): domain Eukaryota; kingdom Metazoa; phylum Arthropoda; class Insecta; order Diptera; family Drosophilidae; genus Drosophila; species Drosophila subpulchrella. The sequence goes on along the minus strand of NC_050612.1, from coordinate 5,580,446 downwards.
TTGTTTGCGGTAGTAAATTAGGTCTTCATTTCAAATTTTCAACACAATAAAACCAATATGAACTCGTCCACAAAAATGCCAAAAGCTCTTCAACATTGCATCAGCCATAGCCAACTGAGCAGTCCACAAAAGAGCAATATCAATTTCATTCTAATTATAATAATATTATAAGCGCAAAAGTACAACAACAATTTTTCAGAATATCAAATACCCACATTGAAAAAATGGCTTAAAAACTTATCTGCAAAAAGAGCTGTCAATAAAATATTTGCAAATACACATAATTTACAAGGCAAATAAAATAATAAATATGGTAAAACCAAATAAGCACTTGGATCGGTAATCTCAAATTATTTGTAATAAAAAAAATGGCTTGATTTATGCGAAGTTTTGTCTGCTTTTTGTTAAAAAAAGCTTTCTTTTTGGTTGATTTGTTGCATATATTTTCCCGTCCATTAGATGGAGTGGAAAACTATCTTTAATTACGAAAAAGCTGGTGCTGTCTGTTATTTGATTAAAGCCAACATACGTCGAGTTGGGTTAAAGCATTTCCATTAAAAATTAGCCCATGGGTAAATGGCTGAGTCCCAGGCAATTTAAACTTCTCCCTTCAGCGAAGGTCTGGGACTCTGGCTGACAATCATCAATCAATATGTACAAACAGACAGCAGCACCGACAACGGCCCTCTGGTTCTCGCCCGCGCCAATGTCTAACATTATTATTTCAAGCAATTTCCCACACAGACGCACCAGAGTGAGTAGCAAAAAATATATAAAAATCGAAGGGGAGCGCGAAAACCCAGGGAAGCCTCGGAAAGCCAACCGCATGATTTATATGCTGCGTTGAAGAGGTGAGGAAGGAGAAGTGTACTGAAAGAAACACTAACTCTTACCTATATAATATTGTAAAATCTATTTGTTATTATTTTATTGAGTGAAGGTTATATTTTTTACAAAGTTTGTGTTTTAAAATATTTTCGTATTTTCGGAACCAGTTTAATTTTAAATATTGTTATTAAAGTAAGGACGAAAAAACGAGGCCAAGCCCTATTCATATGATAAGATGAACTTTGAAAGACAGAACCTGACGAAGCATTTTATAAATTCAATGCCACAATACTCTTTTTTCAGGTGTACCCACGTTCTACACAAAAAGTGGTCTACAAATTCGGAAACACAAAATAAAAGTTATACCTTATGCATGACAGATTTGTGCAAGGTGCAAAGCCCACGAAGGAACATTTTGCATACATCATCTCGCAAACTTATTCAAATGTGTGTGTGCGGGACTCCCAGGCGGATTGGGGAAATTTAAGGAGCAAATGGGGTGGCTTGGGAACGGGGAAACAGATTTGCTGACTACCACTTCCTGGGACTCAACTGCTCATTGCGATGTTTACGCAAATTGCAGGGGAAATCAATTATTTTCGAAATTGAAATTGACGTTTCTCTGACAGCTCGCCAAAAATGTTTTGAAGCGTGTCTAATTTCATTGTCAACGTGGGTGGTTCCCCTTCCCCAGTGCTATTCGATTTGTTTGCTTATTTCTGCGTCAGCCCCTGCATCTCCTTGCTCTCCTATTTTTCTGTCTTTTTCGGTGTCTCCAAAGGCGTTTTAAAGAGCTCCGTTCCACTTAAAGAGCTCTCGGGGTGACTAGGATCCGACTGCAATCGCTGGAAGTCCTAATTAAGCACGCACCAAATGCCGGAGCCCCCAAAATGTCAGGAGATATGCCGCCAATGCGAGAAATGGAGACATTCTACCGAACAAGCACGAACGGAGTGTGCAGAAAGCGAGAAAAGGATACGTAGAGGCTTAAAAATACCCTGGTATTTTGGAAAAATTTGACCGAATAGAAAAAGTCTACAAACTTAAACGTTTCCTTGTTCTGATTATCACGATTCAGAAAGACTAGCTTACACTTTTGCAAGATCACCATAAATCCTTCAAGAACCTTCTAATAGACTTTATTGTGATCTCAGAAATTATTGATCCTAAAGCTTGCATATCTCATTGATTAAACATCAATTAAAATAACTTGTATGAGCCAGACTTGAATTGGAAACATCTGAAACTAAGTCAGAACAGCAGCAAATGGGTATTCCTTTCAATAGTTAACAATGTATTATTAGGCACACATTTAAACTTAGTATGCATAAATAATAAAAGTTAATTGTGACATGAAAGAATTTTTCGTATATATTGAGTAATATAAATAACAAATTTAAGAACTGGTAATACACAGAGCAAGACGGTAAATAAATACGGGATTTTAAATTTGTGGTTTTGGTATGACTTATAACGACAGTATTTTTAAGCCCATTCATGTTTGAGGTACATGTCCCTTACATTATTGTACGTTAAACATAAAGAAGTAAAATATTTAAGCATATAACGAGTAATAACAAAAAATTATTATACTGAAGTGGCAGTTGGAATAAATACAATATTTCCAATTTTAAAGAGTACTTTACTACAACTGCCCTTTTTCAAAACTTTCAATGAGTACTTTTTGATTTTGCTATCTAAAAAATACTAAAAATGTTAAACGGTGTTATTAAAAGTATTTAAGTTAACTATATTGATGTTGTACAAAGCTTTTAAAATCCAATTTCTAGCAGCCATTTTAAAATGGTTGAGGAACCTTGTTTATCTTAGCTTAAACCACTAAAGTCTCTGCGCTATCCGCGTACTACACAATTAACTTGTGCCTTTCCGGACAGAACCCATATACCTCGTCCGGGTGGCAGGCACAGACAGCTCCTCATGCGATATGTACGAATCGGATTGCCGTTGTTGGGAAAGGAGGATGTGTCTGCGAATATTTCACGGCGGTGCATTTGTGCGTGGCGCTGTCTGCGAAAGTGGGTGTGTGGGTTCCCGTTAGAGTGCACTCCCCTCCAGGACCGCCCTCCTCTGCCCTCGAGAGCATGTGTGTGTGCACTGCACTTTTATTTCGCTGACGCACGGCTAATCTTTGGCCTACGGCGCACGAAAGCCAACAAACGGACAGCGGACAGCGGACAACAACACGAGCCGGGCAAACACTCCACTGATTCGGCACCGCCAACACCAGTGGTGAGAAAGGTACCGGACTTGGGATAAGGGTATACTAGACAATACTGCCTAAGAATATTTTCAAATTTAAATTGGTTTAACCTTAAAAAAAATATGACTTACATTCATAAAAGTATGTTAAGAACAAAATTAGGTGATAGTAATCTAACATTTTTAAAGGCAACTACCTCATGAAAAAAGAAAAGCTCATAAACTATCCCTAGGTGAAAAAACTTATGTGTCAATTATACATTCACCATTTCTTATACTAATAGTATTTTATTTTACTTCAATATATATGTTCCACAATGCTTAAAAAAGAAGTCATGAAAGTTGGTTTAACTTTATGTTAAAAACACTTGTGGGATTATAATCTACAATTTTTAAATGTAAGTACCCCATAAATATAAAAAAGCTCATAAAATATATTTGGATGAAAAAACGAAAATGTCAAATTTATATTCCAACTTCTTTAACACCCGAGAAAATAAAATTAATAAAAAAATAAGATTAATAAAATTAAGTTTAAAAAAAATGTATATATAAAAGAAAATTGAGTTACTTTTCAGTAAGATATATTTTATAAATTATGTAAAAGTACCTAGATGAGCAACCATCACTATCGACTACCCTTCAGAACCTTCGACCCCACTCACCTGCACAATGTCGCCTTGATCATGACCGGATGCTGTGAATGTCAAGTGACAGAGGAAAGGCAATTTATTCCACTGTGGCGTTGGCACTTTTATGGCATAGGTGCGTCCGATATCGCCATAATATGTACGATTGCAGACTGTTGGGGAGTTGAAAAAAGTAGAATGTGAGTTGAAGGGCCATAAGTGCAAACTACAGTAAACGACCAAAAGAGTGTTTTACGAGATCTCTTTCTTTTTAATTTTAATTTTTGAATTCATTTTTTTGTATAAGTAGCTATATAATTTAATAGGTAAGTTCATTATTGCGAAAGCTCATTTTTAACAAGTAATGAATTTAAATCATAGAAACTAGGATTGTGTTTCAAGATAAAATTCGAACTAAATAATGAAAAGAACACAGTTCAATATTTTATAATTTTAAGTGTGCGCAGTTTGCTCCTTCGACCGTTCACTGTACTGTTTGCAAATCCTCTCCAGCAGAGAGGCGGACGACAGCTGGCGGCATTCACTCACCAGAGCAATGTTTGGGCTCATCCTTGCCATCGGCGCAATCGCTGCGTCCGTCGCAGTATTTGTCCAGGGGCACGCAGATGGTGCCGCTGTTCCCGCTGCCCTTGCAGGAGAACTCGGAGACGCGGCAGGCGAGTCCCAGGGTGGTGGCCAGCAGGACGACCAGGAGCGCCGGCAGGAGGAGCTGCAGCTCCACCAGCCGCTGCAGCGGAGATGAAGATGAACCGCACAGCCGATGGCAGTGCTTGTGACGTCTCCCCATCCTGGGCATCTGAAAGGGCGGAAGGAGATTAGTTGAGTCAACAAATTGTCAGGTGATGTGCTGGAATCAAAGCGCTCCTGTCAGCCGGAAAATGAGATGGCGGTGAGTCGCAGGAAGCGACCGCCAGCTGACCTAGATGGGCGATGCGAATTTGAGCAGACAGGGTGTTCACCCCGTCAGTTGCCCCGCAGATCAGAAGGCAAACGCCTGACAAAGATGGAGTTGTGAGTGGTTACCCATTAAGGTACACAAATGTAGATACAAGGGTTACCGTAATAGAAAACCTCAAGTGGAACCCATAAATTTACATTTTAAAATTATAAATCATTAACCAATTGAAGTAGGGATACCCAAGACAGTATGGGCCCACCGCTCTATGCTGTAACTAATAACATATTTTATATTTCAAATTATTTTGATTTTGAAACGTATCTTAACATCGTTATTAAATTGTTTGCCCAACTCAATATTGATTATTTTTATGCAAATTCCATTTAAACTGAGTTCACACATAGCTCTTTAGTAATCAGCATGGACCCTAAGTCATTAGATAGTTAACTTAAATTTGTAGTCCCATAAAGTTCCTGCAAACTTAGATGAAGTTTTAACGTCGAAGCCTTTAAGAATTCCCTCACCTGCCTTCGTTTTCAGTTCCTTGTCATTGGTTCATCCCTTCCAACCACTTTCTCCTCTTATCCCTACGAACTGCCCCTTGTGGCCTTCTCATTTTTCTGCAATTTCTGCTTAGCCCCCAGCTAATTATTTTAGCTTCAGTTGGGATATTTTCGTTGGCCACTTGTAAGTTTCTAAAACAACGGGAACAAAGGGGGAACAAGACGCCCGGGTCAGATTCAGTCTTTTAGTCCTTCAATCCTCCAGTCCCCGAGCAACAGACGCTCCCCAGTTTCTCGGGCTAAGTAACTGAAAGTGTCCCGGTTGGCATTATCTCCACTCCTTAGTCCCGCTGACTCACACATTCGAGTACATGGCAAGCGTTCCAGGGAGGGAACACACAATTATAGCACAAGTCGAGCGGGAAACATATTGACAGGAGAAAGCCACGAGGGTCCGACTCAAAAGAAAGGGACCGGGAAAATGGGGAGCCAAGTGTTATGAGTGTTTTCCCGTTTGGCACGCGTCGCTTTCCCCTATCTCATCTCTTTCTCAGCCCCCGGATTGTCAGCTTCATTATTATGCTTTATTTCCGACTTCTTCCTGCTTCTTTTTATTAAAAATGTCGCCAAATCTACAAGAACACACTTAAAATGTGATCCTTATGTTTTCTTGAGCTTATGCAATTTTAATTTTTATGTCCCAATGAAGGTACTTTGTAATAAATATTGTTTTTAAGAAATAAATTGAAATTAAGAATAAGTTTTTTGTCAAGAAATAAAAGAAAACGTTTTATTCAACGATAAACCATTTTTGAAATGTGTTTCACAACATCGGTGTTATTTTGTATACCTTTGCGGAGACCATTGGTCAGACGTTTCCGACCCTATAGGGTAAATATATTCTTGATCAGCATCGATAGTCGATATCGCCAAGTCCGTCAGTTTCAATATCCCTTGCGAGATTAGATTAAAAGCTTATGATTTCGAATTTTCCTAATCGTCATACAAAATTTGCAATAAAATAAAGTTTGAAACCCTGTTCGGACATCTATATCCTACAGATTCCATAGCTTTACTTGTTATATTCTATAAATAGTTGAGGTATTTTCTTAAGATTGTAAAAAGTAATGGCTGCACATATTTGTTTGTATGTTGAAATAACTTTAAATTATTCAAGACATGCGACTTTCATTCTTTCTACTTTGGTTAGGAACATTCTTCAAGCGGGTCTTTACGTGAAGAAGGAAGTGGGGCTTGAGACGTCGTCTTGGACTTGGACTTTCCTTGCCCTTTTGGTGTTCTCGGGTTACTGTTATTGTTGCTGTGGCTGTGGCTCAGGCTGCTGTCCCGTGCTGAAGTGTTTACAACACTTCCGGCGCATAATGGAAAACAAAAGGCTTAAAAGGGGATACACAAAGGATTTGAGCAATCAAGTGCGCTTTTGAGCACGCAGACCGATAGCAGTTTTATTCCCGCTCGCTTTTTCCTGCCTCGCATTTTTTCTTGCACCTGCCATTAGGTTGAGGGCTAAGGAGAAAAGATGCTTTCGCCCTCAGTTTGTTTCAAAGTCATAACAATGCTGAGTTTTCAATATGCGCCCCGAGGAACCCACACGTATGCGCCATAAAGTCCTCCCATGTGGCAGGAAAAAAGGGAAAAGAAGCAAGGAAACGGGGCATAAAACTTCAAGTAGTTAGGTCCAAATGTCTGCACGGTTTTAGCCAGCAACAACAATGAGGCCCGAAAGGGTGGACACGGAAAAAAGGGATTTCAAGGGGTCTGGCTTTTATGTCTAAAGTTTCACTTGAACGTCGAGCGCACATACACCCGGCCGCTCTGGTAAAACGACATTTAAATTCTGTAGGGGAATGCACCTATGTGTGGGCCCAAGGATTCCGGGCTTGGGGAATTTTAATTATAAAGCTCTTCCGGGTTTTCGGCCAAGCATCCACAAAAATACGAATATCGCTCACTTAATTCAATGCATATTCGCCCGGCTCCCTGTTTGATTGAGCTTAAGAATGCAGTTACACGCAGCTGAAAATCATGAAAAAGGCTGTTGCTGAGCTGGAAGGATAATAACCAGCGATAAGGAAGAAAGGCGGGAGAGTCGGAAGATAATCGGTTGCAGCATCAGCCGTCCCTCGGGTCAAAAGCAGAAAAAACAGGAAAAAACAGGGAAGCGGCCTGTAAGCCATTCCTAAGCCACATGCCGGCAAACAGGAGCAACCACGGACAGAAAACAGGCCAAGGAGAGCGGAAGAAAGACGGCAAACAACAATGGAAGGACTCCAAGGAAGAAACATTGGATGAGCGACTTCCAGGAGGAGCATACTTGAATAAATACAGAACATGAAAACACTGAAAACACTACTTATCCAATAAACAAGAATGGAAACTAGCATCGGAAAGCCGAAGAGTTAATACCGCTGTTACTTTTCCGAAAAAACTGTATAGCAAAGCAAACTATATATGTATAAATATAAAATATGAATTACAAAACATCGTGATGTAGGCGAATCTTATCATATTTGACCCTAGCGTAGCTATAAAAAAGCCTCTATACAGCACTGCCCAAAATGTTGTCAAAAAAGGCGAAAGTATTTATTAGTTTTTTAATTAAAAAAAAAATGTTGTGGGTTTACAATTCATTTAATTATTCGTGCTTTAAGATTTTTTCTAACATTCCAATTTTAGCTGGATCGAATGCTGTTGGTAAGCAGCACTTTTAATATAATTACTACTGAACATTTATTTTGTTCTGCATATCGGGTCATTATATGAAAGATAAAGGATAACTGTCATATATGTATGTCATATGTTTTCCCTATATTTCGCTTTTTATTATTTGTTATTGTATTAAGTAATTATAAAGTTTTAATTCGTTAATCTGAAGCAGCTTACCTCTGATCTCCTTCATATTTATATACATTGTCTTTTAAATAAAGTTATTAAATTGTGCATATTTTACTTTTAAGACCAATAAAATAACAACAGGATTTTATCTTATCAGATTTATTATGTACTGGTTATACCTTTAAGGAGTTTCACGATTTACTTTGCATTTTATCCCTTCACTTTCGGAGAACCGATTGTCAACAGAATCCCCAATTACCCAATGCGTTTTGACCACCTGCATCTACAGCTTGTCATGGCTTAAAGGTCTTTCATTTCATCTAAGGCCACATGCAGTCGCCTTTTGCAAGGCTAATCCCATCAATGTACTCTCATGCCAGGCTCAATCAAATTCTAGTTACAATTTGAAGACTCACCAGCACACATGGCACAATTAGAAGGCAAGAGGTAGAGGAGAAAGCAATAGAAAAACTACTGGTCGACTGACCAACTGGACTGGCTAGGAATTTGCCACAATTGACAAAGAATTTATGCGATGCTTATGAAAGGATTTCCAGCTAAGTCCCATTCACCAAATGACAGAGTTTCGCTTTTTCTGTAAGCACTACGAAGAGGAATATGGGGAAAGCCAGCGATAACGTTGTCCTTTAGTCCTACAGCAGTAAATAAACGCATCTGGGCCAGAAAGTGAAGCTGAAAGCCCACAGAAAACATTACTCGATTGTCTCAATTGTGAGGTTCTCAATGCATTGCTAAAATACATTGATGTGTTTTTCAATACATCAGAAAGATCTAATTTTGATTTGATTATTGGTTGAACAACTAAGTTTTGGTGTGAAAAATTAGGACACCATTTTATTCTGTTTACAGTTTAGGATCAGTACAATAAAAGTTATCACAAAAAAATATTTAAAATCATATTAACAAATATACGAATGGAAAAAATATCAACATTTGCATTTTTAAACTTTTTCTCGGACAAAGAATTCTAGTTTCCGTTTGGTGTGCTCTGCACTGAGAAAAAGTATTATGCAATGGATCTAGATTTTATTTTAGAAATTATCTAATTTCCATTGCATAATACTTTTTCTCAGTGCCGAGCACACCAAGCGGAAACTAGAATTCTTTGTCCGACAAAAAGTTTAAAATCACGATGCAAATGTAGATATTTGAATTTTTTCCATTTCCCGCTAAGCAATTGCCACCAGAAACAACAGCCGAAAAAAAGAATAATATTTATAATTAAATTAATAAGAAACAGCATCAAAAGTCGGCAGGGCCGAGGGGCAAATGGCGACTCCAATGGCCAGCAGGCGTCAAGAAATTAGCATAACAAAGCCATTAGGAGAGGCACAGGGGAGCTCCAGTGGATTCTGATTTCAAAGGCGACTGTGGCAAGGACAGAGGCGCACGGCGAGGGGCGGGAGGCTGGGGCATGGGTGCGGAGCAGGGGGAGTTGCTGCCGGGCAAAACGGCAGCACAAACACAAACAGACTGGGGATGTCACCCGCAGAGCCAGGCTACACCAGAAAAAATTAATACATTTAGCTTTTCAATTAACAATCTTAGGGCTAAAGACTGAGATACCATTTGTGGAAAATAAATGGCTTACAATATATTATATATATGTATATATATAAATATACACATTAGCGGAGGGTCAAATGTGATTTTCATGACATAGTTTCCACGATTTAAAGCCCTCCAAATCGATTCCCCCTAATGTACATATACGTTATATTCATGGAAAACAACTTAAAAATCAGATTCCCACTTTTTTCGAAAATTCAACATGGAAATATATTAAAAAGAGCGGACAATAAATAATTTCTAATTTTTATTATAATAAGATATGATGACTTATAAAAGAAGGATGGTTTTGCTTTGTGTGTATTTGCCTGAAATGAGTGTTTTTTTAATCTAATTTTCAATCGTTGTTATTTAAATGCAAAATTATATTTGAAGTTTAAGATTTTTCTCTGGTGTAGCAGTGGTTGCAATTTTTCCGCGTTTCTTTTTTAGTCGCAGTCTACGTGCGAAGCTACTTTTTGAGTAATGGCCAAGATTACGCTGCAATGTGATGGAAATGGGAAATGGTTGGCCAGGACGCGGGGGGAGTGCGGGGATGGCGGAGAGGGCGGAGGTCCTGTCGCCTGTCTTTGCACAATTTAAAGTTGGTGTCACGCATCACGCTTCGGACTAATGAGTCTCGTTTCTCCTCTCGTTTGCGCTCCAGCTTCGTCTGTGGCAATTGCAACGTGATTTGGCCAACGCGGCTCAATCAAGGCTGCTAAACCGAGGACCCAGGGGTGAGATATAGAAGTACGGGGGTGGTTGCACCCTGATGAATTTCGCGGCGGACAATGCGGCGTATGAGTAGCATTTAATTGGGAATCAGCTAGAGCGAATTAATCAATCGAAAACGCCATTCTTCAGATTTGAATTATATTATCGAAAGGAGAAGAATGATTTGGTCGATTAGGTAGAGGGATCACTTCCATAGTGCACATCAATCTTTTAATGTGATTGGGGAATTGCAAAAAAATTTATGAGCCAATTTAGTTCCATGGGCTAAAAGTACACATGTAAAATAAAGTAGTTAGATTTTAAATAAAGTTCTTTGGAAGTTATATAAAATAAAAGGGGATCTACCAAAGCAAAAATCAAGTCAAGAACCAAATAATTTAAATAACAACTCAATTAAAAGTAAATGTTTCCTTGAATTTTCCGTTCATCAATGCAATGCAACGTAGCATTAAATAAAATTAGTTTACATCCTCACAGGAAAATAAAAATTAATGAATTGACTTTATAATTGTATTACACTTTATTTACCGAATAACATTATTGAATGGAAAGCCATTTATAACTAAGAAAATGTATATTATTTTTTGGAATAAGACAGCACCAAATTACACATGCTGGCGAACAAACAAAGGATTATGCAACTGAGTTTTCCCTTTTAAGCAAAATGTTCCACTTGCATGACCAGAAATTTAATCAAATTCCCCTGGGTTGTCTTCATCCAACTGACATATTTTACACCTCTGTCATTTGCGCTATGATATGACTTATTTGCCACATACTCCTGTATCTTATGTCTTTCTGAACTATTTCTCAAGCTGACTATCAACTTGCGAGCAAAAATACCAAGAGTCATGACCATTAAAGTTGGCAAACATAAAACTGACGCAGTTCCGAGGGCGAGGGGCCAGACCCTTTTTGCACATTAAAAATGTAAACTTAATTTTAAAGCCGAGCCAAGGAGTGGAATGGCTGGAACTCGCAGCTAAAGCCGGAATTGGTGGCCAAGGAAGGGCCAGGGACCTCATACTCGTACAACTATATTGCCGAATCCCGACGGCTCCTTCGCCGAGCAAACATTTCGCATAAAATGCCAAATGCCCTGTCCTGCCAGCATGTGTGTGGGTGTGGTCGTAAAGCAAACGATTGTAGCCAAAGCTACAAACTGACAACAATGTAGACCGTCGTGGATTTTTATGCCCGGCAAACTGTAAAAAGGGCCGAAACCCCCTCAGCTTTTCTTTCAAACAAATTGCATATGAGCATTTTGCATTTTCAATTTAAATTTTTCGCGCTCACTACGCCGGGGCATTCCGCACGGAGAAAGAAAAGCGAAGCAGGCCGGCGAAAATTGAAATTCAAGCTATCCCTGCATATAATTTCTTTATAAAAAAAACTAGAGGAGAATGAAAAGCCGTGGGGCAATGAACTTCTGGGCCAAGCTAATGCAGGGAGTATAATGCATTGGCCGAGGCCAAATGAAAATCTCGAGGTGAGCTCAAGGACTGGCCAGACGTAGTCGGTAGCCTTCGGCGCCAGGACTAGACGTGGCTTTTCTCCTCCATCCATTCCATTTGCTTCTTTGCCTCCTTCGAACTGGGCATAATGAGTTCCATCGTCTTGGGCGCACACACACATTGCGCATACGCCACGTCTTACATGCGTTTAAAGGGAATAATGGGTGGATACCTTCAGGAGTCTTTCGGGCTTAAATCTATCTTTTGAAAAGATTTTCTACGATTTTTAAAGATTTTGTTCTAGTCACATTGTATCTTTTACCAAGTCCGTCTTAAAATCCGAGATACCTATTTCAAGATAGGTATCTTCCAGACACCGCAAGGGCAAATAGAGACAGCAATAGACACCACGGTGCTAAGAGAAAGAGAGGGCGCGACATAGGCTTTTGCATTTAATCTTATGAATCTTTGAACATACTTTAGCACTTTGACACTTTTGCCCATCGCCAGCGGCGGCGACAGAGTCGGCGATGGCAAACAGTTTCGGTCGGATTTTTAGACTTTGTTAGCAGCATCAGAGTGCCATTAGAGTGTGGCTAGGGGGGCTTTAGGGTTCCAGGGGGGAGAAGGTCCCCACCTACGTGCGGTGGCTTTAGTAGTATCCGAGATTAATGGCAGTTGGTGCTTTTAGGTGGCGTATGAACGAATATGACGTGCCTGAGTGCCATAGTTTTTGGGTCTATTTATGGCACACATTGCCTTAAAGTAGTCCTATATTGATTACTCTTTCAGTGTGCAGTTTGGAGCTATTACAGCGGATACGAATTTCGTCCACACTATTATTTCCTGATTATTAATTATGAAAAACTCAACATATGTATTGAGTCCAGCATGCAATAACTATTAATCAAAGTATATATTTATAAGGTATAAATAGAGATTTTTAAATATTTTACATGCATCATTAACCTTAGAATGATAGATACAGTCATATATATATTATATTGCCTTTAATGATTTTCATTTAAAGTTAAAGATACCAGTCTCACAATACCAAGTGATTGTCATTGAAATTTAACTATATATCAAGATAAACTATAAAGTTCAACCCCCATTTGGAGATATTTTATTTATTTACTAAGCAGCCACAATGAGTTCCATAGGTTGGTTTCAAACTCAGAGACCTCACTGCCAAAAATATTCACCCAAATTAAAGAAAAACAGCCGTAAACACATTGCAACAAAATGTAAGGGGATTTAGTTTGTGTTGCTCGCCAATGTTCGCTTTATTTTGTGGTGTGCCACTGCAACTAAATGGAAAATGAAAAATTTATAGAAATTCAAATGCAATGCAGCCCCAATAAAGCTGGCTTAAAGACCCGGGCTCCGAATGGGTTACGGAAACCAACTGAAAAACATAGCGGAGGCCGGGAAAGAGAGTCTGAGAGCTATCAATGGCAGCAGTTGCTACAAAATGCCAAATTTGCATATAAAGTAAAATTGAAAATGCCACTGGGAGTGGGCTGGAGGAGCAGAAGCCAACCGAAAAAACGAAAATCGGAAAAATAAAAGGAAAGCTTTCGAAAGCCGACAAATGCAGTTCTTGACTCGGCCTGCATTTTCCAGTCCACAAACGCTTTAACCTTTCGGCTTCCCTCTTTTGCTGTGGCGCTTCCTTAAAAATATTTACATTGATTTGCTTGGCTTTGACTGCCTGAATTCCGCTGCCGCCCCCATTTTCCGCTGCGTTGAAATATAAATTGCTGGCACTTTATATTTGATAGGCAGACTTGCGGAAATGCGCGTCACGTACATGGAGGGTAAATGGAGATGGGTGAGGCCCTGGCACTGGATGATCCCGAGTCGAAAACCAACAGAGGCCACAAATCACGGGTCTCAGTACGGTATAAGCCTTGTTCTGGATCGCAGGGATGGCCGCGTGAATACTCTCAGGAAACTTTCCCTAAAAACTCGAGCACTTAGATCTATATTTCGAAGTTAAGTTTTCGATGTACCTTCGTCTAAAACGCACTAAATTTAAACACAAATTATTGTACAAAAAAATACCGAACAAAGGAAATTATTAAGTTGAAATACAATTATGCTATGTACTTAAAATACTTTACCACTTTATTTTTATGTAATGATTATTTTAAGTATTCAAAATTATAAATTTAATCAAATAATTCCTGATTTTAAGACATTCCGTTATAATTTGGTAACACTAAAACTTTTTTGACAGTAAAAAATACTGTGTTGACAGTAATAAAATACTGCTGTTTAGTAATATCTTACTCATTCGTACTCAAAGTAATTTTAGTAGAAAATTTGCAATCTATTTTAAAATAATACGTGTATTAGTGCTACCTGCGTATATTCATTTGGTTTTGAAATAATTATTTTACAGGGTCGTTCCTTAATATTCATTTATTTTGTATTTAACATTTTTATAGTTGTTTTTCTCAGTGTTCAGTGGCTTCTGGCAGTCGACATACGCAGCATTTAATTGGCCTCACGCAACCATCTCTCTGTTTCCACGGTTGCCTCACGCGCAATGCCGTGAACTATTTTCGTGTACTTTCTGTTTTTTCGTTCTGCAGGTTTGGTTACGCTGGAACAGGTAAACCAGGTAAACGCTGCCGGGAACGAGTCCTCCGATTCCAATCCTCCTGGCCACGGCCTAACTGATACAAATTTGTTACACGTACGGCTGTGGGGGCGAAAGATACGGCCGTAGTGGAGTACGTGTGTTCGTTAGCCTAAAATCCGCGTGGCCTAAACACTCCGCCCACTTTCGCCACCGCCCCCGTGTCCTGCCAGGCTGAAAACTAATTCGAAATTCATGGGCTCGATTTGCATTTTTGATTACTCGGAATACACTGCACTACACGCAGCCAGGAATGGCAGAGCTGTGTAGTTGTAGTTGCCTACATTGTCTTGGAGGAAAACTAGGATGTATCCATACATATTAAATCGGATGTGTGGGCGGGTGGAAAGGTGTGATATTTATATTTGCGAAGGGAAAATTCTACGGCTTCGGGGACCTGGGGACCTTGGTGAGGGGTTTTTCGTTAGTTTTAAGTAATTGGGCGCCGTTTTATGGCACACACACACCTAGTCAGGTGCTCACTTGGGGCGCATAGCGGAAAACACATAAATATTAAAATAAAAATAAAATTATAATGTATGCGTTATGGTTTAATTGGTTGCAGTAAAACGTGTCTCTTTTTCTTGTTTTTCTTGTGTGCTGCATTTTTGTGGCTTTAATTAAAAGCATAGGTGGGCAAGGTGGGCCAGGTAGGTGAAAGGGGGAGTGTCAGAATGTAAACAGTACGTAAGAGTGGGGTAATCTGGGGAATGCGTCTGCCATAAAACAGGGAATGTAAAATGCGCATAACTGGCCGGGGAGGTTTTTAATTTAATGGCTGATTGAAATTTGAGTTGATTACATTCTCTAGAACAGTTTTTATGTAGTTCCGCCCCCGAGAGGCAACACAATTAATTTGATTGATAACTTTTTACAACTCTGTTTAATTAAATACTAGGGTGAGCCTTGAATGCGACTTAAATTAAATGTTGAAAAAAGGGTAATAATCTTTATAAAGAAAATTTAAAGTGAAAACCTTATAATATCGTTGAAGTTTTTGTCGCCGAAGAGCATTGTTAAATCAAAACTATAATCATATTAATCTGATATTGTTATGTTTATGTTATTAACGTGAAATAAATAGAATTTAGGTCATTATGTTAAGAAATAGAGATCTATACTAATTAGGGTCAATATCAAGGTAATCTAGTTCATCACATTAACATATAGTACCACGCTTCACGTGAACTTATTTAATCAAACTTATTTTCAAAAATATGCGGAACTGATTTTAGGCGTCCCAAAATCCGAAGTTCACCCGGCCCAACTAATAGCTACAGCCCATTTGTAGCCACTTTCCTCCTACCTTCATTAGGACACTTCACCTGGTTGTCACCTGCAAAGGCAAACGCTGGGGCAGAACGGAAACTAGCAATTCCATTGCATAACAACATGAAAATGTGCTAATTTGTTTAGTCAGCGCCACTTTCCAACTGCACTAATGCTGACAAATAACTATAATAATGGCAGTAGCAGTAACAGCCATTTGGAGTCCTGCGACAAAACTTTCAAATATGCTAAGCCCGACTCCGGAATTATTCTGTTTCGGCCCGAAACGGCAAGGATCCCCATTGTCACTGCCTCTGATGGCGTTGATTGTCTACGTGTTTGCGTGTCACCCGAACATTACGGCCAGAATGTCAGACAGCCACGAAGCCCCTCCTTACCTCACCACCGCTGGATGACTTAATTAGTCAAAAATTTTGGCAATGTCTTGCCCCTGAACACGCCGAATATCTTAATGAAGAACCACTCGAAGAAATGGTTATGCGAAGAGAGTTCATTCTGAATGAACATTAGTATGGTTACCTTTTCAAATTGAAAATTAAACTATAAATGTCTAGTTTATCTTGAATTCCGACCTCCTTTGAAAATATTAAGAGGAAACCCTGTCTAAAATATTTCTTCCATTTATAAAAAGCGTTAGAATATATAATTTATTGGAATATATGAGGTTTGTATACTTCCTTAATTAACCCAACCAAACCTTTTCGCCCGAATGTCGTTTCAATTCGTAACGACACCTTGAACAATAAATTACATTAGCGACATTTACTTTTTCCCTGTTGATGTTTGATTATGTCCTTCTTCGGGTTGTGTGTGCCGATTTTGTAGGGTTTTCATCCCATTTATATGGCCCCGCACACGTGCTTGCCAATTGAACTGCCTGGCCATGTTTCCTAATCAATGACCCTTATCACCCTGTCGTTGGTGGCTTTAATTAAAGTTCAAACTGTCAGCCGGCAGCAGCTGAATCGAACGGACGTAAATTGAATTTTAATGTACGTATACGTAATATTTCGTTGGTTTCCCGAGCTCTCCGCCTTTAATGCAATCAATAGACGAGGAGCAGAGCTCAACTTAGCCCACATTGCTCAGAACAGTGAGCTCTGAAGCAGCCACTTGACAAGCTCCCGCAGAAGAAAAGGGGGAAAATGCAGAGAAAGCGCTGGGAAATCGAGGGAAGTGGGGAGAAAGCGGAGAAAGGAGCCAGCGTCGACGTCCTCAATTCCTCAATTCCTCAATTTTTGTCGTCGTCTGTTTTTGCTGTACACTATGGCCTAGTTTTTGGGGAGCGCGCAATCAAAGCGTTATTGGCGCCTATTAGAAAATGAAATTTCCCACCAGAGAATGGCAGGCAGAGAAAGTGAAAAGAGAAGAGTTCGTAATTGGACTGGGCTACTCAATTTGACATTCACTTCGTTGCGGTATTTATGGGAAGTCTAAATGAAAGATATAGCGTCCGCAATTTTGTTAAACTAAGCACCATTTGTGTATAATCTATTTAAATCACTATTATTAATTATTAATCTATTTAAATTGCTATAAAAAAGGATTACGAATATTATATTTAGGTTATGCTGTTTAAAACCTCTTGAAGTCTCAATTTTGGACTAAGACTTTAATGACAACTAATAAATATTATTTTTTATAAGTCACAGTTTATAATTTTTACAATTTTCCCTAATGTTGTATTCTGTAGTTAAAGATTTTTAATTTAAAAGATGACCAATCTTTTGGAAAATTTATTTTCAGTTTCCACATTCTCTGCTTTAAAGGACTTAATGAGGCTTTGAGCGAAAATTGCACTTAGGGAAAACACCGTGCTAGTATCAAGTACAAATAGTCTTGATTTAAGAACGATTTCATGCTTACCATTTTAATATCGTTCGTACTGACAAGGGACTTATATTAAGCACATTCTGGATTTAAATATCTGCCCATTCTAAAAATTCCCAACTGCTTATTTTGAAAGTGCTCGGTATATAAGGCGCATAAAGTACACAGTGTTAGTGCCCGTGAGCGGCACATAATATTAATGTAATTTTGAAATATTTTGTTTATTTCGTTTTAAGTTTCGAATACTTATTTCTCTATCTAGCGTATAGTTAAAATCAAATTTATATTTACATTTTATGTGTATTGATTTAAGAATTATTCGTCCTTAAATCATGCCTGCAACTTTGTTACTTTATTAATAAATCGTACTTGTTTTTAGTACAAATACGACTAGATTTAAGAATTATTCTATTTGATTGTAGACCGAAAGGTTATTTCAGTGGTGTCGATTCCTTGCATAATATTTATGAAATCTGATACCTGGGCAAACAATATTTCTTCCATTACTTACAGCCTCAAAAATAAAAATCAATAGAAATCAATTCCAATTAAACCTTGTACAAATTGCCTTTGAAGCATATACATTTACATATATGTACAGAGCTCCTATCCCTTTCCAATCAGTTGTTTATGGACTAGCTCGATGTTTGATATCCACTCGCCTCAAATTCCAACAGCCCTGCACTTTTAGCCCGGCGCGTGTTTATTGTACAATTTTTGGTATTTATTGGCACTTGATTTTCTGTGGCCAGTAACTGGGTGTCACGTATCTCTTTTTTCGTTTGTCTGAGCACTGGCTGTCATGGCTTTGTGGAGTTTTATCTTGGCAATTTATTTAGTTTTTATGCAAATCAAATTACGGCACAAAAAAAATTGCAAAAATGTTTCAAATTTGCTTTGGGGCTTTCAAGCATTTTCCATTTCAATTCTTTTACTGTTTGCCCACCTATAAACGGGCTTATATGTAGTTTTTATCATTCATAATTCCCCTTTTAAAATTAATTGATGGCATTTTTTTGACAGCCACAAACCAAGGACAATAGATAACAATTGGTGCCAGTTGGCCGCAATTTGTGATCGAACAAACGCCAAACCGAAATGTGTGACAGCGGAAATACGTATACAACCACAGTTTAAATTGGAATTTACTTTAATAAAGTAATATATATCTGCACATATATAATATGTACTCCCCGATGAATTTATTTCAGGTTCGAATTCAATGAGATTTATGCGACTTTTGCAATTTGTCTCGCATCAATCTTTTGATTTCTTGTTTCTGCCAAAACTTTCAAATTAGCTGCTCGGCAATAAAAACAAGACGAGACACAAAAAGCAATTGCTGTGACCAAGAAAATTCGTTTCCAAACCAACTTTGTCTGCGAATTCATACCAAACTTCTCGTCATGTGCGAGAAAGTATTGCAATCTGCAAGAACATTTTTAAACGCAGTCGAGATATTTTCTCATTTCGCATTTGCTGTGGCTCCGGCAAACATTTTCCTCTTCCCTTTCCATATGCAGAGTGAAACTAAATGGCGTGTAACAAGCTTCGAGCAAGGAAAACAATAAACTGGCTGAGGTTTTCGCCGAAATATGAAGGAACTGCGAATGTCTTCGAGTAAAAGGAGAAAAAATTGAAAACATATTAAAGACTGGCGCCAAGAGTTGATCAAATTGATGCTTGACTTTTGGGACAACGGCCAAAACCGATGGCACAGCAGAAAATTCTGCGAAACTTATAAACTTTGGCCCCAACAAAAATAAAAATTGAAATAGAAATAGAAAAGCCGGAAAATGAAATGGCATGTGAGTGGAAAAGGAGAGCGGGCCGCAGACGCAGAGGTCCTTGCATTTCTCCGGCTCACGCAAACAGAGCGCAACGGACACGTAGTAGCCCGTAGAAGTTACATCTCTCCAAGGAGAAAGGGGGCGTGGCAGCAGGACGAGTGTAACAACCAGCAACCAACAACAAACAACAGCCCTCTTGGGCCTGCCAATGGCACAGTTCAATTTCGCTTTGGAAAAAACAAAAAACTTACTCGAGCCACGAAAGCAAAAACGGAACTTGCCGGAAAAGGTTGTCATCGATTTAATCAGGACCAAGTTTTATATATAGTATTCCCTTACAGATTGTTCAGTTGCTTTGGGTAATTGTGACGAAGTCGACAATGTGAGAAGTTAGCCAGCAAACAGAAATGTCAAGTGACGAATTGGCTGCCCATTTTAATCAATAAGCCAGAATGCGAAATTACTTTAGAGAGTTCTTGTTTGTATGGAACCCAAATATGATAATTATTACTAATGTATAACCGAATTATCTAAGATTTTACGTCATAAAAAGTTATTTATTCCATTGCACAACAAAATTGATCTTTTGTCGACCAAGATTGTATTACTTCACTGCATTCAATGCATACTAACCTTCCATAAAACAAATTGGAGCGGAAAAGTTTCAAAATATTTATTGGACAGCTTCAGAACAGGCTTGTTTATTTCCGCATCTTATCTTGTCAAATGGCCATTGGGCACACTATCGAAAACAAAAACACCGAACCCTGGAAAAGCCAGGCCAAGTGCTTCAGCTTGCAATTGGCCACGTCAAGTTGCTTCCGAAAACTTTGCATAATTGGCAACAGCAACTTGACAAGAAGCAACTTGAATTGAGACCCTCGAACTTTCCTCACTCTCCCTCCTTTCTCTGCCAATTTAGTGCATCCGTTCTGGGAACGAAGTCCAGTGAAATACGTTCCTAATTAGTGGCGACCCTGTGCCCATTTCAATTTCATTTTTTCCCTCGCTCGTGCTGCTCACAAAGGCCGAACAAAACGAGAAATTTAATTATTTATGAAAACATGAAAAGCAGCCGCTCTGCCGGCGAACATTTTTCATTAGAGCCGCGAAAAAAGGAAACACAGTACAATATAATTGCAGAGCTAAACCCAAACAGCAACCAACTTTGACCGACTACGGCCTGACCGCTATTGTGGCCTTGAAGCGACTGCGAAAAGGCTAAAAGGGGTGGGGTGGTGGACTGGGGAGAACGAAAAACGGGGCTAACTCATATGTAATTTGTTTTTACCCCGAGAGTTCCGAGTTCCATTTTCAGCATGCAAGGCAAAGAGCAAACAGCAGTACGTACATTATAAGGCCGCGATATATTAAACCCGTACACGCGAGAGGGCCAAGAGCAACCGAAATGGCCTAAAGAAGAGTTCACTCGAAGGGGGACCCACAAACTAGCTGGGGGTCGGCGAAAGTCAAAGTGAAAGTACCAGTATCACGGAAGCCCCGAATAAAATGTCGGTCGCATAATGGTAATTTAGATATGATATGTTGGCCAGCAAATGGGTTCCGGTTCCGCATTTGGATAGCGGTGTGCTACATATGTCTGATGCTTAAAGTTGATTGATGTCATAAGGGAAATTTGGGCCTATTATGGGACCTACCACGTAACTTACATCGATTTCGTGTAGCGAAAATACTGCGATTCTCATTTTAATATTTAGTATAATTATAATCTTCTTCAATCTTTTAGATTTAGATGGATAGATAGAAAATATATGTTCTTCTTGATATTTTTTTTGTCAATATATATTTAATATGGATCAAGGTCCGCCATTTTTATATTGTAAATATTACAGTAAAAAGTAATGGTTAGTTACTTGCCATTTCAAACAAAATTTGGCTAGATACAATTATTTTCAAAAAATCATTGTATTTTTAAGATTAAATCTCATTAAGAATTAAAGAGAAAAATGTATCATAAAATAGTTATAGGAAAACAACAGTTCAGATATCGAATTGCACATAAGATGGTATTTTGGCAAGTTAATTTGGTAATATACGAAATTTTATCAAACTTTTATTACTTAACTTTTCAGTTTTATATTACCAAAAACATCAATAAGCAGAGAAAAAAGAATCTGACAATTAAAAAAGGAATTTTTCACATCTATGTTACAAGTTCTTGGAACGATTGTAACATTAGCAAAACGATGTGTAAGCAAGGAACAACTTTTGGTATCTAAAAAAGTACAAGTACGAGTTCGTGTAACAATTGTAACATTAGACCTAACGATACGTACACAAGAAAACTTTTTGTTACAAAAATATGTGAAAAAATGGAATTCATTGATTCACTGGCCCACTTGTGATGAAATCCCTACTTTAAAACTCGAAATCATTACTGGAAAAAACAGTGTTGGCTTAACTATTTACATTACAATATCATGTTATATTGTGTGCTCAAACAAGCCGAGGCTAAATGCCAATAAAACAAGCTTTTTAAAAAGTTTTTCTGTTTTTCATTCTTCTTCCTCGCTTTATTTTTTCGCAGTCATGTGTATCCTTTTTCATCATGTGTGGCCATCCTTCGCAGGTCTCATGTATCTATGCATGCAAAATGCCCATTTTGGTTGTTGGCTAAATGTTTTTTTTCCACTGCCCCGTTTTATTCCGTATTTTTGTAGGGGCCCCGCTTAGCCTTCAACTCTGGCCGCTGTTGGTTATTGATTTTTCGGGCTTCCTAGTAGTTTCGCTACAAGGTTTTTAATATTTAAACGCTGGCCGTGCCCTCTCGCCCGGCCAGTGTCTATCTCTGTTGCGCAAACACAATTCGGAAATGACCCAAAAATGCTTAAATCTCAATAAAAGGGCATTTTGACTTGAACTGTCAGTCGGTGAGTGAGGCGAAGGGCTTTCTGGGTCGATGTGTCGGGTCGTCGGGCTTTGAGTCGGATGGAATTGGTCGGGCATGGGATGGGTATGGGCTTTCGATGGGGTCTGGTCTGTTGTTTTTAGACGTCAACGTTTTCTATGCCAAGTACTCACACAGTGGCACACTCGCAGCCTGTTGTTAGCTCGGCAAAGTGAAATTGTGTTAAAAATCGCATTCCTTTCTGTACTTCTGTGCAGCGGAAATTGAAAATAGCGTCGCGTTGTGCGCCACTCTCGTCCTTGTTGTTGTCCCAGTTGCTGTGCGAAATGCTCATATGGCATGAAAATTTAATTGGAGTAAAATGCTTCTGCACAACTCTCAAAAACTAGTTAGAGAGGCAAAAAACGAAAAAGGAAAGCGCACAAAAAAAGCGAGAAATCGCCAGGAAAACTAGCACATAAATCAGCGAGAGTTTCCTTTTTCCCGCCACCTTTCACCTCTCTTTGCTTTTTCCGGTTTCGAGATTGAAATGTGCATACGGCATTAGCTTTAAATATGGAAGAAGCTTATATAAATAACATGAATCCTGAGTGAGCGCCCATGTGGTAACACAAATGTTTATTAGTCATATTAATAGAGCTGCCGAAATACCCTTTTCTGCATGAGTACATGTGTTCCACTATTTCTTTATACCAGTTACCCATAGAGGTGGTAAAGGGTATATGGTTTTTATTCAAAAATATGAAAGGGGTTGAAGACACCATTACACACCATTGGTGTATGAATTTCACCTGGCGCCATCTGGAGGCATGTTTATTTTTAGTTTGGAGAACGGAGAATTGGGTATCAGATAGTCGATAGTAAGTATTAATTATTTTGTTATTCAAGTAATTAACGTAAGCCCCAAAATCTAAAACTTATTTAAAAACGTGCTAAGAAAGTTGCTTTTACTCAAATATTTATTTTTACCTAGAAAATGTAACGTTTTTTTTTTTGTTTACAAGCAGGTTCAAATTTAATGTTTATAAGACAACAGACATTTTCTGATAAATGGATATTGTCTCTATAAATTTTAAGATTTGGCTTTGAGTAATTGCCGTTACCATTTTAATAACATAGTTTCGAAACTTTTACGAAGTGATAAATATCCGCAAATCCAGGCTAAATGAAATCGATGGGAATACTTTCCTGAATTCCAAGCATTTCTTTTCCGATTTGGCACACTTTCATTTCTCCGCCCATGGAAGCAAACACACTGCAAGGAACGCCTAAAAGCGGGCTGCACAAAACAAATTTATGATGACCAGTCGAGGGAGTTTGGCATGCATAAAATGTAACGATATCCCAGCTGAAGCCAAAATAAACACTTAATTTATGCCAGGCAACTCAGGACTAGTCGGGTGTGGGTGCAGCAGGCGCCTGCGGGGTGCACTGCTGATAAATCAGAGCCCGCAAAAAGTCTTTGACACTGCTCTCGGCCATGGTCGAGTGGCTGTTAGAGAACCACCTCCATGGCCCCGCCCACTTTCAGTGACTTGTATGTCCGCCCCTGCACTTAAACAAATTCAACTAGGCGTTATCATCGGTTGAATGCTGTTTTTAAATTTTAAAGTAATTTTTATATGAGGCTAACTAACATAGCAACTCTGTTTCAATCTATAGATTTAAAATTAAAAATTTTAAATAATATATTAGAATATATCACAAAAGTTAAAAATAATGACGACTGCTTAAGATTAAACCTAATTAATTTATGAATTTTGACTAGATTTTGGCTATGCACTTTAGGGGAAGCTCTACTATTTTATACTTTTTCATCTCTATTTTTCTTTAAGCTCAAACAATTTCTCAGAAAACTTATTCCACCATCCGGTTCTATGCTGCGGATTTTATTTCTGTGTAGTTCTCGGGAGAGTCTGAAACAAAAAACACGTTTCGTGCACACATTTTCTGCTGACATCAGCTGTTTTGGCTAGAGCTTACGGCTTAGATTTTAGCTCTGACCTCGTTCTCGCACGGCCCACAAGCCAAAGTAACAAACAAGTATAAAATCACAAAAAAAGAATACAGAACAACAGCAGAAAAACCCAGAAGACAACACAAGAATATGTTGTCCGATGGGCAAATATTTGTCGTAATGCGTAGAGCAAACAAAGTGCTTGGGATGATGGAAATATATTTGGGGAAAGTCTCGGAGCGGCAAGTCATAATGCATAACTCATACGCCACGTGGGCGGGAACCTCCACTTGATGTGAGTTGATGTTTCCCCTCCTTTTTCTCGTACTCGCACAATGACAAAGTTGAAAAGGGCGAGTGTACATATGGGTCGCCATCAACAATCTTTAAGGCAAAATTAACTTGAGACGAGTTGTAGGGTACATTGATAAGCAGAAAAGTTTCGGTGCCTCTTTTAAAACATAAGATATCAGATCTGTTTGCAGAATTTCTTTGATGTCACTTCCATGAAATTTATGGCAAGTAGGCGTTGCTAAGAGCACACAATTCTCAGAAAATGTCCTTGAACTTTTTAATTTAACATTTTCTAAATTGAATTAGGTCACAGTATCTCAAATAAATTTGAATTTGAAAACTCGCTTTTGAGAATTTATTATGAAAAGAATTCTGTTTTTCCTTTTTCTTAAAATAATTTTTTTTCCAACGTTTTACATTGTTGAAAATATCATTGTTTTATTTGTATTACTCCTAATCACCTAATATCTTAAAATCCTATATATATATATTTACCCTCATAAATAATTCTTATTTTCAGGGATATTTGTGAGTCACAAAATAGGTATATTTATTATTTTCACAACCTACTACTTTATATATTCCAACTCGAGTGCAGGCCATTTTTAAATATTTAAATTAAATGACTCTGCCATCCGTTGTGTGTGCCATCCACTCAATTCCATTAGGGATTTGCCTGCCACAAGCCCGAAAACAAAGCAGAAAGCCACATTTTCATTACTCAGGCACTCGATCCGGAAATCTGTGTCCTGACCCGTCTCAGAGTTCGTTTGGCAGGCCTACCTGTAATGCAGTCACAGGCCGCAAATAATAGACAAAGGCTGCAAAAACTATGTCAGCCGGGGCGCACGAAAATAACCAATACAAAAATAATCCAACAGTTGATACTCGGTTCGTTGTCCTGCAAAAAGAATGCAAGAATCCGGCGACAAGAGGCTGCCTGCAGACTTGTCTTTGTAGCCGGCTTAAGGATTGCTCCCCTATATATATGCTCCTTTGTACAGGGTACATAATGTATCCATGTGTGTCTAACCGAGGAGATAAGCTTGTGGCACACACACCAAGGAGGGCTGCTTTCTCGGTGGGATTACCGCCTTTCCACACCGAGTTTCCCCTGCTCTGTATCAAGTTAGGTATTTTCGATTTTTTGACTGACTTGGCACTTTGCTTACTTTAAGTTCGCTTCGTTGATGAGCTGCTGATGACTTCGAACTGCTTGCGAAAACGCTTCGTTTGCTTTTATTATTATTGTTTTTTTCGGTGTAGATCCCTATGTTTTTGTGGGTGACATGAGGCGGCGGCGACCTTGACTGTCAGCTGCACACATTTCACTGCTCGAGCCTCGGCGGAGAGGCTGCTCTTTAAATCCTCACTGTTTCATCAGCATTTTCCCTTTGTTTAAGTGTGGCCCCACTGCCTGGCAATCAATAAAACAACACTCCGCACACGTTGCGTATACGTAACGACTATCTGCTGATTTGGCACAATTTTCCCTTGGTAAGAACACAAGAACACACAAAAGCACTGTGGCACTTTGGACTCCTCAATAAGGGCAGCAGAATTTTTTGTAATTTTATCACTGCTGCATATATATTTAATTTTTAATTTTATCCGCTGGTGACAGCGCGCTTAGGCGATTTTTATGCGATTTTCGGGCTGCGCGCTGGGTTTCTGCACGTAACGCGTCCTTGTTCCAACTACTGCGTTCGAACGTAATGACTTGGCCACAAACTCGGAATCCTGGACGGCCCGAAAGGCAGGCCAGAAGAGCTTTCACCGCTCTCTCCGACTTTTCCGCCTTTCTCCCGCTTCCATTCAGCGTTTTCTCTGCGCATGCGCAGCGCACGTGCGCTCTTCTCTCCGCACGTGCTCCCCTTTTCGCTCTCTCGCTGCGCCTCTCCACGTTTTTGTTTTGTTTTCGCCGTTCGTCGTTAGGCAAGGTTAACAAAAACAAAGCTCCCGCGTCTGTGTGAGCGTTTGCCAGTGCGTCTGTGTGGGTGTCTGGGCGCCAACATTCCAAAACATCTGATTGCTGTCAAAAAATGTTGCATGCGTCAGGGATTCGCTTGGACATGCGCATTTTCCGGGGCCATTGTGTTCCCGATTTCAGCCTGACTCCGGTTAATGTGGGTTAATTCTGGCACGGCATTGCGATGGTCAGGTGGGCTCGGATTTGCAGGAATGCAAGTCCAGAGACGAACCAAATGGTACTTAGAAGAATGTTCCTATACAATGCGATCTAAATTCAAGGGGGTCTATAGTCTTCATATAAACAGTCATTGCTATATTGACTCGCTTATTTAACTATTTTTATTTTAATATATTTGTATTACCTTTTCCAAAATTAATCCATATCGATTGCGAATTATTTATTTTTAAACAAAACCATCAAGCCATTAAGCAAAAAAAACACCCCTTAACGAGGTAAAAAGCTAGTGACGATCATACTTTCAACATACAAAAGATCTGATATCAACTTTTGTGACGAAAATGTATTATACGATTTACTAAGTACATCAACTTTTTAAAGGATTCTCATGCGGCACTCCGTAATACATTATGCCTGTCTAGGCAATGAGCTTTACGATTTCGACTAAGTGCGACGTAGTAGTTACGGGCGTACAAAATTGAGCTATTTATTGCTGTTTTCCAGTAAAACTAGCGGGTTTTTCAAAAGTGATAGAACAAAAGTTACTTATATGCATTACGATTAAACATTGTTTTGGGACAAACAAACAAAACATTTTTTAAAGCATCTCATTCGGGCTTCTGTCTTAGACCAAATAAGACAAATTTCCAAAGTGTATTTATTTTGTCGAATGTGTAGTCATTTTCTATCACAAAATTCGATATCACATTTTCTTCGTTTAGAGGTGATATGTTTTTCAGTAATATTTAATTAGAATTAAATGAATTGAAAAGTATTTAATTTTGTACCATTCTTAGTTAATATGGGTTTTACCTGGATAGGGAAATATTTCGCTTTCCAAAAACATTAGATTGAACTGTATCTCGCTCTAAAAGTTAAAATAAATATACACATTTCAGAGAAAAGGGTGCCACAAACGGAATCTAAGAAAAAAATAGATTATATACGTATATTTACAGTTTATATTTGCCGTACTTGTATAATATTTAGTGATGCCACAAAAATCGTTTCAAGCGAAGCTCTGACTAACATGAATGCATATTTAAACCTAATTAAAAGCTGAGCTTCTTTGGTTACCCCGATTAAATTTATTTACGACGTCTAAGGTTCGCTGAACTATACGGACGCTCTATAAACCAAAAAAACTGAAAGAATAATCCCCTTATTTAAAGTCCACACCTGCAAGTCACAGCTTAGGACCGGCCTAAGCCAACATTAAAGTGCCAACACCCCCTGCCAGCAGGTGACATCCGCCTTGTGCCGCGGACCAACCCGAAACTAACCACAAACACCAATTACGCGTGTGCTCCTCTGGCGAAAAACAAAAAATATGCCGCGAAAACGGTTGGCTGGCGAAATTACGGTGGGCACCGCAAAATAAAATGAGACAAGCCAGGACCCGGAGCCGGAGTTGCACCTGATCCAGCTGGATCCAGTTAACCCCCGACTGCAGCTAGTTAGTTAGTTTCGGGGACCTGCAAGCATGCATACATATTTCTGAAAAGTTGCGACATTTTCGCCGGGGTTACTTTTATTTTTCAGCCGGCGCGTGAAAATCCGAGAGGTGACACTTGTCCAAATTATCTTGCTGGATAAACAAGCGCACTTAACGTGTTATCAGAGGCAAACGATGCCGGGATCCTGGATCCAGGATCCCTTATCCCGGGTCCACCAGGACGGGGCTGCCACACACACACTCGCACTTGCACTCGCACTCGCCGAGGGTGAGAACATAACCAGCATTGTAATCAAAAGCAGGCGAAAGCTGGAGGAGCGAGCAAAACTGACATGCAGTTGACTCCAAAAGAGTCGTAGCCTCGCAGGACACGAGGTGCAGGCCTCCCGCCCCCTGCTCCTGCCACCATCCTGCCATCCAATGGACGCTCGAGAGTCAGAGTGTGACCGAGGTCGACAGGGAAGCAGCGCTGCACGGTGGGAAAATACTGGAAACAGTACGGTATTTTAAATTCAAGTTGGAACAGGATTTATTTTTAAAGTTTTATATATTTAACTATAATTTTTGAGAGTTGAGAGAAACCTTTCAATTATTTTATTATTGAGCAGACCATTTTAAATCGTTTTTTTTTCCTTATAGAGCCAATTAAAAAAAAGCAATAAATTAATAAGTCAAATTCACGATGTTTTAGGTTATTAAATGTGTTTTTGGGACGTATAAAGAAATTGAGTAAGATCTCACACACTATTTATGCTTTTAAGTGATAATAAAGCGTAAATATACAAATATATAATATTGGTTTATTAACAAGTATTTTTTCGAAATGTACTCAAAGAAAGCTCCTTGAGTTTCCTCTCAGTGCACACGATGTGAGTGCAGGCCCTTGTTTGTGTGCGTCCACACAGGCGACAGCTGCTGCATAACCCATGCAACCATACAAACCCATAGAACCCGTACTACCCTCGCACTCAAGGCGAGCTGAAAATGTTTAACACGAAAAGGAGTTATCACGCTGACAGCCCAGCCAAGGCCCGGGGCCAGGCGTCAGAGGATTCTGGGGATTCGCAGGAGCCGGCGGAGTCAGGAGTCCGGAGAAGTCGACGTGCCTCGCTGCGAAATTATGACAAAGTTCTGCGGGAGAAAAATGCCGCAGAGGGCGTGGAAAAAATGCTTTGAAATGAAATCCAGAAAATAGGGTTTGCCGCTCGGGCCTTCGCTTCCTTTAAGACGCGAGATGTGCTAAGCAAATAATGATTGCCCTAGGATAAGTCGTTGGCCCAGTGGAACGGTAATGGCCTTAAATAAGTGTTACGTACCATAAGCTTAAGGCAAGGATAGACATATAATTTGAGCAACAATTCTAACATTTGGGAATCATCAAGTTATAAAATGTAAAGTCCTTCTTACTCATCACCATCTTGGGATGGCGATTTGCGAATTACAAAATTTATAACTTTTGGTTCACACCGACACTGAGAAAACTAGAGAACAAAAAAAGCAAGATTAAGTCTGATATAATTTAGGTGGCTGTTGGTTAAATTAAAATGTAACAAAAAGTTTCAATAAATTAACAATACATAATTTGTATTTATTAATCAACACTTACATTTGAAAAGATACCAGGAAAAAATAATGAACATAAATTGTTTTGCTTTAGTTTAGATTCCCTTTGTCAAGGAAGGCTGAAAAAATATAAGCGTCCAAAACCGCAGGCAGGGCGACAGCTCGCAAACAGAAGTGGGCAGCTACAAAATTGGAAGGGGAAAGTCGCGCAAATCCTTGACAAAACACCACGCCTACGTACATCGGGGGGCCGTCAGCTACTGTCACTCAGGAAACTCTTTCTGGTTTTTTCCCATCCCGCCTGCAAGTGAGATGAATGCGCGGTCAAAGAATTGAAGTAGCCGCAGTTTTTGCGCTCCGGAAAAATTAAGTTCCCGGAGTCGCAGCACTTTTCTCGTTTCCCTCAGTCGATTAAAATGGGATAAATCTGTCGGTTAGTGGCTGCGGTGGCTTTTAGTCACCTCAGGATTGACTTTAAAATGTGGCCACAAGGCATTTAGCAGGGTGGCCCCACGGATTATGACTAAGCCGGCGCGACTAATTACACGTGACCCGCCTGTGCTCGGTTGTTCTTGCTTTCTTACACTGAAATAAGTTATATAATCTACACTTAATAAAAACAGACTTAAATGACAATGTGATGAACTTGGATTTATTAAGTAAAACCGATAAATAGGAACCACAATACAAAAATTTAAATAAAAAGGCATAAACGAAATCTTTCAGGATTGGTAAAATATGACCTTAGGTTTTCCACAAAAATTGTAATTTTCACTATTTCTTTAATAAAGGTATATTTGAAGTAACTAAAACCTTTATTATTAAATGATCACATCTTTTTGGTGGCCTTTAAATCCCGTTTTTAGTCCTATTCTTGAGAGGACATACGGTGTCATGAACGTATTTTTTGTGGTGCACCCTTGTTGTTTTAGGCACGGCTAAAAACAAAAACATGGTCACAAAAGGCAACTTAACCCGTTAACGCGTTAAAGAGCAAGCCGAGTGGCTAAAAGCTGTGCCGAGCAGCAGCGACTACGGCGATTATGATGATGATGAGGATGAGGATGCGGATGAGGATGATGATGGGCTCGGCACTGGTTAACTCTGCCTGACTGGCTGCCTTGGTTTGCTGGTTGGTTGCCTCAGTTCTTTCCCAGGTCTCAGTTCGGCAAGGGGGTAGTGGAATGGCAAGTCAAAGACTTTTTGAGTGGACTGCAGCACTCTGCAGAGGTTAAACACTAACCTGATGATGCCAAGCACAGTCGCACAACAGCAAGAAATGTGGAGAGGACTCCAAAGGTTTCCGATATTTCAACACGAAATTAGAACACTCTTTTCGGGCACGATGGATGGATTTTTATGGTCGCTAAAAAATATTTATTTTAATATTTAGAAATTATATTTTAAATGATTAGATCGAGACCATTTAAGTGTTTGTAATCATTTCGCGTCCAAAAATAAAATACAATTTTAAGGAATGTTGGAATATAAATTTTGGAATCACGTGAAAGCTAGTACCTTATTTTACTCAAATATTATTCATGCATCAAAACTTGAAGCCCACAGAGAATCAGCATCTAAATATTCCATAAAAAGTTACGGTTTTAGTCCAACTTCACATGATAGTTGGAACACCTTTGACTTTCTTTCTCGGTTCCGCAAAACCATCAAAGTGGGGTTCTGTTTATGCAAATATGTTTGGGTCTGAGGTTTTCCTTTTGGTGGTTCGTGCTGTTGTTCCTGCACATTTGCAACTGTGTTAGGCGTTATGTGGAAAGCAAAAGGAGGCACAGCAGTTGAAAACAGGTGAAAATGAAGACATTTGGGGTGTGTTAAAGTTGAAGTTGGTTTGCTGGGAATTTTGCGAGAGTTTGTTTACCTTTTGCTGTCCAAAAACTTTTTGTGCAGCGACTTTTTTGGGCAGTTACCACTTTAAGAACATGGGCAAACAGCAATGTGGTTGCAGTCTTGAAATATGAAAACATGATGACTTTATGAACACCAAAAGTGTGCTGCCTTATGTTTTTTGTGCGCTGTTTTCCTTTTTTGTATATATGTATGTCGGTTGCGGCTTGCGCTGACATTCGTGTGTGGCATCAACAACCATGTTTCGACGTTGACGAATAACTTTCAACACATTTTTGCCAACGGCGCCGGCGAGTTTCCTTTTTTAAACACGGTAAGGAGCAAAACGAGGTACCCAAAACTAGTATAAAATGCAATAAATTCCTATTATGATGAAGGGGTAGTATTTACGACAAGGACGTTGATTTATGGAAGCTATGTTAATTTGTTATATTCCAAACGAATTGCACTTCCGTTTTTTATTCTTTTCAGTAATATATCAAGACGTAACCAAATATTTTATAAATAAACTCATTTATTCTACCCAGGCTAGCACTCTCTTGACATTTCGAAAGATCTGTCAACTGTTTGATACATTATTTCATAAAAGCCTTTCTGTTTAACAATATTATATCTTTATTATCTTAGCATAGCTTCATACGAACTGCCTGTGTATGGAATAAAAGGTATGGAATTATTTTTTGTACAAACAGGAAAGCCCTTTTTGCTGCTGAAGTTGCAGGGGCTTTAATGACTGAATAAAAATTGGTGTAATATCCATTTACGTTAAGTTACTCGGCTGCCCCCTCACCCTTGGCCCCTCACTTTCTCGCTCCCACTTTCCTTTGCGTTTCCAACCCAGATGGCTGGCAGCCCCAAAAGCACAAAGAGGCTGGGTCTGGGCGCATAAAACTAAACCAAAACTACACTCAGCTCAACCTCAAAACTAGCTAACCAACAAACCTTATTAAAATGTGAGCCCCCCTTAACCCATTACTCCCTGACCCGCCCTGCCACACCCCGCCGCCCGCCCACGCACGTAAGGAAGCGTATAATTTAATTAAATTATCTGGGGCAGCTGCTGATGCTGCTTCTGTTGCAAGTAGCAACGAAAAATGTGCATCAAAGTGCACTTAAATCATCAGCGAGGCACGGAGACACACAGAGAGATAGTGACGGATATAGAGAGCTAGAACGAGAGGTCTGCGAGAATTGGATAGAGACAGACGGATGGGATGGCCGCCCAAAATGGCGTTGGCTAAGTGCCGTGGCAGGGAGTTAAAGTAGAGAAGAGCCAAGAGGCCACCGAAAGAAATATATGATTAAAGGTATATTATATGTGTATTTTACAAATTGCTTATAACTTAGCATGAAAAAATAAAGAACGTAGTTATATAGGCATGTTAACAGAAAATGTTCTCCAGAAAACAACTCTTACTATCTCCATCTCCCTCTCACTCTTATTAGCTAAGTAACGGGAATCTGATAGTCGAGGCACTCGACTTCATCGACCCCTCTTTTTTAAGAAGAAAGGGGTATTCAATTAGATTTAGATTTCAGATATAAATATTTTTTAGAAAACACCGGAATTATGAAGGTTAAGGTTTAACAATGAAATTTTTTTTAATTTCAGTAAAAGTTACATTGAATTATGTTTATAAGTATTAAGACTCAAGCATTGAGTTTTTAAGTTTTGCTAAGTTTTTATTATTTGCTATCTGTTTTCTCTGATGTTGAACACTTACTTTTTTTGTTAGTAAAAAAAGTGTTTGATATAATCGATTGCGGTCACTTTCGATTGGCAAAATCGATAGTGCCTACTATCGGTGTTTTGCCAACTGCATTTGTTATAAACAGATAGGTAAAATCGTTACAAACGATATATAGTAATACAAAGAACATTTATTCACAGGTGGATAAGCCAATATCTTATTTTTTATTTACTAACTGTGGGTTACATATATTTAAATCTTTGTGTGCTAGCAAATTTTAAAATGGAAGGATATAAGGAGTCAAATGTGATTGGCGCTACCAAACTGATATTCCCATAATTTTCCGTCAGTGCAGAGATAAGTGGGCTGGTGTGGGAAGTCAGGCAGCCGAGCAACTTTGTACTTTGACTTGTATTAGTGACCGGAAATGCAGCTTTCAACAAGGAACAGGATCAGCGCAGGAGCCGCCTCAATGACTCGCCAAAGGCAAAGCGGACCGAAAGGGGACGGCGAGCGCGGGGAGGGGAACGGGAAGCTGGAGCGGAACCGTTGACAAATGCTTTATGTATATACAGACTTGTTGGAATATTTTTATTTGCAGCTTGCAGAATTTTATGAGCAAAGCGTTTGCATTTGAATGGCAAATAGATTTATGAAAGGAGAAGAGGTCGACTGGGGACAGAGGAAAAGAGCAAACTTTGCTATTTAAGTATACAACAGTTAACCCTCAAATGGGATGGAAAATCTTTAAAAGTTTAGTCAAGGAGCATCCATAAGAATGCAAGAGCAGTACACAGCGATACCAATGAAAATCATCAAATTTTACCTAGAGGAGAAAACAACGCATGAAGTAGATGTTACCCAATTATTAAAGTTTTCCGTCCTAACAATTTTAAACAATAATTTTTTGTATTGTAACGTTTTTTATATTAATTAAGTATTATAGGATCCGTTTTAAATAAATATGTTGACGATTTAATAAAAAACAGGTATTAACTCAATCGTATTTAAAGTCTATATAAAAAATGTTTAAAAATTTGCGAGTCACCGAATCCGCTGAAAAATTAAACATCTGTAAGCTAATGCCACAAAGAAAAATCCTTCTGGGACATGCACCATTATTATCGTAGCCATAGCCAAGCCCCAGAGGATCTCAGTCAGCGATACCTTGACATCGTTTTCGCAGAATTTTCTTTTAAATTATGCACGACATTTTCCTTCATTGTTTCGATGCTCCGACTTGCTTTCCATATTTTTTTAGTGTCAAGTCTCGTGGGAAAGGCCTGGGGGTGGGAAAACCGAGGATACAGTCACCCTAATGCATCGGAATTTTACTTTTTTTGAGCTCAGCTGACATGCAAAATGAGTTAATGGCATTGGCGGCTGGAGGAAAGTGAAAGCAAAAAGCATCTCAGTGGCCGGGGAGTATATTCCCCAAGCGATTTGCCGTTGATAAGTGAATGTCAACTGAATTCGGATGGAGACAAATGGTTAAAGCGTGAAATTAAGTCCCCGGAAACGGGATATTTAATTTGCGCAAAGATTACCGCCAAATATATTTGCACTAAAGCGGGGAGTTTCATACCGCTCGTTGTGCAAATATTTGAAATGGAATCCGTGTACCACCCGATAAGGTCCGGCTCCCAATCCAACCCCGAAACATTG
The DNA here is from genome assembly GCF_014743375.2 of Drosophila subpulchrella. Lineage (NCBI taxonomy): Eukaryota > Metazoa > Arthropoda > Insecta > Diptera > Drosophilidae > Drosophila > Drosophila subpulchrella. The sequence goes on along the minus strand of NC_050612.1, from coordinate 5,545,663 downwards.
TTATGCCAGCAATCATGAAAACTTAATTAGAAGCTTATTTGGTGTTTTACAAAAACGTCACAATTTGCATACCGCATTTCATTTGCTGCCTCGCATCAGGCGATAAACGGACCGCAAAACATTTCAGGGCGACTGGGCAGGACGGCTGGCAGAGCCCACTGTAAAATACTAAAATTAAATGAGCTAAAATTAACATAAACAATGAAACGATAAGCACAAAATTGGCCTACGCCAACACACTCAAGCGAAATCACACCGACACCCGAATAGAAAATTGAACAACTAATTTGGTTGAACGGGTTTTGCCAATTTGCACAGAGTCGGCTTTTGCGCAACTTAAAATTTTATGCTAATTGAAATGTATAAAAGGATTGAAGCTTATGGACCTAGAGTGGGAATTCACTAGCTCGCTGGGGTGAAAACTACTTAAGTTCGAGAATATGATGTCTGAGCTAAACATATTTAATCACCTCAATTTGTTGTTTCATTGATTTTCGCAGTTGATTGAAGTTTCTGCTTAACACTGTTAATTTGATACAACGCTTCTCTGGGGTTTTAGTAAAATTAAAACAATAATGTTGAGAAACAAAAATCAGATCTTTCTATTCTAATTTTCCATCGTCGCCTGGCTTTACCGAACTCAAACCGTATAAGCCTAAACACCACTTTAATTTGCGTCAAAGGATTCCCGACATGAGTACTTCTTTATCTTGTTATGGCGACATATACACATACCAGCGCAATCCTAGGCACCTCGAGAACCGTCAAAATGTAAATAAGTTGTTAATTAATTTTGAAACGTTTTATGTGCCAGGAGTCGTAGTCGTCATCTTGTTCGTCCTCATAGTTCTCGGTCCTTTTGTCGCAGCGAGTTTGCTGGTTGAGGATGTGTTTCTGGGGCTGGCTTGTTAAATTTAATAAACTTATGGGAACTTAATTAAAACAAAATTAATTCCCATTCCTCGGCGCAACTTAAAGGCAGCCCGCACTGTGCACACACTCAGACAACGGGGCGTATGCGTAATTTCGCCAGGAATTGCAGAGCTCATTGCGCATACGCCGCATTGTCTGCTGCAAGAGAGCTTTGCATTAATTTTGATTTTCATCTGGTTTTATTTCATTCCATTTTTTGGCAAGAATGTTGCTCGCTTTTCGCGCTTTTCACGCTTTTCTTTCGCCATGTAATTTATATGCGCGCAAAGAAATGTTTGCAAAGTTACTCTCAAGTTCCATGCCTTCTTTTGTTGCCCGAAACAGTGCTTGTTCTAATTAAAAATAAAAGTTTTTTAATCTGCTTTATGGCATAAAGGAAAATAATTATGCAGTTTTTAGTGGGCACGCAGAGAAAAACTGCTTAAAATACAGTTTGGTAATTATATCATTGTTTCCTTTGGGTTGGAAAATACAAAGTCGATACGGGGCAGCGGGATTTTGTTTATTGGGGAAACGAATCTAAGGCCTTACTTTTCAAATTGGAATAAAGTTTTTCTGACGCTAGTTTTGGTTTTAAATATGACTTCAATTTGATTGGCAATCGAATAAATTCAATATATATCTGCAGTTAACGAACCTCCATCATAAAGTGCAATCCAATTTCATTCCCTTTCAAATGGATTTAGGCCATTTAAATACTTCGAGCCGTCGCCATTGGCCAAATGAATTTTGCTCTCGGGCCTAATCGAAGATTAAGTTAGGCAGTGAATTTGTGATTACTATTCAGTGGCCAAAAGTTGCAGCCTTGCACTTCCCGACGAGTCGGCCTGCTTAGGTATGTAAACAATCCATTAACCAGAAACTTAATCAATTGGAACTAGTTTGGAATGGCAAATGCATTTTGCGAGCACAGCAAATGCCAGGAATCGAACTTGGGAGCTGGCAGGACGGACGGACAAGATTCGCTTCATTTTCAAAGTGCCCAAGAAGTTTTCCACGGAAGTTTGTGGCTCTGTCTGTCTGTATCTATAATTGAGTGTGTTTGCCAAGGGTGCGTGTGTATGGAGGCAGTCCGCATCCGTATCTTTTGACCAAAGATCCAGCTGCGAACTTACAGATTCTGGCAAAGTTTACATGCGGCTGCTGCTGGCCGAAAAGGTAACTGATAACTTTTGCGATTTAAAATTTGAGTTTAGATTGGGTTTTAATTGTATTTCGGCTCTGGCTGGCTCTGTCCTTCTGTCTATCCGTTTACCTGGCTTCTGCAAATTTGCCAAGTGCCAGGCGCTGATGATGGATGCACGATGGTGCTGAAAGGGTTTGTGACTTTTGGGTGGGCTTTGTGCTCTGTTGATTCAGGTTCTTGACACCCAACAGGGAATTGATAACGAAGTGAAATTGAATGATTCATCCGATGGGGATGGGAGTTCGGTGATCTGATGGGGGCTATCACAAAGGTTGATTATGGAACCCGAAAAGGATGTTAACAATTCAGACTGTTGAGGCAATATAATAATACTTTAATTATTATACCCTTGCAGAGGGAATAATGATTTCAGTCAGAAGTTTGCAAGGCAGTGAAGTATTCGTTTCCGATCCCATAAAGCATATATTCTTGAACAGCATCACTAGACGAGTCGATCTAGCCATGTTTTTCTGACCGTTTTTACGCAAACTAGTCTCCCAGTTTTAAAGCTATTTGGATGTTACTCTTCCAAAAGTCTTACTTCTATTGCTGGTAGTACATATATAAGTCGGAACGAGCCGGATCGGACAAATATATCCTATATTTCCCATAGGAATTATCAAGAAAATATTTCTTAAAATATGTAAGAAAAATATTTGTTTGGTGTTTCTTGACATATTAACTATTACTTTTGGAAATATTATTCCTTTAGTATTTCAGAACTTCGAATAAAATTTAAATCAAATCGGTCGAGGACATCATGTAGGTTACATAGGAATGATCGGATAATTAATATCAAAATAATACTTAGACCGTTATATTTCGTTTTCGGTAAACATACACGTTAGTAAATTAAAATGGAACATTATCTTAAAATTTTTGTAATTATCTTATTGTTTTCTAAAAATCGGAAAGCTCTATCAAACAATGCTCCAACGGGAATGACCTGCAAGGGTGCAGAAACATCGGCGTGCCTAATTCAGCTTCCTTTCTTGTTTTGTGCTGATTTTCAAAATTTTAAAAAGTTAGTTTCTTATATAATTTATTAATAAATAAATATTAGGTAAGTCCTTTGTATATTTTTGTTGTATTAAACTGCCTATCATCAAAACGTTGTATTTTAAAGAAACGCTATTTGATGTAATTTACCGAATTCCAACTCTCTGCCAAACACTTAGATTGTGATCTCTGCCAGCATATTGAGATGATATACATAAGGCTCTGGGAAAACGTTGAATTAATACTATCAGAATGCTTGATTTATACCTAATTCTGTGCCGGGGCTTTCCATCCCCCCGCCCCCCGAGCAGCTTCCCTTGGAAAACGACATCGGCAGCAGTTGTCGCTTCACACATTAAAATATTACAACATGAACTGGAAACACGAACACGATGACACACTCACACTCGCACACACACCCATACACTGACAGAAATTATGATGTGTCAGCAGAGCATGTTAGTGTGGCCCTCTCGCTCGCACTTACGGCCAACATAAGCCCGAACATGAGCTCATATTTCGTCGAGCTATAAATAAACTAAATTGCCAAAAGTCGAGACAGTAGAACCCAAGGCAGGCGTTTTGGCTTAACGGCAGATTAAACAGAATGTGCGTGACCCAGAGTTGGGATCGTGATAAGGGATATCGTGGCCCGAGGAGCGGGACGAGTTCCGATTAATTTTAAAATTTTAACATTGGTGAACATCGGGTTCAAGGATCCTAACAAATACTATGTTTATGCTATGAAATTCATGCGTTCTCCAACACAACCTTCTAAAAAAATTCGATCGCATTTACAAACATTTATTTTAACATTTAATTAGATACATTCAGATTAAAAGAATAGGTCTATCTACCAGATTCGCAAAAATTTTAAAATATCTTAATGCGACTATTTTATAATTATAACGATTCCCTCCTTGGCAGATATAGATTAAGTCGTCCAAAAGTCCGTGAAAATAACCACCAGTTACATGATATAACATTTGAAGGAATTTAAATAAATTAACAGCTGTTGATGAATAGACAAAAATAAACCCCTTCCTTCACTTATATTTTCATCAAAGTTAGCATTTCCAAAATTTTAGATTGTACCTGCTTCTTGATACTAATTAATATTTCTCTTATTAATATCATATCGCATCACTGGAGCAGACCTATCCACCAACCCCATCGTGTTTTCCGTTTGGCTGTTAGCATTTATTAACTATGCATGCGTGTTCGGGCTGTTGTTGCCAGCGATTACAAGTATAAAGTGCATGAGTCGAAAGACAAGCTAGTCCACACCTGGGGATTCGCCCGCCGAAAACTTTGCAGCCAGCTAATTGACGTGTCGAGAATCCCCCGACCACCCCTAAAAAATATTAAGCCACCCACCCATTGCACTCAAGACAATTGCTGATAAAATGCGAGTTTCTACTCGAATAATGCTAGAAAAGATAAAAGCCGCTGGTCCTCATCGCGGAAATTTACTTTGTGCGGCGACTGTGAAAAGCAAATGAGCAAAGAGAGTGGAAAGCACCCGCCCCATCGCCCTGAAAAACGCCCTCTGGACCACCCACTTTCCACACCACCCAAGGGACCTACCATATGCAAATAATTGCTGTGAACTTTTGGCACAGAAAGCAGGCAGTGGCAAATGCAATAGAGCTCAGTTAGCAATCAAATTACGAGTATCAAAAGAAAGCCCGGGAAGGAGCGAAGCCGAAAAAACGAGACCCGAAAATGTTGACAAGCCAGAAAATGTTGGTCCGCTGGACAGGACCAAAATGTTAATTGGGCTCATGACACTGCCGACCAAGGCATAAATCATAAAAATGTAGCAGCAGCGACACAAGGTGGCCCAGAAAGCGGGAAGCACCGAAAACGAACCAACATTCAGGGCCAGTTCGGGGGTCTCTGGGCGGATCAGACCAAATCGGGGGAAGGCCTCGCAATTGGAATCGGGCGAAGTAGCTGGCCAGAGCAGACTAACGAAACGTAACGACCAAGCGAAAACTTAACAAGTGTGAAGGCAGCGGTGATGGATGATGGCCAAAATAAATGCCCTAGAAGGCTTTGCAAATTTTTCAGGGCTCGAGGATAGGCTAGGCTTATGAATATATTTATAAATACTGTTGGATAGTACAGTATAAAAGTCTTACCTTGGATAGAACATACATACCTTAATCTAAAATGTGTCTCTTGAGGTCTAGGAAATATCAGTTAGGTAATCAAAATAATCATATATGCTTTTTATTGTATTTGCATGTTTAAAGGGAGTTCTGACATTCTAATCAGAGTTCAGAATATTCTTGAAAACATTTTCAATGTGCTTAAATCAAGGTGAATTGGCGGTATTTACATTGTATATCGCAACAACTGAACTGTTAGTCCGTCAGTAGTGTATACTTATTAAAAAGTTGTTCAATAAACTTAATTTGAAGTTTTCTCTTCTCACCATTTCATTCTAATATTGGGATAATTGATACCAAAATGTACTTACACGGTTTTTTAAGAACAAATGTTCTCAAATCAAGAACAATTTACTTGAATATTTCTCTTTGTGTAGCTAATTACAATACTTAACTAATACTAGTATTTAAAAAAACGTATAAGGTAAAGAGTTTAATATTCTAGAAATTGTATTTTTCAATGCCCCACAAGTAGTTAAAGATATTCAGCCCTTTCGTTGAGTCCAATCCACCCCTGATACTCGAGCTCTTCACCCATTAGTGGGCATAGAAATGAGTTTATGCTTGCCTGACTCTTGGCTTTTTAGACAAGCTCCACACGCCCAAAAGGAAATATGGAAAAAATATAGTCAGGCGCGCTTGAGAATGAAAAGCTAATGGGAAGGGAGGGGAAACTTTAGACCGCCAGAACTCCGTGAAGTGAAATGTAAGTACAACGTAACTTAAGCAGTTTTACATCTTCAAGCAGCATGAAATTGATTGATGGCCAGAATTCTCGCTGCCTCTCCCGAGAACTAGCGAAAAAATGAAAAATGATTTGCGCGGATTATGAATTTCCCTCGTTTTCGCGGCCCCTGCCATCCATCTCACTTTTCCGAGGGCCGAATGAGAAGGAGGGGCGGAAAGTCGGGGGAAAATGGCCAGGGCGAACTTTTTAACCTTGTGCTGGTGGCAGGGACGTGGCATTGATTAAAGCCGTCGCCTGTCACCAAAGTCAAAGTTAAGTAGGTATTAGCCAGAGATAAGATAGGGGCAGGGCAAAGGGCAAAGGGCGAGGGCCGAGGGACAGGGGCCTCTGGAAGGCGGCGGCTGATGGCCACATTTCCGCTGGCCTCGGCCGGGAAAAGCCAGCTGATTGGCTTCTTCAGGAAGGGACTCTCGGGTTGCTGGCAACCTCAACCCTTGCCTTTAAAGATGGATTGAATGTTCACCAAATAAAATAGCTGGGATGGCATGCCATTTTAGGTAGAATCATTTTTTAACTAGAGGAGAGTAGAGAAAATAAATAACCGTGGCGTTATAGAAATATGCAATTTTTGTTCTTTCTAATGAAGATGAATTCTTTTCGCCGCCTATCTAGATATACCGGATATACACATAGCAAAAAAAAAAGTACAGTGTTCAAAGAGAATTTTTTCAGAAACCCCTCAAAGGGTTAAGGCTATTTAAAATGCTATGCCATTACTTACCTTACGTGTAGGCGTTTCATGGGAGTGTGCGAGAGTGCCTGTAAATGTTTCTACTAAATTGTGGTTGCTAAGTTCAAGGTTACCGCTTTTTTGCCCGGGGCTTCTCCGCTTCTGTGCCGAGGTAGCATAATTAATTTTCGTTTAATTGCCGGGCGCTAGTTAAACTAACAAGCAGAACATACTCGTGCACCATGTTGCCCTCCCTTTCTGCCGCTCTATCGCCCTCCCTTTCTCCCCGGGTACTTCCCTCTCGCTCTTCGGATGGCCGGCAGCATTTCAATTAATTAATGTGCCAACATTGTGGGCGTAGTAGGACGTTTGGATCGGGGAGGGAAGGGGGACTTCGCAAGTTGACAGCGGCAAACACAAGTTAGCCTACATATAAAGCAAGAAATCAAACATGGCAGCCCCTGACCAGGAAGTTGAAAGATTTGGCATAGTGTGGGCTGGTTGGATGGGCGGATTGAAAGTGGGGTGGCAACTGCTGCTGTCCCCATTAATGATGAGGCGGTGGGCGGATGCCGGCTGCCCCACTGTTTCATCTGCTGATTCCTACACTACTGCCGTTTGTGCGAAAGCGTTAACGACTTCCGATAGTTGCAAAAGTTGAGAGCCCCACTCTTACAGCCTTTCTCACACTGGGACTCGAAAGGGATTCGCAGAAAGCGCCGCAGGAAATGTCTGATAAACTAAAAAAGAAGCAAGGCAACACACATGAGCTGAGGAGGGAAGCGAGGACAGTTATATGGGTAAGATCAGAAAGTTTAGACACTTTACAGCTTTTTAAATATTAACAAAATCTCAGTAGCCATTTAACGTTCTAGCTTCCGAAAATGTATGTACATTGTAAATTTAGGTATAATTCAATCAATAATTATTATAATGGATTATAGTCCACATAGTAACTTTCTTATGTTTTTTATTCTTAGTAAAAGAAAGGGATCTTGGGTTTCAAATAAATATATCATAAATGAAAATTAAATTACAAAAGGCCTGTATCTCATTGTATTTATAAAATAAATAATTTTAATGAATGATACTTATAAGAATGTGTTTACATGGAATGATAAGTGCAGTGAAGCAATTTAAATCTTATTCGCTAAAACTAATCCTGGTAAAAAGTCGAACTTCCGCAATAAACATTGAGATTTCTAGACTTTAGAGTAAAGTAAAGAAAAGAATTTTAAGTCCTAGAATTGTGGTAGCTCCCTTATCCACAATATTGAATTTGCGAAACAAAACTTGAGATATTAAAAGCGTTGAACTAATGTTTTACTTTCACCAAATATTATCAGTTTTATTTTTGGTATTACCATGATTTTTACCTAAGTAAAATCATTGCTAGCTGCTAAGTCCGAACTTTCCTGAAGAAAACCTTACACTTAGTTGCTTAAGAATTTTTAAGCTTGCATAGCATAGGACCGTTATTTATGCGTATGCTCAAACCACTTAATCCACCCTCTGGAAACGATGCACACAAAGGCCAGGCACCGGCCAACATATGTTGGATAACTCTCACCGCCGACTCGGAGCCTCATTACATAATTGCAACTGTTTTGAAGTTATGACGCCACCCCCAACTTCGCATGACCCCGCCCTCTGTGGGACACAGCCCTTTTGGCCACGACCATGGCTTGTGTTTTGTGTCGTAATTTGTAATCTCAGCGCTGGCATGTGGAAATTTGTTATCGTTTTAATGTTTGTTGCTCAAATTGCCACAGCAACGCAGCCACGAAAGGGGAGGCAGGGCCAGCAAAGAAATATAAATAAAGTAAAAAGGGTTTAGCGCGTCTATCATATTAAGTCGGTATTTATACGAGCGTGTGTGCCGGAGTTTCGTCTGGAGTCTAGACTTTGCACAGGTAACCGACCAGGCCAAAGTAAAAGTTGAGTGAACTGCACGGGCTTACAAATAAGCAGAAAAGAAAATTCCGGAGTGAAGAGGTGGAAAATCAGGCCCGCATAGCGCTGCTAAGTATGCTACAAAATATTATATTAGCAAACAAAAGCAGCTGCAGCAAGTATTACACACACAGTCGCATCTCCACCACAAGCGCATTGCGTCACCAGGTCGTATACGTAATGTGCGAGGGCTTGTGTGCGTTAGAGGAAGTTATATTGAAATTACAAAATCCTCATGTTAAAAGGAAAGAGGTGTGAAAACTGCTGGAGAATACAAGGTTGCGGTGGGTCATGACTTGAGTATTTTACCTGAGTCGTCTAGTCGCTGGGCTCATTAAACGGATGGATGAAGATCTTAAAACAAATATAAAGGGAAACCTCTCAAACGAATGGTTCAGCTTAAGCTGTTAACTCGGCTACTTGTATCTGCTCCTCATTCATATTCATACCCACAAACGGAGTGAATAAAATTAAATAAAACATGCCTTGTTGAAGTACAAATGGAATTACTGCTAAGACATTGTCGTTAGTTATACATATAAGTTATTTAATCCTTTTTAAGGGTATTTTTTATTTAAAAGAGATAAGGTATAAAATCTATAATATCGGGAAAGTAAAGATAATCCCTCGTTAGGCAGTCGATAACATTTAATATTACAATTTGACGGGTATTAGGTACATATTTTTTTGAATAAATATTTCAACGGCTGCGTATATCTGTATCGCCTTTCGCCTCCCTGTCGCATCCTTCACAGACGATAAGTCCATTCAAGGACCATTCAACCTTGAAAATCCCGCCAGATAGACACCTCCCGAATAATGGCGAACAAAAACAAAGTACTTTGCCACACACATTAAAAACAAATTACAAATAGATGATTGCGGAAAACACTCTGCGGCCCAAATAAAATTCAGACCACTTCTATCAGATGCTTCTGTGTAAATATTTACACTTCGTTAGCTGCCAAAGATACCCAAGCCGAATACAATGAGGAAAAATTTAGATCCACCGCAATTGGAGGGGGATTTCCACCATGTACACACGACGGACACTTAAAAACCGCGCTCCCCACTTTGTGTTTCTTCGAAAAGCGTTTTATGCAAATGCCCAGCGCCAAATATAGCCTTACAAAAATGTGAAAAAAGTACATTTTCTGGCCCAGTGCCTGACAAAGGAATACAAAACGCCGAAGAAGAAAGGGAATTTTAAGGGCTCCTAAACAACCCGGATAAATTAACCTGACAAATTGCAGGACGAAGATAGATCCAACATGGGCCTGGCTGACCCACAAATGAAGTCATTTCGAATCAATTCGAGTCAATTAGCTAAAAATAAACGTGTGAACTAATAATTTTTTGCAAAGCTCCTGCGGTGGCTTAAATAAAAAGGCCATTTCCAGTTTTTCCCGTAGTTTCCGCGCCCTCTCTCGCTCTCTTTGCTCTGGACAAACCACAAACACCTGCTGGAAATTCTTTTAATTAGCGTAGAACAAAGGCAGCCAAACGATGATGGCGGGGTTGGATGGTCGGCGAAAGGAAGAAATAAAAGGAGGAGACCCGGGCGGAACAGCCAAACAATGAGCGTTAAATTCTATTCAATGGCAAAAATGGAAGCAAAGCAAATAATTGAAGTAGTTTGGCCAGCCAAGAAAAGCGGAGCTTGAAAAGAAGGGGACAAAAAACAACATTAATGAGCTTGCTCGCTGCCTCACTCTTCCGCTTTTCTCGGCTTTTCCCGCCCCGTGGAAAATGTCATTATTGAAGGGCCAGCAAAACGGATGTCGAGTTGTTGTTTCGGTTGTTCTTGCAGCCATTGTGATTTGTATTTTCTTCTTTGTCGACTCCTCTGAATTGGCAGCTTATGCATTTGACAGGTATTGATTATGATTATGTTGTTATTTATTATGAAGTGGGCGGGTCTTTAAACTCAGATTGAATTATTGTCTAAAGTACGCAGTGGCCTTCGCGCACTGCTCACCAAAATTAATTATTCAACTCCCTCACATCCCGTTTATTTAAAGTAGGAAGTACTTTTCATCATAAGTAAGCCACTATCCGTGTTGCAAGAAAAAAGAATTAATGCATGTGATAAACCCTACAAACACCAATTTCTGATTCAAAATTTTGTGACAAATAAAGTAATTCGTTCAACTTTTTTAACCGGAATTCTGACTCACGGAAATATTTTTTATAGTTCTCCGCAATGTTAACAAAAACTGATACGGTTATTGCTTTGGACCAAAAATATTTGCAGTTTTAATTACTTATTAACGGTTTTCTTTGTAATTTCCAGGACTAAATGTTTTAGGGTTATATTTCAAAATGACTGCCTAGATAAAAAAAAGTAAGCAGATGCATAAACCTTTATATTAAATACACTTAACAACATAAGGAATCCCTAATAAGAATTTTAATACGACTATTATTGTCAAGATTTTTTAGTTGACATGTAACTAAAGACTGTGATTGTCTTTTTAGCCTTTTTCAAGCTTAACAAGTTTATTCTAAATTCAGTTTAAGAAAACTAAGATAGACAAACAAATTAATAGTCTCTGTTTGAAAATTTTTTAAGAGTTTTGAATATTTTAGAAATGAGTATCTCATTGCGAACCACAAGAGAATTGCCAAATAAGCAACAAATTAGATAACTAGTAAATTAACTTAACCAGACGTATGGTCTAAAATTTAGAAATTCATGCCCTTCAAATATCAATATAAAAAAATTCCCCGCATTAATTTCCTTCAGCTAAATTTTTTCAGTATAACTCTTTTTGCTTTCTTCGCAATTTCTCCTGAACCAATTGACTTTGTAAAAGTTTAAATGCATTAATAATTTTTAATATTGCGGCTGTATCTCATCTGTACTTCTCCGATGCGAACCTTCCCTTCGTGTACTGCCGTCCACATTTATATTTTATCTACATACTATAAACCCCTATATATTTATTTTCCCTTTTGCGTAAAACCAACAAAATTATTATAGGACTTCTACATTTGCTTTCAAGCATCTAAAATTGTTAAGGACCTCCCATATAAACCAGAAACTGGAAAAGTGACGGACCTCAGGTGCTTTCTCACGCGCATAGATAAATTATAAATGAACACAGTCAGGTGTTTACGTCATCAGTTCGCGGATGGCATTACTTGGAACAAAAACGGCTAAATTTCAGAACGATACGTTCCATAGGAAAATTGTGCTCCACTCGCAGCTAGAGACAGCGAGCAAATGTGGAGCAGACTAAAGAAAATCTCGGGCATAGAAAATCAGGAAAATTAAGGAAACAGAGGGACGGATGTTTTATTTAAGCACTGAGCAGGGTTTCCAGTCAGCTGGCGAGAGAGCAGAGAAAAAGAAAAGCTCCCGCAGCTGAATTTTCCGAAGAGAGGGACACAGGATGGGAGAAAGAGAGAGAGCACGTGCTTGTGCGTGAAAGTAATAAATGGAAAGCACAAAGAGAAACGCACAAAACAGAGAGACAAAGGATTGTAAAGTACAAAAAATATGCTGCGAAGTGTGCTTATATAGGGGATTTATATATGTAAAGGAATGGCAACATATGACAGCTGTCATGTTACAGTCTTTAGCAGCAACAGCAATGAAAGTTGGGTTAGGTTGTGGAATTGTGAGATTAGAAACGAGCGGACGGAAGTGGATGATGGCAGATATCGCATTATGGCAGGGAAGTGGAAAAAGTGAGGCGGGATTAACGGTTGCAGGCAGGGATTATCAAGTTGTCAATGAATAAATGAAATGGATGAAGAGATAAGCCAGACAGGAAGCGTCTTAAATGGATTATTAGGACCTTTCCTGCTTTACAGAGTGCGAGAAGAAGGAAACTTTCAAAAGAATTGGCTGAATATTTCGAATTTAGCTGGACTTTGACGGAAATCGGTAGAAAGGCAGACTGACTTTACTTACGTTTTATATAAATATGTTTGTTTGGTTAATAAAATTGGAGCTGTTGGGGCCGATGGTGATAAATGTCCGAGGTTATTAGCCCAGTTTTATTCTTAATAATAAAACGCATCGAATGACAAAACCAAAAGTATAAAGTATTTATTTTATCGGAAGTACAAGCATTTTTCGTCACAACATTTGATATCGGAACTTTTGTATGATGAAGATGCGATCGTCTCGATTATTATTATTTTGCCTGTGAATAAACAAATATATCTTATTTATCTTTTTTTTACGTTTATGTCAAAAATGCCTTCGGAATTTAATTTAAAATTCTTAGAATTTTAAAATAGAATATTTTTTGAAAAGTATGGACAAAAACGATAAATGGATTGATAGGTCTAATTAATAAACACAAAAGAATTATTCAAAATTACTCAAAATTGTAATAATCAAAAGTGTTCAAAATTTATATGAATGGGATTTCCTACCGAGTTCCACCACAGGCTTACTATATTAAAAGGTTTTTAAAGGCACTTAAGAAAGAGTGTTAAGCTAGCATTAATCCAACGTATTCTTATATATACACTATCGAGTAAGAACTGCATAAAGATTAAAGCTCGTAAGGTACGACTTCCCTAGCAAATCAGGAGCAGGCAAATTCAGTCAGCGATGAGGGAAATCGAATACTCAGCCAACTATGCCAACGCAAATTATAGTCAGGAGCAGCAGCCCCAGCTCGAGTCCCAGAACTTGAATCCGGGCAACAGTTGTCAGCGCCCCGGAAATCTGAGGATTTTTGCATATGACGGAAAAAGGCAGCAAATCGAAGCGGGTTAAATGACGCGTAAAATGCTAAAATGCAACCTCTGATGGCCAGTTCTGAGAAAAAATCTCTACAGAACTGTAGAACTATAAGAAATGTAAATCGAAGAGTTCGTAGTTATGCACTTGGGTGTTTAAAAAGTAATAACTTATCAAAAAACGTATTAAAATAGAATTCTTGTATTTTCAGGCCACCATGAACTTCAATAAGGAAATTTTTCAGTGTACAAGACGGGTCTCCATCTCAAAGCTGGAGGCGCAATAAACCTGGTCGAAACTGGCTGACATTTCCCTGGCCAAGGCCCTGGAGGATGGATGCAGGGAAACGGTTCCGGATTGGGAGTGCGCGATTCCGACCACAAAATGCATGTCAACCGCAGCAGCGACAGCCCGGACAAACAACCATAAAAACAGGGCAAATTAATATTTTATAACTTAATTAAAAACAACAACAGCAGCGACAGCGACGGAAAAAGAAACAAGGAGCGGGCATATACATATAAATAAAAAAATAAATGGGGGAAAAAGCATTCCTGAGGTCGCTGGCAACTTTAAGTTTTGCGCCATGGTAATTTTTTATTATTCATACGCAGCGGTGGCCGGCGGAAAGCTTTTCTAACGTAAAACACTGGACACCGCACAGTCAATTTAATTTTAATTTACACTTCATGCATAAAAAATTAAATGCACGTTGCCGTGTCAATTGATGAGCAGCAAAATCGCGCGCACAGGCAGGAAAAAGGTCTGATACTCATTCAGGACGTTCAGGACCCGTGGCTCCTGTGGAAAATATTTATAAAAATGATTTCCCCCATCCCACGGACGATTCCACCGAAATAGCCCAGCCCATTAAGCACGAGGACGAAAAGGATGCGGTCGATTCAGCAATTGTTTGTGGAAATGTGCAGCGGAAGCCGGAATGGAAGTATTTTACGGCCAACTGCCAATGCAGCAGCCAGGATTGCGTTCTCCGAGTATCTGGCAAAGGATTCCGCTTCTGCAGGTGGTTCGGCGATGTAAATTTGATTGAGATCTTGAGCAAAGGAGCTCAAGGAACTGAAAATGGCCAATGTGCAGCGGTAAGGGAATTGTTGTGTGCACAAAAAGCTTTATCCTGATTAAAACAGTCCAGGGAGCTTATTATAAAGAAATATCCACAGTACTGAAAGGCCGGTAATCAAAGCAATGAATTCCCGGCAATGTGTAAAGTGTAAGTACATATTCTTGATCAGCATCATTAACTCTATAGGTAATCACACAATTGGTCCTGTATAATTTTAATTCGTAATGGGCTGTTTGATATTCAACAATTAATTCAATAATGCTTTCGGTGAACTTGGGTATGCGTCTTAAATTATATTACTACTAAAAAAATTGTTAGTAAAACGTGGTAGATTGATTTTTCAAGATAAGCTAATTTACAAATAAGTCATATATTTTGTAAATGTATATATATCTTGTAATGTTTTTAGTACTTATTTACTGTAACTAACTGCGGGAAATATCATTAAATATAACTTTTTAGAGACATATTTTCGACAATTAATATTATCTATCTTCCCATACATGCCTCTTAATTGATATTGTTATGCAGTGCTTGAACTTACTTCACATTTTTACAATAATTAACCTCAAAGTTATAGACAAAACTGCAATTAAAACCTAAAGTATTGAAACTGTTCTAAGGAAAGATTTTATTACTTTTATAATTGCTTGCCAAATAATTTCCGTACCTAATGATTTAATTAAATATTTTATTTTCCATCTTCATCCTAACACATTCCCTATGCTCCAAGGAAATATTTCTGTCTCTTTATTTCCGCATTTTGAGTGCTACTATGATCAATCAGTTCTGTCAAGCGTTTGTCAACTTGATATATGCCTAAAACCCCGCCTTCATCGCCTGCACTAGAAATTTATTTATATGCCTACGACTTTGTTGGGTTTATGTGCAAAATATACACATGTGAGGGGCAGAGGCTCTATAGGGGGAGGGCTAGCATAGCATCAACATTGGGTCTCACAACAGCTTCCATGTTTTTACTGCATGTGTGTTTAGTAATTGTTGACTTTTAACATTGCCTTCATGACTATAATTCGAAGAGAGTTTCTCAGAGAGCTCAGGTCAATTAACTGCAGCGTTTAATATCTTAAAACCCTGAGCACTGCACTCATTTTCGAGACCCATTTCCGATAAAACATAATTACTTCGACCGGCGAAGTCTGAAAACCGGAAACAAACAGGCTACAAAGGCCCTCGAAAAACAGGCAGACAAACAGAGATCGATAAACTTTGGTAGAGGCAAACGATTTGTATGCCATAAGACCCTTAGCCCCTCTCTGCCTCAAAAACATAGACAATAAATTTGAACAAAAGGCAAAACACATTCGACGAGTGGCAACAGCAGCCGAACCTGAAAAAATATAAGGGAAAATCGAAAAGAAAATTGTCAGAGACAGCGGCAGACCAAAGGCAGGCGAAAATTGAGGGGCAACTGCGGGAAATTCAGAGGCAGAGAACAAGGAAAACCGAAAGCCCCAAACAAAATGGCAGCTCTTTAGTCTCGGCTTCGATTTATATAGTTATATATAATGTGGGAAGCGGCAAAAGAAATGCCTTTGGATGCCCACTGGAGCGGCAAATTCTTTTGCGGCTGCCGCTGGAAAATGTTGCACCAAATGCCAGTACCCATGGAAAAGGATAAATATATCGGCTCCATCCTTTTATGCCGATGTTCTCAGCCAATTTAAAAAGTACTATATGATTTAAGCACAAATTCATGTTCATGTTTTAAGAAGTCTGATATCCAACAAAGGTTAGGAGAAAAGGTCCTTAATATTTTTAATGATCACTTAAGAATCCTATCAATACCGAACACAATGTTATAAGGATCCAAGGCCATTACAACATTATACTTTCTTAGACTCACATCATCATAATAATCTCGGAAGCAGGATTATTTATTTTATGGGTATAATTTCCCCCTCTGTGGAGTATGCTAAGCCGGAGGTAGAGTGAAAGGGCTCTAGTCAGTTGCACGAAGTTTTTTATGCCCTGTTAATTGTGCCCTTCCTCCCTTCCGAAACCTTTTCGCCACTTTGCATACGCAACTGTCAACTTTTGCTATTTTCGCCAAACTTCACACCAGCTCAGTGGGTGGCTGTGGGGGGAAAACACCGCCCACTCTCCCACCCACATGTGTGTGGGTGTATGGGAATCATAAATATTTTCCAGCCCATTGATTTTTGGTCGTTTGGGCTGCCAGCCGTTGCTGATGAAGTCGCCATAGACATTTTCCGAGAGTGGGTGTTCCGGAAGTGAAATTCTCCAAAGTCTAAACGAGGCAGCAAAGTTCGGGAAATTCAGCATGTCTGGGCTTTGGCAAAGCTCCTGATAATTGCCATCTGAGGATATTTCGGCGCACAATCGCCTAACCCCATTTGCTATTTGCCCCCTCCAATAAAAGGGATGCTCTGAAATGTCACAAAATTGATTGAGGAATTGAAGGGGAAAAGGGATTTCGGAGGGTCAGCCCGTCAGTAGAACATTAACGATATTCTGCTGATGCTTTTGTTGCTTGTCACGCATAAGCTACCGTGACCCCATACCACCCCCTTTTCCAACCCTTCACCATTATTTCGTGTGTTTTGTTTTCAGCGACACTTGATTGCCTTTGTGGCTGAGAGAGTGTATCTATGAGGTTGGCCCACCCTTCGAATTGGGTATTGTGATATTTTGAGGCATTTTGCATGCAAATAAGTCGCTGTATTTTAATATTCGTTATATATTCATGTGAATATGACTTGGCTGATTATGAAAACCTAAACCATTTCGGATGAACTTAAGATAACACAATTAATATTATCCAATTTAATATTTCTTAAAACTTAGAGCATAAGAAATAACACATATATGTGTGATATAATACAAAAATGTACTATTGACCATTTTACGTATTCCTTATTGTTTAACCCCACCAACTCGAAATAAGCAGCCTTATTTATTTATTTAATTTATTTATATAATGCTAACAAGTAATTGTAAGCTACTTGCTACTAGTGTGCATGAGCTATAGCAGCTGTACGCCTTCAACTCTTTAGAAGAAGCATTTTTAAAAGTTGTTAGGGTGTGGTAAATATTATATAATCACCTTTTTAAATGTGAATTTGTGGATAAATTATTACTGGAATTTAGAAGTGTATTAAGGAATCGTCCTCTCTAACGACAGAGAGGCTGTTTTTGTTGTTGCTGGCACTGAGCCCATAGCCAAAAAGTATGCTACGCATCATATAGACGCAAATTATGTTGTCGGTTGATGCGAGCAAACGAGAAACAAACAGACAGGATGGAGAAAGTGGAGAGAGCGGGGAAAGGCGACAGACACTCGGGTGTATTGGTGTGCGTGTGTGCCTCGATCGATGCGTTTTTATGCCCATCCAACTTTATGGGGCGGCTCATAAATATTTTTGCTCAAGTTAATTGAAACATTACCAAAAAATGCTTGTTGGCAAATATTGAACATTTCTTGCTGTTTGCGGGATTTCCGCAGCCCCATATATGCACACTCACTTGCGCACACACACAAGACTAATGGCCGCTTGTATACACACATGTACACATACATTTTTTAGCATAAAACGATTTTTTGTAATGATTTATTGGCAGTTGATGGATATAAATGGGGGGAGCCGAGTTTGCCTGTTGTTATATGGCAAACAGTTTCGACTGAAATTTAATGGCGACCAGTGCGAGTCAAGAAAAAAACCAGTCAAACTATGCCAGTAAAGATTTTTTGCAATTAATTGTCCTGTCAGTGTGCAGTTGCCAAGATCAGAAGATATTTGCTATCAAACAATTAAGCAATGGTAAGCAACCAATTTCACTTCTCAGTCATTATTATTTGACGGCAAAATAAAACTAAATAATCATTAAAATCATCATTGTCAAAAGTTCGAAAAACAAATTATAGGCTCTAGAAACTCTGATGCGGCTTAAAAATATTCTTATCGTTATAGAACATTAACATTAAAATCAATAGTTATACCCGTTACTCGTAGAGTAAAAGGGTATGCTAGATTCGTCGGAAAGTATCTAACAGGCAGAAGGAAGCGTTTCCGACCCCATAAAGTATATATGTATATTCTTGATCAGGATGACTAGCCGCGTCGATCTAGCCATGTCCGTCTATCCGTCTGTCCGTATGAACGCTGAGATCTCGGAAACTATAAGAGCTACAATACTAGGATTAGGAAAGCAGATTCCTGAAATTCCTGCGCAGCGCAAGTTTGTTTCAGTAGAGTGCCACGCTCACTCTAACGCCCACAATTGATGCTAGAATAAAAATTTTAACTGAAATGTATTATTCTATCAATACCTATAGAATGACCCAAAAAAAAGTTTGCCACGCCCACTTCAACACCCACAAACTTCAAAAAATCGTAAGTATGAACGTGGATATCTCGGAAAATATCAAAGATAGAGAAATGGTATTTCAGACTTCGATTCCGTAGGCTAGAGCGCAGCGCAAGTTTGTTACGCGAATATGCCACGCTTTTAACTGAAATGTATTGGTCTCGTCAATACCTATCGATTGATCCAAAAAAAACTTTGCCACGCCCACTCTAACGCCCACAACGCCTTAATCTGTCTACCGCCGGTAGGTGGCGCATTTTCATCTCACTTTGCTGCTTGCATATCTCCATTTCCCTTTGGTCCCTTTAGCTGAGTAACGGGTATCTGATAGTCGAGGTACTCGCGTTCTTCCTTGTTTTAGTTCATACGAAAACTAAATTCATGTATATTAAAATGTTTTCTCTTTGTCATCCGATCACTCGTCCGGCCGGATTCGTGACTATTGTTAAACTACATTACTTTTGGGTTACTCTAAAAAAATGTACAACAAGAAGTGCTATTTTTTGTTGGCTTCAAAATATTTGAATTTGTGGTAAAAAATAAAAAATCTTTGTTTTAGTGGCTATTACAAAACTCTCGGCCGTTTGGGATAGTCGTAACCTTTTTCTTGTTCTGCATTTTTTCCTGATCCAATCGACTTATTAACGGTCTTTGTACCAAAAAAATCACAATTCATTTTCTTGGTATAAATCTCGATTTGGTCGGACAGTCCTTCCGCACACTCCCGGTACGATTCGTTACTACGTCGACCGCCCCCGACAGTGATATTTTCATGTACACAAGGGCTTTACTCAAAACTATGAAAATAAAAAAAATCTATATTGCATTGCGTAAACATTAAACATTTTTTTGTGTATTTCGGTACATTTTTCGAGCCTTTAATAACTAGCCGAACACAGGATCAGTTTCTTCAACACTTCATCCGCCTCAGTCGTGGTCACAGTTCCCCTTGAGGATATCATTGACAAAAACATGTCAAAATACCCTTTAAAAACTAGCCGAGAGCAGCAACAGTTTCTACAGCATTTCATCCCCTCAGCCGTGGTCATGGGAAACACTTGCATCATTCCCGACTCAAGAAGTCTAGCTGTCACTCCGGGCATTTCCTTATTCCTGTCGCACCTCGATCACATGCGACATATATGTCCAACATCTAAGTCAGATGTGATCGAAGTGCGATATGACGCCATGCAGATAGGTGGGCATTGTGATGATTATCAACGGAAGAAGTAGCGCAATGTTGGCCGAAACCCAAAGCGATATCGTGGCGTAGACTATGGAAGAGGTGAATTTCAAGGCTCTTACACTCATAAGCTTACGTCACTTTTTCGGTGCCAACTAACCTTGGAACGTAAATTTGACGAAATTTAGTGAGGTCTGCGTTCTTTCCTCAGAACCACTCCTTCATGAAATTAACTCCGTCTACTATGTGAATAAGGAAATGCGCGGAGTGTCAGCTAGACTCCATGAGTCGGGGATGATCCATGTATTTGCCATGACCACGGCTGAAGGGGATGAAATGCTGAAGAAACTGTTCCTGCTTTTGGCTAGTTATTAAAGGGTATTTTGACCTCAAGGTGAACTGTGGAGCTAATCTGCCAAACACTCTCCGGGGGACACAATTTGATGCACCTTCCTGGACATCATAGCTTTATCTGTTCCTTGGCTGTCTCTCGTTTAAGATCGATGGCTCTTGGTTTCGTTGACGTTGGCTTGGCACTCTTCTCATCGAGTAGAAATGGCATTTGATGGGGATGATGTCGGAAGTTGCGGTAATTAACGATTTTAATGCCATTATCGATGGCAGCAGGTTTTGGCACCGACCAGCGTTCCATCGGCTCCTGTTTCACCTTGTAATTATTGGGTAATCGGTGGGTCTTGACTATCCGAGATCAATTTGGTGGTGACATTGGATTCTTGTCAACGATCACTTGCGTGGGCTTAAAGTTCCCCTGGATGTCAAAATTCAACACGACACCTTAAAAAAAACTTGCCCGGCAACGGTTTAAAAGTCGGGGCACTAAAATAGTTTAAGAAAATTAAATTATTTATCGTGTTTGCTAAAGATGGCTTACCAAGACAAAAAAGTTCAGAGTAGGTGTCTGTTTGTAAGCGTTTATTTGTCTTCTGTTTCCATTAAGGCCCTAAGTGGAAGAAAATGCATATGTTATTAATACGGAAAACATTATAGCTGCTCAGCTTTAAATTAAATTATATGTACCGGTCCTACCTGTCTTCATTGCTGCTTCCCAAGGTAGAAAAAATATGGTAATGAATTGTACGACGTCAAATTTTTCAACAACTCTATCAGTGTGGCTGCATTGGCGATTGACGTTTAATACTTGCTAGAAACCAGAGTTGACACCTTTGTTCAATAAAAGGCCATGGCAATTCTATTACATTTTAGTATTACCAATAACATTATTAACTTTAAAATCAATTTAGAAATCATAAAGTATAAAATTTAATTTAAGATAAATTTATTTATTTATTTTATTTAACAAATTAAACATAGAATACAATGACTATTTTAAAATTACCGAGCACTGGCTGCGGTGGCCGTCGACTCCGGTTGTGATTATTATACCCGTTACTCGTAGAGTAAAAGGGTATACTAGATTCGTCGGAAAGTATGTAACAGGCAGAAGGAAGCGTTTCCGACCCCATAAAGTATATAGTGACGTGTCTGCACTGCGATTTCTCAACGGCCACCAGTTTAAAGAACGAAACCGATCACAAATAAACAGAATCGCCAATTTCGGCTTTGATTAAAAACGATACAGAAGCTCGAGATCCCGCAATGCAAACAAACAAAGAAAATTGATTAAGTCCGATTGTCAACAATGACGTAATTCCATAAACGTAAAAATCCAATAAGATCGCAAAATCTAATAAGACCGAATTATGTAAACATAAACAAAGAAGTGGCGATCTCATCATCCACTTGCGATTGCGTCACCTAATGCACTAACAGTAAATTCTAAGACGCAAACCGAGGTTTCATTCTAACCAATTCTGTAACATACAATTAGTCTCTTTCCAACGTTCTAATAAAGAATAACCAACCAATATAAAAAATCTCCTGATTTTTTATTCGGGCGAAGAACGACTCATGTAAATGGCGCAGTCGGTAGGATCTCTTTAAAAAAAAATATCCTTGCGAAAAAACAAAGTCGGTAGCTTACTGATCAATTAAAAGGATATTTCTAAACAACTAGGATATCCAGATCAGCGCGTGGAATTGCCCACAAGTAAGCAATTTATTCGACTAGCTCGGAAGTGCAACTAAGAGATCCGCAAAAGAACCTAAGTGCAAATTAAAGGCACTGAACAAAAAATATAAAAAATTAAATTTCAATCGACTACTGAATAAATCCAATTCGGTCAGTAATAAAGTTGAGTGGAATTTAATTAAACACAACAAAATGGACCAACAACCACCAGCTCAAGGGCAACCACAAATTGGTGTGGCACCCAACCCATTGACGGAGCAAAACTTAAATCAGCTTTTGTCCCAAATCCGGAATATTCCAACGTTTGAAGGAGATCCATCTACCCTAGGAACCTTTGTCAGAAGAGTTAACTACCTTTTGCGTCTGTATCCTACAACCAATGATCGACAGACAAGCGTTATATTTGGAGCAATTGAACTTCAAATCACCGGTGATGCCCAGAGGATTCTGCAAGTTCTACAAGTCAACAACTGGCCAGATCTTAGAGCAGCCCTAATCGACGAGTACAAAACGCAAACACCTGTGGAGGAACTATTAAGGCGATTATACAATACTAATTTTCAAGGTAATCTAAGAAAATTTTGTAACGAGATCGAGCTTAAGCAGTTAGTTATAAGCAACAAATTAGAACTTGAGGGAAATCCAAATGAATTAATATTGTACACAGAAGCAATGTTTAGGACTACAAAGAACCTAATACAACGAAAATTACCTGATAGAATTTTTATGACATTAGCAAGAAGCGATATTTCAACAGTACTTAAACTGAAACAAGCGGCTCAGCAAGAAGGGCTATACGAAGAAAATGAAAATTTAAAACATTATAACATCAATGTTAATAAAATTCAAAAGCATCAACAAACAAATTATACACGTAACCCCTACCCTTTCACTAATTTGTACAACACCCAACAATTTAATCCTGGCCCAGCTCTTTCAATTCAACCACACCCCAACCAACCCCAAAGAATGGTTCCACAAAATTATAGGTTCCAATCGAATAACAGAAATAATACTTTTGACCAAAATAGGGGAAGTTACCAAGAGTTTCGAAGAAATTTAATTCAGGGACAGAAAAATAATACAATGAATCAAAGCCAACAGCCAAGTGGACGATCGGGCTCAGTACCCAACCAATCACAAAAGAGAGTCAGAGAAAGTAATAGTGGACAATCAAGAATGCAAGTAGACGAAAATTATCAACAAAATAAGGAGTACAAAGAAGATGTTTATAATGAAAATGAAAATTTTCCAATGCAAGCCTCGGACCAATTACATACATAGAAATAACTATAAATAATCATAATTATCGTTGCCTCGTCGATACCGGTTCATCAATTAACTTAATGAAAAAGAATTTTCTCAACGGGAGCATACATAAAGATCCGACAATTATACGCACTATGACAGGTCATTATGAACTAAATGAATTTGTAAAAGTTGCACCTAATAGTTTATTTACTCAAGAACAAATATTTTATATTCACGACTTTTCTTCCAATTATGACATACTACTAGGACGAAAGTTACTAGAGGCAAACCAGGCAAATATTGATTATTTAAATAGTCGCACTACTATTAGTGGCCGCATTTTTTTACACAAAAACATTAGTTTGAAAAATCCAACACAAATAAATGATTTTGAGGCATTGCTAAAATCTAAAAATTATACTGATGAAATAAATTATGCTGTTCAAAATGAATTAGCAGAGGGAAAAAGTTATCGCTTAGAACACTTAAATGAAGAAGAAAAAGTTAAATTATTAAAATTAATTAACCAATATAAATGCATTCAATATCGTGATGGTGAAAATTTGACCTTTACGAATGTTGTTAAGCATGAAATAAAAACTCATCATGAAAATCCAATTTATAAAAAACCGTATGGGTATCCTTTTTCATTTGAAAAAGAAGTTGAGTCTCAAATACAGGATATGTTAAAGCAAGGAATAATTAGGCACAGCCAATCACCTTATTGCAGTCCATTGTGGATAGTACCAAAAAAAGAAGATGCTTCAGGTAAACAAAAATTTAGACTTGTAGTAGACTATAGGGGCTTAAATGAGATCACTATTAGTGATAAATTTCCCATTCCCAATATGGACGAAATACTAGGCAAGCTAGGACGGTGTCAATATTTTACCACCATTGATTTGGCTAAAGGTTTCCACCAGATCGAAATGGACCAAAATTCCATAAACAAAACAGCGTTTTCCACAAAGTACGGACACTACGAGTACACACGAATGCCATTTGGATTAAAAAATGCACCTGCAACTTTTCAGCGATGCATGAACAATGTCCTTCGTGAATTAATAAACAAGCATTGCCTTGTATACTTGGACGATATAATTATTTTCTCTACGTCTCTTGACGAACACCTTACTTCATTAAAAATTGTTTTCGAAAAACTTAAAAACGCTAATCTAAAATTACAACTAGACAAATGTGAATTTTTGAAAAAAGAAACAGAATTTTTGGGACACATAGTTGGACCAAACGGTGTAATGCCAAATCCAGAAAAGGTTAAGGCAATCAATAAATTTCCAATTCCCAAAACCCAAAAAGAAATAAAATCATTTCTTGGTCTTTGCGGTTATTACAGAAAATTCATTCCAAACTTCGCAGACATTTCAAAACCTTTAACTAAATGTTTAAAAGCTGGTTCTAAAGTGACATTCAAAGATGATACATTTATTGCAGCATTCAATAAATTAAAACAACTTATCATAAACGATCCCATACTGATTTGTCCAGATTTTGGAAAAAGGTTTCAATTAACTACTGATGCTAGCAACTTTGCATTAGGAGCAGTTCTTTCTCAGGATAACAAACCAATCAGTTACATTAGTAGGACTCTAAATGCACATGAAGAAAACTATAGTACAATTGAAAAAGAATTATTAGCTATAGTATGGGCAACAAAAACCTTAAGACCCTATTTATTCGGAAGAAGATTTGAGATATTAAGTGACCATAAGCCGTTAGTCTGGCTAAACAATATCAAAGAACCTAATATGAAACTGCAAAGATGGAAGATAAGGTTAGGAGAATATGACTTCGAAATAAAATATTTAGAAGGAAAGCAAAATCACGTAGCCGATGCATTGTCAAGAATCAAAATTAACGAAGTATACTATGGCAGTAACAAAGCAACAGCACATAGCGCTGAAGAAGATAATGAAAATTTAATAACAATTACTGAAAAACCAATCAATCATTTCGCAAGACAGGTAGAAATGATTCGAAGCAATACAGAAGGTGAAGAAAGTGAAAATTATTTTAAGAAAGTCAAGATTAAAATAATGTTTAATGAATTAAACATCGAAAAAGCTAAGCAAATATTAATAAAACACTTTTGTACCAAGTCAAGTGCACTTTACATCGAACACGACTCTGATTTTGAAATCATTCAAGAAGCTTTTAAACAGGTTATGAACACTACTACAAAAATTGTAAGAGCAGTAATTAAATTACAGGACATAACAACTTACGCTGAATTTAAAGAAATTATTGTTAGCAACCACGAAAAACTATTGCACCCAGGAATTGAAAAAATGGTAAGGCTTTTCAAAGAAACCTATTATTATCCCGACTACCAGAATTTAATTCAGAATTTAATTAATGAGTGTAATGTTTGTAACCAAGCAAAAACCGAACACAGAAAAACATCGCTTTTATTAAAAACAACTCCAGAAACAGAATTTTGTAGGGAAATTTACGTCGCAGATATTTACACGATCAAAAATCAAAATTACCTAACTTGTATTGATTTATACTCAAAATTTGGAAGCGCGATTGAATTAAACGGAAAGGACTGGATGGAAGTTAAAAGAGGACTTTTTCGAATATTCAATTCAATGGGAAAACCCAGAACCTTGAAAACAGATAGGGATAGTGCTTTTATGAGTATAGCGCTTAAAAATTGGCTGGACACAGAAAAAGTAAATATTCAGATAACAACAAGTAAAAATGGAGTATCAGATGTAGAAAGATTACACAAAACAATTAACGAAAAAATACGTGTGATCGAGACCAGCGACAATCCGGAAAATAAACTTATGAAAATGGAAGTAATACTGTATACTTACAATCATAAAATAAAACACAATGCAACAGGTAGAACCCCAGCTGATATTTTTATTTATGCAGGTACCCCTGCATATAATAGCCAAATTATAAAAGAAGCTAAAATAGAACAACTTAATAAAAAACGACAACATTTTGAGGTAAATACCAAATTTAGAAAGGCTCCCATAATTCACGGGAAATTACACAATCCTTATAAAAAGACAGGAAATATAGAACAAATAGATAATGATCATTTTGAGGAAACTAACAGAGGTCGAAAAATAAAACATTACAAAACAAACTTCCAGAGACAAAAGAAAGTTAATAAAAGTAAATATTTGCAGGAGGACCCAGATCAAGACCCAGCGCTTTGACTTTCATCTTTCTGACATCAATGTTAATAATAATGATGCCAATGGGTAACAACCAATTTATAGAAATTAACCATATAAAATCATACAATGGCTATTTATTATTTATGACCGACACAATCAACATCCCAGATAGTTTTGAATACCATTGCTTCACAATTAATATTACAAAAACGGAAGAAACTTACAAAAATTTGCTATCACAAGCGTTTGGCTTTAAGGAAATAATACAGATTAAATATTTAACGGAAAAACTACAAAGAGAAATGAATGGGTTAAAAATTGTTAAAAGAAACAAAAGAGGATTAGCTAATTTTGTAGGAACAGCTTACAAATATCTTTTTGGAACATTAGACAATAATGATAAAGAAGAATTAGAAGAAAAAATCAATGTAATAGCTCAAAACAGTGTACAGGTAAACGAACTAAATAATATAATCGATACAGTTAACAAAGGCATCGATATAATAAACAAGCATCTCGAATACAACGAAAACGAAAAAATACTTGAATTATTGATTTTTAATTTAGAACATTTCGCAGAATACATTGAAGACCTGGAAATGGGAATGCAGTTAGCAAGATTAGGAATATTCAATCCAAAGTTATTAAAACACGACTACTTGACAAACATTAATTCTGAGATACTTCTGAACATAAAAACCTCAACTTGGCTTAGGTCAGATTCAAACGAAATTTTAATTATATCCCACATACCCAGAGAAATAAAGAAACTTCCCGTATACGAAATATTACCTTATCCAGATGAAAATAATAAAATATTACAAGATAACACCCAAAACAAATATTACGTGTACAGAAATAGTTTGTATAACAAAGAAACAAAAAAACCTGTTACCAACGCATGTCTTTTAGGTCTTGTTAATCAAACAAATACTAGTTGCAGGTTCACAAAAACGCTATTAACTACCCAAATTAATTATGTCGAACCAAATATCATAGTTACATGGAATTTGTCAAAAACTATACTAAATCAAAATTGTATTAAAAATGAAATTGTAATTGAAGGAAACAATATGATCAAAATACACAATTGCTCAATTGCAATTAACGATTTATCCATAAGCAATTATAATTCTGACTACACACAAAGCATATACACAAGAAATAATGTCACCAAATTAGACCCAATATCATACATCCAAGCAAAAGAAATATTTTTTGAACAAAATAAAGAAAACCAGATTTACAAAATAATTGTAATTGTAACACTGGGTCTCTTAAAATTAAGTGTATCACTGTACCTACTTTATAAATTTAAGGAAATACCTAAAAGAATACTTATAAAATACAATAACACAAAAGGTGACGACCCAACAATAGAAACACAAGAGTTACAAGAAATACCACAACTATACCCCAAAATCACATAAATAACCATACGATTTTGTCTAAGTGATGGGGGAGTGACGTGTCTGCACTGCGATTTCTCAACGGCCACCAGTTTAAAGAACGAAACCGATCACAAATAAACAGAATCGCCAATTTCGGCTTTGATTAAAAACGATACAGAAGCTCGAGATCCCGCAATGCAAACAAACAAAGAAAATTGATTAAGTCCGATTGTCAACAATGACGTAATTCCATAAACGTAAAAATCCAATAAGATCGCAAAATCTAATAAGACCGAATTATGTAAACATAAACAAAGAAGTGGCGATCGCATCATCCACTTGCGATTGCGTCACCTAATGCACTAACAGTAAATTCTAAGACGCAAACCGAGGTTTCATTCTAACCAATTCTGTAACATACAATTAGTCTCTTTCCAACGTTCTAATAAAGAATAACCAACCAATATAAAAAATCTCCTGATTTTTTATTCGGGCGAAGAACGACTCATGTAAATATATATATTCTTGATCAGGATCACTAGCCGAGGCGATCTGTCTGTCCGTCTGCCCGGATGAACGCTGAGATATCGGAAACTATAAGAGCTACAATACTGGGATTAGGCATGTAGATTCCTGAGCTTCATACGCAGCGCAAGTTTGTTTCAGCAGAGTGCCACGCCCACTCTAACGCCCACAAACCGCACAAAACTGTGGCTCCTACAGTTTTGATGCTAGAATAAAAATTTTAACGGAAATGTATTGTTCTCATCAATACCTATGGATTGCCCCAAAAAAATTTTGCCACGCCTACTTTAACGCCCACAAACCGCCCACAAACTTCAAAAAATCGTAGATATGAACGTGGATATCTCGGAAACTATCAAGGATAGAGAATTGGGATCTCAGATTTAGATTCCGTAGCCTTGTGCGCAGCGCAAGTTTGTTACGCAAATATGCCACGCCCACTCTAACGCCCACAAACCGCCCAAGCCTGTGGCGCCCACAATTTTCATGCTAGATAAAAATTTTTAACTGAATTGTATTGGTCTCGTCAATACCTATCGATTGATACAAAAAATTTGCCACGCCCACTCTAACGCCCATAACGCTTAAATCTGTCTACCGCCGATAGGTGGCGCATTTCAATCTCGTTTTGCTGCTTGCATATCTCCATTTCCCTTTGGTCCCTTTAGCTGAGTAACGGGTATCTGATAGTCGAGGTACTCAACTATAGCGTTCTTTCTTGTTTTCCAATGAATTCACCGTCACCATTTCGAAAGATTTTAAAATATTCTGAAGTTTTTATTTTACGTCGGCTGTCAACAATGCTGCCGTGCCCAACAACTTTATAGACGCACTGTTACCTTCTAATTAGGTAAAACTTTTTAAATGTTGTATTAAGCAATAGGTAAATATCATTCCTTTTGAAATTTTAGTTTAAATTCATTAAAAGCTGGAACATCGTATAGCAGTTACTCAGCTAACCAATTTGAATTACAACCTAATAGTCCGATTGAAACCATTTTTGAGACTACGATAGATATGGACAAATAAAATTATTTAAAATAAACGCTGGAATGGGCGTAACACTCGGCTGAAGCAACATGGGCGTTAGCAGATTTAACATGCCAGATTTTAGCTCTCTTCTTTGAAAATGTGGTATATTATTATATATACTTATATACTTTACACCTTTTACTTCAAAAGCAATACAGTATACCCTTTCACTCTAGGATTAGAATTAATCATATCAATTATAATCGAAATTTTAGCCCCTTGTTTGCGTTGTAACCCATTAAAATTTCATTTTAACTTTCTTTGGGTGAAACTGCAACCGCATAATTTGGCAACATTTTGCGGTTGAACTTTCTCGCATCTCGCCACTTTTTCTCCAGTTAATTTTGCGGGTTTTAATTAAAATTTGTTTGCGCCACACAAAGCCTGTCATTTTTTTTTTTGCTGTTCGTCTGGTCTTTTCTAATTAGGGTTGGGTTCCCTACCCCAAAAACAAAATCGCACGCTGCGAGCCGACCTTTTAATAATGCCGCTTAAAAAGTATGCGTATATATTTTGACAGACAACCGAAGAAACGCGGGCGTCGGCGGCTAATTGAAAAAATACGTTTTAATAGCATAATTTTGGCCGCTTGCGGTTTCTCAGGACGCCATAGTCTGTGAAAACGGCTGGGGAAATGTAGAGGGAGTTTTTTCCAGAGACCGGGAAAGTCTCCCTTTCATTATTGGTTATCACCTGGAGGAAATCTTAGGGGTAGATGGCAGGCGAAAGTCACGTCTCGACATCAAACACTATTCAAATGAAATTTGTTTTTGATTAGACAATTTCTATGCAAAAATCAACACCAGGAGTTTAATAAAACAAATTGGTTTTCCCGCGTCCCCCAAATTTGACTTGATATTTCTTTTTCCGCGTTTGCTTACAGCTAAATTAAATTAAAAATGCGAGGACATTAGGAGAGCGGCCAGATGGATTTTCCCATCTTTAGCTGGAGCGTGTCTCTTCATATCGATGATGCAAATGAGCCGCGGAACAGGCCCATCGGCTGAGGAATGGGGGTGTCCAGGGTATATATACATTTATATCTGTTCCTGACGCCTCCACAATAAACCGCAAGCTGTTGAATAGTGACTCCATTCGGAACTGATTGGAATGGCTGCTTTGGAATGGGTGGGAAATCATTCTTCAAGCATGAGGCTGATGGTTTGTGGCTTTTGGTTAACTTTAAGGCTTTGGTGTGTCTAGCGAAAGTTTTTAAAACCTGTGGATATGACGGCTTATTTATTGAGGTCAAAAAGGAAACCGCACCAAGAGTTGTGTGGTGTCTTTTGTTGACTGCGAACATAATCAAGACTTCTTGTTGGATAGGCTAAACTAAGTGAAATTTAAATTTAAATGACCTAAAGGCATCACAAGATGGCCAGATGTCCTACATAAATTGATGGTTTAACTTACTTAATCTAACATCCAAAGATGTTTTAAGGCCTTTGGTCTTTACTCTCCCTAAATTCCCCTGTTTGGACTAGAGTCAAAAGCTAAGCAAAAGCCGAGAAGTTAAGTACAGGTCGCCAAATGCTAAAGCTCCGTCCGAAGAGCCCGAAAAGGTAAAATGTAAATATGCAGACTGCAGAGACAGAGTCTTGGCCTTTGAGCTGCAAGTTTTATGAGACTGCATGTGTGGGAAGGAGCTGGGAGTTGGTTTCTGGTAGCTCTATCTCACAAATTCTGAACTTCATTAAGGCAAGTGCAGCCCTTCCACCCGCTCCAAAGGTTGACCATCTAATAAATTGAAATATAAGTAACACTTTACTCCCCCAATGCACAGATGTGATCAAAATAATAGCCGTAGGATTGGAAATAATTATCCCTTTAGCTTAAAAATGATGTTTATTAAATCAAGTTAGGTCATAATTTACAAAAAAAGACAAATTGAAATGAAACACTAAGTATAATACACACGCTTTTCGGATTTGGAATCATCTTAATAACATCCCAAAGCAGATTGGAGATGGAAATCAGAAATCATTTTCGCAGTAAACTATTTAAACACTTACAAAGTAAAACATAATAACGAGATAGCTCACTAGCCTAAGAATAAAATTTAGGAATGTTAAATCTATGAACTAACCATTTTTATTATCTGATTAAGAATTGAATTGTCAAAAAATGTTGTGATTTGAAAATATAAGTATGACATGTAGCGTTAGGAACCTTAATTATAATAACATTAATAATACATCAATTTAAATTCCTGTTCATATAAAATCGTACCTTCTGTCCAAGCTTAACAATATATCCATGCCATTGCATGGGCAATCCACTATTATTGTAGCCGCAGGTGTAGGACCATTGCACCATTTTCATTTGTGTTAATAACGCCAACGGTCAGCTTTGATTGTGCATTTTGTGAGTGAAATAGCAGTGGGGCCGGCAGCAGCTGAAGGAGATGTTTTGCTCGCAGTTCTGCTGAGTTGGGCAAAAGTTTGGGTCTCCTTTCTCCATTACGTGGCGACGCTCGACTCGAACTCGAAAGCCACTTGGGCAATTAGAGCCCCGAAAAAGTTTGTCCAGCGCCATCGTCATCATCATCGTCGTCATCAGGACAACTGTGAAACTTTCGTCAAGCGTTTGGGAGTTGAAGTTTTCGCCCTTTTCGGCTGCTCGTCCTGCGGTAATTGCGTGCGTATTGTTAGGCGAAGGCATTTGAGATCCCTCTTTCGGTGGGATATATGTAGGATGTGGGTTGGTTGGGGTTGGGGAAAATTGCAGTCGAAACGTGAGTCTCTGAGTTCTCTGGTTTGCAGGGATGGCAGGTGTAATTTGAGTAAATAAATTATTTTGCATCGCACTTAGTGCGGTCCATGCAGTAGTCGGCTATTTGATGTTTGGTATCCTAATAAATCAAAACAGTCCGACTATGGCTACAGTTTTAAATTTTATATATTTTACACATTTTCTATGAATAAAGCAAAAAATACAAGTTCTGCTGATGCTAAAGTTATTGAAAGATAAATGTAAAGTTATTGCTCAGATTTTTGCACTTTACACTCGATACACGTAGAGTAAAAAAGTATATTTCATTCGTCGAAAAATATCTAACAGGTAGAAGGAACCGTTTCCGACTCTATGCAGTATGTATATGTATTCTTGATCAGGTACACTAGCCGATTCGAACTAGCCAGGTCCGTCTGTCTTCCGTCCGTATGGGCGCTGAGATTTCGGAAACTATATAAGCTAAAAAGAGACCTGGCATGGAGTTTCTAGAACTTCTCGCGTAGGGCAACTTTATTTCAGCGGGGTGCCTTTGAATATCTTGTAAAATGCCAAAATGGTTCAGGTCGAACCATTCATTAAATTGGGATAAGCTAACATAGTGCGGCATCATTCATATTTCCATCTCCCTCCCACACCCCTTAGCTGAGTAACGGGTACCTTATAGTCAAGGCCGTCGACCATAGCGTTCTTTCTTGTTTTGAATGGATTTACTTCATACGAAAACTAAATTCATGTATATTAAAATTGTTTCTCTTTGACATCCGATCACTCGTTCGGTCGGATTCGTGACTATTGTTAAACTACAGTACTCTTGGGGTACTCTAAATAAATGTACAACAAGAAGTGCTATTTTTTGTTGGCTTCAAAATATTTGAATTTGTGGTAAAAAATCAAAAATCTTTGTTTTAGTGGCTATTACAAAACTCTCGGCCGTTTGGGATAATCCTAACCTTTTTCTTGTTCTGCATTTTTTTCTGATCCTTTCGACTTATTAACGGTCTTTGTACCAAAAAAAATCATTGGGCGGACAGTCCTTGCGCACACTCCCGGCGCGATTCGTTACTACGTCGACCGCCCCCGACAGTGATTTTTTCATGTACACAAGGGCTTTACTCAAAACTATGAAAATAAAAAAAATCTATATTGCATTGCGTAAACATTAAACATTTTTTTGTGTATTTCGGTACATTTTTCGAGCCTTTAATAACTAGCCGAACACAGGATCAGTTTCTTCAACACTTCATCCGCCTCAGCCGTGGTCACAGTTCGCCTTGAGGATATCATTGACAAAAACATGTCAAAATACCCTTTAAAAACTAGCCGAGAGCAGCAACAGTTTCTACAGCATTTCATCCCCTCAGCCGTGGTCATGGGAAACACTTGCATCATTCCCGACTCAAGAAGTCTAGCTGTCACTCCGGGCATTTCCTTATTCCTGTCGCACCTCGATCACATGCGACATATATGTCCAACATCTAAGTCAGATGTGATCGAAGTGCGATATGACGCCATGCAGATAGGTGGGCATTGTGATGATTATCAACGGAAGAAGTAGCGCAATGTTGGCCGAAACCCAAAGCGATATCGTGGCGTAGACTATGGAAGAGGTGAATTTCAAGGCTCTTAAACTCATAAGCTTACGTCACTTTTCCGGTGCCAACTAACCTTGGAACGTAAATTTGACGAAATTTAGTGAGGTCTGCGTTCTTTCCTCAGAACCACTCCTTCATGAAATTAACTCCGTCTACTATGTGAATAAGGAAATGCGCGGAGTGTCAGCTAGACTCCATGAGTCGGGGATGATCCATGTATTTGCCATGACCACGGCTGAAGGGGATGAAATGCTGAAGAAACTGTTCCTGCTTTTGGCTAGTTATTAAAGGGTATTTTGACATGTTTTTGTCAATGACATCCTCAAGGTGAACTGTGGAGCTAATCTGCCACCCATTCCCCGGGGGACACATTCAGAAGCACCTTCCTGGACATCATAGCTTTATCTGTTCCTTGGCTGTCTCTCGTTTAAGATCAATGGCTCTTGGTTTCGAGGACGTTGGCTTGGCACTCTTCTCATCGAGTAGAAATGGCATTTGATGGGGATGATGTCGGAAGTTGCGGTAATTAACGATTTTAGTGCCATTATCGTTGGCAGCAGGTTTTGGCACCGACCTGCGTTCCATCGGCTCCTGTTTCACCTTGTAATTATTGGGTAATCGGTGGGTCTTGACTATCCGAGATCAATTTGGTGGTGACATTGGATTCTTGTCAACGATCACTTGCGTGGGTTTAAAGTTCCCCTGGATGTCAAAATTCAACACGACACCTTAAAAAAACTTGCCCGGCAACGGTTTAAAAGTCGGGGCACTAAAATAGTTTAAGAAAATTAAATTATTTATCGTGTTTGCTAAAGATGGCTTACCAAGACAAAAAAGTTCAGAGTAGGTGTCTGTTTGTAAGCGTTTATTTGTCTTCTGTTTCCATTAAGTCCCTAAGTGGAAGAAAATGCATATGTTATTAATACGGAAAACATTATAGCTGCTCAGCTTTAAATAAAATTGTATGTACCGGTCCTACCTGTCTTCATTGCTGCTTTCTAAGGTAGAAAAAATATGGAAATGATTTGTACGACGTCAAATTTTTTAACAACTCTTTCAGTGTGGCTGCATTGGCGATTGACGTTTAATACTTGCTGGAAACCAGAGTTGACACCTTTTTTCAATAAAAGGCCATGGCAATTCTATTACATTTTAGTATTACCAGTAACATTATTAACTTTAAAATCAATTTAGAAATTATAAAGTAAAAAATTTAATTTAGATAAATTTACTTATTTATTTTATTTAACAAATTAAACTTAGCATAAAATGATTAACATACAATTACCGAACACTGGCTGTGGTGGCGTTCGACTCCGGT
Source organism: Drosophila subpulchrella (assembly GCF_014743375.2). Classification (NCBI taxonomy): domain Eukaryota; kingdom Metazoa; phylum Arthropoda; class Insecta; order Diptera; family Drosophilidae; genus Drosophila; species Drosophila subpulchrella. The sequence goes on along the minus strand of NC_050612.1, from coordinate 5,510,631 downwards.
TGTGATTATTTTTTCTATGTACTTATTAGGTTAATAAATGTATACGTTTATTTTTACATATTTGACTTTTCTTTTATATTGAGATATTTGGTTTTTATTGAGCTCGTGCATTTTTTATGTTCTCTACGGATGGGCAACCTAAGGTTTGTGTAGGCAGTAGGGGCCCAAATTAGATCATTAAAACAACTGGTCACAACTGTTCAAAATTTCAACAGTAACCATTTTGGGTCGATCGCTCTTTTTCTAAAATACCCAGAATACCCAGGGAATTTCTTCTAATATTGCTTTAACTGCACTTTTACTTTAAGTTCTCGATCAATTATACCCGTTACTTGCAGCGTAAGGAATCGTTTTCGAACCTAAGATGTATATATGGGCCATTCTTTTACAAGCCGAACACATTTCTTGGCTTAATTTTTGACTTGACGGAAAAGGGCCCTATAGCCTAGGTGGCGTGTTAGTAAACACAGTCGAATTGCTGCAAGCATTTCGCCGTTCCTCTCGCATTCACTTCAGCTGATTAACGGGTATCTTATAGTCGAGGTCATCGACTATTGCGTTTTCTCTAGTATATAGTTGGTATCAAGTTGTTTCTAACAAGCCCTCTGATTTCTTCTACGAACGCACGTTGCAGCAAGTATTGCGTGATTATTGCAATACCCATCTGCCAAAAAATTTCTAAAATCGGACCGTTCATTAAAAAGTTTTAAGCATATATAATTTGCAATCTCGGAAACAACCGATATGCTGCATGCACATCTCCATCTCCCTCGCACTTTCCTTAGCCGAGTAACAAGTATTTAATAGTCGAGACCGTCGACTATAGCGTTCTGGTTTGTTTAGCTGAGAAATGGGTATCTGATAGTCGTGACACTCGACTTTCACGTTTCTTTTTGTTTTTATTAAATTTGATCGCTATAGCGAATTTCTAAAGGAATTATTTTTATAAAGACGTTCCTAAGAAAAAATTGTTTTCTAGTTCGTTACTTTAGCAGTTTCATACTTTGAAGGCAATCAAAACCTTTTACTTTGAGCCCTAACGCTTGTAGGCATTATGAGCCCTTTCGTAAATATGGTTGCATCACACTTATCCTAGCTGTATACTAGACCCTTGACCCTTCGGATGATGATTGCTCTGATTTTCAATACGCTTGTTGAGCATCCAGTTTATCCCGGGCAACAATATAAAATGCATATCAAGTTCAAATTGAATATCCTCATTTGACGCATGAAGCATCCAGAGAAAACACCAACAAAAGCACGCTGAACAGGAACAATGTATGCAATCCTTGTTTATGGCAAGTAAAATACACCTTTGTGTGTTGCCTATAAAAAATGCAGCAAAGGAGTGCAAATTCTGAGGGGAAGGCCGAGGGAAAGGCGTAAACGGTGGGTTGGAAGAAGGGTGCAGGAGAGGAATCCTTCTCCGTGCTTGTGCTCTGTGTCCATGTCCTGGCATTAAGCAGTAAAAAATGCAGAAATGAAAAAAGGTCGAGGCGGAGGAACCAGAAGGTAGTCAATAGTGGCAATAGTTCTAAAGTAGTACAAGAAACTCGGGGAAAAGAGGGCAGACGAGCGGCAACAAGCCACCACATTATGACAACAATAAAACGGAGAACAGCAATAAGGAATAAAAAAACATTATAACAAGGCTGACGTACGGCAAGGGGAGAACCTTAAGTTTCAGGACTTCGTCATCATTTTGTGTATAAGAATAAATAAAAAAGGATCAGTTTTAAGCCAAGCAGAAGTGTATAAGGATTACTGTACTCATATATAACACTAAATGAACTCAACAACACATTTTTTTAAGAATAATATGGGTTAATAATAAGATAAACAAAACTCCATTAACCAAACAGTTAGGACATAGGATCATCTATTCTTTTTATCAGAAATTGAAAATATATAGCTTCTTATATTAAATACTGGCCTTGACAAATACTGGTGTTGATAAGTGCACTTAAAAACTGTTCAAAAATGGTTTATTAGGTTACCTATATATTGGAATTAAATAATTTAATGGTTGAAATATTTATGGAAGGTGGTGTCTTACAAGATGTTCGACCATAGGAAAAATATTTTTCTCAGACTTCTAAAAAAAGTCGACTTAATCCACTCCAGCGCTTCGATTGCACTTAACAAGTATCGTTAATTTTCAAACGAACCTCGCCATAACCGATGCTTTTGAGCTTACTGCACCAACTTGGTATTACCGGCACTGCCGACAAACAAAGGATACACCGCCAACATATCCTGGCTCCGTCGCTGCCACGCCCCTAGGATCTTAGCTTTCTACCGATTTTCTGGTTGGCCAACAACAGCAACAACGAATCATGCAACGAACGAGGCAGCCACAGAGAGATGAAAAGATAAGCAAAGATTGCGAAAATTGTATTTTCCATTGTGAACTGCGGAGGGATGGGGAAAGTGTCCGTGTCTTGGCCAAAGGATGCAGGCGGGAAACAAAAAGAAATACCGAAACCGTTTGCTCCACAAGCCTTCAATAGGTTTTGGGGTGCGAGGGCAACCCTTTTCGGACAACCCTTTTGGAAAACGGGAAAGTAGAAAGTGCACAGGAAGAAAGTGTGGGTTAATATATTATTAAAAAAATTAATATTTCATACCTTATCAAAAAGAAATTATAATCCCAATAATACACATGGATTAAATGTCTCAAAGTAACCGAGTTTTTTGAGCATCAATAATAATATAATATATTACTGTTGTGCATTTTGTTAAGATAAGCAAGTTATAACCATTTCTGACCAAATGTTTGATAATAGTGTGGTATTTTTCCGTGTGTAAACTCTTCTCAATTTCGGTTACACGCCAATGCGCGTGTAAGGAGCATGTAAATATGAAAGGCAAACGACGATAGATGCCAAAGTTATGAGCCTGCAATTGTACTTATACGAGTATGGGGAAATAGTCGGCCGAAGGGAAAGTTGGAAAGTGTGGAATGAGGAGGCAATTCGGTGCGGACTGCTGGGCAGCATAAATCAAAATCAAATTTGAGTGCTGTTTAGTCAAGTGGTTGACTTTGGGAGGACGACTGGGGATGGGTGGGGAGCAGCGGAAACACAGACCCAGAAGTGACCAATAAGTGGGTCAGTAGTCAGCACTAAGTGGAATTTCCAACTATTCTGCTGACAACAGAAGGCCTTTCCCCTCCGCGCCCCATTGCCCACCCACATCCATCCATCAGATCTTATCAAAGGAGCCCTGATTGGTTTTTGCTGAACCGGTCTTAAGACAATTAAAAGCCATCAAAATTCAACAGCTTACAATTAAATCAATGGCGGGGGGTCGAGTGCCCCAGCTCAATTCAAGTCTGATGCTGATGGAAATGAGTTTGGGTTTTGAGTTTTGGGCTTCACCAGACAATGAAGATGGGATCGTGAGATGTTTGGGTGAGCTTGCAATCATAAATGTTCTCAGTTTAATCAGAAAAAAATAAATCAGGAAATAAAAAGACATTTTAGTTTCCTTTTTTCTGTCATATTTTGCGTAATGCGTCCATATTGGCTCTTTAATCGCAGTAACGTTTACGTGTACATCTTAGACTTTGCAAACACTTTAAATCTCAATGAAGCATTCGACCAAAAACACCGATTTCCTTCTTATCTTCAGACACGTTTAACCCCCATCTCTAAGAATCTTTCGCTGGGATTTGTTTACGCGATGAAAAAATTTGCATTTTATTGGCTTTCGAATCGTTGAAGGGACCTTAACACAGGCCTCCTGTGATAAAAGGCCCAGAGAGCCTGCCAATAGCAAAATGAAACAGTGGGGCGAGGATAGACAAGCAATTTGCATTACAAAGTCAATGAAAAATCACTTAGTGTTCGAATCGCAATCCGAGGTAAATGGTAAATGCGTCCAGAGAAAGCCTCGATAAACAAAGTCAGCCAAACGATTTCGATTAAAATTGCCAGCTAGCCGGGGGGATAAGCCCCAAAGATGAAATATCCCCTTGCATTATTTTGGATCATAAATATAGGGCTTAAGCGGCAGAGGAAAAGCGAAAGTTTTCGTTCACTTTTTTTGTGATTGGACTAGCCGGAACTGATTGCGAGGGACATGGGAAACCTATTTGAATTTCATTTTCGTATGCAAATTTTCAATGGGTTTTATGCCGTTCGTTTCATTTCGTTTCGTTTGTGAAACGGAAACTAAGCCACACAAATATGCAGGCGAATTGCCTTGGCCTCGGAGCTCGGAGCTTTCGCCTTGACTTTCATGGCGGAAAAACCAGCCCGCAATCCGACCCATCCACTAACCCACCAGCCCATCCACCCGCTGGGAGTCTTCTGGGTTCTTCCCTTCGGTTTGGTGTACGAAACAATTGAAACAAGTTTGCAATCAGTGCGCAAACTTTTTGCTGGCCAACAGCACACACACTAGCATACAGAGAGAAAATATTATTATTAAATTTAAACGCCCCTCAAACTGTGAAAAAATATCTAAAGGACTGCAAAAAACGTTAAAAGGTGTTTTCAATTCTGAAATACTAACACTAAGATGGACGACCGTTAGGGGTTAGAAAAGACCCTTAAATCGATGGCATATTTATTCCCAATGAGATTTCAAAGAATTTAATATCTGGTATGCAGAATATATTTTATTGTTGGGGCCCAACCCGTTTTTTTCTGTGCAAGGAACACAGGCGGTTTGGACCACACAAACAAGACTGAGAGATACAAAAACGCGGCAGCAAATTGTGCGGCTGTCAAGGATGCCGAATAGCCAGCGCCCACTGTTTGGGCCAATATACAGGATCTAGGGTCCTTGGTCCAGAGTTTCTCTGTAAACAAGTTCAGTCGCGCGCCTAAAAGTATGCAACAAAGGAACAAGTGAGAATCGCTAAATGGGTGTAAAGCATCATCGAGATTTCAATGCGCTTCGCAACATACACTTGCAATAATTATACAATTTAATAACTATCACATTAATTTAAGATTAAAGTTAGTCTCAAGGGAAAAGTATAAGTCTAATTTGGTAAAGTTATTATATTTAAATTTTAATAATAATGCAGGAACCGATCAAGTACAAAAAAAATACATTGAAATACATTCTGCTATCGGCGTTTTAAGTTTTACACGTTAAGTTAAATTAGTTATAATTATTATAAACGTATTTTTTGCAACATACGTTGTAAGTCTTGACTAACATTGTTCCCTTATTGTTTCAGTCTTGAGTAGATTTACAATCAGATGATGCAACCCTATCCTATTCCTTAGACTGCATAGACTGCTTCTCTTGCTACCTTACTCTCCCCGAAGTTAACACACTGTAGCCCCCACTCTGTATTCCCTGTTTTACAAAGGCCCATAGTGCCTTTGTTGGTGAAGGAGGGTGAGTGGTCTGATCCAATATCTATAAATCAAAAGGCGTACAAAAACCTCTTTACAATAAGGCTTAATCACAAGCAAGTGGGCCGAGAGCTAAGGAAAAGTTTAAGCAGCAATCAGGAACAACAAACAGAAAAAGGAGCTGGTGAGTGGATGAAAAGTCGGGGAGGATTACCAATAATGCGCTAGAAAATTGAAACTTAGGTTACTTTAAGTTCTCCTCTCCGGATTGGCCATAGAACCGTCATTGATTGATGCCAGTGAAATGTAATTGAATGTTTCTAATTACGCCTCATTAGGATTACAAATCGAAGGCCCCACTGTTTTCCTCATAAATATTTAGCGAAATGAAACTGAAAACGAAAATAGGAGTTGCGACAATTGATTTCGGTGCGCATGTGATTGATTGTCTGGTGGCTGTAATGGGAATCCTTCTCGACGACACCATAAATGTCGTCTGATGTGTCACAGTCACACCTCCGCCTGACTGGATCCCCAGATTGGGAGGAGGTAAAGGGGATATATGGCAAGGAGCGGGACGAATCTGATGGGATGCAAAAAGCGGTGGCTCAGAGCCATGAACATGACGTATAAAAGTCGTAACAAAACACTTTGATTGATGATTGAAATGGCATGAGCCAGTGATGAGTGCGTGAAAATCTCGGATTGTATGAACTAAGGACCCCTTTAATAAAATTTTTTATTAATATCATTCCCACAATAAAAATAAAAATAAATATTTCAAATATATCAAAAACAATATGATTGATTGCTACATAAAAAAGCTTTGATTTTTTAAGTTTTTAAATTAAGTATATAGTATAAATTGTATTTTAGACTTTTATAAGAGAAATTATATTGAAATGGGTTCAAATAATACATAATTTATTATTTAACAGCACTTATCTGTAACTCGAAGTCAATCCATCCGATGAAGTCCCAGCCGAGTCACGAAACCATCTCCAATCTGACCACAAATCGCTGCCCTCGACCACAAGTCCACGCGGGTATAACCAAAATGGAGTCCAGGGGCCCGCGCCTGATCCCCCGCAAACACGCACAGGTGCACATAAGTTCATGATTCCATAATGTCTGTGACATGTGGCCATCAACTGGCCCTCACTTCTTTGGCCACCCACTCGTCAACCCCACTTCCCATCCCCAACCACCCACTCTGTCAGTGGATGTGCGGTCAGGCAGTTACAAGGTTTGAGTTTGAGTTAATCCATTGTCCTCGTCCTGTTGGTGATGTCGGTGTTGCCGACTGTTGACGGTGTTTCTGCTGTTGGTGGCTTGTCTTTGAAATGTTTCGGCGGTCACCGGTTCGTTGCTCTGCGGCTGGTTTTTGGTTTTGGGATAAACGCAGGCTTCGACGCCCAGATCAGAGCTTTAACTCTCTAGAATTAAAGCGTCAAACGAATAGCCCCTTAAATCTTTACCGATCCATTTCATGGTATTATAAACCAGTGCTGCCATTTGTCCTTATTCTGGACAGATCTGTCTGATTTCTAACGACGTTATCCGGAAAGAATTTCAAACACCTCCTGTCCGGAATATTGTCATTTTTCGAAAAGATGTGTACAAGCGTTTGTTTTGCTAGATTTGCCTGTTTGCATATACTAAAAGACAATTTAACCGTCTGTCTTACAGTCAGGCTCTCGGTTAATACCTATTTATCTAAATATTTAAAGAGACGTGGGATGCAATTGGATTTTCGCTAAAAAGCAAAAGGAAGATGAAAACATTTTAAAATTAGTGATTCTTTTAATTCTCACCTCTTTTACAAAAATTTATTCCAAAAATTAATTTTGGAGATTCAGTTTCGGGCTTGGCATGGTCGTGGATCTACTTTTTGAAGCATTGGTCATGTTTCTTTTGCAATTGCTTAAAAATTATTAGGCAAACGAAACGGGTTTTTATTAAGAGCTCTAGAAAAGTTTATTTTAAGTAAAACATAAAGAGTTTGTGATATAAATGACACTTTTTATTTCTGTGAAGAACATTCGATGGCATTACGTATGAATTTCGATTTCTTTTACATGGCCAACACGGGGCACGCTTGCAGAAGTCTAGACGGTGAACCTTTTCAAGCATAAAACGGCCGATACTTCTGCAATTCTACGTTCGATATTCGTTCGAAGTATATCAATCCTCGCTGGCTTAAGTTCTTGCGTCAAATTGATCTTGCAAGCGCTCTTAAAGTTAAGGCCTCTGACCCGACACGTTTTTTGATCGTATATCTTTCCATGATGAACTCGAAAACCTTACTAAGAACAATTAATTTAAATTGCGTAACTTTGAAATGGAGTATCTGGTTTTCATAGCTTAAATCTTCAGAATTTGGCTTTTCTTACTTTCACCGAAATTTCTTATGAACCAATCTACTTTTTGGTACCGAAAATTGAAGAAAATCACAATGTCTTTTGATCGGCACTTAACACTTGTTGTGATCGGACCATCACAGCAGATTTTCAATACTGCGGCTATATATAGCAGTCGCCTTTGCAGACTGCGCTTCATCACTACGTGTACTGCCGTAAGCTGTGATACATATCAATTTGTCAAGTATTCATATTAAGATTTGTATTTGATATGGTCTTTTACCATATTGATATGAATTCGTATTATTTTGAAATGAGAAAAGTGATATGTGAATATTGAGGAGGCAATATCAAACGGATATTGTTCTGTTTTGTTCTCAGTGTATGAGTTGAGAATAAATAACAAGAAATTTATTTGAGTCGCGGGAAATGGGGGTAATTTGTTTTCACGTACTCAAGAATTAATAAAACTCATTAGAATACTTTCCCGCATCGTTTATACGGACTCGCCACGTAATTTTCATAGGGTCAGAGATGTTTCTACAGGGTAGCATAAGATTGTAATCGATTATATCCTTCCGGAAGCACTGACAATCCCAGAATTGGATAGAACAAGAATACCCCTCATATTTTAGCTTCATGAGGAGAGTATTTTGTAGTACCGTATTTGCATGCTTAGTATTTTTTCTTTCTAGCGTGTATTTTTGTTTGGTAACTTTAATTCCACAGCTTGTCCAATTTAGAAACTTTTATTAACGCGAAATAGTCCATCTATAATTAAATAATTTGGCTGCACCCCTGTAAAAAGTGTATATTAGCCTGTTATCTGAGGAGGCTAGTGGCAATCACTTCAAGATAGAGTCCGAATCCGGTTCGGCCTTGATGTCTTATAGCGGTAAGGACCCCAAGGTCAAGCGCCTGAAAAAGCAGGCCGCGAAGCGCAAGATTCGGGAGGAAGAATTCTGCCGGGTTTGCCAGGATGGAGGCGAACTTTTGTGCTGCGACTTCTGTCCCTCTGTATACCACAAGACCTGTCTGAATCCTCCGCTGAGGGCAATTCCGAAAGGGAAGTGGATCTGTCCGCGCTGCAGCCCTCTGCCCGGAAAAGCCGAGAAGATATTGATCTGGCGTTGGTCCCCCGAAGGATCCTCCATTTCCAAGGGTTCCAAAAGATCCAAGGTGCGTGAGTTTTTCGTCAAGTGGCACGACATGTCGCACTGGCACTGCAAGTGGATTCCCGAATGGAAGCTGGTTCTGCACCACTCTCTGATGGTCGCCCACTTCCAGAGAAACTACGACATGGAGCAGCCGCCCCAGTTGGACCACCAGGGCGTAAAGCCCGAGTGGCTCATAGCTCAGCGTGTAATCCAGCATAGAAAGGAACCTGATGGCAGAACTGTTTACCTGGTAAAGTGGCGGGAGTTGACCTACAGCGAGTGCACCTGGGAGAAGGAAAACGAGGGCATTCCGAGCTTAGAGCAGGCCATCGATTTCTACCAGAATTTGCGATCCAGCCAGAAGGATCGGTCCAAGGGCAAGCCCAGCACTGATGTAAAGAAGAAATACGAGGATCAGCCGGAATTCCTGCAGGGAACTGGCACGAAGTTGCATCCTTTCCAGCTGGAGGGTGTCAACTGGCTCCGCTACAGTTGGGGCCAGGGCATCCCCACCATCCTGGCCGATGAAATGGGCCTGGGCAAGACGATTCAGACGGTGACATTCCTGTACTCCCTGTTCAAGGAGGGCCACTGCCGCGGACCCTTCCTCATCTCCGTGCCGCTTTCCACTCTAGTCAACTGGGAGCGCGAACTGGAGCTATGGGCTCCGGACTTCTACTGCATTACCTATGTGGGCTCAAAGGCCTCTAGGGCTGTTATTCGGAGAAACGAACTGTGCTTCGAGGAGGTAAATACCCAGAAGATGCCGGCCAAGCACACCCAGTTTAAGTTTAACGTTCTGCTGACCAGCTACGAGTTGATCTCCATAGACGCCACCTTTCTGGGCAGCATCAATTGGGCGGCGCTGGTGGTCGACGAGGCCCATCGGTTAAGGAGCGACCGAAGCAAGTTTTTCCGTATCCTGAGCAGCTACAGCACGTCCTACAAGCTGCTGCTGACCGGCACCCCGCTGCAGAACAATCTCGAGGAGCTGTTCCACCTGATGAACTTTCTGAGCCGGGACAAATTCAACGACTTGCAGTCATTCCAGGCCGAGTTCGCTGACGTTTCGAAGGAGGAGCAGGTGAAGCGCCTGCACGAGATCCTTGGACCGCACATGCTTCGCCGTCTAAAGACGGATGTGTTGAAAAGCATGCCCTCCAAGTCTGAGTTCATTGTGCGCGTGGAGCTGTCGGCAATGCAGAAGAAGTTCTACCAGTTTATCCTGACAAGGAATCTCAAGGCCCTGAATGCGAAGAGCGGCGGCCGCATCTGTTCGCTGCTTAACATCATGATGGACCTGCGAAAGTGCTGTAACCATCCCTATCTGTTCCCCTCGGCCGTCGAGGAGGCCGTCATTTCGACCAGTGGTCTGTACGAGGTCAATTCGCTGACCGAAGCCTCCGGCAAGCTTGTGCTGCTCTCCAAGATGCTAAAGCAACTGAAGGCACAAGGACACCGGGTATTGATCTTCTCACAAATGACAAAAATGCTTGACATTCTCGAGGACTTTCTGGAGGGAGAGCAGTACCAATATGAGCGAATTGACGGTCGTATCAGGGGCGCATTACGTCAGGAGGCCATCGATAGATTCAATGACCCCGAATCGCAGCAGTACGTCTTTTTGCTCAGCACTCGGGCAGGAGGGTTGGGTATTAACTTGGCCACCGCCGACACGGTCATTATTTTCGACTCTGACTGGAATCCGCACAACGACATTCAGGCCTTCTCTCGAGCCCACCGTATTGGTCAGGCAAACAAGGTCATGATCTACCGGTTTGTGAGCCACAACTCGGTGGAGGAGCGCATGATGCAGGTGGCCAAGCACAAGATGATGCTCACCCACCTTGTGGTGCGCCCGGGAGTGGGCGGCAAGCCTGCCAGCTTAACGAAGCAAGAGCTCGACGATATCGTCCGCTTTGGCACCGAGGATCTCTTCAAGGAGAACGATAAAAAGGAGGCTATCCACTACGATGATGAGGCGGTGGCCAATCTGCTTGACCGCACAAATCGCGGCATTGAGGAGAAGGAGTCCTGGTCCAACGAGTATCTTTTGTCGTTCAAGGTGGCGTCCTACGCCACTGTGGAAGGAATTAAGGAGGAGGGAGATGGTAACCAACAGGATACGAAAAACAAGAGCCCGGCCTACTGGGACAATCTGCTGGGCCAACACCAGCAGCAGCAGCAGGATAACGTCGAGCGCAGCTTGGGAAAGGGCAAGCGAATCCGAAAGATGATCAATTATTACAAGTAGGCTGAAAATTCGTTGGAAGACGACACCGAATATATTCGCAAGCCGAAGCAGAATCGCCAACTAGATGTTAATATGAGAAGGCTAAATATATATTCGGTGGTATAAGTAATAAATATATTAAATAAAAGTTCGATTCGATAAAATATTCGATTCGACGATTGAATAAGCAATATCAACAGAAACCAATTTGGTATACACATACTTTCATTTCGATTAGATTGTCCCTAAGCCACTGACATTTAATATTAATAAAATAAACTTTGTTTCGTATAAACTGACAGACCTCTAAAGCAAGTTCTGCAGTTTATAATATTTTTTTTTTCTTTAATAAGCAAATGATTAGAAAATAAATCGCGTTACTGTTATTCAATAACCATAATAAATTCTTGTTATCTATCGACATTTGCTTGAACTCTCATATATAATTATAACGCATTCTACCCCAGAACATATTTAACATTCCCATTACCATTCTTAATTAATAAAATGCTTAATAATGTAGTCCTGGGAGAACCAAAGTCGCAGAGGGGAGAAAGTAATAATTAAGACAATTATATTGGCCATAACAAATCAGACACTAGAAACAAGACGAATCGAAATGATTCTGGCCATGAACTCTCAACAAAATGTGTGGCAAAATAATTAAATGTAATTCAATTAAAGGCAGTTTATGCGTAAAATTTTATTAAAGCCTTGCTTTTGAAGGACGAAGAAGAAAAGTCTCAATGCCAGACAAACAGCAGATCTGCACAGCAACTTAATGCACAGAGATAAAAATATTCTGTAATGAAGGAAAAGTTTTCATACGTAAGCTGAGAATGCTTTGACATGAATTAAGGTTAAATATTCTTGTATTAAGACGAATCCCACCCTAAAAAAGCCAAGATATAGATTCAAAAGCAAGCATTCTTTAAAAAACGAAAACCAATTTATTGATAATAAAAAATTGTCTGAAATTTATATCGTAATATAAAATTATTTTAAGAAAAAAATCATCATATTTCTTTACAAAATTTATTTTTAAAGCGTAGTCAACTAAATACAAAGCCAATGGTAAATTATGTTCTTATGCTCAGTGTACACATAAATGCATGCATGAATAAGGACATCCTTATGTATATGCATTCGCAATCAATTTATCATACGCATGATTTGACCATCAGAGCCCTGGAGCCGGCCCCGAGAAATGTAAAATTAAAATGCAATGTAATTAAAATGAAATAAAGGCAGTAAACTGAGTGCACACACAGGTGGTGACTGCCAGGTGAAAGGGTCCTGCCGATTACTTAGATGCGTTCGGTGACCAGCTCATGCATTTAATACGGCATATTTAATTATCGCATACAATGGGAAAGTGACCAAGGCAAGTCGTTTTCTAGATGAATTCATTTTGATTACGTTTCCATAATTATATTTTTGGGCTCGACTCGTTTCCGGAATTGTTGCAATTCTTTGTCAAGCCTTTGGCAGGAAAAGACGCAAGTGAATATTTTATAATTGAAAACCTTTCAAGACTGTAATGTTTATTTTAGATTATCGAGATGGTTTTTAATTACATGCAGATTGGCTTGATAAAGGGATAATTATTCAAATCCAATATAAACAAAAAAAAACTATAGTCGAGTTACTCAACTATCAGATACCCGTTACTCTGTTTCAAATGAAATAAAGTTCCAGGGAATGTTTATTACTACCGATGCTAGCGCCACGGCACCTAGCGGACGGTAGCGGTACTTCTGAACATGCCAGAGCCTGTTTGGTAGTCATATATTTTTAAATAACATTGAGGTTAACGCGATTCTCAGCATTTAGATAGGTATTGATTAATAAAACAAGGAAAAACGATATAAGCGATGCCATCGACTATCAAATACCCGTTACTCAGCTAAGGGAGTGTGAGGGAGATAGAAATATACAAGCAGCTAAGCGGGTTTTACGATTAAAGGCTATTTTTTCTAAGTCCCATAAAACAATTTCTTATAAGTATAACATTTTCTAAAGATGGGAACTTATGTAGTCAGGGTAACTTTGTCTATCTTTTTTTAAAAATATTTCTGAAAAATATAATTTTTTTCTGAATTTTTAAAAGATTGTTATAGTAAGGAGATTTTATAAAAGTTGGGTGGATTTTAGTATGTGAGTGTAGTAATAAATTTCTAGAATGCAAAACATTTTTTCTGTTTTTGAGAAATCAATATTGCTACAATGTAAAAGAATTATATTCCTAAATGCGTTTTTTTAGTTTTACAGTTTTTTTTTCGCAAAATCAAAGAAATATGACTTACATATGTATTGACAAGTTATCTTCCAGAGTCGGTACTCCATTTTGTTGCATGGCAATAAATAATATTTATTTAATATTTTAGATATGTACAATGTACATCCTATAGGATATGGTATATGGTTATTATTTTCCTTTAAAATCTTAGAAGAAACAAGGAAGAACGCTATAGTCATATCAGATACCCCTTACTCAGCTAAAGGGACCAAAGGAAAATGGAGATATGCAAGCAGCAAAGCGAGATTGAAATGCGCCACCTACCGGCGGTAGACAGATTAAGGCGTTGTGGGCGTTAGAGTGGGCGTGGTAAAGTTTTTTTTAGATCAATCGATAGGTATTTACGAGACCAATACATTTCAATTAAAATTTTGTATCTAGCATGAAAATTGTGGGCGCCACAGGCTTGGGCGGATTGTGGCCGTTAGAGTGGGCGTGGCATATTCGCCTACGGAATCTAAATCTGAAATCCATATTCTCTATCTTTGATATTTTCCGAGATATCCGCGCTCATATTTACGATTTTTTGAAATTTGTGGCCGGTTTGTGGGCGTTAAAGTGGGCGTGGAAAACTTTTTTTGGGTCAATCGATAGGTATTGATGAGAACAATATATTTCAGTTAAAATTTTTATTCTAGCATCAAAACTGTAGGAGCCACAGTTTTGTGCGGTTTGTGGGCGTTACAGTGGGCGTGGCACTCTGCTGAAACAATATCTTATAGTTTCCGAGATCTCAGCGTTCATCCGGACGGACAGACAGACGGACAGACGGACATGGCTAGATCGACTCGGCTAGTGATCCTGATCAAGAATATATATACTTTCCGACGAATCTAGTTTACCCTTTTACTCTACGAGTAACAGGTATAAAAATTATAAGTGTTTAAGTACATAGTCGACCTATTAGCTGATGTTATTCGCTCTTGAATAATATTTTTGGGGAACCTTGATGTGGCTTTACTTTTAACCTAATTTAAGATGCAAGAAAAATCCTTCGTGTATATAACTAATGTACTACAGTAGCACGCTTTAAACAGTTAGCCGGTGAGGTGCGCACCCTAAATGCTAATTCATTAGCGAGTCGTTACGTTCTCTTTTGAATCTGCCATTAAATTAAATCGAAATGAAACAGCGGTGCAAAGCATTTTTTTTCAAGAGATAACAAGCAACTACAATATGTCGCCAGACATTATTTTATGAATTACTCATCCTTTTCATTCGCAAGCGATCGTAAAGTCGGAGGATTTTTGTTATTACAAATTAAAACAAGAGATAATGCTATAGTTAATGGCCTTGACTATCAAAAACAGGATACTCAGCTAAGGCGAGTGCGATGGAGATGGAAACATGCAATCAGCAAAGCGACTCTTCCCACCTTACGTCGATTCCTTTATTTGCTTATATCAATTTAATGGATGGTCCGATTTCAAAATCAAACCAAAATCCCCTTTACGCTTTTACAAGATCTTGAAAAATGTGGGTGCTAGACAGAATGTAGCGTTATGAGCGTTTGTGGGAGTTTGAGTGGGCGTGGCACTCAGGCAAAATAAACTCGCGCTGCGCAAGAACCTCCAGAATCTAGGATCTGGGAAGATCGACTCGAAAACAAACATATTTTTAAGTCACTTTCTTTATGTTTATAGAAAGCTGAAAGTAGATTTTAAGCTGCAAATTCCTGTTTAAAATCCATATTCTTATCTAAACATGATGGGTCTAAAACAGTATAATTTAAATTCCGTTACCTCATTCCCTTAGCACTCAAAAGTTCATTAGCCCGGCCTCGACTGCTTAGCGACCTTGACATAATTACAAATTTTTGTAGACAACAACATCCAAACAAACCATTTTGGCCACTCTTAAATATCACGCATCCAGCGACCTCTGCCGTTGCCAAAAACTTGTCCACTGGCTACGTGATGTGCATCCGGAAACATTGGAGTGCGAGTGGGCAGTCACAACAGTTGTTTATGGCCACGACCGGCTGACAGTAACTATTTCAATTAAAATTGCCCAGTAGCTGCACAGTATCTCCGTTGCCCAATAAAACCATTGTAGTTCTTTCGATTTCGATTAATTTGTATTTAATTATCGATCAGTCAACGTTCTTACAGCAGAACTGGAGCGGCAGCCGGAAACGCACTATAGGCCAGTGAAGAAGTGTAGGCCAAAGGGGAGGAATAAGCCAGAGGAGCAGCTGCGTACTTGGCGACCACTGGAGCAGCCACGGGAGCAATCACTGAAGCAGCGGCGATTCCATTGTAGTTCCTGGCGATCACCTGGCTGCTGGTGGCGGTCACGACTGGAGCAGGAGCAGCGACCACTGCAGCGGGAGCAGAGTAGGCCAGGGGAGCAGTGTAGGCCAGAGAAGCACCCAGGAGTCCCGGCTTGGCAGCAACGCAGGCAACGATGGCAAGGATGACAACAGCCTAAGGATAAAACAGTTAGAAAACTAGACTCAATATGAAATCCTCAAACTCACGGCTTTGAACATTGTGATGGTTGATTTTTGGTGCTTTCGGTTCGAAAACTTGAACTTGTGTGATGTCGTTGAACACTTTATGTCGCTATTTATACACCTAAGACTGCGTCTGTGACCTCAGGCCATCGAATCCATTGGCCACCAACAGATATTCCACATTCGGCAGTGGGAAATCACATAAAGTATGGTAAGTGCAAACGGTAACGGGATACTGTCGCAGCATTTAAATGAACTGAATGCGCACATGAGTCAAAGCGGAGTACGGTTTTGGGTATAAATATGCTCCACCAAGAGCAGTTGGATATTAAACAGTTTCTAGCCTTCCGAAGAAGCAAATCAAAGAAATAAAGCCATCATGTTCAA
Source organism: Drosophila subpulchrella (assembly GCF_014743375.2). Lineage (NCBI taxonomy): Eukaryota > Metazoa > Arthropoda > Insecta > Diptera > Drosophilidae > Drosophila > Drosophila subpulchrella. The sequence goes on along the minus strand of NC_050612.1, from coordinate 5,494,425 downwards.
ATACGTAAGTTCTTCAAAGAAGCATCTTCGGAGGATTATATTAACTCAATTGGTTTATCCACAGGCTGTTGTCATCCTTGCCATCGTCGCCTGCGTTGCTGCCAAGCCGGGACTCCTGGGTTCTCCTCTGGCCTACACTGCTCCCCTGGTCTTTGCTGCTCCTGCTCCAGTCGTGACCGCCACCAGCAGCCAGGTGATCGCCAGGAACTACAATGGAATCGCCCCCGCTCCAGTGATTGCTCCCGTGGCTGCTCCAGTGGTCGCCAAGTACGCAGCTGCTCCTCTGGCTGCTCCTTTGGCCTATTCCTCCCCCTTGGCTTACTCCTCTCCCTTAGCTTATTCCACCCCCCTTAGCTACGCCGCTGCTCACGCACCTCTGTTTATCTAAATCAAACTGTGATCACCTAGGAGAATTCATATAAATTTAATATAAACGAATATTGCCACAAAGAGTTTAGCTTTTTATATGGGTTGGTAAAGAAGAAATGACTTGTTTTAATATCCCGCCCTTAACTTAAACATAATTTTAGTAAGTTTAGTTTGTTACGCGAATGTTCTACGCCCACTATAACGCCCACAAACTGTCCATACAAACGCTGATATCTCGAAAGAGATGGATCTCAGACTTACATTACTTAGCTTCATACGCAGCGCAAGAGATTGCGAGATGGTAAAGTACCACCTACCCGCGAATTCAATATATTGTTAGACAGATTTAAGCGTTATGGGCGTTAAAATGGGCGTGGCAAACTTTTAATTTCAATTCAATTCAATTGACAGGTATCGAGATCACAGCGTTCACAGGGACATGGCTAGATCAATTCGGCTGGTGATATTGATCAAGGTTATATATTGTATATGTACTTCATGGGATCGGAAACGCTTTCTTCTACCTGTTCCACACTATACCCAAGTAACAATATCCTTTTCACTCTACGAGTAATGGGTATAAAAATGCTTACTTATTACACTAAAATGTTACACAGTTGTCATAACTTCTTTATGAAGTACGGTAATAACTCTGGTTTTCAGCAACAGGTTCAATGTTGTTGAATTGCTAAAATGTTTAAAAATTTAGTTTGTATGAAGCACATGATCATAGGAAATATCCCAATCATAATTATACCCGTTACTCGTAGAGTAAAAAGGTATATTATACTTGGGGAAAAGTATGTAACAGGTAAAAGGAAGTGTATATATATATATAATATGTATTCTTGATCAGCATTACCAGCCGGGTTGATCTAGCCATTTTCGTCTTTCCGTGTGAGCGCTGTGATCTCGGAAACTATAAGAGCTAGAGGGTTGATTAGATTCCTTATTTTCATACGTGGTGCAAGATTGGTACGCGAAAAACTGTTGCTCCTAAAGTTTGGGTGTTAGAAAAAATGTTAACGCCAACAAATCGCCCTCAATATTCAAAAAATCGTCATTTTGAACGCCGATATCTTCGAAACTTTTGAGATAGAGAACTGGGAGATCAGATTTAGATCCCTTAGCTTTGTTTGCAAACATGCCACGCCCACTCTGACGCCCACAAGCCGCCAAAAAATGTGGCCATCACAATTTTTACGGTTGAAAAATTTTTTAGCTGTAATGTATTTGTCAAGTCAATACTTATCGTCAATACCTACCCAAAACAATATATTGAAATCGAGGGTGGTGGCGCTCCACAATATCGCTTTGCTGCTTGCATTTCCTATAGTAGAGGCACTAGACCATAACGTACTTCCTTGCTTTATAAGGAACTGTTTCAGCTTGGGATTATTAATCGACAATTGCTAAGGCAGCCACACTGGTAGATTTGTTGTTGTTGAAAAATTTGACGTCTGACAATTCTGTACAATATTTTATTCTTGCACGATGTCACGTTCGCAGAAAATTAAAGTGGATAATCCTTACAATTTGGAAGGACATACCCTTGACTGCAAGAGGAGTTTATAAAAGTCTTTTTCATATCCTTTTTTGATATGCTGAAGAAGATTACTTCATATGACAATGGAACTAAAGTAAATTAGCCAATGAAGATCCCTAAAAAAGGCAAAAGCAAGCGGATGAATTCCGATTCAAACAAGTCTTTGGACAGGTAAGCACTGTACTGATTATTTCTTTGAAAGTTGAGCTAGAATGTTTTCCTTACTTATAACATGGATTTTCTTCCATTTAGCGCCTTTGGATGCTGATAGAACCAGAAATAAACAAACCCCTACAAACAGACACCTCCTCTGAACTTCTTATGTCCTGGTAAGTCATCTGTAGTAAAGTAAGTAAATAACTTAGTTTAAAAAAACATTTTAGCACACCGGTTTTAAAACCAGGAGAACTTTTAACCAACGCAAGTGATCGTCGTCAAGAATCCAATGCCACCACCAAATTCATCTAGGATAGTCAAGACCTACCGATTACCCAATAATTACAAGGTGAAACAGGAGCCGATAGAACGCAGGTCGGTACCAAAACCTGCTGCCATCGATAATGGCACTAAAGTCGTTAATTACCGCAACTTCCGACACCATCCCCATCAAATGCCATTTCTAGTCAATGAGACGAGTGACAAGCTAACGTCTACGAATCCAAGAGTCATTGATCTCAGACGCGAGATAGCCAAGAAGCAGAGAAGGCCCTGATGTCCAGAAAGGTGCATCAAATTGTGTCCCCCGGAGAATGTTTGGCAGAATAGATCCACAGTTCCCCTTGACAAAAACATGTCAAAATACCCTTTAACCCTTTCATCAACATTCATCCCCCTCAGCCGTGGTCATGGCAAGCACTTGGATCATTCCCGACTTATAGAGTCTAGCTGACACTCCGGGCATATTCTTATTCACATAGTAGACGAAGTTAATTTCACGAAGGATTGGTTCTGAGGAAAGGGCGCAGACCTCACTAAATTTCTGCAAATTTACGCTCCAAGGATAGTGTAAGAGCCTTGAAACTCACCACTTCCATAGTCTTCTCCACGATATCGCTTTGTGTTTCTTCCGTTGATAGTCATCACAATGCCATTGGCTCATATCTAGCCTATCTGCGTGGCATCATATCGCACTTCGATCACATCTGACTTAGATGTTGGACATATATGTCTTGTGTGATCGAAGTGCGACAGGAATAAGGAAATGCCCGGACTGAAAGCTGGACTGTTTGAGTCGGGAGTGATGCAAGTGTTTTCCATGACCACGGCTGAGGCGGATGATGTGTTGAAGAAACTGTTTCTGCTTTCGGCGAGTTTTTAAAGGCTCAAAAAAAGGACCCAAATAAACATAAAAAAGTTCACGCAATCATTTATAGAATCCATTTTCATAATTCCGTGTAAGGCGCTTGGGGATATAAAAATGTTTCTGTGGACGGCAGTTCACAGGAGTCTACAATAAATGTATAGCCGCAAATTGAAAAAGCACAATGAAATCGCCGCTGCTCCAGTGGTCGCCAAGTACGCAGCTGCTCCTTTGGCCTATTTTTATACCCGTTACTCGTAGAGTAAAAGATTATACTAGATTCGTCGGAAAGTATGTAACAGGCAGAAGGAAGCGTTTCCGACCCCATAAAGTGTGTATATTCATGATCAGGATCACTAGCCGAGTCGATCTAGCCATATCCGTCTGTCCGTATGAACGCTGAGATTTCGGAAACTATAAGAGCTACAACACTGGGATTAGGCGTGCAGATTCCTGAGATTCCTGCGCAGCGCAAGTTTGTTTCAGTAGAGTGCCACGCCCACTCTAACGCCCACAAACCGCCCAAGCCTGTGGCGCCAACAATTTTCATGCTAGATAAAAATTTTAACTGAAATGTATTGGTTTCGTCTATACCTATCGATTGTTCCGAAAAAAATTGCCACGCCCACTCTAACGCCCACAACACTTAAATCTGTCTACCGCCGGTAGGTGGCGCATCTCAATCTCGCTTTGCTGCTTGCATATCTCCATTTTCCTTTGGTCCCTTTAGCTGAGTAACAGGTATCTGATAGTCGATGTACTTGACTATAGCGTTCTCCCTTGTTTAAATATCTAATCCGGAGAAAAATCTTTTTATTTTTAAAACATTTTTAACTTTTAAATTAACAAGCTTTTCAAAATGACATCCTATAAATTTTGCTTCTTCTTGCCGATGAGGGTCCCTGAACAGCTAAAGAGGCGCTCTACTGGTGCATAAGAAGGCAAGGTGAAGTAACAAGATTTCCCAGCAACTTAAATATATAAAAAGGAAGAACGCTATAGTCGAGTACCTCGACTATCAGATACCCGTTACTCAGCGAAAGGAACCAAAGGAAAATGGAGATATGCAAGCAGCAAAGCGAGATTGAAATGCGCCACCTACCGGAGGTAAACAGATTTAAGCGTTGTGGGCGTTAGAGTGGGCGTGGCAACGTTTTTTTAGGTCTTTTTTTAAAATTTTTTTTTTAGTTTTTTTAGTTTTTTTTAGGTATTGATGAGAACAATACATTTCAGTTTAAATTATTACTCTAGCATCAAAACTTTAGGAGCCACAGTTTTGGGCGGTTTGTGGGCGTTAGAGTGGGCGTGGCACTCTTTTGAAATAAACTTAAGATGCGCAGGAATCTCAGGAATCTGCATGCCTAATCCCAGTATTGTAGCTCTTATAGTTTCCGAGATCTCAGCGTTCATACGGACAGACGGATATGGCTAGATCGACTCGGCTAGTGATCTTGATCAAGAATATATATACTCTATGGGGTCGGAAACGCTTCCTTTTGCCTGTTACATACTTTCCGACGAATCTAGTATATCCTTTTACTCTACGAGTAACGGGTATAATTAATGACGAGTGCTAGGCTATCGTTCACTGAACCAGTAGCCATTGTTTTCGAAAGCGAGATAGCCAAGGAGCAGATGAAGCCCCGATGTCAACGAAGGTGCATCAGCATGTTTCCCCGGGAGAATGGGTGGCAGAATAGCTTTACAGTTCGCCACGAGGACTATGAGGACATCGCTGACCAAAGCATGTGGAAATACAGGGATCCGGAAGCCAAAAGACTTCTCTCCATGTGGAATCAGCAATAAAATTTCAAGGCTGCGGAGCTTTTGGGGCGAACGTTGGTGTTTCCGCCCTTACCTGATCTTCGGGAGAACCTGATCCAGATGAACTGGTAAGGGCGAAACCACCAACGTTCTCCCAAAATGCTCCGCCGACTTGAAGCTGGCTCCACTTGTAGCGGAGTCTTTTGGCTTGCGGGTTCCTGTACTCCGACATATTTTGGTCAATGATATCCTCGAAGTCCTCGAGGAAAGCTGTGAATCCATTCTGTCATCCATTCTCAGGGGGAGACATTCTGGTGCACCTTCCTGGACTTAGGGCTTTACCTGCTCCTCGGCTAACTCGCTTTCCAAAATAATGGCTTCTGGATCTGAGAACGCTAGCTTAGCACTCTCGTCATTGATTATGAATTTCTGTTCATGGGAAATCGGGTCACTACACTGCTGCAGCCAATCCTGAATTGCTGCCTCATCTTGGGGCTTCGGCGGGAGTGATCCCATTTCTTTAACATCAAGAAAAACGGGACGCTCTGGTCTAAGCTCATTCAGTTGCACTTCTTTAACGGCTCAACAATTATCTCTGGAATGTCGTCTTTAGAAGAGCATTCCGTGATGCTTTCATCGTGGACACGATGACACGATTCTGCGGCTCCACAGCAGCAATTTATCGAGGTAATTCTACAATTACCATAACATCTGTTGCCTGCGTGGGAAGAAGATATTTGAGCTCTAACAGGACAAACAGGACGTCTCCTTTTTTTCCATGGTCTTTTGCTAAGCTTAATAGCTTATCAAACTCTCCAATATCGCTGTGATCTCTAGGGCTTACTTTTTCTCACCAATAGTTATGTGATTAAAGACGATTTCTCCACCGTGAACGCGACGATACTGGATATTATTGATAGACTTCCTGCCTATTTCCCAGTTGGAAAGTGCCGTTGCAGAAATTTTTTCTTGAGGAACTCATTTCGAGGAAGACCCTTCGGACATAAGGCATTCCAGGTATTTTTGAGGTAACAATTTTGATTTCTTCTGACCTTTGGTACAACATGCTTCCGACGGCGGCACCAAACCCTCCTTTAGATTTTGTAAGTGCTTTCAAATGTCCAGAGATCCCCTGGATGTCACTATAAAGACAAAACTTGTCGGGCGACGGTTCTAGAATGGGGCTACTAAAATGGTTTTAAAAACTAAGTTATTTACCTTATTTAGTACAGATTGCTTACCAGAACAAAATAAGTTCAGAGGAGTTGTCTGTTTGTAAGGGTTTCTTTATTTCTGCTTCTTCTATCGGCATAAAGGCGCTAAATGGAAGAAAAGCCATATTTTTATAATTCCGGAAAACAATCTAGCTGATCATCTTTTAAAAGAAATTTGTTAGGTGCCTACCTTCCAAAGACTTCTTTGACTCTTTATGGCTTGAAGAGGGTTTTTCATTGCTGCTTCTTAATTCACTTTTGTCCTCACTGTCACCTGAAGTAACCTTTTTCAGCATATCATCGCTGAACAAGTGTTTTATAAACTCCTCGTCAACATCTGATTCTGAGTCAGATGATTTCGTGCAGTCAGGCGTATTTCCTTAACAATTCGACGGAGTATCCTATAATTTTCGACAGACGTGACATCGTGCGAGAAAAAATATTATACCGATTTGTCAGCCGTCAAGTTTTCAACAACTCTATTAGTGTGGCTTAGTTAGCAATTGTCGTTTGACCCCTATCGAAAAGAGTTGTTAACTGAAAATATGTTTAGGATATTCCCTAAACTGTTGGAAAACTTGGTCATCTGGTTATCAGGGGCTCCATACAAACTGAATTTTCAAACATTTTAGCAATTCAACAACATTGAGGCTGTTCAATTACTAAATTCTAGAGTTATTACCTTATTTTTAAAAGGTCATGGCAACTCAGTAACGTACTACTAGGGTATATTGCATTTGGGGAAAAGTACATACTTGATCCATATCACTGACATCACTGATCTATTTCGTGTCCGTGTGAACGCTGTGTTCTCAGCGCTGTGTTCTCAAATGTGCCACGCTAACTCTAACGCCGACAAACCGCCCAAACAATATTGGTAGAATAAAGACTTAAGCAGAAATGTATTGACTAGGCGTTAGAGTCAATCTATCGATGATCTAAAAAAAACTATCCATTCCCACTCTAACACCCATTACGCTAAAATCTGTCTGTTGCCCACATTTTGTAACTATTTTGTAAAAGTATAATAAATGATAAATATTAATAATAAATAAAATAAATTAATCATATCCGGTGAGAAGTAAAACTCTTGCAACCCCTGAAAATATCAAATTATTTCATGGTAGTTTTTCACGCATTTAAAAGGCTTTAACACCTTAATTCAACTGCCACTTATTATTGACCATGGGACGGCATATTAAATAAAACCAATTGTTCTTTACTTATCCATCTAAAAAGCAAACATCTTTTTGGCGACATTCGTTTAAATTAAATTTATATGTATTCTCGTAGGTGATCACAGTTCGATTTAGATAAACAGAGGTGCGTGAGCAGAGGCGTAGCTAAGGGGGCGGAGTAAGCCAAGTGGGAGGAATAGGCCAAAGGAGCAGTCAGAGATGCAGCTACGTACTTGGCGAACACTGGAGCAGCCACGGGAGCAATCACTGGAGCAGCGGCGATAAAAATTGCAACCCGTTTTAGTTCATTATGAGAAGCATTTCACTGCTTACTTGAATAAAAGGGTATACTAGATTCGTCGGAAAGTATGTAACAGGCAGAAGGAAGCGTTTCCGACCCCATAAAGTACATATATTCTTGATCAGGATCACTAGCCGAGTCGATCTAGCCATGTCCGTCTGTCCGTCTTTCTGTCTGTCCGGATGAACGCTGAGATCTCGGAAACTATAAAAGCTAGGCTATTGAGATTTGGCATGCAGATTCCTGAGCTTCTTACGCAGCGCAAGTTTGTTTTAGCAATGTGCCACGCCCACTCTGACGCCCACAAACCGCCCAAAACTGTGGCTCCTGCAGTTTTGATGCTAGAATAAAACTTTTAACTGAAATGTATTGTTCTCATCAATACCTATCGATTGATTAAAAAAAAAGTTTGCCACGCCCTTTTTAACGCCCACAAACCGCCTACAAATTTCAAAAAATCGTAAATATGAACGCGGATATCTCGGAAACTATCAAAGATAGGGAATTGGGATATCAGATTTAGATTCCGTAGCTTTGAACGCAGCGCAAGTTTGTTACGCGAATATGTTACGCCCACTCTAATGCCCACAACCCGTCCAAGCCTGTGGCGCCCACAATTTTCATTCTAGATAAAAAATTTTAACTGAAATGTATTGGTCTCGTCAATGCCTATCGATTGACCTAAAAAAAAGTTTGCCACCCCCACTCTAACGCCCATAACTCTTAAATCTGTCTACCGCCCACATAACCATATATTGAGATCGCGGGTAGGTGGCGCATTTCAATCTCGCTTTGCTGCTTGCATATCTCCATTTTTTTTGTCCCTTTAGGTAAGTAACGGGTATCTGATAGTCGTTAGTAAGCTGACCGCAGAAAGATGTGAAGCAAAATTGCAGCGGCTCAGAGGAAACTTCGGGTCCAACTGGCCGCTCCTATTTCTTGGGTCTCAGCCGCAATCGAAGCAAAAAATGGTCAACTTCCCCTAAGACTTGCACTTAGCCCGCACAAATGTTTGGTCGCCATCCCAAAATCCTCTGACTGAGCCGGAGATGAAACTGAAGCCAAGGCTGAAACTGAAGCTTCAGTGTGCTGTAAGTGGATTTGTGGACCCGGGCATCCATGTGTCTCATTTCGGGAATGAGGGAAATGGGGAAATGCAGATCTTCTGCCCTGCATAATAGGGTTAATAAATGTGCTAAGCACTCCTTATTTAAATTCATAGCGTTCACCTTAATTAAGTGAGTGAAATATAAGCCGTTTGAAGGTCCTACCCCCACCCGCCAGATGCATACAGAAAAAGAAAATCCATCTACATTTTAACGCAATTAAAATAAAATAAAGTTCAATGTAAGCTCAGCGTAAATGTTCAATTTACGTTTAAGTCTCCGCCGTGCACTAAGAAATATTCCAAAAACACTTTTTTATTCCACAAAAATATCAAAAATCACATCAGATATTTTGATGAGCGATACTATCAATATTGGGTCCAAGCCATCGATGTTTTCTCAATTTGAAAACCATCGGTAGTGCTATCGCTTGATTAATTTGATCAAATATATTAAATAGGTGCAATCAAAAAGTTCCTGCTACTATTTTTTCTTTTTGATTACCCTTATTATCAAGCAAAATCAACTCTTAACGAGGTAAAGATAAGATGGAAGCAGTAACGAGTGCCATGACTATCACATACCCGTTACATAACTAACCATTTTACCTTATTAAGTAATGGTCCGACTTAAAACATTTTTGACAATTTCTAACGCAGCAACACTGATAGAGTTGATGAAAAATTTGACGTCTGAAAATTCAGTGCAATATTTTTTCTGGCTCGGTGTCACGTCCGTCGTAAATCAAAGTTGATGTCTTTTAACAGGTAGGAAATTTTCAGATCATTTTATTGATAGCTGAAAGTTTTCCGAACTTATAACAAATGAATTTTCTTTAGTGTAGCGCTTTAATGACTATTGAAGATGCAGAAATAAATAAACCGGTTCAAGCAGACACCTCCTGTGAACTTCTTTTGTCCTGGTAAGCCTTCTATAGTAAATTAGGTAAATAATTATCGGTTTTAAAACCATTTTAGTGCCCCGACTCTAGAGCCGACTCTAGAACCCAACAAGTAATGTCTTCAAGGTGACGTTTTGAGTTTTTACATCCAGGGGACGAGACCTCAATGCCATAACCAAATTCTTCTAGGGTAGTCAATGAGCCAATGGCACCACCGATAATGGCACTGGAGTCGTTATATGACCGCATTTTCCGACCCAAAAAGCCCATTCATATGAACCATGTGGATGTGTATGGTTCTGATCTGCCAACTTCAGAGGAGCTAAAGGAGTCCGTGGTCCCGCCGTTGGAAGCAGAGTGGCCCCTATGTTGTATGGAAGGTCAGAAGAAATCCAAACGTCCACCTCAAGAAGAGTCCTTGAAGAGGTTGATATGCTGTTGGGCCTAGCTAGAGACCATGAAAAAAACGGCACGTCATGTTTAACCTGTTAAAGCCCAAAAATCTTACCACGCAGGCGAAGGATGTTATAAAAAAGCCTCGTATGGCAAAGTCGATGATGCGGAGCCGCAGTTGAGAAAACGTGTGCACGATGAATTGATTCGCTTTGGCGTTTGGTGGGACGTTGAGGACATCGAGGACTTCGAGGAAGTTTTTGACCAATATATGACGGAGAATACAATCCAAACGACCCCTTGCCAAGTGGAACCAGCAATAAGGCGAGCGTTTGGGCAGAACGTTGGTGCTTCCGCCCTTACCAGTTCATCTGGAGTAGTGCCTCCAGATGACCATGTAAGGGCGGATGCACCAACGTTATCCCCAAATGCTTCGCCGACTTGACGTCATATTGCTCATTCCACTTGGCCAAGAGTCGTTTGGCTTGCGGAACCTTTTTTCCGTCATATAGTGGTCAAAACTCTCCTCCAAGTCCTTGACGGTCTAAGACGTCCCACTAAACGTCAAAGCGAGCCCTATCGGTTGCACATTCAAATGAAGTTTTGCAAACTGTTCTGCATCTTGCAAATAAACAGAAATTTGGATATTGATATGGTTTCAAGAGCCTGGATAACACCGTTTACAATAGCTACATATATGTGATCATGGTTAGTAAGCACATGTCGGGAACGTTTGCCATGACCACGGTCTCAGCCGGTATCGAAACCTCGAAGTCAAAAACAAACCGATATCTAATCCAGCCTTAGAATTACAATGAAAGAAATCGAAGAGAAATGAAGAAGTAACACTGTAGTCGAGTGCTTTTGCTTTCAGATACCCATTACTTTGTTTCAAATTTCAAATAAAATAAAATTTAGAGGCTTATCATTAGCCTGTTTAAAAAAGTTAGTCATAACTTTTAAAATATCAATCGATTGGTACGATTCTCAGCACTTAAATAGGTACTGATCAATCAAATCAGTTTCAGTTTCCACATTTATCGGTGTTTGTGGGCGTTAGATGGGGGGTGGCACCCTGCTGAAAGAAACTTGCGCTGCGCAATACTGCATGCCTAGTCGCGATAAACCTGTGGTGAGGCGGTAGGGCTCTCGACTCCGATTAGATTTTTTTTTTTGTGCTAATATTTATTTAAGCGTTGATCAGCCAACCTAATGGCTATAAAACGCATGGAAATAACAAAGGAAAAACAAGGAAGAACGCTATAGTCGAGTACCTCGACTATCAGATACCCGTTACTCAGCTAAAGGGACCAAAGGGAAATGGAGATATGCAAGCTGCAAAGCGAGATTTAAATGCGCCACCTACCGGCGGAAGACAGATTTAAGCATTGTGGGCGTTAGGGTAGGCGTGGCAAATTTTTTTTTGGATCAATCGATAGGCATTGACGAGACCAATACATTTCAGATAAAATTTTTAATCTAGCATACAAATTGTGGGCGCCAAAGGCTTGGGCGGTTTGTGAGCGTTAGAGTGGGCGTGGCATATTTGCGTAACAAACTTGCGCTGCGCACAAGGCTACGGAATCTAAATCTGAAATCCCAATACTCTATCTTTGATAGTTTCCGAGATATCCGCGTTCATACTTACGATTTTTTGAAGTTTGTGGGCGGTTTGTGGGCGTTAGAGTGGGCGTGGCAAACTTTTTTTTGGGTCAATCGATAGGTATTGATGAGAACAATTCATTTCAGTTTAAATTTTTACTCTAGCATCAAAACTGTAGAAGCCACAGTTTTGGGCGGTTTGTGGGCGTTAGAGTGGGCGTGGCACTCTACTGAAACAAACTTGCGCTGCGGAAGAAGCTCAGGAATCTGCTCGCCAAATCTCAATAGCCTAGCTCTCATAGTTTCCAAGATCTCAGCGTTCATCCGGACAGACAGACGGACAGACGGACAGACGGACAGACGGACAGACGGACATGGCTAGATCGACTCGGCTAGTGATCCTGACCAAGAATATATATACTTTATGGGGTCGGAAACGCTTCCTTCTGCCTGTTACATACTTTCCGACGAATCTAGTATACCCTTTTACTCTACGAGTAACGGGTATAATAACATGAAACATAACAGAAATAAGGAAGTTAACAAATTTATAACAGTGTCAGTTCGACATTATTGTTTTAGGACACGGGTACGATGACGTCCTCGTGCCCAGAGATCGCCAGGGTGCCGACGCTTCAGTCTTCTTCTCGTTGAAGTTGGGTTTGCCAGGGATGCTGCTAGATGGTTGGTGTGGGCTAGTAGACGGTCGTTGTAATGGCTTGAGTGCATGTTAATCTGCTCTCGCATGCCTAATCGCGATAAATCTGTAATGAGGCGGTAGAGCTCTCGACTCCGATTAGAGCGGTAGTGAGTTCGATTCTCGCAGCGACCAAGAATATTTTCTCAAAAAGTAAGTTGTGTTTGATTATTATGATTCTAATTAGCAATTCACCGAGACGCGTTGAGCGCCCTCTCAAAAATTGTTACCCAACCGCCATTGACCCTCGTTTTAGGGCGATTTCCATGTTTTTAGGGCGATATTACCGTAAAGTTTCCAAGAGTGTAATAACAGTAGAATCAGTATATGTATACATGAATATTTATTTGTATGTATATGTATAAATATCTATAGATACTTTCATATCGTTACTATTGTAGTCCGTATCCTGTACTTAAATATAGAAACATTTTTCTAGGATTTTAATTAAAAACAAGGAAGAACGCTATAATCGAGTACCTCGACTATCAGATACCCGTTACTCAGCTAAAGGGACGAAAGGGAAATGGAGATATGCAAACAGCAAAGTGAGATTGAAATGCACCACCTACCGGCGGTAGACAGATTTAAGCGTTATGGGCGTTAGAGTGGGCGTGGCAAATTTTTTGTATCAATCGATAGCTATTGACGAGACCAATACAATTCAGTTAAAATTTTGTATCTAGCATGAAAATTGTGGGCGCCACAGGTTTGGGCTGTTTGTTTCGCGTAACAAACTTGCGCTGCGTTTGAGGCTAATATATCTAAATCTTAGATCCCAATTCTCTATCTTTGATAGTTTCCGAGATATCCACGATCATACTTACGATTTTTTAAAGATTGTGGGCGTTAAAGTGGGCGTGGCAAACTTTTTTTTGGGTGAATCGATAAGTATTGATAAGAGCAATACATTTCAGTTCAAATTTTTATTCTAACATCAAAACTGTATGAGCCATAGTTTTGGGCGGTTTGTGGGCGTTAAAGTGGGCGTGGCACGCTGCTGAATCAAACTTGCGCTGCGTAAGCTCAGGAATCTGCTCTGCAAATCTCAATAGCCTAGCTCTTATAGTTTCCGAGATCTGAGCGTTCATCCGGACGGACGGACAGACGGATGGACGGACAGACGGACAATAAGAACACATTTTTAAGTGTACTTTCTTTATGTTTACGAAAAGCTAAAAGTATAATGTAAGCTCCAAGTCTCTGTTTAAAATTCATATTCTTCTGTACACATAAACCAGTATAATTTAAATATCGTTCCATTATTCACTTAGCACTCAAAAGTTCATTACCCCGGTCTCGACTGCTCAGCGACCTTGACATAATTACAAATTTTTGTCGACAACAACATCAAAACACACCATTTTGGCCACTCTTAAATATAACGCATCCAGCGACGGCGGCCGGTGGCCAATAACTTGTCCACTGGCTACGTGATGTGCATCCGGAAACATTGGAGTGCGAGTGGGCAGTCACAACAGTTGTTTATGGCCACGAACGGCTGACAGTAGCTAATTCAATTAAAATTGCCCGGTAGCATCACAGTATCTCCGTTGCCCAATAAAACCCTTGTAGTTCTTTCGATTTCATTTAATTTGTATATAATTATCGATCAGTCAAAGTTCTTACAGCAGAACTGGAGCGGCAGCCGGAAACGCACTATAGGCCAGCGAAGAAGTGTAGGCCAAAGGGGAGGAATAAGCCAGAGGAGCAGCTGCGTACTTGGCGACCACTGGAGCAGCCACGGGAGCAATCACTGGAGCATCGGCGATTCCATTGTAGTTCCTGGTGATCACCTGGCTGCTGGTGGCGGTCACGACTGGAGCAGGAGCAGCAAAGGCCAGGGGAGCAGAGTAGGCCAGGGGAGCAGTGTAGGCCAGAGGAGCACCCAGGAGTCCGGGCTTGGCAGCAACGCAGGCGACGATGGCCAGGATGACAACAGCCTGTGGATAAACCAATTGAGTTAATATAAGCCTACGAAGATGCTTCTTTGAAGAACTTACGTATTTTAACATGGTGGCTTTATTTCTTTGATTTGCTTCTTCGGAAGGCTAGAAACTGTTTGATGTCCAACTGCTCTTGGTGGAGCATATTTATACCCAAAACCTTACTCCGCTCTGACTCATGTGCGCATTCAGTTCATTTAAATGCTGCGACAGTATCCCGTTACCGTTTGCACTTTACCATACTTTATGTGATTTCCCACTGCCGAATGTGGAATATCTGTTGGTGGCCAATGGATTCGATGGCCTGAGGTCACAGACGCAGTCTTAGGTGTATAAATAGCGACATAAAGTGTTCAACGACATCACACAAGTTCAAGTTTTCGAACCGAAAGCACCAAAAATCAACCATCACAATGTTCAAATCCGTGAGTTTGAGGATTTCATATTGAGTCTAGTTTTCTAACTGTTTTTATTTACAGGCTGTTGTCTTACTGGCCATCGTTGCCTGCGTTGCTGCCAAGCCCGGACTCCTGGGTGCTCCTCTGGCCTACACTGCTCCCCTGGCCTTTGCTGCTCCTGCTCCAGTCGTGACCGCCACCAGCAGCCAGGTGATCGCCAGGAACTACAATGGAATCGCCGCTGCTCCAGTGATTGCTCCCGTGGCTGCTCCAGTGGTCGCCAAGTACGCAGCTGCTCCTCTGGCTGCTCCTTTGGCCTATTCCTCCCCCTTGGCTTACTCCTCTCCCTTAGCGTATTCCACCCCCCTTAGCTACGCCGCTGCTCACGCACCTCTGTTTATCTAAATCAAACTGTGATCACCTAGGAGAAATCATATAAATTTAATATAAAGGAATGTTGCCACAAAGTTTAGCTTTTTATATCGGTTGGTAAAGAAGAAACGACTTCTTTTAATATCCCGCTCTTATCTTAAACATAACGCCCACAAATCGTCCATATGAACGCTGATATCTCGAAAAAGGTGGAGAGTTGGGATCTCAGACTTAGATTCCTTAGCTTCATACGCATACGTAAAGTACCACCTACCCGCGAATTCAATATATTGTTAGACAGATTTAAGCGCTATGGGCGTTGAAATGGGGGTGGCAAGCTTTTAATTTCAATTCAATTCAATTGACAGGTATCGAGATCACAGGGACATGGCTGGATCGATTCGGCTGGTGATATTGATCAAGAATATATATTGCATATGTACTTCATGGAATCAGAAACGCTTTCTTCTACCTGTTCCACGCTATACCCAAACTGTATACTTTTTACTCTAGCCATGTCCCTTTGTCCGTCTGTCCGTGTGAACGCTTTGGCTTCGGAAACTACAAGAGGTAGAGGGTTGAGATTTCAGATATAGGTTCCTTATTTTCGTACGCAGCGCAAGTTTGTTACGCGAACATGCCACGCCTACTCTGGCACCTTCGAACCGCCCAAAACAGTGGCTGCTACAGTTTGAGTGCTAGAAAAAATGTTTGCGCCCACAAATCGCCCACCAAATTCAAAAAATCGTTAATTTGAGCGGCGATAATTTCGAAACTATTAATATAGAGAACTGGGAATTCAGATTTAGATCCCTTAGCTTTGTTCGCAAACATGCCAAGACCACTCTGACGCCCACAAGCCGCCCAAAAATGTGGCCATCACAATTTTCATGCTAGAAAAAATTCTAACTGAAATGTATTTGAAAGTCAATACTTATCGTCAATACCTATCCTAAACAATATATTGAAATCGAGGGTAGGTGGCGCTTTACAATATCGCATTGCTGCTGGCATATCTGATAGTCGAGGCACTAGAGTCTAGCGTTCTTTCTTGTTTTATTAAGAACTGTTTCAGCTGGGGATTATTAAACGACAATTGCTAAGGCAGCCACACTGAAACAGTTGTTGTTGTTGAAAAATTTGACGTTTGACAATTCAGTACAATATTTTTTCTTGCACGATGTCACGTCCGCAGAAAATTAATGTGGATAATCCTTAGAATTGGGAAGGACATACACCTGACTGCAAGAGGAGTTTATAAAAGTCTTTTTCATATGCTTTTTCGATATGCTGAAGAAGATTACTTCATATGACAATGGAACTAAAGTAAATTAGCCAATGAAGATCCCTAAAAAAAGGCAAGGACAAGCGGATGAATTCCGATTCAAACAAGTCTTTGGACAGGTAGGCACTGTACTGATTATTTCTTTGAAGGCTGAGCTTGAATGTTTGCCTTACTTATAACATGGATTTTCTTCCATTTAGCGCCTTTGGATGCCGATAGAACCAGAAATAAACAAACCCTTACAAACAGACACCTCCTCTGAACTTCTTATGTCCTGGTAAGCCATCTGTGGTAAAGTAAGTAAATAACTTAGTTTAAACAAAAATTTTAGCACACCGGTTTTAAAACCAGGAGAACTTTTAACCAACGCAAGTGATCGTCGTCAAGAATCCAAAGCCACCACCTAATTCATCTACACTCAAAAAAAAAATCACCATAAATATTAGAAATTCGCCCGTGATTTTAAAACGCCATTGAATTAAGAAATATTTTCTTGATTATAGAAAAAGTTTCTAAAATTTACGGAATTTCGCCATATTTTTTTTTTCTTTGTAAAGAAGAAGAGGAAGAATAAAAATTTTTCTTTAACTAATGGCGAATTTTTCTTGATTTTTTTTCTTGAAATAATGGTAAATTCTTACTTAAATTTAGTAAAGAAATACCCATATTTTAAGGAAAAAGTGACTTTTTTTTATACATTTTGATGGTGGTCTAGCTGGTAAAGACGTCCGGTCAATAAATAATCGTACAAAAGTACCTGGTTCGAGCCCACGCCACGGCTAGTCTACCCTTTGTTTATTTATTTTTCTTTTTTTTTTAATTTATTTAATTTTTATTCTTATTAGTTTCACTTTTCTATTTACCAAATTGTTTAAACGGTTGTTAAAAGAGTTTAGATTAGAATAAACGTTATTGGTATGCGTAAAGCTGGACCAAAAGCACCATAGCCCTCTTTAGTCATTGTATGACAAGAAGCACGCGTGGCCGAATGGTTAAGACGTCTGGCTATGGTGTGAGCAGTTGCGGGTTCGAGTTCACGCCGGGGTTGTCTGAGGTAAGGATTTTTCCAATTGTTATTTATATGTTTATAAAAAGTATTTATATAAAATAAATCTTACATAAATACAGGTAAATATAAAAATGTATATACTATATTACCATGTAATAATTGCCTTTAAAATTAGAAACGGTTTTATCCATTTAAAATCCAAAATTGGTATACAAAACCAACCAAATTCCTCAAATGTAGAAAAAGGTAATCTTACAAAATAAATATTTTTTTCTTATTTTAAGAAAATTTTCCTTAATTTTAAGGTTATTTACCATACATTTAAGAAAAATTTGTCATTATTTCCAGAAATGGCAAACCATAAATTCAAGAAAATTATTTACTTAAAATAAAGGCGAGTCGCCGTTGGCTCAAAATCATAGGCGATTTTCTTGATTTAAGGGCGAATTTCTTGATTTAAGGGCGAATTTTTTTTTGGGTGTAGGATAGTCAAGACCCACCGATTACCCAATAATTACAACGTGAAACAGGAGCCGATAGATCGCAGGTCGGTGCCAAAACCTGCTGCCATCGATAATGGCACTAAAGTCGTTAATTACCGCAACTTCCGACACCATCCCCATCAAATGCCATTTCTAGTCAATGAGAAGAGTGACAAGCTAACGTCCACGAATCCAAGAGTCATTGATCTCAGACGCGAGATAGCCAAGAAGCAGATAAGGCCCTGATGTCCAAAAAGGTGCATCAAATTGTGTCCCCCGGAGAATGTTTGGCAGAATAGATCCACAGTTCGCCTTGAGGATATCATTGACAAAAACATGTCAAAATACCCTTTAACCCTTTCTTCAACACTTCATCCCCCTCAGCCGTGGTCATGGCAAGCACTTGGATCATTCCCGACTTATAGAGTCTAGCTGACACTCCGGGCATATTCTTATTCACATAGTAGACGAAGTTAATTTCACGAAGGAGTGGTTCTGAGGAAAGGGCGCAGACCTCACTAAATTTCTGCAAATTTACGCTCCAAGGATAGTGTAAGAGCCTTGAGATTCACCACTTCCATAGTCTTCTCCACCAACATTGCGCTACTTCTT
The DNA here is from genome assembly GCF_014743375.2 of Drosophila subpulchrella. Classification (NCBI taxonomy): domain Eukaryota; kingdom Metazoa; phylum Arthropoda; class Insecta; order Diptera; family Drosophilidae; genus Drosophila; species Drosophila subpulchrella. Next base: position 5,475,950 of record NC_050612.1, on the reverse strand, counting down.
CCGTTGATAGTCATCACAATGCCATTGGCTCATATCCAGCCTATCTGCGTGGCGTCATATCGCATTTCTATCACATCCGACTTAGATGTTAGACATATATGTCTTGTGTGATCGAAGTGCGACAGGAATAAGGAAATGCCCGGACTGACAGCTGGACTTTTAGAGTCGGGAGTGATGCAAGTGTTTCCCATGACCACGGCTGAGGCGGATGATGTGTTGAAGAAACTGTTCCTGCATTCGGCTAGTTTTTAAAGGCTTGAAAGATGTACCGAAATAAACAAAAAAGTGTTCACGCAATCATTTATAGAATCCATTTTCATAATTCCGAGTAAGGCGCTTGGGGATATAAAAATGTTACTGTGGACGGCAGTTCACAAGAGTCTACAATAAATGTATAGCCGCAAATTGAAAAAACACAATGAAATCGCCGCTGCTCCAGTGGTCGGCAAGTACGCAGCTGCTCCTTTGGCCTATTTTTATACCCGTTACTGGTAGAGTAAAAGGGTATACTAGATTCGTCGGAAAGTATGTAACAGGCAGAAGGAAGCGTTTCCGACCCCATAAAGTGTATATATTCATGATCAGGATCACAAGCCGAGTCGATCTAGCCATGTCCGTCTGTCCGTCTGAACAATGAGACCTCGGAAACTATAAGAGTTACAATACTTGGATTAGGCATGCAGATTCCTGAGGTTCCTGCGCAGCGCAAGTTTGTTTCAGCAGAGTACCACGCCCACTCTAACGCCCACAAACCGCCCAAGCCTGTGGCACCCAAAATTTTCATGCTAGATAAAAAATTTTAACTGAAATGTATTGGTCTCATCAATACCTATCGATTGTTCCAAAAAAATACTTTGCCACGCCCACTCTAACGCCCACAACGCTTAAATCTGTCTACCGCCGGTAGGTGGCGCATCTTAATCTCGCTTTGCTGCTTGCATATCTCCATTTTCCTTTGGTCCCTTTAGCTGAGTAACGGGTATCTGATAGTCGAGGTAATCGACTATAGCGTTCTTCCTTGTTTTAAAATGAAATTTTCTTTTTGACTAAAAACTGGAATTTTTAAGCCAAGGATGACGGATAAATAAACTGCGAATTGAGTAGAAGAAGAAGTACTATAAAATTTAGAATCATTAGTCTAGTCTAGTCTAGTATTAATTGGAGTCTTAGTTTTTTTTGGCTTTGACGATTCGAAGAATATGCGGTGTTATAATAAAACAAGGAAGAACGCTATAGTCGAGTACCTCGACTATCAGATACCCGTTACTCAGCTAAAGGGACCAAAGGGAAATGGAGATATGCAAGCTGCAAAGCGAGATTTAAATGCGCCACCTACCGGCGGAAGACAGATTTAAGCATTGTGGGCGTTAGGGTAGGCGTGGCAAATTTTTTTTTGGATCAATCGATAGGCATTGACGAGACCAATACATTTCAGATAAAATTTTTAATCTAGCATACAAATTGTGGGCGCCAAAGGCTTGGGCGGTTTGTGAGCGTTAGAGTGGGCGTGGCATATTTGCGTAACAAACTTGCGCTGCGCACAAGGCTACGGAATCTAAATCTGAAATCCCAATACTCTATCTTTGATAGTTTCCGAGATATCCGCGTTCATATTTACGATTTTTTGAAGTTTGTGGGCGGTTTGTGGGCGTTAGAGTGGGCGTGGCAAACTTTTTTTTCAATTCATTTCAGTTTAAATTTTTACTCTAGCATCAAAACTGTAGAAGCCACAGTTTTGGGCGGTTTGTGGGCGTTAGAGTGGGCGTGGCACTCTACTGAAACAAACTTGCGCTGCGTAAGAAGCTCAGGAATCTGCTCGCCAAATCTCAATAGCCTAGCTTTTATAGTTTCCAAGAACTCAGCGTTCATCCAGACAGACAGACGGACAGACGGACAGACGGACAGACGGACAGACGGACAGACGGACAGACGGACAGACGGACAGACGGACAGACGGACATGGCTAGATCGACTCGGCTAGTGATCCTGACCAAGAATATATATACTTTATGGGGTCGGAAACGCTTCCTTCTGCCTGTTACATACTTTCCGACGAATCTAGTATACCCTTTTACTCTACGAGTAACGGGTATAATTAGCTTTACTAGGATTGCAACTGAAATTTAATTTGTAGTGTCACGGAACAATACATTTCAAAGCATTTTAAAATATCTAATCCAGAGAAATCTTTTTTTTATTAAAACATTTTTTGGCATTCAAAATAACAAGCTTTTCAAAATGACATCCTATAAATTTTGCTTCTTCTTGCCGATGAGGGTCCCTGAACAGCTAAGGAGGCGCTCTACTGGTGCATAAGAAGGCAAGGTGAAGTAACAAGATTTCCCAGCAACTTAAATATATAATTAATGACGAGTGCTAGGCTATCGTTGATCGTCATTGATTATGAATTGCTGTTCCTGGGAAATCGGGTCACTACACTGCTGCAGCCAATCCTGAATTGCTGCCTCATCTTGGGGCTTCGGCAGGACTGATCCAATATCTTTAACATTAAGAAAATCGGGACGCTCTGGTTTAAGCTCATTCAGTTGCACTTCTTTCGTGATGATTTCATCGTATACACGATGACACGATTATGCGGCTCCACAGCATTAATTTATCGAGGTAATTCTTCAATTACCATAACATCCGTTGCCCGCGTCGGAAGAAGAATTTTGGACTGTAACAGGTCAAAAAGGACGTCTCGATTTTTCTCATGGTGGGAAAAAGATATTTGAGCTCTAACAGGTTCCTTTTTTCCATGGTCTTTTGCTAAGCTTAATAGCTTATCAAACTCTTCAATATCGCTGTGATCTCTATGGCTTACTTTTCCTCACCAATAGTTATGTTATTAAAGACGATTTCTGCACCGTGAACGCGACGATACTGGATATTATTGATAGACTTCCTGCCTATTTCCCAGTTGGAAAGTGCCGTTGCAGAAATTTTTTTTTTCTTGAGGAACTCATTTTGAGGAAGACCCTTCGGACATAAGGCATTCCAGGTATTTTTGAGGTAACAATTTTGATTTCTTCTGACCATTGATACAACATGCTTCCAACGGCGGCACCAAGCCCTCCTTCAGATTTTTGAAGTGCTTTCAAATATCGAGATCCCCTGGACGTCAACATTCAAAACGGCACTATAGAATGGGGCTACTAAAATGGTTTTAAAAACTAAGTTATTTATCTTATTTAGTACAGATTGCTTACCAGAACAAAATAAGTTCAGAGGAGTTGTCTGTTTGTAAGGGTTTCTTTATTTCTGCTTCTTCTATCGGCATAAAGGCGCTAAATGGAAGAAAAGCCATATTTTTATAATTCCGGAAAACAATCTAGCTGATCATCTTTTAAAGGAAATAATTTGTTAGGTGCCTACCTGCCCAAAGACTTCTTTGACTCTTTATGGCTTGTAGAGGGTTTTTCATTGCTGCTTCTTAATTTACTTTTATCCTCACTGTCACCTGAAATAACCTTTTTCAGCATATCATCGCTGAACAAGTGTTTTATAAACTCCTCGTCAACATCTGATTCTGAGTCAGATGAATTCGTGCAGTCAGGCGTATTTCCTTAACAATTCGACGGAGTATCCTATAATTTTCGACAGACGTGACATCGTGCGAGAAAAAATATTATACCGATTTGTCAGCCGTCAAGTTTTCAACAACTCTATTAGTGTGGCTGAGTTAGCAATTGTCGTTTGACCCCTATCGAAAAGAGTGGTTAACTGAAAATATGTTTAGGATATTCCCTAAACCGTTGGAAAACTTGGTCATCTGGTTATCAGGTGCTCCGTACAAACTGAATTTTCAAACATTTTAGCAATTCAACAACATTGTGTCTGTTGAATTACTTAATTCTAGAGTTAGTACCTTATTTTTAAAAGGTCATGGAAACTCAGTAACGTTCTACTAGGGTATTTTGCATTTGGGGAAAAGTACATACTTGATTCATATCACTGACATCACTGATCTGTTTCGTGTCCGTGTGAACGCTGTGTTCTCAAATGTGCCACGCTAACTCTAACGCCGACAAACCGCCCAAACAATATTGCTAGAATTAACATTTAGGAATAAATGTATTGACTAGGCGTTAGAGTCAATCTATCGATGATCTAAAAAAACTATCCATTCCCACTCTAACACCCATTTTGTTAAAATCTGTCTGTTGCCCACATTTTGTAACTATTTTGTAAAAGTATAATAAATAATAAATAATAATAATAAATAAAATAAATTAATCATTTCCGGGGTGAAGAAAAAATCTCTTGCAACCCCTGAAAATATCAAATTATTTCATGGTAGTTTTTCACGCATTTAAAAGGCTTTAACACCTTAATTCAATTGCCTCTTTTTATTGACCATGGGACGGCATATTAAATAAAACCAATTGTTTTTACTTATCCATCTAAAAAGCAAACATCTTTTTGCCGACATTCGACATTAAATTAAATTTATATGTATTCTCGTAGGTGATCACAGTTCGATTTAGATAAACAGAGATGCGTGAGCAGAGGCGTAGCTAAGGGGGGCGGAGTAAGCCAAGTGGGAGGAATAGGCCAAAGGAGCAGTCAGAGATGCAGCTACGTACTTGGCGAACACTGGAGCAGCCACGGGAGCAATCACTGGAGCAGCGGCGATAAAAATTGCAACCCGTTTTAGTTCATTATGAGAAGCATTTCACTGCTTACTTGAATGCTCAAAACTATGCAACAGTAATTTGAAAAGATCTAATTTGATACTACTAGATATACCCGTTACTCGTAGAGTAAAAGGGTATACTAGATTCGTCGGAAAGTATGTAACAGGCAGAAGGAAGCGTTTCCGACCCCATAAAATATATATATTCTTGATCAGGATCATTAGCCGAGTCGATCTAGCCATGTCCGTCTGTCTGTCTGTCCGGATGAACGCTGAGATCTCGAAAACTATGAGAGCTAGGCTATTGAGATTTGGCATGCAGATTCCTGAGCTTCTTACGCAGCGCAAGTTTGTTTTAGCAATGTGCCACGCCCACTCTGACGCCCACAAACCGCCCAAAACTGTGGCTGCTGCAGTTTTGATGCTAGAATAAAACTTTTAACTGAAATGTATTGTTCTCATCAATACCTATCGATTGACTAAAAAAAGTTTGCCACGCCCTCTTTAACGCCCACAAACTTCAAAAAATCGTAAATATGAACGCGGATATCTCGGAAACTATCAAAGATAGAGAATTGGGATATCAGATTTAGATTCCGTAGCTTTGAGCGCAGCGCAAGTTTGTTACGCGAATATGTTACGCCCACTCTAACGCCCACAACCCGTCCAAGCCTGTGGCGCCCACAATTTTCGTTCTAGATAAAAAATTTTAACTGAAATGTATCTCGTCAATGCCTATCGATTGACCCAAAAAATGTTTGCCACCCCCACTCTAACGCCCATAACTCTTAAATCTGTCTACCGCCCACATAACCATATATTGAGATCGCGGGTAGGTGGCGCATTTCAATCTCGCTTTGCTGCTTGCATATCTCCATTTTTTTTGTCCCTTTAGGTAAGTAACGTTTATCTGATAGTCGTTAGTAAGCTGACCGCAGAAAGATGTGAGGCAAAATTGCAGCGGCTCAGAGGAAACTTCGGGTCCAACTGGCCGCTCCTATTTCTTGGGTCTCAGCCGCAATCGGAGCAAAAAATGGCCAACTTCCCCTAAGACTTGCACTTAGCCCGCACAAATGTTTGGTCGCCATCCCAAAATCCTCTGACTGAGCCGGAGATGAAACTGAAGCCAAGGCTGAAACTGAAGCTTCAGTGTGCTGTAAGTGGATTTGTGGACCCGGGCATCCATGTGTCTCATTTCGGGAATGAGGGAAATGGGGAAATGCAGATCTTCTGCCCTGCATAATAGGGTTAATAAATGTGCTAAGCACTCCTTATTTAAATTCATAGCGTTCACCTTAATTAAGTGAGTGAAATATAAGCCGTTTGAAGGTCCTACCCCCACCCGCCAGATGCATACAGAAAAAGAAAATCCATCTACATTTTAACGCAATTAAAATAAAATAAAGTTCAATGTAAGCTCAGCGTAAATGTTCAATTTACGTTTAAGTCTCCGCCGTGCACTAAGAAATATACCAAAAACACTTTTTTATTCCACAAAAATATCAAAAATCACATCAGATATTTTGATGAGCGATACTATCAATATTGGGTCCAAGCCATCGATGTTTTCTCAATTTGAAAACCATCGGTAGTGCTATCGCTTGATTAATTTGATCAAATATATTAAATAGGTGCAATCAAAAAGTTCCTGCTACTATTTTTTCTTTTTGATTACCCTTATTATCAAGCAAAATCAACTCTTAACGAGGTAAAGATAAGATGGAAGCAGTAACGAGTGCCATGACTATCACATACCCGTTACATAACTAACCATTTTACCTTATTAAGTAATGGTCCGACTTAAAACATTTTTGACAATTTCTAACGCAGCAACACTGATAGAGTTGATGAAAAATTTGACGTCTGAAAATTCAGTGCAATATTTTTTCTGGCTCGGTGTCACGTCCGTCGTAAATCAAAGTTGATGTCTTTTAACAGGTAGGAAATTTTCAGATCATTTTATTGATAGCTGAAAGTTTTCCGAACTTATAACAAATGAATTTTCTTTAGTGTAGCGCTTTAATGACTATTGAAGATGCAGAAATAAATAAACCGGTTCAAGCAGACACCTCCTGTGAACTTCTTTTGTCCTGGTAAGCCTTCTATAGTAAATTAGGTAAATAATTATCGGTTTTAAAACCATTTTAGTGCCCCGACTCTAGAGCCGACTCTAGAACCCAACAAGTAATGTCTTCAAGGTGACGTTTTGAGTTTTTACATCCAGGGGACGAGACCTCAATGCCATAACCAAATTCTTCTAGGGTAGTCAATGAGCCAATGGCACCACCGATAATGGCACTGGAGTCGTTATATGACCGCATTTTCCGACCCAAAAAGCCCATTCATATGAACCATGTGGATGTGTATGGTTCTGATCTGCCAACTTCAGAGGAGCTAAAGGAGTCCTTGGTCCCGCCGTTGGAAGCAGAGTGGCCCCTATGTTGTATGGAAGGTCAGAAGAAATCCAAACGTCCACCTCAAGAAGAGTCCTTGAAGAGGTTGATATGCTGTTGGGCCTAGCTAGAGACCATGAAAAAAACGGCACGTCATGTTTAACCTGTTAAAGCCCAAAAATCTTACCACGCAGGCGAAGGATGTTATAAAAAAGCCTCGTATGGCAAAGTCGATGATGCGGAGCCGCAGTTGAGAAAACGTGTGCACGATGAATTGATTCGCTTTGGCGTTTGGTGGGACGTTGAGGACATCGAGGACTTCGAGGAAGTTTTTGACCAATATATGACGGAGAATACAATCCAAACGACCCCTTGCCAAGTGGAACCAGCAATAAGGCGAGCGTTTGGGCAGAACGTTGGTGCTTCCGCCCTTACCAGTTCATCTGGAGTAGTGCCTCCAGATGACCATGTAAGGGCGGATGCACCAACGTTATCCCCAAATGCTTCGCCGACTTGACGTCATATTGCTCATTCCACTTGGCCAAGAGTCGTTTGGCTTGCGGAACCTTTTTTCCGTCATATAGTGGTCAAAACTCTCCTCCAAGTCCTCGACGGTCTAAGACGTCCCACTAAACGTCAAAGCGAGCCCTATCGGTTGCACATTCAAATGAAGTTTTGCAAACTGTTCTGCATCTTGCAAATAAACAGAAATTTGGATATTGATATGGTTTCAAGAGCCTGGATAACACCGTTTACAATAGCTACATATATGTGATCATGGTTAGTAAGCACATGTCGGGAACGTTTGCCATGACCACGGTCTCAGCCGGTATCGAAACCTCGAAGTCAAAAACAAACCGATATCTAATCCAGCCTTAGAATTACAATGAAAGAAATCGAAGAGAAATGAAGAAGTAACACTGTAGTCGAGTGCTTTTGCTTTCAGATACCCATTACTTTGTTTCAAATTTCAAATAAAATAAAATTTAGAGGCTTATCATTAGCCTGTTTAAAAAAGTTAGTCATAACTTTTAAAATATCAATCGATTGGTACGATTCTCAGCACTTAAATAGGTACTGATCAATCAAATCAGTTTCAGTTTCCACATTTATCGGTGTTTGTGGGCGTTAGATGGGGGGTGGCACCCTGCTGAAAGAAACTTGCGCTGCGCAATACTGCATGCCTAGTCGCGATAAACCTGTGGTGAGGCGGTAGGGCTCTCGACTCCGATTAGATTTTTTTTTTTGTGCTAATATTTATTTAAGCGTTGATCAGCCAACCTAATGGCTATAAAACGCATGGAAATAACAAAGGAAAAACAAGGAAGAACGCTATAGTCGAGTACCTCGACTATCAGATACCCGTTACTCAGCTAAAGGGACCAAAGGGAAATGGAGATATGCAAGCTGCAAAGCGAGATTTAAATGCGCCACCTACCGGCGGAAGACAGATTTAAGCATTGTGGGCGTTAGGGTAGGCGTGGCAAATTTTTTTTTGGATCAATCGATAGGCATTGACGAGACCAATACATTTCAGATAAAATTTTTAATCTAGCATACAAATTGTGGGCGCCAAAGGCTTGGGCGGTTTGTGAGCGTTAGAGTGGGCGTGGCATATTTGCGTAACAAACTTGCGCTGCGCACAAGGCTACGGAATCTAAATCTGAAATCCCAATACTCTATCTTTGATAGTTTCCGAGATATCCGCGTTCATACTTACGATTTTTTGAAGTTTGTGGGCGGTTTGTGGGCGTTAGAGTGGGCGTGGCAAACTTTTTTTTGGGTCAATCGATAGGTATTGATGAGAACAATTCATTTCAGTTTAAATTTTTACTCTAGCATCAAAACTGTAGAAGCCACAGTTTTGGGCGGTTTGTGGGCGTTAGAGTGGGCGTGGCACTCTACTGAAACAAACTTGCGCTGCGTAAGAAGCTCAGGAATCTGCTCGCCAAATCTCAATAGCCTAGCTCTCATAGTTTCCAAGATCTCAGCGTTCATCCGGACAGACAGACGGACAGACGGACAGACGGACAGACGGACAGACGGACATGGCTAGATCGACTCGGCTAGTGATCCTGACCAAGAATATATATACTTTATGGGGTCGGAAACGCTTCCTTCTGCCTGTTACATACTTTCCGACGAATCTAGTATACCCTTTTACTCTACGAGTAACGGGTATAATAACGTGAAACATAACAGAAATAAGGAAGTTAACAAATTTATAACAGTGTCAGTTCGACATTATTGTTTTAGGACACGGGTACGATGACGTCCTCGTGCCCAGAGATCGCCAGGGTGCCGACGCTTCAGTCTTCTTCTCGTTGAAGTTGGGTTTGCCAGGGATGCTGCTAGATGGTTGGTGTGGGCTAGTAGACGGTCGTTGTAACGGCTTGAGTGCATGTTAATCTGCTCTCGCATGCCTAATCGCGATAAATCTGTAATGAGGCGGTAGAGCTCTCGACTCCGATTAGAGCGGTAGTGAGTTCGATTCTCGCAGCGACCAAGAATATTTTCTCAAAAAGTAAGTTGTGTTTGATTATTATGATTCTAATTAGCAATTCACCGAGACGCGTTGAGCGCCCTCTCAAAAATTGTTACCCAACCGCCATTGACCCTCGTTTTAGGGCGATTTCCATGTTTTTAGGGCGATATTACCGTAAAGTTTCCAAGAGTGTAATAACAGTAGAATCAGTATATGTATACATGAATATTTATTTGTATGTATATGTATAAATATCTATAGATACTTTCATATCGTTACTATTGTAGTCCGTATCCTGTACTTAAATATAGAAACATTTTTCTAGGATTTTAATTAAAAACAAGGAAGAACGCTAGAGTCGAGTACCTCGACTATCAGATACCCGTTACTCAGCTAAAGGGACGAAAGGGAAATGGAGATATGCAAACAGCAAAGTGAGATTGAAATGCACCACCTACCGGCGGTAGACAGATTTAAGCGTTATGGGCGTTAGAGTGGGCGTGGCAAATTTTTTGTATCAATCGATAGCTATTGACGAGACCAATACAATTCAGTTAAAATTTTGTATCTAGCATGAAAATTGTGGGCGCCACAGGTTTGGGCTGTTTGTTTCGCGTAACAAACTTGCGCTGCGTTTGAGGCTAATATATCTAAATCTTAGATCCCAATTCTCTATCTTTGATAGTTTCCGAGATATCCACGATCATACTTACGTTTTTTTAAAGATTGTGGGCGTTAAAGTGGGCGTGGCAAACTTTTTTTTGGGTGAATCGATAAGTATTGATAAGAGCAATACATTTCAGTTCAAATTTTTATTCTAACATCAAAACTGTATGAGCCATAGTTTTGGGCGGTTTGTGGGCGTTAAAGTGGGCGTGGCACGCTGCTGAATCAAACTTGCGCTGCGTAAGCTCAGGAATCTGCTCTGCAAATCTCAATAGCCTAGCTCTTATAGTTTCCGAGATCTGAGCGTTCATCCGGACGGACGGACAGACGGATGGACGGACAGACGGACAATAAGAACACATTTTTAAGTGTACTTTCTTTATGTTTACGAAAAGCTAAAAGTATAATGTAAGCTCCAAGTCTCTGTTTAAAATTCATATTCTTCTGTACACATAAACCAGTATAATTTAAATATCGTTCCATTATTCACTTAGCACTCAAAAGTTCATTACCCCGGTCTCGACTGCTCAGCGACCTTGACATAATTACAAATTTTTGTCGACAACAACATCAAAACACACCATTTTGGCCACTCTTAAATATAACGCATCCAGCGACGGCGGCCGGTGGCCAATAACTTGTCCACTGGCTACGTGATGTGCATCCGGAAACATTGGAGTGCGAGTGGGCAGTCACAACAGTTGTTTATGGCCACGAACGGCTGACAGTAGCTAATTCAATTAAAATTGCCCGGTAGCATCACAGTATCTCCGTTGCCCAATAAAACCCTTGTAGTTCTTTCGATTTCATTTAATTTGTATATAATTATCGATCAGTCAAAGTTCTTACAGCAGAACTGGAGCGGCAGCCGGAAACGCACTATAGGCCAGCGAAGAAGTGTAGGCCAAAGGGGAGGAATAAGCCAGAGGAGCAGCTGCGTACTTGGCGACCACTGGAGCAGCCACGGGAGCAATCACTGGAGCATCGGCGATTCCATTGTAGTTCCTGGTGATCACCTGGCTGCTGGTGGCGGTCACGACTGGAGCAGGAGCAGCAAAGGCCAGGGGAGCAGAGTAGGCCAGGGGAGCAGTGTAGGCCAGAGGAGCACCCAGGAGTCCGGGCTTGGCAGCAACGCAGGCGACGATGGCCAGGATGACAACAGCCTGTGGATAAACCAATTGAGTTAATATAAGCCTACGAAGATGCTTCTTTGAAGAACTTACGTATTTTAACATGGTGGCTTTATTTCTTTGATTTGCTTCTTCGGAAGGCTAGAAACTGTTTGATGTCCAACTGCTCTTGGTGGAGCATATTTATACCCAAAACCTTACTCCGCTCTGACTCATGTGCGCATTCAGTTCATTTAAATGCTGCGACAGTATCCCGTTACCGTTTGCACTTTACCATACTTTATGTGATTTCCCACTGCCGAATGTGGAATATCTGTTGGTGGCCAATGGATTCGATGGCCTGAGGTCACAGACGCAGTCTTTGGTGTATAAATAGCGACATAAAGTGTTGAACGACATCACACAAGTTCAAGTTTTCGATCCGAAAGCACCAAAAATCGACCATCACAATGTTCAAATCCGTGAGTTTGAGGATTTCATATTGAGTCTAGTTTTCTAACTGTTTTATCCACAGGCTGTTGTCTTCCTTGCCATCGTTGCCTGCGTTGCTGCCAAGCCCGGACTCCTGGGTGCTCCTCTGGCCTACACTGCTCCCCTGGCCTTTGCTGCTCCTGCTCCAGTCGTGACCGCCACCAGCAGCCAGGTGATCGCCAGGAACTACAATGGAATCGCCGCTGCTCCAGTGATTGCTCCCGTGGCTGCTCCAGTGGTCGCCAAGTACGCAGCTGCTCCTCTGGCTGCTCCTTTGGCCTATTCCTCCCCCTTGGCTTACTCCTCTCCCTTAGCGTATTCCACCCCCCTTAGCTACGCCGCTGCTCACGCACCTCTGTTTATCTAAATCAAACTGTGATCACCTAGGAGAAATCATATAAATTTAATATAAACGAATGTTGCCACAAAGAGTTTAGCTTTTTATATGGGTTGGTAAAGAAGAAATGACTCCTTTTAATATCCCGCCCTTAACTTAAACATAATTTTAGAAAATTTAGTTTGTTACGCGAATGTGCCACGCCCACTCTAACGCCCACAAATCGTCCATATGAACGCTGATATCTCGAAAAAGGTGGAGAGTTGGGATCTCAGACTTAGATTCCTTAGCTTCATACGCATACGTAAAGTACCACCTACCCGCGAATTCAATATATTGTTAGACAGATTTAAGCGCTATGGGCGTTGAAATGGGGGTGGCAAGCTTTTAATTTCAATTCAATTCAATTGACAGGTATCGAGATCACAGGGACATGGCTGGATCGATTCGGCTGGTGATATTGATCAAGAATATATATTGCATATGTACTTCATGGAATCAGAAACGCTTTCTTCTACCTGTTCCACGCTATACCCAAACTGTATACTTTTTACTCTAGCCATGTCCCTTTGTCCGTCTGTCCGTGTGAACGCTTTGGCTTCGGAAACTACAAGAGGTAGAGGGTTGAGATTTCAGATATAGGTTCCTTATTTTCGTACGCAGCGCAAGTTTGTTACGCGAACATGCCACGCCTACTCTGGCACCTTCGAACCGCCCAAAACAGTGGCTGCTACAGTTTGAGTGCTAGAAAAAATGTTTGCGCCCACAAATCGCCCACCAAATTCAAAAAATCGTTAATTTGAGCGGCGATAATTTCGAAACTATTAATATAGAGAACTGGGAATTCAGATTTAGATCCCTTAGCTTTGTTCGCAAACATGCCAAGACCACTCTGACGCCCACAAGCCGCCCAAAAATGTGGCCATCACAATTTTCATGCTAGAAAAAATTCTAACTGAAATGTATTTGAAAGTCAATACTTATCGTCAATACCTATCCTAAACAATATATTGAAATCGAGGGTAGGTGGCGCTTTACAATATCGCATTGCTGCTGGCATATCTGATAGTCGAGGCACTAGAGTCTAGCGTTCTTTCTTGTTTTATTAAGAACTGTTTCAGCTGGGGATTATTAAACGACAATTGCTAAGGCAGCCACACTGAAACAGTTGTTGTTGTTGAAAAATTTGACGTTTGACAATTCAGTACAATATTTTTTCTTGCACGATGTCACGTCCGCAGAAAATTAATGTGGATAATCCTTAGAATTGGGAAGGACATACACCTGACTGCAAGAGGAGTTTATAAAAGTCTTTTTCATATGCTTTTTCGATATGCTGAAGAAGATTACTTCATATGACAATGGAACTAAAGTAAATTAGCCAATGAAGATCCCTAAAAAAAGGCAAGGACAAGCGGATGAATTCCGATTCAAACAAGTCTTTGGACAGGTAGGCACTGTACTGATTATTTCTTTGAAGGCTGAGCTTGAATGTTTGCCTTACTTATAACATGGATTTTCTTCCATTTAGCGCCTTTGGATGCCGATAGAACCAGAAATAAACAAACCCTTACAAACAGACACCTCCTCTGAACTTCTTATGTCCTGGTAAGCCATCTGTGGTAAAGTAAGTAAATAACTTAGTTTAAACAAAAATTTTAGCACACCGGTTTTAAAACCAGGAGAACTTTTAACCAACGCAAGTGATCATCGTCAAGAATCCAATGCCACCACCTAATTCATCTAGGATAGTCAAGACCCACCGATTACCCAATAATTACAACGTGAAACAGGAGCCGATAGATCGCAGGTCGGTGCCAAAACCTGCTGCCATCGATAATGGCACTAAAGTCGTTAATTACCGCAACTTCCGACACCATCCCCATCAAATGCCATTTCTAGTCAATGAGAAGAGTGCCAAGCTAACGTCCACGAATCCAAGAGTCATTGATCTCAGACGCGAGATAGCCAAGAAGCAGATAAGGCCCTGATGTCCTGAAAGGTGCATCAAATTGTGTCCCCCGGAGAATGTTTGGCAGAATAGATCCACAGTTCGCCTTGAGGATATCATTGACAAAAACATGTCAAAATACCCTTTAACCCTTTCTTCAACACTTCATCCCCCTCAGCCGTGGTCATGGCAAGCACTTGGATCATTCCCGACTTATAGAGTCTAGCTGACACTCCGGGCATATTCTTATTCACATAGTAGACGAAGTTAATATCACGAAGGAGTGGTTCTGAGGAAAGGGAGCAGACCTCACTAAATTTCTGCAAATTTACGGTCGAAGGATAGTGTAAGAGCCTTGAGATTCACCACTTCCATAGTCTTCTCCACGATATCGCTTCGTGTTTCGGCCAACATTGCGCTACTTCTTCCGTTGATAGTCATCATAATGCCATTGGCTCATATCCAGCCTATCTGCGTGGCGTCATATCGCATTTCTATCACATCCGACTTAGATGTTGGACATATATGTCTTGTGTGATCGAAGTGCGACAGGAATAAGGAAATGCCTGGACTGACAGCTGGACTGTTTGAGTCGGGAGTGATGCAAGTGTTTTCCATGACCACGGCTGAGGCGGATGATGTGTTGAAGAAACTGTTCCTGCTTTCGGCGAGTTTTTAAAGGCTCGAAAAATGTACCGAAATAAACAAAAAAATGTTCACGCAATCATTTATAGAATCCATTTTCATAATTCCGTGTAAGGCGCTTGGGGATATAAAAATGTAACTGTGGACGGCAGTTCACAGGAGTCTACAATAAATGTATAGCCTCAAATTGATAAAGCACAATGAAATCGCCGCTGCTCCAGTGGCCGCCAAGTACGCAGCTGCTCCTTTGGCCTATTTTTATACCCGTTACTCGTAGAGGAAAAGATTATACTAGATTCGTCGGAAAGTATGTAACAGGCAGAAGGAAACATTTCCGACCCCATAAAGTGTATATATTCATGATCAGGATCACTAGCCGAGTCGATCTAGCCATGTCCGTCTGTCCGTATGAACGCTGAGATCTATATAAACTATAAGAGCTATAACACTGGGATTAGGCGTGCTGATTCCTGAGATTCCTGCGCAGCGCAAGTTTGTTTCAGCAGAGTGCCACGCCCACTCTAACGCCCACAAACCGCCCAAGCCTGTGGCGCCAACAGTTTTCATGCTAGATAAAAATTTTAACTGAAATGTATTGGTATCGTCAATACCTATCGATTGTTCCAAAAAAAAACTTTGCCACGCCCACTCTAACGCCCACAACGCTTAAATCTGTCTACCGCCGGTAGGTGGCGCATCTCAATCTCGCTTTGCTGCTTGCATATCTCCATTTTCCTTTGGTCCCTTTAGCTGAGTAACAGGTATCTGATAGTCGAGGTACTCGACTATAGCGTTCTCCCTTGTTTAGATATCTAATCCGAAGAAAAATCTTTTTATTTTTAAAACATTTTTGGCTTTCAAATTAACAAGCTTTTTTTATTTGTTGAACGTTGATGCACTAAGAGCAGTACAAACAAGTGGCCCAAACGACACCAAGCACGTGCTTGTTACGCGCGGGCCCATTTTTATTTCGGGCAAATACGGCGAGGAAGGTACATAGAACAAACAAGGACAGGACAAAACATAGATCAACAAGACTAAAGCAAATGAGCTAAGATTTTAGTTTTTAATACAGGGATAGAGGTTGAGGAACAAATTAAATAATATAGGTTGTTATAATTATTACAAAGAACGCGAAAAGGCTGACTAAAATGCTGACTAAAATTAGATGAACATCGTGGCAAGTTTATAGGATAGTAGTTTCGCATTAGTCTAACAGGAACATTGAAAGTAAGGCGGCTTACCAAATCTACAGAATCAATATCGCCTCTGATAAGATTATTCATAAAAATAGTACCAAGCATAGTTCTACGGCTTACTAGACTAGGCAAATTAATTAAAAGCAATCTACTCGAGAAAGAAGGCAACCTGACGTATTGATCCCAGTTCAAACCACGTAAGGCAAAAAGAAGAAATTGTTTCTGTACGGACTCTATACGGTCAATGTGCACTTGATACTGAGGACTCCAAACGGAAGAACAGTATTCCAAATTAGGACGGACAAGGGAGGTAAATAATAATTTGGTAGTGTATGGATCATCAAATTCCTTAGACCAACGCTTTATAAACCCAAGAACACTCATAGCTTTATTTACAGTAGAGGTTATGTGGGAGTCAAATTTAAGTTTAGGACATCCTATAAATTTTGCTTCTTCTTGCCGATGAGGGTCCCTGAACAGCTAAAGAGGCGCTCTACTGGTGCATAAGAAGGCAAGATGAGGACAAGATTTCCCAGCAACTTCAATATATAATTAATGACGAGTGCTAGGCTATCGTTCACTGAACCAGTAGCCATTGTTTTCGAAAGCGAGATAGCCAAGGAGCAGATGAAGCCCCGATGTCAACGAAGGTGCATCAGCATGTTTCCCCGGGAGAATGGGTGGCAGAATAGCTATACAGTTCGCCACGAGGACTATGAGGACATCGCTGACCAAAGCATGTGGAAATACAGGGATCCGGAAGCCAAACGACTTCTCTCCATGTTGAATCAGCAATAAAATTTCAAGGCCGCGGAGCGTTTGGGGCGAACGTTGGTGTTTCCGCCCTTACCTGATCTTCGGGAGAACCTGATCCAGATGAACTGGTAAGGGCGAAACCCCCAACGTTCTCCCAAAATGCTCCGCCGACTTGAAGCTGGCTCCACTTGTAGCGGAGTCTTTTGGCTTGCGGGTTCCTGTACTCCGACATATTTTGGTCAATGATATCCTCGAAGTCCTCGAGGAAAGCTGTGAATCCATTCTGTCATCCATTCTCAGGGGGAGACATTCTGGTGCACCTTCCCTGACTTAGGGCTTTACCTGCTCCTCGGCTAACTCGCTTTCCAAAATAATGGCTTCTGTTTCCGAGAACGCTAGCTTAGCACTCTCGTCATTGATTATGAATTGCTGTTCCTGGGAAATCGGGTCACTACACTGCTGTAGTCAATCCTGAGTTGCTGCCTCATCTTGGGTCTACGGCGGGACTGATCCAATATCTTTATCATCAAGAAAAACGGGACGCTCTGGTCTAAGCTCATTCAGTTGCACTTCCTTAACGGCTTAACAATTATGTCTGGGATGTCGTCTTTAGAAGAGGTTTCCGTGATCACTTCATCTTAGACACGTTTTCTGAACTGCGGTTCCACAGCAGCAATTTATCGAGGTAATTCTTCAATTACCATAACATCCGTTGCCTGCGTCGGAAGAAGAATTTTGGACTGTAACAGGTCAAAAAGGACGTCTCGATTTTTCTCATGGTCTTTCGCTAAGCTTAATATCGCTGTGATCTCCAGGGCTCACTCTTCCTCACCAATAGTTATGTGATTAAAGACGATTTCTACACCGTGAACGCGACGATACTGGGTATCATTGATAGACTTCCTGCAATTTTTTCTTGAGGAACTCATTTAGAGGAAGACCCCTTGGACATAAGGTACTCCAGTTATTTTTGAGGTAACAATTTTGATTTCTTCTGACCTTTGATACAACATGCTTCCGACGGCGGCACCAAGCCCTCCTTTAGATTTTTGAAGTGCTTTCAAATATCGAGATCCCCTGGACGTCAACATTCAAAACGGCACTATAGAATGGGGCTACTAAAATGGTTTTAAAAAGTAAGTTATTTACCTTATTTAGTACAGATTGCTTACCAGGACAAAATATGTTCAGAGGAGTTGTCTGTTTGTAAGGGTTTCTTTATTTCTGCTTCTTCTATCGGCATAAAGGCGCTAAATGGAAAAAAAACCATATTTTTATAGTTCCGGAAAACAATCTAGCTGATCATCTTTTAAAAGAAATAATTTGTTAGGTGCCTACCTGTCCAAAGACTTCTTTGACTCTTTATGGCTTGTAGAGGGTTTTTCATTGCTGCTTCTTAATTCACTTTTGTCCTCACTGTCACCTGAAGTAACCTTTTTCAGCATATCATCGCTGAACAAGTGTTGTATAAACTCCTCGTCAACATCTGATTCTGAGTCAGATGAATTCTTGCAGTCAGGCGAATTTCCTTACCAATTCGACTGAGTATCCACTTTTATTTTCGACAGAAGTGACATCGTGCGAGAAAAAATATAATACTGATTTGTCAGCCGTCAAGTTTTCAACAACTCTATTAGTGTGGCTGAGTTAGCAATTGTCGTTTGACCCCTATCGAAAAGAGTTGTTAACTGAAAATATGTTTAGGATATTCCCTAAACTGTTGGAAAACTTGGTCATCTGGTTATCAGGTGCTCCATACAAACTAAATTTTCAAACACTTTAGCAATTCAAAAACATTGAGGCTGTTGAAATACTAAATTCTTGAGTTATTACCTTATTTTTAAAAGGTCATGGCAACTCAGTAACGTACTACTAGGGTATATTGCATTTAGGGGAAACGTACATACTTGATCCATATCACTGACATCACTGAGCTGTTTCGTGTCCGTGTGAACACTGTGTTCTCAGCGCAAGTTTGTTATCAAATGTGCCACGCTAACTCTAACGCCGACAAACCGCCCAAACAACATTGGTAGAATAAAGACTTAAGCAGAAATGTATTGACTAGGCGTTAGAGTCAATCTATCGATGATCTAAAAAAAACAAGGAAGAACGCTATAGTCGAGTACCTCGACTATCAGATACCCGTTACTCAGCTAAAGGGACCAAAGGAAAATGGAGATATGCAAGCAGCAAATGCGCCACCTACCGGCGGTAGACAGATTTAAGCGTTGTGGGCGTTAGAGTGGGCGTGGCAAAGTTTTTTTTAAATCAATCGATAGGTATTGACGAGACCAATACATTTCAGTTTAAATTTTTTATCTACCATGAAAATTGTGGGCGCCACAGACTTGGGCGGTTTGTGGGCGTTGGAGTGGGCGTGGCATATTCGCGTAATAAATTTGCGCTGCGCTCAAGCCTACGGAATCTAAATCTGAAATCTCGTTTCTCTATCTTTGATATTTTCCGAGATATCCGCGTTCATATTTACGATTTTTTGAAGTTTGTGGGCGGTTTGTGGGCGTTAAAGTGGGCGTGGCAAACTTTTTTTAGGTCAGTCGGTAGGTATTGATGAGAACAATACATTTCAGTTAAATTTTTTGTTCTAGCATCAAAACTGTAGGAGCCACAGTTTTGGGCGGCTTGTGGGCGTTAGAGTGGGCGTGGCACTCTTTTGAAACAAACTTGCGCTGCGCAGGAATCTCAGGAATCTGCATGCCTAATCCCAGTATTGTAGCTCTTATAGTTTCCAAGATCTCAGCGTTCATACGGACAGACGGACAGACGGACAGACGGACAGACGGACAGACGGACAGACGGAAAGACGGACAGACGGACAGACGGACAGACGGACATGGCTAGATCGACTCGGCTAGTGATCCTGATCAAGAATATATATACTTTATGGGGTCGGAAACGCTTCCTTCTGCCTGTTACATACTTTCCGACGAATCTAGTATACCCTTTTACTCTACGAGTAACGGGTATAACTATCCATTCCCACTCTAACACCCATTTTGCCAAAAATTGTCTGTTGCCCACATTTTGTAACTATTTTGTAAAAGTATAATAAACTATAATAATAAATAAAACAAGGAAGAACCCTATAGTCGAGTACCTCGACTATCAGATACCCGTTACTCAGCTAAAGGGACAAAAGGGAAATGTGCGTGGCAACAATTTTTTGGATCAATCGATAGGTATTGATGAGACCAACACATTTCAGTTAAGATTTTGTATCTAGCATGAAAATTGTGGGCGCCACAGGTTTGGGCGGTTTGTGGGCGTTAGAGTGGGCGTGGCATATTCGCATAGCAAACTTGCGCTGCGTACAAGGCTACAAAATCTAAATCTGAAATCCCAATTCTCTATCTTTGATAGTTTCCGAGATATCCGCTTTCATACTTACGATTTTTTGAAGTTTGTGGGCGGTTTGTGGGCGTTAAAGTGGGCGTGGCAAACTTTTTTTGTGTCAATCGATAGGTATTAATGAGAACAATTCATTTCAGTTTAAATTTTTACTCTAGCATCAAAACTGTAGGAGCCACAGTTTTGGGCGGTTTGTAGGCCTTAGAGTGGGCGTGGCAGTCTACTGAAACAAACTTGCGCTCTCAATAGCCTAGCTCTCATAGTTTCCGAGATCTCAGCGTTCATCCGGACAGACAGGCAGACGGACATGGCTAGATCGACTCGGCTAGTGATCCTGATCAAGAATATATATACTTTATGGGGTCGGAAACGCTTCCTTCTGCCTGTTACGTACTTTCCGACGAATCTAGTATACCCTTTTACTCTACGAGTAACGGGTATAATAACTTAATCATTTCCGGGGTGAAGCAAAAATCGCTTGCAACCCCTGAAAATATCAAATTATTTCATGGAGGTTTTTCACGCATTTAAAAGGCTTTAACACCTTAATTCAACTGCCACTTATTATTGACCATGGGACGGCATATTAAATAAAACCAATTGTTCTTTACTTATCCATCTAAAAAGCAAACATCTTTGTGGCGACATTCGTTTAAATTAAATTTATATGTGTTCTCGTAGGTGATCACAGTTCGATTTAGATAAACAAAGGTGCGTGAGCAGAGGCGGAGCTAAGGGGGGAGTAGTAAGCGAAAGGGGAGGAATAGGCCAAGGGAGCAGCCAGAGGAGATCCTGGCTAGGATGACAACAGCCTAAGGATAAAACAGTTAGAAAACTAGACTCAATATCAAATCTTCAAACTCACGGATTTGAACATTGTGATGGATTTTTTGTGCTTTCGATTCGAAAACTTGAAATTGTGTGATGTCGTTCAACACTTTATGTCCCTAATTATACACCTAAGACTGCGTCTATGACCTCAGGCCATCGAATCCATTGGCCACCAACAGATATCACATAAAGTATGGTAAAGTGCAAACGGTAACGGGATACTGTCGCAGCATTTAAATGAACTGAATGCGCACATGAGTCAAAGCGGAGTACGGTTTTGGGTATAAATATGCTCCACCAAGAGCAGTTGGATATTAAACAGTTTCTAGCCTCCGAAGAAGCAAATCAAAGAAATATAGCCACCATGTTCAAATACGTAAGTTCTTCAAAGAAGCATCTTCGGAGGATTATATTAACTCAATTGGTTTATCCACAGGCCGTTGTCATCCTTGCCATCGTTGCCTGCGTTGCTGCCAAGCCCGGACTCCTGGGTGCTCCTCTGGCCTACACTGCTCCCCTGGCCTACTCTGCTCCCCTGGCCTACTCTGCTCCCCTGGCCTTTGCTGCCCCTGCTCCAGTCGTGACCGCCACCAGCAGCCAGGTGATCGCCAGAAACTACAATGGAATCGCCGCTGCTCCAGTGATTGCTCCCGTGGCTGCTCCAGTGGTCGCCAAGTACGCAGCTGCTCCTCTGGCTGCTCCTTTGGCCTATTCCTCCCCCTTGGCTTACTCCTCTCCCTTAGCTTATTCCACCCCCCTTAGCTACGCCGCTGCTCACGCACCTCTGTTTATATAAATCAAACTGTGATCACCTAGGAGAATTCATATAAATTTAATATAAACGAATGTTGCGACAAAGAGTTTAGATCTTTATAAGGATTGGAAAAGAAGAAATGGCTTGCTTTAATATCCCCTCGCTTGTTTAAACATCATTAAAGTAAATCGAGGAGGAAAATGACTTGGTCAATTATAAGTAACAGTAACATTGAGACGAGACTAGATCGACTCGGTTAGTGATATTAATCAAGAATATATATTGTAGATATACTTTATGAGGTCGGAAGCGCTTT
This sequence comes from Drosophila subpulchrella, assembly GCF_014743375.2. Taxonomy (NCBI): domain Eukaryota; kingdom Metazoa; phylum Arthropoda; class Insecta; order Diptera; family Drosophilidae; genus Drosophila; species Drosophila subpulchrella. Next base: position 5,454,011 of record NC_050612.1, on the reverse strand, counting down.
CTTCTAGCTGTAACACCCTTTTCCTTAAATACAATATACCACTACAAGTAATGGGTATAAAAATGTTGCTAATGATACTAAAACTTAGCGGAGTTGTCATGACTTTATAATGAAGTACGGTAAAATCTTCGGTTTTCAGCAATTTAACAGCATCGATGTTGTTCAATTGCTTGACTTTCTAAAATTTTAGTTTGTATGCAGCACCTGATACCCAGCTGATCAAGTTTTCCAGCAGTTTGGGGAACACCCTAAACATAATTTCAATTATAACCCCTTTTCGATAGGGATTATAAAACCATAAATGCTAACACAGCCACACCAATAGAGTTGTCAAAAAACTTGACACCTGAAAATGTAGTACAATATTCTTTCTCAAACGATGTCTGACATACGCCTGCAAGAATTCTTCTGACTCAGAATCCAACATCTGATTATGAGTTTATAAAGCACTTGTTCAGCGATGATATGCTGAAGAAGGTTACTTCAGGTGTCAGTGAGGACAAAAGTACACTGGTCGGCATATGTATTTTGACAAAATAAAAGTTAAGTATACTCATAACTTGAATTTACTTCTTGTAAACTATAGGCATCAATGGAAAGGTAATTTCAATGCCGTTTGAATGATACAATACATTTCTTTACCCATTCAGTACTTATTGAAAAGGACAAATTTGTGTAAATCAACTTTTAAATTTTTTTTTCAAACTTTTTTCCTCGACTTGAAAACTTAAACTTTTTGATGCAAAAAGTTTCTTCAAACAAAAATAATAGTAACTGCAAAAAGAATTTTTCAAAAATCATTTTCCTTATATTTTTTATGATTTTTTGAAGGTGACAATGTCGGAAAAAATTTGTATGAAAAAGAGAAAAATATGGCTCAAATGCCTGTTTTTAAGCATTTTCAAAAATTCATAAAAAATATAAGAAAAATGATTTTTGAAAAATTCTTTTTGCAGTTACTATTGTTTTTGTTTGAAGAAACTTTTTGCATCAAAAAATTTAAGTTTTCAAGACGAAGAAAAAAGTTTTTAAAAAAAATTTAAAAGTTGATTTACACAAATTTGTCCTTTTCAATAAGTACTGAATGGGTAAAGAAATGTATTGTATCATTCAAACGGCATTGAAATTACCTTTCCATTGATGCCTATAGTTTACAAGAAGTAAATTCAAGTTATGAGTATACTTAACTTTTATTTTGTCAAAATACATATGCCGTCACTGTAAATTAAGAAGCAGCAATGAAAAATCCTTAACAAGCCATAAGGACATGAAGCCCACGAAAGCCAAGGACAAGCGGATGAGTTCTGAGTCAAATATGTCTTTGAACAGGTAAGCTCTATTCAGAAAATTTCAATGAAAGCTGAGCAGCTAGAATGTTTTCCGTACTTATAACATATGGATATTTTTCCATTTAGCGCCTTAATGCCAATACAAGATCCAGAATGAAATAGACCCTTACAAACAGACACCTCCTCTGACCTTATTTTGTCCTGGTAAGCCATTTGTAGTAAAGTAGGTAAAAACCTTAATTAAAAACAAGGAAGAACGCTAAAGTCGAGTGCCTCGACTATCAGATACCCGTTACTCAGCTAAAGGGACCAAAGGGAAATGGAGATAAGCAAGCAGCAAAGAGAGATTGAAATGCGCCACCTACCGGCGGTAGTTGGGGGCGTTATGGGCGTTAGGGGGGGCGTAGCAAATTTTTTTTGGGTCAATCGATAGGTATTGACGAGACCAATACAGTTCAGGTAAAATTTTGTATTTAGCATAAAACTTGTGGGCGCCACAGGCTTGGGCGGCTTGTGGGCGTTAGAGTGGGCGTGGCATATTTGCGTAACAAACTTGCGCTGCGCACAAGGCTACGGAATCTAAATCTGAGATCCCAATTCTCTATTTTTGATAGTTTCCGAGATATCCACGTTCATATTTACGATTTTTTGAAGTTTGTGGGCGTAAAAGTGGGCGTGGCCAACTTTTATTTTATAAATCGATAGGTATTGATGAGAACAATACATTTCAGTTAAAAGTTTTATTCTAGCATCATAACTGTAGGAGCCACAGTTTTTGGGCGGTTTGTGGGCGTTGAAGTGGGCGTGGCACTCTACTGAAACAAACTTGCGCTGCGTAAGAAGCTCAGGAATCTGCTCGCCAAATCTCAATAGCCTAGCTTTTATAGTTTCCGAGATCTCAGCGTTCACCCGGACAGACGGACAGACGGACATGGCTAGATCGACTCGGCTAGTGATCCTGATCAAGAATATATATACTTTATGGGGTCGGAACGCTTCCTTCTGCCTGTTACATACTTTCCGACGAATCTAGTATACCCTTTTACGCTACGAGTAACGGGTATAAAAACCTTGAGTTTTGACATTCAGGAGAACTTTTAAACGACGCAAGTGATTGTCGACAAGAATCCAATGCTACCACCAAATTCATCATTCATTATTCCTATCAAATGCCATTTCTTATCAATGAGAAGAGTGCCAAGCCAACGTCCACATAACCAGGAGCCGATGATTTCTGAGCCGAAGTTCAGAAAGGTGCATCAGAATGCCCCCGGAGAATGGATGACATCGCTGATCAAAACATGTCGGAATACAGGAATCCGCAAGCCAAAAGACTCCGCTTCAAGTGGAACCAGCAATGTGGCTTTAAGTTCGCGGAGCAATTGGGGAGAACGTTGGTGCTTCTGCCCCTACCAGCTCATAAGGAGCAGTGCCTCCAAAAGATCAGGACCCAAAGACGTCCCAGTAAACCTTAAAGCGAGTCCTTCCACTTACATATTCAAATGAAGTTCTGCAAATTGTTTTGCACCCTGGACAGAAATTTGCACCTTGACATGGCTGTAAAGAGTCTGCATAACGCCGTTTTCAATATTTACCTTCCCATAGTCTTGGCCACGATACCGCATTGGCTTTCGGCCAACATTGCCTTACTTTCCCCGTCTACAATCATGACAGTACCGCACTTCGATCTTAACCGACATCTATGTATGTCCGACATCTAAGTCGGATTCGATCGAAGTGCGATATGACGCCACGCAGATAGGATGTATATGGGCTAACGGTACTGTCATGATCATAGACGGAGAAAATAAAGGCAGCCTTGGCCGAAAACCAATGCGATACGTGGCGCAGACTATGGAAAAGGTGAATTTTAAGGATCTTACACTTACGTCTCCTTTCCGGTGCCAACTATCCTTGTGCCATTAATTTGCAGGAATTTGGTGAGGTCTGTGCCCTTTCCTCAGAACCACTCCTTCGTGAAACTAACTTCGTCTGCTAGGAAATAAGGAATTGCCCGGACTGACAGCTAGACTTCTTGAGTCGGGAATGATTAAAGTATTTCCCATGACCACGGCTGAGGCGGATGAAATCCTGAAGAAACTGTTCCTGCTTTCGGCTAGTTATTAAAGGCTCGAAAAATGTACCGAAATAAACAAAAAGATATTCAATGTTTACGCAATCATTTGTAAAATTCATTTTCAAATTTCCGAGTAAGGCCCTTGGGGATATAAAAATGTCCCTGTGGACTGCAGTTCAAAGGAGACTGCAACATACAACCGCAAAATGGAAATTCTGCTAGGACAGTCTGACCAAAACGAGAGTATGCCAAACAAAAGTGTTGTGATTTTCTTTGGTACTAAGACCTTTAATAAGTCGATTGTTCTTTCGGAAAAATTGGAGTAAAAGTTAAAAGTTAAGCTGGTTCAGCCATATATCCGTTTTTTAATGGTTTTACGAACATTTTATGCCAAGAGTCATTAAAACAGATTTTTTAATTTATTGGCATAAATTTACAACCTATTTGAAGTGAAAAGAAAAACATTTTGTTGAACATTTCTCAGCAATGTGAGATGGAGATATGCATGCAGCAAATCGGTTGTTTGCGATATTGCACACTCTATTTGCTTATAACTTTTTAAGATTTGTCCGATTTCAACAATGGCATGTGCAGTGTACAAAGATGGGCATTGATAACCAGAACAAATCCCATTTAAACTTTTACAAAATATTTATTATTATATTATATTAGTTTTAGAGATATTTTAGTTTATATTTAGTTTTAGAGATATTTTGTGGCTTGTGGGCGTTAGAGTGGAAATAAACTGTAGCTGCGCAGGAAGCCCAAGAATCCCGGTCTCAACACTCTAGCTCTATAGGGACGCCAACGCTGCCTTCTACCTGTTACATATTTTCCAACAAATCTAATATACCTTTTTACTCTACGAGTACTGGAATAAAAGGTAAAATAATAAAATGCTAGCTTGAACGAATGCTTTTCTTAATAAAATGAATTTCGAAAATAAAATTTTTAAATATATCCCAAATTGTATGAGAAAATACCTAAAGGACGAGCAAGAAGAGGGCGATAAGTATACATAATTTTTTGCGTTACCTAAAGTTATACAAAGACAATACAACAATTAAAATAAATTTTTAAATGTTCTGCTGGCTCTTGTCTTGAATTAAACCCACCTAATTAAGTGCTTGTGTTGTGGCCTAATTAGAGCGTTATGTCTGCACCTAAACAATGACCTGACAATTACATAAGCATTAGGTAAACTACCCCATCCATTCATATTGCCCTAGTTTCCACCTTCATTCCACGATTCCGTACACGTGGACGACTGTAATTGACACTTTGGGCCGTCTGAGGAGCTTCACAAAGGACCAAAGACAATTGTCCTGATTAGACAGGGTCCCTCGCAACGAAGCAAATCTATCCATCAATCGGACGCTACTCCCTCCTCGCAAAGCTTATGTGGAAGCCATATTATGCAGTCATCGCATAACTTATACGCAGTGTGGCGCACAAATTATCCTTTACGTAAAACATCCGCACGAAGAGCCAGGAAAAAGGGACTCATACAAATTGAACGAAAATGCCGGCAACCTTTATACAATTTCCTGAAAAACCAAAAACCTACCCAGGACAAAGTAAGGGGAGAAAACAAGCCACCAGAGGGCTCCGAAAAAGAACGCAGATATATAGCGTAAATTTAAATTATAAAATGTTAAGTCTATCTTATGTGCTAAAATAATACAATATAAATTCTTAAAAATCTTTGATTGAGTTAAGTGTTTTAAAATTTTCAATTTTTTAGGAATTTTAAGAAAAGAAAAAAATAAAATATAAGTAAATACATTTATGATAGAGTTTTATGGACGTCGAAGTGCAATTTAAAATAAATAATTGAACTGTTTGTTTATGGTAGCAGACTTCATTATAAGTTTAAATAAACTTTTGTGATATTTCAATTTAATATTATTTAATTTAATGTGGTTGCTGAGCGATTAAATGTTGTTATATACATTTTCAATTTCGAGCTTGATGCATTAAGATTAGTTATCACCATGTCGACTTAGATCTTATATTTACTCCTCTAATGATATTTCCAAAAATTACAATACTTCAAAAATCTAAGAAAGTTCTTTTGCGGGAACCGCTTTATCCCCTTCAAATGAAACGCCTCTGAGCTCCAGAACGGCCACCACTTAATGATAATTGCGCAGCTTAAAAATGAACCTGCAATTTTGGAGCGGAGGAAAAGGACAGCCCCAAACACGAAATGAAAAAGGGGTCAGGTTGCTTTTGTTGATATACCCTTGGCTTGACCCCCACTCCCTCCTCGATTTATATTTCCGGCCATACGCTGAATGTTTTAAGCCGGCCAACAAAAATATTTACAGCTATTCGCCGCTTAACAACTTAGAGCATCAAAAAAATAATACAAAGTCCCCAACCAACCTGCGAGAAAAAGGAAATGCCGGACAAAAGCCAAGCCCAACGCACATTTTTCACATAATTTCCTTGGGGATTAAGTTTCCACTTGGCCCTACACGGATCGAAGCCGAAAGGAAAGGGACAACGAGGTCCTTTATTAATTTCGTGCCGCAAAAGTAAATAGAAAACTGGGCGACCCGAGTAAATTTCATTAAAGGTCGACTGGGAGCTGAGCGGGCGTGGCAAGAAAACGGCAAGAAAATGTAACTAATAGATAAAGTGCGATTACGATTTCTCGGGTCACAAATCACACGGCGACAGGAAATGACATTTGTTGTCGCTCGGAAAATGAAATAACCAAAATCGGTAATGGGTGGGTGGAACTGCTGGGGGAAGGCCAAATCAAATTACAATCAGTCTGGCCTTAAACTGAGTTTAGTTCCCATGTTCTTCCTTTCTTCCACGGGCTTCTGCGTTTTATTCTTGCTACTGCGGAATATTCTGCATAAAGAATTCGCCTGCAGGGCACCAAAAAATTTATGCGCACACCTCTTTCGGAATTTAAAAAAAGTGCTAAAAATATCTGTAAAAAGTATGAAGCATGACTGCAAACACGAGAAAGGGAGAGGACGAGGAAGGGTGAAAGGGGTGGAGAAAGCCCGAGACAGCAGCTTTTCTTCTTATTTTTCTTGGCGCGCACGGAATGGCGACAAAAGTGAAAGGCGCATAAAAATAGCGGTAGCCTCACAACTTTTAAAGCGTCAAAATGTCCTGCTGCGGTTTTCCAGGGTGCAGAGCAGGATCTTATGGCGGAACCAGGATAAAGTGATTTATTTCTACAACTTTATGCTGGCAAGGCGGAGCCAGGGAATGTTAAGCTATTGAGTTCTCTGGAAAAGTTTAAGGTTCCAACCTTGAAAATAAAATAATTCGCAGGGTAAACTCTCCAAAAAATTGCATTTTATATCCATTTAGTAATTATTTAAGAATTTATTTATTTTTATTTATATAATAGAGTTTAACCTTGAAAATAATTTTATTCGCCGTCGAACTCTACATGCCATTTAATTATACATCCTTTAAAAATATTTATTTAAAAATACATTTATTAGTATTTGTATAACACAGCAAAGCTACAGAAACAGCTAAATGAAGCCTCCACATAGCATTCTGTAAAAAACAAATTAAGCAGAACCGACAACTCCAACAGGAGAATTCAGCCATGTGTAAACTAAACGAAATATTTACCCAAACCCAAAGGCCGAAGGGAAAATTGCTGGCGAATGAAAAAATGGCTCGATCCTTGGGTGAGGATAAGGCTTAAAATAAATTATAGACAAAATCAAGGCAATTAAATCAAAGCCACGTCAGTAACTCAAACAAGGAGGCCAGCGTTTGCCTCATGAATATGCAACGAATGAATGAGTGTGGCAAGGAGTATTGTCTGTGCGGGTGTGCCATGAGTGCTATGAGTGTTGTGAGTGTTTGAGTGAGTGCCAGTGTGAGTAGACACCGAGAAAGAGACTCTGCCGAACCAAAATGGGCAGCATTTTCGTGATTGAATTCATTGATGAACAACAACTGCCGGACGAGAGCTACTAAGTTTATGCGTGGACCATGTCGAGAGATGCGTTGCACGAATTATAATCAAGAATTAAATTAATATTATGAAATTCCCAATATAATCCAGTAATAAACATTTGTAAGGGAAATATTATCTATTACCTCTTTTTGAATATTTAAATTTTACTTTATTTTACATAACCACTTGTAGTTAATGAGATTGATATTTAAACGATTTTATTTCAACACTTACGAGTTCACGAATCGCGTGGCACATAAACGTGTTAAGAGCGACTGAGACCAGTAAACCACAGCAATTGAAGTGTATGCAAGTGATTGGCCACATGTGCCAAGCCGAATGAACCCCTGCATACCCTATCCCCACCAAAAGCCCCCACAACCCCTCGACCCCTCGACCGCTATCAGTGTCTGTCCATTCCGAAATGCACAACAGCGTGAAATGTGTGGCTGGGGGGCATTGAAACAAATCACCTTGATTGATGATTGGCATTTTGCTGCCGAGTGGAGGGGACTGCCACCCCTCCTCGATTTTCTCGCCTTGTGTAAGTCAAAACCCCAAAAAGTCGACCGCAATTAAATGAAAAGGCTGACAGGATGGCGAAGGGTGGGAAAACTACCACCCAAATTTGTGTGGAGGGGGGAAATTTGAGCTGCTGCTTTGGTTTATTGTGCTGCAGTAACAGGTGCAGATCGTTCGGGTAATTTCCCATTTTCCAGCTTTTCCCTGCCGCTGCAATTCAGCTGTCAGTGGATGGAATCCGGACATTGTTTCCATCATTTAATCGAATTAAGAGTAACATTTGACGGTTTATTGTGCTAATTAAAAAATTCAAGAGTTTTGATGGACATGGATGATGGGGCGCACATGTGGAATAAATTAAATTGGAAATGTTTGGCTCATTTGGTAATAAAAAGGTAGCCTTGCTTTTAAACTATATACATTTAATGTGTAATATATTTTCTAGGAATATAAATTAAACTTACAGCAACATTTGCTCGGGTTGTTTTTATAAAAGGTAAGATATGTATATTGATTGAGCTACTCAGAGAGATATATCCAAGAACATTGTTCTTGAATTGAGAACATTCGTTCTTAAATACTGCGGTAGTACATTTTGGTATCAATGTTCTCAATATAAGAACGAAATGGTAAGAAGAGCAAAGTTAAATTGAGTTTATTTAACAACTTTGAAGTATACACTACGAACTGAACTAATAGTTGTTGAGATATACAATGTACATAAATACCTCCAATTCAACTTGATTCGAGCAAAAATAAAAACATTTTCAACTTAAAAATGTTGCTCTATTTTTAAGATAATTTGCAACTCAGATGAGAACGTCAGAACTTTCTCTGTGTATATATTATTTTTGATTGGCTTTTCATTGTCTATATCTAAGGATCCCCGCAATCAATGTAATGCATTAGCCAAAGCATCCGCTGAACAAACTCACTGTGTATTCGAAAATCACCAGTGCAAACACTCCGGCTGGCGTTTCCATAAGCGTAAACAGATTGATTGGAAGGGTGATCAGGCGGAAAAGCCTCCAGGCCACACACTTAACCAACTCCAACACCTTGGCCCAGCTGGAGAGCCCCCGGCTGGAATATCTCCCCATGGGGCAGGGCAATCAATCAACTCTCAACACATTTCGGGGTAGTCGCAAGAGTGGTGGGAAAAAAATTAAATCAAACAACGCTTAAAAATTTATTAACGTCCGCCAAACCAGTTAAACGTCAGCAAATTGTATTTTTATGTTAAGACCATTAATGAAAACCGGAAGCAAACAGAAAGCAAATGGATCCAGACCAACAGGAAAAAGCGGAAAGCTGCAAACCCAAAAGGAAAAAAGTTTTGCATTTAATGTACACAGTAAGTGGGGGAGGGGCAGGGATATTCAGGATGTGCCGGCGGCGGCGGCATCGGCAGCACTTCGATTAAGTAGCTTTGTAAACAGCAGGAGCTGCCACAGGAGCAGCCTGGAACAGGAACAGGACCCGATTCAGATCCCGACATCGGACCACAGCAGCCCTGCACAGGCAAAAACGCGAGTAGCTGTAATCAAATTAAATATATCAAAGTCCTTAAAAATGTATATCTACGAACTCCTTAAATATAGAAAACATATTACATTAATCCAGGGACCTTCAGAAATGCCTTCCTACCGAGTTCCAACCGAAAGACATTTTTTTAGGATTTACTACCTTTGAATTCTTTTCTTATTTCCTTAAAATGTATTTTGGATTACCTATATTTTATTTAATCACATTTATATGCGAAATTTACACTATATATACACATGCGAAAGAAGCATCCTCTTCGCATTGATGATAAAAATACTTTTAAAATGTAAATATATCAAGTCCTTACAAATGTATTTCTTCCATCTCCTCAAACAAAGATAATCTGTGATTCTTCAGAAATCTCTTCTTAGCGAGTTCCAACCGAAAGAGACTTTCACTAGCAAATACTACTTTTGATTTTCTTTTATATTTCTTATACCTATTATATTATTCCCTATATTTTAATCAAAACACATTTATTTTCATAAATCTTAAAAAAACTGCGATATAACCTATGTCATATAAGCATCAATTCGTATTGATGTCAATAGTACTTTTAAAATGTAATTACGTTGATTGTTCTCCGTGTGCCAGGACCTTCAGCCAGGCACTTGAAAATGCATAACTTCTGAATGAGGTGCGGTGGAAAAGGTCCTGCGAGGATTCCCCTCGGACTTGTTTGCCTCGCTTTTAATGCATTTTACGCCATGCTGCGTTCTCTCTTCTTCTGTCCTTCGGCTCCTTTGTTTTTGCTCCCTGCAAAAATGCAATGCAAATGCTATCAATGTAAATAAAGCTGATTAAGCAGCATTTTGATAAACTTTTCCTCGGCTTTACACTTAAATTGCGGATTGGGAAAGGGGAAGCTTGCAATGGAAGTCGTGAATCAACCGCATTGCCGTTGGCCTGAAGAAAAATGTGTCCCTAAAAGCTGCCGGCGATTTCTCAACTATCCAAAGTAAAGCCAAATTAATTAGTGGCTAACACACACACTGAGATATGTAAACTCAACTAATGTTGGCTGCGCTGGCTAATCAGGGCTGGCAAATCAGTTTGAGCTAATAATCCATTTTATCAAACGAGTGCTATGAAGAAACATTATTTAAATATTTAATTGTGTATTTAAGACTCCCAAAACATAAATCGATTTCTAAATTTTGGGATAGCTGATAAATATTTGTACTTGTTACTGTATTACAAAAGTGTCATCTTAATATTACTCCTTGATTTCTGGAACCCAGAGACTTTCTTCCACGGCAATGAACAGCTTGCAGCCCTCGAATTCAAAGTGATTTTTACCATAGCTCACTCGCCGCCCTTCCACTCAATCTTGAAGTTCTTACAAAGTGGGCAAAACTTTTTGGGCTGTTTGCTTATTTGTCGTGTAATTAAAAGGCTTGCACATTAATTTCAACTGCACGAATAGGAAATACGCAATGCAGACATGGCCGGCAAAGACCCGAAAAGCCTTACAAAGCGCTCCATGATAAATCCCCGAAAATTCTGTGGACCCGAGTGGTCGCGGGCTGGAGGACGGGGCTGTTCCTTTGTCCATCTGGAACTTATTTTATTTTCCTGCTCAGTTTTCGGCTGCCTCGCCGCGCTTTTCCCCCCAACAGCAAAGTCAACAAGGAAAGCGCGCAGGCGAGGAAAACCGGCAGCAGAAGAGGAGGAAATCTCTTGCAATTAGCGCTGGAAAGTTCTTAGCTCTAATTGATTTGCTGTAAACCGTTTGACGCTTTGCTCGGCGATGCCTGCAAGCTCGACTTTAAAATTTAATGCCATCCTTTTGTCCCGGCGCACTAAAGTATGCAACACAATTGTTATTGAACACGTGCGCATTGTGCATCCATGTCAGGTGGAAAGGGGGCGGAAGATCCGGGGTGGGGGTGGGGAGACACAGCCATCGTCAAAAGCAAAACAAAGAGGTTTTCCCCAGCACAACTCCGATGCTTAAAAATGCTAAAAAGTTTGCAACAAAAAATGGGATAGAAAATGGGAGTGGGAGGGTTGATCGGATAGTTTGTGAAAAGTCAAAATACAGCACAAAAAATATGTTAAATATTTACAACAAGGTTTTTTGTATAATTATGCAGTATTTATGTTTCTCCTTTTAAAAACTTACTGATTTTCCCGCCTTTAAAAGTGTATACGCCTATAGCCTTAGTAAACTATTTTTTTTTAGTTTTTTATCATCATATTCTTTTACACTAACGAGGAAACATACACTTGAAAATCGAATTTTAATATTTTAAATTGTATATGGGCAATTGGTACATTTGCAAAGTAAGTGAACTCAATTTTGTGCGAATTACCCTAAAAACCTTTACGTCTATACTTTAACTATTTTCAACGGACCGTTGCATAATTAGTTCTCAGCTTTATTCGACTAAAAGAAACTGTTAACCAGTATTTTACGTACTGCCACTGCTCGACCAGCTTCGCTCCGAACTGCTCTTAATGGAATTACTCCCCGCCCATCAATTTTGCAATTTATCGAACCACCCGCGAGGGCAGCCACGTCGAAGTGCAACAAAATGCACGGGAGCATTGCTGCCTCGGTGGCTGGGAAACAGCTTTGCCAAATGGTTGTTGGGTTGGGCGATTTGAAAAATTCAAAGCAAACAACAACGACCATCGGCGAAGCTTTTGCACTTGCCGCTCGCTGAGTTTTCCCTCTTTCCACGATCCTCCTTAAAAATCACACAAAGTTATGGCTTCCATACACATGCACGCAGCGAAACAATAACGCCTCCATTTCGAAGGTGAAACGAGTGGAAAATCAACTTTGCACAGGGGACACAATTCTAAACCTCTATTTTGGGGATTATATTTGGTAATTAACAAAATGTATAAGCATTGTACTTTTTCATGTGAACAAAATGCGAAATAAAAACTGTTTGCCTGCTTTCCTCTGTGTTTTAAATATAAATTTATTTTTAAGGTGTCTAGCAGAATATTACTAAAGTTGATAGCTCAAGGCTAACAAGTTTAATAAAGATCGTTAACAAGTCGATAGAATGTTGATGACAAAACCCAGTTTTTGTCGATGACATTTCGATTTAAAGTCGACTGACATCGAATTACTGATGACTGATTTCCAATATTACTGTAAAGAAAAGCTTCCGTTGGCTTCCATAAATTTATTAATTATTTATTCATGATTTATTCTTCGATTAATACACTTCTTTGATACTTAAGTTGACTCATTAATATTACTAAGACACACGCGACTTTCCTCTGCTGGTGCTCAACCTCTACTCTTATTTGCGCCTTCTTCACGCTTTTCAACACTACAGAAAAATGTTATGGAACAGAACAACTAATCTGTTATAAATGGGTCTGCCAATCCTACATTACAATTGTTGTTTTTATTTCAATATTTTAGTTGATTTTAAATACGTAAAATACTAGTACCTATCTAAATTTTGAGCTGTCTCTTGCACTAATAGCCATTTTATGGTTTTATCAATTGAACAAACAGCAGAGAGGGCTCAGACTGCAGAACCGTCACCTTCCCATCCCAAAAAGAGACAAGCCAGAAATCCATCACAGAAATTAGCCCCTCTGCTTAGCCGAAGGCCATGTCCTGGCAACACTTGAGCTGAAAACTCATTTTAGCCACGTCGCAGCCGCTGACGGCTTCACTTTTGACGCCTCGGTACCGCAAAAGCGCCGAGGGTGAAAAAATGAAGGGGACTCCACCGCCATTCCACTCCACTTCCGAAAGACTGACAGTCGGAACGGTAAGCGAGTTACACTTAAAGCCATGCCGCCGCCTTTGACACGCATGGCGGGACTCCACTTTGATGTTCGTCCTCCGAGAAGGATGCTGTGGGTGGAAAGAGGCCGGCGGAGTGGTGAATCCAGGGGATTGGGGTGCCAGCAAATATTTGCTAAATGCAAATTACTTTTGACGCTTGGCAAAACGAAAACGTAAGTGAAGTGATTGGCTCACCACCGCGAATAAGCAGGAGTTGGGAGTCCGAAGGAAAACGAGGGTGGCGAAGATCACACAATTTGCCAAAATGATTGACGGCTTCAAGGGTCAATTTGGTTGAAAACTAATTAATATTATATGGTGGTAATATTATATGGTGATAGTAGCTTTCTTACGCATTTAATTTCTAATGAATTTGACAACCCATTATCAAACAAAAATATATTATGTGCATTAAACAAATTTTTCTCTGTAATATTTTATCAAAAATATCTCAATATGCATAGATCAGCGGTTGGCAAGCAATACAATGAAATTTTGTCTTTCATTTCTGTGAGTAATTTCCACGGGGCAGTTTACCGATGTGTTTGTGCCGACCTCTGATTCACACTGTTTGTGTGGCGGCGGAGACGAGCAGACCTATTCCCTGTGCCAGCCTAATGCCGACCGCTGGTGTAGATAAAACTTTTCCAAAAAGAGTAGAATAAATAATTGTAAGCCTTATTGACTATATAAATTCATACCAACTAGTATTATTTAATGGAAATCAAAAAAGTTTACATTGACTGTCATTTGTTACCACAAAACTTCTTACAATATTTTCTAAGATATAGAGGAAGTGTAATAAATAAATGTTGCAATGATAATGACAGAAAAGTTCAATTGGAATGGACTAACGAGTATAACTTATTTTATCGACTTATTTAAAAGTGAATGTTTTCAGGCTGTGTCGTTTCTCAACAGAGCTTAGCCTGTAACATTTAAATGGGTTTTAATTTACTGTAAAAAAAACCAAATACATAATATGTACTACATATACATCGTCAAATTCTTCCTTCCAACTACAAGTTTAACAATACCTCAAACTCACCTGGCCCATCAGCATATATTGCAGAGAGCATTCTACTCCACCAAATGTTACACCTACCGTACTCGAATAGCCGGCAATTTTTCACTTACCAAACTTGGGAACTCAGAGTGTATCACCGGCCAATAAAGAGGCCCAAAGGCCCCGACTGCCCGGCGCATATGTTGCAGGTGCCATCTGGAATGCAACCCCGTTGCAATTAAACACTCAATTTGCAGTCTCTCCCGGAATGTTTGCAAATGAAATTTGGGAAAGGTAAAGTTTGGGCGCCGGGAGCGGCAGTTGCAGTTGGCGTTGGATTTCTGGGGCTGGAGACAGCGTCAACAAAAGTCGCAACACAAATAGCAAAAGCAAATCGGCGCCCCTCAACTTTGCTGGAAAACCGAGATGGGATGGCGTAATTTCGCCCAGCTAAAGACGCTGACGTTGCGCATTTGCCGTAGATTATTACAAAAGTTTAAATACACAGACAGATAGAGTCGACCCTGGGAACCTCTTGTGATTATAGTGCCGGAGCTCTCGCTCGTTGCCCTCAGGTGTTGTGACTGAGTTTTGCCTGTCTACCCACAGGTTTCCGGGTGGGACGGTGGTGAAAGTGGGCTGCAATGGTGGCCAACTAGACGGAATCCGAACTGACACTCAAGGAGTTGAATTGAGTTCGAGTTGAAGCTTTTAAATAGCCTTGGCAGTTGCAGTTGTTTCCACAGTTTCCCAAGCAGTTTCCCTTTTTCTCTCCCAGAATTGGGGGAAATGGGAAGGAGGGGAGAAAGTGGCTGGTGGCAGGTGGGAAAGCGAAGGAAAACGTATGTCATCAGACCGCAAATTGTTTGGCCAGCAGTTTATTAGAGCCAGACAGATTGTTCTTCAGATTGCGAATTTATAAACTTGAAACGTGCTGCGGGGAAGTTTTCGTTACGGGATTGAAAACGTCTTTTGTATTTGTTGTGATAAGGCATCAAGTAACAGAAATAGTTTCCAGAATTTAAATTTTCACATTTGCCATTTTATGGAAGTGCAATCGACTTAAATTTCAATATTGGGAAACGATTGTGAAGCAAAACAAAAAAATATTGGGTGGTAATTTAATATTTAAGCAGGGCTGTGAACCACTCCGGTGCTGAAGCATTCCGAACCACACTCAGATATTTATAGTAAACAAACCGAACCATTAACCAGAGCGGCTACTTATTTTGTTCTGATCTGGGGAATCGTGTGTTTGTATTAACATAATGTACTTAATAAGGGAAATAAAAATATAGTACTAGGATCTGTATGTTATTAAAATCAATGCAAATAAAATTGAAATTATTATACATTTTTGTTAATAACAACCCTGCTATAAACCTAAGCTCTGTTCCAGGATATCGACGAACTGGTTATCAATCGTTTAGATTCGTATCAATCCTTAACCGAAGCAAAATTGATATGGGCCCCCTGATTTTAACTCTGAAATAAGAATGAAAAAGAAAGAATGATTGCCCAATAGAGATTTTCTAGCGTGTGATTGTTTTGATTATAATGATAAACCTTAGGGCCGACTTCCAATGACGTTAATTGCGGTATGTTTAATCTTATTAGGAAATAACCCGGCCTTTCAATCAGCAAGGCCGAGCAATCCCTCATTTACTTGTGATGTGAGTCCCCAAAACACTCACGATTCCACTTTCCGTATCTTTCATCTCATGTCGCCAAGCATTTAATTTTGCTTACATGCCACAATTTCCCGTTCCTTCCTTGTGATGTGTCTGTTGGTGGCGTTTACTTTCGTTTTAATTTGGCAGCCCGCATAATTTTGCTATGATTTGCACTTCTTAATTAATTATTTTCGTTTTCGGCACCCAAAGCGGATTTGAAGGAGCTGCGTCAGCATGTAAACATGTGTGGGTGCCCCGGATGGGAAAACCCTTTCCCCGCACACACACACACACGCGCCAGAAAACAAACTTCGGCAAAACTTTCTCCTTAAAGGCGCAAGTACAGAAAAGGGGTTATTAACCGGAAGACGGAGTACGAGAAATTCTTTCCTTTGGTTAGGCACTGAGAACAAGGAAATTCGCTGGAATCGCTCGTATCTCGATGTCCTTTGCCTGAATGCATATAAGTGAAAATTCTCATTTGTTTTTCGACCCCATTCCAGTTGCGTACACTTTTCAGCATTGGGGTTCCTTTACCATTACCACCAATCAAGTAAAATTCACTGGATATTGCTAGATCACAATAAGAAATTACCACTTTAGAAAGTTGGACTTTGCTTTTAACTTAAAATATTAACTTTGACATAGCAAAACAAATTTTGTACCATTGCACTATGGGGAAATCGACCACTTTTTCTGGCCATAATTAAAAAATCCTTCAACTTTAAAGACAAGGTAGTTCAATGGTTGTTTTATGCCTATTTCTCAAAAAATGCTCAACCACTTTATTACACTTGAATACAAATTGCATTACTCATATAACGATATTAAATATTTGTTCAATGAAAATAAAGCGAGCCTTTAAAATATTATTTTCCCTAATACTAACACATCTTTATTTAACAGTTTAAATAAACATTCAGTAACGGATTCTCTAAGCGGCTTTAAGCTTGGCCCATGTTTTACGAATGCGGTGTTATCTAAGGGAATTTTCATTACCTTCTATTACGTGTTCGCTAGCTCACCTGGTGCCCGCCCCGCGTATGCGTAATATTGGCAAAAAATCAATGCAATAATCCGCATTCAATGGAAAAGGCTTAGCTCAGCTAAATCCCCCAGCTCATGGCAATTGACAGGAAGTGAAGCGTTGCCGGCATCCAGAAACAGACATGGCAAAGCTTTTTTTGTTTCGCCAGCCACCCCGTCTTTTTTCTATTAGTTCTGATTAAGCTTTTGTCGATTCGTTCCATTGTCAATTGCATTTGGTTTTGGCTTTGGCGTGGATGCAAATTGGGATCCGACAGCTGCTCATTACTTAGACGCTTAACCACGCGTCGTTTTGGATTTGCATTTGGGCGATTAAAGTTGCGCCGGGCGCCACCTGGCGCACGGAAATTGAAAATTCGCGATGGTGCCAAATGTCAAAGTGCCAGCAGCCACACCCACACGCCCCGCCCACAGACACCGCCCACATTGCCCACAATCACACGCAAAAGAATCCGGCGTTCGACATCTCCATCCGAATCACCATCTCCATTGGCATCCGCACCGCCATCTCTGTCGCACATCTCGCATCTCATCCATCGCCGGGGCATGTAAATTGCTCTGGCAAACAAATCACGTATACGCACACTGGGCGAAAGGATCCCATTTAGAAAGGAGGAGTTATTTTTAAAGGTACAGGGTCTTAGTAACCTCGATTAGTTCGATTCCTATAAATCATAAAATCATTTATAATAAATAATTTGTTGTATACCTTATTGCAAAACTCTTTGGCATTACCCCATGGTTAATCAATTAAAAGGAGAAATAACGCTATAATCGGGATGGCAAACAGCTTACGGGCTATTTCCCACCAAGAAAAGCGAAGATGCGTCATTTAATAGCAGTTCTCGATAACAAAAAGATTTAAATGAACCCCTTCTTTAATTGCTTTAAACATTCCATTTCACAACATTCCTTATACTTAACCATGTATCAATTTGTTTTTCGCTTGCCTTTATTTTTTTCCAGTGCATTACGTATACGCCATGCGATGCGCTTCGCTCTCGATCCGATGTCGTCATATCAAAAGCCAGAAAAGGCTGCTGGATTTTTGCGGTCTGTAGCTGAAAGGCTAAGCAACCGCATTGAGTGACTGAGTGCCGTTATTTGGCCAAGGCCCCGTTCCGAGCCCTCTTCGCTTTCGAATGCCGGTATCCTGGAATCAGGATCCAGCGCCCAAGCAACCACAACCGGAAACGGGTCCGACCAAACGTCTAGCTCGCTTTGTCTGCTTGGATTTCTGCGATGTACTTCCAAATGCACATACACACACTTCCTGTGCGGATTCGATATTCGAGTCCTTAAAGAATTTACTGCACCGTTGGCATGTGCATGTGGAGTCTTCGGATCTAAAGTAAATATTGAAATGAGCAGCGAATAATATTGAAATGTTAAACAGATTTCGAATAAAATAGTTTTTTTTTACGACACTATTGATTGTAAGAGTTATGCAATCATAGTCACCGGATATTATCGTAAAAAAAATTTTATGTTCATGTATTTTAAGAGTTATACTTTCTTTAAAACATCAACTGGTATTGTACTATAAAAACTTTCAAGTTTTGAAAAGTTATAAGGTTAGTGGAAGCTATTTTAAATACTTTTTGACAGGGTGCTATTTTAAATATCTGGGATTGTCGTAAAAAATAATTTTATGTTCATATATTTTAAGAGTTATACTTTCTTTAAGACATCAACTGGTATTGTACTATAAAAGCTTTCAAGTTTTGAAAGGTTATCGTTAAAATATTAGTAATTGCAGGCAATGTAGCATATTTTATTTATATATATAAGTTAAGAAAGCACATGTGCTTATTAGTGGAAGCTATTTTAAATACTTTTTGACAGGGTGCTATTTTAAAAATCTGGGATTAAAAAGAAGAATGTTGTTCCTTATGTATGCCGTAATGAAGACAATGCACCAAACCACCAAACTCGCTAATCACTTTGCAGACCCTAATGAAAAAGTCTTGGTAATTACTTAAAAATATGCATTAAAAACTTTTGGACCGCAGCGCAAGAAGATGATAATAAAGCAGGGTCTGAAAGGAAGCAAGGCGCCGAACTTGATATTGAATCAATTAAAAGAAAAACTCGACAAGGCAATGATGCAACAAATTAAAACGCATACGAAGCGAGCTAATGAAATTCTAAGGCTCAGATGGTTAGGGAGCCCACCTACCACAAAGGAAAGGGGCTGCTAAATGGGGAAGTTTGGCCCCTTCCCCACTCTCTTCCTGTAGACAAGGGCGGAAATTACCGAAAAATTGTGCCGAGCAGATGAACAACAACAATAAACTTGGCCCAAAAAATTAAGGCAAGTGGAGTTAAAAGTTAAGCCAACAAATGAAGATGGTGGATGGTAGTGGAAGTGGGATAAGGTGGGAGGAGGAAGATTCGGATAAATGGGAAGTGCAGGGGCCCTGAGCTTGACGTACGGCCTATCGCACATACATATGCACTGAAAGAAATTCAAGATAATATGGAAGTGTAATTTTTCTGTTGAAGTATGTGATTTGCGTGACCGGTTTATACGAATTTGCAGAATTCTCCTGTTGACTTTACTTATTTTTCGGCGATACGAATTTATCTATGGGATTGAACCCAACATATTTTCTCATTTTTACTTATTTTTGTTGTAAAGATTTTTAATAAAGTTGATATTTAATATTCTCTAAATTGTATTTTGATAGGAATGAAAAACTCAAAGCCATTTTCAATAAAAATGGAAAGAGCACTAATCCTTTTAAATTCCGTGTATAAAACATGGTTTAAGTTTCTATTGAAATAAATTCCGAATAGTATTTTATTTGACTAGTACTCCAAATAATTTCTTTCTGTGTACATGTGAGCCCGCACCCTCACTCGCACACATAGCGCACAAACACAGGGACAGATGCCGGGGCCAACTTCAAGCGCAATTTTACGCAACAACAAAAAGTTTAATTGAGGATAAACTTTGCTGCGTTTGCGCTGCTGTTGAAAATCAACCAGCGTCGACATGGAAAATTTCCCCAGCCCAGGGAAAATCCTAGCAAACTTCGAGGGGAGGGGTAGTGAAAGGAGGCTTTAGTAGTGTAGGAATTGCGTGTATGTTTGCCTCTTATCTCTTTTGCTGTTTAAGTTTTCGCTTTCTACTCGGCGTTACTTTCTTAATTTCCTTTTTTCCCACGCTGCGCTGTTTGCGGCGAAACTTTAGCTTTAAGTTAACCATATCCGAAGTGGTTCACGGCTTTAAGGGGAGAGAGGAAACATGAAAATAATTTGAACATTTATTGGTCATTCATTGCGCTTCGCTTCTTGCATTGTTTGTCAACTGCCAAATGAATGGCAAATATCGACGAAAAGGAAATGAAAAACGATTCGACCGGAGAATGGCCTTCTCCACGACCTGGGCCACCGATCAACCCACTCAACCACCCACCCAGCCCCATTTATCCCCGGAAAAACCACATACCACATACACACACTACATCCAGCCATAATTCGTCCTTAGAACCGTAGACGAAGCCAATGTGGGACAATGAAACACAAATGACCTGAATAAAAGCGACGACGCGACTCAAACGATTGACTCTACGACTCTACATGTTTTCCTAAAACTTTTGAAGGGAATTGAAGGGTATCGGATGCAGAGAATAGAGCTTAAAGTGGACGGAAGAATGACGGAGAATCTGAGCTCGGGATATCTGCTAGGCTATTATTAAATACTCTTCAGGATAAAATAATTTTTTAAAAAATATTACAGCTCTTTTCGCAAAGGTAAATGTAATTAAACCATATCTTTAAAAGCACTCTTCTTGTTTAAGCACAAAAAAGTGTGTTGTTTCATATTTTCAATCAAATTCAAACTCCATAAAGCCGTGCTCAAACATGTTTTTTTAACGAAAGTACTGAGCATTCATTTAGCGAAAAAATTTAATGACCAGATCTTTTTCTGCGCCATAAATTTTTTTGTCAGAGGACTTTAACCAAATACCCTCTACAAAATACCTGAAAAAACAGCCCAGTCAAACCAGCGAGAACCAACAATGTATGCTTTTTTTTTTACCAATTTTAACGAATTTTATTAAGGACTATCAGTCATTGAACACACAAACGGTTGCTTAATCCCTGTGGTATGTGATTTTTTCCTTTACCACAAAGCGGGTGCGGCGTAGTTGAAAGGTGCTGGGGCATAAGCCAGTGGAGCCGCGTATTTGGCCAAAACAGGCGCCGCATAGGGATGGGCGTAGGGGGCAGCGAAGGGAGCGGCAATGGGGGCGGCGAAAGGAGCCACTCTGTTGAGGATTGGAGCGGCCAGGGGAGCGGCAACTGGAGCGGGAAGCGGGGCAGCGAAGGCAACGGGGGCTGGAGCGGCCAAGGGAGCAGCCAGAGTCCTCAGAACTGGAGCGGGGGCCACCGGAACTTGGGCGATCACCGGGGCAGCGGCGATGCCATTGAAGGTCCTGGCCACCACCTGGCTACTGGCGGCAGTGACCACTGGAGCAGGAGCAGCGATCACGGGAGCGGGAAGGGCCGCCAGCGGAGCGTGGAGCAGTCCCGGCTTGCCAGCCACACAGGCAATCAGGGCGCAGATGACAACGGCCTGCAAGAAGCGAAATAAATTAAATTAATTAAAAATATTGCTTATGCTGCCAGGCAATCCGAAACTAACGTATTTGAACATGATGGACTGTGGTTTTTGATTTAGGGCTGAGCTTGGTTTGTCTTTAAGGCAGAAAGCTAACTGATGACAAACGAAGGCAGTGCGTGGCGTATTTATACCGCCGAACGGCCCACTAGGCGGCTACTTAATATTCCGAAAGCAACGCGACCGTTGGCCCATTATAAGTGTCTGAAAAATATTAGTTGGCAGTTTTTAGGTTTTAGGTCTTCCAGGGACGGCATAAAACCCGAAGGGCAGCCAATTGCAACCGCTGGCTAATTGTACAGAAATTCGTTTTAAATGCAATTCGATTTCATGGGGAATTTTCCGTATTTGCTTGATGTGGACAATGCGAAACAACAAGTGGGTTAATGGAAAGTGACACAAAAATGGTTCTATAAGTGTAGGTACTGGGCAAAACCTCTGACCGCAAGCCATTGGTAAAAATTTATGAGTTTTCCGGGTCAAAAATTAGGCAAAAATAGTGATAACAATAATTCAAGTCAACATTTCTCACATATGAACCCAAGCCATTGTTTTTGGCCCCAGGCATTTTCATTGAAAACCTGTTGTCAGCCACAAAATATATATAGACTAGTCCAGGCTTCCCGGCCAATTAAGCATTTTGAACACGTCCCGACTTTGGTCAGCAGTAGAAAGCACACATGAACACACTCGAATGGTTTTGGGAACTCCTCTGCTGGACTGCGACATTACAACATTTATTGTTTTGGGCATCCGGGTCAAGGTTGGAATGCGGCTGTGGGCTGTGGTTGGTTGACTGACCTTTGTCATTTGTTTAGGGAACTAAATAACGTTGGCTCAGTGAAAGTGAAAGTAAACAATTGCCGAGAAAGTACTAGCCGTTCACTTTTTAGCAAGAGGTTCCTATTTACCGGCTTGTATCTTTACACAGAAACAATATTTCTTTACAATATTGGGGAGATTGCGGTAGGGACAGTTTAGGATAAGGATAGTTAGTGGTTTTATATGCGCCCTGAGATCAATATAGGGCCCTGTGAGCACCAATGGGCGACACTGTAAGTTTGAGTCTTAGGCGCCACAAGGTTATATTATATTTAATAAACGATTTTCATTATATGTACTTTATCGCATTGTGATCGGTCGCGATTTTTGTTTAAATGTGTATTTTATGATGCTTTATTTCGTGACCAACTCTTATCAATTATTATACCCGTTACTCGTAGAGTAAAAGGGTGTACTAGATTCGTCGGGAAGTATGTAACAGGCAGAAGGAAGCGTTTCCGACCCCATAAAGTATATACATTCTTGATCAGGATCACTAGCCGAGTCGATCTAGCCATGTCCGTCTGTCCGTCTGTCCGTCCGTCCGGATGAACGCTGAGATCTCGGAAACTATAAGAGCTTCTTACGCAGCGCAAGTTTGTTTCAGCAGAGTGCCACGCCCACTCTAACGCCCACAAACCGCCCATAAAGATTTTAACTGAAATGTATTGTTCTCATCAATACCTATCGATTGACCCAAAAAAAATTTGCCACGCCCACTCTAACGCCCATAACGCTTAAATCTGTCTACCGCCGGTAGGTGGCGCATTTCAATGACGCTTTGCTGCTTGCATATCTCCCTTTCCCTTTGGTCCCTTTAGCTGAGTAACGGGTATCTGATAGTCGAGGTACTCGACTATAGCGTTCTTCCTTGTTTTTAGCTCTTTTGTTTTCTTATATACTAATATGAAAACTAGCACTAGGACATTAAGTGTCTCGTTAAAAACATCTGATATCAAACAAAAAAACCTCTTAAAGAGGTAAAAGATAATGATGATCGCAGTGACGAAAAGGATGTGAATTGAGTAAATTTGATTAATTTGTATGTTATAGGTGCGATCGTCACGACCCCTTTCCTCGTTAAGAGGTGTTTTTGCTTGATTCTTTATAGGGTCGGATAAGCTTCCTTCTGCCTGCTACATATTTACTCTACAAGTAACGGGTTTAAACATCAAACGAATAAGAAGATTAGTTGAAGATCTGACAGTCGTTTGAAAGTGCTTGTTGTCTTAAAACAGTTCTTTTTTAAACAGTAATTACAAAATAACACTTCAGGAACAGTGTTTTTGGTACAGGCGTATGGGCATTCATGTATGTTAATAAAAACGTATCTAAACTCGTATACTTCGCTTTCGTTCCAAGGGGGTGGTATGTGGGATATCAGGGTTTG
This sequence comes from Drosophila subpulchrella, assembly GCF_014743375.2. Classification (NCBI taxonomy): domain Eukaryota; kingdom Metazoa; phylum Arthropoda; class Insecta; order Diptera; family Drosophilidae; genus Drosophila; species Drosophila subpulchrella. The sequence goes on along the minus strand of NC_050612.1, from coordinate 5,430,301 downwards.
AAAAATATTACTCTTGTACCGACAAGTTATCTTCGAGTGTCTGTACTACATTGTCCTTCTTCAATGAAAAACATTTGTCTTGGGTGCTATAAGCTGGCGTTATTCGCTCTTGAATAATATTATTGTAGAACCTTGATGTGGCTTTACTTTCAACCTAATTTAAGGTGCAAGAAAAACCTTACGTGTATGTATATAAGTACTGTACTACAGTTGCACGCTTATTACAGTTAACCGGTGAGGTGCGCACTTTGAATGCTAATTATTTAGCGGGAAGTCACGTTTTTTTTAATCTGCCATAAAAATAAATCGAAACGAAAGAGCGGTGCCAAAGCACATTTTTAAAATCAAGGGAATATTATAAATCAAAACAAGAGATAACGACGTAGTCACTTTCACATAATCTTCAAATATAGACAGTCTTTAGCGCTATAGTCGTTTGTGGACGTTAGAGTGGGCGTGATACCACTTACCAAACCAACTAACAAAGGGACAAACCATTTTCATTTTGGGAAGAAGAAAAAATACTTGTTTTTGAATTAACTTTTGATTGGCACATCGGATTTCAACGAATGAATCTTATTCGACGCGTATTCTCAGTAAGAATACAACTAGGTTAAAAGCAGGAGCACTTATCACCACCGACTCCAGCAGCTCCAATTTTTTAATTTTTCACTTTTACAAATTAACCGCTTTTTCTCCCAAAGGAATTTAAATTTTCAAAGTCTTGGTATGCGTTGGCTACGATCAGACCATCATAGCAGATTTTTAATTCTGCGGCTATATATAGTAGTTGTCTTCGCACACTCTCTGGTGCGCTTCGCCACTACGTGTACTGCCGTGCACAGTGATATCCGCATACTAACAATATAAATAAATGAAATATGATCATAAAAAATATCTGTGTGTACACTGTACAGTGAAAAAAAGTAAGGGCCAATAAGAACACATTTTTAAGTGTACTTTCTTTATGTTTACGCAAAGCTAAAAGCATAATTTAAGCTCCAAGTCTCTGTTTAAAAATCATATTCTTATCTACACATAAACCAGTATAATTTAAATATCGTTACATTATTCACTTACCACTCAAAAGTTCATTACCCCGACCTCGACTGCTTAGCGACCTTGACATATTTACAAAATTTTTGTCCACAACAACATCAAAACACACCATTTTGGCCATTCTTAAATATCACGCATCCAGCGACGCCGGCCGGTGGCCGATAACTTTTCCACTGGTTACGTGATGTGCATCCGGAAACATTGGAGTGCGAGTGGGCAGTCACAACAGTTGTTTATGGCCACGAACGGCTGACAGTAGCTAATTCAATTAAAATTGCCCGGTAGCATCACAGTATCTCCGTTGCCCAATAAAACCCTTGTAGTTCATTCGATTTCGTTTAATTTGTATATAATTATCGATCAGTCAACGTTCTTACAGCAGAACTGGAGCGGCAGCCGGAAACGCACTATAGGCCAGCGAAGAAGTGTAGGCCAAAGGGGAGGAATAAGCCAGAGGAGCAGCTGCGTACTTGGCGACCACTGGAGCAGCCACGGGAGCAATCACTGGAGCAGCGGCGATTCCATTGTAGTTCCTGGCGATCACCTGGCTGCTGGTGGCGGTCACGACTGGAGCAGGAGCAGCGACCACTGCAGCGGGAGCAGAGTAGGCCAGGGGAGCAGAGTAGGCCAGGGGAGCAGAGTAGGCCAGGGGAGCAGTGTAGGCCAGAGGAGCACCCAGGAGTCCCGGCTTGGCAGCAACGCAGGCAACGATGGCCAGGATGACAACGGCCTGTGGATAAACCAATTGAGTTAATATAATCCTCCGAAGATGCTTCTTTGAAGAACTTACGTATTTGAACATGGTGGCTATATTTCTTTGATTTGCTTCTTTGGAAGGCTAGAAACTGTTTGATGTCCAACTGCTCTTGGTGGAGCATATTTATACCCAAAACCGTACTCCGCTTTGACTCATGTGCGCATTCAGTTCATTTAAATGCTGCGACAGTCTCCCGTTACCGTTTTCACTTTACCATACTTTATGTGATTTCCCACTGCTGAATGTGGAATATCTGTGGGTGGCCAATGGATTCGATGGTCTGAGGTCACAGACGCTGTCTTTGGTGTATAAATAGCGACATCAAGTGTTGAACGACATCAAACAAGTTCAAGTTTTCGAACCGAAAGCACCAAAAATCGACCATCACAATGTTCAAATCCGTGAGTTTGAGGATTTCATATTGAGTCTAGTTTTCTAACTGTTTTTTAACCTTAGGCTGTTGTCATCCTTGCCATCGTCGCCTGCGTTGCTGCCAAGCCCGGACTCCTGGGTGCTCCTCTGGCCTACACTGCTCCCCTGGCCTACTCTGCTCCCCTGGCCTACGCTGCCCCTGCTCCAGTCGTGACCGCCACCAGCAGCCAGGTGATCGCCAGGAACTACAATGGAATCGCCGCCGCTCCAGTGATTGCTCCCGTGGCTGCTCCAGTGGTCGCCAAGTACGCAGCTGCTCCTCTGGCTGCTCCTTTGGCCTATTCCTCCCCCTTGGCTTACTCCTCCCCATTAGCTTACTCCACCCCCCTTAGCTACGCCGCTGCCCACGCACCTCTGTTTATCTAAATCAAACTGTGATCACTTAGGAGAATTCATATAAATTTAATTTAAGCGAATGTCGCCAAAAAGATCTTCGCTTTTTAGATGGATTAGTAAAGAACAATTGGTTTTATTTAATATGCCGTCCCTAGTTTAGGCATCATTAAACTAAATCGAGGAAAAAAGGTTACATGGTCAATAATAAGTGGCAGTTGAATTAAGGGGTTAAAGACTTTTAAATGCGTGAAAAACTACCATGAAATAATTTGATATTTTCAGGGGTTGCAAGAGTTTTGCTTCTCACCGGAAATGATTAATTTATTTTATTTATTTTTATTATTTATCATTTATTATACTTTTACAAAATAGTTACAAAATGTGGGCAACAGACAGATTTTAGCAAAATGGGTGTTAGAGTGGGAATGGATATTTTTTTTTAGACCATCGATAGGAATTGACTCTAACGCCTAGTCAATACATTTCTGCTTAAAACTTTATTCTAGCAATATTGTTTGAACGTTTTGTCGGCGTTAGAGCTAGCGTGGCACTTTTGATAACAAACTTGCGCTGAGAACACAGTGTTCACAAGGACACGAAACAGCTCAGTGATGTCAGTGATATGGATCAAGTATGTACTTTTCCCCAAATGCAATATACCCTAGTAGTACGTTACTGAGTTGCCATGACATTTTAAAAATAAGGTAATAACTCTAGAATTTAGTAATTCAACAGTCTCAATGTTGTTGAATTGCTAAAATGTTTGAAAATTCAGTTTGTATGGAGCCCCTGATAACCAGATGACCAAGTTTTCCAACAGTTTAGGGAATATCCTAAACATATTTTTAGTTAACAACTCTTTTCGATAGGGGTCAAACGACAATTGCTAACTCAGCCACACTAATAGAGTTGTTGAAAACTTGACGGCTGACAAATCGGTATAATATTTTTTCTCGCACGATGTCACGTCTGTCAAAAATAATAGGAAACTCCGTCGAATTGTTAAGGAAATACGCCTGACTGCACGAATTCATCTGACTCAGAATCAGATGTTGACGAGGAGTTTATAAAACACTTGTTCAGCAATGATATGCTGAAAAAGGTTACTTCAGGTGACAGTGAGGACAAAAGTAAATTAAGAAGCAGCAATGAAAAACCCTGTACAAGCCATAAAGAGTCAAAGAAGTCTTTGGGCAGGTAGGCACCTAACAAATTATTTCTTTTAAAAGATGATCAGCTAGATTGTTTTCCGGAATTATAAAAATATGGCTTTTCTTCCATTTAGCGCATTTATGCCGATAGAAGAAGCAGAAATAGAGAAACCCTTACAAACGGACAACTCCTCTAAACTTATTTTGTCCTGGTAAGCAATCTGTTATAAATAAGGTAAATAACTTAGTTTTTAAACCATTTTAGTAGCCCCATTCTATAGTGCCGTTTTGAATGTTGACGTCCAGGGGATCTCGATATTTGAAAGCACTTCAAAAATCTAAAGGAGGGCTTGGTGCCGCCGTCGGAAGCATGTTGTATCAAAGGTCAGAAGAAATCAAAATTGTTACCTCAAAAATAACTGGAGTACCTTATGTCCAAGGGGTCTTCCTCGAAATGAGTTCCTCAAGAAAAAATTGCAGGAAGTCTATCAATAATAACCAGTATCGTCGCATTCACGGTGGAGAAATCGTCTTTAATCTATTGTGAGGAAGAGTGAGCCCTGGTGATCACAGGGATATTAAGCTTAGCGAAAGACCATGAGAAAAATCGAGACGTCCTTTTTGACCTGTTACAGTCCAAAATTCTTCTTCCGACGCAGGCAACGGATGTTATGGTAATTGAAGAATTACCTCGACAAATTGCTGCTGTGGAGCCGCAGTTCAGAAAACGTGTCTAAGATGAAGTGATCACGGAAACCTCTTCTAAAGACGACATCCCAGACATAATTGTTAAGCCGTTAAGGAAGTGCAACTGAATGAGCTTAGACCAGAGCGTCCCGTTTTTCTTGATGATAAAGATATTGGATCAGTCCTGCCGAAGCCCCAAGATGAGGCAGCAATTCAGGATTGGCTACAGCAGTGTAGTGACCCGATTTCCCAGGAACAGCAATTCATAATCAATGACGAGAGTGCTAAGCTAGCGTTCTCGGAAACAGAAGCCATTATTTTGGAAAGCGAGTTAGCCGAGGAGCAGGTAAAGCCCTAAGTCCAGGAAGGTGCACCAGAATGTCTCCCCCTGAGAATGGATGACAGAATGGATTCACAGCTTTCCTCGAGGACTTCGAGGATATCATTGACCAAAATATGTCGGAGTACAGGAACCCGCAAGCCAAAAGACTCCGCTACAAGTGGAGCCAGCTTCAAGTCGGCGGAGCATTTTGGGAGAACGTTAATGGTTTCGCCCTTACCAGTTCATCTGGATCAGGTTCTCCCGAAGATCAGGTAAGGGCGGAAACACCAACGTTCGCCCCAAACGCTCCGCGGCCTTGAAATTTTATTGCTGATTCCACATGGAGAGAAGTCGTTTGGCTTCCGGATCCCTGTATTTCCACATGCTTTGGTCAGCGATTTCGTCATAGTCCTCGTGGCGAACTGTAAAGCTATTCTGCCACCCATTCTTCCGGGGAAACATGCTGATGCACCTTCGTTGACATCGGGGCTTCATCTGCTCCTTGGCTATCTCGCTTTCGAAAACAATGGCTACTGGTTCAGTGAACGATAGCCTAGCACTCGTCATTAATTATATATTTCAGTTGCTGGGAAATCTTGTTACTTCACCTTGCCTTCTTATGCACCAGTAGAGCGCCTCTTTAGCTGTTCAGCGACCCTCATCGGCAAGAAGAAGCAAAATTTATAGGATGTCATTTTGAAAAGCTTGTTAATTTGAAAGCCAAAAATGTTTTAAAAATAAAAAGATTTTTCTCCGGATTAGATATTTAAACAAGGGAGAACGCTATAGTCGAGTACCTCGACTATCAGATACCCGTTACTCAGCTAAAGGGACCAAAGGAAAATGGAGATATGCAAGCAGCAAAGTCAGATTGAGATGCGCCACCTGCCGGCGGTAGACAGATTTAAGCGTTGTGGGTGTTAGAGTGGGCATGGCAAAGTTTTTTTTTTGGAACAATCGATAGGTATTGACGAGACCAATACATTTCAGTTAAAATTTTTATCTAGCATGAAAATTGTTGGCGCCACAGGCTTGGGCGGTTTGTGGGCGTTAGAGTGGGCGTGGCACTCTGCTGAAACAAACTTGCGCTGCGCAGGAATCTCAGGAATCTGCACGCCTAATCCCAGTGTTGTAGCTCTTATAGTTTATATAGATCTCAGCGTTCATACGGACAGACGGACATGGCTAGATCGACTCGGCTAGTGATCCTGATCATGAATATATACACTTTATGGGGTCGGAAATGTTTCCTTCTGCCTGTTACATACTTTCCGACGAATCTAGTATACCCTTTTACTCTACCAGTAACGGGTATAAAAATAGGCCAAAGGAGCAGCTGCGTACTTGGTGACCACTGGAGCAGCGGCGATTTGTGCTTTATCAATTTGAGGCTATATATTGTAGACTCCTGTGAACTGCCGTCCACAGTAACATTTTTATATCCCCAAGCGCCTTACACGGAATTATGAAAATGGATTCTATAAATGATTGCGTGAACTTTTTTTTGTTTATTTGGGTCCTTTTTTGGAGCCTTTAAAAACTAGCCGAAAGCAAGAACAGTTTCTTCAACACTTCTTCCGCCTCAGCCGTGGTCATGGAAAACACTTGCATCACTCCCGACTCAAAAAGTCCAGCTGTCCGGGCATTTCCCTTTTCCAGTCGCACTTTAATCACACCCTTCATATATGTCCAACATCTAAGTCGGATGTGATAGAAATGCGATATGAGGCCACGCAGATAGGCTGGATATGAGCCAATGGCATTGTGATGATTATCAGCGGAAGGAATAGCGCAATGTTGGCTGAAACCCAAAGCGATATCGTGGAGAAGACTATGGAAAAGGTTAATTTCAAGGCTCTTACACTCTTACACTTACGACTCTTTTCCGGTGCCAGCTATCCTTGGACCGTAAATTTGCAGAAATTTAGTGAGGTCTGCGACCTTTCCTCAGAACCACTCTTTCGTGAAATTAACTTCGTCTACTATGTGAATAAGAATATGCCCGGAGTGTCAGCTAGACTCTATAAGTCGGGAATGATCCAAGTGCTTGCCATGACCACGGCTGAGGGGGATGAAGTGTTGAAGAAACTGTTCCTTCTTTCGGCTAATTATTAAAGGGTATTTTGACATGCTTTAGTCAATGACATCCTCTAGGTGAAGTGTGGAGCTAATCTGCCACCCATTCCAAGGGGGACACATTCAGAAGCACCTTCCTGGACATCAGGGCCTTATCTGCTTCTTGGCTACCTTTCGTTTAAGATCATTGGCTCTTTGTTTCGTGAACGTTAGCTTGTTACTCTTCTCATTGACTAGAAATGGCATTTGATAAGGATGGTGTCGGAAGTTGCGGTAATTAACGACTTTAGTGCCATTATCGATGGCAGCAGGTTTTGCCACCGACCTGCGTTCCACCGGCTCCTGTTTCGCCTTGTAATTATTGGGTAATCGGTGGGTCTTGACTATCCTAGATGAATTTGGTGGTGGCATTGGATTCTTGACGACGATCACTTGCGTGGGTTAAAAGTTCTAAAGTTTTAAAATCGGTGTGCTAAAATGTTTTTATACCCGTTACTCGTAGAGTAAAAGGGTATACTAGATTCGTCGGAAAGTATGTAACAGGCAAAAGGAAGCGTTTCCGACCCCATAAAGTATATATATTCTTGATCAGGATCACTAGCCGAGTCGATCTAGCCATGTCCGTCTGTCCGTCTGTCCGTCTGTCCGTCTGTCCGTCTGTCTGTCCGTCCGGATGAACGCTGAGATCTCGGAAACTATGAGAGCTAGGCTATTGAGATTTGGCGTGCAGATTCCTGAGCTTCTTACGCAGCGCAAGTTTGTTTCAGTAGAGTGCCACGCCCACTCTAACGCCCACAAACCGCACAAAACTGTGGCTCCTACAGTTTTGATGCTAGAATAAAAATTTTAACTGAAATGTATTGTTCTCATCAATACCTATCGATTGACTTAAAAAAAAGTTTGCCACGCCCACTTTTACGCCCACAAACCGCCCACAAACTTCAAAAAATCGTAAATATGAACGTGGATATCTCGGAAACTATCAAGGATAGAGAATTGGGATCTCAGATTTAGATTCCGTAGCCTTGTGCGCAGCGCAAGTTTGTTATGAAAATATGCCACGCCCACTCTAACGCCCACAAACCGCTCAAGCCTGTGGCGCCCACAATTTTTATGCTAGATACAAAATTTTAACTGAACTGTATTGGTCTCGTCAATACCTATCGATTGACCCAAAAAAAAAATTTGCCACGCCCACTGTAACGCCCATAACGCTTAAATCTATCTACCGCCGATAGGTGGCGCATTTCAATCTCGCTTTGCTGCTTGCATATCTCCATTTCCCTTTGGTCCCTTTAGCTGAGTAACGGGTATCTAATAGTCGAGGTACTCGACTATAGCGTTCTTCCTTGTTTTTAACTAAGTTACTTACTTTACTACAGATGGCTTACCAGGACATAAGAAGTTCAGAGGAGGTGTCTGTTTGTAAGGGTATGTTTATTTCTGGTTCTATCGGCATAAAGGCGCTAAATGGAAGAAAATCCATGTTATAATTACGGAAAACATTCTAGCTCAGCTTTCAAAGAAATAATCAGTACAGTGCCTACCTGTCCAAAGACTTGTTTGACCAGAATTCATCTGCTTGTCCTTGCCCTTCGTTGGCTTCCTAATCTACTAATCTACTTTTGTTCCACTGTCATATGAAGAAATCTTCTTCAGCATATCATCGCTGAAAAAGACTTTTATAAACACCTCTTGCAGTCAATGGTATGTCCTTCCAAATTCTAAGGATTATCCACTTTAATTTTCTGCGGACGTGACATCGTGCAAGAAAAAATATTGTACTGAATTGTCAGACGTCAAATTTTTCGACAGCAACAACTCTATCAGTGTGGCTGCCTTAGCAATTGTTGATTAATAATCCCAAGCTGAAAAAGTTCCTTATAAAGCAAGGAAGTACGTTATGGTCTAGTGCCTCTACTTTAGGAAATGCAAGCAGCAAAGCGATATTGTGGAGCGCCACCCATCCTCGATTTCAATATATTGTTTTGGGTAGGTATTGACGATAAGTACTGACTTGACAAATACATTTCAGCTAAAACAAGGAAGAACGCTATAGTCGAGTACCTCGACTATTAGATACCCGTTACTCAGCTAAAGGGACCAAAGGGAAATGGAGATATGCAAGCAGCAAAGCGAGATTGATATCGGCGGTAGATAGATTTAAGCGTTATGGGCGTTACAGTGGGCGTGGCAAATTTTTTTTTTGGGTCAATCGATAGGTATTGACGAGACCAATACAGTTCAGTTAAAATTTTGTATCTAGCATAAAAATTGTGGGCGCCACAGGCTTGAGCGGTTTGTGGGCGTTAGAGTGGGCGTGGCATATTTTCATAACAAACTTGCGCTGCGCACAAGGCTACGGAATCTAAATCTGAGATCCCAATTCTCTATCCTTGATAGTTTCCGAGATATCCACGTTCATATTTACGATTTTTTGAAGTTTGTGGGCGGTTTGTGGGCGTAAAAGTGGGCGTGGCAAACTTTTTTTTAAGTCAATCGATAGGTATTGATGAGAACAATACATTTCAGTTAAAATTTTTATTCTAGCATCAAAACTGTAGGAGCCACAGTTTTGGGCGGTTTGTGGGCGTTAGAGTGGGCGTGGCACTCTACTGAAACAAACTTGCGCTGCGTAAGAAGCTCAGGAATCTGCACGCCAAATCTCAATAGCCTAGCTCTCATAGTTTCCGAGATCTCAGCGTTCATCCGGACGGACAGACAGACGGACAGACGGACAGACGGACAGACGGACAGACGGACAGACGGACATGGCTAGATCGACTCGGCTAGTGATCCTGATCAAGAATATATATACTTTATGGGGTCGGAAACGCTTCCTTTTGCCTGTTACATACTTTCCGACGAATCTAGTATACCCTTTTACTCTACGAGTAACGGGTATAAAAACCATAAAACCATAAAAATTGTGATGGCCACATTTTAGGGCGGCTTGTGGGCATCAGAGTGGGCGTGGCATGTTTGCAAACAAAGCTAAGGGATCTAAATCTGATCTCCCAGTTCTCTATCTGAAAAGTTTCGAAGATATCGGCGTTTAAATTGACGATTTTTTTAATTTTGTGGGCGATTTGTTGGCGGTAACATTTTTTCTAACACCCAAACTGTAGGAGCAACAGTTTTTCGCGTACCAATCTTGCACCGCGTATGAAAATAAAGAATCTAATCAACCCTCTAGCTCTAGTTTCCGCGATCACAGCGTTCACTCGGACAGATGAAAATGGCTAAATCGACCCGGCTGGTAATGCTGATCAAGAATACATATTCTTTACGGAGTCGAGACACTTCCTTTTACCTAATACATACTTTTCCCCAAGTTTAATATATCCTTTTACTCTACGAGTAACGGGTATGATAACGTTTAGGATATTCCCTTAACTTTTTGAAATCTTGGCCAGCTGGTGATGATGTGCTTCAACAAACTCAATTTTTAAACATTTTAGCAATTCAACAACATCGAACCTGTTAAATTGGTGAAAACCAGAGTTATAACCGTACTTCATGAAGAAGTTATGACAACTGTGTAACATTTTAGTGTCATAAGTAAGCATTTTTATACCCATTACTCGTAGAGTGAAAAGGATATTGTTACTTGGGTATAGTGTGGAACAGGTAGAAGAAAGCGTTTTCGATCCCATGAAGTACATATACAATACATAACCTTGATCAATATCACCAGCCGAATCGATCTAGCCATGTCCCTGTGAACGCTGTGATCTCGATACCTGTCAATTGAATTGAATTGAAATTAAAAGTTTGCCACGCCCATTTTAACGCCCATAACGCTTAAATCTGTCTAACAATATATTGAATTCGCGGGTAGGTGGTACTTTACCATCTCGCAATCTCTTGCGCTGCGTATGAAGCTAAGTAATGTAAGTCTGAGATCCATCTTTTTCGAGATATCAGCGTTTGTATGGACAGTTTGTGGGCGTTATAGTGGGCGTAGAACATTCGCGTAACAAACTAAACTTACTAAAACTATGTTTAAGTTAAGGGCGGGATATTAAAACAAGTCATTTCTTCTTTACCAACCCATATAAAAAGCTAAACTCTTTGTGGCAATGTTCGTTTATATTAAATTTATATGAATTCTCCTAGGTGATCACAGTTTGATTTAGATATACAGAGGTGCGTGAGCAGCGGCGTAGCTAAGGGGGGCGGAGTAAGCCAAGGGGGAGGAGTAAGCCAAAGGGGAGGAATAGGCCAAAGGAGCAGCCAGAGGAGCAGCTGCGTACTTGGCGACCACTGGAGCAGCCACGGGAGCAATCACTGGAGCAGCGGCGATTCCATTGTAGTTCCTGGCGATCACCTGGCTACTGGTGGCGGTCACGACTGGAGCAGGAGCCGCGACCACTGCAGCGGGAGCAGAGTAGGCCAGGGGAGCAGAGTAGGCCAGGGGAGCAGTGTAGGCCAGAGGAGCACCCAGGAGTCCGGGCTTGGCAGCAACGCAGGCGACGATGGCAAGGATGACAACAGCCTGTAGATAAACCAATTGAGTTAATATAACCCTCCGAAGATGCTTCTTTGAAGAACTTACGTATTTGAACATGGTGGCTTTATTTCTTTGATTTGCTTCTTCGGAAGGCTAGAAACTGTTTGATGTCCAACTGCTCTTGTTGGAGCATATTTATACCCAAAACCTTACTCCGCTCTGACTCATATGCGCATTCAGTTCATTTAAATGCTGCGACAGTCTCCCGTTACCGTTTGCACTTTACCATACTTTATGTGATTTCCCACTGCCGAATGTGGAATATCTGTTGGTGGCCAATGGATTCGATGGCCTGAGGTCACAGACGCAGTCTTTGGTGTATAAATAGCGACATAAAGTGTTGAACGACATCACACAAGTTCAATTTTTCGAATCGAAAGCACAAAAAATCGACCATCACAATGTTCAAATCCGTGAGTTTGAGGATTTCATATTGAGTCTAGTTTTCTAACTGTTTTATCCTTAGGCTGTTGTCATCTTGGCCGTCGTTGCCTGCGTTGCTGCCAAGCCCGGACTCCTGGGTGCTCCTCTGGCCTACTCTGCTACCCTGGCCTACGCTGCCCCTGCTCCAGTCGTGACCGCCACCAGCAGCCAGGTGATCGCCAGGAACTACAATGGAATCGCCGCCGCTCCAGTGATTGCTCCCGTGGCTGCTCCAGTGGTCGCCAAGTATGCAGCTGCTCCTCTGGCGTACTCCTCTCCCCTAGCTTACTCCTCGCCTTTGACCTACAGTGCCCTGCCAGCTGCTCCGGTCCTTGTCTAAGCCTTAAAATAAATAAAAAATTCAAACCGAACTCCAATTTCTCCTCCTTTCTCGGCTTCTGCTAATTGGATTTACCGCTGGTATACCAAGACCTCCGATACCCACTGCCTGCTGATGGGACATTTAAAAGTTTTCAGATGCCCGTCACGTAATGGCAATAAAAATTATTGTCAGCTCAGCGGCAGCAGCTGCCGTCCAATGTTTGTTACATTAAATTGTGCGAAATTGATTTGTATTCGGGGTCTACTATTTGGTTCAGCTTTTTGTACAGGGCACGGCAATTATGTCAAGGTCAAAGAGTGACCCTTGATTTTCCAGTAATAAGAAGTTCCAATCATCTTGATGTTGACTTTATAGGCAAACTGCCAAGTTGCAGCAATTTCAAAGGAGCACTTCCGTAAATCGGGTTCTTAAAATGAAATTGTTGGTTTTTTGTATTTGAGGCGAAGGTAAAATTTATTGTACAAAGGTTAGATAGGATCGCATTCAAAATAGTTAGACATAACTGTGGAGGTACCTTTGAATCAATATTAAATATTTCGTAAAAATATCTCCAGTGCATAATGATAGTAAAACTACATGGCATTTAAATAAATTATTTCTTGGCTTTCATAGAATCGGTCTAGCCATGGATGTTAAGGCTTGGCTTGCCGTAGATGTCGTCTTTATCTGGTAAAAATGTATCTAACCTAATATTAAATACTCACAAAGAAGAAGTAGTCTTAACATTATTGTTTTAATTTTTGTGCCATTGAAAATAATAATTTAAAAAGCAGAAATTTGCAAGCATTTTGTGCCCGCCAGCAAAGGGCCAGCCAACCAAGCAAACCAACTTGGGTGGCTTCCTAAGGCCGATCTTGTGGTAAGCACAAGGGCTAAGAAGTATAAGTTGATACCACCAAGCCAAGCGGAACCTGTGGAGCTCAAAAAAACTTACCGCATCCTGTAACGACTGGCCAGCAACACCATCAGAGGGAACCAGTCATCAATGGAGGATTTCAAGAAGGTCATAAAAGACTTCCACATTGCTAGGATTGCAACGACGGCAATAAGCGACAGATGTCGATAGAAGTGACGGAACCAGCCAGCAAAAAGGCCAAAACGACCAACGGATCGAGAGAATGGTTGGAAGGTAGTTAGGGTGGAGATGACCGAGCACGTCAATATGCAGAAACCAACGGCCTCTAAGAAATGTAGTACGACTTTCGGAAGGGACTATCTACCATCGATGCCACCAGTAAACTGTGTGTAATTTCAAGTTTTGGTTCAGAATGCGAGTCCGTACAAAGACTATGTTCTCTATTGGAATTTTGTGCGTTTAGCACGGTATTACAGGACGCGTAGCTGACGTCTGAAATTATGCCGACGTGTTAGCAAGGGAGATCCCCTCCCAAAACAGAGGGGATCTTAACTAGCAAGAGAATTAATCTGCTGTATGCAACATGACCTTTTTCGTCTGGCGAAAAAGTACTTAAAGTAAGTTTTTCCGGAAAAGCGGGAAGGGGGTGAAGTTTTTACTGGGCTAGAACCCCGGACTTGGACAAGCTATCTCAGCTTCGAGTTGGCTTTCGATGCTTTGATATCAGCTCTAAAAAACAAAAAAAGCAGGATCCCAGGAAGTGCACAACTATGCATCAGTTGAGCGCTTCGCACAACTGTGCTTGATTCCCTAAATGCGATCCTAAACCATGATCCTGGACCTGCTGGCAAGAGCGACAGCACTGAGGCTTCGCGAAGCAGCCCCCTTGACAACAGGCACAACTGGGCACCATCCAAATTAAAGAAAATTGCATCCCACACAAAAAAGCCTATGTACCACCATTTCGATAAAATGTACACTCAGAGAAAAACACCGTGCTAAAATAAAGTACAAAAAGTCTTGATTTAAAAACGTATCATGATTGGGAATTTTTTTTCTACGAACTGTTTTAAAATGGTAAGCATAAAATCGTTCTTAGCTTTAATTTCCCAAATTTTCTTTTCTACTTTTACCTTAAGCTTACCTTAAAGTAACATAATAATACCTTTGGATCGGTGCATTCCGGTTTCACCTTAGGATGTTTCGCCGTTGATATAAAAAATATAAATAATTCTGTCATTTTACTCAATTACTACACGCATTCAGAATAACACTTTTAAGAAACTCCCATTCCAGTTGATCAGTTATGTAATTTCTTCAATTATAATATTATATCACATTTTATTTGTTCAGATGAGGAGTGGTGCGGGAGCAGCAGCGTAGCTAAGGGGGGCGGTGTAAGCCAAGGGGGAAGAGTAAGCCAAAGGGGAGGAATAGGCCAAAGGAGCAGCCAGAGGAGCAGCTGCGTACTTGGCGACCACTGGAGCAGCCACGGGAGCAATCACTGGAGCGGCGGCGATTCCATTGTAGTTCCTGGCGATCACCTGGCTGCTGGTGGCGGTCACGACTGGAGCAGGGGCAGCGTAGGCCAGGGGAGCAGTGTAGGCCAGGGGAGCAGTGTAGGCCAGGGGAGCAGTGTAGGCCAGAGGAGCACCCAGGAGTCCCGGCTTGGCAGCAACGCAGGCGACGATGGCAAGGATGACAACAGCCTAAGGATAAAACAGTTAGAAAACTAGACTCAATATGAAATCCTCAAACTCACGGATTTGAACATTGTGATGGTTGGTTTTTGGTGCTTTCGATTCGAAAACTTGAACTTGTGTGATGTCGTTCAACACTTTATGTCGCTATTTATACACCAAAGACTGCGTCTGTGACCTCAGGCCATCGAATCCATTGGCCACCAACAGATATTCCACATTCGGCGGAGGGAAATCACATAAAGTATGGTAAAGTGCAAACGGTAACGGGAGACTGTCGCAGCATTTAAATGAACTGAATGCGCACATGAGTCAAAGCGGAGTACGGTTTTGGGTATAAATATGCTCCACCAAGAGCAGTTGGACATCAAACAGTTTCTAGCCTTCCGAAGAAGTAAACCAAAGAAATAAAGCCACCATGTTCAAATACGTAAGTTCTTCAAAGAAGCATCTTCGGAGGCTTATATTAACTCAATTGGTTTATCCACAGGCTGTTGTCATCCTGGCCATCGTTGCCTGCGTTGCTGCCAAGCCCGGACTCCTGGGTGCTCCTCTGGCCTACACTGCTCCCCTGGCCTACTCTGCTCCCCTGGCCTACGCTGCCCCTGCTCCAGTCGTGACCGCCACCAGCAGCCAGGTGATCGCCAGGAACTACAATGGAATCGCCGCTGCTCCAGTGATTGCTCCCGTGGCTGCTCCAGTGGTCGCCAAATACGCAGCTGCTCCTCTGGCTCCTCCTTTGGCCTATTCCTCCCCCTTGGCTTACTCCGCCCCCCTTAGCTACGCCGCTGCTCACGCACCACTGTTAATTTAAATTAAACTGTGAAAAATTAGTAGATTACATATAAATTTAATAAAATCAAGTGTTGCCACAAAGATATTGGCTTTTTAGATGGATTAGTAAAGAACAGTTAGTTTTACTTAATATGCCGTCACTAGTTTAAGCATCATTAAACAAAATGGAGGAAGAAAGGTTACATGGTCAATAATAAGTAGCAGTTGATAGCACATAATTAGTGGCAGTTGAATTAAATGGTTATTCCGCTTTGAAATTTCAAAAAATGACCAATTGTTTAAAGCTTTTTAAAGGGGTGTAAAAATCTTTTAAAAAAATTGTATATCTTTCAATATACCAAGAGATATTTTCTTCACCCAGGGAATTACCAATTTATTTTATTATTGTGGCGATTTTGAATTTTCAACCCAGTGCTGAGTAGTGTGTTTATGGCTGCCATTTGCTTAGTTACCGGGAGAAGAATCTCTAGGTTTGAGATATACTTTTTTGCAAAATAGTTTAAAAATGACTTTGATTGAAATAAGGTAATAACTCTGGTCAATTGAATTTTTAGAATGTTTGAAAATAGAGTTTGCATGGAGCACCTAATAACCAGCTGACCAAGTTTTCCAACAGCTTAGGGAATACCCCAAACCTGTTTTCAATTAAAAACCCTTTCCGATGGGGATTATTAAATGACAATTGCTAAAACAGCCACACTAATAGAGTTGTCGAAAAATTTGACGCTTGCAAATTCAGTACATTATTCTTTCTCGCACGAAGTCACGTCTGTTCAAAATTAAAGTAGATTCTCCGCCGCATTGGGAAGGACTTACTCATGACTCAGGACCAGATGTGGAAGAGGAGTTTATAAAAAACTTAATCAACGATGATATGCTGAAGAAGGTTATTTCGGTTGACAGTAAGGACAAAATTATATTAAGAAACAGCAATGAAAAAAACCTCATCAAGCCATAAAGACATTAAGTCCACGAAGGACAAGGACAAGCGCATGAGATCTGAGTCAAATATGTTTTTGGACAGGTAGGCACTATACATATTATTTAATTGAAAGTTGAACAGCTTAATTTTTCCCGATTTATAATGTACGGGCTTTCTTCCATTTAGCGCCTTAATGCCAATAGAAGATCCAGAAACAAATCAACCCTGACAAACAGATACCTCCTTGTCCTGGTAAGCCATCTGTAGTATGTTAGGTAAATAATTTATTGTTTTAAAATCATTTTAATACCCCGATTTTAGAACCATCGCCCGACAAATTTTGTCTTCAGGAAGTCGTTTTCGATTTTGCCATCCAAGGGAGTTCTGAACCCAAGCACGTGATCATCGGAGAGAATCCAATGCCATCACAGAATTCATCAAGGATAGGCGAGACCAGCCGATTACCCACCAAATATAAGGTAACACACCGATGGTACGCAGCTCGGTGTCTGCTGTCGATATGGAGGCAGCACTAGACATCGTCTTACGACCCAAAAAGCCCATTCATATAAACGATGTGGATGTGTATGATGCTGATCTGCCAACTTCTGGGGATACTTGGAAGCACTTAAGGGACCTAAAGAGGGATTGGTGTCGCCGTCGGAAGAAGAAATCAAAATTTCTACCTCAAAAAGAACTGGAGTGCCTTATGTCCGAGCCTTATGGCCTTATGCTGCGACGGCACTTTCCAACTGGGAAGTAGGCAGGAAGTCTATCAATGATACCCAGTATCGTCGCGGTCACGGTGGAGAAATCGTCGTGAAGATCACAGCGATATTGAAGAGTTTGATATGCTATTAGCAAAAGACCATGAGAAAAATCGGGACGTCCTGTTTGGCCTGTTAGAGCTCAAATATCTTCTTTCCACGCAGGCAACGGATGTTATGGTAATTGAAGAGCCGTAGAATCTTGTCATCGTGTACACGATGAAATCATCACGGAATTCTCTTCTTTAGACGACATTACAGAAATAATTGTTGAGCCGTTAAAGAAGTGCAACTGAATGAGCTTAGACCAGAGCGTCCCGTTTTTCTTGATGTTAAAGATATTGGAGCAGTCCCGCCGAAGCCCCAAGATGAGGCAGCAATTCAGGATTGGCTACAGCAGTGTAGTGACCCGGTTTCCCAGGAACAGGAATTCATAATCAATGACGAGAGTGCTAAGCTAGCGTTCTCAGAACCAGAAGCCATTATTTTGGAAAGCGAGTTAGCCAAGGAGCAGATAAAGCCCAAAGTCCAGGAAGGTGCACCAGAATGTCTTCCCCTGAGAACGGATGGCGGAATGGATTCACAGCTTTCCTCGAGGACTTCGAGGACATCATTGACCAAAATATGTCGGAGTACAGGAACCCGCAAGCCAAAAGACTCCGCTACAAGTGGAGCCAGCTTCAAGTCGGCGGAGCATTTTGGGAGAACGTTGGTGGCTTCGCTCTTACCAGTTCATCTGGATCAGGTTCTCCCGAAGATCAGGTAAGGGCGGAAACACCAACGTTCGCCCCAAACGCTCCGCGGCCTTGAAATTATATTGCTGATTCCACATGGAGGGGAGTCCCTGAATTACCACATGCTTTGGTCAGCGATGTCCTCGAAGTCCTCGTGGCGATCTGTAAAGCTATTCTGCCACCCATTCTCCCGGGGAAACATGCTGATGCACCATCGTTGACATCGGGGCTTCATCTTCTCCTTGGCTATCTGGCTTTCGAAAACAATGGCTACTGGTTCAGTGATCGGTGGCCTAGCACTCGTCATTAATTATATATTGAAGTTGCTGGGAAATCTTGTTACCTCATCTTGCCTTATTCACAATAAGTGATATACACAAAAAGAGCGCCTCTTTAGCTATTCAGGGATGCTCATCGGCAAGAAGAAGCAAAATTAATCGCATGTAATTTTAAAAACAACATGCCAAAAAATGTTTTAAAGATAAAAAGATTTTTCTTGGTTAGATATTTTAAAAAGCTGTGAAATTTATTGCCAAGCCTAATAAAGCTCATTTTATTATAACACCGCATACACCCCGTATCGTCAAAGCTACAACAAACTAAGATTTAAACAAGGAAGAACGCCGAAGTCGAGCACCTCGACTATCAGACACCCGTTACTCAGCTAATGGGACCAAAAGGAAATGGAGATATGCAAGCAGCAAAGCGAGATTGAAATGCGCCATCAATAGGTATTGGGCGTTAGAGTGGGCGTGGCATATTTGCGTAATAAACTTGCGCTGCATACATGGCTACGGAATCTAAATCTGAAATCCAAATTCTCTATCTTTGATAGTTTCCGAGATATCCGCATTCATATGTACGATTTCTTGAAGTTTGTGGGCGTTAAAGTGGGCGTGGCAACATTTTTTGGATCAATCGATAGGTATTTATGAGAACAATACATTTCAGTTAAAATTTGTATTCTAGCATTAAAACTGTAGGAGCCACACCTTTGGGCGGTTTGTGGGCGTTAGAGTGGGCGTGGCACCTTGCTGAAACAAACTTGCGCGGCAGAAGAAGCTAAGGAATCTGCATGCCTAATCCCAATAGCCTAGCTCTTATAGTTTCCGAGATCTCAGCGTTCATACGGACAGACGGACAGACAGACGGATCAAGAATATATATACTTTATGGGGTCGGAAACGCTTCCTTCTGCCTGTTACATACCTTCCGACGAATCTAGTATATCCTTTTACTCTACGAGTAACGGGTACAATAAATTCTGAGTCAAAAAAATTTTTGGACAGGTAGAAACGGTAAAGATATTTTTATTTAAGACTGAGAAGCTAGAACCGTTTCCGCATTTATAACATTGGGATTTTCTTCATTTTAGCGCCGTAGAGCCCATAGAAGATCCAGAAATAATTAAACCGGTTGCCCTGGGAAGTAATATGTAGTAAAATATGAAAGTAATTTAATTTTTCTTAAACCATTTTAGTGCCTTGATTTTAAAATCGTAGACCAACAATATCAATTTTGAGAGTGTCGTCTTGAATTTGGGCCTCAATGAAAACTCTTTACATATGCAAGTGATCGCTAACGAATATGCAGTGCCACGCAAATATTCATCCAGGATAGTCAAGACCGCCAGATTACCTAAGACAAACATTATATAAACTAGCATTCAAGTCAAACAGTTTTGTAATTTCGTCAATTATAATATTATATCTCATTTTATTTGATTAAATGGCCAAGGGGGGTAGTAAGCCAAAGGGAAGGAATAGGCCAAAGGAGCAGCTGCGTACTTGCCGCCTTACACTGAACTATGAAAGTGAATTTTATAAATGATTGATTATAAACATGGAAAATTGTTGTGTTTGTTTCGGTACATTTTTCGAGCCTTTAAAAACTAGCCGATAGCAGGAAAAGTTTCTTCAACACATCATCCGCCTCAGCCGTGGTCATGGGAAACACTTGCATCATTCCCGACTCTAAAAGTCCAGCTGTCGTCAGTCCGGGCATTTCCTTATTCCTGTCGCACTTCGATCACACCCGACATATATGTCCAACATCTAAGTCGGATGTGATAGAAATGCGATATGACGCCACGCAAATAGGCTGGATATGAGCCAATGGCATTGTGATGACTATCAACGCAATCAGCGCAATGTTGGCCGAAACACAAAGCGATATCGTGGAGAAGACTATGGAAAAGGTGAATTTCAAGGCTCTTACACTCTTACACTTACGATTCTTTTCCGGTGCCAATTATCCTTGGACCGTAAATTTGCAGAAATTTAGTGAGGTCTGCGCCCTTTCCTCAGAACCACTCTTTCCTGAAATTAACTTCGTCTACTATGTGAATAAGAATATGCCCGGAGTGTCAGCTAGACTCTATAAGTCGGGAATGATACAAGTGCTTGCCATGACCACGGCTGAGGGGGATGATGTGGTGAAGAAACTGTTCCTTCTTTCGGCTAACTATTAAAGGGTATTTTGACATGCTTTAGTCAATGACATCCTGAAGGTGAACTGTGGATCTATTCTGCCAAACATTCTCCGGGGGACACAAATTGATGCACCTTTCTGGACATCAGGGCATTATCTGCTTCTTGGCTATCTCGCGTCTGAGATCAATGACTCTTGGATTCGTGGACGTTAGCTTGTCACTCTTCTCATTGACTAGAAATGGCATTTGATGGGGATGGTGTCGGAAGTTGCGATAATTAACTACTTTAGTGCCATTATCGATGGCAGCAGGTTGTGCCACCGACCTGCGTTCCACCGGCTCCTGTTTCACGTTGTAATTATTGGGTAATCGGTGGGTCCTGACTATCCTAGATGAATTTGGTGGTGGCATTGGATTCTTGACGACGATCACTTGCGTTGGTTAAAGTTCTCCTGGTTTTAAAAGCGGTGTGCTAAAATGATTTTTAAACTAAGTTATTTACTTACTTTACTACAGATGGCTTACCAGGACAAAATAAGTTCAGAAGAGGTGTCTGTTTGTAAGGGTATGTTTATTTCTGGTTCTATTGGCATAAAGGCGCTAAATGAAAGAAAATCCATGTTATAAGTACGGAAAACATTCTAGCTCAGCTTTCAAAGAAATAATCAGTACAGTGCCTACCTGTCCAAAGACTTGTTTGACTCAGAATTCATCTGCTTGTCCTTGCCCTTCGTTGGCTTCCTAATCTACTAATCTACTTTTGTTCCACTGTCATATGAAGTAATCTTCTTCAGCATAGCATCGCTGAAAAAGACTTTTATAAACTCCTCTTGCAGTCAAGGGTATATCCTTCCAAATTCTAAGGATTATCCACTTTAATTTTCTGCGGACGTACCATCGTGCAAGAAAAAATATTGTACTGAATTGTCAAACGTCAAATTTTTCAACAACAACAACTCTATCAGCGTGGCTGCCTTAGCAATTGTCGATTAATAATCCCAAGCTGAAACAGTTCCTTATAAAGCAAGGAAGTACGTTATTGTCTAGTGCCTCTACTATAGGAAATGCAAGCAGCAAAGCGATATTATGGAGCGCCACCACCCTCGATTTCAATATATTGTTTTGGGTAGGTATTGACGATAAGTATTAACTTGACAAATACATTTCAATTAAAATTTTATTTCTAGCATGATAATTGTGATGGCCACATTTTTGGGCGGCTTGTGGGCGTCAGAGTGGGCGTGGCATGTTTGCAAACAAAGCTAAGGGATCTAAATCTGACTTCAAATTTCTCTATCTTAATAGTTTCGAAATTATCGTCGCTCAAATAAACGATTTTTTGAATTTGGTGGGCGATTTGTGGGCGCAAACATTTTTTCTAGCACTGAAACTGTAGCACCCACTGTTCTGGGCGGTTCGAAGGTGCCAGAGTAGGCGTGGCATGTAACAAACTTGCGCTGCGTACGAAAATAGTGAACCTATATCTGAAATCTCAACCCTCTAGCTCTTGTAGTTTCCGAGGCCAGAGCGTTCACACGGACAGACGGACAAAGGGACATGGCTAGAGTAAAAAGTATATAGTTTGGGTATAGCATGGAACAGGTAGAAGAAAGCGTTTCTGATTCCATGAAGTACATATGCAACATATATTCTTGATCAATATCACCAGCCGAATCGATCTAGCCATGTCCCTGTAAACGCTGTGATCTCGATACCTGTCAATTGAATTGAATTGAAATTAAAAGTTTGCCACGCCCATTTGAACGCCTATAACGCTTAAATCTGTCTAACAATATATTGAATTCGCGGGTAGGTGGTACTTTACCATCTCACAATCTCTTGCGCTGCGTATGAAGCTAAGGAATGTAAGTCTGAGATCCCAACTCTCCACCTTTTTCGAGATATCAGCGTTCATATGGACGATTTGTGGGCGTTAGAGTGGGAGTGGCACATTCGCGTAACAAACTAAATTTACTAAAATTATGTTTCAGTTAGGGATATTAAAACCAGTCACTTTTTCATTACCAACCCTTATAAAAAGCTAAACTCTTTGTAGCAACATTCGTTTATATTAAATTTATATGAATTCTCCTAGGT
This sequence comes from Drosophila subpulchrella, assembly GCF_014743375.2. Taxonomy (NCBI): domain Eukaryota; kingdom Metazoa; phylum Arthropoda; class Insecta; order Diptera; family Drosophilidae; genus Drosophila; species Drosophila subpulchrella. The sequence goes on along the minus strand of NC_050612.1, from coordinate 5,407,900 downwards.
GATCACAGTTTTATTTAGATAAACAGTGGTGCGGGAGCAGCGGCGTAGCTAAGGGGGGTGGAATAAGCTAAGGGAGAGGAGTAAGCCAAGGGGGAGGAATAGGCCAAAGGAGCAGCCAGAGGAGCAGCTGCGTACTTGGCGACCACTGGAGCAGCCACGGGAGCAATCACTTGAGCAGCGGCGATTCCATTGTAGTTCCTGGCGATCACCTGGCTGCTGGTGGCGGTCACGACTGGAGCAGGAGCAGCAAAGGCCAGGGGAGCAGTGTAGGCCAGAGGAGCACCCAGGAGTCCCGGCTTGGCAGCAACGCAGGCGACGATGGCAAGGATGACAACAGCCTAAGGATAAAACAGTTAGAAAACTAGACTCAATATGAAATCCTCAAACTCACGGATTTGAACATTGTGATGGTTGATTTTTGGTGCTTTCGATTCGAAAACTTGAACTTGTGTGATGTCGTTCAACACTTTATGTCGCTATTTATACACCAAAGACTGCGTCTGTGACCTCAGGCCATCGAATCCATTGGCCACCAACAGATATTCCACATTCGGCAGTGGGAAATCACATAAAGTATGGTAAAGTGAAAATGGTAACGGGAGACTGTCGCAGCATTTAAATGAACTGAATGCGCACATGAGTCAAAGCGGAGTACGGTTTTGGGTATAAATATGCTCCACCAAGAGCAGTTAGATATTAAACAGTTTCTAGCCTTTCGAAGAAGCAAATCAAAGAAATATATCCGCCATGTTCAAATACGTAAGTTATTCAAAGAAGCATCTTCGGAGGATTATATTAACTTAATTGGTTTATCCACAGGCTGTTGTCATCCTGGCCGTCGTCGCCTGCGTTGCTGCCAAGCCCGGACTCCTGGGTGCTCCTCTAGCCTACTCTGCTCCCGCTGCAGTGGTCGCTGCTCCTGCTCCAGTCGTGACCGCCACCAGCAGCCAGGTGATCGCCAGGAACTACAATGGAATCGCCGCTGCTCCAGTGATTGCTCCCGTGGCTGCTCCAGTGGTCGCCAAGTACGCAGCTGCTCCTCTGGCTGCTCCTTTGGCCTATTCCTCCCCTTTGGCTTACTCTCCCCCCTTGGCTTACACCGCTCCCCTTAGCTACGCCGCTGCTCCCGCACCACTCCTGATCTAATCAAATAAAATGTGATACAGTATTATAATTGACGAAAATATTATGATGCTCAACTATTAAACTCTTAATTTAAGTATCCCTTTTTGTTAGTAAGTGATTGTATTTTTATTGAGTTCTTTATTTGCTAAAATTAACTCAATTACAGTGTATTGCTACATTCGTATAAAAACTGATTCTTAGACCTAGATTTATTGGGCTATATTTGCTTATGATCTTATAAGCATGACGATTGCATACCGATATTACTGACAAATACGAAAAGAGGCACCATTTTAATCGTCTATTAGGAAATTTATTTAATGATTTCTCAAAATGTTCAATAAAATTCCAATAAGTGAGGATTATAAGGTAACTTTGGTATTTTTTAGATTTTATTTTTAAGCCGAGTTAGCTTTAATAGCACGAAATGTTTTGATTGGCGGTGACAAATTGGAGTAGTAACATTTTTCTGATTGTGTCTACCATCAAGTTCTTGGGCGCAAGGCTTTTTGTTAGTTTCGGCTTTCCGCTTATCTAAAACGCTTTCATGGCGCATTTCATGCATTGATGCACAATTTAAATAGCCATTTTGCGTTCGCGCGTTTAGATAGAAGATGGCAGTTCCTTGCCAGCTGCCAAAAGCCAAAGGAAGCGTCTAAAAAATCCCCGGCACATGTTATCGCCTGGCACAGGGCTGAAAATTCCCCACATCCTCAAGGATTTTCGCGTTGGCGCTTTCTTTCCTTTTTCCTGGGCGCGTTTCCTTTGCATGGGATGCCTTTAATTTGATTAGTTACAACTTGCGATTACAAAAACCGAAAATTCCGAAGGGAAGCAGCCCGCTGCATAATTAAGTTTACCTACCAGGTGAAAGTCACGCCCTAACCAAAAAATCTGCAACTGCAACCAACAAAAAATATTTGCAAAAAGTGTAGAAAAAGTGTAAACGCGACTTTTGCGTTCTCTCGTCTAAATAATTAAAAGTTCGCCCTTGCCCAAAGTCCACGCCCCTTTTTTGTCGGTTGGGATTTTGTTTGCCATTTTGTAATTGCTGTTAATGGCAAAAACAAGCAAAGTGGTACACAACCTCGCCTGTGGAAATCCGGGAGTGGGCAAAGCGAAGAATCGCCCAGCTTTACACGAATTTTGCATTAAAAAAGCCCGCGCATGTAAAAATGTGACGTTAAAAAATACGTGTGGTTCATAGAGTCGAATAAACTGTACCCTCTAAAATCAGTTGAGCAATTAGTACACTTTAATGCCTTTCAAAATAGTTAACGGGCAACTGTATTCGTTACTAATAATTTCTAAAAACTAATATTTCTACTTAAACTTCTATTTCAAAAAATAAACCACAAATATGTTTGCACCTCATAGCTTTAATGCTGTTTATAAGTTGATGAGCCGCATTTTAAATGGTGTTGTCTGAAATATACACCAAAGCTTTTGCAAAACATTTCTAATTATACAAATTATTACACTCGTTATTGGTTATTTCAAAAACAACCTCCCTCGTCTAAAAATAAATGGTTAAATCTGTACTTTGTAATTGACAAATGATAAATTATGATTTGTGCATTCTAACTTACTTTACCGTATCTCAAAATATAAATTTCAGTTTTCGTAAGACAACACATATCCTTTAAGAGGGTATTTAAAAAGTAACCCGCTGCAGCCGACATGAAGTTACTACGTCAGAACAGCACCCAGACTCAAAAATTTGTTGCCCTGCATCCAGGAGGCCCAGAGCCTAGTTACCAAACTTTATGACTTGTTTATGCTCGTTCCTGCTCCCTTCTGCTGTTTGTTTGTCGGTATATGTTTTCAGCTGGCTGTTAATTTTGTTTGTCGACAAGGCGCAAAATGGTTGAATAATGGCCAGGCGACATTTTGCTTAATGTTTGAGTTGGCTGCAACACGAAATCTGATGCAGGATGCGGCGAAAAACGAGTACAAGAGCTGGCCAATGTTTGCTAAGATTATTTTCTTGTTTCTCCTTTATTTGATTATGCAAAAGGATTACTTGGCTTAACGATGTAAGGTGAGTGTCATGTTAGTACAAATATTGCGGCAGAGGTTTTTCATTAATAATATTTTGCGCTGCTTTTAAATTCTATAACTTATTTTAGAACACTACCAAACTCCAGAAAAATTGTATAAGTGTTTAGAAATGAACTATAGGTAAACTTAAAAAGGAATTCCCAGAACCTAGTTTCAAGTAAAAATTGATATCAGAGATTGGATAATAGAATATTTTCTGTAATATCTTCGTTTACAATATAAGAAAAATATTTGTGTCCGTACTGAAATCCAATCTGTGCTGGCCACTCGCACGCTTCTAAAAAAAATACTTACAAACTCTTCCAAAACTTGGCTAATGACCCCAGCCTACGTATCTTGGATCCTATGCTCTCGAAAGGGGCGCTAATTCCTCCCTGAACCTCCTATCTATAAGGCTAATTAGGCTAAACAAATTATGGGATATGATTAATAGAGAGCACGGCCAGGCAATTAACTTTTTGCGATAAATAATCCAAAATATATACGTAAGTATAAATTCGTGTTTGCTGGAATTTCAGGCAGATTTATTGGCCGCGCCCGCATTCGGAACCCCTAGGGTCTGTTTTGAAGGACGGATTTGTCCTGCGATTTAACAATTCACGTAGTGACATTTGCATTTTTGATTGCCCCAATATTTCTTGCACTGCTTTCGTTTTTTGCTTATGGCCATCGCACCGTTGAAGGTGTTCCACCCCTCAAAAAATCAGGCAACAAAAGTTTAAGCCCAAGAAACGTGTCGTGTAAATTAAAAAGGTTTCGGTTTCAGTGGGGAGTTTTTGGTTCAAAAAATGATACGCCAAAGGTCAGCGAGGCTTTAAAATTTCCCCGGCCAAGCTTAATGCAAATCATTTGTATATATACTTTTTTTGCTGGGCGTGACAAGGTCTAATTATGCTGGATTGTGGGCTGCTCATCTGTTTTTTTTAGAGTCAACACCATTTACTTAATTTGTCTGTGGTTCGTTCACGCCAGTGATGAAAATATTTCAATAAAAGGGACTCCTTTTTTCAAGGGGGGTGTGAGGCTACGCAAAAGTTCTAGCGACCCAAGCCAACGATGTATTATATTTCCAGGCAATTGTTTATGAGGTCTCTTCCTCTGAGAAGTGGTAGAACCTCATTTTTTGGTGGGGAGACTCGTGCTTAAGTAGCGGGAAGCACAAAAATAAAAGAAAAGGAAAAAGCGAATCCCCAGCGGCGGGGGAAAACTCCTACACACCCTGCTCCAAAGGATTCAGGACTTCAGGACCTGAGAAGTGACGTGTTTGGCGCTGCAGCAGCACTTAACCTTGGCTGTACACCGAGGACACGGCACTCGAGTTATGAATTAAATCCTGCCACGAATCCGGTCCGCGGAGATAGCTAACACACATACGGAACTTCGTATCTCTGTGGAAACTTTAACCCAAAAGCCTGGCAGGACGAAGTTGGCTCTCTTTCGCGGGAGATAAAGCTTTGTCCTTTGGCTTCCATTCAGCATTTCTCTTTGGCAGGAGCTTTAAGGCCGAAAAGAGACTTTCAAGCGAAGAGAGCTCGACAGAAGAATTATAAAGAGTAAATAAAGGATTAGGTCACAAAAATGTTTGTTGGGATATCTAGAAACGACGAGTGGAAAATTTTGATATTTCCGAATATAGCATAATTACTTTAATTAATTAGTTATCTAACTATGAACTAAAATAAAACAAGGAAGAAAAATAAATACACAGTATTAATTTAATTAATTAGTTATATAACTTATAACTAAAATATAACACGTCAGAAATAAATAAATACACATTATTAATTTAAAAATATTTGTATATAATTCAATATGGGCGATAAGATTACGTGAAAAAATTGTTCTTTATTTATCAAACAAAAACCATTCAACGAGGTACATAATAATGACGATCCACCCTTCAACGCACAAAAGTACTGATATCAACTTTTGTGACGAAATATGATTTACATGCGACAAAACAAGTACACTATCTTTTTACAACAATATGTTATATGTCAAAAGTTAAGGAATCTTAATCTTATAAATCCTAAGAACTATTTTTAAGCAATCAAAAAAAAAAACCTTACAAGATTAAGGCAAACGTTTAAAAATAGTTTTCAAACTATGATATAAAGGCAAATTATGTTAAAAAGGCGTTTATAGTATTTAAATATACCTTTTCAGACGTCACTGCCTAGACTAGCGGGAAGATCCAAAAGTGGCAGAACTAAAGTTTCTTAAGTAAGGGTTAAAGTATGTAACAGGTAAAACTGAACGTTTCAGAACTATGGAATTTAGGGCGGTTCACCAACGTAACAGATTAGAATCGCAATGTTTATACCCTTGCATAGGGTCTTTTGATTTTATATTATGATATATTCTTGATCAGCATCACTAGACGAGTTGATCTAGCCATGTCCGTGTGTCTACAAACCCTAACTAGTCTCATAGTTTTAAAGCTATCGCGATGAAACCTTCCCAAAAGTCTTACTTCTATTGCAAGTAGTATATATGTAAGTCGGAACGAGCTGGATCGGACAACATTCTCTTATAGCTCTCTTACGAATAACAGGAAAAATATTTTTAAAAAAATATTTTTTTTGTTATAGCTTTGGTGTTTTTTGACATATAATTCTATTCCTAAGAATATAATTTTTTGTAACATTTTAGAATTTAGAAAAGAATATTGTTTTAATCGTCCGACTATACCATATATCTACCATAGGAGCGACCGGTTAAACAATGGGTATTTATTATTTTTTTTATAATATTTCAGAATTACGAATTAAATTTAATAAATATCGCACTACGATATCAAATATCCCATAGCAGAAATCGCCAAATTAATGTCAAAAAATACCAAATTGGTTATATAAGCTAAAAAATTTAAATGTAATTATACCCGTTACTCGTAGAGTAAAAGGGTATACTAGAATCGTCGGAAAGTATGTAACAGGTAGATGGAAGCGTTTAAGACCCTATAAAGCCATGTCCGTCTGTATGTCCGTCCGCATGAACGCTGAGATCTCGGAAACTATAAAAGCTAGAAAGTTGGAACTTGGCAAGTAGATTCTTGAGACTTTTGCGCAGTGCTAAGTTCTTTCAGCAGGGTGACACGACCACTCGAACTCCCACAAACGCCCATAACGCTAAGACCCGCCAATTTTCAAATATTTTTGTAAAATTTAAATGAGATTTTGTTTTCATTGTCCACCTACATGCCAACAGTTGTTCATTTCGGACCATTCATTAAAAAGTTAAAAGCAAATAAATTGTGCATTCTTGGGAACAGGCGCTTTTCTACTTGTATATTTCTATTTCCGTAGCACTCCCTTAATGCTCCCAGTACATTTAGATGAGTAACGGGGTAGTCGATGGCATTGGCAATAGCGTCCTCTCTTGCTATCAATTGCAATATAACAGGATAATATATATCCCCAGTGTAACTAACAGAAATGTTTAACAGCCGTTATGCTATCAGCTGTTAGTCACAAAAATTAGAAAGCAAAGTTCGTTGCCTACTTTTAAGAATATTTATCCCCACGGTTTTTGCCATAACAGCCAGCCTTCGAGCGCCAGCCGCAGTTGGTGTGGAGCAAGCGTAATGCATACTTTTAGTTGCTGATTGTGGCGCCATACAAAAAGCGATCAAAAATTAAAAACTTTTCGGGCAACTCTTCCACCGCTCCCCAGAACCCAGGGAAAACTCCGCATGGCTTTTGATTTGGCCACTCTTTCTTTTCCCGTTTGTCTTCAGCTAACACACGCTCACCCCCGCACACAGTAAAATGTAGAAACAGTCAGGTAGTTAAAAGTTTTAAATTGAGGGCGGGGATCATTTGTGATTTCTGCCGTCTGGGCACTGCAAATAAAAAGCCAGGATTGGGGGGGGAGGCTGGGATCTGGGGAACCTAAAAAGTTACAGTCACGGCAGAGGCGCTCTGTCACTGCTCATTTGTTGCTAATAATTATAAAAGTTTTCCTCAATCCCCTCGAGTGACATAAGTACCACAAAAAATATATAGAAAAACACTTGCCAGACTATCTGTCTGTGGGCTGATAGAAAAAGGACAGAAAAGTTTTGACAATTGTTTAGTTTACGGATATGCTCGGTAGTGTGCGTTCAGTCCTCTTCAGCGTTAGCATTTAGCTCAGATTTCACTGCGAATAGTTTTGCAGTCACGGTTCGGCCTAAAAGCTTGCAGTATTAAATTTTTATTTGCTTACTTCATAACAATAGTATGCTATCCCCTTTTTATATAAGTCATTTAGGACTTTGGGGACTTGGAGCACAGCCAGAATGCTGGGATAGCAAACAAGTCGAACAAAGCGAGCGCCAAATTGCCTTAAAAGCCTTTTCAAGTCAAAAGTTTTGCCTGTTTGCGCATAATTATTTAGCCATGACATAAACAAAAAATCTCAAAAACCTTTACTGTTGGAAAAAAGTATCTAAACTATGAAAAATAACATTAAAAATACTAATATTTTAGTTTTCTTTTATTTATGCAAACAGTGTTTATTTGGTTGGACTAACCGCTTGTTGCCAGCCACAAAAAAAACGCGTTTAATATGATAAATCAAAATAAAATATTATACAACCAAAAATATTTTTCAATTAGTATCTTGAATTGTTAAATTAAAAATGCTTTGAATACCACAATTAACTATAACTATAAACTAACTATAGGCGTGTTAGAGTGGGCGTGTCAATCTTTTGTTTAGGTCAGTCGATGGTATGGCCGAAATCTATATATTTCAGTTACCAATTTTTATTGGCACTACGATCTTATAGAATATAAGTGTGAAATCCCAACTCTCTATCTTTAATATATCTCAAATTTCAACTTTCTAGCTCTTATCGTTTTCGAGATCACAGCGTTCACACGGACGGATGGACATGGCTATTTCTTCTCGGGTAGTTATCCTGATCAAGAATATATATACTTAACGGGATCGGGATCTCTTCCTTCTACCTGTTAGATACTCGTACAATATACCCTTTTCTTTTACGAGTAACTGGTATAAATAGTTTCTTTAATGTTATTAAATTATGTTAAGGTTATAGTTTGTTTCATGTTTGCGATGATATATTTCTGAGTGTGATGTTAATTCGCGTAAGACAATTCTCTACAATTTCTTTCTTTAATCTGACAAGGCCGAAAAAAAGAGTACCTATCGTTTGTCGACCGAAAAACTAGAGCATTGACTTTAGTTAAATCTTTTTAGCTGATACAAACTAACAAGCAGTTAAACTAAATGACATTGATAAGTCAGCCCGGAGTAATAAGACGATTAATAAAACTGTTGTATGATAATAGGTCAAAATTTATTGCAAATGTTTTTCTGATTTATTGTTCCCCGTTATGTGTTTTAAGTCGAAGAAATGTTCTCCTCAGCTACGTCCAAACTTGGCAGGTTTCCATCATCATCCCCGAACATTAGCTTCTCAATAAGCTCCATTTGCGTTTGCAGAATCGCGCCCAAGGTAATGGTGCGCTCAATACGCTCCCTATGTCTCAATTGGATCAGTCCCTCGTCTCTCTGCTTTTTGGGGATCATTCCAGGGTAAGCCTGCCTTCCTTTCATCATTTCATCCATTCGCTCTTGATTCTTCAGTTTTCGTTCGACATTTTCGGAAACTGTCCGATTATGGCTCTTATAGCCCTTTTTAAGTTGGGTCACTTCCAGAATAAAATTAATACAATCGGCATATTCCACCCGAAGAAATTCCCAAAACGATATGCGATGCAATACTTTTCTATCCCTGTTCGCCTTGGCATTTGCCATCAGAGCCCTCATCATGGATATAATCAAATTGATCAGCAAATACTTGACCACAAATCCCATAATGACATATAATATAATACCCAAAAACTCTCCACCGAAAGATAGATCTAGCGGAGTCATTACATTAGAATAGCCGAAGGCAAAAGAAGTGACAGTTACAATGCCCTTGGGTAAGTCCCTGAAGATCTTTCTGTTATTACCATTAATTGTGACAGTGGCGAGGGCAATGGCGACAATAAATATGACGGTTACTACCATCGTCCAAATAAGCGCTTGCCAAGCCATTGAAATTGTTTTGGTAAATAGCTGAAAGGTACCGGAAAACTGCATCACCTTCCAAAGTCGCATGGTGACCAGAGCTATGGAGAAACCCTCTATCACATCACAAAAGTACGTGAGTCGCGCTGGTTCTCGAAAATCTATAAACTCAACCATCACGGAGATTTCGATTTCATGGATCATGGATTGGACCAGGTTATCACGAATCGCTAGAATTATCACAGCCGTAAGACTGAGTCCCACAATTAGGGCATCCACCTGGATCCATAGGGTCTTTATAAGACGGGGCTCGAACCAGACCTTCACAAAGAACGCCTTAGCGAACTGCAGCCACACAATAACGGTGAAAAATAATACAAGCATTCCAAATTTCGACATTTCTCGTATTTGGTCCACGAACATGTGACTTTCGATTTCTACATGGGAGTGGATGTCCCCGAAGGGAAATTGCTCTACCCACAGTGTGCATACGCTGAAAATGTTTGCATCCGCATTGTACATAGTAAAGTCCATAAAAAGAGCACTCGTATTATAATCCAGCCATACGTTATCTATCAAGTAGTACAGTATTATCAGACTTTTATTGCGGGTATCTGAGAGCAGGATTTTGTAACCCGCCATTTCCGGATATTTAATAAAATGCCCATGATGATTGATGCCCATAACTAAGTTATCCCGAAAATCGGAAACCGTCCCCAGCCAAGGCGAGTAGATCGGCCAATATTTGTTGGTATATGGAACCCATTCATATGGCAATTTCCAGCCTTCCGAAAAGTCCTCGTTGGTGAAAACGGGACTCTTTAGACCTACGTGGCTGTCCTCTGTCCTCAGCTGCCTTAATCTTACCACGCCGAGCATTCGGACGGGCTCAGCATGAATCCAATGCGATCCGAGGCCTGTGCTGTCTCCATCCGTAAAGCCCACGATCAGGGAAAACTCAAGGAAAGTATATACGTCCGACAGCGTTACCAAATCTGATAGGCCGACCGTATACTTATGGTCTCTCTTGAAAAGATTCCGCGTGGAGTTGTTATTATAAAAATCCAACTCATCGAATAACACTAAAGACATAATGAAATACAATATGAAGAGCTTGCCTGTCAAGAAAAGTTCTTCCTTTATCAGCCGATACTTCAAGTTAAGTTTCTCATTTCGATGGCTTTCCGTAATCATCAGCTCACTCCGCAGTGACCGAAGTCTAATTCTTGCCTTGTCCAGAAAGGTCTCCACCCTGGCATTTTCATCGGGCGTCACAGGGGATTGATGAGCTGGCCAGCAAGCGGTATCCATGGCCAATATCGCGTACTTAATGGGCGTAAAAACCAGGACCTGTATTAACGTCACCGTCAAAAACGCCACCAGGATCATATTGAACTTGGCATCCTCATGATTAAAGCCAGAGAAATTCCAAATGCAAAAGCCGCATAAGGCTATTATTACCAGGGCCATATAGAAAATGATGTTACTATTCTTTTTTGTCATTGCTTGCTTCTATTTACCGGATAAACTTAAGGTCGGTTTTCCCTTTACAGATTTCGGAAAGTACCTCTTTGACAACGTACAACAGGGTTCCTTTTGCTGCTTTAGTTATAGATCTATTTTTTAATTTCGTCAATTGTTTTCGTCAATACCTATGGCCTGACTTAAAAAAAACTATGCCACGCCCAATCTAAAGCCCACAGACCTCCCAAAACCGTGGCGCCCATAATTTGTATGCTAGAATAAATATATTAACATAAAAGTATTGGATTCGACGATTGGACTGACAACAAAAATTTTGCTCCGCCCACAAGTTATGGGCCATACATTAATATCAGTCTGACGCCAACATTTGTAATATTTGTGTAAAAGTGTGAATGGGATTTTTTTTATTAACACCTTTATAGCTATATAAAACAACTATAACTATAAAAACAACGAATTTTTTTTGTTTAGCGGGAAATTTAAAAAAAGACAGATTTTAAAGGCTTATAGTGTCTAAACAACTTACGCTGCAGGTACGTGCTGTTTCTCTGAAAAGGTAATTCAAAATGCTAATCCAGCTGCCTTTGCTTAAATTGTCCAAATACAAGAGATTTAAAGTTATATTATAAATTGATTTCAAATTTCAAACTTTATAGCCCTTCAGATTTCTCAAGTTTTGATTTATAACACTTTTTGTCATAAAATTACCGTTTGAAAGGTTTTGAGCGATAAAAGTGCTAACCGATTCAGTTCAGTATGAAACACGTTTCATGCTTGCCATGCAACATTATTTTGATGAGAAAAAATTCTTTTTAGATTTTTTTAAGTAAAGGAAAACAAAAGACTACAAATTTGTTCAAATAAATTAATTATTTGAAGCCCGAAAACTAAAAAAATGTTTTATTTTTAATTTTTCTTATTTAAAATCCTAGAAAAATGTTTTTATATTTAAGTACAGGATACGGACTACGATAGTAACGATATGTATACATATACTGATTTTACTGTTATTACACTCATGGAAATTTTACGGTAATATCGCCCTAAGAACATGGAAATCGCCCTAAAACGACGGTCAATGGCGGTTGGGTAACAATTTTTAAGAGGGTGAGAAGAGTAAGCTTATATTCGCCCGCTCAACGCGTCTCGGTGAATTGCTAATTAGAATCATAACAACTGAAAATACTCATTATACTGTGTCGGGGAAATAAATATAAAAATTCAAACACAACTTAATTTTTGAGAAAATATTCTTGGTCGCTGCGAGAATCGAACTCACTACCGCTCTAATCGGAGTCGAGAGCTCTACCGCCTCACCACAGATTTATCGCGATTAGGCATGCAGTATTGCGCAGCGCAAGTTTCTTTCAGCAGGGTGCCACCCCCCATCAAACGCCCACAAACACCGATAACGCAAAACATGTCAGATCTTTTAAATGTGTTTCCAAATTGAAAAATTGAAATTGATTTGATTGATCAGTACCTATTTAAGTGCTGAGAATCGTACCAATCGATTGTTATTTTAAAAGTTTTGACTAACTTTGTTAATCAGGCTAATGATAAGCCTCAAATTTGATTTTATTTAAAATTTGAAACAAAGTAATGGGTATCTGAAAGCCAAAGCACTCGACTATAGTGTTACTTCTTCTTTTCTCTTCGATTTCTTTCATTGTAATTCTAAGGCTGGATTATATATCGGTTTGTTTTTGACTTCGAGGTTTCGATACCGGCTGAGACCGTGGTCATGGCAAACACTTGGAACGTTCCCAACATGTGCTTACAAACCATGATCACATATATGTAGCTATTGTAAACGGTGTTATCCAGGCTCTTGAAACCATATCAATATCCAAATTTCTGTTTATTTGCAAGATGCAGAACAGTTTGCAAAACTTCATTTGAATGTGCAACCGATAGGACTCGCTTTGACGTTTAGTGGGACGTCTTAGACCGTCGAGGACTTGGAGGAGAGTTTTGACCACTATATGACGGAAAAAAGGTTCCGCAAGCCAAACGACTCTTGGCCAAGTGGAATGAGCAATATGACGCCAAGTCGGCGAAGCATTTGGGGATAACGTTGGTGCATCCGCCCTTACATGGTCATCTGGAGGCACTACTCCAGATGAACTGGTAAGGGCGGAAGCACCAACGTTCTGCCCAAACGCTCGCCTTATTGCTGGTTCCACTTGGCAAGGGGTCGTTTGGATTGTATTCTCCGTCATATATTGGTCAAAAACTTCCTCGAAGTCCTCGATGTCCTCAACGTCCCACCAAACGCCAAAGCGAATCAATTCATCGTGCACACGTTTTCTCAACTGCGGCTCCGCATCATCGACTTTGCCAGGTAATTCTTAAAATATCATATGAGGCTTTTTTGTAACATCCTTTGCCTGCGTGGTAAGATTTTTGGGCTTTAACAGGTTAAACAGGACGTCCCGTTTCTTTCATGGTCTCTAGCTAGGCCCAACAGCATATCAACCTCTTCAAGGACTCTTCTTGAGGTGGACGTTTGGATTTCTTCTGACCTCTGCTCCTCTGCTCTGCTCTGCTTCCGACGACGGCACCACGGAAGTTGGCAGATTAGAATCATACACATCCACATGGTTCATATGACTGTGCTTTTTGGGTCGGAAGATGCGGTCATATAACGACTCCAGTGCCATTATCGGTGGTGCCATTGGCTCATTGACTACCCTAGAAGAATTTGGTGATGGCATTGAGGTCTCGTCGATGTTCACGTGCCTGGGCTCAGAGTTCCCCTGGATGTCAAAACTCAAAACGACACCTTAAAGACATTACTTGTTGGTCGACGATTCTATAGTGGGGGCACTAAAATGGTTTTAAAACATTAAATTATTTACCTAATTTACTATAGGTGGCTTACCAGGAAAAAAGAAGTTCAGAGGAGGTGTCTGCATTAACCGGTTTATTTATTTATGCATCTTCAATAGTCATTAAAGCGCTTAACTGAAGAAAATTCATTTGTTATAAGTTCGGAAAACATTTAGCTTTCAATAAAATGATCTGAAAATTTCCTACCTGTTCAAAGACATCCACTTTGATTTTCGACGGACGTGACACCGAGCCAGAAAAAATATTGCACTGAATTTTCAGACGTCAAATTTTTCAACAACTCTATCAGTGTTGCTGCGTTAGCAATTGTCAAAAATGTTTTAAGTCGGACCATTACTTAATAAGGTAAAATGGTTAGTTAAGTAACGGGTATGTGATAGTCATGGCACTCGTTACTGCTTCCATCTTATCTTTACCTCGTTAAGAGTTGATTTTGCTTGATAATAAGGGTAATAAAAAAGATAAAATAGTAGCAGGAACTTTTTGATTGCACCTATTTAATATATTTGATCAAATTAAACAAGCGATAGCACTACCGATGGTTTTCAAATTGAGAAAACATCGATGGCTTGGTCCCAATATTGATAGTATCGCTCATCAAAATATTTTATGTGATTTTTGATATTTTTGTGGAATAAAAAAGTGTTTTTGGTATATTTCTTAGAGCACGGCGGAGACTTAAACGTAAATTGAACATTTACGCTGAGCTTACATTGAACTTTATTTTATTTTAATTGCGGTAAAATGTAGATGGATTTTCATTTTCTGTATGCATCTGGCGGGTGGGGGTGGGACCTTCAAGCGGGTTATATTTCACTCACTTAATTAAGGTGAACGCTATGAATTTAAATAAGGAGTGCTTAGCACATTTATTAACCCTAATATGCAGGGCAGAAGATCTGCATTTCCCCATTTCTCTCATTCCCGAAATGAGACATATGGATGCCCGGGTCCACAAATCCACTTACAGCACACTGAAGCTTCAGTTTCAGCCTTGGCTTCAGTTTCATCTCCGGCTCAGTCAGAAAAGTTTGGAATGGCGACCAAACTTTTGTGCGGGCTAAGTGCAAGTCTTAGGGGAAGTTGGCCATTTTTTGCTCCGATTGCTGCTGAGACCCAAGAAATAGGAGCGGCCAGTTGGGCCCGAAGTTTCCTCTGAGCCGCTGCACTTTTGCCTCACATCTTTCTGCGGTCAGCTTACTAACGACTTTTCGATACGGACCGAGAACAGCTAAAACTTTTGCGCTTGGCCTAGGAGATAAAATGTTCCGATTGGCGAGGGGCTGCGGAATACAGGTGGCCACCCGGTGGGTGGACCGACACACCTGCTCCTCCGGCTAATCCCTACGAGGAGGGGTGGAATGCATATTAATAAGCTGCACAAATGTTTGCCGGCAAACAAAGTGCCAGGATGCCGGCGCTCAGAGTCGGATGCCGTGTAGTTCAGTCTATTAAAAGGCACAATGGACTTCCTCCCCTGAAACCCCGGATCCAAGAAGAGCATGGGCATGTGATGCTTCATTTCCGCTTCCCCAAGGACTAAAGAGACGTTACACAGGAAGAAATTTGATTTGTGGTTATTTTATTCAAACTTAATATAAGACAAACATCTATCGATGTATTGCATTTTTAAAATCTGATTGCACCATTTCTTTTTATTTGGTTACTATTTATTTTTTAGTATAAGTTGCTTTCTGTAAATATTCGTTCTATAAGTAGATGCTTATTACTAAACGATTTTTTAATAATATTAACTGAGTATCGATGTAATTAATGTACCATTAAAAATTCATTAAAACCGTTTTTCCCGCTGCTTGCAAACTTAGAAGTTTTGGAAGGCAGACAGGTTCCCACATTTTCTTTCTCTGGGAAGAGAGTGAAAGCTTTCCTCACTCAAACTGTTTGCCGTTTAGTTTCGCATAAAGCGTAGTCTGCCCTGTAAAATGCATAAATCTTTGTTGGCACTGGAGCTCGTCTCATACCCATGTTCTCGGTGCTGGGCCCTGGATCCCGGGTCCTAGGTCCTAGGTCCTGTATCCTGCCTGCTGGGTGATGAGGACGCATCCCCCTTACTTACTTGGCCGCCTGCAGCCGCTTGGGCGTCTTGTTTGTTGCACGTTTCATTTGTCAAAAAAGGTTTACGAATTTTATTGCCAGCCCCAGATCTCAGAGCCCAGTGCTGGAATGCCAAGAGGGCGGGGTCGTATCTCTGAGGACGGGGTGGTGAACCTGCTGCACTTGTCGGCCGCCCTAAGTGGCAACTGCTGGGAGCCCATTGAAGTGCCACTGATAGCACAATAATTTGTACCCGGCTTGCACCCGACAAGGACAAAGAAATGCAAGGTTAACTAACTACCAGCAGCAAGTGAAATTAAAGCGAGTTAGGGCTGCCTGGGAATACCAGATGCGGGATTAGAGAGGTGAATATTTCATGGAATTTGGGGTTAGAAAACAAAGTGCAAAATGAGGACATAGAGAGAGTCCTTAAATTGCATATAATAAAAAGAAAAGAAGTGAAAATATAAAAGAAAGTAGTATAGGCAAGAAGTAAAGATCTATAAATCTAAAACTTTAAACAAATAGTTACTACTTTTAATGAAGTACGTTGACCTTGAATACGAATAGACAACAATTGTGTGCTGGTTGGGTAAGTACAAATGCTTAAGGCTACGTTTTTTAAATGGAATACAATTATTTTAAGGTCTTCAAAAATAAATAAGAGTTATATTCAAAATACATGTTTGTTTAAAAAGAAAAAACTGTTACAAAACTTAGGTAGCATAAGGAAGCCCGTTGTACATTGTCAAATCAGTACTTTCAAAGTATACAAGGGAAATCCAAAGGTTAAGCTGAAGCTGGGGTAATACTCAAGCAATGGCGAAGAAAGATAGTAACGCCATATTCTATGTGACCCTGGTAATAATAGCCGTATGTGGCTACTGTATCTGGAATTTCTCCGGCTTCAACCATGAAGGCGCCAAGTTCAACATGATCCTGGTGGCGTTCATAGCAGTAACGGTAATACAGATCGTGGTTTATACCCCCATCAAGTATACGATAATGTCCGTCGATGCAGCCTGCTGGCCAGACCATCAACCCCCTGTGACGCCCGATAAAAAAGCCAAGGTGGAGACCTTTATGGACAAGGTAAGACTAAGACTTCGGTCGTTGAAAAGTGAGCTGATGATTACGGAAAGCCATCGAAATGAGAAGCTCAACCAGCAGTACCGCTTGATAGAAGGAGAACTCGTTCTGACAGGCATGCTATTTATAATGATCTTCGGCATGGCCGTTGTGTTAGTCGATCAGTTGCTTTACTATAATACGGAATCCGTTGAGAATCTCTTCGCGTTTGACCGCAAGCATGAGGTCGGACTATCACAAATGGTAGTTCTACCGGAAGTCTACACCTTCATCGAGCTCTGCCTGATCATGGCCTTTACGGATAATAGCAACAAGGGACACGGGGCGCCTTGGATTCATGCGGAGCCAGTCCGAATGTTGGGTGTGGTGAGATTAAAGCAGTTCAGAACGGAAAACAGCCGCGTAGGTCTAAGCAAACCGGTTTTCACTAAGAAGGACTTTTCGGAAGGTTGGTTGCCATATAAAAGGGTCCCCTATACGGATAAATACTGGCCGATCTACGAGCCCTGGCTGTCGGTGGTCTACAGCTTTGAAGAGAAAGTCTTGGGCGACGCTTACCATGGACATTTTATTACTTATCCGGAAACGGAGGGATACCAAACACTTCTCTCGGACACCCGAACTAAAAGTCAGATGATTCTTAAATACTTGAAGGAGAAAAAATGGCTAGATTATAATACGAGTGCTCTATTTATAGACTTCACTCTGTACAATGCGGATGCGAACATCTTTAGCGTATGCAGATTGTGGATAGAGCAGTTTCCCTTCGGCAACATCCACTCGCATTTGGATATCGATAGTGAGATTTTCGTGGAGCAAATGCGAAGTTTGTCTGGTTTTGCAATGCTTGTGTTGTTTATCTTCGTTATTGTATGGCTGCAGTTCGCCAAGGTGTTTTTTGTCAAGGTCTGGTTCGAGCCCCGTGCCTTAAAAACCCTGTGGATCCAGGTGGATGCCCTGATTATAGTACTCACCCTCCTGGTTTCTGTAATTTTAGCCATCCGGGATAACTTGGTTCAATCAATGATACAAAATATTGAAATCTGCGTGATGGTTGAGTTTATAGATTTTCGAAAACCTGAGCGACTCACGTACTACGCTGATATTCTAAAGGGTTTCTCCATAGCTCTGGTCACCATGCGACTTTGGAAGGTGTTGCAGTTTTCCGGCACCTTTCAGTTATTCACTAAAAGCTTTTCTATGGCATGGCAATCGCTTATTTGGACAATGGTAGTAACCATCATATTTATTGTCGCCATTGCCCTTACCACCGTCACAATTAACGGAAATCATATCACCACCTTCATGGACTTGACCAAGGGCATTGTAACTGTCAGTTGTTTTGCCTTCGGCTTTACTCAAGTTTTGAATCCACCAGATCTGTTTTTCGGTGGAGAGCTGTTGGGCATTATATTATATGCCATAATGGGATTCGTAGTCAAGTATTTGCTGATCAATTTGATTATATCCATGATGAGGGATCAAATGGCAATCGCCAAAGCGAACAGGGACAGGGTAGTATTGCACCGCATATCGTTTTGGGAATTTCTTCGCGTGGAATATGCCGATTTTATTAATCGTACTCTAAAGTTGGCCCACTTAAAGAAGAGGTATTATCGGAAAAATCGAACAGTGGCAGAAAATATAGATCGAAAAATGCAGCATCAAGAGCGAATGGCTGAAATACTGAATAGAAGTGAGCATTACCCTAGAATGATCCCCGAAAAGCGGAGAGACGAGGAACTGCTTCAATTAAAATATAGGGAGCGTATCGAGCGAACCATAACCATGGGCGCGATTCTGCAAACGCAAATGGAGCTTATTGAGAGGCTAATGTTCGGGGATGATGATGGAAAGCTGCCAAATTTGGACCTAGCTGAGGAGAATGTTCCGTCAACTCAAAAAGACTAATGGAAAATATATATATACCAGACTCTTAAAAACATTGTACTCAAGGAATTTGATTGTCTTACTATTTATTAAAGGATTTGGGTATCATAATAATAAATTTAGTAACTAACGGGGCGTAATGATTATAAATTATATTAAAAAACAAGGGAGAACGCTATAGTCGAGTACCTCGACTATCAGATACCCGTAACTCAGCTTAAGGGACCAAAGGGATAAGATAATATGTCGAAAAACACCGAAGCTTTACTTTTTTTCATATTATTTTCCCACCAATTTTCCGATCGTTCCTATGGCAGCTATATGATATAGTCGTCCGATTTTGATTAAATTTAAGTCGAAGTTCAAAACTAATTAAAAAATGTTATTTCCAAGCTTAGGAGGTTATATGTTAAAAACCCCAAAGATATAATTTTTAAAATTTTCAAAATTTTGATAAAATTTAATTCGAAATTCAACACTAAATAAAAAATGAAATTTCCAAGCCTAGAAGGTGATATAATTTTTTAAAATTTGTTTTTCCGATTATTCCTATGGGAGCTATAAGATATAGTTGTCCGATCCGGCTGGTTCCGACTTATATACTACCTGCAAAAGATATAAGACTTTTGGGAAAGTTTCAGCCCGATAGCTTTAAAACTAAGAGACAGCGTAGAAACGGACGGACAGACGGACATGGCTAGATCGACTCGTATAGTGATACGGATTAAGAATATATATACTTTATGGGGTTGGAAACGTCTCCTTCACTGCGTTGCAAACTTCTGACTGAAATCAGTATACCTATTTTATCAAAATCGGACGACTATATCATATAGCTGCCATAGGAACAATCGGAAAATTGGTGGGAAAATAATATGAAACAAATTAAAGCTTCGGTGTTTTTTCAAAATTTCGGAATTTCGAATTAAATTTAATAAAAATCGGACGACTGCTGTCAAAGAAACGGTTGAAGAAATAATGAAATAAATATTTTTTAAAAAATTTTGCTTTGTTGATTTTGATCTTATTTTCTTTTACTCTGGGATATAGAATATTTTAACTTTTCAGCATTACGAATTTAGTTTTACACAAATATCAATGAAGCTAGCAACAATCCTTAAAAATTTAACATGGTGTTACTAACATTGATTATTTCTTATAACTGCAAGGGTATACAAACTTCGGCTTGCCAAAGCTAACTTCTTTTCTTGTTGTATTTAGTTGAAATATGTAATTCGATTCTTTGAAATTATAAAGCAGATATATCTAAATAAATATATTTATTTCATTTTTCCGTCGTTTTTTCAGTGATGCATTGACGCTAGATTGGTAGTCAACTTTCGGGTTTATAATCGAATTTATAAAACAATTTGTTAATAAATCTTGTTTCTTCACCTTTGAATTTAAAAATGCCTATTACAAGGTGTTTTATATAATATTTTGTTTATTAAACTTCTGCAACCAGTATCACATCAAGTGGCCGGACTTCCTGGCTGCCATCTTCCTTATCGTGGACACCCAGTCAAAATCGGTGCCCACGTGGCGTATACTTACTTCCGGCAGCAGCCTTTCTCCCTGCTCACTATTAATCATCGGAGTAGAACTAGCTGAGCACATGCACTCACAGATTTGTCAGACGCCCGCGCACACACACACAACTTCCCCCACCGCCGGAAAATCAAATTAAGATAAAATTAAAAGCAGCAACAAACACACGAGCTGAATGCAATTGGGGAATGCCCGACTTGCTACAAGGGGATTCGTTTATTTTTTGGCAAACACACAACATATGCGTCCCGTTGACAAATAAAGTTTACAGATATGCACACACCAGCACACACGGAGCAGGAAAAACTGACACACAGACGCGGAGGAAAGCGGGAAAACTGGAGAGAGATGGCAACGCACACGAGTAAACAATGGCGAACAGGCGAACGAGCAGATGGTGAGGGCAGAAAGAAATGGGCGAGGTGGAAAACAACTCCCCAATGAAATAGTTTATGGTAAACCGCAATGCGAAAAATGTCACCTCCCGGCAAAAATGAGCGGGGCAACGGGGAAAAGTGGATGTGGCAGGAGCGGCAGGGACAGGAGTGGAACCCAAGATGGAGTGGCGCATCCAACTGGCTAAACAAGTGCGGAAGTTGTTTGCGTTTGCCGCTGGCAAAGGCCAGGCGGAAGCGGCCTATTGGGCAATGGCAATGACGGCAGTCGACTGTCGCCACAGAGCGGAAATGAGCCAACTTGGCTGCCACATGGGGCGCAAAAGACGCCGGCTGACAATATCCGACACCGAACGTCGAACGAAGAACGGAGCTCCGGTCAGAACGAAACGCACTTTGGTCGAGTAGTGAACTGGGGAACGTTGAAAAAATTTCAACACCTGTAAAGTTATTGTTAAGTAGATATTCGGGGGTGTCCCACAAATCACGAGGGTTTTAAAATCACTTCTTATCATTTAGAGTCTAAAAGTATGCAACACTTTATCTTAAACTCTGTAGTACAATGAATTCATTCAGAAAGACGTCTACCCTTCATTCGCTGAGTACTGAGTAATCACCTAAAAACACGGTATAAGTGATTTCAAAACTCCAGTGATTTGCGCAGCCCTCTTCCAAATTGGGTAATTAGTTTGATGAATGTTGTAAAATGTAAGAGAGAGCGATATAGTCGAGGCCCTCGACTATCACATACCCTTTTCTCAGCTGATCCTGATTACGGAAACGCTTCCAACTACCTGTTACATACTTTCCAACCAAATATACCCTATTAATCTAAGGGTAACGGGTACATTTGATCGATGCTTTATAAAAGTTGTCTTATATCGACAAACATTTATTGCCCAGGACGCAACTTTAATTTTATGAATGGGGTTTTATAAGATCATCTACTAGTTGGTTTCCCAGACAAAAACCATTGTCAGTAAAATTCTATATAACTTCTAATCTTTAATTTGTAATTGTAAACGTTCACTTTTTAATACATAACTCATCAGCACAATCACAATTGGAGCCTAAAAAGAAAGCCAATCTATCAATATGTTATCAAATCAATAATATCGATTGACATACAAAGGGTAAACTTATTTTTATTCGGTCTAAGCTAAACGACTGACTTTACTAGAAAATTACACCTTAATCGAGGACTGTTGACAGTCCCACTCCCTGAGATGTGTAGCACCTTAACGATTCTCCTATATCCACTAAATTCTGTATCTTATGGCCCACGGAGTGGTGGTTCTGTGAAGCCTTGATTTCGGGACTCGCATCGCTTTTCATCCTCTTCCGTGGGAAGAACGTCCTTGGCGAAGTCCAGTAGCTTGTCCAGAGGACATTGGAACTCGCAGCCAGGAAGTGTGAGCTTTTGAGCCTGACCTGTGGGGTCGTTGCGGAAGTAGATTTCGACCCAGTAGTCGCCAGTTTCCTTGCTTTTATGCAGTTCAAACATGACCATCGACGAGTAGCGAGGCATCTGGCGTTCCCACACCTTCAGGGCAGAAAGAACGTTCACCACCGTCGAGTCATGTCCCGCGTAAATGAAGAGCTTTCTGCCACTGGGCTTCAGGGTTCCGTTCTTCTTCTGCTGCATTTCGTCGAGCATTTTCTTCAGGAACGGACCGCCCTTGATCTTCTGCATCTCGGGCGTGTAGACGTTGTAGACGTAACTCTGCTCGGCCAAGAACTGGAGTTTCTCCGGGAAATATGAACGCGTCCATTCAGGCAGTTCTAGACCCCACTCCTGTTCTGCCAGCAGAGTCAAGTACAGGGACTGCACATCCTCGGGCTCCTTGAAGCTCAGTCCGGTGTGCTCTTCCAGCTCCTTGAACATCTCAAGAAAGGGTGCGATTTCTGCTTTTACATCCGGTAGCTCGTAGACTTCGTTCAGTGCCTCGAAATACCGCGGGCAGGGTTTTCGCACCAGCAACAGCTGTAAAAAATATATTTTTATGTTTAAATGGCAATGGTTAAATGGAGTTTTGATTATTTTTAATTTTTGACATTCACGTCGCAAAAATTGAAACATTACAAAAATACTGAAGCATTATCTTTTAATATTAATAGGTAGGAATATATAGGCATTCACATTGACTATTTAGATTTAACTTTAAGCAACAACAACAAATATTTAAATAATTTACATTTACAGTATATTCCAAGTCTAAATCTACGTTAAATTAGAAAGGTACAAAGGTACAAAAAAAAAATTATTTTGACACAATAAATGTATACACACGTATACCCGTATTGCGTTATTAAAGACAATCTATTGCATATTTAATCTCTGTCAAATCGCTAATCGAGCTCAACCCTCTGTGGAGGCGATTGTTTCGATTAATCATTTCGGCTATCAAGTATACGCACCGTATCCTCATTGAGTTCTTGGGAGAAGACAGGTATTGGTTGCCAATTAAACCGGCCATTCCACTCCATGTCGGTGCCTTTTGGCGGGAAGAAGGCGGCCAAAACGGTCTGCATGGTCATGTGAGTCCGCGGAACACCCGTCGCCTGAGCGTGGACCGACTGTCGAAGCGTAGGGAAGAAAGCGGAGACGGAGAAAGCGGAGCAGGAGAAAGCGCAGAGCCGGCAACAGAAGCAGAACCAGAAAGAGAAAATAAGGAATTGAGTGATGAGCCAAGCGCGCTTGAGCTTTGCAATTTGTAAACGTCCGCACTATCAGGCAACCACCCCGTGGACGTGATGGTATGGGAGTATGGTAAGGGTACACAGGGAGAAATTGATTGGGAGTTGCGTTTGTAACTTAAATTTCAATATTTAAATAAGCTAAATATAAATACCTTCAGATAATAAAGTGGTTGTAGTAATACTCATTACTTGTTCTTATAAAGAAATCTCAAAAATAATCGAGTACCTAACGGATTGATAATTAAATATTGATAAACCTGCTAACTATTGGATATTTAATGCAGCTAAGAAGTTTTTAGGATGAAGAAGATTTCGATAAGCTTTCTAAATTTTTGTTTGATTTTAATTAGTAAGTATTCTATGCTTTGATAAAAAAAACGTAATAGCAAAAATACCTGTTATTTGATCAAAGGGATGTAAGGTAGGAACTTATAAAAGCAACTTTCTCTATTCTGTGAATTAATTTCTCTAATATCTATACTATAAAGTCAAGAACGAATTATTTTAGCTCCCGAAAGACCACTTTTCAGAAACACCAAATTCTAAATTGACGACAGTTTTGTGCAATTTCTCTCTGTGTAGGGTTGCAAGGGGTTGTGCCTTGTCGGTTCGTTAGTGACTGCTTACTCACATCAGGACTGTAGTTGGGCGCCAGAAATTTGCCATAACGCTTACGCAGCCAAGTACCAATGTTGAACAGCTCGCGTTTGCCATTCTGGAGCGTTGATTTATTGCATGGCATGAGCGGATGGCACGTGAGACAACACCAGAGGTCCGGGAAGTGGGAAAGTGCGGATCCGGGGAGCAGCAGGAGTGGTGGTCCGAGACAGAGATGGAGAGAAGTGTTATAAAATAATAAATGCCTTGCATTTTTGCAATTGCATAAACATATGCATGTGTATATGTTAATGCAGCCGGCCCGATCCCCCAGCTCCGCCAGCAAAACATTTGCATTTCAATTTATTTAAATGCTTTGCCGGGGGACGGGATCCGGGGATGACGAGGCAAAAGTTTGCGCTGCACAACTTTTCTCCACTCACATTTGTTATTTGTCCCCAGCCAAAGGGATAGTAGGTCTCATTTACATAGGGATCCCTGGGATACGTATCCGCCGGCGTCCGTGGTCCATGTCGGAATACCTGAAGTTTGGCAATTACAATTTTTATTAGTCAAACGGATTCACCACCTGCCCACCGCAGCGTATGCAAATGCACAGGTATATGTGTCAGGCGATCGATGGGCAGAAACACTTTAATTAGCTGGCGGCCCAAGGAAACCCAGCACGCGACTGGCTAGTAAGACCCTATCGCTCGTGCGACCCCAGATTCTGGCGGAAGTATTCTCCCGTGCTGATAAGACGGCCCAAGGTCAG
The DNA here is from genome assembly GCF_014743375.2 of Drosophila subpulchrella. Classification (NCBI taxonomy): domain Eukaryota; kingdom Metazoa; phylum Arthropoda; class Insecta; order Diptera; family Drosophilidae; genus Drosophila; species Drosophila subpulchrella. The sequence continues at coordinate 5,383,300 of NC_050612.1, read as the reverse complement.
ACCTGGGATCTGGATCGTAACAGTTCCATAACTGTGTGTAACATTACTTCGGTAATTGGGTTTATTTAATCGTGTATGATCAGAGCTCAAACAAAAAGCAGTCGCAGATTTATTTTGAATTTTTATTATACGTTTGCAGACTGGTTTTTGGGCAGAGTGTAATTTGGAGAGCCGGTTTCTGTTTGGTTTTGTTTTCATTTCTGATTTGTAATTAATTTTTTCTGTGTGTCTTTGGAAGACGTATGAGTTAGCGAAGTATATAATTGCGTTAATTAAAGTAAGAGTTTTTTTAGGAGAATGTATTAATTGTGCAAGTTTTTGTGGCATCTGTACAGGTTGTTTTCAATAAAATTGTTGACGCTTTAGCTACTTTGAACATGACCTTCAATAACAACACGGCAATTTTTATATTATATATATATATATTTTTATTATATATATAATTATTTTTACTGATTTTTTCCTAGATAAAATTGTAAAGCCCCTTGGATTAATCTATTACAAGGTTAATTGAGATAACATTTGAAATAATTGGCTAATGTAATTGCGCATCACACAGAAAGAAATAACACTAAACAAAATAATTATTTATGACGTTCTGTGCTTGGATTTCGCTCAGGCTTCCATCACCACCTTACTTATTTTCCAAGGGCAGCCCAAACTTCTTATAACCGACTCGTTTTTAACAGAAGTTATAAAATAAATTATTGAGTGCTTGAGAAACATTTTCCGTTGAACTTGCCGCCTGGCTGCACTGGAGTGTTTTTTGTGAAGTGTAATTCACGGCAATTATATGTACATATTATCTGATTGAATTGAGCCAGTCAAATGGCTCGAACAGCTGATATAATAAAAGGAGGGAAATGCAAACCTGAGACTAGGCTGCTGGAAATTCCACCAACTGTACTGGCATGCCTTTATCGAACGAGTTCGCTTTGCGTACTGATGGTTCCGATTTAGTGACCAGACTGAATCTTATCTGCCACCGGAGCTGACAGTCTACTAAATTGTAGTACAATCATACATAATTATGAGTTTACACACCACAACAAAAAAATTTACCTGCGTTTGCACTTTCGCTTGATACGTTTAACGTTTATAAACAAATGCTTTATCAACAGAATGTTTGTTTCACTGCCTACGTAAATGTCAATGCCAGGGGTTTCTCAATGCGGTAAACAAGTTCAAAAATTATTGCAATAACTGCTGTTATCAGCTAAATTTGTATAGTACAGGTGATTGCTGACTCTGGATTTGGCAGTGTTAATTTAGATACGTAATAAATGGCTTAAAAATATAATACCACGATTAAGTTTCTTTTTCATTGGTGGGATTGTCATGGGTATATCTTTGTTTATGATCCGAGGATCTAATCTTAACTGCAATACCATTTTCCCGACTTAACTTTATTCTTGAACAGGCCTGTCAAAAAGATAATTGCCCCCTAATTACCGATTCGCACTACAGTTTTTTTCTGGGGAGTGTAGTTATCACATCCAGCTGGGCCGCACAGCTGTTTCTTGGTCCGCGATTCAAGTACTAAACTGTTTTCCGATCCGACCTGCGATTCGCACACTGACTTACCACATGCAGCAGCTCGAGCGTGGACTTATCAGCGCCGGGATCGTAGAGCTTGGCCGCCGATTCGACCGCCGAGTGGGCGACGCACCAGATTAGAACCGCCGATGCAATCAATCCGCCCGTCATCGCTATACAATGCCTTCGAGTGAAATGCGAACGCGGCATTTTGGCGGCCCGGCTTTATAGCCGTAGAATCTGTCGGGGGATCGGATTCTCCGACTCCGCTTTGGGCTTGTTTCTACGGTCTCGCTCCGGTTTTTGGGAGTCAACAGCCTCTGACAGATCGAAGACTAACTTTTTGTGCTCGCTCTTCGCTTTGTCTTGATTTACTTTTGTGTGCTTTTAATTAACCACGAAACTAGCTAATTTACAGACGCGGTGAACGGGTTTTTGCTCCACGCGACCTTTGTTAGTTGCACTGGTTTCTCCCAGTGCAGTGCCACAACTATCTTCTGTTTGCCGTGGACTAAATACTATGCTGACAGGCGCTATGTAATATTTAAATTTTCGACTCTTCCGAGGGTCGCACGCGACTGTCTTTGTGCACTATCTTCGGACAGACTGCGGGGGAAATATCATTGCAAAAGTCGAAAAGCAAGCGCTTTTATCGTTCCATTATCGCCAAATGCTTTCGTCACCGTAGCTCTTTTCACTTCTATTATTCCATTTGTTATTGGGGCCGGAGGTCTATTGTACGAATATATATATGTTTGACCGAGCAGAAGCCCCAGACACCGACACAATGCCGCACCGTTTGAGGCGTTTTTAATCGCGCCCGCGACTTTTAATTTATATGAACTCTCGGATTGGCTCCGCTTGCTTATTTTTTTCCTGTTAGCGCCGCCGCCAACTCGAAATACCAACGAATTTGTCATCGAAACTGCGTGTGTAAGCACATTGGTAATAAATCGTTTAGCTTCTGGATCGAGCAATATGTTAATTTCACATTATCCATATCGTTGCTTAATTGCCGAATTTAAATACTGCATTTGGGGCTGGGCTGGATTTGGATTACGGTTTCGTCATAGTCCGGAAGTTTTTGTAAAACGATGTCCATGTGGAAAGTTACATACTGCCCTTTTGTTTGGGCTCGTTATGCTTTTTGTGAGTTACTTCCGATTCGAGTGAGTGGAGCTTCGAATGCCAACTGTTTGAATGTAAATAATACCGAACACTTTTTATCTGATGAATGTGAGGAGTGAAAAGGAGAGGGTCGGTCAAGAAGTTCACGATAATTTATTGACGTTTAAGTTTTTTCTTATCCCGAATTAAATGTTAATATGGATATTAAAACATAGAAATAGACTAATAGGAAGTCCGATGAATTTAATCAGAAATGTAAAGTTTTTGAAAAGCTTGCTGAATTGCTTGTGGTCTGAAGTTACCTATTGGAACTCAAGATACCTTTTTTCCATGGCATATATGAAACTATGTAACAATAATTTGAAGGTTGCGAATATGTAAATTAAAAATGGCGATAAAATTAAATTTAACTTCCAATAGGAAACATTTCAAACATTCAAAATAGTATTTCTAACCATATAACCAAGAAACTTTCTTAGAATAAACGTCGCCTAAAAATATGCTTTGCTTAAACTATTAAGCCATGAACATACGGCAGATACCTAAAATGTTTTATTTATTTATTTAGTCGTTATCTAAGAAATTTCGAATAATTTTCAATACACATGACCTACCGCCCACACACCTTAAAAGGTTATTAGTAAATGATACATATATGCCAATCATTCAAATAATGAAATTAAAAGTATACCAAATAGTTTCACATATAAGTATATCTTTATTCGTTATGTAACATTAATACTGCACACTGAATTATTAATCATGGGATTCCTTTAGTAATTATAGCTGATCTTAGCTCCCTCTAGAGATCCCTTTGCTTTGCACAGCTCTTCATAAGGAGCATCAGGAATTATATCCTTGGTTAGTTCCAATAACTTTGAAATGGGACACTGTTTTTCACAGCCAGGAATCTGTAACTGCTGAGGCTCTTTTTCGGGATCGTTCTGGAAGAAGATCTCCAGAAAATACTCTCCTGATTCTGACTTCTGATGCAACTCAAAGGCTATTAGAGCTGAGAATCGTGGCATCAGAGCCTCCCAAACATTCAAGGCAGAAAGCACATTTGTGATGGTCCAGTCGTGTCCGCAAGAAAGGAACATCTTGCGATCCTTGGGTCGTGTCTTTCCAGAGATCTTGTCCTGCAACTGCTTTATAAGGAGCTCTACGAAGAAGCCGCCTTTCATTTTGCGCAACTCGGTCGTATATGCATCGTAGACGTAAGACTTTCCGGCTAGGGGTAACATCTTCTCCGGATAATAGTCCTTAGTCCATGTGGGCAACTCCAGGCCGTAAGCTTGCTCCGACTGCAGTGTGATAAATATATTGGTAACATCATGGGTGTGGGTAACATTGAGCCCAGTGAGATTGGTCAGTTCCTGAAACAGTCCAGAGTTCTCGGCGTGCAGCTGTTTAACCTCGGGAAGGTTTATCACCTCCAAAACCGCCTCATCGTATCGAGGACAGGGGGCCTTCATTCTTATGCGCTATAAATGGAATATCGTTTGAAAAGGTGTTTTTATATGGATTTAAGTATTAAATTGGGTTAAAATCTTCCAAGAACTTCACATTCCCCTTTAATGAGTAATTTTTGTAAGTTTTTTAAATGTACTTTTCAAGTATATAGGTACATTGGTTATTATACAATTTCGAAATGTAAGAAAACGTTTTTTATGATATAAATAAATGAATGCAAAATTTTGAACACTGAGGGAAGTTCTATACATGACAGATTTTGACTCATTGTAACTAACACACTTTGAAATTCTTACCACATCGGTTTCCTCTGGTTCCATCATAATGGGAATGGGCTGCCAGTTGAGCATCAGGTTCCACTCCATGGGAGTGTTCTCCGGAGGAAAGAGTCCGGCCAAGACCATTTGGAGGGACATCATTGTACGCGGCGACTCCGAAGATTGGGCACGGATAACCTGAAATGGTAACCCTCTGATTATTTTACAGCCCCTTGAGCTTGCTCTACTTATCGTACTTCGGGCTGATAGTAGGCAGGCAGGAAATCTTTATAGCGCTGACGTAGTTGTTTGCCTATTTTATAGAGCTCCACTTTAGCACCCTGTCAAATTAAAATTGCACTTTAATTTGGATAATCGTGTTTATATTTGATAAGTACTAACATTTGTGAGCGCGCCCCATCCGTAGGGCTTGAAGGTTTCGTTGATGTACGGATCTGTGGGATAGGTGGTGACGGGTGTTCGGGGCCCATGGCGGAATAGCTGTCGAAAATTAAAACAAAAAAACTATTTGGTAACTCCGAACATTGTTGTTTTAAATGTTGTATTTGATTAAATGAATCAAGTAAATGTATAATTTTAGAGCTCAGTTGGCTTTAATTTTATAAACCTACTTCTCATACAATAAAGGCAAAAATAGAACCTATATACTTAGTTTGCAAGCAATTACAATTAGTTTCTCAGGCATTTATATAAATATATACATAAAATTATCATATTTCTGTTGGTCTCAACCGACCATTAAAACAAGTAATTAATACTTTGGTTTTAATCAAGCTTGTGCAAACATTGATTTCAATATATAAATATTTATACACCTCGATTAACACTTTCTTGTACTTATTTAATTCAAATTGAGCTTTAATTATGCAAATCAAACGGGGAATATAAAATTATATACATAAAAGTTAAGTTTAAGTTCGATTAAACCGGTTTCCAGTCAAGAAACTTTTGTGCAATATTAAGTATACGTAACGAATACTGCAAACTTGCTTAAGAACAGTTGCGACTGATTTAATTTTAAAGAGAACTTAAACGAGTTCTCGTTGGAAGTCCAGCTAAATTGTGGTTTACCTAAGAGAGCACTTATTTTTGGCACTATTAAAACATTTGTCACCCCGAGTTAATAGTTCAAATTAAATATGTTTGACATATTTTGGACAATTTTATGGTCTGTTGACTTGCTTAGTTAACGAGCCCTAATTCGGCGTTGGCCAATTTTTTTTCAATCACACTTTTTTGGGGAATATATATGGTTTCTTTCCATTTGTCACTTATTTACCACATGAACCAGCTTCAGAGTTGAGTTGTTTTCACTGTTGTTTGGTGGCTCTGCTTCCACAGAGTTTTTAGAGCCATCCCCGGGACTCTCAATGATCTCCTGGGGAACTTCTATATCGATAACACCTCCCCGCGCAATTAACACACAGCTCGCAATGAGCAGCAGACCGAGGTACTTCATCATTTTCGCGAGTTAAATTTAGCGGATCGTTAGAAATCAAGTGGACCGGCTTCGCCGGGGCTTGTGCGTTGAGTGAATGCATCAATAGAACTGCGGACTGCTTTTAAGTCTCGATTATGTGGTCACCCATACCCATGCCGGCACTCGCACACTCATAGATAAGACCGAGCTGCTCACTCGGCTACAATAGCAACTACAATTAGTTTCGCACGAAAATGATTTCCCCAAAAATGAACTCAATGACCTTTACTTTTGGGGATTTTTATTGTACTGTATATGCTTATATTATTTTTTGCACTTCTCTCATTCGACCATTATTGTAATACTGAGTGCAGAAATTCCGCTTTGGCAATTTCTTTTCGCTAACGGCCATTCTGATCGATTATACGCGGTGGTGGCTCCACGAAACTGTCGTCATGAGGTCGACATCTCCGCTCCGCCGGCTCGTTGGGCAAGACGTCCTCACTCAGTTCGATGAGGCGACTCAGGGGGCACCGAAGATCGCAGTCTTTCAGCTGAAGCTGCTCCAGACAGCCGTGTTCGTCGTTGCGGAGGAAGATCTGCAATTAGGAGTCAAAATATTAGTTTTTATGATCTACAGAGCTCTTCTATATGTGTACAATGCACATTGTACATAAATCCTTATACAAAATGTATTGAAATGAAGACTAATCCGCTCAAAACGTTCTGAAATATCCAGAGAACCGCCTCTTTACTCCTTAAGTTCTCTCTAACAATAGTTAGTTAAAGTGTTAAGTTAAGCTACGGTCAGACGATCAAGTTAATTTTAAGATATTAGTAGGTTGGCTTTGTTTTCTCACCTAAAATGCTTTAAAATATAAAACGAAACAAATTCTTCACTCGGCAATCGTAATACATTCTTTGATGGACCTCAAGTTGTAGTCCAACTTTTAGATTTCGCATTAAAAATTATAGTAATGACAACACTTGTACTAAAAACCATTTTCCTAAGCTTCACTTTCATTCGAAACCTTAAATAATGATGAGAACTGTGCCATCTATCACATTCCGCATGCTCTGTTGAGTTTCTTACCTCCACATAGTATTCACCGGTTTCCTTATCCCTATGCGTCTCGAATATGGCCATCACTGCGAACCGGGGCATCTGGCGCTTCCACACACCCAAGGCCATTAGGATGTTGCCCACGGTCCAGTCGTGGCCAGCATATATGAACATTCCGCGGTCCTTGGGCTTCAGACTGCCCGTACTCTTGGCCACCATCTCCTTGTACATTCTCTTGAGGAAAGGGCCACCCTTGATCTTCTGCATCTCGGGAGTGTACGCATTATAGACGTAACTCTGCTCGGCCAGAAACTGCATGCGATCGGGGAAGTAGTCCTTGGTCCAATCGGGCAGCTTGTAGCCGAATTCCTGTTCAGCCAGGAGTGTTATGTACAGGGAGTTTATATCCTCGGCACTCTGGATCGATTTTCCCGTGAGATTTGTCAGCTCGCGAAACATTTTCTCATAAGGTTTGGTTTCGGCGATGACTTCGGGTCTCTTGAAAACCTCCTCGAGGGCCTCGAAATAACGAGGACAGGGTGTGCGAACCAGCAGGAGCTAAAGCACACATTTAAATTAAGCTATTAAGGACTGAGATGTTAAAACCCACCGAGTCCTCGTCCAAGGGCTCCGATACGATTGGGATGGGCTGCCAGTTGAGGTGCTTATTCCACTCCATGGGGGTTCCGCGTGGCTCAAACATGCTGGCCAGTGTTGTTTGCAAGGACATCATTGCCCTCGGCGAGGCGGTGGCTTGGGCATGCAGGCGCTGCGTAAATTAAATTGCTTAAATAGGGGCTTGTTTTCAATATAACATTAACATACTTCCGGTCTGTAATAGGGACCCATGAAGTCTCCGTAGCGTCGATGCAGCCAGCGGCCCATCTCGAAGAGCTCTCGTTTTCCAGACTGGAAATAAGGTAAAAATGTTATTATACACCATTTTTTAAATTTCAAAAAGATTTTGAAGTTATTTAAGCACAACATAGATATTCTTTATTTTGTTGATAATTTAGAATACTCTATTCCAAACGGCGAAGCTAATAAGCTAAAGTTCTAAAAAAGTCACTACTTAACTTAATTAAATTGCTTTGTGAAGAAGTATTAAAAGTTAGATAAACTAGTTAAATTCTACCAATAGGAATCAAATTGTGTCGTTACGAAATGTATAATTATTTTAAAATTATTTATTTGTAATCCGTTTTGAGACAATTAAAATATATTATATATACTAATTTTGTTGCAAAAGCATTTTAAAATGTAAAACCAAACAACTTAAAATTATGTAAAATCACTTTTATAACACGTCTAACTTTATAAAGTTATTTGAAACGGATTTTGTACTTTAATCCGTTTTTAAGATTTTTTAGTGTGGGATACATTTATTAACTTTCATGAACAAATATTTTTTTATTTAATTTCTTTCACTCACATTGGTCACATGTCCCCAGCCCGTTGGCTTGAAGCTGTCTTTCAGGTAGGGATCGTTGGGATAAGTGTCCACGGGGGTGCGAATACCGTGTCTGAACACTATGTGCACCAACTCCAGCGTGGAGTGTGTGGTATTGGGACTGGTCTTGAAGCACTTGGACCTGGCCGCATTCTTCCAGTCGAGCTCCTTCGAGGACACGCTGCTGTTGAGGATACCGATCACAATAACAAGGCCCAGAAGGGCGGCTCCCAGGCCGAACATTGTGAGCATTTGCTTACGCGTCCAGCGACCGAATATCATTTCGGGGCTGTGTTCCTTTTATACCGATCGAAACAAATGCGGAAGAACCGATATTCCGAGTTCCCAAAAACGAGATTTCGGTGCTGATGATTTGTTGCTCGCTTTATTTATTTGTTTCGATTAATTGCAGGTTGATTTTTAAACGATTTTTCCGCTGCGGTTTTCTGACTTTGGGGTGAGCTGCAGGCGTGCAACTCCCAGCGCGTCTGGAGCTGAAATAAAGCGTTGACAGCTTGATACGGAGAACTTAAAAGAGAGATAAATCAACGCTCGTCTATTCGGCTATTGTTGCGTCAAGTGTTGTTGTTATATCTGCCACAGCGTTGACCACTTTCCACCGAACGCGGCTTCGAGCCGAGTTTACAAGCCAGGCCTGCCAAGCTGAGACAAAAAATCCCAGCTAATTGGGCGTTTCTCATTGAACCAGGCAATTACGTATACGATGTTAGAGTACGAGTATTTGCGGAACGCGGCCACAATTCGCAAAAAACCGTCCCGCCACCCCATTTTGGGTCTATTTATAGCACCGTAACGCCCTCTCACGTCCAGTTGAAAATTTCTTTACAGTTCGCATGGTATTTAGCCTATGTTGGGGTGATTCAGTTCCTGGCATTATTAAAAGTAGTTCGTTGTCGTTTGACTCATGCCTGGGTAAATTTCTCTACTGGGGTTTCACGACTTTATGTGTTACACTCATGTGTTTTAACTGTTAAATTAAATGTTTTTGAGATATATATTCTGTGGGTTTTTTTATGATATAAAATTTAATATATATAAATTGAAAAAGCATTATCAGATACATATTTTTTTCAGTTTTAAGAATATATAAACTTATGCTTTCATAATGTTAAACCTATGAATTAAACAAGTAATTTCTAGACTGATTATCATAATGCTAGTACTTTATTCCGCTTACCATTAAATTTAATCTAATCATTGAGTTCAGATTGCCTAGCTTAATTTTATAGAAAAGCGAGTGCTTCAAAGGTCTAATATAAAACGATTAAAACTGGGGTAGGTTAGTAATCAAAGGGGTGTGTAGTGTGACATTTTAAATGATCTTAAAGCGTGGCTGTGTTTGCATAACCATGATACGTTGAATAATGTTGTAAAGGTCGTGAGCCTTGAAATTCTAACAATTATAAATTTCACCGCAAGCATCCCCCTCCCCAAAATATACCGTAATATCTATATCTTAACTAAAAGTGCCTGAAAAAGACAACAAATAATAAAAGAGTGATATATGTGTGTGCTTTGGCTGCACTAATTATTTGCCTTGTTTCACTTTGTTGACACTTGGTCTGTTGGGAGATAATAATTTTAAGCTGCGTATTCGCAATTCGTCTGTTTGAACAAGTTGTTGGCTTGGTTTTTACTTTTGGCACGGCTGTCAGAAATTGGCAAATAAATGTTAGTGAGGTCTCTATTTTGCTGAGAATATATCTCTGTTTGTTTTATGTTCGTTTGGTGTCACATTTGCTTTTATTTTGTTTGCCCGAGAGCTAATTAGCCGGGCCAGACAGTATAAGTCCGCTGTCAGAACCCCGTGTTTGTCGATCGCCGCTTTGCCATGTGGCTAATTGTAGTCTAAAATGTATTTTATGGCTAGTTAATGACAGCATCGGCGATTAACCGTTAACTGTGTCTTTGCCAGCTTCCGAACTATGCAATTACAGGTAAAACAAATGTATAAAAACAAACAACGAGTGCGCTGCGTGCTGATTGCGCTACATTTTCGTAATTGTTTATGACTTTTGACTGTGTGTCTTGAACTCTCGTCTAGTTTTTGAGCTGTTTAGGTTTTTTGTTTTTGAGCTAAAATCAAATCAAAATCAATATAATTTATAGTCGGACGGACACACGACATAAAATAATGGCAACTATGTCCGAGCAACGCAATCGGCATTTCAATTGCATCAGCAAAAAAGCGATTAACATTTTGTTCAGTCGAATAGTGAAAACAAATGGCCTTGCGAGCGTTCTGGGAAAGTAAATTTAAAGTGAATTTAGATTGGTTGAATCAATCGTTAGATATTTTTAATAGCTCTATCACTACTTATGTACCAAAAAGCAGAGTCCAGCATTGTCCGATTATCAGTATACGGAACTATATTAGTTTGATACAAAAAATAAACTAAAAGATCCAAATCATAGTAATAAATAGTGTAAATTATTACGATCTAGGATTTTATGTTATGCCTCTTAACAATATTAGGCGTAATTTTTATTTTCATGAGCTTGCAATTTTCTTATCTTTGCTTTTATTTAATTCAGTATAACTTAAAGTACTTGTTGATAAGGTTCCCTTAATAGCATTGATAACATTTTAAATGTAAGCCCATTACGTTATTTACGTTATTGAAATAAGTAATTTAACATTTTAATTAGTTCTTATTCTGTTTCTTATCATACACTGGTCGGCATATGTATATTGACAAAACAAAAGTAAAATATACTCATAATTTGAATTTACTTCTTGTAAACTTTTGGCATCAATGGAAATGTAATTAAAATGCCGTTTGAATGATACTATACATTTCATAACCCATTCAGTATTTATTGAAAAGGACGAACTTGGGTAAATCTACTTTTTAATTTTTTTTTTTTTAACTTTTTTCCTCGACTTGAAACTTAAATTTTTTGATGCAAAATGTTTCTTCAAGCAAAAATAATAGTAACTGCAACAAGAATTTTTCAAAAAACATTTTGTTTATATTTTTTATGATTTTTTGAAAATGTTTAAAAACATGAATTGAGCCATATTTTTCTTTTTTTCATAAAAATTTTTTCGGACTTTGTCACATTCAAAAAATCATAAAAAATATAAGCAAAATGATTTTTGAAAAATTCTTTTTGCAGTTACTATTATTTTTGTTTGAAGAAACTTTTTGCATCAAAAAATTTATGTTTTCAAGTCGAGGAAAAAAGGTTAAAAAGTACATCTTTACACAAATTCGTCCTTTTCAATAAGTACTGAATGGGTTGAGAATTGTATTGTATCATTCAAACGGCATTTAAATTACCTTGCCATTGATGCCAAAGTTTACAAGAAGTTAGTTCAAATTATGAGTATATTTAACTTTTGTTTTGTCAAAATACTTATGCCGACCACAGTATATTCCCCCGGGGAGAGAGATCCTCAGAAAGATGATTCATCCTGTTTGCGTAGAGTGTGTGAAGGTTATAATGGGACAATACGTACATAATAAGAATGCAAAAAATAAAATAAATGTATTTATCAAATGGAGTTTTATACCAAGACCCATTTAGATATTTGATTACATTATAAAAAAAACTGATTTAAAGATGTACGTCCCTTAGACATATTGGGAATTCGAAGAAACGCTAGATTGTGTAGAAAGGCAAAAGAATCAGATCGTAATATTTACGACAAATTGTTGTTAATTTGGTTTATTTAGAATTGTTCTTGTTTTCATTTCAACAATAACAATAAAATTGCACGCGTACGATTTTGTTTTTATATTTTTTAAGAAATGATTAATAAGAAGAGCTTAGAAATTTTTGGTGAGGTTATCATGAATCAATATTTTCTATTAAGTAAATAGTTGTATATACCTATGTTTAATTCCACTGATAGCCTTAACAGATTACTTTTTATTTTCGAGCGTTTTATTATACTCTTAAGCATCCTCCAGCTTCTTTCCACTTAAGTGGCACGTGTGTGCTACGTTTGAACTTTATATTCAGATTGTTGAATAGCTCTCAGAAGCCTATTTGCTAATGACTTTCACTGGAATTTATGGTCACTGCGCCACTGCAGAGCAAAAACAAAGAAAACCCGAAAACGGAAAATATTTTCAAATAATACATTTCTGGCTGGTCAAAGGTTGGGTGGGCGGCATGCGGAAGACTGGGCGGTGGGAGTTGGGAGGAGCACGTGCTAAGTTGGCCATAAAACGTGCATTAGACAAACAGCAAAAATGGGAAGTGCTTTTGGCGCAAAAGCGTCTTCGGGCTCAGGAATCCATCCGTACATACATACAGCAGCGACATTAATATTTATCAGACCCGCAATTACGATTACCGACTTCCCAGACAAACTATCCAGAACCGAGGGGTAATGAAACCGATGGGCTGGGGCGGAGAACCGAGGACCGGGGGAAATCTAGGGAATTCCGCCAAATTGTCCGACAAAACGTTGCCGCGAATGCCTGGCCAAATTTATTGATTCCGACGCATTGAAAATAGTTCTCGGTGGAGCAATTTCAAAGATTTGTACGACAAATTTTTCTCGACTCTCCACGACTCCTCACTCGACTGTTTCTGGCGGTTCTTTTTTACATTTTCGCTGAAATGGCTGAAAATTTCTAACTGACGGGCATAAAAATTCGAACACGCGTAGTTAAGCGCGCACACACGCCCAGACCGGACCCCAAAAGGGGCGTGGCGGGTCTATTCAATGAGACAAAGAGCGCCGGACCCGGGCAGTCTGCGCTTGGGGATTACGTCTGGGCCGCGTTTTTTGGCAACAATTTTGAAGGGAGAACCGGGGTGGGCCACCCTAAAAGGGGGTGGCCATTCTAGGGGGGAACGGGCCCTCTGTGTTGTCGCCTAAACGATAAAGCAATGACAAAAGTCAGCAGCGATTAAAGTTCAATTGGTGTGACCTGCCAATTGGCATAAAGGAAAAGATTTCAAATGGCAGCCAAGTTGGCAAAATGTTGGGAAAAGCGAACGGGAGCGAAATGAAAAGTGGAGGCAATGAAAAGGGCGCGAATAAAGGATTGCTGTCCAGATATGGCAGAAATCTGTTGAGTAAACAAGACAAATTGTTGCAGGCCACTTGACACAAAGAATGAATAGGGGACTGCACACAATAAGATACTTTTAATTGCCAAACTAACATTTGCTACGCACTTATAGCCTTTGTAGCACAAGCTAATAGACTTGCATTGGGTACTAAAAACTTTTTAATAAAAAGTCCCAGAAATCATAAGGTTCCTTTTGTTGGTGGTCATAAAATCATTTGCATTTCATTTGGTTATATACACATTTTGGCTTAAACTCAGAAATCAGAATCACCATTTGCTTTAATGAATGAATGTTGAATTCAAGTTTTGACCGTTTAATATATGTGACAGACCCGCGTTTAATGTCTACCCTGATTATCGCATATTAATGAGTTTATTTAACTTTTTCGATTGATGGCCTAGAGGGGCGTGTGCCGGCGGGTGGGCGTGGCTGGTCCAAAAGGGGGTTAAGGCCCGGTTAAATGCGCTCATCTCATGTACGGCGGCTGTTTGTGAAGCTTTTCACAGCAAATTACAACAAATTATACACATAATTACGCTTTAATGCTTGGCCTGCCCACGCCCCCAGCTTTTTGCTAACGGGACCACGCCCCTGCCACGCACCCGCCCACCGCCCACAGCCCTCGTTCTTGTCCTGCAACGCATCAATGCAAAGTAAAATTGTGTGTAAAAAATGTGATAATTAACTTAAGTCCTTTGAGAATTTGCGGGAGTTTCAGGGGAAAGGTTATGGCCTCATACATATGAATGCATGTCTGTGTGTGTTTCGTTTGTTTGTTTGTTTGTGCACATAAACCCATTGTCAGTTAATTATGTAAAATGTCATACATACTCGTCCGTATATGTATTCATATTGTGCGGTCCAAAAGGAAAAATGTTGGCATAAAAGGACTTTGCTTTCACTTCAAAAACACAAACACGCATCACACGAACACCCACGATTACACTACACATCTATGCATATTTGCATACGTCTGTGTGCGTTGCGACCGGAAGCCTAATTGTAAGGAGGCCTTCCTAGGGGTATAACGGTTTCTTAAGGGCATTTGGCATAGTCCAACTTCATCATGGCTCAGATAACGCAGGATACACCATATTATTATATAAAGGATTACAGGGTGGTTTGCAAAATATTTACTTTGAATACCAACCCTATTTTACCTGAAACGCATATAATGCATATCTTTTAAAATCTAGATGACCACAAATCAGTAAATTTAAATCTATCACTAATTTATAAGTCAGTCGATACTACCTCTTGAGCATACCATATACTCCTGCGTCCTATAATAGCCCTTTCTATATTGTATATTGTATTATGTTTGTCTCCAATATATGATGATATGAAGATTTATTTATCCACACGGTTACTATAACCACCGAAGTAAACAAAAGCAAAGAGTGTTTGAAAGGCTTGTAATGTGAAATTATACCATTTCACATTTGTGCTGTAAAATTCTTGCGGCTTCATAAATTTAAATTATGTTTACCCACAGAAACACACCGACACCCGCACATGCCCAGGTGTTTTATAGAATTATTCCCAGCTTCCGGGGCTCGCTATTCGTTTCATTTTTGGCTTTCAAGGCTGTCATGGCTCCGGAGTCCTTCGACTTTTCTTCATTTGCTTTGTTAATGAGCGTCTCATAATGCATACAATTAAAGGCGGCAACAAAAGGCGTTCTGTGGGATCAAAGGGGGCTGGGGGCAGATCCTGTCGGGGCAATTAGATGTCCTCGTTAGGCAGAGGTTGACTTCCTGTTTTCCTTTTATCCTGCCGGGCTGCCATGCATGACGGCAGTTGAGCTTCGCCTCACATTTGATAATCCTTTATAAATAATACATTAAATGCTTGCTTAGCAGCGACCTGGATGCTGGAATATCCTGGTGAATGGGATATCTCTGCCGCCTCCAAAAACCTCAGACCTATTTAATTCAATTTGCATAAAAGTGCTCGGCATTTTATTAACCCACTAAACGTAATTTAGTGGCCAGAGCACACGCTTCAATTGCCCCGCTGATGGAGTGCCGAAACTCTGCCGGCCGCAGCTTGCTTCTTGCCAATTTCTTGGTCCTAAAATCCCCTGAGAGTCCTGCCAGACCATCCCCACCAATTATCGAAAGTACGCCCCCGCAGCGCCGCAGCTTTTGTTGATTCTGCCAGCCGACCTTGCGCCTAGTCAAGCGTTAAGTGGGGCACTTTGTGGTGGACTGCCTTTCTGGCCCACGGTGGGCACTTCTTTTTAATCCCGTCGCTGCAGTTTCCCGGCCAAAAAAATATATTTCCCCCCACCGGGGGATGAGGGAGGTATTCATGCAAAGAGCCCAAGTGAAATGGGTCAGTTCTTTGGGGCTGGCTAAGCTGAAACACTTAATGGTGCTTATATACTTATAAAAATTGAGAGGATCAAACCAGGTTGCTAAGAGGACTACCATTTAAGCATTATCGGGGGTGTAATTCACAAGTGATTGTTGTACAAGGGAATCATTTTAATATAAGGAAATCTAATCATTTCAGAATTAGAACAATAACTGTTTACCTACCAATTTAATATATTTTTCTTTTTTAAAATAAACTTATATAATATACGCATTTACACTGAAGCGTACTTACACTATCCTATACCTGTTAAAATTCCTAGAAAATTATCAAATGATTTATCCGTGAGTACCCAAATCACCTCTAAGAACTGAAACGATTCTCTCCTTCCATTTTCTCAACATTTTCGCATTAGCAAAAGTTTTCCTTTGTCTTCGACCAACATCTGTTTGGCCGATAATTAAACCATTTTTAATGGCCATCAAGGATGACCTTCTAGCCAAATCTCCGCCTGACACAGTACATAAATACATATAATTCTGGGTTAATTACGCTGAATAATCATATTTTTCGGCTGTCGGGGAATGCCGGAGTGTCCACGGGATGGCAGCTCACCAGCAGGTCCACTTTGACCTGGTTTGGTTATCATAAAATGCCACAGACGCCACCGCCACATGTGTGTGTATATCTATGCGGAAAGTTTCGGCACATTAAATGAAATTTAATTCCTGCCGTCATAAGCAGCCAGGCCAAGACAGGCCAGCAGCTGGACAGGCCAAAGTACCACGCTCCGGGGCAGGGAGGGGTCACCGGTCCAGGGTAACCGCCAAAAACTGTAGCCAATGTTTCTGTGCTGCTTTGGCAAAGCCTTCTTGTGTCATGTTTGCCCAAGCACGGAGAGAAATCCATCGAAGGTACTGGAACAGTATAAGATCCGAAAAAAAAACGTGATGGAACATAGCCAAAATAGCTACGAGGAAAATAAACCTTTATCAGAGAGAAATCTGTCGGAAGTAATAAAAAATATGACAACACTTAGTATAACTAACCCAAATATAATACAGGAAAATAAACCTTTATCAGAAAAATATTTTAATCTGTTTTGGTATAATATGTATTAAGATACATGGTGTTATATATATGTTATTGCCTTTATATAATTTTCTTAAACCAGAAACCTTAAAGCTTAGGCGTCGGAAAATGTTTTAAACATATGTATGTACATTGTACTTTACACAAAATGTAGTTAAAATCATAAGTAAATGCCACCATTTATATTTATTTTAAGTGAAAAACTAGAACGTTTTTGATCTAAATAGCTGGAACTTAATCGATTAAAATAGTACGTATAGGAAATATGAGTGAGTTTTCTCATTTATCAAAAGAAACACTTAATTTTTCATTAATAATTAGTAATATCAACAATTTATTACCATCTAAATGGTGAAATCTTGACCTTAGAGCTCTATTTTAATCACTTAATTTACCCAAGAGAACAGTATTTTCTCCCTGTGCACCCGCATCCTTCTACGCCATGTCCATGGCCACATCCTTCCATTTGCGACACCGCCCCTCCCCTCCCCTCCGCCGCCCCTGTTCTTTGTACGTGTCCTGGGCCTCTGTTTAAATGTTATTTAACGCTGGCCCAGAAGTGTCATGACTGCCATTGTTGTGTGAGTGTGTGCGTGGGTGTGTATCTGTGTGTGTGTGCTGGTGCATGAGTGTTTGTGTGGGCGTGGCAAACTCATAAAATGCCGCACAGTTGTTGCAAAATTTGTGGCCATCCTTCGTTGCAGAATACAGCCCACCCACTTCTACCCCCACGTTTAAAGTGGATCAGAAACCCCAAAAAGGAAAAATATACGGAATTTCACGCTCATCTGACTAAATGGTTTTATAGGTTTTGATATTTGCTCATTTGTTGATCCGGTTTGTTCGTGGAATTTCGTATTAATATTGCTTCGGTTGTTGCTGCTGTTTTTGCAATTTATGAGGCGGTCAGTTTCGCCTTTGCAGACCCAAATTCCACGCTTCGTTATCCCGGCCTTTATTTTTGTTCGGTCCGAACCCAATCATGTAAAGCTGTTTTTTGTGTCTGCGTGGGCAAAATGCTGCCGTTGGATTTGATATGTTAATCATATTTTATGTTTTATATTTTGCGCTTCAACTATTTGATTGCCGACCTCGCCTTTATTAAGATATTTGTCTGCGGCCCAAAAGGGCGTGAAATCCGGGGTAGTCTGGTGGAAAGGTAGGTGTTCCTAGACGCTTTCAGTTTAGTGGTTGCCTTTGTGCGTAGGTCAGGGCATTCACAAAGGCCATCTAATGGAGTTTGCCAATTAGCGGTGAAGTGTACATTAATCTTTACCTCAAAGGTGTAGTTTGCCAATCCATTACCTATTATAAGTCAGGATCCCAACTTGTGATAAGTATTTTATAAACTTTTTCCCAAGGCTCATAACCAATAAAAAACCTCAAGTAAGAACGTCAAATAACAATCCAATTACCTTATTCATGTGAAGATGAACCACAAAAATTCAGGCAATCCCCTGGGTCATTTTTATGTCCTAATCCTTCGTTTTGATGCCACTTCCCGTTCGGTCATGGGACATCTTCAGTTGATATGACATTTAGGCCAGTTTATGGGCTGACCTCATTGCCGTTTTCTGAGCCCTCGTCCCACTGGGCGTATGCGCCATATTTTCGCCCGCTGCTTGTTGCTCTCGGCCAAACGGCGGGTCGGATCGGGGTCGGGGTCCATCCGTGGCCATAATCGTGCTCATCATCATCAACTTCTTCAGCTCCATCATCATATTCACAACTTAACGTCCACTTTTCCGTCAAACAGGCCGTAAAGTGGCATTTCCGTTGTCGTTTCGCCTCCCCGTTTGCCAGTTGCGCCTTTTTGTATGCAGCATAAAATTAAATTATTTGTTGCATAAGCCTCCCCCGCATTCCCCCACTCGCCCCCACTTTCCCCGCCCTTTTCCGCTTGCCCGCTTTCCCGCCGACGCCCTGGAAAAGCCAACGAGGCATGCAGCAAAGTGCTAAGCCATGAGAAAGTGTGCACTTGAGGCAGCGCAAGCCACCGTGGTGCACTTTTCCACTGGGCCCTGACCACGCCCACTTGGCGGCAAGGCGGCAGAGGTGCCGAAATACGGATGGAAAATATAATAAATATGCCTATACTACGAGGGTTTCAAAAATACCCCCGTCTTACACATATCAATTCCATTACAGCAACACTCAGAAAAAAACGCATCCGCTTATACTTGATTTCGGGTGATATTTCTTGGGCTTACTTTATATGCTGCCCGTTCTTGAAACAAGAATAAATCATTCTTAAGCCCCAAATAATCCGAAAATGTGCTAGATTCAAGAACATTATTCAATTACCGGGGAAAAAAAGTACGATTGCTACTTAACATAAGAATAATATGTTAAAAAATGTTAAATGGTAAGCACAAGCGTTCTTAAATTGATAACTAAATGTACTTAATATTAGAAAGCACATGTTTAAGTATCCTTTAATAAAAAATAAACAAAAATGTGTTACTTATATTACTTAAAGATCCGTTTTTATAACAAATTTTTAAGATTGGTTGTTATACTAAAAGAAAGATTTTCTAAAGTTATAGCACTTATGATCATAAAATGTTACTATTAACCTTAGTTGGAAATGGGGTATACTTAATTTCGGATAATAGTGTTTGTCCAATAAAGAAAATTATTGAATCATTATCTCAATACAAGAAACATCAAGTGGTATAACTTCCCTTTTTTACTATTTTAACTTAAGGAACTGCCGGATCTAGCAATAAAATATGAGGCCTACGACAACACTATGGAACTTCAGAAGCTGAGGAAGCTGGAGGCTGGGGTCGCCGGGTCACATTATTATACTTTGAGCGGCGCCGAAATCAGGCAAAACTTTCCCGCACTCCTTAAACCCCGCCTGTCACAACAACAGCAACAGGGCAGGATGGTCGGCGGAAAACTGAAAACTGAAAACTGAAAGCGGGAGCCAAAGGAGGGCAACAGTCATTCCAGGCGCTGCTCTTTTCCACTCCTCGCCGACACCCCGAGCACCTCCCTTTGGGATTCATTTCGTTTCATTCATTTATTCGTCGCTAGCTGCTTTTCATTCATTTTGAACTTTCGACGATTTAATTCGGCTTTCGAGCTGCTTTCCTTCTTTTCCGACTCTGTTTCACTTTTCCCCATTCTGCGACTGGCGAACGCCTTTGGCCAAGCGACAGCAAAAAGGTTGAAGGGGAAAAGTACTATATTACGGAAAGAATGCAATTGAGATACACTTGCCAAAACCCGCTGCCCCTAACTGCTAGAGTTCCAAAGCCATTGGAGTACAGTGAACATACCTTGGGTAGAATAAACAGAAGACTTTGAATCAATCTTTAAATTGTGTTTTTTTAATTAAGAACTAAGCTAATCCATTAATAATAATGATTGTTAGCATTTTATATATTCCTTATGATATTTTAAGAACTAGATAAAGTTTGAGTGACCAAAACATAATATGGTTTAAATATATTTTACATTTCTTTTACTTTGTTAATCCTTTAAGAGTATGACTTTAGAATACGAATTCACTTTTCAAGCACTCAAGTTATAAAAGTTTTGGCCAAGAAAGATATGCTCCTCAAAGAATATTTTTTGTAATAATGTTAAGATACAGATTTATGATAGATGATATTATGATAAAAATAAAAATCATGAATAAAATGAAAAAATTAGCTACAAGAAAGTATTTCTTCATTAATTTTTTTTGCTAACACTACTATTTACTATTTTGAGCAGTTAAAATCTGAATTATTTTAATGACAAAAGCACCTTTGTACTCGATGTACCTCGATGGAAACAATAAATTTGAGTCCCTGAACCCTTGGCATAAATTTAACGTCTGCGTTTCGGTCTTTGTGCGAGCTTTCCTTTCTGTTTTCTGTTTTTTTTTCCTTTTGACCCCACCTGTTCGGCTGCCACGATTGCAATCTCCACTGCTCATTTGCATTTTTAATGAAACCATATAAAGGCGAAAATTGGAGGTGGGGGCCAAGACTGGACGACAGTGTGTGGAGAAGCTGCAAATTATGAGCCAAAGGCGAAGGTTTTCCCTTTCCCGCCACTTTATTTCCCGCACCCGGCCACACATGCATTACTAGCTTGGCAAATAAATCCGGCAGATCCCTGGCATATCCCAATCCAAACTGTCAACAGTTTGTCGCTTATCGCGGCGTCGAAATTTTCTCTCTGTAACCAATAAATGTTTCAACATCATTTACATTTCGGTGGCAGTCTTATCCTCGGAGCATTGGAAATGGAATTTCCCGGGTGGGGGCTTCAATCATTTCGGTCCTGGGAAGCCCGACCTCAGGCACTCAGTTTGGTTTTCGACCAACTCCGTCGATTGCGTTCCGGGCAAACAACACTCGCAGATTTATGTGACCGCAAAACTTTGCTTCACGGCATAAATTAATGTTTAATTGATGAATTTATATGACGAGGGCAAGATGCTCTGACTCGCATTGGACGGCATTCCATCAATGTGCTGACCAGCTGACCAGTGAAGCGGGATTGTCTCATTTAAGCCTGTTGCGGTTGCTTTAAAGAAAATGTTCATGAAATGTGTTTAAAACTATATGACCTGTAATGGAGCTCTTTACTAAAACATAAAAAGTTGGAACAGAGCTTAAATTAAATATTTTCAGAAGTAAACCTTAAAGCAGAAACCGGAAACATTAATTTTTTTGTCTCAAAAACACTTAAGACGTTACAACATTTTGAATAAACTGCTTTACCGTTTGAGAAAGCAGTGCCCCTTGCAGTTCAGAAAGTCACCGCTAGGTGGGCACTTTTGGTGTATTGTTCGTGTATAATACAAACAAATGTAGATAGCGCCTACATGATTTCTTATCATGAGTATCGATATATTTCATGTTATGCTTACATTTTAAAATTTTGATATCAGTAATTTTCAAATGGTTTGTTTTGGACTATTTTTGAGCTAGAATTGAGACCTCTGTAATATTGGCAACGGCAAAGAAGAGCTTGAAGGTACGATGAGAGGTTGGTTAGATTTAAATGATTATAATGAGAATGTACCTATGGAACAAAAAATTAAAAAGTAGACCTCCGATTGAGGCTATAATGATGTTATAAGCATTCCTCTTAATGAATTTATGATTTTATTTAATGTGATGATATGCAAAACCCGAAGCATAGTAACAAGTTATTTACATTCAACTAGAGTTGACTAGTGAACAAAGACTCCCGTATGAAAAAAGGACGAAAAGTTTTTAAAGTATTGTTAACAGACTAGTCATGACATATTCAGATATTGAAACACCGAGAAGGATTGTCACCTATTGCTTAGCTTTTTCAGCAAATTTATCGAAAAGTAGGCCCTGACAAAAGTTTCGTGGCGACCACTAGCAAAAGAATTTTCATTAGCTGACTGTAGCAAATTTTCATTAGCTGACTGATAGTAGCAAAAATGCCTCATAAGCCCAACAGAGTTCAAAAAAACCTAATGATGGTTTTTGTTCCGGTGTCCACGACCCTGGGTATCGACATCGAGTGGAAGAAGCCGAAGAATTTCAAGAGCGCCGCCGAGGAGAAATCTTGGATGCAGCAGTCGCGCAAGGAGGCCAGGGAGATCAGGCTGGATCTGGAGAGTGGGCGCTTGAAGCCGAAAGACATGCCCGGCAGAATACTCGTGGAGCCGAATCCAAATCTGGTTCCATCGGTCGAGGCCAAGAGGTTCCAGAAGGAATTGTTCAATCGCAAAGGTGCCCTCACTACAGAGCGAAATTTCGTCAATCTCTTCACAAAGCTGGCTAACAGTTTACAATCCTGGGATCCCGACAAGGCCCTTAGGGTCCTGATCCAGATGAAGAAAATGAAACTGACCAAACTAATGCTACTCCGCAATCCGGACTGCGTTACCAAGACTCGCGATCTTCGAGAGTTTGGTGGAGAAGAGGAGGAGTTTCAGGAGCACGACATGGTCATCCGCCAGAAATCAACTGAGCTTTACGCAAAATTCAAGAAAATGTTTAGTTTAGGTCCGGACCCCGAGGACTCGTTTTGGGAGCACTTTTGCGAGCAGGTTGATGTCTTCAATGCCCTTACGAAAGATATGAAGACGATATTTCGCACCACATTGAGTGACCAGGGGTACAAGAGACTGCTAGACGCCGAGAAGGCCTCCGTTTCCTCCATATCGGTTAGTGCTCAGAATGGCGAATAAATCAAATAATATGGTATCTCCTTAGTTAACAATTTGTTGGTATTGTCCCCATTACTAAACACAGTTTTTCATTATTGTGGGGAACGAAATGGAAACAAGTTGGTTTTGTTATCCTTCTGAAAAGATCATTAAAGGTGAACCAACTTCGGAATTTTACTTGCACTTGGCAACAGTTTATTTTCCTATAACTAAATTTCGTTTCTATTTACAATAATTTAGTTTGTCCGAATCGTTGTACAGTTAGTTGGGCCAGCTCCTTCACCACCACTTGCTGCTCTTGTCCTCCCACTTGCTGCCGGTGTCCTGTTTCACCTCAGCGTAGCTGGTGGCATGGCCATGTCCGTGTCCGTATTCCTGTCCGTGTCCATGTCCGTGTCCGTGTCCGTGGCTGTGCTCGAAGTGGTCGGTGTGTCCAACATGCTTCACGGTAGCCTGGAATCCGTGGTGGGAATCGGCGGTGTACTCCACGATCCTGGTGCGTCCATCGGCCTCCTTCATGGTGTATCCCCCCTTGACCTTGTCCCCGTCCCGGGTCTCCCACTGCTGCTTGATGTCGCCGGTCTTGGTGTCCTTCACTCCGTAGTCAAATTCGTACTTGGGGTGGTGCTTGGGCTCCTCGTGGTGGCTCCACTGGGGGTGGGTGTCGTGGGAAGCCACTGGTGCCCACTGCTGGTGGTGATGGTCCTGAATCGGGGCCCAAGAGTGGGCTTCGTGGTGATCCTGCCACTTCTTGGGAGCCTCGTGTTGCGTCTGGATGCTGTATCCCACTGCGTGTCCGTGATCGTATCCTCCGTGGGGGATATAACTGGCAGCAGCCACGCCGAAAAGCGAACAGCAGAGGATGGTTAGTTTATGAGCCATTTTATTTTGTTACTGGCCGACTTGCTTGGCCTGAATTAGAATGAAAACTGTGATACTCAGTAGACTAAGCCCAATGCTTTTATACCTCAGCCCATTCTTCCGATCTCGAGGTTAATTGGCTCAAAAAATAAAAGAGACCGAAAAATAGGTAATAGGTAAGCCAAATGCTTCAAACTTTGGTAAACTTTTCATTTTTACCATTCGCAAAGTCAAATTAAATGTGTCTACAAAAACATAGGCATTAACAATAATAACAAATCATAATACATTTGCGTTAAGGTGGATTATGGGCGTGGAAAAATTGCCTATCATCACAAGAATTTGTTGGTAAAATGTCAATAATAACGTAAAAAAGATATAGGAGAGAGTGAAGTTAGGTTATTAAGAAAAGCAGCTATAAATAAAGTCATTAATGGTAATGAATGGTATCTTTGGAAATCCTGTTCTTTGGGCTATAACTTTTAAAGTTGCAAAGCCTTCGAGAAATGTTGCAAAATGTTAAAATACTTTTTAAACTATCCCTTCCCCAGTGCTGGGGTAAAAATAGTTATAAATTTAACCTTTCCTTATGATATAAAATTGTGATAAAAAGCTTTCTGACGCAGAGGACCGCATTTATGACAGTTTAATTTTTCTTTATTGATCTTCAGAACATAATTATCTCCTGAAAATTCGGCGGTGTCAACTTCACTTTTTGAAAGTCACCGATCGGTTTTAGTATTACTATGATGGGTCATCAAGTTCTCGTTGACAGCTCCAACCATCGCTGGCAGTAATGCTGCCATTAAAACTATATATATATACTTCAACCAAATCCTTATTATCGTTTAGCCGCTAGAGCCCCTCAACTATCCTAACCCCAACCTCCCCCACTATTGGTTTCCGATCAACAAAATGATTTGGGAGAAATAGGACACAGTTGTCCGATTCGCATCGATCTGACTTATAACTTTACTACCTGCAATAGAAAAGACTTTTGGCAAGGGATATCCTCAAAACTGAGAGACTAGTTCGTGTAGAAACAGACAAACGCATGTGGCTAATCGACTCGTCTAGTGATGCTGATCAAGAATATATATTCTTTATGGGGTTAAAAACTTCTGAATGTAGTTATTATACCCTCTGCAAAGGTAAAAAAACAAAGAAGCTTGAATTTCCGTTCTATTATTTTCTCATTCATTTTTTGATCGTTCTTCTTCACTGCGTTGCAGTCTTCTGACTTAAGTCATACTACCTTCTGCAAGGGAATACAAATAATGAAAACCGACAAACACACTTTTCGGTCTAAATTTAATAACGGCCTTGAATTCATTTAAATTACTTTGAAGTGGAGTATGGTACTGCACATTTGGGTACCATTAAACGGGAATTTTGGTAAAGATTTTAATAAAGATCGGTAAATTTTACTCCTCCGGTTTCCCCAGCTTAAATCTCCTAAATATAACTTTTTACTTTTACTGCATTTTCTCAGGAACCAATTGACTTATTAATGGTCTTAGTACCAAAGGAAATCTGGCAAATCTCTCGTGTATTGTAGTTTCCTCCCGCAAACTCCCGGTGCGATTCGTCACTACGTGGACTGCCGTCCACTGTGATATTTTGATATCCCCAAGGGC
Organism: Drosophila subpulchrella; assembly: GCF_014743375.2. NCBI lineage: Eukaryota > Metazoa > Arthropoda > Insecta > Diptera > Drosophilidae > Drosophila > Drosophila subpulchrella. The sequence continues at coordinate 5,357,834 of NC_050612.1, read as the reverse complement.
TTTACTCAGAAATATGAAAATGAATTCAATATTTAATTGCGTAAACATTGAACATTTATTTTCGGATGTCTTTGTGTTTTAATTTAAGTATTTGGTTCTTTTTTTCTTTGAGTTTTTTCGATTTAATTCTTAGGCTGGTTAATGTTTTTGATTATTTTTAATTTCGGCGTTTCGATAACTGGACAAGAGCAGGTACAGTTTCTTCAGCATTTCATCCGCCTCAGCCGTGGTCATGGCAAACACTTGGATCATTCCCGACTCATAAAGTCTAGCTGACACTCCGGGCATATCCTCATTTACATAGTAGACGAACTTCTTTTCACGAAGGAATGGTTCTGAAGAAAGGGAGTGGACCGCACTAAACTCCTGCAAATCAACGGTCCAGGGATAGTTGGCACTGGAAAACAGACGTAAGTTTAAAAGCTTGTGGGAAGGGTCGGGCTTGAAATTAACCTTCCCCATGGTCTTCGCCACGATATCGCTTTGGGTTTCGGCCAACATTGCGTTACTTCTTCCGTTGATAATCATCACAGTGCCATTGCCCCATATCCAGCCTATCTGCGTGGCCTCATATCTTACTTCGATCACACCTATGTCTCTATTGTAAACGGCGTTATCCAAGGTCCTCACAGCCATATCCAGATCCAAATTTCTGTTCAACTGCAGGGTGCAAAACAGTTTGCAGAAATGCATTTTAACGGGCAAGCTCAGAAACTCGCTTTGACGTTTTGTGGGACGTCTTAGGATCTTGATCTTCTGAAGGCACTGCTCCGGATGAACTGGTAAGGGTGGAAGCACCAAAGTCCTGCCCAATTGCTCCGCGGACTTAAAACCATATTGCTGTTTCCACTTGGAGCGGAGTCTTTTGGCTTGCGGGTCCCTGTATTCCGTCATACTGTGGTCAATGATATCCTCGAAGTCCTCAAGGTGACCTGTGAAGCTATTCTGCCATTCATTCTTCGGGGGAGACATTATGATGCACTTTCCTGAACTTCGGGGCTTCATCTGCTCATTGTCTATCTCGCTTTCGAAATCAATGGCTCCAGGTTCCGTAGATGTTGGCTTGACACTCTCCTCATTGATTAGAAATTGCAGATGCTGGGAGATGGTGCTACTACATTGCTGTAGCCAATCTTGAATCGCTGCCTCATCTTGGGCCTTCGGCGGGACTGATCCAATATTTTTAACATCAAGAATAATGGGACGCTCTGGTCTAAGCTCAATCAGTTGCATTTCCTTAAATGACTCTTCAATATATATCTCTGAAATGTCGTCTTCGGGAATAGTTTCCAGCATCATTTCATCAGGAACAGTTTTTCTGAACTGCGGCTCCACAGCATCGATTTTAGAAGGTAATTCTTCAAATACCATTGAAGACCTTTTTTTAACATCCTTTGCCTGTGTGCTTTGAAGATTTTTGGGCTTTAACAGGTCAAACAGAACTTTCCGATTTTTCTCCTGCTCTCTAGCTAAGCTCAACAGCATATCAAATTCATCAATATCGCTGTAAGGTTCGTTGAGTCCCTCCGCTTTTATCCAATCGTCCAGGGCCTGATCTTCTTCCTCCCCAATAGTTATTTTATCAAAGACGATTTCTCCATCGTAAAAAATACGCCGCTGCTGGGAATTATTGACAGACTTGCTGTCTATTTCCCAGTCGATGAGTCCGTCAGCAGCGTTATTTTCTTGAGAAACTATTTTCAAGGAGGCTTCCTGGGAATTTAGGCATTCCAAAGCTGTTGGAGGTGGAGATTTCGAATTCTCCATACCTACCATACAACATAGAGGCCAATCTGCTTCCGATTGCGGCACCAAGGCCTTCTTTAGGTCCTTAAAGGTCTGCCAAATATCCTCCGAGGTTGGGAGGTCATCATCATGGTTCGGATCATCTAGCGAATCTAGTGCCACTATCGGTGGTTCCTCTATGTCGACAGCAGCTTTTGACACCGACCTGCGTACCATCGGCTGGTCTGTCACCTTGTATTCAGTGGGTAATCGGCGGGTCTTGACTACCCCAGATGAATTTGGTGGTGGCATTGTTTTCTCGTCGGCGATCACGTGCTTGGGCTCAGAGTTCACCTGGAACTCCACCTTAAAAAAAAACTTGTCGGACGATGTTTTGAAAAATTAAATGATCTAATTTACTACAGATGGCTTACCAGCACAAAAGAGGTTATGTAGTGGCGACTGTTTGTGAGGGCTTTTTTGTTTCTGGATCTTCCGTTGGCATTAAGGCCCTAAATGAAAGAAATGTTATGTTATTTGCATAAATTCAGCTTTGATTGAATGAATATGTACCGTTCCTACCTGTCTTCATTGAGGAACAAAATATTCTAATGAATATTTGTCAACAACTTTGTCAGTGTGGCTGCGTTAGCAATTGTCGTATAAAAATTCCGAAAACCGGAGTTGTCACCGTATTTCATAAAAAGCAATGGCAATTCTGTTACATTTTAATATCCCCAGAAAGCACTTAAAATCTAGCCCGGGTAAGGATTGACATTTTATTAACAAATTCTTGTGATGATAGGCAATTTTTCAAAGCCCATAATCATCCTGAACGCAAATGTATTATAATTTTTTATTATTGTTAATGCCTATGTTTTTGTAGGCACATTTAATTTGACTTTGCGAATGGTAAAAATGAAAAGTTTACAAAAGTTTGAATCATTTGGCTTACCTATTACCTATTTTTCGGTCTCTTTCTTTTTTTGAGCTAATTAACCTCGAGATCGGAAGAGTGGGCTGAGGTATAAAAGCATTGGGCTTAGTCTACTGAGTATCACAGTTTTCATTCTAATTCAGGCCAAGCAAGTCGACCAGTAACAAAATAAAATGGCTCATAAACTGACCATCCTCTGCTGTGCGCTTTTCGGTGTGGCTGCTGCCAGTTATATCCCCCACGGAGGACACGATCACGGACACGCAGTGGGATACAGCATCCAGACGCAACACGAGGCTCCCAAGAAGTGGCAGGATCACCACCAGGACCACCAAGCTCACTCTTGGGCGCCAATTCAGGACCATCACCACCAGCAGTGGGCACCAGTGGCTTCCCACGACACCCACCCCCAGTGGAGCCACCACGAGGAGCCCAAGCACCACCCCAAGTACGAATTTGACTACGGAGTGAAGGACACCAAGACCGGCGACATCAAGCAGCAGTGGGAGACCCGGGACGGGGACAAGGTCAAGGGGGGATACACCATGAAGGAGGCCGATGGACGCACCAGGATCGTGGAGTACACCGCCGATTCCCACCACGGATTCCAGGCTACCGTGAAGCATGTTGGACACACCGACCACTTCGAGCACAGCCACGGACACGGACACGGACATGGACACGGACAGGAATACGGACACGGACATGGCCATGCCACCAGCTACGCTGAGGTGAAACAGGACACCGGCAGCAAGTGGGAGGACAAGAGCAGCAAGTGGTGGTGAAGGAGCTGGCCCAACTAACTGTACAACGATTCGGACAAACTAAATTATTGTAAATAGAAACGAAATTTAGTTATAGGAAAATAAACTGTTGCCAAGTGCAAGTAAAATTCCGAAGTTGGTTCACCTTTAATGATCTTTTCAGAAGGATAACAAAACCAACTTGTTTCCATTTCGTTCCCCACAATAATGAAAAACTGTGTTTAGTAATGGGGACAATACCAACAAATTGTTAACTAAGGAGATACCATATTATTTGATTTATTCGCCATTCTGAGCACTAACCGATATGGAGGAAACGGAGGCCTTCTCGGCGTCTAGCAGTCTCTTGTACCCCTGGTCACTCAATGTGGTGCGAAATATCGTCTTCATATCTTTCGTAAGGGCATTGAAGACATCAACCTGCTCGCAAAAGTGCTCCCAAAACGAGTCCTCGGGGTCCGGACCTAAACTAAACATTTTCTTGAATTTTGCGTAAAGCTCGGTTGATTTCTGGCGGATGACCATGTCGTGCTCCTGAAACTCCTCCTCTTCTCCACCAAACTCTCGAAGATCGCGAGTCTTGGTAACGCAGTCCGGATTGCGGAGTAGCATTAGTTTGGTCAGTTTCATTTTCTTCATCTGGATCAGGACCCTAAGGGCCTTGTCGGGATCCCAGGATTGTAAACTGTTAGCCAGCTTTGTGAAGAGATTGACGAAATTTCGCTCTGTAGTGAGGGCACCTTTGCGATTGAACAATTCCTTCTGGAACCTCTTGGCCTCGACCGATGGAACCAGATTTGGATTCGGCTCCACGAGTATTCTGCCGGGCATGTCTTTCGGCTTCAAGCGCCCACTCTCCAGATCCAGCCTGATCTCCCTGGCCTCCTTGCGCGACTGGTGCATCCAAGATTTCTCCTCGGCGGCGCTCTTGAATTTCTTCGGCTTCTTCCACTCGATGTCGATACCCAGGGTCGTGGACACCGGAACAAAAACCATCATTAGGTTTTTTTGAACTCTGTTGGGCTTATGAGGCATTTTTGCTACTATCAGTCAGCTAATGAAAATTTGCTACAGTCAGCTAATGAAAATTCGTTTGCAAGTGGTCGCCACGAAACTTTTGTCAGGGCCTACTTTTCGATAAATTTGCTGAAAAAGCTAAGCTATAGGTGACAATCCTTCTCGGTGTTTCAATATCTGCATATCTCATGACTAGTCTGTTAACAATACTTTAAAAACTTTTCGTCCGTTTATTCATACGGGAGTCTTCATTCACTAGTCAATTTTAATAAAATGTAAACCATTTATTACTTTACTTAGGATTTTACTTATAATCACATTTAAAAACAAGGAAGAACGCTGTAGTCGAGTACTTCGGCTATCAAATACCCGTTACTCAAAGAACTCAAAGGGAGATGGATATACGGTTATGTGGGCGGCAGACAGATTTAAGCGTTAGAGTGGGCGATGCAAACTTTTTTTGGGTCAATCGATTGGTAATGACGAGACTAATAAATTTCAGTTAAAAGTTTCTAGCATGAAAATTGTGGGCGCCACAGGTTTTGGTGGCTTGTGGGAGTTAGAGTAGGCGTGGCATATTCGCGTGACAAACTTGCGCTGCGTACAAGGCTACGGAATCTAAATCGGAAATCCTAATTCTCTATATTGGATAGTTTGCGAGATAACCGCGTTTATACATACCTACGACTTTTTGAAGTTTGTGGGCGTTAAAGTGGGCGTAGTAAACTTTTTAAGATCAATCGATAGGTATTGATGAGAGCAATACATTTTAGTAGAAGCCACAGTTTTGGGCGACTTGTGGGCGTTAGAGTGAGCGTGGCACACTATCGAAACAAACTTGCGCTGCGTAGGAATCTCTAGAATCTGCATGCCTAATCCCAGTACTGCAGCTCTTATAGCTTCCGAGATCACAGCGTTCATACGGACAGATGGACAGACGGACATTTCTAGATCTACTCGGCTAGTGATCCTCATCCATATATATACTTTATGGGTTCGGAAACGCTTCCTTCTACCTGTTACATACTTTCCGACGAATCTAGTATACCCTTTTACTCTACGAGTAATGGGTATAAAAATAAGAAAAACGCTATAGTCGAGTGCTTTGACGAAACATTTCATTAAAACAAATTTCTGGCATAAAAATTGTGGGCGTGAAAGTTTTGGGCGGTTTGTGCGCGTTAGAGTGGGCGTGGCATGTTCGCGTACAAAACTTGCGCTGCGTACAAAGCTAAAGAATCTAATCTGAAATCCCAATTCTCTATCTTTGATAGTTTCCGAGATATCAACGTTCAAAATTTACGATTTTTAGAGGTTATTGGGCGGTTTGTATGCGTGGGAACATTTTTTTAGGTCGATCGATAGGTATTGACGAGAACTATACATTTCAGTTAAACTTTTTTTTCTAGCACTAAAACTGTAGGACCCACAGATTTTGGCGATTTGTGGGTGTCAGAGTGGGCGTGGCATGTTCTCGTAATGAACTTGCGCTGCGAATGAAAATAAGGAATCTAAATCTAAAAGTCTAAGGCCTCACAAACTTCTAGGCGTGGTACTCGGCTGAAGCAAAGATTTTCTTAATAGACACTGGTAGAATCCAGTTACCTGCCATAACCTTTTGAATGAATGGTCAGATTTCATCAATTTTTGGATGGGTTGATGAATATTGATTTTTAAATTTCTCGTTAGTCTATTTGTCAAATTTGTTTTTAAGGAAACAAAAGCTTCTTGATTTGATATTTTAACGCATTTTCTGCACTTTGCTTCTATTTATTTATCTAAAACTAAAATTCGTAATTTGTTCGTTTCTATTTACAATAATTTAGTTAGTCGAATCGATGTACAGTCAGTTGGGCCAGCTCCTTCACCACCACTTGCTGCTCTTGTCCTCCCACTTGCTGCCGGTGTCCTGTTTCACCTCAGCGTAGCTGGTGGCATGGCCATGTCCGTGTCCGTATTCCTGTCCGTGTCCATGTCCGTGTCCGTGTCCGTGGCTGTGCTCGAAGTGGTCGGCGTGTCCAACATGCTTCACGGTAGCCTGGAATCCGTGGTGGGAATCGGCGGTGTACTCCACGATCCTGGTGCGTCCATCGGCCTCCTTCATGGTGTATCCCCCCTTGACCTTGTCCCCGTCCCGGGTCTCCCACTGCTGCTTGATGTCGCCGGTCTTGGTGTCCTTCACTCCGTAGTCAAATTCGTACTTGGGGTGGTGCTTGGGCTCCTCGTGGTGGCTCCACTGGGGGTGGCTGTCGTGGAAAGCCACTGGGGCCCGCTGCTGGTGGTGATGGTCCTGAATCGGGGCCCAAGAGTGGGCTTCGTGGTGATCCTGCCACTTCTTGGGAGCCTCGTGGTGCGTCTGGATGCTGTATCCCACGGCGTGTCCGTGATCGTATCCTCCGTGGGGGATATAACTGGCAGCAGCCACACCGAAAAGCGCACAGCAGAGGATGGTTAGTTTATGAGCCATTTTAGTTGGTTTCTAGTCGACTCGCTTGGCCTAAATCGCAATTGGAACTGTTATAATCACTTGGCAAGGCACAGTGCTTTTATACTTCTGCCCATTCTATGGATCGATTAATTACATTTTACCCTCGAGGCTAAATAGGCTAGAAAAAAGTAAGAGTCCCAAAAAATAGGTATGAAAAATGCTTCGAATTTTTGTGCAAATTTTCATTTTCCTCATTCGTATTCATAATCTCGGCCGGTGGATTGGCAAATTAAATATGGCTCGCAAATTCAAGCTTGGCCAGCAACAACAACATCGATAAACGGGGCGTGAACACCGCTCAACTAGCTGAAAAACGCAACGCTTGGTGTTTTTGTTGCTTGAAAATCAATCAACAAGTGTGGCCCGCTTTCAAATTACTTAGCAAAACCGCCTCGCCTCGCTGCGTTTCTTAGGTTCGCCCCTCTTCTTTGCCGACTTCACCGCGAATGACCTTGAGACGGTGGGCGCGGAGAGGGGGCGGGGCAGGGCCGGGCGGCCAGTATAATCAGTCGGTGTTTCTGCCCAGGGGGTCTGCAGTGGGGCACCCAAAGCTTCCGAATTGGTGCTAACTCACCGAGCCGATAATGTTTTCTGAATGTGTATAATTAAAGAGGTTAAAGGCTTTGTATTTGGAAAAATTTAAACCACACTAGTTTTACAAAAATAAATAATAAGGTTTAGATGACTGATCTTTTAACTTCGATTCTTGTTCTATATATTTTAAAATGTATAGTGCAATACTAATGATCTAACTAATGTCTATGATATTTACTTGTTAGACCACGCATTATATTTGAAATCATCTGATTTTTTACGATTCTTCATAGGATAAATATATTTTTTTTGCATAAATTCGAAATAAACCTAACACTTATTCAAATTTTGGTTGTAACCGAAAACGGACCGCAAAAAACTTATGTTTTTAAAAATAATTTCACACATTTGACGTCTTTTTTCCTCTTTTAACACAAGAAAGATTTACCGTCTTTAAATGGTTCTAACAGGGAAATTAAATAAAACCATTTCAAAAACGTTTATTTCTTAAATATAAAAATGTTTATATATATTTACCTTGATATGTAATAATTCAATTAATAATATTAAAATACGTTTTCCCAACGAAATAAATGGCCTTCTAGCTTACTGCTTTATGCAAAACATTTCCTCATTTCCTTAAGTACAAGTCAAAGCCTTCATCTGTTCAAAATCTCTATCAAAATTCTTGTTGCCTAATTAGGAAATATATTCTTACCTTTATTTTTCCCTTCTCTTTAACTACACCCCAAACTTATTAACACGTTAACGAACTTGCAAAAACGATTTGATTCTGTTATAATTAATTATTTTCAGCAGAACCAAATCGTAACGGACTTGGTTTGATATAAAATGAGTTCGATTTTCTATAGAGCTCAATGGCCAAAACAATAATAGTAATTATGAATTAGTGAGGTAATTAACAAGTCAGCTAGCACGAACGGTGAATGGTGTGGCCAAGAGAATGACCACCCGATGGTCGATTGCCCCAGAGTTTTCGAGAGCTATATAAACTCCAAGTGAGCCCCCTAAGAAACATCAGACATCATCAAAGATCCGATTGGAAAACAGCGATTATCGATATGAAATCCTTTTGCGGAGGTCTGTTACTTGCCTTTCTGGTGGGCGGAAGCCTAGCAGCTCCTCATGGAGGACATGCCACGAGCTACAGTTCGGTGACCAAGCACGAAGAGCCCATCCACAAGAGCCATGGCTACGGATACGACCACGCTGTGATCAGTGCCTACGGAGGAAACTACGGACATGGTTATCCGAGTGTCGGCCACTCCGGCTACGGCTACGGATACGACAAGCACGAGCCCCACCACTATCCCAAGTACCACTTCGACTACGGGGTCAAGGATGCCCACACCGGCGACCAAAAGAGCCAGTGGGAAACCCGGGATGGCGACAAGGTCAAGGGCAGCTACTCCCTGAAGGAGTCCGATGGCACCACTCGGGTGGTGGAGTACACCGCCGATGACCACAACGGGTTCAATGCCGTGGTGAAGAAACTGGGTCACGCCCACCACCCCCAGGTCTACCACAAGGGCTACGGACATGGCGATGTCTACGGATCCGACTACGGGCACGGAGGTTACGATGTGGCGCACTACGGCGGATACGCACTTGGACACGGAGGTCACGCCAACAGCTACGTGAGCGTGAAGCAGCTGCACTGATTCCAGGACCCTTGATGAGGACTACCCGACGAACACGATCTGAACATAATATTTATCAATGCAACCAATTTACCTGACTAAAGCAAGCTTTTTACACATATAGTATTTGTCTTAATATATTTATACAGAAATACATAAGCATAAATGTTTATAATCGAAGGGGTCTATCATTATACTTGGAAAATATGAAACTCAAGCAAGATCTAGGAAAATCGCTATAAGCAGTAACACCTGAATTGGAGTAAGTTTGGGCAATTTTCCATTAAAACATACTGAAATAACTTATAAAATTAATGGATCAGCACTAAATTACTAGTGTAAAGAGGTAGATTGAAATGTTGTGCCGAAAAGAAGAGATAGACCGAGTTGGACGACATAAGACTCTGGGAAATTTTCCCAAGCCCCACAATTTGTAGCGCCGCTGCTTGCTGGGTCTCCAGCACTTGATTTTAATACGGATTACCAGGATTAACTGGCAAAGTGGGGACACGACACATTCGCAGAGCAAATCGCCATTAATTTATGTAAAGTCGAAACGTAATGCTGGCAGGTATAAATTTTATAATGCCATTAGACAGCTGCAGCGAAGCGTCGACAACGACTTTTACTTGCCGCACGGCGGCGCCTGAAACCAAAAGTTGGGCCGCCCAAATCGGGGAGTATGGGTTGCATGGATGTGTATATATATATGGATGGTTTGGTATCGTATCGTTGGCCAAACGGGTTTCGGTGCGGGGAGCTCTCCCGGCGGCGAGTAATTGTCAATTAGACCGAGCTTAGGAAGCGACAAAGCAGCTGCAATCTGCACTGTGCGATCTGCAATGTGCTGCTCATCGCAGTTGGTTGCGTCTGGCGGCTTGGAAGTTGGAAGTTGGCTATTGGACGTTGGAAGTGGAACCGGTGAAGCCGGAAAATCTTGTCGCCGGGAAAACGAAACGAATCGAAACCGAGGCCCAGCTTGGCGCCGGTCCTCGTCTTCATCTATAAATACTTTGGCAATGCCGCGCCAACGGTTTAATTACGTTTTTGTCCTTGACATTGAGACCACGGCAGCGGATCGAGGAGGAGCGACAGCAGCGCGTTTTGTCAGCGTTTTTAAGCGCCCAGTGTTCAGTGACGTGTTTCCGTAGAATAACCCGAGTAGATTTTACAAGCGCCATGCGATTCTATGTAAGTGTTTATCAAAACGGCCATGGATTAAGTCAGGAATTCATTTGCTCTTGACTGAGCCACATTTTTCGGCAATTGGAAATCGAGAGCGAAAGTTAAGAAAAGCCAGCTTTCACTTTAAGTGAAAGTCCAGCAAATGAACTCGAATGCAAATCCACCTCCTGCGCATAGCAATATTGCAACAAAGATCAGTAAGAGGATTTAAAGCAAATCAGAATAAACTAAACATATTTAAATGTAAGCTGTGTAGTTAATTCGGTTCAATAGTAGGACTAAATAATTTTTTTAACGACTTAAAATATAGATTCATTCACAATTACTTTGACACTTTATTAATAAGCACAGTTCAGAACATTTGTATTTTAAAAATGCTATCAATAATATTGCTGAATATATCATCACTGCAGCTTAGGAAAAGTATTTAGCAATACTAATTGGTGTACTTTTTATTAGTATTAATTTTATTGGATTATATTTAAACGATTTCCTTGTTGTGCTTCTAAATTTTTTTTATTAAAAGTGTAAACGGTGGATGTCGTTCATATAAACTTTATGTAATACGGATGGTTTGTCGATCTATTTTCAATTGAAGTCAACAAATTCAATTTTACTGCTCACATATTTGATTAATGGATTAAATATTTTTTTATTTTCGTGTAGGTCAACTGTAGTTGTAAAATCTTTGTTCCGTTTTTGTATATTTTCTTCTCGTATGTATCATGTATTATCTCTCATAAAATTGGAAGAAATAATTCACTGGTGTTTATTTATTGAGCGACTATATTTAAAGCCAAGTTATTTAAGTTTGAGTTGATATGTAGCACTGTATTTAATACAGAAATGATAAGTAAAGTCAAACCTTAAAAATAAACATGTATAGAAAGCTTTTAAGAATTTATAAAATGTAGTCTTAAAGGATAATTAACCATTTTATTTTGTCAAAGTATAGACAATACATTTAATTATTGTCTTCACACCTGATCTGATCAAGATTCCTGCAGGTTTGTTAATACACATTTGCTCAGCAATGACAGCTATGCCGAAACAAATTTCGCCCCATTTGTTCGGCCGCATTGCGGCTGGCATGCCATTCGGGCCATTCGGGCCATTCGGGCCATTCGGGCCATTCTTGACAAATCTCGCCGGCAGCGATTCCACATATCGAATGGCCATCGTCGCTGTGCTAATTAGGCCGACTCGTCGGAGCCAAAGCGAAACCTCCCCAAAGCAGCGACACATGCCAATCGCGGCTGGGCCGATCTCGCAATTCGCATTTGGTAGCTCCCAGCCGAAAATCGAAAATGTCCAAAAAATGTTTTGCAATTCGCAGAGAAACAAATGCGAGGCGATTGCAATGGGGAAAATTGAATTGTACGGCCAGAGTGCGAGTCCGAGTGGCCGCCATCCTGCCAGACCCGTTTCCATCGCGAAATCAGCTCGGCTGGGCTACTGGTCTTAAGCAAAGCCATCAATCTCCAAAAGTTTTCGCCGGACAGGCACTTGCTGTCATATGCTCGATACAAATGTGCCCCGGTGTCTATCTGTCTGCCTAATTTTGGCTTTGGATTTTGGATTTGGATCTTGGGCCTCGGATCTCGGACGGCAAGGTGTATTTTGCCATTACCATTTGACAACTGTCACAACGCTGTATGACATGGTCTGGGATCGAAGCTGCGATCGGGACCCGGCCAATCTCTGAACACGCTCCTCCGTTCGTTGTCCAATTAATTTTGTGGCCCCTGCTTTTTGCTCTCGTTTCCTTTTGGGCCGCGTAATAATTTTGTAGGCAATTTATTAACTGTTCGGTATGTTTGCTTAACTCGTTTTATCGCTCCGTTTATTAAGCGCCCGATTGATAAAAACGCATTCATATTCCGCTTAAATGCCTTTTTGCAGATAACGACCCATTTGCCGCCGCCGCCGCCCCTTCTGCCGGCCATCCTGCTCGCTCTGCTCTGCCTGGGGACACGCCCCCCGCCCACCGAGGCTGTTCGGGGCGGGGCACCCGTCGTGGTCGCCGATGACGATGACGAAACCATGGAGTACGCCCCGCAATATGTAAGTGAGCCGGAGCGAAAAAAGCAAAGTGGAAAAGTAATCCCATTGAGCAGGCAATTCGCGTGCATGCTGGGAATACGTATTATTTTTACAGATACCGTGGGAAAAAAGTGGTACAGAAAGGGATAGCAGTTTTATCATGTCAAATACTCCTTGCAAAAATACAATTATTATTGAAGTTTGTTTTGTTTTTTAAAAACTTCTACATGCTTGTCCGAGTGCTAAGCAGTAAAAGATGAAATTCGATTTGTCACAAAAATCTCTTCTGACCAAATATCCCCCTCAAAGCAAATTACAGTATCACAGAAAACGTTCCACAATGAATCTATTGATTAAGAAAAATCAAAATAGTAGGCAAAGATTCTTTGACAAAATATTTTAACTTTTTTGGTTAATATACTTCTTACCTGTGTGTATGAGGTGTATAACAGGTAGAATAAAGCGTTTTCGACCCTATAAGAACTATATATTCTGTATCAGGAAGTCAATCTAGCCATGTCCGTCTGTCTGTCCATCCTTATGAAGGCAAAGATCTCAGATACTATAAAAGCTCAAGTTTGTTATTCTGATGTGTCACAACATAATCTGTCATGTTTAAAGATTTTATAAAAGTGGTAAGGGGCTATATTTTGTTTAACAATACCACTTTGCTTGCCAATAATTGATAAAATCGAATCAATTATTAAAGAGTAATAAGCAACATGCTTGCGTCATTCTATCTTGTTAAAATTAATTTATAAAGAGTTCTTATATGAAGTAAGAAGTATTAGAGGTGCAGAAAACATCCCTTTACCGATGTTTTAACAAGCAAACATCGATGTAATATCGAAAAACATCGATGTTTTTGCACCTAACTATGAAATAGTAACAATCAAACCTTTGCCAATTTGTGCAGAGATTAGTGGAGCCTTAGACGCTTTTTCACCTTATTATCAACTAATATATACGCACAGTGAAAAATATGACACATTAGTCAATAATAATTACAAGTATTTCGCTAAACCCACGACAGTTTTTGTTGAAGGCTTTCGACAAAATATTAACAAATAAATAAAATATTTTAGCGTAATAAAGCGGACAGCTGTCCGAAGAACTGATCGTTAGGCCACTTTTAAATCAAATAAATCATCTGACGGCTCACAATTAATTACGAATTTGATCGATCTATCAGAAAGTAGAGCGGAACCAAGCAGCGATTAATACATCAAAGCCGTTTAAGTCCAGGTCCCCTCGCGCACGCATAAATACCAGCGCTAATCCAGCGATCGTGGAAAACGCATTTTCCGCCATTGAAAGTGAATGTTGTCGGCTGTTGGCGACTGCAGAATGTTCAGTACTGTATCTTTCGATGGCTAAGCCGCCTCCGCCGCCGCCCACATAAATCAACTTGTTGGCCCGACCTGACTTCCACTCCATTGTCTTTTCGCCGGGGAGCCGGGGGCTAAGTGGTGGAAGCTGGCAGGTAGCCGAAATCGAGAAATCGCTAAAATGCGAAAATACGAAAATGCGAAAATGCGAAAATGCGTTTTGCGTGCACACACGATCGGGGGCGCCATATATGGCCTACAGCGCAGCTTGCGGCTGCTGCACCTACGAGCCAAATTAAGCGAAAGGTGGCCCAGAGGCGAGATTGAATTCTTTCCTTTTGTAACTGTTTTCGGCCGGCGACAAGGTGCGTTTTCGAAAAATGTTAAAATGTTTTCCATGCTGTCTGTCTGTCGGCCGCTGCGACGGGTAAACGCCTTTGGAACTGTCCCGTCTGTCACAAATTTTTTGATTCGAATCGGCGCTGTGTGCTCCCACGATCTGTCGGGCGATTTGTTGTCAAAACGTTGACAACGCCGCGTATGCGTAATTTGCATGTAATTGCGGAGCGCAGTGGAGTGATTGCGCATACGCCCAGCGAGCCAGTTAGCCAAATCATAAATTGGTCACCCATAAATTTATGAGTTAAAGTTCACACGCACCCACAAAGCAGCCTGCAAAAGTGGCCACCAGCCGCGGCCGCTGCTCCCAATGATCTCTTTGGGTGGCCACCACTGCGCCAGTGCGCCGCCTTATGCAACTCTTATTAAAACCTCCATATATCCAGACGCTCAAATATATTTGGAAGACACAGTACAGCTTCGGTTAGTGGAATTTGGTCACTGTTACTAATAGTCCTTAGCCCCAGAAGCCACCCAATTTATAGATGTTACGGAAACTCAGAAAACTCGAATAATGTTTTAAAAAAGACCAGAAACTGTGTAGAGACCTGGACTGATTTCAAGTATTTTTATTAAAATACATATGTGCACTTAGACAATTTCAATACAATTTTGTATATTTTTTGCAGTCCATAATAAAAGCAAGCAAACAATTCTTGTTAAATAGAACATAAAAGGAACCTAACTTCGGAAAGTTTTTATACCCATGCAGGTCGTCCCCATGGAAGCATTGTACTTACAAAGCTTTTCGATTTTATAACACTAAAAAATAGTTACAGAAATATTAAGATAGTGTTCCATTTTAATGTACTACCGTATATGTTTAACTGAAAACGAAATATAACGGTCTTCGTATTGTTTTGACATTAATTTTGCGATCCTTCCTATGGCCGCTATATGGACGAGTAGTCCGATTTTAATTAAATTGAGGTTGTAATTCTGAAATATTACAAAAATGTTGTATTCCGGAATATAATGGAATATGATCAAAAATAACGAAGCTATGGTTATTTTCCTCTTGTTTTCCCATTAATTTCCCGATCGTTTATGTTTATTTTCTGTAAACTCAAATACAGATCTTGGGAACATATATGTTTCCTATATGAAAAGGGTCATAATGCAATTCAATCATAATAATTAAATCTACAATATTGGTTTTTAAAATTTGTAAATTTAATTAACAGCTTAAGTTTTAGACAACATTTATGCCCAAATACAGTGGATCTTAACTTTGATTTTCTCTATATATTTTATTTATTAGTCAGTTTGCTTAAGATTGGGTGGTTTGAATAAAAACTAATATAAAACGAAATGTATTTAAAGGTTTTGTTCCGTTATAATTGTTTTTGTACCGCTTTGGCGACTGTCATCAGTTCAGAGTCCTTAAGATCTTATTGATTCAATATTTTTTAGCTGATCCTTCGAAAAGTTCAAATTGTAAGTAATATTGTTGTAGAAGCATTTATGATATTCAAACTAATATTATTGATTTAAACTGATATAGGATGGATAAGATAGTATGTTGTAAAACATCATTTGTCCATTTCGCGATAGGGAGGTCAGACTGTGGCACACATGGAGGGACATGCGTGCGACGGCTGCCGCTCAAGTTACACTCGCTTGTAATCATTTGTTTTGTCCGGACAGCGACAGCGGAGCAGGGAGTTAAAATTGATAGGCAGCGAACAACTGCAGCGGCAGCGGCAGTAACGCCAGAAAAGTATCCAGTAGTTACCCATAGCGACTACTGCAAGACGGGCAAAAAATGGAAAGATTAAAACAGCCAGCGTTTGTGTGCGTGGCCATTTATAGACGTCTGCGCTTAATTGAAGCCAGCGCCAAGCATGCGAAAACTTTTGCAATTTGCCTTAGAAATACTGAAATGCTGAAGGTGCCAAAAAAGAAGGGGAAAACGCACGAACACACTCATAAAACAAACGTGTCCAAGTGACACCGAATGCTCTACATTTTATATTAATTGAATTTATGTAAATTTTCGGTTTGTTTAGTGCTGGCTTTATGGGGTTAATGCGTGGCGGTAAGGCTATAAATAACAATCAAGAATGTCATTTAAGTTTAAATTTAAGTCATTTGCACTAAACACTGTTATTATCGAAAATGATAAAAGCAATTAAACCAAAAGCTTTTGGGGGTAGAGTTTAACACATGCCATACAAGGAAAATCGAACTTAAAAGAACACATGTCGAAATGGACCATTTGAATTGCCGTTGCCTTTATAGGGTTAAGGTGCTCTTTTAATTACCAGTGGATTCAGCTTTACCTTCGATGTCGGCCGCAGATCAAACGAAAACCCAGTCCCCAAGAACTGAAAAAACCCAACCCAAAGGCCTCTTCCGATTCCAATGGCTTTCAAACTGTGCACAGCGCGCGTTTTCGCCTTGACACAAAAAAGCTGCATTTGTTTCATTTTTTATTTGGATTTTTTTTGTTGGTCGTCATGAAAACATATAAAATTCTACAGACGTTGACATAGCCATTGGGGTTTCGAAAAGTGTGTGTACGAATTTTGGGTGCGGTTGGGCCATATAAGCCGCATGCGTTTCCAGCGCGTTTTAAAACGCACCAAATCACAAATGCCAAATTGTTCGTTTCAGGAGCATCCGGGCTATGCCTTCAGCTACGGGGTCAAGGACCTCCACACGGGGGATGTGAAGTCCCAGTGGGAGTCCCGCGACGAGGACGGGGTCAAGGGTCACTACAGCATATTGGAGCCAGATGGCTCCATACGAACGGTTCACTATACGGCCGATGCCAAGAAGGGGTTTAATGCGATTGTCAAGACAGTGGGCGCCAATTCGCATCCGATCACAGAGACCCCGGAGGGCAGCAACCACGTGAACGATGACACCTCGCAGTCGAAGATCAACCACTACAGCAAGGACCAGGAGCACATTGTCCTGAGCTCGGACATCAAGCCGCTGAAGAAGCCCATCGAGGATCTGACCCACTCGCACCCGAAGATCCCCAGCTTGATCGAGATCAAGCCGCATGCTAGGATCAAGCAGGTGCCCATGGACGTGGATCCGGGGATCAGGGAACGTCTGCAGCAGGCCAGGGACACCTACTATAAGCAGATAGCCGCTGCCCATAAGTTGGAGGACTATTCGCAGAAGCTGCAGCCCACCTATGCGGTGCAAGAGGGCGACTGGAAGGCGGTGATCGTGAATGAGCCCAAGGAGTATCGACCCCACTACACCACAGGGTCGCCTGCTCACCTCCACCACGGCTACTACGACCACTATAAGCCCAAGGAGATTCCCCACAACTATATACACAAGCCCTCCGTACCGCAGCAGTCCCTCCACACAAGTTTCTCCCCCTCAAAGCCCAGAGTTAGTATCCCCGAAGGCCTCTCCAATCACATCCACCAGAAGAAGGTGGTCCACACCACACCAGGCTTGAAGCACTATAAGTACAAGGGGGTGTCCAAGTCCTACTCGCGACCCGATTACTCCAGTTACTTCCACCGCAAGCCCAAGAAGCTGCGCCCCCTGCACCCCAAGCCGAAGCCTCGTGTCAAGAGACCCGAAGGTTCTGGTCCCGTCCTCTTTCCGAAGATCCTGGAGGAGGAGTTCGAGGACTATGATGAGGACGAGCAGGGGGCGGCGTCGGCCACTCTGGTCCAGAACATGGTGCGCAAGGACAAGAAGCACATGGTTCCCATGTACGCGGGCGGACATAACTTCGATTCGGGCAGCTACCGCACCTTGGAGGGTGTCTAGAGTTAAGGGTCTATCCCTCTAAGTGCTTCCTTTTACTTATTTATTTGTTCTCTGTATGAGTAATTTATTTGTTAGTTGTGTAATTTTTAGATATTGTTTGTCAAATAAAATAATTTACCGATATACAGTGCATAAGTCATTTCAATGGTGAGTAAGAATCAGCAACATTTTTTAATATGAGTATTTAAATGATTTATTACTGAGAAAATTTATTAATTATAGGGAAAATTAAATTTATTTTCTATTGCTATAGGAAACCGTTTGTTATTCTACAAAGAAACGCATTTATATAATTTGTACCTTGCCTTAAAGCAGCACCGCTGAGCCTCTGCCGGCACACGTACAGCGTAGAACAGCAGTCGACACACACCTATCGATAAGGCTGCAATTACACAGACAACTAAAAAAAAATTATCATTGTATTCTGTACCGACCGCTGCTTTAAAAGGATGAGTATGACCTTTTAATAATTAGTAAATCGTCAAAATAAATGGTAATGCTTTAATTTTTTGTGTTTGACCATAAGCAAGCCATTTAAAAATTATTACAACTTTTTTGTGCATTCCGAATCTTAATGAATTATTTAATATTTATTAAAGTTGATGCAAAAGCTTAAGTTTTATTAAATGGTTGGTACATACCTTTATTTATGTGTAGCAATCGTTTCTTCCCATCAAAGTAAGATAAAGCAATTTACACTGGGTTACGTTTGAAAAATAACGCAACACTCCCTGACATGGTAAGTAATGATCAGCTCAATCCGAACTCTTGCGGAATCAAATTTCCAGCTGCACTTGCTGGGATTTTCCACCATAAATCATAGAACTCGAGCCGAAACAAACAATAAGCCAGAAAATTCGTGGGTTGACAGGAAATTGCTAACAAGCAGCCAGAGATCGCCGACTTCTGATCCCTCTCGCGGTGCCCAACCCCCAATTGAGTTTAGTGATTATGCCATGCAATGGCAATAGCAGCGGCAACGCCATCCAACAACGAAAGCGACAACCATAAATTAACACCAGTTCGCATTAATTACTTCAAACCGACAACGCAACTTCGAAAACGCCCCAAAAATGCCTATATGCGAAGTAAAATATATGAATGCTCTGCAGTTCTTGTAGATAATAAATACTCAAGGATTCCGCTGATGCTAAATACGAGTTTAGTATGGAAAAATAAGGAACTTTAGAGCAATTTAGTTTAATATTAATTTATATATTGAACTTCTCATGCAGAAACTATTTTAAATGAAATATCCACCAGTTATATGAAAATGGGACCACCCCTCGCAAGAGTATGGCTGAAAACGCGTGCGATTTGACAGCAAATTATGCGATTGCAATGCATAGGCACTTCTGAGAATTGTCTCTCACATTTGTTTGGGCCGCTAATTGCTTTTGGCCAGCGTTCTGTGCCGCGGAGGGGGCTCGGGATCCTTTCCTTAAAAGGCGTGCGTGTCAGCGGGCCAGCTTTTCCACCGGCGACTCCGGCGAGCCCCAAACCGGATCTAAGTCTCAAGAGTCTCGGGTAGGAGATATATGAGCGCAGACCTGACTCATAGCCCCTGACTACGTTCAATGTCGTTGGACGGAGGCGGCGCCTAATCTAGAAAATTGTAAATTATTTAATTGGGAGCGCTGCCGAACGCCTCTGCACTCGAAACTGAAATCTGAGAATCGGTTGAAAACCGCTCGAGTGCTTTTCAGGCATTCTCACGCGTCTAAAAACGCGCTAAGTGATTCTGCGGCGATCTCCGTTTATGAGCATCGCTTTTTATTGCCGTCACTTTGGATCCGATGCTGGGAAACTGGTTCGCCTAGAATCGCAATGTGGGAGCAATTTGCATACGAGCAGTCATTTTTCGCATCGCCCTCTTCACTTCGATCAGCCAGTTGACACTTTGGTCCCTGATCGCAGGTCGATACCTCAATTTATGCACAGAAATCGCAGAAAATCCAAGTCAATGCCATACGCAGCGATTTGCGTTGACAAAAAGTGCGAGTTTTCAAACTGGCATTCGCAATCGAAGCTGAAATCGAAATCAAAATCAAAATCGCACCCGTAATTAGAATACTCGATCTGCGGTCGAACTAGTTATGCATCAGATTAGCTAAATTGGATTAGCCAGGGGGTTAGGCATTCGCTGGTGGGATGCCAGTGCAGCAGAGCGGTCAATAAGAATGCCGAATGCCTAATTTGTGTTAATTATGACAAATGTTTATGACACTCGAGTCGGCCAGTGGTGTTTATCTGGCTGCAAGGGGATTGGATTATGAGTTGTGTAAGAGAGCCGAGTATGGGCACTTTAAAATAAATATTATGTCAACCTTATATAGGCCATCCACTTTTAAATCAAGTCGCCCCTGACGGTATGCTTCATAAATTAATTTGTTTACAACTAGTCGTTCACAATTACATCCGGCTTATCACCTTCAATTGAAAAGCTGCATAGAATGGTTGTTGAAATGATTTGCCGAACTTAGATAATGAAATTTTCAGCACAACTTTCCCTAGTCTCTTTTTACTGACCCGATAATAAAAGCAAAATCTAAAAGCCAAATTGTAAGTAAACTTTCAACAACAAATCTTTCCATTGTAATGAACTGCTCATTTACTAGGTACTAGAATTTTAAAAGTCAAAAAATACTATTTTTAGGATAGGGATGCAGAATTGTCCTTTGTGTAATATTCCGTGTTGTGCAAAACATTGTTTCATATAATAGCTTTGGTGGAGGATATACTGCACTTAAGAACTTTTATGCTTTTATTTTGAAATGCAATGTGTTGAGATGTATCACATTTCCATTTAATTAATGCTTGTCTTGTCTTTTATATAACTCATTTTTGTATAACCTTTATTAACAACAAATTAAAAATTATTTATAAAGCGAACCTAAGATTAAAATCTATGAGCTAACAAAATGCCGATGAGCACTAGCTGCTGTGGCCTTCAGCTCGACTGATGTGTTTTTTTCATAAGGGTTTAATAAATTAAAAAAGTTTTGAAATGAGGTTCTTGTCACAACTTGGAATGGATATCACAGTGCGAAAATAAATAAATGAGAGATGCTAATTTGCAAACGTATTTTCATTTTTATCATTATTTTGGAATAAGCATGCCAAAAATAAGATTATATTATGTTGATCCAAATGTTATTGCTTAAAAAAAAACTTTAATTTAACTGAAATATTAAGTTAAATTTATTCAAGTTAAAATGATTTTACTTTTTAAGATAAGTTAAAGTTCAGCCTAATAAAACTGTCCCAATGGAAATAAATAATAAATTATCTATTAAAAGCACCATATGATCGCCGAGTCTGAAGTCTGTCCCGTTAAGAAACATTAACTAAGGGACATATACAAAAATATATAAAATATATAATATACAAATTTTAAATGGATAATTTTACTTACTAATTCAAAAAAAGTATCTAGTGGTATCCTATTGGTTAAAGATTATGTATACCACATTTTCAAATAGGATTATGTCCCATTGGAACCAATTAATAACCATGACGACTGACGACTGCCATCGACTAAACGCACCTTATGACCGCATTTAATTAGCTGTCCGCCGCGGCTGAAGTCTGCCACTTGGTGGCTCTGGCAGCCATCAAGCTGCCACCGCGCCACATTGTCCCTGACTCGCGAATGACACCGCATGCCGGCCAAATCAATTAAAGACACCCAGCTGGAAAGAAGGCAAGACAGACTCTCGACCAGACGATTACCGATGCGAAATCTAGGCGAGTTTGCCGAAATAAAAGCAACCATAAATGGCTGGCTGGAAAATTGATTGAGCAGCACACGCGTTGACATTTCAATTAGAAGCCCAGACCGGGCCAAAAGAAAAATCGAAGAAAAAACGGAAAACCCAGACACGCAATCGCGCCAAAGAATGCCGATCCAGATCGAGAGCCGGGCCCGCAGATAAACCTTGCGGACCAATTAAGCTTCGGATGATTGGGTGATTGGGTGTTGCATGATGCGATTTTAATCGGAACAGCCAGGAGAAGAGCTTAGTCCGAAAAAGTCGGGAACTTTTCCTGCAGATTTGACCATTTCGAATGCGACTGGGACGGGACCAATGCTGTTAATTGAACATGAAACATGTTTTGGGCTGTCGGCCAGCTTTTTTATTCGATTTGGGCTTTTCGCGAACGGTTTTCGCAATTTGATTGAATTTTAATTTTTCAACATTTGCAAACGCGAGCCGAAAAGTCAGCTGCGCGAATTTTAACCTACTTCAGGCTGATCGCTGGACGAGTTTAGTTCGCCTCGCCACGCATTTGTCACACACACGCACAGATCGCTCGGTTGCGTAAGTTTGGTGAAACGATCTGCGGGCTTCAGAGAGCCAGCTATACATCCATGTAGCCACAGCTTCGGGTACAGCTGGCCATGGCTGCCCCGCGACCATGCCTACTTAGCATCATGACGAAATCAAATCCCAACCCTCCCCCTTTCGCTCTGGGGCCTTAATTGAAAAATCTTGATTTCGCCCCAGCCGGATCACTTACATCCAACTTTGTTTAGCGGCGAATCCTATATCTCGATGGTTTGTCGCCCATTCAATAGCGCGGCCATGTTGACCAGGTCGCTGCGTAAACATTTCAAAATTTGCCAAACATATTTATAAAATCGCCGATTTTATGTTCCCCATAATCGCCCGATCTCGCCCAAGAATTCTACAAGCCCAGAAAATATGTGCGAGTATCGCGAACCAGTTAAGTTAGTGCCAGAGTGCAAGTATTGCGTGTGTTTTCGAGAAAGGCCGACGGGCTTGGCACTTCGGCTGTGTGAGCGCACAACGTGGCGTATGCGTGATGCCAGCGGGGCGGTCGCAAAAGTCGCCAGAGCGGCAGGATTATCGAACTGCTCGAATTATGACTTTAGGTAGCCCAATGGTCTGTGTTTATGAGTCCAGTAAAATGCATTTCCCGCAGCTCGTGTGAAATCGCTGCCAAACTGTTGGCCAAATACTCGTGGGCGATGTCTGGAGTTGGCCAAAAGGAAAATGGTTTAGTAATCGCCTTGTTAGGTAGCACAGTAATGGTTAGTTTTATTATATAAGGTGGCGGGGGAATGGAAAAAAATGTATGGGAAATTGTTTAAAAGATCTCTGAAGAAGCTATTATGATTAGATTAAATTAAATGAAAATAAAAATTCTATATTTCTTTATTACTTTTTTAAAATTTTAACATTACTCAACTAGTTGAAAGTGAAAAATTAAATGGCATCTTTGGCTTGATTTACCTTATAAACTGGTTGCTGAAATCCTCACCAAGAACGAAAAATCGATCCCAGCCCAACCCCAAATTCTTGGCCAGGTTTCTTCGAACCGCCATGTCAGCCAGCCGATTTATCAGCCATGTTAACGCACTGGGTTGGCCACTTTTCGACATCTATAGACGGTATACCCACCCTCGCACAGAGGGTGACACTCGATGCTTAGTGACCTTAATTGCCGACAAGTCAACACTTCGCCATATCTCCTGGCTATTCTATTAGTTACACATTGTATCGCATTATGATGTGGCAATGCGCCTTTTAGCCAACTAATGCACAATCAAGGCCCAAGGCACATAGCACGCATGATCGCACTCATACAGGCAGACACAATTTATTGATAGCGACATTAATACCACAATTCTTGTTTTATTTTCCACATACATTGCTCTCTATTTTTTCTTGATTTTTTATGGTTTTTTCGGCTCGGGGGCCTAGCAAATTGCGTATGCATTTATTTTTTCCAAAGCTACACGCAATGGCCGCGATTAAAATCTAAATCAAATTAAGTCGCTTTAAAAGCATACGGGTATGCAAAAAAAAATCTTTAAAAAAGGCGAAATAAAACTGTGGCAAAAAGTGACTTGGCCAACAATGCACCACGCGCATTTTGTGATCGGTTTATTTTTGAGCCGAGGCGTGCGCGACTATGATCTAATAAAACGTTGCCAACCGAGGCTCCGAGCGAAGGTGGGGCCAAACAATTGGCCAGGCAGGTTGCAGTTCGCCAGTTTTCAGTTTTCAGTTACCAGCCCGACTTGGAGAGAACAAAGCTGCCTCGAAACGAGAGCTGGAGTCGAACAGCCATCAATTCTTCATCTGCACGCGCCAAAGTCGCAGCTCATTCGTGCCTCACTTGGCTCTTTCCTTGCAGCAGATCAATTTTTCGATTGCTCGATTTTTTCTTCGATTTTTGCTACACATATAGTTACACTTTTTTGTCGCTTTGTCGCCAAACTGGTGCGTGGCTGCTGCGCATGCGTGCGAGCTTTTCGCGAGTGTTGGCCAACTGACCGAACGTATATAAGCGATTATAGGGCCGGGCTGGCCAACAGTCCAGTCCAGTCGGCCGCGTGGCTCTGCTCTACATCCCGAATCGTTCCGATTCGATTTGAATCGATCCGTTGCGTTGCGTTTCGAGCCGAACTTAGTAGAACTAAAGCGAATCGGAGATCAAAACTAGAGCAATTAACTGTGATTTTCAGAGGTGCCCAAGGATAACCCGTTGGACTTACAATCGAACCTCCAAGGACCGCAAACTTGTGAATTCTTTTTGAAAAGTGCAAATGGTGTGTTACTGAATAAAGATTCTATAGAGTTCGTGAATCCTTACAAGCCAATACCAACCATAGACTGTGCAGAGTTTTAAAAGTGATAACATGAAGGTGGGTCCTCGGAATACGAATTAAGAAATTTGACATTTTATAAGGACAATGAAAAAGGACCTTTTACAATATGTGCAGGAGGAAGTGCGCGATGTAAAATTATAACTTGAGCAAACTTATTAAAATTTTTACAATTCAGATGTACATCTAAATTTAAGTACCCTAAAACTTAAAAGTGAAGAAATTAAAAATAATTATCTGTTTTGGATTAATGGATTTTAATAATCCGTAAATAAAAACCAAATGCGATTTTATAAATTTAATCCTGTTAAAAAGCACTGTCACAAATATTTATATTTGAAATGAATTTCAAACAAGTGAGACTTTAACAAATTCATCGTCCTTTAATATTGGTATTTCTCATAAATTTTGCAAATCATTTATTAATTTAAATCTTAAAACTAAATATTATTTTAACAACATTATACCTCTATCATACAACGTTTTTTTTTATCCGTTTAAGTCTTAAAAAAACGGTTCACTGTTGGTTACCCTACACATATATATGGTATTTTCCTTATGTGATTTTTTTTATAAAATGAACCCATAATTTTTAGATTTGCTTAACAATACTTTCGTTATATTTAAAAATTCATAAGTATAAAGGTATAAGCTAAGCAATGTAATTTTCTACATTGAAGGACTCATTTGACCTTTCATGAAATGTGTTTCTAAATATATCCGATTAACATATTTTCCACCATTTCGGTTTCAGCTCCTTTTGGTAGCCCTTCTGGGCCTGCTCAGCGTGGTTCTGGCGGATCCTTCGCCCACTCTGGCTCCACCCTTACTGCCCTGTGTGCACGCGGCCACCGCTGGCTACTCGTATCCTCCGCCGGCGGAGGTGAAGTTCTCCATCTCGCCCGGAGTGACCAAGTACAGCCAGAGCCCTGCGATTTCCACGTACTCGGAGAACGGACACCTCCTGCACACTTCGGTGGGAAGTTCCGGAGGCTCGTACCAGTCCTCCGCTGGAATCGAGGGGTTGTCTCATGGGGGCATCACCCAGATCGACAAGTACATAGCTCCGGTGCAGAAGACTCTGTTCTCTCCTTCGGCCGAGTACGGCGGAGCGGGCATTACCTATGCGGATAAGTCGCCGGCCGCCAAGTACGCCACCGTAGTGCCTTCGGGAATCGAGATCAAGAACTTGGTGTCGCCAGCTATCACCAAGTTGGACAACTCCTACTTGCCACCTTCGCCGGGACTCACGAAAGTGGCCACGTATACTTCCCCAGGATACAGTTACAGTTCGGCCACCCCGGGAATATCCAAGGTGGCCACGTACTCCTCCCCAGCCCCGTCCAGCATTCCCTACTATGCGCCACCAGTGACGTCCAAGGTGGAGTCCTACAGCTCGCCGGGATACACGTACTCCAAGGCCACTCCTGCTTACTCCAAGGTGGAGACCTACAGCTCCCCTGGCTACAGCTACGGACAGGTCTCGCCTGGCATCTCTAAGATTGCCACCTATTCCCCATCGATTTCATATTCGGCGCCTGCGATCGCCAAGGTGTCTACCTACTCCGCCCCTGCTTTGAAATTAGCCACTTCTTCACTGCTCTCCTCCCACGGAACAGGCTACTCCGCCAGCTATGCACCATCAATAACCAAGTACAGCCAGGCTGCAGATGTGTCCCACCAGTACTTCTCCAAGCCCATAGTGGCCACCTATCCTGCTGCTCCGGCGATCACCAAGGTGGCTGCCAGCTACGGAGGCACTGCATCCGGAGCCCTGTCTCACCAGTATGTCTCCCAACCCGCCTTGGTCGCAGCTCCGGCCATCGCCAAGGTGGCTACTTATGCTGCTCCAACGGTGGCCACCTACTCATCCGGCCCCGCCATCACCAAGCTCTCCACGAGCTATGGAGCTTCTGGATCGGGAGCAGTTTCCCATCAGTATGTTTCCAAGCCGGCGGTGGCCATTTCCGCAGCTCCTGCAATCGCTAAAGTGGCCACATACGCTGCTCCGGCAATCTCCACCTATGCCACTGCTCCGGCGATCTCCAAGGTGGCCACCTATGCTGCTCCTGCCATTTCCAGCTACTCCACTGGACCTGCCATCTCAAAGGTAGCCAGCTACGCAGCTCCCACTCTATCCACCTATTCCTCTGGCTCTGGCTATGGAGCCAGTGGCTCAGGGGCCGTATCCCATCAGTATGTCTCCAAGCCGGCAGTGGCCATTTCAGCTGCTCCTGCCATTGCCAAGGTGGCAACCTATGCTGCTCCTGCCATCTCCACTTACGCCTCTGCTCCAGTGGTGACCAAGGTGGCCACTGGCTACGGAGGAAGTGGGTCGGGATACAGCTCGGGTGCCGTTTCGCATCAGTATGTCTCCAAGCCAGCGGTGGCCATTTCAGCTGCTCCTGCCATTGCCAAGGTGGCCACTTATGCTGCTCCTGCCCTTTCCACATACTCATCAGCACCCGCTGTGACAAAGATCGCGAGCTACGGAGGATCGGGCCATGGGGCCGTCTCCCACCAATATGTTTCCAAGCCGGCGGTGGCCATTTCTGCAGGACCATCAATCGCCAAAGTGGCAACATACGCTGCTCCGGCCATCTCAACCTATGCCACTGCTCCTGCAATCTCGAAGGTGGCCTCCTATGAGGCTCCTTCCATAGCCACGTACTCCTCCGCTCCTGCTCTCACCAAGGTTTCCTACAGTCAGGCAGCGGATGTGTCCCACCAGTACATCTCAAAGCCCATTGTGGCCGCCTATCCGGCAGCTGCTCCCGCGCTGGCTACCTACTCATCCGCTCCTGCCATCACCAAGCTCTCCACAAGCTATGGAGCTTCTGGATCGGGAGCCGTCTCCCACCAGTATGTATCCAAGCCGGCAGTGGCCATTTCCGCAGGACCAGCAATCGCCAAAGTGGCAACATACGCTGCTCCGGCCATCTCCACCTATGCCACCGCTCCTGCGATCTCCAAAGTGGCCACTTATGGTGCTCCTGCCATATCCACCTACGCTGCAGCTCCTGTGGTGACCAAAGTGGCCACTGGATATGGAGGAAGTGGTTCGGGATATAGCTCTGGAGCTGTTTCCCATCAGTACGTGTCCAAGCCAGCGGTGGCCATTTCAGCAGCTCCTGCCATTGCCAAGGTGGCAACTTATGCTGCTCCTGCCATTTCCACCTACTCTTCGGCACCCAGTCTCACCAAGATCGCCACGAGCTATGGAGGATCGGGCCATGGTGGTGCCGTCTCCCATCAGTACATCTCGAAGCCGGCGATCGCAGTGGCCCCAGTGGCTCCTGTTCTCTCCAAGGCTTACTTGCCTGCTGCACCGGCCATCGCCTTGCCTGCCAAGGTGGCCACAGGATACGGAATCAGTGGCTCAGGAGCCGTCTCCCATCTAGGCGTTGCCAAAGTGGCCAGCTATGCTGCTCCTACCATTTCCAGCTACTCGACTGGACACGCAATCTCGAAAGTGGCCTCCTACGCCGCTCCTGCCATTTCCACATACTCAGCGGCACCCGTGATTTCAAGTGGCCACGGATATGGAGGAAGTGGGTCTGGGTACAGTTCGGGAGCCGTCTCGCATCAGTATGTGTCCAAGCCGGCGGTGGCCATCTCAGCAGCTCCGGCAATAGCCAAAGTGGCCACCTACGGTGCTCCAGCTGTGAGCCACATTTCCGGGGGACATGTGATCGGGTCTGGTCCCTTGTTGTCCACTAAAGTGGCCACTGGTTACGGTGGAAGTGGAGCGGGATATAGCTCGGGCGCAGTTTCCCACCAGTATGTCTCCAAGCCCGCAGTGGCCATTTCAGCTGCTCCTGCCATCGCCAAGGTGGCCACTTATGCCGCCGCTCCAGCCGTGAGTCACATCAGCACAGGGCCATCGATCCCACTGGGATTGGGTCTCGGGTACGGGTCCAGTGGACATGGACACGGCGGAGCACTGCTTGGTGCTCCTCTGACCAAGCTGACATCGGCTCCAGCATATTCCCTGGGAGGAAAGCTGGCTAGCAGCACAGCCTACGGTATCCATGCGGGTAAGTCTTTTACACAACCCTCTTATAATTATACCCGTTACTCGTAGAGTAAAAGGGTATACTAGATTCGTCGGAAAGTATGTAACAGGCAGAAGGAAGCGTTTCCGACCCCATAAAGTATATATATTCTTGATCAGGATCACTAGCCGAGTCGATCTAGCCATGTCCGTCTGTCCGTCTGTCCGTCTGTCCGTCTGTCCGTCTGTCTGTCCGGATGAACGCTGAGATCTTGGAAACTATGAGAGCTAGGCTATTGAGATTTGGCGTGCAGATTCCTGAGCTTCTTACGCAGCGCAAGTTTGTTTCAGTAGAGTGCCACGCCCACTTTTACGCCCACAAACCGCCCAAAACTGTTGCTCCTACAGTTTTGATGCTAGAATAAAAATTTTAACTGAAATGTATTGTTCTCATCAATACCTATCGATTGACTTAAAAAAAAGTTTGCCACGCCCACTTTATCGCCCACAAACCGCCCCCAAACTTCAAAAAATCGTAAATATGAACGTGGATATCTCGGAAACTATCAAAGATATAGAATCAGGATTTCAGATTTAGATTCCGAACCTTTGTACGCAGCGCAATTTTGATACGCGAGTATGCCACGCCCACTCTAACGCCCACAAACCGCCCAAGCCTGTGGCGCCCACAATTTTCATGCTAGATATAAAATTTTAACTGAACTGTATCGGTCTCGTCAATACCTATCGATTGACCAAAAAAAAAATTTTCCACGCCCACCCTAACGCCCATAACGCTTAAATCTGTCTACCGCCGGTAGGTGGCGCATTTCAGTCTTGCTTTGCTGCTTGCTTATTTCCATTTCCCTTTGGTCCCTTTAGCTGAGTAACGGGTATCTGATAGTCGAGGCACTCGACTATAGCGTTCTTTCTTGTAATATAACTTGGATACAATGTAAGATTTAATTACAAACTTAAGCTAATTTTGATTCAATCAACTAAATATTTAAATAGTGGTCGAGTAAAAAAAATTGAACAGGGAAACGGAAGCGTTTCTGTCTATATTTGTAATTGTTGTAAATGGCTTAAGTAAGAGATTACAATATACATTTAAACATTATCATCGTTTACTCAATATTTTGCGAGGTCTTTCAATTAATTGAAACGTAACTATCACATTCGTACATTTCTTTTTACAGTGGCGGATCCACGGGGGGGGTAATAGGGAAATTTCCCCCCCCTTGGAACCACAGAACCTGAAAATGCATGCACTCTGTAATGCATGCATATGGTTGACTTTTCAAATATAACCACTTTGTTTACCTAAAAATTGGGATGGATAATTTTTGTTTTATAATTTGTACTGTATTTCTCTCGCAATAATAAGTTTGAACCCCAAATCGAAGAATAAGTTCAATTTCCCCCCCCCCCAAGAATCGTCTCTGGATCCGCCACTGCTTTTTATATTGCTTCTTATACTCTTGTATAGTTCCCATGAGAACAATCGCTTGGTAATATTGTGTCTTATACCATTTTAAAAACATTTATTGATTGTAATTAATTGTCCATGATATGTTCATGGCCTTCATAGTTGACATATGTCCTTCATAAACGCCATACGGTTTGATCACTGAAAATGCTAGAACATAAAGCCTTTTCATATTTAAAGATCCTTTCAAGTATTATATTTTATAAGACCTAACATAACTTCTTAAGTGTTTATATACAGAAGAGTACGTTTGTTATATCACCATATCACAAGCAATACAACATCGTATCAAACTCGTCCTTCCAGGTAATTTAGGACATGGAGCAGGTCCAACTGGCGGCTACTACGGAGCCATCTCTTTGGGTCACGCAGCCGTGTCTCCAGCCCTGTCCTACCACGGTCTGCTGACGCATGGGTCTGGTCTGGCCCCAGCCCCATCCTCGCTGGCCCATATGGACTCCTCCTTGAGCGGATACTCGCACGGAGTGGGCGGAATCGGACCTCTGGGAGCCGGGTTCTATCGGTATGCTCCAAGTGTGCCAGCCCTCAGCAGCCACGCCCCCGTGGCAGCCACCGCCTACTTGAAGTCGGCGCCCGTGGCACATCATGCCGCTCTGAAGGTGGTGCCTGAGCAGCACCTCGAGCACTTCGTGAGTGCCCTATGCCCCCTTAGGAATGCTTCCTCTAAAGATTCCCCGTTCTTCCTAGGACGCCCACCCTCGCTATGCTTTTGAGTACGCTGTGAATGATCCCCACACGGGTGATAACAAGCACCAGAAGGAGGAGCGCGATGGAGACGTGGTGAAGGGCGAGTACTCCCTGGTGGAGCCTGATGGCAATGTGCGCACGGTGAAGTACTACGCCGACTGGGAGACTGGCTTCCACGCCGAGGTCATCAACAGTCGCGATCAGGGCAAAATTGTGGCCAAGCGTCAGACGGAAGCTAAGTCGTGAGGTGAGTTGTAACTTTAGAACGGTGCCTATCTTAAGGATGCAAGCAAGTATCTACGTATCAATGTCAAGGACTGAAACGTAATACATTATTTCAAAACCAAAGTCCGATAACATTTACCTACCATATAAATCAGCCCATATTATTTTGTAAATTTAAAGAAACAGGTGCTATCAAATAATATTTCGTTTATGTTATATAGGACAACAAAAAGACAGACTTTTTATAGTGAAACTAGTTATGGAAGCCATATTTTCGAAGCCTAACTTGCATAATTAAACATACATTGTTAGCCTTTCTTTATAATTTTATAAATTTATAAGTAAAGGGAACCTGTTGCAAGAAAATTTTGGACTTGTAGAAAATGTTAAACATGTAACAAGAGAGCACCAAAGAATAAATAAAATGGTAAAATATTTGAAATATTTAAAGTATCAACTGATTATGTGTCTATGGCAGCCATAGAAATTACAAGTATGAGTCTTAAACTAATTCTGTCAGATTGACAGGGGTCGAAAGTATTACCTTCTCCCTAAAAATAACTATATATCGCAGGTTTCAAGTTATTAATTAACAAAATCGTTAGTGTTTTCTATATAATAGTCTACGAACGTGATAGATCATTAAATTAATTACTGTTAATGATTTTTTTATTTAATCCTTTAATGTTGATTCTCGATAAATTATATTCATGTACAGGTCTTCATAGGTCGCAAATTGTTTTGTTCGTTCAGCAACTGTAAATAGCCTCAAATCCAATCTTCTTCTCATTAAACATTAAACGTATTTATGTAAATCCCACAACGACAACGATGTCATCCGGCCCATCTTGCCATGATATATCTAATATCCAACTATATATCCGCCCTCCACACCGAATACTCTGGATCCCCGGTTTTGTGCTCATGTGATAAGCGTTTCGTTTTATTGAACTGCTTGCGCTGCTCTCATCTCAAAGTGCGCGCCTCTTATTATGCCCAACTATTTGTACATAAAGGATTGTATATGATATTTTGTAAAATGTGAACTTCAAATAAACGACATTAAAGAACGCCACAGTCGGGGGTGCTCGACAATGAGATTGAGTAAACATACTTTTTATTGTAGCCAGTTGCGAGTCCGAGGGGGTAATATTTAAGGTTTATAGCCAGTAGATCAGTAGACATCTTTTACAGGTGGCCAATCTCAAATCCCCATAACATTTCTATGTTTTTGGTTAAAACGCGCGCTTTTTCACTGCTGGAAATAATTAAAGCCCTTCCATTTTAATAATACAATTCCTGTTTAATTTGTCTAAGTAATGTAAATTTGTTTATTGCCCGATAAACACGAAATGAATTATATAATTGTACAGTTTTCATATATGCATGTTTATAATATCTAGTTTCATACAAATAATTATTAATATATTAATGTTTTATATAAGCCGCGAATCACATATACCTTTTTTACGACTGAAATACAGTTGGAATACTAATTCGTATAACTAGAAATTTTGCTCGAATGCTCTGCGCAGATCCTCGCTGATGAAGAGACCGAAATCAGTGTTTTTGGCCCGGTGCGGATGCTGAGTGCAATATGTCTGGAAGATATGTCGCAGGATGCGGCTGCCCTGCAGCTCGATCTCCAAGCGTCGCTGGCTGCCAGCAGTACCCATTTCCAGATGGGCCAGGAGCCACTGGTTCTTCAGCGTGCGGAGGTCCTTCTCCAGGTTGGTCAGCTCCTGGCTTTCGGTTCGAGGAACATGCAGTGGTTCCAAGGCGGCGAAGGTCTTCCTCATCTCACTGCCCTGCAACTGGACTCTTAGGTACCTCTCCTGGCGGAGAGCCTGGTGGAGCATGTTCATCTCCCGGTTGGAACTTATCGTGGTGTTGGTCGCACAGGCACTGTCCGCCTGCTGCTGCTCCTGCCAGTGCTGCTGCGCCTGCTCGAGGATGGATATCTTATCCGCTAGTATGTTCAAGGCCTGTCCCAGGGCCGCCTCCTTGGCCAGGATCGATTGCTCCAGCTGCTCCACCGCCTCTGCGAATCCGGCAAGCACGTGGCACTGCTTGCTCAGCTGCTTCTCGGCCATTTCCTTGCGGACCTGCAGCTCCGAGAAGTCCTGCTGCTTCATCTTCGCCATGTACTTGAGGCTTTTGATTTCCTTGTCCCTCTCGGCCACAGTCTGCTCAAGGTTTTTCACGTCCTCGTAGTGCCGTTTTACCTGGGCAGCCCGTTCTTGCAACGTGTTGCTAGTTGGATGACGCACATACTCCGTGTTCACGTCAGTGGACTCCAGCAGGGTGAAGAGCTCATCCAACTGCTCCTCCAGGAGTTGCATGCACCGCTGGCTGTAGGCATCCACTTCCCTGGGCTCCTCGCCCTCCTGACTTGGGGCAAACTTATTGTAGTTGAGCACCAGCATCCTCCACAGCTTTTCGTGGGCTATACCCCCATTAGAGTCCTTGCTGGCCTCTCGGGCAGTGGACCCCAGCAACCGGATAAGAGCCCCAAGTGCCTCATTGGCCTCGAGGATTCTCTGGTACCGGGCGCACTGCATTCCCGTCCAGGAGGCCGTCTTGCTGCCACCCAGCTTCCTCTGCAGCTTCTTGAGCTTCTGTTTGTGGGCACAACTCTGCTCCATCAGCAGTTGCATGCAATTAAAGGAGGCGGTCTGCTCGTGACCCAGTTGTATAATGGTGTGCATCAGCCCCGCATTCGCATTCACGGCGTCCAAGCCCGCTTCATAGACCTCGATCAGGGCTTCATAGAGCTGCTGCTCGTCCAGGAGTTCTACGAGCGTTTGTGGAGGCATAAGATTTTGATGCAATCCACTGACATAGTGAAGAACGCGGCGAATCGGTTCGCAGTTCGAATGCTCATCTAGTTGACCAGTTTTGAGCAGTCGTACAAACTCGTCAAGCTGCTGCTCCTGGGCCTCCAGATCACTCCGATAAATGGCCGCATGGGTGCACAGCTCATAGGCGCAGTGGTTGAGCCCGTGGCGGAACTGCTGGAGCACCAACTGGAGGCTCTTTAGCAAGTAGATGCACTGCGACCTGAAGATGTAGCGCTGCACGGAGTAACCCTCGAAAATGGCATCGCGACCTGTTGATTAAAAAACATCGATGTGCCATCAGTGTATTCTATTATGTGCTCTGCTCTGATACTATCAGCTCTTTTCTGGAATTTTGCTGTTCCATTTGAAACGATTTTAGATTTATAATCTTTACTATCCAAAAAGTTATAGAAGTAAGAAGATAACAAGGAAGAACGCTATAGTCGAGTACCTCGACTATCAGATACCCGTTACTCAGCTAAAGGGACAAAAGGGAAATGGAGATATGCAAGCAGCAAAGCGAGACTGAAATGCGCCACCTACCCCTGATTTTAATATATGGTTATGTGGGCGGTTGACAGATTTAAGCGTTATGGGCGTTAGAGTGAGCGTGGCAAACTTTATTTTGGATCAATCGATGGGTATTGACAAGACTAATACATTTCAGTTAACATTTCTAGCATGAAAATTGTGGGCGCCACAGGTTTGGACGGTTTGTGGGCGTTAGAAGCTCAGGAATCTGCATGCCAAATCTTAATAGCCTAGCTTTTATAGTTTCCGAGATCTCAGCGTTCATCCGGACGGACAGACAGACAGACAGACGGACATGGCTAGATCGACTCGGTAAGTGATCCTGATCAAGAATATATATGTACTTGATGGGGTCGGAAACGCTTCCTTCTGCCTGTCACATACTTTCCAACGAATCTAGTATACCCTTTTAGTCTACGAGCAACGGGTATAATAATAAAACGAAAATTCAAGCTTCTTTGTTTTCATACCCTTGTAGAGGGTATAATGATTTCATTCAAAAGTTTCAACCCCATAAAGTATATATATTCTTGATCAGCAACACTAAACGAGTCGATTAGCCATATCCGTTTGACCGCCCGTCTGTTTGTTTCTACCCGAACTGGTCTCTCAGCTTTAAAGTTATTCCTTCCTTCTTTTTTCTATTGCAGGTAGTATAGTCATAGGTCTGATCGAGCCGAATCGGACAACTGTGTCCTATTTCTCCCACATCATTTTGTTGATCGGAAACCAATAGTAGGGCAGATTAGGGTTAGGATAATTGAGGGGCAAGGAGTTTGTGGCCCTAGCATCTAAACGGATCGTTTGAAATGCGCGCCGTTTATAATGAAGGTACCTTAGAGCACTAGAGGGCGACAATACAAATTTGATCTATAAACGCCATCAGTTGAAGAAGTTGTGATGTAATTCATGTAAATGTCAGATTTGATAAAATATTTTTATTCTGTTCGAGACACTGTATTGGACATTGGTCGATCCCGAGATTTTAAATGTTACTACTTTTTCATTGTTTTGTGCTCTTTATTCATGGTAATACATTTTCATTTACAGTGAAATTAAATTTATATCAATTTTTACCCCAACACGGTTTGCAACATTTCTCGAAGGCTTTGCAATTGACTTTAGAAGTTATAGCCAAAAGAACAGACTTTCCATGAATTACTATGAATGACTTTATTTATATCTGCTTTTCTTAATATCTTTGTTCCACTCTCCCCTATATCTTTTTTACATAATTATTGACATTTTACTAGCAAATTCTTGTGATGATAGGCAATTTTACCACGCCCACTTTAACGCCCATAATCCATCTTAATGCAAACGTATTATGATTTGTTATTATTGTTGATGTTTTTGTAGACACATTTAATTTGACTTTCGACAAAACCAGATTACGAATGGTAAAAAAGAAAAGTTGACCAAAGTTTGAAGCATTTGGCTTACCTATTACCTATTTTTCGGTCTCTTTTATTTTTCGAGCCAATTAACCTCGAGATCGGAAGAGTGGGCTGAGGTATAAAAGCATTGGGCTTAGTCTACTGATTATCACAGTTTTCATTCTAATTCAGGCCAAGCAAGTCGACCAGTAACAAAATAAAATGGCTCATAAACTAACCATCCTCTGCTGTGCTCTTTTCGGTGTGGCTGCTGCCAGTTATATCCCCCACGGAGGATACGATCACGGACACGGATACAGCATCCAGACGCAACACGAGGCTCCCAAGAAGTGGCAGGATCACCACGAAGCCCACTCTTGGGCCCCGATTCAGGACCATCACCACCAGCAGTGGGCACCAGTGGCTTCCCACGACAGCCACCCCCAGTGGAGCCACCACGAGGAGCCCAAGCACCACCCCAAGTACGAATTTGACTACGGAGTGAAGGACACCAAGACCGGCGACATCAAGCAGCAGTGGGAGACCCGGGACGGGGACAAGGTCAAGGGGGGATACACCATGAAGGAGGCCGATGGACGCACCAGGATCGTGGAGTACACCGCCGATTCCCACCACGGATTCCAGGCCACCGTGAAGCATGTTGGACACGCCGACCACTTCGAGCACAGCCACGGACACGGACACGGACATGGACACGGACAGGAATACGGACACGGACATGGCCATGCCACCAGCTACGCTGAGGTGAAACAGGACACCGGCAGCAAGTGGGAGGACAAGAGCAGCAAGTGGTGGTGAAGGAGCTGGCCCAACTGACTGTACAACGATTCGGACTAACTAAATTATTGTAAATAGAAACGAACAAATTACGAACTTTATTTATAGGTAAATAAATAGAAGCAAATAAATAAAGAAGATTAAATCAAGAAGCTTTCGTTTCCTTTTAAAACAATTTTAGCAAATAGACCCATCCAAAATCCAAATTGTTGAAATCTGACCATTCAATCAAATGTTATGAGCAATTGTTCAAAATGTTGTGGCAGAGAACTGGCGGACATGATTCTACTAGTGCCTATTAAGACAATCATTGTTTCAGCCGAGTATCATGTAAATGCAGTTGGCTTCTCTACGACTTGCAATAAAAAGGCATTTAGGCTTGTTGTTTAATGTCAAAACAATTCGACCAAAATGTGTAGTTTTTATGGCGAGCCAGTCCCTACAATCGTAATTTAAATATTCTCGATTTCTAAAGAAATCACCTGACCATGGATGACCAACCATAACTTTGCAAGGTGAACCTTAAAAAATCGCGGTCTGAGGAGGACCATTATCAATACTATTGATAATAAAAACAAAATCCCATTTACACTTTTAAAAAATATTAAAAAATGTGGGCGCTAAATTTGCTTGCTTACTCTACGAGTAACGGGTGTACAAAATGTATTTATAAGCAAAACAGAAAAGTAACATCAAAATCTAAGCTTAGAATCGCACTCACCAAACTCGCAAGCCGTGGGAAACTTCTCGTTGATGGCCTGGCACACGATGGTCAGTTTCTCATTCATCCGCTCCAGAAGGAGCATGACCAGCACCACGTCGTGCTCTCCTCCGCGCAGAAGAAACTGCTCGGGAACAAAGGCCAGGACGTGCTCCAGATGCTGTCGCTGCAACCTCAGCTCCACAGTCTTGATCTGCTGCTCCAGCGCCCTTCCATAGGCCTTGCTCACACTGAAAATGTGCTGGTAGTCCGTCTGACTCTGGTTGGAACCTTCCTCCTGCTGGGACTCGTTGGCACTGCTAAAGTCCTCAATGGACAGGGTGCCGTCCGCCCGGAGTTGGAGTTGCTCCTGCAGTTGCCTGACCAAATCCCGGAACTTCATGATGGTCACATCGCGATCATATAGACTCTCCATGGCTGCGTTCTTCTGCTGCTCAAGGATCTTCACTTGACCGCCCAGCTTGTCGATTTCCTCGCGCAGATCGGTTTCCAGCTCTTGGTTACTCTCAATAAGTTGTTCTTGGATTTGTTCCAGTGCCTCCAGTTCGTTAACTTCGTCTTCCAGAAGCTTGACGCGATCTTCCAGCTCTAGCTTGAGGGAAGCCAGCTGCGTAACCATGGACTCCGCTCCGAGGGAGGCATCTACCTGCTCTTTCAGATCCATGAGCTGCACCTCCATGTTGTCCACCCTTCTGCTGAGCAATTCCTTAATGCTTTTCAGCTCGTTGATCTCCGAGTGCTTGGTCTCAAGTTCCTTGTGCGTTTTTTGGCCCATCTGCTTCTCCTGGGCGAGAGTGTCCCTCAGTCGGACCACTGTCTCGCGGAGGCGTTGGTTGTACTGCTCCAACCGAAGGAACTCGCCGGCTGATTGGGTAACAACACCTACGCCCGAGTGCTTCTCACTTTTCTCGATGCGTTGGCCCTGCTGCTCCTCCTGCTCCGCCTTGAGGATCTCCACGTCTAGGCTCAGTTCATCATTTCTTTCCTGAGCCATTTCCAGCTCCATTTGTAGGGTCTCCATGCGCTCCTCCGCCATTTCCTTGTCCAGTGTGAGCAGCTCTATGCTCTCAGCTATCTCGTCCAGCTCCCTCTTGAATTTGGAGGAAACATCCTGGGCCTCCCTTAGTTCGTGTCGTGATCTCTGCAGCTCCCTTTGGAGCAGTACCTGCTGCGTCATTATCTGCGACTTGAACTCCATCAGCTGCTCGTTGTGAATCCGCATCCGCTCCAGCTCCAGAAGCTTAAGTTTGTCCTCGCTCTTCTGCACCCTCAGCAGTTGAAGTTCCTCCTTTAGTTGGCGGAGCTCGGGGCTATCTAAGGGTGGAGCGACCGAGCTGGGAGTTCGGAGAGCTGGCCCTGGGGTGAACTGGGGTCTTAGGATCTCCAGGAAGCGCGGTTCCACAAAGGCGGCTGGTGCAGCCCGCTTCACCGAGCTCGTGGGACTCATGCTGGTCTTGCTGCGCTTGGGAGCCAGGGCCAGGGGCACCGGCATGGCCAAAGTGAGCTGCGCCGTGGAGCTCTGGGCCTGTGCTGTGGTCGGCTTGGGTTGGCTAATCCGCGTGGGTCTCAACTGGGTGTAGGATGTGGATCGCCTCTGGTTACAGGTCATGTTCGGCGGCGTCAGTTGGGCACTGGCCTTCTGTGCGGGCAACTCGCCGATTGTGCTTGTCTGGAGCGGATTGGCAGGCTGCTCCTGTCTCGAGTTCGATGCATCCTTGCTCTGGGGCTCTTCTTTCTTCTTCCCAGCCTCATCTTCCTTTCCTGCGTGCTGTGGTAAGTCCTTGGACTCCTGCCTATTAATATCCTTAGATTGCTCTTTGGCTGCACTCCTCTTGGGAGAGGTGTTCATTTCTACGACGTCCTCCACTTGCGAATTGCCCTCAGTCACCATTGGATTCTGGAACAAGTTTGACTAATATAAGCACCATATTTAAATATTTTCTACAAAATAATAAATGATAAATGTCGAAAGTTGATAATTAAGTGTTTGAAATAGAGTTCAAATTGGTTTTTTAATGATTTTAAGAGCTGGAACGCCTAAACATATTTTGTACGACGATTTATGTATCTTAAGGGAAATTTATTTTGAGGTCTTAGTTTCTGTTCTCATTCTTGTTTTTTAAGTTCTCAAAGAGTGTATACCCTAAAAGGGTCATTTGGTTTGACCTATATTATATGTATTCAATCGAATTGCCACAACTCACCTTTGGAAGCTGTAAAGGTTGCTGTTGGCTCGCCAAAAACTTTCCAGAAGTCTTCGCTAATGGCGGCTCTTTAGAGGACTGGGTGTTCCTGTTCCTATGCTGCGGTGATGGCGTAGAAGCCGTAGCCTTCGCCTTGCCAGATGTGCTGGCCATCTGCTCCCTCGGGTTATCCTGCAGGAAATAGCTAAGCTTACTTATCCACTCGGAACCTCTCCACATGCATTACTCACCTGCTCCTCCACGGACCTTCCCCCGCCGCTCCGCCTCGAAAGTTTCGCTCTCGCCCCGTCACGCTGCATTTCATCGGTTTTTCGATTATCCGCTCCCTTCGGCAACTCGGCAATCCTCACCAGCTGCTGGACACGCACGAAGAGTCCGCAATTGGTGGGGCACTTGAAGTAGATGCTGCCGTGGATACTCCCATTGTTTTTGCCCAGCGGTGCGTCCAGAACCACGCCGTACCAGAGTCCGGCGGCGAAATTAGTGCGTCCCACATAGGCAACCGTGCCCTGCAGATTTTTACCCGTTACCTCAACGCGCTGGCCAAGTTTCAGTTCCCGGGGGCTCATCATATAAGCGTTGGGCTTACGTCATCTTGTGGACTTGGTAGTCCAGTTGGATGAGTCGATGGCGTGTGTAATCCCAGTTAGCAGCTTGCAAAACTGCAGCACTGAGCAAAACCGATGCGAAAGCGAGTCATCATGTGCTGAGGGCCCCACCCCAGGAAGTCAGTTCACTAAGGCGCAGGCGCAAGAAGGGAGGTTTAATTCGGGCGGGTGGTGGTCTAAATGAAAAGGTCAGCACGTGGGCGGCCTCACAATTTTACTGTTTTATTTAACCAATGTCTAATATAATGTAATGTTGTTAAATCTCTCTATCAATCAACACTTTCTCCGCTTAGCCGGGGGCTCTTCAGTGTCCCGCTGACAAGCCCGCGCTGCCTGCTTCTCAATCTTGTCAATAATAACCTGCTCTTCTGTCAACATGGTCATGATTACTTCGGCATTTCCTCTCAAAATCTTAGACGATCCCCCGCATGCCGGATCACGTTCGAACTCCTTCTCGACCAAAGCCAAAATGTTTTCAGTTATCGCGTCTACAGAATTTTCTGATGTATCGTCCTCTGCAGAACCCGTCTCCGACTGTGAACTATTTCCATCCAATTTCTCCTGTGAACAAGAGTCTTCTTCCAGTTTCTCCTGTGAACAAGAATTTCCTCCCAATTTCTGCTGTAAACTTGGACCTTCTTCAATGCTATCTTCAGATCCCGAACTCTCTCGACTTTCCACCTTCCTCTTCAAGACTCGCCCGTTTCTGCATCTAGAATCTTCACATTTTTTCAATCCGTCAACCACTTTCTCCGGGCAGTCCAACTGAATCGAAGGTGGTTCCTTGTTTATCAGTTGAGATATCCTTTTGGCATCACTGGCGGATAGCATGTTAATTGGTCTTAGGTCTCGGGAAACATGGCGATCGCAAAATGGACATGTGGCTATAACTTCTACCTTTGTCCCCATAGTTCACAAAATATTGTATTAGTCTACTAGTCTAGTGTTAACTGTGTAGTTCTAAAGAAAGTACTGACATGATTGAAGAAGTTTTTATACAAGCTCACTTGATCATTTTTATTGAGACTGCCTTTCACCACATAGCGTTCACCAAGTTTTCGATTTATTATTTCTCTTAAATCTTTAATGCGCAAATATGTTATTTACAATTAAATAAATTTAATCCATGCACTTAACATCTCATAAAGAACATTTAAACATGTACGATTTATTATTATTGCCGATTTACAACTTGAGAGACCAGAAACTATTGCCTACATTGAATGGTTTGGTTGTGCCTTTTGCTTAATACGTGTTGTCAACTAATTATTTAGCTGGTATCTATATGTATATACACATATCTAGAAAACGTTGCGGCATATGGGACAGGTGGACTTGCTGCTTGTGGTGAACCATTTGTACTGGAAGAATTGACAGTGTTAGTCCCGGGGAAATCAAAACAAGTTCAAGGAGTTTTACCAAACAAGGTCCGTGGAATTTCTTCTTGCAGGTTTTGCACGTGAGCTTTGGCAGCTGACAAGTGTCCTGGTGGATGACGGTATAGCAAACATAGCACTCTTCCACGCCCTCAAACTTTTTGTCCAGGTTGTTTTTCCACATGGTCAGGCCATCGTATATGGTGCCGTTCTGTAATGAAGTTATGACATTATTGTTATGAACACTTCTATTTATAAACTTAGAATTTTATTTGACTGGTGTATTTACAAGCTATTTACATATTCTCAGGAATTGGGTTATGCAAAATTGTATATAAATACCTGATGGGTTAGGAAGATGGTCAACTGCATGCCCACATTCCGGGAGGAAGCCCGTCCACCAATCTGCTTGCCGCACTCGACCTTTACAGCTCCCAGCGGATAGTTGGGGGCCAGTGTTATGACCAGCTCCATGCGGGCCTCATCGATGGCATAGACCGCCAGCACTTCGCGAGTGGAGGAGTGGACAGTGACCTAAAAATTCGAAGAGTGCGATATAGAGTACTCAAATAAATCGTTTAAATTACAATATCAGTAGTCTGTGCTTCTATAGGATACAGAGCTAGCCCAGGGCTTTTCTGTCTAAAGGGATTTACATAGCGGTAGAATATATCCTTCTTAAAAGAGACATGGTGACCCTCGAGATCTTCCGTGTTATCGTCATTATAATACTCCTGATTAGCATAATCGTGGTTTTTTCCCTGCGCCTTAGCTCTCAAGAGCAAGAATAGGAATCAATCGGTAGCAACCGGCTCACCTGCATGTTCTCGTGCTTCTCTTTGCGATTGGCGATCGCCTTGAGCTCCTCGCTGCAAATCAGCGAGCTCACGTAGTTGGTGGTGAGGTTGTCCACGAAGTTCTTCTGCCTGGACTGGGTGGTGTTCCACCATCTGCGCACCACGGCCGGCAGCTTCCGGAGCACCTCCGTGTACAGGTGGCAAACATATCGCTCCAGTGGCAGCTTGCGATCTGTAAAATAAAATAAATGTATATTGATCAAGGCAAGCCAGGCAGTGAGAAGTCAAATTATGTTTATATACAGAACACTTCGCTTAGTTTCATTGTCTCCAGTCGTTTAGTGTATTGAACATTTCTTTTTTTTTGGATTAACGATTTATTCGAAAATATGGCCAAGCCAATAAATTTCAAGGAAATGCCCTCCGAGATGCCTCCGGCCAAGCGGATCAAGCTCGAGGGCGAGGTTACGGTGGCCGAGGCCATAAACTTCCTGAAGACCCAGTGCGACACACGCAAGGAGCACAAGCCGGAGGACGCCCTTCAAGAGGGACCCACCGTGGCGGACGAGCTCAACGCCCGCCTAGCAATGGTGCATGTGCGCGAGGCTCGCGCCAAGCGCATTCGTCGCCTAGTCAAGTATCCCACCAACGAGACCCAGGCATTGTACAGGCAAGTACATGACTAATTTATTTACAATAAGCACGGATCATCCAAGATCTAGCAACTAATGCAAATGCGTTGACTGCTTGGTTTCAAGTTGCTTTTTTGCAGGACTCGCAGATAAATCTATATCTACCTATTGACCTACAGATTCATTTGCGTCTGTCCTCGCTACCATCCTTGCTATGTGCCCTGCCAGCACACGGGGCAGATCATCATCGACCGTGACGTGTTGTCCCGGGAGGAGCACATATGTTTTTTGGCTACCCCCAAGAAGGACTTCTCCTCTCCCCAGTTGGCCAAGCAGTCGCGCTACTACACCAAGAAGATCTTTGTGAACCAATGCACAGCCCGTGTGGAGCGCCTGGCCGATCCGCATCCAATGCGAGTGAGTGACACCTACAATTTCTTCAAGGAGTACCTCTCGCCTCGCCATATAGCCGCTCTAGAGAATCAGATGAAACCCAAGCCACCGGTGGAAGCCATGTCAATGGAGAAGGCGCTGGAGTACATGGAGGAGGAGATGCGTCAGCGAAGGGCGGCAAAGCGCGTCCACAAGCGCAGATGCAAGGGCCTGAAGAAGCGCATTCTTTTGCGCCAGCGCAAACAGATGCAGAAGATCATTTGCGTTCTGTTCGAG
This sequence comes from Drosophila subpulchrella, assembly GCF_014743375.2. Classification (NCBI taxonomy): domain Eukaryota; kingdom Metazoa; phylum Arthropoda; class Insecta; order Diptera; family Drosophilidae; genus Drosophila; species Drosophila subpulchrella. The sequence continues at coordinate 5,314,404 of NC_050612.1, read as the reverse complement.
GAAATGAAGGACTTCCTTCTCAATGACCAGTTTATTGTGGACGAAAACTCGCCCCTATGTTGTGTAATTCTTGAGAGACTTCGAGAGTTTACAGGTGAGTGCTAACAAAGCTAGCTGGCAGATTTTGTTGTTAATTAAACAACAATCCTTCGACAGATCAAGAGTTCTACACGACCAGTAATCTACGCGAGTATCAGCGAATATTGGCCAACAACCTGACTGTTTGGATCAACAAATTTATATCGAACTTGAACATTTACTTGGCGCCTCAACAGATACCAGTCCAACGACAAATGATGGCAGAGAACGATCCCGAGCAATTTGTGCCCTTGTCGGACTTCATTTCTGTATCTGATGAACCAGGTGCAGAGGAAATGATGGAGGATGTTGAGCATGGAGCCGCCGAATATGATTATGGATATGGGGAGGACTATTTACCCGACGTGCTTAATACCGATTTGTCGGAGGAAACAATAATTAATTAAGGTTCAGCTTACCCTTCAGCTGAGACCAACTGAGCTCCTTGTAAACGCCGTTGCTGTGCACCTTGGCCCCGTGATTTTTAAGTATGTCCACTGGCATCGCGCGGAAGAGGAAATGTAGAAAATTCTGTAAAGCGTATAAGAAAATTTAAAGTGCAAGCCCGAAATCAAAAGTAAATTTTATGTATTGTTTTCCAACCTCTTCGTATTTGTTATCATTCAGCCAATTGGTGTAGACAGCTCGCAATGCAACCGGAGATTTGGCGCAAGCATTAATGATGCAATCCCATAAGAAAAGGTAGCTTAGTGCATCATGTCTGTCTATGGGTTCCAGATCTTCCAACTCCGCCAGCTTGAATGTAAACTCTTCCAGGTATTTTCGTATCAGGATATCGTAGCGGGTCAGGTAGTCCTCAAAACGATTGAGGAAGTGCCATTTGGAGATCGTGCTTGAGGCGTCCAGACTCTCGCTCTGCTTCTCGTTTAACTCGATGTCGTCGGCCACAAAGTGTGGGGTTAATTGGCGCAGGGAGTGTACGGCACTTAATCGAACCGAGTGTTGGTAACTATACAGCTGCTTGAACAGGAAATTGCACAGGTGGTCCAGACTGATGTTGCTATTCGACTTGCAGAACTGAAAAGTTAAAAGGTATATTGGGTTTAAGATGCTTTAAGTCGTGCTGCCCAAATGTGCAATGTGAATATTACAATTTCCCCTCTACTTACTGAATAAACAAAACTGTAATCAAGAAGCTCTAGGGTCGGCGTAAGACGTTCCAGCAAGGCTTCATAGCACGCCTGAAATCCTGGCTCTACACTCGTTTCGTGGGTCAACTGATAAAATGACTTGAAGAGCACTACATTGACTTCCTTGGCAAACAGAGAGTCCCATTCATCGATCATGTTTTTGAGTAATTCCGTCGAACTCTTCTGCTTTTCCGAACGCACAAATTCAATCAAAGAGGCAAACAATTGATAAACAGCCACAACGAACAGAGAAGTCTGTAAATGGAAAACCACTTGCTTAGAATTTCGGAAAATAAATAATTTTTTAAACCCACCTTTGGATCTTTGAAATGAGCTATGGATTTAGAAACGGAGAGAATCCAAGAACTGAGACCTATGCGAATAGCATCCCAGTTTTTTATGCTCAGCTCGTACGGAAACCGTTTCAAAACTTGTGTTAAAAGTTTGATAAACTCCACGGTATTTATAACAGACTCATAGGGTTGTTTGTGTATTTCCCTGAAAAACATTTGGTAAGCTTCAAAATTAAAGCGAAACTATCCATTTATAAAAATATGTATTCTCTTACACATTGTAATGGAGTAAATCCTTTTGTGTGGCTTGCTTCTCCCCTATGCTGGTCATAAACTGCACGGCTGATACAATAATATTACGATCTGTTTGTTCGTTGACCTCGGCTTCAAAGTTGTTTAATAGTAGGGCATGGAAAACGGCTGCCTTTACCCAAATCTCAGGTGGTTCCGTTCTCATTATGGCCGAATTAAGAGTAATTGCTTTTTGAGAAAGCTTAGGCAGAAGAAACTGCAAAACAAAGAGGATTGAAAAGCATTCTTGGATTCATTTTAAAAGTTATACCTGTAGTGCCATCACATAGGTCTTAAGTGCTCCCTGCGTCACCAAGGATTCGGAGAGATCCTCGTGCAGCAAAATGGAGGCACTTTCTTCGAAAGCCGCATACTGAGGACAAAATGTAAAGTAACTCAGCAGACGACATCCTATCACACTGGACTGCTGCACTGCATCCTGCTGAAGACGCTCTTTGACTATTCCAACCAAATCGCTGCTGTTGCCCATAAAGCTATGAACCTTCTCCGACAGGATCAGCACTAGTTCCTCCGCAGACGGTTGCAACTCTGAAACTTCCAGCCAGCTCTCTGCCGTTCCTGCTACTCGAATACACTGAACAAGTTCAGCAATCAAGGGTTCGTTCCAGTTCTTAAGCACATCGGCATTTGGATCACAGTAATCCTCGGTCAACTCGTCTTCAGGATCGATTGTGTCTTGAGTTGGTGGGTATTGATACACAAGTTTGTAGATGGTTGAAAAGTTAAGGGTGGAACGTTGAAGTAATGGTAATATTTCATCCTTGGCAAAGGAAGCGCTTTCAAAGGGAACTCCCGCACTAACAGATCCTTGGAGGGCTTCCAGAAGCACGCAATGGTTCTCAAACATGTGAATCTTTTCAAATGTTTTCAGGGGGGATTCCAGAAGAGCCGCTATTGTTGTGTCAATTCGTTCCAAGCGTTTCTTTTCGTCGTCAATATTTTCCGTGGAGCAAATGACAAACTTGGCCATTGCCTCTGCCATTCCGTCCAGATTATCCGCCTTCAGTTCAACTGAATTTGCCAAATTCTCAACAATTTCCGCACAAGACTTCAACATGTCATCACTGATCTCTATGTCTTTACTTGAAAGTGCATCTTGCCAGCAGGTGGTAATTTCCCACAGAGTATCCTCCGACAAATAATCCTCCGACCGATGCTCTAAACTAAATTTAAACAGGCTAAGAAAGATCTGTTGGCGCACGCGCAACGAAGAGTTGTCGTTGCTGCAAATCACAGGCATTATCTGGGCAATAAAGCTGCCACACACTTCCACCATGTCGTCGACAAGGGGCTGCTCGAGGGGCCCGCACATGGCCAGCAGTATTTTATCCACAGTTTCAGCATTGATGAGTATGTCTCCCGTGTCCGTTTGGAAGAAACATTTGTGAAGCAAGTTCAGCTTTTCTCGATCATTGTCCACCACAACTTCCCCTGCAATCCGCGCAATCACCTCACAAACTTCCGAACCACTGAGCATCTGCCTCACGGCCGGCTCAATACACAGCGGATAAGATAGTAGACGGTGGAGCAAAAGGTTTTGCACGCGATGTTGTGGTAGCTGTAGGGAAAATAAAACTTAGAATACAATCACGTTTTTCTAATCAATACTTACCTTCATGAGCGTGTTTTCAATATATTCAAAGCGTTTATCCGACCCTACCAACGGCAAAATCTCAAATACGATTTCAACCACAGATTCGCAAGCGTCATTATCCAGCTGTTCCAGCAATGAAACAAATTTATTGAGTGCTCCTTCTAGATCTCCGACGTCAGTTAAACTCTTGTAAAAGGCGGCATCGGTAAACATTTTGGTAAGGGTGCGAATTTGCTCTATGTAACGCGAGGATGAAGTACCACTTCCACTATTCTTAGCCTTATCAAGACAGATTCTCACCAACTTCACCACCAACTGCTTCAGCTCCTTCTGTATAAAAGCCGCAGCTTCTTGAGCCTTTTTGACTGGCGTGGTGGGTTCGCTTTTCTCCACCTTTTCATCTTGCACCTCCGCAAACTTTACACTCGGGGTGTCCAGGCTAGGGTTCGCCACATGCAGATCCTGAACTAAGAGCAGAACATGTGATAGCAGCTGCTCGTTCACCTCCTCGGCAGCCAGATCTTGGGTGACCAGCTCGAAAATACGTGTCCAGAACTGGTTCAGCAACTTGGCATAGAGGCCACCATTATCCAATCTATTGTTAATCTGCCGATCCCAAAAGGCCACCAGTGCAGAACTATGCTGGAAAAAGATCTTCACATGCGCACTGTCGCTCTTCAGCAACCAGCCAATGGGTTCCAGTACGTTGTTTTGCAGTAAGCTTGTTGCGAATTCCTCATCCTTCTGCTCTCGCTCTTTGTTGTTGTTAATCTGCTGCAGCAGAAAACGTAGACACTCGAAATAGGCATTGTGAATTACAGTACAATCGGATTTGGGTAGCGGGGGATCGAATTTTTCCGTGACTGCCATCTTCATGTCGTCAAAGAAACGCTGATAGAAATCATAGATATCCAGATCTTGGAGGGAGGCTGGGGTAATCTTAGACAGGAATGGTAGTAGATTCGGACAGATGGCCTGAGCGTTCCGATTGAAACCGTTGCGGAGAAGAGAGGAAAGTTTAGGCAGGAGAGCCTTTCGAATGTTGAGCGGAACAAACCTGCAAAATTAAAGTAGTAAAAGCTGAAGAATAATATTGAAGGGCTGATAACTTACCAATCTTCGTAGTTGCTTTGTAGGAGCAAAACGCATCCCCATATGTGAGGAGCCACCACGGGATCAGCATCGTCTATAAACTGGAAACATAGGGTGGTCAACTGCGCCCTTTGAGGCGAGATTACCTCCAACAGGGCAACCGATTGCAGGACGTGATAGATGCACTCAAACCAGGCGGCCCTTAAGGTTAAAATGAGTTTTTAGTAAATATGTAAGGATTGGATTGTCCACTTCTAAGTATACTTACTTTATGGGCGGCACTTTGTGCTTGGCAAAGCTCCAAAACTTATGGTGCGTCACCAGATTGACGAACCCCTCCTTGACCTGGCTGAGCTCCTCCGTCTGCGACGTTTGCTCCATGAAGAAGGACAACAACTTGAGACTGCTGATGACCACGCGCTGGTACTTTTGTTCCGCATCCTCCGCAGTAAGACTTTTTCCGATCGACAGAGTGGCGGCTGTGTGGAAGGTCAGGTTGCGGGTGGCGTACTCCAGGATCTCCACCTGACAATGCAGGCACACCTCCCTGGTGCGGTTGGCGTTTCCCGCGAAAGTGTCTCGAAAGGATTGCCCCGCGATGCTGGCGGCAGGAGCGTAGGTATCGAAACGGCTGCCGAGCCAAACGGGAACGAGCAATTTTAAATACGGGGCCATCGCCTTCTTGCACTTGGCCATGAGCAACTGCAGCACCGTCTGCGTCAACTCCCGGACATTGTGCTCCGGATCGCTCGCCAGATTCAGGTAGTACTTGGGCCACAGCGGGAGGATGTTCTTAAGGCCCTCCAAGTCCGACTGTTCGATCAGTTCGTGAAGCTCCTGCAGCGCCTTCTTCTTGGTCATTGGGTCCTTCTTGGACAGCTTGCGCAGGATAATCTGCGTCTGTGGACTGATCGCTGCATCGAAGCTATCTGGCATTTGTTCGGCACTGGCGAATCCCGGGGCAAATGGCACTAGGCCACCGCCATCCGTCTGCGCTGAGAAGCCCACAAAAATGGGCGTGGAACTGCCCAACAGCTCGGCAGTGCGGCTGCTGCTTGAGGGCTAGGTGGTGGGGTGATCATTCCATGTGTAAGTACTATAATTATGATTAATTACGTCTTACCTTTGCATTATTTTTGGTGCGCGGCGCTTGTTTTGTCTTTCCACCCATTTCTGGCTCTTCTTCTTGTCGATAGCACGTGGCAGGTCCGGCAACCCTTGTTGCTCGTATTTTTGTTAGCTGTCTGGCAGCCTCTTTTCTGTTGGTATTTTAGAGCCTGTTTACACTAGGGTGGAGTTATGGGGTTAATGTTCGGTATTTTTCGGGTGTTTGGTATTTGTAGGTATTTTTCAACAGTTTTGGCAATTGTTAACGGTTTATCAACAGGGACATAAATAAAAACAGCTGTTCTGGCACTGCGGAGGGACACAATCATAATACGTCACGACAGGGGCGTAGACATGAGGTTTGGGGGCTTTACCACCCCATCACGATTTCATTTAATGAGATAAGTTGGATCTTAAAATTAAATTTCAGTAAGAAAAATTAGTAATGATCTTGATATTGAAGAGGATTGCGAAAAAAAAGCAAATGTCTTCAAATAAATTTAATAAAAAACAAGAATAAGATATACCCGTTACGCAACTTAGGAGAGTGCGAGGGAGCTAGAGATATACAAGTAGTATCTGCTTATAACTGTTTAATGAAAAGCCCGAATTGAACAGTATTTGGAATGTAGCTGAACATTTATAATCAAAGCAAGATCCCAATAAAAATTAAAAAAAATAAATTTGTTAATGTGGGTGCTAGACGGGTTTTGGCGTTATGGGCGTTAGAGCGGTCATGGCACCCTGCTGATTGCGCTGCGCAATAAGCTCAAGAATCTGCATGCCCAATCCCAAATTTCTAGCTTTTATAGTTTTCGAGATCTCAGCGTTTATACGGACAGACGGACATGGCTAGATCGACTCGGCTAGTGATCCTGATCATGACTATTTGAACTTTATTGGATCGGAGACGCTTCCTTCTACCCGTTACATACTTTCCGACGAATCTTGTACACCCTTTTATCTACGAGTAACGGGTATAACAATCAAAAACGCTATATACCCTACTTCTTCCTCCGTAAGCCTAGTACTCAGATCGGCTAAGAAGTTCACTAGTCGAAAAATCGTATTCTCTGTAGGTGTGAGGAAGTTTTCAAAGTTGTTGACAAACGTCCTCCAGTTCGCATTAGCTGCAAAGTAGCTGGTGGAGGTGGAGTCCTGCGTTTCTCCAATGGAGAGCTCGTCGTAGATTGTATTACTGGTGGTTCTGCTAAAAGGATACTTATAAACTTAATTTAAATTCTGAAATTTTTTTATGATATGGTTTGGGCCCAGGCTGGATTTATTTGCTTGATTTGGTGTGTGTATACGATATGCCAGGTTGGTGTATCCGCTGGTGTGCTCGCTAAACCATCGATAACTTCGATATCGCTTCGATAAATATCGTCACTAGTTTGCACGTGTTGCAATTGTTTTTATTTTACTTAGCTTAAATAATGTCCAAGTTCCTGTCATATTACAACCTTTTTCCCATACCGGACCCCAAGGAGTTCTTGGGTCTAGCCGCGGACAGGAAGAAGGGTAATGTAGTTACAACACTCGCGCGCAATGTTGTGGTAGTTTTGAATGTAAGTTCTGGGCTCAAAGAAATACATGGTTCCCAAACAATAAATGCCGTCCCCCGCAGATCAGCACACAAAAACAGTTGCTCAGTTGGTCCCTGCCGGAGAAGCTATCCTCCAAGGTTATTTTCGACCGCAGCAGCCAGAAATATGTGGGCGTCTTCGGAAACCACTCGCTGCGTCTGTGGGATGTGGACACCAGTGATGTGACCAAATGCAAGAAGCTGAAGGTATGGATACACAATAATTGCCTAACTATGGTACTCACTACCTTACCCTACCTTGCAGTTCCAAAAAAGCATTGCCCATCTGGTGGAAACCAAGCAGGAGGCCTTGATCCTCTACAGCGATGGGCGTTGCCAAACGCTCTCAAAGGCGATAGCCTCTCGCAAGGATCAAAAGGAGGACACGGCTGAGCAACTTACTCTTGCCAACAGCAAGGTCATCAGCCAGCCCTCGGTTTTCACCTTGGCCCAGGGTCAGCAGGTGCTAACCTATTTTGAGGAAACGAAGGCAACTGGCGAACTGCAGCTCATCCGGCTCTCCTTGACCACCGCCAGTCGGCGGCAGTATCTCATCAAACGGGAGGAGGTCCGCCCCACAGGCTATGCCGTCGTGGAAGGCGACGAGGCTCCCCAACTACTAACTATCTGTGAGTAGTGTGCACTATAAACCCCCTTGTACATGCTGGGTTGGGAGATTGTTCATTAGCTAGCTATCAACTTTTTCAATTCGTATCAGTGCAGTATCCATCAAACAAATGAATGTTACTGACTAGTCTTTTAAAATTTCAAAGATCTCCCTAAGCTTCCATAAAATAGTTTACACGTTTATCACAAACATGTTATAAAAAAGAAGTCTTTCGCTTAAGCGATTACATCATCATAGATATTTGTTTATTACCATACAAGTTATATATATTGTACAGTGCATTTATAAAATCTGTATTGAAAAAAATGAGAAAACCGGAATGGCATGTCTATAAAAACACTTTTTAGGCCCAATCAAAAATTAAGCATATCATCCACCGAACCATTTTACTTAGATAAATGGGGAGCCCACAGTCTCTTCAATGATAACTACCATAAAAGCCCTGGTTCATAAAATACTTTATTTCTAGGGTCCGACAAGCGTATCTTTATGCTGAATCTGGCGGAGAGTAAATCGGATCGGTCGCCCGGACAATTCGTGTCCATGCTGGCAGAGCTGAACGTGGAGAGCAAGTTATCTGTGCATGGAGTCTCGCGGAACTTTGCTGCCATCTACGGCGCAAACTACGGTCAGGAGGGCGCCTCGCTGTTGGTCTACAACACCCAGTTTAAAGTCGTGAATGCCAAGCAGTACTTTAAGGTGTACCTGGACTTCTCTCGCCTTTGGGCTGGCGATGAGCACATCCTGCTGGCTATGGGACAGAATATAGCCGCCGTGCGGTACCGAATGAATCGAGAGGTTTTGGTGGATATGCTGGGATCCCAGTTTAGTGACACCCACCTTACCCCCATTGAACTGGATCACATAAACGAGGAGGAGTACCTGGAGTCCGTAATCAAGTTTGATGGCTGTAAAAAGCCATTCAACTACGCATCTTTAAAATCTAAGATAAATAATCAGCTGCCTACACTGGATATCCAAAAGGCAGATGGCAGGGAGTTGGCCTACGATCCTCCCGAGCTAGTGTACCAGGAGATGGATGAAATTATCAAGCAGCACGTCCATGGAGAGATCGCCAGCTGCGAGAACGGGTTGGAGGACTTGAGTGTCACTCTTATGACGAACTTCTTTGATACGGGTCCAAAGAATATTGCTGTGCAGGCCTTGGTCCGGCAACTGGAAAGAAGTGGAGCCGGCGAAGAGGAGATCATAGAGAAAATTCTCACACTTTTTATCAAGACCGAGAACACAGAGCATGTGCTAATGTGCCTGCGTCGCTACAGTAATATTTCTGAGAGAATGCTAGCCTGGTCGCTGCGTTTTGCTTTAGATCAAAGCACAAGTCGCTTTCTCGTTAATGGCGATGCAAAAGATAAACCATTGAAGAAAATTCGGTCCAACGACGAGTTGGTAAATGCAGTGCTAGCCTGCAGTTTTGACGCAAGCGGCATCGAGGAGCATCTTCGTCAGAGGCTGGAGCTTTCCCATGTCCAGCATCTGATGAACCACCTGTACGAACTAGTCAATGAACCCAGTGTCCAGCTAGAGGAGCGACCCAACCGGGATTCCTCGCTCGTTCAGACGGAAGTTCAAGCCCTGCAATGGTTCGGCTGCCTCTTGACCTCCCACTTCACCCTGCTTAGCATCTCCAAGGACGAGGCGCTGCTCGAGACACTCACAAAGTGGGCCAATATCCTCTCCTTCTACGAGGACAGTCTACTCGATCTAGCTAATTTGGTGCCGCTGCTCTCAAATATTGTGGAGAAGCGTGAGATGAAACCCAAGTACTCTACTACGTGGTATGGCATCGAGGAGGTGGTGCTCTATTAAAAAGAGTTTCCCTTGAGTTCTTTTCTTACATTTTAAGCCAAATAAAGCTAGAATTTACTTAAACTTGTTTTTTTTTCTACACTTTTTATCAGGATTGTAAATAACAAATATTGACTGACATGGTCGGTGGTATAAAGTATGCTATACAAATTTGTTTTGAAGACGCCTTACGCCACTGCTTCAGGCACTAGATTTCAGTATTCCTAAAATTGAAAATTTCAGAAAGTAAGCTTTAAATATGTGTGTTTTAGCAATTGTCAACAGGAGCAGTTTTCTATAGTACACCACGACCAGCTATATTTAATCCCAAAAGATAGCGTTCATGGACAATATTTGAAGCCTATTGGGGATATAAAATACCAGCACAAAATGTATCTAATGCTATTTCGAGAAATTGGCTGTATGAAAAAGATTGTTAAAACATTGCATCGAGACTAGCAATAAATTCATTTTTCAGTTTGATACAAAACTTAGCAGGCAGACGAATTTTTTTGAATAACATCTAGCCATGTTGGTTCGCGTGTATGTTAGTTTTACGATTCTGACTTTAAGAAAAAGAATGTTTTATTTTGGGCTCAAGAAACCCCTTGTTATACCCGGTACTCGTTGAGTTAAAGGGATTCGTCGGAAAGTTTGTAACAATGAGAAGGAAGCGTTTCCGACCCTATAAAGTTTATATAATATATTCTTGATCAGGATTACTAGTCGAGTCCATCTAGCCATGTCCGTCAGTCTGTCCGTATGAACGCTAAGATCTCGGAAACTATAAAAGCTACAAAGTTGGGACTTGGCGTGTAGATTCTTGAGCTTCTTGTTCAGTTTCTTTCAGTAGGGCGCCACGCTCACTCTTACGCCCTTAAGAGAGAGATCTTGTTTTGATTATATATGTCCATCTACATGGCAAAAATTGTTCAATTCGGACCATTCATTAAAAAGACAAGCAAATAGTTGTATATCTCTATCTCCCTTGCATTCCCCGTAGCTGAGTAACGGGTATCTGATAGTCGATGGCATCGACTAAAGCGATCTCTCTTTGTTCTCATATTTTCATAAAAATATTAATATTGTTGTCTTTAAATATCTAGATAGTTCAATAATTAAAATCGGATTTTTTTTAAGATTTCTAATTTATACTCAGAAGTTTAAGAAGTAAACAACCTTAAACAACATGCATATTATTTATCGTTATTATTTTACAAATTTGTTCAAAAGAAATCTGTCCATAAATCGTGATGCAATTGTTACATTGCTATTGCGATGAAGTGACCTTACACTTTTCTAAAGAAACAGTGAACTGAAATTTAAATCGGCGGTATAAAAGATTTAATGTCAAGCTAAGTTGGATAATATCATTTTTAAGACTTGCAGATTATACATATGCAATGTCCGCTTTAAGCTCGTGAAAACCACATCAAAGTGACCACAAAGTAAGTTTCTTGGCCATTATCAAAACTGTACCAGCTGCCATCAATCGCTAACGATACGAGCACATGCGACCAGAGCGACAAGTCGCTCCTGTCCGCAGTCAGCAAATCATTACACACGTGAAAACATATTGGCATCTCTCAATTTGTTCGTTACAACTCCTAAAACTCGTTGAATATGTACAAAGTATTACATACATAAAAATACAAATTTAAAATGGAATATACTCAACTTATTTCAGCTGTTCGTTCCTATCGCAGTTATAATATACTAATATAATATGTGTGTATCGACTTTGCTGGAGAATATTTTAACCTTATAGAGTGAGAATCGTATCTCCTTTTAAAATTATAAAAATTTATTTATTGATTATAATCAAAAAAAAATAGTTCGATTATGAAATGACTAACTAAAAAAATTATAAATTTGAAATGGGATCTGATTTTTTTTTTAAAAAAGTATGGTAAGAATCATCATAAAGATGCAGTATAGGAATTGTTCAATACCAGAGACCGCAATCATTAAAAGATTTATTTTAAAACTCCAAAAAAATTCATTACTTTCGATAAAAAAAATAAAAGTCAGAAATAATCATTATTTTTGAGTTTTATAGAAAAAAATAAAAATACCCATTATTTCTGAGCAAAAAAATAAAAGTAAAAATAATGATTATTTCTGATTTTTATTTTTTTGATCAAAATAAAACTCATTTTGAAAAACACTTGGGCACAGGAAAGCTGTGCCGATTTTTGAATAAAAGTTCAAAAGGAACGCAAAGGAGTGTCCTGGAAAACAAAATGGTTATATTGGCCTTCTTCATTCTTGCAGATGATAATTTTGCTTTGAATCAATTCTGTTCCTAAAATTATTTTACAAAATTTAGGTTTGGATAAATATAGAAATCAGAAAATATATGATAATTTTTTTGTAATCGTTTGAATTTGTTATTAACAAAATGGTGCAATGGCATATTGATTAAACTTATTATGAGCATTACATAATTTCCGTAGTTTTGATATTGAATAAAATTATGTTTTTATCGACCCAGTCGTGATTTATTTCTGTGTAAAGGCGAAGGCCCAGTGACAACCACTTGGACCAAGTCCACTGCCCCCTTAGCACTTTCTCTGCACCTTTCTTTCGAATCAATCTCGACGCGAACGAACCACTTGAGAGCGATGACCAGCCAAAAAACGAGGAAAATAATGAGCAAGTCAAGATGGGGCTTTTAAAAATAGCTCCCCTCCACGGTTGATTCACTCGGGGATTTTGATTACGACGAGGGTCAGGGGCCACTGGCAGCATCGTTTTTTTATGGCATTAGAACTGCGGCTATTCAAATTACGGTCGACTCGAAGGCATGTGTGCTTTTTGTTCTTGCAGCATTTCTCCTGATTGTAAGCCGAAGATTTATCGCGTGCTGGATGGGAGAAGAGAGGTATAAAAACCTGCTTGTAACGTCATAAAATCGAGATAAATTATTTAATTTTCGATTTCCTAAAACCATTAAGCAAAGGCAGAAGAGCCCAACGCCTAGCTACCCCATAACCAAAAGCAAGTTGCCAAGTCATACCAGGAGACACAATCACAATCTGCCGGCCCTTATATAAAGCGTGTAGAGAGTGGGTATAAGTATATAGACATGTATACCTGAACATAATGATGGTTTGCAGCCGATGCTGCGCTGCCTCTGCTGACCGCTGGCTGCTGCATCCGTGGCAAAGACGAAGGACATGGGCTCAGACACACATGCCCGGGGTACATGCATACGCCTACCTGTGCGCAGGTAGCACGGCCAGCACAGGTAACCAACTCTTTGGCCCGGCAAATACTGCCGCAGATACCTCCACAGATACAGATGCAGATGCGCGTTACTTGTTGCAAACAAACGCTAAGAGATGAGGGAACAGCACCACAAACTGGCTGCCCCTGCCCCATGCTGGGCACCACCGGCCACATTTAGCAGCGTCATGATCATCAGGGCCAGGCACTAGGGACTGGGATTCGGGACCAGAGCCAACCGGACCGGACCGGACCGGCCAGGGATTGGGCCCGAGATTGGTGATGCTCTGAAGGTCTAAGGTGCAACATCAGGGATGCACTCCCAGGCTCAATCACGGTGACTGCAGATTTTTAGGACAGCATACCTTTTTAAAACCTTGAGTTTGGGCTTATTTTAATATTTGTTTTAAGACTTTCTGAAACATTATCTATAACAAAATGCCGACACAATAAAAAATATATTTATACTTATCTAATTAAAACATTTAGGCAATTAATGGGAAAAGTCATATAAGAACGTCTTTTAAATTCAGTTCTAGCAAAGATCGAAAATAAACTTTACTTGTGATTTTAATTGTTAATGCCCTACTTCTGTTTGATTCTTAGACAAGTCTAACGGACAGGAATAATAACTGTGTTATTTTGATATTACATAGACTTAAGCCCTGCAAATTGGGTCATTTGGGTACCTAAACCAAATTTGAAATACAAGTCAGTTTACTTATGCAAGGCTCTAGTATAGACTTCTTTTAAAAATAAAACTAACCAACAGTGATTATTTTCGGTGCCTCGCTTATAAGGGTTTCTGCTTTTCAAGCGGTAGAGTGGAAAATGTTTTGAGAATTTTGTAATCCAATTAGTTTTTAATTCTTGCAATTTGAACTATTTATTTATGTATTTTAACTCCGAACATATAAGAAACATATCATTGATGTATATAATTGTAAAAAGCTGTTTAAAAAATATAATAAATAAAACATTGATCTCAAGCGTTATATAAGAATAAAATAATTGTAACAGTTTTAAATAAAAATTTTAAGAGAGTTATTTATTATGATCGTCGGTCTTTAAAGTAATCTCTCTCAATATACTTTGAAACAATATATATATAATGATAGATCTCGAATTTTCCAAGAATCTTTTGTGATTTGTGCCCATCCCTGGACCAATTGCAGCTGCCTGTAAGGCGAACCGAGTGACTTGGCACTTGGCCCTTGCTGGCATCCTTTGTGCCTTCCCTTGAAATGTTACTCTTTTTGGTTATTTTTCCATGCCCTCCCTCCACTCACTCACACTCACACACGGATGCAACATCCCTGGAGTTGGGCCCACTCTTTCTTTTCGTAGTCCCCTTTTTGTTTTTGATTTTTTCGAAACGACAAACCGGCCGGCATTATTTTTAGAATTTTTCAGCCAAACTTGTTACCAAGCTGGGGCGAAACTGGCTTCGAGGCTGCAACAAAAACAAAAACAGCAGCGACAGCAGCCAGCAAAAATGCAATGATCTTGTTCCCATTCCACGTCTTTTGTCTCCCCCCGCATAGCCGAAAAGGTGACTTTGTCTCGGTCCCCGCCACACAGCTATGTGGCCATGTAGCCGGGTATCTGGGTATCTTTGTATCTGTGACTCCGCATTGTTACTGTTCTCTGACTCTTTAATGCCCGAAAACCAGACTGGTGCTCGAAAATTGTATCGATCTTGGCCATTTGCCGGTGGAAGTTCGGGTTCGGGTTCCAGCCAGAGCCACCTTTTGTGTTCTGTTTCTGGCCCGCTCGCCTGCTCTGCCCCTCCCCCTCCGCACAGCATCATCATGATCTCGGTGATCATTATAATGCCGATGCCGATGCCGAACAGGGGGGTACAGTTTCGCTCCGAACTGAAAAGTTATCATTTTGATTCTCTCTTTTTTCAGAGGCTGCTGGTTTGGTGGGTTTTGCCGCGCGGTCGCTTTCTTTCGGGTTCGGCTCAGATTTGGATTCAAGCTGAGGCTTTGGTTAATTTATTTTTATTTTCGTTTCATTAATTTGAGTTTTGCCTTTAATTGAACGTCGTTCTCGTTCGCCCCCCAATCAGATTATTGACTCTTTTCGGGTCTACGTCTTCCCCATTCGTTCTGGGCATAGTATAGCTCTCTGTGTAGGAGATTATTCAAATTGGGCATAGACAGAGGCCTTTGTCTGGGCCCAAACATGTTGGGTTTAATGAGTTTTATTAGTTCTGGCTCCGGCTCACTAGGGTTTCCGCACGGAGAGGGTAAATATGGCCGGTCATCGGCTACGCGTATAGTGTTAGAGGAGGGTAAACGGCTCCCACCCCAGGGGCTTGGCTCCGCTAGTGGGGCCAACTGGTTTCCATTGGAATATGCTTATTAACCTGGTCATTTGGAGATCGCGGACAATGGCCAGGCCGGGTCTTTGAATTGTGAAATGATCTGGAAACCGATAGAGCCCGAAGTGAATGGATTCTATGGTTATGCAGGGGAACTAGTTTGGGCTCTCAAGGAACATAACTGGGTGTTACGAAGTCGAAAAGTAACGCTGTTACTTGTATTGGGTAATAAATAAAACTAAAACATTAAATATAATACTAATTAAATCATATTTGATACTAAAATTTTATATTCAAAAGTAAGCAACTACCCTTAAGACATCAACTAATATTGTTAATTTCCAAATTCGATATCTGCCAGAACTGTAGACCCGATAAGATCTCTGGCAAACTGTCGTCAGAGAGCTTCGGGCCCAGAACCTCACACTTTCCCACAATGCCCGCTACAGAAAGGCAAACAAAACTTTTGACATATTTATATATCCATAACTGTGTGCGCAAAAAGTCAAATATTTTCTCTGCACGTTCCCAGCGGCGGAGGCAGAAAGGCGGTAAATGAGCAAACCCCAACTCATCTCACGTTTGCTTGGCAGGCAGACAAATCGGGAGGTCGCAACGTTGGCAAACAATGCAAATTTCCAAGCCGAAACCAGCGAGATGCAAGTGAAAGACAGAGGGGGCGAGAAAGAGAGGGGAGACGGGTGCGAGGGGGACAACCTTCTGCTCGCCGCGTCATAATGTCAATAGGTTATGGGCAAGTTCGTTGCCTAAGTCTTTCGTTTCTGAACGTTAGTCAGCCGCAAAAGCCCCTAATCACTTAATCATCTCTTCCAGCGAAATTGTCCGAGCGGTGGGCGAAATGTGAATAAAGCTGAAATATGTGTGTCAGCCTCCGAATCTGTGGGGGCACTCGAGTCTCTGGCTTTCTAAATAAATTGCTAACCATATCCGCCAACAAAAAGCGACATTTCAATCTGTGAGTCATGGCAGCGTTTGCTTATTTCTATACAATTTCTGCCCGATTACTGCGGTTTTGCCCGTCTACGATTCAAAATTCCTGGGCCTACCGACAAATAGCCCTCCCCCGAAAAAGTCCCCGATAACGAAAAAGTAAACGCAACTCAGGCAATTTGATCTTTAAATTTAAGCACGTTTAAATCAAAAGAGCAACGGACACAACTACACATGGATATATCTCTCGCTCGAAAGCCAAAAGCCTTGCGTGCCCGGGCCTTGTACATGAAATACGTATACCTATATATATATGCCTATACATAGTCTTCAATCCCACACAGCCAACAACAACAACAACAAGAGTTTGAGGCCCCAACAGCAAAAAGCCAGCTCCAGCAACAAAAACCACACGGATGACTTTGTGAAATTCGAAAGGCGGCAGCGTTGCCTTCGCCACTCTCCACCCCCTCCCCCCTCTTGGTTCGGGCAACTCACCTCCTTCACTTGGCCATTATGTACTTTAAATTTAAATTCAATTGACTTCTTTTATGATGGCAAACGGGCGTCGTCGGCCACGCCAAAAAAATACAAGAAGAAATCAAGAAAAAATAAAATTAAACAAGGAGAAAAAACCGAAAAACGTGCCCAGGGAACTGCTCACGTCGCACTCGAAAGGGGAGCTAAAGCTCCGTCTTTTCTTCTGGAACAGTGGGGCAAACCCTGGATCGAGCTACGCCCCTGACTTTTGCCATTTGCCTGGCAACTTTAACGGCCATTTCTTTGCTGTTCGCTGTCGCTGCTGTTGTTGTTGCCGCTGCTGTTGATGTTGACGTTGCTGTTGTTGTCGCTGCCACGCAGCAGCAGTGCACTGAGCGAAAAGGTACCACGAAACTGTTGTCCACAAGGTATTTCGAATAGAGCATATTTACTATACATATAACAGTCAAATTAAAATCAACCATATATATTAACTTATTTAATTAGTAAGTTACAATTATTAAAACCATTATTAGGATATTAGATACTTTATAAGGAACCCTTGGGTTTTTAATTTGTTTTAGATATGATGTTAGGAGATTCAATATTTATTATTGTTTTTAGATTTAGGGTTCTAATCGGTCTCTAATATTTGGTTTTTGTTGAAATGGTTTTAATAAGAAGGCGTCGTGATTAAAGCAAATACCAGGCGAAATGATAAAGATTGAGATTACAAAGACTACATTTTTCTCCGTGCAAAAGCAACATCGTCAGTTGAAGTGATCGTCGTCGGCCTACCTTGGTAACGTATTTTTCGTCGTCGCTGTTGTTTTTCTGCCAGTTTGATCTTTGCCATAAAAGTGATTTTTTTATTCTTTGCTGGTTGTTGCGTGGCCATTGCGCTACAGTTGATTGCGTGCGGTACGTGGGTTCCCAGCAGCAGTTGTTTGAAATGGGTAGGTTCAGGTTGGGTCTTTGAAACAAGAAGGATTTGCCAGGAACGAGGGATGATCCGTTCCGGGATTTTTCCATTGGGATAGTTCATGCAATGAATAAAAATAATCTTGCTCGGCTTTGATCTTATGGGGATTTGAAATGCTTATGAACAGCTGTCACACAATTCTTAGAATTAAAGTATAAGGATTTAAAAATTCGTTGAGTGTTTTAAAGAACATTGTGGAAATCTAGTAACAACCTTGGAACATGTACATATTTATTATTTAATCATTTCACCTATTGATCTTATGTTTTCTTATTTATATAAAAATTTTAAATGGAATTTTATGCGGTTGATTGAAGAGGACTGGCCAAAATGTGTATTTATTGTTTTTACTGATTTTATGATTGCTTATTTATTATTAGTTATTTGTTAGTAATTATTGTATTATAAGGTCGTACATTAACTTACGTATGAAATTCATTATATTGTTATAGTTAAGTTTTACATTCATTTCTCGCCCATAATAATTTTCATTTTTTAACTTTATTCCCACCAGATCATATCATTCCATAAATGGATCCCTTGGCGTTATCCACATCTAAGATCAGCTGTTAATTTTCACACTCCTCTTTATAGAGGAGTATGATGCCCGGCTAAGTCAGATGGGCAACTTTCGGCCGACCTCTTAACTCTTGATCAAGTTTCTCTTGATATTTGCGGGCTTCTTTCATTTTATTTTTGGGTTTTTGTCGTGTTTTATTTTTTGTGGCTTTTTCGCGCATTATTTAGTCTTTTTGTATATTTTTGGCAAAAGTTAACTTACCAGACAACAAATTTGCCGAGGACCAACAAAAAACACAACCAGAAATCGTCCACTTTTATGTGTTCAACAGGGTTTCAGTTTGGGTTTTTTGATGGGATATCGTGGAATACAGGGTGGGTAATTAAGTTAGTGTATAATAAAACAAGTGAATAGATGCAGACATTTGAAATTCAAAGATCAGTGTAGGTTTTGGGATGCATTTTTAATAGGGTTCCTCATACCCTCTTCTTATAAAGACAACTCCGATTGAAAAGGCCAATAAGATGTTGAAATATAAGGTAGAAGTACAAGGAGAAATCAAAAATTTGTATTAAAATGCGTATTAAATATACTTTTAAGCCCGAGTGGGGGAGATAAGATCCCCTATATTCCCCCCGTGGATCCGCGCATAGTTGAAACATTTTCAAAATTTTGATCTCATCTTTACGTTCTTCTTCATATAACTTTGAGCCCATTTAAAACACACATTCGTTGAAAACAATAGGCATTCCAAATAGCTCACCCTGTACGGACCCATCGTAATGCCAGCCTTTATAATTTCAACTTTCGTGCAATATAATTTTGAGCATTTTTCACCCGCATTGTTGAAATCTAAAATCAATAGCCTCAGCCACCTAGACAATCGTTAGGCAACGTCTTTCAGCCATCTCTAGCTTATAGACCGTAGTCCATGTGTGTGCGGTACATACACCTTGCCACACGCACACAGCCGCGCGAAGAGAGGCCCACTCACGCACACAGCGGCACCTGGGCAGGCTTTGTACTTGTCTCTTACCTGTGTTACCTGTATGCCTCTCATTTGGCGGGAAATCATGGGTCGCTCGCCACTCGCAGGGCAAAAACAAAAACCCGAAAATCAGGTAACTACGCTGCCGGCGTCGCAGTCGGCGCTACAGGTAAGCGATCGGATCATCGGCACACCAACGCAGGGGCGGCTCACACCGACGAGATACCTGGTCGAGGTCTTATATACAATATACCTGCGCCGACGTCGACGTCGGACGTCTCAAGAAGCTGATCTGGAGCTCGTTTGTCGCATTTTTACCAAAACTGAATTTAGTTTAGAAGCGTTTGGCGGCGTTGAAGGTGTGTGCTAAAGCAATCCGGGGCCAGAGCCAAAATCTTGAAAAATCAAAAATCTTTGGAGACCAGAGTCACACTTGGCCGAAATAATATCAAAAACTAGTGCAGTTTTAGTGCCCGATTCAGTGTGAAATCCTCGGAGATCGCGCCACCATCCAACACAACTCAATGTTCAAGTTTTAGTTCGCCGTATTTTCCAACTTCAATATATCTGGGTATGTCATTTGCATTCGCAGCTGTTTGATATAACCCCACAGGCACACTCACTCGCACACACACCACCGATCGTATATAGAAGGTACGTATTGTAGATCGTGAGCAAATTCTTTAGACATCCGGCTCTATAAGAGCGACACACGCTTCCAGAATTTTCAATAGCGTTATCGTCATCTACCTCATCTCATATGCACAGACAACTCTTGATTTTCTGGCTTCGGCCGAAGAAAACGTGTTTCGGGGCTACTCGAAATCGATTTGGTAATCAGTTTCCTATATATGCGCAGATCTGCGATCTAGGCCTAGGCGAAGTCCCCTCTTTCGGCTCTTTTATGGGCCCAATCAGCGGCGGCATCTCATTCAGCCCCAGCCGCAGCCCCAGCCCATTTGAATATGCTGATGTATCCCCTCCATTTCGCGTGATGTGTGATTTGTTCTTGGAACTATTTGAGTATGACTTGCGGTCAGCGACTAGGCGTCAACTCGAACCGAGTATGTCTCTATATTTGGTATGGGTTTATGTTGATTCTGTAATTCACGTCATCGGCCTAAGTCGAGGGGTTCGTTCGGGTCTGGGTTGGGTGTATAATATAGGGGGGCCTATCTCAAAGGTGTGTTGACTGCAAGTGCAAATTAACCTTAAAAGCGTATTTAAAGAAATTTCAATAAAAGTCCCCTGCTGCTTGAATCCACATAGAAACAGCAGCCAAGTAGATGATTAGATTAATTCAAGACTTGCTTAGACAGCGGAAAATAGCAGGGTAGTTTGCATTAATCACAGATATCTATAGGGTATTGGGTTCGTAATGTTCCAAGATATTCAAACAAATATAGTATAACTGCACTAATAGTCACCCAACATTTCAGATAACTGTAATGTATTATTGATTATTTGCAAACAGGTATCTTTCCCAAGAACCGTGGAGCTTAGCTAACTAATATAGGCTTAGCTAGGGCCTTGTGTAAGCCTCCTCAAGAACCCTCCATTAGCCAGTTAGCCTTTCATCTGGATCTAGACCTGCGGCCCACAGACTTTGAATGCTTTCAAAAGTTTTTCGCCTACCCACCGAGTACGGGTACTTGGGCCTATGGCCCCCGGAATGGATCGCAGATCGTAAGTGGCTGGCTGGCTACTGTCGTCACACAATATCCATTGCACAATTTGAGGCAGGCGAACAAAATGGTGAAGTGAAGTGAAGTAAAGTGAAGTAAGACATTCAGAAAATTCGCCTGGCTGGCTGGCTGCTTTTCAACATTTTCCGCCGCTTTATGTTTCAGCGATTATTACCAGCGGAGTGTGGTGTGTGTGTGACTCGAGGAGTTGTGGAGTCGAGCGAGGCGCATAATTGTGGGAACTTACGTTACGGAACGCTCGTCTAGCAGGCCGTAGACTGGTGGACTTGTAGACTTGTGGACCTGGCTAAGGCCAGTCAGCCGTTCACTTGGCTTACTCACTTACTGACTCGGCCCGGCGCTATAATGCCAATGCAGGTCCGAACCCGAACCCGAGCCCAGGCCAAACCCAGGCCCAAACCATACCCACCACCACCCAACGTCTTGGCCCTCGTCTTCGACTTGGTGTTCCGTCGTTCCAGTTACAGTCACTTGACCAACCGAAACATTGGGAATACGAAAGCGAATACACGAGCGAATGGGAGTAAGAGTAAAAATAAGAATAAGACGGGTCTCGTTTTGGTGGGCATAATTGTTGATCGTCGTAGCGTGCATATTTATGGGAATATTTCTCCAAGCGAAGGAAAATCATTGCAGCTCCTCACTTCTTCCCATGGCATCGAGGTTCTGGTTCTGGACGAACGCGCGCTCGTCCAACTTTGACCTTTTTCCGACCATTATCTCGTTGCCCTGTCTATGCAAAATGCATAAAAATTCCACGTAGCATTTCTCAATGCATTCAAGGCGGCTACGCCTGCGCAAAAGCCGTTCGTATAAGAAATGAAACCAAAGTCGACGATGACGACAGACATGACTGTGTGAAAATGCCTGTGTGCGTGAGTGGGCGACAAGTCGGAGAAACGAATTCGAGAAATCGAGTGAATGTCCATGGGGCTTATGAACATTTAAAAGAAATAATACAAAAAAACCAGGCCCGCGACTAATTGAATGGCCAAAAAAGTAAGGCGAAAAATTCGACAAGAAACAAGCGTTCATCAAATTTAACAAAAGAGGAGGCCACTTTCCTTTCCCTTTCAACGAATCCCAGTGTTATATAACCGACTCTATACAGGGTGCTATGTTGTCTTTGGTTATCTAGCTGTATGAGTGATAAATAACGTCATAAAGCTAGCTTACCGAAGTTAATATTAGCGTCTGTCCAGCGAAACAACCGAAAAAGAAACCAACATTGCGTATACTGAACGTTTAAAACCAAAATAAACGTACTATTAATATAAGCCCATATGTCGTTACACATGCACGTTTATGATTTGGCAGTTTGGTTTTATGACCAACTGCTTTGCCAAGCAAAAAACAATCGCGTACAAACGAGTAAGTTATAGTACTTAAGTTTTGTATTGTATCTCCACACTCTTCTTTTGTTTTGCCTTGAATTATAGCAACGACCTTTGCGTGGAGTTATTTTTCCCCTCCAACCGTAATTGAGAGGTGGAAATACAGAGGAGGAGGAACTGACCCCACAAAACGCACTCAATGACGTTGCTAATGAACACTGATTCATTGAAATCGATATGGAAGATCGTTTGCCGGCTGGAAAAACACATATAGCAACCTAATGAGTGAGGAAATTAAAAATAGGAAATCCATGCTAAAGCCGTCGGAAATTGATAATGTTCGCTGAACGAATTTTTCGAGTTTTAGAATAAAAGTAATGATTAATTATACCTTTTTTGGTAGAGCGTTAACTGAAATACCAATCCTGAAAACATTCATAACATCTATAAATCACCTTATTTTAAAAAGCCGGATTAACAAATTTTGTTACTAATTACTAATTAAATTACATTATTAATTAAATACCTATTAATAATTTAATAAACATTTATGCAAATTAATATTCAGTCGGTACAAATTAGGATCTCACAAAGCAAAATACATATATGTAGTATATTAAAAAATATATTGTAGATTTTATAATGATACAAA
The DNA here is from genome assembly GCF_014743375.2 of Drosophila subpulchrella. Lineage (NCBI taxonomy): Eukaryota > Metazoa > Arthropoda > Insecta > Diptera > Drosophilidae > Drosophila > Drosophila subpulchrella. Next base: position 5,291,585 of record NC_050612.1, on the reverse strand, counting down.
ATTAAAATAAAAATCATACGGACAACTAGAAAGCCTTAGATTACATATTCTTGTTCGGCTTAAACGTGTGAAGGTTTAGCTTCCAGCGATCTTGGCTTCGCTGTCAAGTTGAAGTTCACAGATCTCGACAACTTATAGGCATATGACTAACGACGACTATGCAAATTAGTTTGGGCCATATGCCCGGTTATCGCAGGCACAAAAAAACCAAAAACAAAACTCAACATCTGTTCGGACTGGGGCTAAAAGCAAATTGCCCCGGCGGCTTGGACGACCGTTTAGTATCGGATCGCAAGGCATTATACCGGCTGAGCATCCACGAACACTCACGTATCGCTAGTTAGAACAGATATAGGGGCGATCTCTGGCGCTGGGCTGGCGTTTCATATATAGTCGATGATGTATGGTGGGAATTTCCGTTACTTTTGCCTTTCGATTGGTTGCTGTCTGATCTCTCCACCAAGTAAAATCTAGAGGTTGTCTCGGAGAGAGCGTTTTAGTATAGTAAACCCGTGTGGATGTGTTGGCATTAGGGTGACTCAAGATTTACTTTGAAAAACACCCAATAATAAATTCCTGAAAAAAATAATTTGGATCCTACTTTATAGTAGTTACTGTCCTATGAACGCGTAATATTTGTGAGGTAACATTCTAAGCCAAGTGAATACATTACCATTCAGGTCCACCCTAGTGCGCCCTCCAGGTGTTACTTTAAGAATAGTAGTTTTGTTTGGTGGAAGTAAACAGATTTCTTTATTTTATTCATTATTAATCTTTAGCTTTTTCATTCTCAGAGACCCGTGGCAGAGTATTTGTTTTTGCTGTTCCTCAATTCGAATTACATATCACTAAAAATCAAAACAGAAATGTCGTCTTCCTCCATCGGATCTCGACTCCGACTTTCTATAACTTGATAGATTGGTTTTCTTTTAGAATATCGCTACAAGAGTTGGCCTAAGTAACCAAATTGTTGTTTGTCTTCTTGATGTGGTTTTTATAAATTTTCGATCTAATCATAACCGCTTTTGTTGCGTTTTATTCACAACTTCGTTTTGCTAAACAAAAGTTAGTGATTTTTGTAAGTTTCGCTTGTTCTCTTGGGAAATTAGTAGGCAACTTAGAGAGTTAGAAACAAACAGTCAGCATCGAATTCATCGCCGACATAATAATAATTAGAGTAATCATAATAAATTTATCATACATACATACAAGCTCCATATTTATTTTGTTTTTAAGTTGTTTACTCGAACTAATTTTAAATGTTTGATTTTTAATTTAGAATTAATTAATATACTTTAAGTTTCTGTTAGAATTTGCTAAGAGTTCATTTAGTTAGTTAATGTTCCAATTCGTTAAAGCCTTTCCTACACACACATATACATTTAAATAGGTTTCCTTGCTAACTTAGTTCTTGGAAGAAAGTTGTAATTTTTGTTTTTCAATAGATTTTGATTAGTTCATTTTGGAGTACTTCGGAGAGGGTGAATGAATGACAAACTGAAACCTCTTTGCTATATAATTTATTTTGGAGGAAATGAAGTTTTCACATAAATGCTAGCGAGAGATTCTTGCTGATGAGAAACAATAGAGGGACTAGACGATGATGATCATACCTACTAAACTACGGACCATTTAAAAAATACAAGAATTCGTATTAATAATTTCATAATTTTCTCATAGATGTGCTCTCTTTTCTTCGTTTCCTGGCTACACAAATCGTTTGCTGTTAAAATTTCCTTATTGTGTTCGGTTTTTGTTCTTTTGGTTTTTGGACCCCTGCCCTTCCTCGGTTATAGATCTGCTGGATCTTTCTTCTGGGTAGTACTTTCTTCAAACTATTTTGCCTTCTATGCTACTTTATGTTCACTTTATTAAAACATACACAGTAAATTCCTCTAAAATGCTTCGGTTTCTGTTGTTTGCTGTTGTTGTCTTGTCACCTAAATAAAGTAAATAGTGTTGCATATTATTATAATTAATATTTGTTTTTTTCATTAACGGGTCTTCGCTAATCAAATCCGACTTTTCCGCCGCAGAATCTGGGTTCGGCACTTTTATTTCATTTGTTACTTGTTTCATTTAAAATGTGCTCTTTACAATGTACACATTCAGAGATGCTTTCATTTGAGTCTGCAATTGTTTACATTTAATCAAATATCGTGTTCGTTAAACTCGAAAATCAGATTTTAGAGATTACACTTGTATTTCGTCATCAGTTTTTCCTGCGGTTTATCAATTTTCAATTTTTTTTGGCGACTACACACACACGACAAGGTCTACAAACGAATGCAATTTAGTTTAAAAACTTTTCAAGTTAGACTAAACGTAAACATAAATCATCTCGATCTAGATTGGGATGAGGCTGCGTCCGTGGCTGAGGATGTGGATGCAAACCTGCTGCCGGCTCAGAACGAGGCTTCCACCAGGTAGGTGCCGTCCATGGGCTGATTGTTTTGGCTGTTTTGAGCATTGCTAGCAGCTGGCATGTACTTGCCGCAGGCCTAAACAGAAACGAGAACAGAGAAGAAAATGCATTAGGGCTTTTACCGTTGGAGGTCATGTTTCACATGATTAATGATGGCTTCGGACGGCGTAGATATGCCTAAAACCGAAAAGAAGAAGCTTGGATGCGGGGTAGCAAGTTGGTCTTCTAAATCATCAATGATTTTTAAAGAACTCCTATTTGATAAGGCAAACATCATATTTTAAATTTAGTATGCATAAACTGCATTAAAAAGATTGAAAAATTGTAAAAGCATGTATATGGAAATGTACTCCCTATATTGTATAAGGTTTTGAAATATATATTTAATAAGGGTATATTCATTTGTTGTATTTCCTTTTCTTTAATGCCTTTTAAACTAGTTCTTAATTTGTATATCGAATTGTGTAAAATGTTTTAATCTAAAACTAATTGCCTAAAAATAAATAACTTCGAATCAAATATCTTACAGTCTTGTCATCATTTTACCGCACGGTGTACATGTTATCTACACCGTCACTACATTTGACAATCAAAATTTAAAGCATACTTTTATGGTGGGTGGTTGATTAGTAGATGTAAAACTATAGATTGTATTAGATGTGGGGCTGTCGAATATTTTTATAAATATCGTATCAATGATATTTAGAATATCAAGTAAATATACATACAATACTCGATGTTTTTAATATTTTTTATTTCAATAAAGAGTTGAGTTAGTGCTGTAAAAGCATTTTTAACTCTTTTATTTTTTTTACAAAACAAATCTACATTAAGTAGATTAAAAACAGTGATTTTCTGGTAAAGCTTTTAATATTTTTGTTGCATTGATTTTAAAAATACCCGTTGTGTTATGTGATTGTCGGTCATCCGACTACGGGACGCACACAAACGCATTTAATAGCGGACGGCAGCAGCTTCGAAGGTACAGAGCTACCTTGGGTAACCAGGTATAATAATGCTAATTTATTAATATAAAATATATATTATATATGTATATATATATATATATTAAATGTGACCAACTTAAAAACATCAAAAAAATCGCAACAAAGTATCGTATTTTTTATATATGTCTAAAAACCTTATCACGATGGAAATATATCATATTAAAAAAATTTTGGTATCGATATTTTAAAATATTATCAACAACTCAAATTAGATGCTTGTTTTAATTTTGTATAAGATGTTAGGACAAAGGTTTAAAAATACATAGTGAAATTCCTAATAAGGCAGTAATGATGAAATGAATTTTATTGTTTATATTTCTGCATTTGCAAAAATGTAAAAGTATTAATGGAACATAATTATGATGTTAACCGAAAGTTGGATCAAAAAGGCATCATTAAGAGCACCGAACAGCTTTTAATTCAGCTTGAGATGCTTTTAAGTGTTAACCTCGAGGATGCTTTTGTACTTCTGAAGGTGAGATGGGGAATATACAAGAATACAAGACCAACAGAGATAACAAAGTCAACACACACAAACGGCTTACACTTAACAAGAGAGGGGTTACGGAAAGCGGTTTTGGACCCACCTGCAATCGCACTCAACCCCCTCGAGGGCCGGACAATGGGGCTCATTCGCAGTCCCCCGCCTCTGCGAGGGGGCGGGTCCTCTACTCTATGTACAGGGTGTATCTGGGGCGTATAGCTTACCTGGTAGCGCTGCGAGCAGCAGCGGCCGCAGCAGGACTGCAGCAGACCGGCGGCGCTGTTTGTCGAGTGGGCGGGACTGGCCATCGGCGACGGAGAGCCCGGCCTTTTGGGCTGGCCGTTATACGGAATATCTAACTCGACAAATTCTCGATCCTGCGGTTTTTGAGCATTGAGAGGTACAGCCAGAGAAGAATTTTACAAAGAGAAACGAAGAATACATAGAGTACAATGTTTTTTTTCTTTTTCAACAATTTTACATTATAGAAATTCGGGAGGGAGGGGGTTTACACACACAAAACAGAGGATATAGGGTTAGGTACATACGCATAAACAAATACTTGGAGCGAGAGAGAAGGAGAAAGAGCGAGCGTTTTTGGCTCTTTCGATTTAACAACAATTAAAACATTAAGCTGGTCTAGTGGGAAGTGGGACAAGTTATAAACATTTGAACGCTACAATTTATGATTAGGAAATTAGGTGAGTTTTTCGTAATATTAGTTGCGGCTCCTAAGCAATGACAATTGTACAAAATCACTATGAGAACAATTTTTCATTGAAACAGCCAGGGGGCGGTCTAAGGGGCGGGCAGCGGGCGGGCGATCACTTAGCGGAACGAGAGCGGTAAATGCGGGGCGGGTTGGGGGCGTGGGCTGGCGGGGGGCGGGGGCGGGGCAGAGCGGTTCGAGTGGAAAGCAAGCGCCAGCGAGCGGCATTCGAGTGCGACTTTTGGTTAATACGCGGCCACGTTTATAGCTCGATTCTCGATTTATGACGAATTGTTATTTTATTGATTTGTGGTTTTCGATGAAGATTTTAAGGGCTCATCAAGTGGAACAGCTTATTGTTTACGGCTAGAAAACATAAATATCGTTTTTATGTGTAAAGTCCCCTTCTAACTCACTTTTTGTTTAAGGCATCCTGCATTTGGACACTTTCTTTCCTGTTAAAAAGGCTTTTATTCAACGGTTATTAAGATTTTTAATCATTGTTGTTTTATTTTGGTTTCATTTAAGTTACTTCAAGGCGTATCAATAAGGAAAATCAACTTACATATATTTAACCCACAAAAATTAGTCTTTACTTTCATTACTTGCTTAAATTTCTGTCGATAATATTTTACGTTTTCATCCAAAGCATTACTAAACTCAACTTACTACAAGTTTATTATCGTGAAGTGCTTACTAAATTTTAATCAAGTAGTGATCTCTTTAAATAGCACTGCTGCTGAGCAAGAAGTATTTAAAATCGAAAATGAATTGGCTTATAAAAAAATGGTAAATGGTATGCCATTAAATGAGATGGAAATGGGAATTTGCTCTCTATAAATTAAAAATTACAAATTGTGCGGCCTAATGGGCTTTATATATCCACTTTAGAGATTTTGCATTGTTTCTGCTGATACTTCTCCTCACTTGATGAGCACCCTCGGCTATTTAAATTGTTTAGATTTTGATATTGTTGGACTTTTATGTTCGTTTTGGGTTTTATGTTGACAGCAATCGATTGCATATGGCTAAATGGACGTTTCAAAAATTTCTTGATAGCATGTGGGGGAGCATTCGCATATCGTTCGAACCGATTCTGTTCGGTAATGACCTATTCGAGGAACTTAAAACAGAACAGAGCGCATAGCATTCAACACGAATCGATTTCTTTCAACAGAGGGTATTGAAAATCAACAAAAAACAACCGACAATCAAAGAAAAAATTTTTAATTCGAAATTGGAAATCATAAAAATTAATTGCAACGCGTAAACATGAACGAGATAGATAGATAGAGAGTTAGAGAGAGAGGGAAGAGAAATATTGAAGAAAGAACGGAACTTAAATACAAACCGAAGGCACTTACTTTGGCGAACTTATATTCGTTTTTCAGAGCATAGACATTGATATTCATTGCTTTTTATTTCTATGTTTTATATTTGCTTGATTTCAAAGCCAGTTTGGCTTCAGATCGTGTGAAAAACATGACACAAATGGTGAACTTAGAACATACAACTTAGGACGAAATACAACAGATCCGACACACATATACGAAAGACCATAATGTACAGAAAACAGATCGAAATTAAAACAATAACCAGAAGGAAACTAAAATTGGATAACATAAAATGCACATACAAAAGATGCTTAATATTCGCATTTCAGTTCAGTTTATTTTTCTCTTGGTTTTTTGCGATTTTCGATTTTGGTTTAGATTAATGAGAAGACGCGAAAGTACTAAAACGCTCGACAGCAAATACTCCTTCCTTTTGCCACCGGCTGATTTTGCTGTCGCCGCTGCAGATGTTTTTTTGGCTGGGGTGGTCGCTCTCGATGTTTCCGCTGTCATTGCCTGCCTAATGAGCTCGTGGCGAACCTTACAATTTCTGACTACAACTGAGATGTTCAAATGTTGCTACATCTGTCACGGAGTAAAAACGAAAAACGTATAGAGAGTGTGACTTGATAGGTAAATCATAAGTTAAATCATAAGTTCAAACACTGAGCGCGCAGTCGAGTGACAGTAATACGTATATCACATGTATAAAGAGATAGAGAAAGAGATAGCTGCAAGGCGAAGGACAGAGCTGCCTCGCACATCGCGTATACGCACCGTTGTCTTCTCCAGACATCGCAGCAAGTGGTGGTGCTGCAGCTCGAAGATGTCCTCGTCCCGGTAGTTGTCATCCAGCTCGATGCCAGACTCCTGGGCAGCCCACCGGGCCTCGGCGGCCTTCTTCTTGCTGACAAAGGCGGCTCCGGACGAGGCCTTGGCAATGCGGATGCGCGCCAGGCGAGCTTTCTGCAAGGCCATAACACATGATGAGTAATTGAGGGAGGGGCACCCCAGCGGGTGCACTCAGAAAAATTTGGAATACTATAGAACATTGCTATGCTAACAACTTAAAATGCGGGATTTATCCCCTGGGTTAAGCCAATTTTAAATATTTATAATTTTGATCAATCTCTATGGATCATATTCCGCAAATATCTTTACAACCTGATAAATTTTAAACAAATATGTTATATGGTTTGAAACACCTCTACTTTCAAGACTTGGATTTGAGTTAATGCTTTCAATATTTGTTTGATTTTTAAAAAATTTGATATGCGCTAGTAAAATTAACCTAACCATTTAGAAATCATTTTAATGTTTTGAATTTTAAATGAGATTCTACATTTTTTGTTCTGTGTAGACGTGGCTTACCCGCTGCGCCTTGCGCTTGTCCGCTCGCTGGTTCTGGTGATAGATTCTACTAAAGTTCGATACGATAACAGGTACAGGTAAGGCGATGACCAACACACCGCTGAGCGAGCATACGCCGCCCACAATTTTGCCAGCTATTGTCTCTGGCACCATGTCGCCATATCTGCAACGGAAGAAAGGATTGAAATATAAGAATGGATAAACCCATTACGGCAAGAAATGGTAACAGAAAGATTAAGTAAAACGTAAGATGAAAAATATCTTCTGGAGAACATGAAAATTAAAGTATTTATTAATTACCAGGATAGAAAAATATAACCCAGAATGTCATATTCATATACCAAACGTAGAAAGTACTTTAAAGAAATGTGACCATGTGTGATTAAAACTAATATATATTTTATTCTAATTGTTTTCGCTATTTCTAGTCAGTAAAAATTGCACAAGCGAAACTCACCCCAGCGTCGTCATTGTGACGATGGTGTACCAGAAGGCCGCCGGAATCGATGTGAAGTTGGTGCCGTTGACGTTCTTCTCGGCGTAGAACATGACGGTGGCGAAGATGATGATGGCCATGGCCAGCGAGAAGACGAGGAAGCCCAGCTCGCTGGCGCAGGACTTGAGCGTGTAGCCGAGGATCCGCAGTCCCTGCGAGTGGCGCGAGAACTTGAAGATGCGGAAGACGCGGAACACGCGCAGCGTGACGAAGGCCCCGCTCACGTCGTCGTTGTCGGTGATCCCGAGTCCGATGTAGTACGGCATGATGGCCACCACGTCGATGATGCTCATCACCGACCGCATGAACTTGCAGCGGTCGGGGGCGGCGAAGAGACGGAGCAGGTACTCCGCCGTAAAGATCATCACGCAGGCGGTGTCCAGGCAGAAGAACACGATCTTGTAGCGCTCTCCGCAGGGCAGGGTTCCCGCTCTGCCCGGCCGGTGGCCACACGGCACCGTCTCCACCACGTTGGCCATGACGGACACGGCGATGAAGAAGCCCGTCACGTAGTAGAAGACCAGGGCACTCGTCGACGTGTGCGGGTTCTCGAAGGCCCGCCACATCTTCTGCCGCATGTTGGTCAGCTGCTGCAGATTCTGATCCCCGTTCTCCGACAGCTTGTCGTCCATTAGCCGCTCCGCGTTCTCCCGCTTCCGGTCCCGGTAGTCCTCGTAACAACAGTCCCCTATAACGTCCGGCATTATGCCGAAGAAGGCCAGCTCCTCGTCGTAGCTGGTGAGGCATTCGTGCTTCGGATAATGCAGTTTGCCTGTCCGGTAGTAGTTGAGTATGTGCCGGAAGATGTCCGGGTCCCGGTCGAAGAAGTACTCTTTGCAGTCCTCGTCGTAGAAAAACTCCCTCTCATTCGAACCTGAATGGGTGATGCAATTATATTTAATATTTTACTTAATATATTAACAAAATGTAATATTAAACTATAGAGATGATGGGTAAAAGAACGTTCCCTAGATATTTGATATTATAGGCATCGAACGAGTTGGTTTCCTTTAACTGGGAGTGAATACATGAACAAGTTTATCAGTCAATTTATAAATTTTATGATTAGACCAACGAGTGAGTTTCCTAAGAAATCTTGTCTGAATTCATGGTATATTAAAACGTTCCAGGAAATGGCGTATACGCAGGAATGATTTTATTACAAAGTATGCATTCTCAGTCTTTAAGTAAATAAATAAACAACAGCTTTAGGATACCTCTTTAACTAAATGAAGGCAGCATTGTGGTGTGCAGAAGTTTTGTACTTGGTGAACTCTTAAAGGTCAAAGTTGCTTGTAGGTAATTTCATTTTATTTTAAAAATAGAAGCTACTGCTCCAGGTACCACCGATTTGGATTAGCTCTAATTGATGCGCAGGAAGATAGTTTAGGTTACTTTAACTAATTTGTGTTGGGTCCAATCAAGTTATCCATTTTATGTTGAATATAACAGTTGGTAGATTACAGTCTAACGTTACTCTACAGAGTGTTGTGATTGAATAGGTAGGTAAATCGAGTGCTGGAGGTGGGACTACTAACATTTAAGTACTTTCGAGAGACCTACCTAAAAGAGTATCTGGATACTTCTCCAAGGTATTCCGCCACGTTTCGAAGCGCCGGCCGGAGACGTTGATCAGGAGCTTCTCGTCGTCCGTTTTGCGGCGGTCCTTGGGCATCGGGGGCGGTGGCAGTGGGTGGGTGGCTATCGGAACCCACCCGATGGCCGCCGCCCGGGCGAAGGGCAGCCAAGCGGCGACCGAGGCCATGCTATGGGGTGGAATGTTTCAGTGTCCGGCTGACTGTGGGACGCTCCTTTCCTCCGCTCCTCGCTGGGTTCCGCCCTCTGTGGCTTGGCTAGTTCCTATATTATTTGGCAGTTGTGTGGGGGATTCCCGAAATCTCTTCGGGATGGGGAGTCCGGTGATGAACTCCTATGTTAAAGCTTTCGTCCGCTGCCCGTCCTTATTGTGCTGCGAGTGCATGTTTGCAACTTCTCGCTAGCTGTGTTTTATTGCTTAAACTTATTGCTGTCATTTTGCTGTGGCTGCTGCTACGTTTGCTTTTATTGTTCACTGCGGGGATATGAAAAGTTTCCTGTGTACTCCAGTTGTGTTGATGTGCAGCGCTGCAAGAAAGTGGAAAAGTTGGCGGGGCGTAAGTACAAGTTTTGTGAGGGCAAGGCGCTTGGTATGAGAGTTTTAATTCCACAAAAAGTTTTTGAGACACGCGCGCAGCAAGCACACACAAATCAGAGAGCAGCGCATTTTAAGCTGAATTCGCGAATTTAGATTCCCTCAAATGTTTGACCTTAAACTAAAAAATAAATAATAAATTCTAAACTTAAAAATATTTGAGTTATAACAAGATCCATCAGAATAGTTTCAAAAAAACAGGAAATATTATTTCAGAAACGCATAAAAATGTATTTATCGGTAGCATTTTCACAAAGATTTCCGAAATGATTTTTCAACTTCAATTACGACTGTTTAACCATATATTTTAAACATTTTTTTAAACGAATTCCTTAAAAGTTTAGAGCAATCCCACGATTACACTTAAATCCCCCGCAAATTCCCAGAGACCATGTGAATAGTATTCGTTTGGGATACGCTCATCCAAATTAAAACCACCCACATTTAATACAGATGCAAGCAATTGTTTGAAATTCACTTCAATCGAATTCTAAAGTTTATGGGGAATCCCAAATAGTATTGTTTCCCCACACCCGTCCGGTGGATTTTCCGACTTTCTCAAAGCATAAATATTATCATAAATCTGTGGGAACAGCCCGCTAGCCCAAACCACACACACACATCGACCCACTCTTCAATTTCTCGCTTCACTTGTTTATATTATCAATTTATCCCCTCCCGACGCCTCTGCACATATAAAATGATTCACAGCAGCGGCAATCGACAGACAACGCCATTCAATGCGTTTTCGAGCAGCGCTCTGTCTAAATATTTAAACGAGGCAAACAGAACCGAGCCAACTGGAGCAGAGAGGGATATGTTCTGACCGGGTATGAGTATGCCCCCGAGGGTCCGGGTCCAGCAGCTGAGACCATTTCAATGTTTCGAGCCATCGTAGTGAACGACCATCGGACGGTCTTCCATCTGTCCACGTCTGGATGGATCTGGTTTGGCTCCGTAGTTCTGGCTCAGGATGGATACAGTGAGAGAAAATTCCATTCCAAGCTGATCAAATTATACTCCATTTTTTTATCAATTGTTATGACCTCGAGATGGAAAAACTGATCCTTACTAAGTGGAATGTAGACAATAATAAGCCTATCTTTAGAAAATAACAATTTATTTTTCTAACGACTAACCCCTCCGTAGCTTTTAAAATACATAGCGATACTGAGTTGGAATGCCATATTAATGCGGGTCTATAGGAAACATATGCTTCTAACGAAATCGTAGCCATACAAAAATATGTAATGCTGTTATTAATAAGGGAATCTGATAGTTATTATCATCCAAAGTCTAAAATGTGATATACAAATTAGCAATATTTTTTGCCAGTGTGATTTATTTAAGACATTTTGGAATTTTTATCTGTTTGAGAATTTTCCATTGGACTATTAGTAATCGATGCATTCTTTTCCGAGTGTATGGGAACCATTGGGCGGAATGCGTGGGTGTCTTTGCGTGCCTTTGGTCTCAGTATTGCCAGTCGCACAACAAATTTATGTGCAATTCTATAGACAGTAAACACCCTGCAAATCTTCCTTGGCCACAAGTCATTTTCCAAACAACAATTAGAACGCAAAAAGTTTTTGTGTCTGTCCTTCGGCCTTGCGCCCACCCCTTGGCCGGCAACCACCCACCCAGCTGGGCACAGTGACAAAGAGTCATTTGTTTCCATAAATGTCATGGCTTGGCATGCCTCTTGAAGTCTATATAATGTGTGCCTTTGATTTATATAATATTTATGGCGCTGTCTCTTGTTGTGCCACTGGCACTGCTCCGTTATTCTGGCCAAGAGCACATCGATTGCACTGCCACAAATGGCTACTTCAATTGCTCCGAATGGACACCTGACAAATGCCTATTGGGTCGTACACGCAGGAAAAAGTCGAATGATTAATTTTAAAAGAAAGTTTCCTATTATTTTAAAGTTTTTGAACAAATTTGTTGCATTCGAAAATCAATCAAGGGAGATTCCGTTTTGTACACCACTCTAATAAACAATTTTCACTAAACATAGAGGTGTTACAGCATCTGAATAGTTTCACTGAATAACAAAACGCATTAAATGCAACAATTTTATACATTTTTAAATATTTTTAACATTGTTAGTAATATTTTCTACCTTGATACATAATTTTTTTGTAATACATATGTAACACAAAACTTTAAATAAAATATGCCGATTTTTTTACTAGCCATAGACCAACATTAAAAAAAGGTACCATAGCATATCAATTTTAAATCCTAACATGTTTCACAATTAAAAAAAATATATTAAATTATCGATTAATTGAATCATGATTATCAAAACTTTTTCTCCAAGTGGCAGTATGCCTTAAAGAGGCCTCTCTTGGGAAGTGAAAAGAGGTGTTTTGGGGCGAAGAGGTTGATGATGCGTTTGTCATTTGGCGTTTCCATAACAATAGCCATTAGGAGTTATTAGTTTGCTGAATGGAAAGCAGTAAGACACGACACGGTCACAAAAAGGTTGTCGATAGTTGAAGGCTAAGGTTAGACAAGGTTAGCTCAGGTGATAGATGGGAATGGGGTTTGGATGGCTGGCTTTGGCTTATTTAATGAATAGATAGTTGCATGTGATACATGCAAAACAGGTATCAAGGCTCCAATTTGATTGATGACTTTATCGCTGTTTTCTTACGACGATTTATTTGAGTAGTTGGAAAATTCGCAACTTTGGAAAACTGTTATTATAAAAATATGTTATTGTACCTATAATTCACTTTTTAAAATAATTAATTTGCTAATTTAGTGATACTCAATATTTTTCTAAACAGAAAATTCACTAAGTTTGGTCAAAGAAAAAATGAAAATTCTGCTCCTTTATAAATGCCCTAACACCAATGTTATAAAATATTTTATAAAAGATCCAGTTACATAGCAAGTAAGCTCTGTTTGGCCAGTACATCATATCACACATTATGCAAACAAATTTTGCATCCATTAAGCTTTGAACATTCAAACAAACCGACAGTTTCGACCTTCTTTGACACTCCGTATATGACCCATAACCACCCACCATCACCCACACCCTCGGCACCATTCGAACCCAGACAATGGGCCGCGGACTCGCAGAGTGTCAGGCCTTAATGTTTTAATGCCACATTATCCTATCAACAATTTTCCTCTATAGATTGACGTTATTCGTGTTCAGAGACCTACAGAGAAAGCATAAGTACAGGAGAAGGAAAAGATTGAAAACAGGATTGTTTAATTTCATTAAAGATATATTCAATTAAACGGAATTATGCGGAGTATTCTTCAATAACACTTCTATATGAATACTAAACTTATTAAAAGGGAAATACCTCTCTTAAGAGTTATGTTCATTGCATAAAATAAAATAGTTAAAATATTTAAAAATGACAATTTTGACTTCGGCTTCTCTTATTCCCAAAATCAATTTTATTTAAAATTCTAAAGTCAAATAGTATATCCTTAAATTTTAAAAGATTTATTTGAACTTCAAATATTTTTAATTTTTCCCCCTGTGTACCTATAGTCGTTGACCTTGCTTTTGTTGGGCGTTGTGGACGAAATGGAAATTAATCAATGCCGTTTGCTTTGCTCTCCTGCCCCACCCCCACATCGAACACCAGGCACCACCCACACCCACCACCCACCACCCAGTGCTGACGTTGATGTTGACGTCTGGGTGTCGTTAGGCAATCCAAGGATAACTTCAACATCGCCATCAGGAGGCAACGCAGCGGCAGGATCAACGTTTTCGGTGCGTGGTGTGTGCCATCAAAATAAATTGTCAAACAGCAAGCGAGGGAACAAGGTCGTACGGGGGGCGGGAAGGGGTGATGAAAAACACCTTGGCGCCAAACTGGACTCCGAAACAAAGGCGCCACATGTCCCCATTATATATTTTTTCGTCCCGCTCTGGGCTTCCATTAATTATTTGCATAGATTTTTTAGATTAGCGTGGCGAGGGCTGCCTAATTATTTGCCAGTTAGCTGGCTGCTTTTAGTTACATTCGGTCTCAAGGTTACGGTTTGTTGGGGGAAATGCCCCGAAAACACAACAGCAACTACGACAACTAAGAACGTGCATCTCTCATCCCTCATCATAATGATGTGGATCCATCCATCCATTCATCCAGCTGTCCATCCATTCGCACCGTGTTCCCTTCAACCAACATTGTCTAGAATTTTTATTCAGTTGCCTTTCGAGTGGGAGTTCTCGGACTTGGTCTTGGGGACTGTGACAGGCATTATAAACATTTCAATCAACATTCGGATTTGCAATGAATGGGAAGGTGAGCGGAATGAAATCCCATAAGAATTTCGTCCATCAATCAATTTCGGTGAACGAACTTCTTTGTTGGAAAGGTCAACTTAAATAATTAATGATATTTTTCAATTCAATTTCCATAGATATGTTTCGGTCTAAAATTGAGATTTATGGTATAATTAGGGAATGAAAACCGTACTGAACATACCAATACATTTTGTGCGTAAACTTCTTTGTTTGAAATATCATTTTGGATATTTACGATTGTTTATTGATTTTAAAAAGTTTGTTGTTTAATAAATCTAATTCAAGATCCGTTTACTTGAGTGAATGAACTTTGAAATTAAAAAAAAATTTTTTTGATATTAAAAACGAGCAACGGGAAGCCATTTAGATATTTAAAGAACACAAATTTATAGTATGTTGAAAAGGTTTTTGAATTACAATATCACCACCATTTTCAAAAATGGTTTAAAATGGGAAATAAGTGTGCAATTACTAAACAGTATATAATTATATTTTGTCTATATCTAAAATAGGAAAGAATCGCCCTCTGCCTAAACAAAATACCATAAGCAAACACAGTATTCAGCATAAATATAGCATACTTTTCTGACCTTCAGCCGTGGAATAACCATATCAATTTACACCTCGGAGCCGACATAAGCATTATCTATTAATGTTGCTTTCAGGGCATATCAACTTCGCCGCCATCTCATTCGGTTTTTCCACTCTTGTTTGTGTTTCCTGACGGCCCGTTTTTTATGTTTTTGTTTTTGTTTATTATAAAGTACAAACAGGCAGTGCGGACCACCCGGCCCTCGAGACCGTTCCATTCAACTTGGAGCCCCATAATGCTAGTTAGGCATTAATGTACGAAGCACACGAGAAATCTACGGAAATCCTGTGAATTTTCCTTCGCAGCCATTGCGTGGGCCTGTGTTATTATGATGGCTCTACTTTTACTTTCTCTTTTTAGCCCTCTCAAAGCGGAAGCCATTTTTGCGAAAATAGAGGCAACCATCGCCAGGTTGAAACCAAATGCAACTTTGAGGCAGAAAGCGAAACGAAAAGAAATGGAAGCGTTTCCAGATCATAAACGCGATTTTATGGCCTGGGGGCATTTCAATTTTGTATTTTTATTGACAATAAGTTAACAATGTTTACTTTTAGATGTGTGTTGCTGGCTATTTTTAAACAATCACAGCAACCTCCCAACCAGACCAAAAATACCCAGAGTTTTCCCCACTGCTTCGAGTTTCCTACATTTCCCCGCGTGGCTTTTCTTTTGTTTACAAGTAGTTTTTTGTGCTTTTTAATTTAGTTTCATCGGTTTAATGAAAAATGAGAAATATGTACAATTGAGTTGAGAGGACCGAGAAGCGAGAGAGTGGGAGAGAGTCTCGCTTTCTCTGCGCCTGCTCATGGGCCCCTTGGGGGGCTGGTCTGGGTTTTGGATGAGGATGAGGATGTGGGCCTGGGTTTCGGGCTCGGCTTTGGGATCCGGATTGGGATTGGTTCGGGCTCGCCCTTGCCCTCGCCGTCGGCTCAACATCAGAAAACATTTCGCCATTTGTCTCTGGGCCTTATGAAGATTTTATAATTTTCCTTGTGCCTTTTACTTTGCTCGTGAGCCCGTCGCTACGCTTAAGTAGGGGCTTATGTATCCTCCCACTAAGAACCCAATTGAAGGTGTCTCCTTGGATAAGGTGTCTATTTGGCAAGCATTTCAAAGAAACTAATTTGCTAGTGCCGCCTTTTCCCTTGTGAGAACTAATTCAGTTTCATACACGATTTATTTTCAATCACCGGAGCTCTATAAATATCTCTGCTGCAATATTGATCCGTGAATATGGTGCAGTGCAGTCGATTCCACTGAATTATGTTTTCCTCCGGGCAGGCTAATTATGTTTAATTCATTTGAAACGAGCAGGAATTATATTTTCATAAATACAATGATGATGATAATTTTCGCCGTTATTGAACAGTCACAATGTGTTGGGGAATGCATTTATGCTAATGACATTTGATTGTTTTTGTGTTAGATAGAAATTGTGGCGGATCCATAATTTGGTTGTGGGGGGGATATAAAAAAAAATTTGTTGAGTAGAAATCAAAAATTTGGAATAAAATACATATTACATATTCTTTTTAACCAGAGTGGGGGATCTATCCCTATCGTGGTTAAAATAAAAATGCATAAGAGTGAAGTTCTATGTTTAAAATGCCATTTAAGCTATATTCTTCTCTAAGCCATGAAGGGAATATATTAAAACTGTGACTGGATGTTACGTTTCTATTTTCTACACGTCACATCCTTTGGAATCAGTAGCATTTAGCTCTGTCCTTCATTTGTCGGCCATAAAATGTGTGTTACTTAAATACAAGAGAGATTAAATAACCATTTCATAAAATGTTTCAATAATCTAATACTTTATACTTTGACAATGACTTTTTCAAAACTGAGACACTGTGAAAAGGTTTCAGTTTGGGGCTGATAAGCTAGAAAAATCATTTCAATAAGAGTCCGATGTAAAGCCTTTAACGTATTTAAGCAAATAAATTATAAACTTAAAGAATAAATGAATTGTTAATTGAATCATAAACCATGCTTTATTGGTTGTAAATAAGCACAAAAGCTTTCATTAAATGCATATAATTATTCGGTCAACTGATGCATGGCCAATTAAAATCATCTCAATCTGGAATCGAAATAAAATTAATTCACCAATATTTGTTTGCTTTGGCAAAAAAAATATGGAGCAGATTTTCAGAATTATTCGCATATTCATTTTGTGGAGCGGCAACACACTGCGTATGCTTATTATTAATTTAAAGCATTGCCCATACGTCATGTTGCCCAGAGGACAAAACAAGAAAAGGCCGAACAATTCGATTACAAGTTGATTTATTATTTAAATTCCGTGTATGGAACCGAATATTGGCAGCAACAGGGACACTGGAATGCTGCGAAGTCGAAGAGCTAGGTCTGTTGGAAACTGAGGATCTCAATGGAGTGTGCTAGTTAAAGAATTCACATAACGAAAAAGGTAGAGAAGTTTGTTATATAAGTCATTACATTTTAAACTGTAAAATAATGATTTCTTTTAAAAGGTTTTTTACGCTAATATGTTATATTAATATTTTTAAACTAAGATTTATTGGTGCCGAAGTGTTTTTAAGCATTTATGTCATAGTAATGCTCGAAAAATAAAATTGGATGAATGTTGGGTAATGAAATGGTACTTTAAGTGAATTTTTACAATAATTTACTAGATAAAAAGTAAACAAAGTTTCTCTGTAAATCAACTCAAACTTTTGGAACCGCTTCTCGAATAACTTTTTCTAAGTGTCCAACTTCACGGCTTACATAATAAAGAGACATTGGGCCGCTGGATGTTGAGAAAATCTAGCTCGAGAATTTCAGTCCGCTATTCAAATTAATTGCCAAACTCATAAAAACTTTATAGAGTCGGCCTTATCAGTTGGCCAGCATCGTCAGCTGGAACGGCTGCAATGCACCGAATCCACCACCCCGAAAACTTTTGTCCCGGTGGCCCTGACAGGCGGAAAATCAGGAGCGGCTTAGGGGATGTGGGATGCGGGGTGGGGTCCTCCGGACGGACGTGCAAGTGACCCAGAGAGCCAAATCCTAGGCGCACGGTGGGATGGTGGTTAAGGCCAATGGCGTAATTTATGTAGGCGCGCTAAGCCTTTCCATGCGTAAAATGTGATTATATCTGCGTATAAATACGCATACAACTGTGACCACGTACGGGATTGTGTACTATATGTGCCTACTGGGGTGTGTGAAGTATATATGGTGTGGGAGATTACTAGGGCTGCCAAAAACTTGTAAATTAAAATAAGAGCTTAACTAAAAAAGTACCAAGGAAAATTACATATAGCAATATTACAGAGCTCCTTAATATGTATACAGAGAAAACTATCTAAGAACATTGTTCTTGAATTAAGAACATTGTTCTTGAATTGAGAACATTCGTTCTTGAATTGAGAACATTGTTCTTAAAAACCGTGTAAGTACATTTTGGTATCAATATAAGAACGAAATGGTGAGAAGAGAAAAGTTAAATTGAGTTTATTTAACAACTTTATGATAAGTATACACTAAGAACTGAACTAATAGTTTATTTGTACATACTATGTACTTAAATACCGCCAATTTAACTTGATTCGAGCAAAATAAAAACATTTTCAATTTAAAAATGTCGTTCTATTTTTAAGAACATTTTCAACTCAGATGAGGACGTCAGAATTTTCTCTGTGTATGTAATATGTATGTAATATTATTTGTTATGAAGGGGTTATATTATATTATTTGATAACCAGGAGTTATATTATATAATTTGCTAACCATGGGTATAGTATTATATTATTTGATACCTTATTCCCAGGTGTTTTAAAGCACAAGCCATCGGGAACATTAATTTTAATGCATTTAACCACTATAAATCAAGATGAATTGATAAAATATTCGCACTCTGTGCCCAGGTGCATTAAGCTGTAATAAAACCGTAATTCTTATCCAATGATAACAAAACAACAACTGCTTCTGCTGCATTAAACGCGTCATCACAGGAACACACACACGCACACCCACTCACGCACGGAGACAAAGCCTGTGTGTGTGCATCCGTGATGCTGGTATTAGTGCGGCTTTGTTGTTGCGCCAAAAACCAAGCCAAGGATTTTTCGCACATTTACGACAGCAAATGGACTGCAGCTGCTGCACTGAGCAAAAGGACATGTTTAAGCCTTCCCATGTTTGTCTAATATCCATTACTAATCAATTTTCATGAAATTCGTGTTTTTAATTTGGCTAAGAAGATCTGTTAAAATTAATATAGCTGATCCTTCACGTATCCTTTAAGCCTAAGCCTATGTTGCCTAAGACTATTTATTTTAGTTAATAAAATAAAACAAGAGATTATGTTACATTCTCAACATTTTTTAAGACAGAACAAGAAACTTTACTTGTTTTAGAAATTGAGACAAGGACAACTTATGCTTGGTAACGAATTTGAGTTGGATATCAAAATGGTATACGACTTTTAATAATTCTAAATGGTAATTTCATAGATGACCATATCAGAGAACACGTTTTTTAAATAGAGAGAAATTAATAGTAGTAACATGATTTTGGGAATATATTTTAAATTTTATATTATCAGATATAAGTACAATGAAGTTTTTCAATTGGTTAACGTTTTGAAAGTAATTTGGGAGGGTGACAACCTAATTCAAAAAATAAAACCAACTTCGGCCCACCTATATCGGAGTTTCGATATAATTGAAATGTCCTATCTGGTTAGCTTTTTATTTTTTGAAATTCTATTTGGCCGGAAAGCTATTGTATAGAGATGGTTATAATATTTAAAGCCCGAATTAGCACAAATATAGGTACAGAAAAGATGTTTTAGCACCCTATCAGATTAAAGGAAGTTATTAAAAGTAGTGTTTTTAATTGAAACATCATGCTCTGCTTTTTTCCCAGTGTCCTGTTGCTCCTGGCTGCCTCATTCTCTCTTTCTCTCCTACAGACGACCTTCACTTTCATACGGCCGACCGTTATATATTTTGTTTGCTCGACGCTTTTTTAACATGTTAGGTTGTTGTTTTTATTTTTGTTAGCCTGCTGCTGGATAAATTAATACCGTGGGTGGAGTGGCGCGGGGTGTGGGGGGGTGGGGGGCTCTTAAATAGGCCAACTATGCTAGCAACTACTTGTTGTTGTGTTGCACGCACGCCATGGGGTGCAATTAAAAACCGTTTTTTATAAATGCCTTAACCACTTGGCAAGGACATGGACGGTTAAAACTGGATGGGACTTTTCTATTTTCTATTTTTTTCTAGCTTTTCTCTGTTATTTTTTACGGCTGTTGTTGTTGCGGAGAGAACGACCGCAACAACAAAAGCAACAACAGCAACAACAGCAACATTCGCGGATACACACATTTTCACAAATCAAAAAAGCAAACGAATATTGCCACACAGACACCCACACACACCGAGACACACTCCCACACACACGCACACGGACAAGAGAGACAGACAGGAAAATCTCTCTTTTTTTATGGATTTTCTGGGCAGGCAATCTGCTTTCGCTGATGTTTGATTAAACAATTGCTTTATGGTTTTTTAATACTTCTGTTGACTTTCTCCCATTATCTCCTCCGCCTTTCTCCGGGGAATCTGCGAAATTGTTTACACGTCTTTACATACATACGCACACCTTTCGGTTTGTTACATTTACACTTGTCGCCTCTTACACTCTTCCCACCTCCTCCGTTTCTTTCCGTTAGCCGCACATTTTTCCGCACTATTTCGTGTACATTTTCCCCGCTTGCGCTGCGCTAAATTCTTTTCTGGCCTTTTCTTTTGGAAAAACTATTTTTCTTTGAAAATTTTCTCAGCTCTTCCTGCACGCACGGTGGCCACAAAAACTTGGCCCAAACTGCGTCCCGCTGTTTGCTCCGCTCGGCTTTTTCTTGGGGGCGTTCAGACAAACAGTTCTCGACAAACTGAAAGTGAAAAGTAAAGGCAAAAAGCGCCAGCGCCTCCGACCGACGGCCGTACCATCCGAATCCGATTCCGAACCAGAATCCGGGACAGCAGAAACACACTCACGGAGTCGGCGCACTTCATAGAGCAAGTGGTGGGCACTGAAAAGCGAAACAGAATCGGAACAGATGTTGATGTTGCCTTTCGAATGAACTATGATAAAATATTAATGGGTAATACACATATCACCGAGTTCCCATCAAGGATGTGGTAATTCAGCGAATTCAGTATCGGTAAAATGCATTTGACATATTTTGATTAGCCTTTTGTCCTATCATCTATCGGATGTGTCTTAAACGGTCCTTAAAAATTGGTAATGATCGTTGATAAGATCCTCAATAATCTTTGAAAACTGTTAAATTAAATCACTTTTTAGTTGATATCTACTTGAAGTAAATATATAATCACAAGAATAAAATATTTTTTTAAATGTTAATGTTGCTTTTCAAAAACATATTAAGATTTTTAACCAAATTCTATGTAATGCAGTTCTTTTTAAATATGTTTTAATAAAACAACTTTTTTTATATGTATATCAAACGTGGCAACAAATTTAAAAATAACCGCTTGGAATAACCCATATTAAGATGAATGTGTTTAAGTCATAGAAATCGTGATATCATGTTTTGTTAGTTATTAAAAAATTGTTGCTTCTAAGAAATACTATGGATAATATGGTTTCATAACATTTATGCCAAAATAACTTTCTCGTAAAATATTTATTCATTTTTGTAATACAACTAACTTTAAGTTTGCAAATATCACTGAATTTTATGCCAAAATAACTTTCTCGTAAAATATTTATTTATTTTTGTAATACAACTAACTTTAAGTTTGCAAATATCACTGAATATCTATCTACCATGTGCGGATGCTTAGGGGAAAGAGTTTTCCAGTCCAAAGCGATTTCAATTTCAAATAATATTGGCCATATTAGGGGTATTAAGGCAACACATTTTCAACAAATAGTAAACAAACAAAATAATATAAATTTAAAGCAAGGAATACATAAAATAATTTCGAATCCGCTAAGAGGGCTTATAACCGAAATTCAAAAAAATCTCTTGAGGAACTAAAAAGAAGGCAGGGTCTACTTAGTAACCTAAATAATTTATATGATTTAAAAAGGTTGCTGTCACCTATTTTTATAGAAATTAGAAATGAAAACACGGCCAATTGTAGGGATTCTGGGCGAGTGGTGCGACTTTGGTGTGGGATCTACTTGGCGGCCGGGGCAGTTCCTTCGCTCCCCTGGGGATCCTTGAATTGCTTGTGCCACTCGAGGTTCATCTTGGTAACGGATTCTCCTCGTTTGGCGGCCTGCTTGCCACTGTATACCATTATGGCACAGCCAACAGCGGTGAGTGCGATCATAATGTTGGCCAGTCGGATGCGCATTTTGTTGCGACAGCGCTCCATGACATCCTGACTGCAAAATGGCATAATACAAATCAGAAACCTGTTGCATTTCCCCATTCCCCTTTGAGTCCCCACTCACCTAACAAAATTGGGAACTTCGGCAGCTGTCTTGTATTTACCGGTCCAGACCAACATTTTGCGCTCCAGGTTGTTGGGCTCGTGGTTTTTGATCGTCTCCCGCATTATCTGGCTGGTTCCAAAGGTCCTCCGCACCATGGCACCAATTAAAGCAGTCTTGTTCAGCATATTATGTGGTTTGAATCAAGCTTTTAACATCTAATCTGTCGAAAGAAATCCGGAATTTTATGCAATTCGTTTAACAGTGAGTGCTAACATTACAGAGATGCAAACCATCGAAAGTATATCGATAGCAGCGACATTTGTATGGTCACCCTTAAATCCTCTGCGCACAGTTGTAGCAGCTGTTACCATAGGCCACCGTTGTTACAAAAGCAGCTGAATCCGAGAAAGAATAATTACAACTACAGTGCTCCCCCTAAAAAGCAAAGCTTTTGTTATATGTTGTTGAACGTTGATGCACTAAGAGCAGTACAAACAAGTGGCCCAAACGACACCAAGCACGTGCTTGTTACGCGCAGGGCCATTTTTATTTCGGGCAATTAAGGTTCGCGAGGAAGGTACATAGAACAAATAAAGACAGGACAAAACATAGATCAACAAGACTAAAGCAATTGAGCTAGGATTTTAGTTTTTAATACAGGGATAGAAGTTGAGGAACATATTAAATGATATAGGTTGTTATAATTAATAGAAAGAACGCGAAAGGGCTCGTGCTGACTAAAATTAGATGGACATCGTGGCAAGTTGATAGGATAAATGCACAATTTGCAATCATGCATTTAAAATTTTTGGTTCACCCTAATTGTCAGCAAGCACAGGTGATTAACAGTAGGACAACGCAATTTTGATAGCCTGTAAATAGTTCGGCCAAAATATAGAGAAAATATTTTTTGCCGGTTTCGATATTTAAAAAACTTGTATGTTAAACAATATTGATAGTATCGTTGGCGCCATCGATGCTTTTAGAGCTCAACTTTTTTACTTCTGGTAAACTTTTCACATTTAAATAAGTTCTACCATAAAATTAATTTTTAAATTATAATTATTTTAAAATAAATTAAATATTAAAATATTAACATTATAAATCGTTTTTAAGAACGAAACGGAAGTGAAACGCTCCAGAGGCAGTGTGACCGCGGGGAAAATATGTTTGACCGATTGAGCGACGGTCCCTCTGCACCCCTTTAGTTTTTGGAGTAAAAGTGTAAAAGTCGGAAAAGTCAATTAAATCCGACTGCCACACGTTCATAAACCAATTTTGCGATCAAGGTCAGAATGAGCGAGTACACGAGCATCCTCCAGCGCGAGTTTCCCAAAATCGACCACGAGCTGCTTACCTATGTCGTGGGTGTACTCACCGGAAGTAAGTGCCTTCTGGCCCCTCAACCTCTTATATTTCATCCTTAACCCCGCACTCACTTTCGCAGGCGAGGAGGACTTCGACAGTGGCGATGACATCTTCGATGCGGTGGGCGACATCCTGCAGAGCGTCGACTGCGACAGGTCGGAGGAGAGCGTCCGGGAGCTGTGCGAGCAGTTCCTCAACATCATGAAAAACAGTGGGGTCAACGTGGAGCGCAAGGTGCTGAATGCGCCGGTCAACATCGAGGAGATGGCCAAGAACATGGAGCGACTCGACAAGGACATGCAGAGCATCTGGGTGGTGAACAAGGACGGCGCAAATGTGAGTGTGACCCAGTTGGGGATAGGACTGTACCATATCAGGCAGAAAATGCATACTGCAGACCAGCTAAAATAGAATTTCGGGAAACATTCATTCCAGAGACTAACACATAAGCACAGGTAGAATCCAACAAACCGATTGAAACCCTCTTATTCTTCCAGAAAGTAGACTCGAAGAAGCTAGGGAAGGCGGAGGCCAAGCTGCAGCAGAAACAGGAGAAGCGGCAGGAGGTGAACAAACATGGAATGATTCCCGTGGCGGTAAAACTGCAGACGGCCACAGCCTCCCAGGTGACCAACAAGAAGAACACCAAGTTGGACCAGAAGGGCCTCAACCGCTCCATGGACATCAAAATCGAAAACTTTGACCTGGCCTTTGGCGAAAAGTAAGACAATGTAGCTGAGCAGTTGACCAACCATAAAATGTTGTTAATCCCCACCAGAGTTCTCCTGCAGAATGCGAATCTGTTGCTCTCTTTTGGTCGCCGTTACGGTCTGGTCGGACGCAATGGCCTGGGCAAGACCACTCTTCTCCGGATGATTGCCGAGCGCCAGCTGCAGATCCCCTCGCACATCTCGGTGCTGCACGTGGAGCAGGAGGTGGTGGGCGACGACACACCCGCTGTGGAAAGCGTGCTGGAGTGCGATACGGAGCGAACGAGGCTACTGACCCGGGAGAAGGAGATCCTGGCTGCGCTGAACAACGGCGTGCAGGATGCGGCGCTGTCCAACGAGTTGAGCGACACCTATGCTGCTCTGCAGAACATCGAGGCGGACAAGGCCGTGGCCCGTGCATCTGTGATACTCAAGGGATTGGGTTTCGATGCAGACATGCAGCTGCGTCCGACCAAATCCTTCTCAGGCGGCTGGCGCATGCGTCTAGCTTTGGCCAGGGCACTCTTCTCAAAGCCTGATCTGCTGCTGCTCGATGAGCCGACGAACATGTTGGACATCAAAGCCATTATCTGGCTGGAGAACTATCTGCAGACGTGGCCAACCACCATCCTCGTCGTATCCCACGATCGCAACTTCCTGGACACAGTGCCGACGGACATTATACATCTACATTCCCAGGAACTCGAGGCATACAAGTAACTTCGTTTGAAACAAGCTCAAATGAGATATAAAATTTATTTAATTATTTTTAAGGGGAAACTATGAGCAGTTTGAGAAGACCAAGACGGAAAAACTGAAGTCCCAGCGGCGCGAGTACGAGGCTCAGATGGCACACAGATCGCACGTCCAGGATTTCATCGATCGCTTCCGATACAACGCAAACCGTGCCTCATCTGTGCAGTCCAAAATTAAAATGCTCGAAAAGCTGTAAGTTTGATAATGCCCGTTGCGTTATAAATTATCAAAAGGTATATATTGTGTACCTTCTAAAAATATGATTTCTTATATTATCAAACAGGCCCGAACTTAAGCCAGTGGAAAAGGAAACTGTGGTTACGCTGAAGTTCCCCGAAGTTGAGCCCCTTAATCCTCCCGTGCTGGCCATTTCGGAGGTATCGTTCCGTTACAACCCCGAAGATCCGCTGCCCATCTTTAAGGGTGTAAATCTCTCAGCCACATCGGACTCGCGAATATGCATAGTCGGAGAAAATGGAGCGGGAAAGTCGACGTTGCTAAAGATCATTGTCGGTCAGCTGAGCACTATTTACGGAAATATTGTCCTGCATCGTGGTCTTCGTATTGGATATTTCGCCCAGCACCATGTGGACCACCTGAACATGAATGTGACGTGTGTGGGAGTACTGGCTGAACTGTTTCCCGGTCGACCGGATGAGGAGTATCGACGGCAGTTGGGTAGTTTTGGCCTGTCCGGACCACTGGCACTGCAGAGCATTGCCAGTTTATCTGGAGGACAGAAGTCCCGCGTGGCCTTAGCGAAGATGTGCATGGGTAAGATCATGACAATGCTTTTAATAAAACTTTTATTAACAACTATGAACTATATTTGATAGCGGAACCCAATTTCCTGGTACTTGATGAGCCGACAAATCACTTGGATATTGAAACTATTGATGCTTTAGGCCGGGCCATTAACGCCTTCAAGGTAAATAACCTTTATTGATAATTCCCAATGAAGAATTCATAACTTTCTTCTGTAGGGCGGCGTCATCTTGGTTTCCCACGACGAACGCCTCATCAAGGTCGTCTGCAAGGAACTCTGGGTGTGTGGCAATCGCACAGTCAGAGCAATCGAAGGTGGTCTCGACGAGTATAAGCGGGAGGTTTACAAGGAAATCGAAGCTAATAGTTGAATTCAATGTATTTAAAATTACTCTATTTGTGAAACAGCCTAGCAATAAATTTATATTATGTCTATGACACAAACAGAAAGAAAATTATCTTTGTGAAAGGATGCAATCATAAATGTTTCCATAAAATTGCCTAAGCCTTTTCCATAGCGCAAAGTAAAAAAAATAAGTTTTTTTAAGCAATCTGTTTTTTAATGAAATACTTTTATCTTAGGCTCTGGGTTCAAATCTTATTTCTTATCCGCCGTCTGGATATTTAGATTTCGTCGGAGCTCAAAGAGCAACAATGTCAGAGCAGCAACAACGTTCAAGCTATCGATGCCAGCTGCCAGGGGTATGTATACGCACTTTCCCTTGCGTCCGACCAAGTTCAAGAAACTGCCGAAAATTATTAGTTAGCCGTTTTCTAATTCATATGTTTGTATCACACCTTACCTGTAAGCTTCCTCACTGACCCCATGACTCTCGCCGCCAATGATGAGCATGTTATGGGCTCCGATATCCTTGATCTCTGCATAATCGATGGTCTGGTTGTTCTCCCGCTTCTGTTGGTTGCTCTCCGCAATGAAAACGTGGCAGTTGTCTGCTGCCTCTGGGGGAATGGTCAATGGGACCTCTTCCCACGGGACATCATCCCGTATCGGCACTCGAAACTGACCGCCACAGCCTCCTCTTAGGGCCTTCGACTCCCAGGGATCGCAGCAGCCATGGGTGACCACAACCTGGCTGCAGGGCAGAGCGGCACAGGTCCTTATGATGCTGCCCAAGTTATTCGGTTCCCTTATGTTATCGCACACGACTGTAATTGGCAAGGCATGAGTGCCCAGACGCTGTTGCTCGGCTAGGTTCTTCTCCAAGCCTTTGTCTGAAGGCCTCTCAAAAATGGCCATTAGACCAGGAGGGGTTACCAGTGAGGACCATGTTTTGAGGTCGTGCTGCGGAACCTTGTAGATCTTGGCATGGGTCTCAATCTGCGCCCTGCCCACTTCCTCCTTCACCAAAGCCAACTGATCCTTCTGGCTGAAGAGGAGAGCCTCCATTTTGAGTCCACATTGCAGGGCTTCCTGGATGAGCCGCCTGCCCTCGACGATGATCTGTCGATTCTTGTCCCGTCGCTTGCGGGAACGCACTGCAGTCAACAGAGTGCTGGTCAAGGGATCCTGCAAGGTGAGACGCACAAACTCCAGATTCAGGTCACTGTCCTTGATCACGGGAGCAGGACTTGGAGCTGTCCGAGGAGCGGGTTGTACGGGAGCCGCGAACTTGCGAGGTGCAACTGGAACACTGGGTTCCTTGCTTTTCTTCGGCACAAACGATTTTGTTCTGTTCTTGCGTAAAGCTTCCCGCGTGTTTACCGGTTCGTGCTTCAAACTTGAGTTCCCGAAGAGATTGGCCTCTATGTCCAGTGCATCCTGGATGTCGCTTTGGGGTCCATTGGAGCTGCTCAACCGCAGCACATTCAGGTTATTTACATTCCTGATATTCGATTGAAAGGAGCGTTTCAGAATATTACAAAACATGGTCGGTGAAGTTGAACAGATGTTTAAATAGTCAGTGGTGTGGTGAAAAGCCGTTATCGGGGGTACAACTTTTTTAAGGAAAAATCTGTTTTCAAAGTTAAAACACCATTTTTTAAAATCAAATTAAAACTGCTTCCGTTAATATATCCCGTGATTTTAAGTAAACAAATAACAACTGGATCATAATTTTGAAGACTTATACCCCAACTCGCACCCCTCTACGCCCATGTAAGCAGTGTTGAATAACGCATCCAATGAATGCACCTACAACACTTTTGCTAAGTGAGCGGCAGATTCAAACTTTCCGTGTAATTTAATGAAAATATATTTTTTATTTCACTTTTAAAATTTGTGTTAGCAGTTAATAACAATTTGAAATTAATTAAAAACTAATAGCGCAATAAGTAGTCCTACTGGGTGTTACGTAGTTAAGCAGCCATAACATAATACAATAATTTAAAATAACAATGCAAAATTCAAACGCCTTCGATCGCAAGGACGAAAAGATGATAGTTCCGTAAAACAAAATCAATATGGAAATGCGGTAAACAATTAAAAACAAAAGAAATTCATCTAAATGGGGGCTTCATGTGGTGGCGTAAATACTAGTATTTAAATAAATCCTTATATTAACCATAATTCATAATCTGTTCCATCTTATACGGGTCCGGAGGCCTTTTCGCGAAATTTGTTCATAACAATGTACATTCTAGAATTACTACTATCACCGTTACATCTTACATGGCTACATGCTAATTGTTAATTAAAGTTCCATAAATATTAATCAATGCCTCTAACTGTAGGCTTATATACACGGCTTAACCTATTCGCTGGCTAAATCTGTTAGGTCGAACTGGCCGTGGAGCTGCTACTCGACTGCTGCGTCTTCCGCTGCCGTGCTCCGCGTCCAGACAGCAGGTATGACAAATCAATGGGCTGCTCCTGGGCTGTTTGTGCATCCAGACACTTAAGCTTCATAGTTATCAAAACGTTCTCTAAACGCGATCTTCTCTTCTTAACCATCTTTAGGTGAAGGAAAAAAAGTGTAAGTTTGTTATTAATGTATTTGATAAAGCCTATTTCCACACTGACCTGTTTGTTGGGCACCATTGGTGCTACGACATGGACAGCTGTGGTTTCCACTGGGGCGGCACTAATTCCACGCGGCTTTCTCCCAACCGTCTTCGGCTGCTGCTGTTCCTGCGAGCCGAGTGTCTTTCGCATCGTTGCTGGCCCGGCTCCTACTTCTAATTCAGTCTTTTGCTTCCTCGTTTTTAGCAACGAAGGATCCACATCATGGGGCTATACATAAACAGTGTGTTATTACTCTACTTATTTATTTTTTGCTATTTGAACTTACAGCATAGCTCTTGGAGATTTTTAGCTTCTCGGGGAACTTTCGGAAAGCATAGCTCTTCGTGCAGGCCGGATGATTGGCCTTTGCCTTGGAGAAGAACCTCGCCGTCTTGTCCACACGCAGCTCACAGATAAAGCAATGATCCTCGTCGTTGCATTCCATAGGGCGCCCTTTACAAAAAGTGGTGCGATCCAAAACCCAGCAGCGCCCAATGACCAACTCGATGGGTACCACCTCATAAAGGGAAACTCTTACCACTTCATTGGGGTAAAAACGACGCGAAGGTTCATGGAAAGTTTCATGGGGGCGAAGGAAATGGTGCCCGAATATGAAACGCTTCCCCATTTCGTTTTTCCACAAGTGCTCTACCCGAAAGATGTCGCATTCTTGGTAATCAATTGCTCCGATCGTTTCGTAGGTGTGCTTCTGTGTCGGCAACACCTTGCCCGCCTCGTCCTTGATGGGAATATCCCGTAGCACATAGACGGCATCTCCCTGACGCACTTGCAGATCGCCACGCATCAAGGAAAGATAGTAGCGGTGGCCCTCCTCGGTGTATTCGTCCAGGGGAATCTCCCGATCCACTTCCCTTGGCTCGCATCGTTCGCATTGATAGTTATCCGCATCGATGTCTGCTTTGGTGCACTCTGTGTGCTGCCACACCATGCACTTGGCGCACTGAATCATCAATCCCTCATCCTTATACAACCCGCAAATGCAACGGATCACATCCTCTTCAGGAGAGCCTCCAACGGGAAGCAATAGAGGCGTGGTTTTCGATGGCACCAGTGGTGAATCCCTATCCTTTGCTCCTGGTGATTTTTTCACCGCAACTTTTGATGCTTCCTCCACTGGTAAAATAACCTCCTTTGGTTTGAAGCTCTGCAATGACTCTGAATCGCCAAGTATCTCGACAAGCTGAACATAGCTGGCGGCTTTCTGTTGCTCATAGCAATCCTTAAGAGACTGTAGAGCTTTGGCCTTGCCCTCGTCATCGCCGTGCTGCTGCTTGGCCTCCATAAACAGTTGCTGCATGTGGTCATCGTATTCCTGGGGCGTTTTGTAGTGTCCCTGTTCAACTTGGGCTTGAATCGATCTGAACTCCACTCGAGAAGTTCCAGCTGTCGCACCCAATTTACCACTCAAAGAGTTCTTTATAGCTTTCTTCTTCTTGCTGGACACCGTGGTTAACAGATCAGACATCTTAAGGGACTCAACGGCACTACAAATATCCCTCAGAATCACAGCCATTTTCGCCATCTTCTCCAGTTCGGGATCATGTACTGTCTGTGCCAATCCACGAGTTTTCATGTTGCGGGGTGAGCAGAGTGCGGAGATTTGGGCAGCCAGGGAAGTGGAAGATGGGGTGGAGGGTCGTCGACCGGGGATGTCTCCATTGGTGACGCCAGGCGCTGGAGAAGACGCAGTAGCGGATGCAGCTGCCAGGACAGCTGCTCGCTTTGCCTTGCATCTTCGTATCTAATAGATAAAAGTATGATTAGAAACTATTTTGATGAAATATTCTTATAGATGCTTATAAATTAAATAAAAGTATTAAAAAAAGAATGATACAAATAATGATTAAAAGTGTTATAAAGCACCAACTAACCTTTTCGAAGTTCCTGATAAGGAACGTATTAAATTGTTTGACCAGTTTCCTTTCCTTTTCGGACAAAGGTTGAAGCTTTGCCACCGCCACCGCTGATGCAGTATCCTTGCCCGTCTGCCGTTGAGCGTGCTTTTTGGCCTTGTGCTTCCGTTGGCGACCGTTTCGGCCCGGAGGACCCTCTAAAGCAGGCTTTGCCTCCACGACGGGAAGGGGTTTAACCCTCTGCGACTTACCCCCGATGACACCTCGACACTGGGGCGTGTTGCATCTGCAGGGTTGACCCTCTGACGGGTTAAACAGCGAAAAATTGTAATCGTAGGTCAGCTCCTCTCCCTGTTCAATGGCCCTTTTAGCAAAAAGGACCATTCTTGACAGGCCATTGACGCTCCATTTCTGCATTTCGCAGTTGGGCTCGCAGGAGTGGTTGACAAACCTACAATCGCTGCCCATGCGCTGGCCATCGATGACCAGTCCTCCATCCAAGTGCAAACAGTAGTGGTGAGTGTCATTCAGGTATATACTGGCCATCCGCTGCTTGAACTCCCTTTCGGTGACCACCTCCCCCACGTACTCCAGTATGTAGGTACCCTTAGAAATGGGCAGTTTAGTTCTAACTCCCCACCCTTTATCCGTCGTCATAAAGCGCTCCACTCCGGGTGCAACTGCATGTCGCTGGATCATTTGATTCCGGCACTTCTCTCCAGCTGGACAATTGCTGGGCGAGCACTCCGTATAAACCATGCGATTTAGACAATTGTCCAAACACGCTTTCTCCCCCTGGTTCTTACAGTTACACGTGGGATGATCGAATCCAGCCAGATTCGGACGCACTGACTCGGCGTATACATTCGTGCGAATCTTTCGATAATTCCAGGATGGCACAATATGTCGAGTGGGTAGTTTGGAGTTGGTATAAGCCCACCATATATCATAGGGAAGCTCAAAGTCAATTTCACTCCTTCTTAAGTACTTTTCGCAATAGGGAGGAGGTGGGAGAAGGCTCCCAGAATTCACTTGATGCTCTTCCAAAGCTGGTTTCTTATTCACCTTCGCTGGTGGCGGCATCAGCGATTGTTTGTAGTGATTGGAGAAGAGTCCTGCTACCAGATAGGTCTTCTTTACTTTGGATAGTTTCCGCAAGGAGGTGGTGGACGCTTTGTCCTCGCTGGATTCACTGCAGCTAGCGTAGTCTGGGGGACCAGGGTTCTGGGACTCACTGGCGGGCAAAGGATCGTGTTCAACAGGGATAGTGTCTAGCCGTTTAGCCGCCGCTTCGGCATCTATCTCCTCCTGGCTGACGGGAACTTCTGGAGCAACAGGTTCCACTGTCGCTGGTTTAACTGGATTTTCCTTTTTGCTTTGGTGGGTTGCATTTTCCAGGTTCTTTCGCCGCTTCAAGCGAATCTTGCAGCTAAAATTCGTGTTAGGATCGATGCCAGCTGGGAGTTTAATATTGGGTTCCAGTTTGGTTTTTTTCTGTTGAGGAATAGGTGCGGGAGGTGGCTCTTCTAAGACCGGTTGTTTGGGTTGCCGGCCACGTTTCTTGGCAGGCTTTACCTCGGGTTCAGTTTTGGGCGGCGGCAAAGGTGCTACTTCAGGTTGGTCCTTATTCTTAGGTTTTCTACCTCGAGGTCTTCCTCTAGCGGGGGTTTGGGGTCGCTGTAGACGCTCCAGGGCCACAACCGATAGGCGCGGAGCTCTCTGATTGCTCCTCGCCACAAAGGTTTCCCTGGCTTCGCCTGCCTGGGGCACGCGTTCACAATCCATTGGAGGATTAGCAGGTCCCTGGACCTGGGCACTGCTGCTGCTTCTGGTTTCTCTTAAGGATTGCAGAGGTTCATCATCGGGATCGATCTCCGGCTCGGGATCTTCCATCACGGCTGTTGGCTGCTGTTCCACACTAATTTTACGCTTCTTCCTGCGCACAGTGGGAAATCCAGTTCGATTGATCTTTTTTCGCTTTCGTTTTAGAAGGAGATTGCCTCCCGTTTTGTGTAGCAACGTTTCCACAACTCGGTGACCAATCTCCTTTTTGGTATCCTCCTTGATATCCAATGCCGAGAGCAGGGGAGATTCGACCTCTGCTTTTGTTATGACTGATTCGTTAAGTTTACCAAGAGGTATTTGGATTTCTAACTCTACAGATGGCTCAAACACCCCGGGGGGAGGATAGCTACCAGCTGGGGATTGAACCTGAACCAAGTCCTTTGCAGCCGCCACCTTCTGCTTAGCTGCTCCACCTCTCCTTTGCTGCTTGAGGGAGCACAGCGAGCTGGGACTGATGTCGAGCAATTTCCCACCACTTATGGAGTTGTTATCTACAACAATCCTTAAGGGAGAATTGCTGGCTGATGAGGCAGCTCCGCTGACAGCGTTCGGTTGCTCTAGGAGGTGCCTCTTTTTAGGCGTAAGCGCGGATTTTCCGCTCCTGGCATTAAATTGAGCCTGCGATTTAGTAGACGCAGTGCTCTTAGCAGTCGCCGCTGCTGCGGCCCACGCCTCCGCATTTAGTTTTCCATTGGCGAAGGCCACTTCCGCAGGCGGACGCTCTCCTGGAGTCAACAGGTAGTGACGCTTCTTCAGCGGCAACTTGTGGTCGTCGGGACTGGAGCTGTCATTGCTCTGGGATTTCTTGTGTCGTCTCTTAGCATTGCCGTTGCTGCTTCCACTGCCATTGGGAGTTCCACTAGCGCTGGCTGATAGCATAGCGAAGTCCACCAGGGGCTCACTGAGCTTTCGCTTTTTTAAGGCCCGTTTCAAAGGTTTGGGAAGCGTTGAAGCTGTTCCTCCACCGTTCAGAACCAACTGCTGGGCAGGACTTGGGGCTGCTAAAGTGGCTTGCAGTTTGTTAGCATCGGCCAGTAGCTTCTCCTTGCCGCTGCTCCCGGTCAGCCGATCCTCCTGAATGCGACACCTGGAGTGAAAGGTGCTTGTGATAATCTCGATTTCGGTGAGCAGCTTGGAATCAATGTTCAAGGACTTGTTGTGACTAAAACTCTTCCGGCGATGCCTACGACGCATTCTAGACACCCCAGATACATAGCTACTGCACATACTGGCTGCCGAGGAGCGACGGGACTTAATCTTGCACGAGGATTTACTGGGAGCCGGGGTCTCTTTCCGCTGATTCATCATTTTACTGATAAAGTTCTCTGGGTTAGTGGCAGCCAAACTGCCGCCACGACCGAAATACTGCCCCGTGGTCACATAGCGGTTGATCTCGCCGTACTTCTTGCTGGCACTTGTAGTGGGCAGACTCTGGAGACTTGGCTTGCTGATGTACTCGTTGCTTTCCTCGCTGCTCTGGCCCAGGGATAGCCCCGCCAGCTGAAGGATGTCCTGATCCTCGACGGGATCGTCTGCAGCGCTCTTTAAAAGCATGGAAGCCCTCCGCTTCCGCCTCATCCTAAGCCCAGACTTTCCTGATTCCTTGCAATCACTCCGGTAGCCGCAACTTTTGGCCCTGCTCCTGCGACTCATACAGCTCTTGGTACTGTATCGACTCTTGCAACTGGCATCGGACTTATAGCCGGAGTTGTGGTTGTGGCTGCTCCTTTGGTGCCTTACGCTTCCGTAATCCGAGACGTAACCGCTCTTGGCGGCCAGGACCTTGCTGCAAATGGTGGTGCCAGCTCCAGTTCCACTAGCTGCGCCCACACTCATGCTCCTTAGCCTGAACTTCTTATTTACGTCGATCTCTCGCCACACAGGATCCAATTGCAGTTCCTCTTTATTAGATGAGCTGGAGGCGGTCTTTTTATTGTTCTGACGCCGCTTGCTCCTTGGCGGGGGATAGAGCACCCGCTCGGTGGCATACATACGCTTGTCCAGATAGGCCATATCGATCTTGGGCTTGCTGCTGGAGGCGATTGGGACTGCTCCCGTGGGCACAACGTTTTCACTTTGCATTTTCGGTGAGGGAGTCGTACTTTGCGTAGTGCTAGTGGTACTAATAACACCCGAATCGGCGGATTCATTTATAGCAGGTCCAGAGTTTCCCGAGGCGGGAGCTGCGATCACTTTTTTGGGTCTACCTCTGCGCTTTCGAGGAATAGTGGTTTGCACCAGGGTCTCCTCCTTAGCTTTTATAACTTTCTCTTCCGGAAGCTTGGAGTTGGCGCTCTGTCCCAGCATCTGAGTCTTCTCCATGAAGTCCTGCAGCAAAGTGGACTGGTACTGGGGTAGATTCTTGTCCTTGGCCGCCTTGCGGAAGCTGCCCTCCACAGTGGTGTCCTCCGTATCACTCTCCACTCGCTTGATGGCCGCCTGCACGAGGTTGGGCAACTCGTTGTCGCTGGAGGAGATTCCGATGTCCAGCGGGGGTTTGCCGGCGGACTGAGCCGCCTGGGAGATTGCAGTGAGCAGCAGTCGCGGAGCTCTCTGCTGGTGAACCTTTAGGGGCAGATCATCCTCTGAGTCCGAGGAAAAGGCCGAGATCTGTGGCTTCTTAGACTTGGATACCTTATCCGATTTGCTAGTCCCACTGGTGCTGGCCAGCTTCTTGCGCTTGATCTTGACTTTCTTGCTGGCCGCTCTGTTCCTGGCCTCCGAGCAGCCGGACTCGGTGTCCTGGGTAGACATTTTTCTGGGCTTCAGGGGTTTCTTGGTTGCTGGGACTCCTAACGGGGGGCGGATGGCCGAGATTCTCATTCGCAGGCCATCGGTGTCCGAACGCTGCACGCTGAACTGGGTGGCTGACTTGGTCGACTTCGACTGGCTCGATTGATCCGTAATGCAGTCGGTTTCCTGTGGGCGAACAACACAATTTACATACATAATTCGCCAGGTGCCATTTGACAGACTTGCCTCATTTTCACTGCCGGACTCTTGTGCGCGTTGCGTTTCCAGAACCTTTGCTGCTGCCGTCTCATTTTGGCCACTGCTCATATTTTGGAGTCGCTGGGGAGCTGCAAGATATTCGTTTTTGTTAGCCAAGAGGGTTTTGGTGACTCTTTTAATCTCATTTAAAGTAGGTCAAACCGCGGCGACGACGTCCAAAAAAAACTTTTCCCCCTCCACACTTACGCTTGATTGTTTTCTTGGCTAGCACCTACACTCGCGGCTTTAATGGGGAGTTGAGTTCTTAGCGCATGGACTGTCTATTGGTCCACACATTGCATTTGCACTTTCTTGCGCCTTTGGCCGTGGCTTGCCTGCTTCTAAAATGGCGCCGTTTTCACTTTTCCAAAAACTGCTTTGTTCGACGCCCGACGACGACGCAACGTTGCAACGCTTTTCGCGTGTGGCACATTAATCCGCGCTCCCGATTTTTCACTTTTTCAACGCGGGCGGCGGTGGGGCGCACTTTTATTGTTATTGTTAATGTGGCGCAACAACAAAAAGCCAGGCAACCAAAAATGTACGAACATAAATAAAGAAAAAGACACTGCGTTTTAGTTAGTGATGCAAAAAACATCGATGCATCGGGTATCGATGTTTCTCGATATTTCGATGATATCGATGTTGGGCGAAGCATCGATTTTTTGACAAATCGGCATATTAATTAAGGACGTTAGAAAGAGAGGACCTACTGTTCAAATGAATGGTGTCTATTATAAAATAAATAGAAATATATATTACAGATTGGAATTATTGTTAGACAAAAAATAAAAAAAAAGCTCCTGCGTAATCAAACTTAATATTAAGTATTTTTAATTATCTTTAATTAATATTTATCCTTAGATATGTGTTCCTTTTAAGATGAAAATAAAGTCAAAATTTAAATTTCATCACTAATTTTTGTGTGGCCAGCTGAAATATCGCTGCCAACTATCGATCGAAACTATTGTTTACCAGTGAAGATATTTATCTGAATCTAGCTATATATTCAACAAACTTTGTGACTTTTAATATCTAGCGTTATCTAGACTATTTAACTATTATTCTTATTATGAAATGGAAGTCAACATTTACCTACACACTCAAATCAACTTAAATAAAAGATATATGACTTAAAAAGGCAGTATAAAAAAAAAGCTAAATTTCCCACTGAATCCGACAACTCTGTTGTCGAATTAACGGTGTGTGAACACTGGCCGATCTGCTCGGCAAGGCAATAACTTTTTGTTTATTTGTGAAAACTCGGAAAATGAGTGGAAAACCGTCGAAATCGAACAGTGCCTCGAGCAGCATGCTCTACGGCTCCAGTATCTCGGCGGAGTCCATGAAAGTGATCGCGGAGAGCATCGGTGTGGGCTCCCTTTCGGATGACGCCGCCAAAGAGCTGGCGGAGGATGTGTCCATCAAGCTGAAGAGGATTGTCCAGGACGCTGCCAAGTTCATGCACCACGCGAAGAGGCAGAAGCTCTCAGTGCGGGACATCGACATGGCCCTTAAGGTACGCAATGTGGAGCCGCAGTATGGCTTCGTTTCCAAGGACTTCATACCCTTCCGCTTCGCGTCCGGTGGAGGTCGGGAGCTGCATTTCACCGAGGACAAGGAGATTGACCTGAGTGAGATCACCTCCAGCAACTCTGTTAAGATTCCCCTGGACCTCACCCTGCGTTCCCACTGGTTTGTGGTGGAGGGAGTCCAACCCACTGTACCAGAAAACCCACCGCCGCTCTCGAAGGATTCTCAGTTCCTGGACTCCGTCAATCCAGTTATTAAACTCGATCAAGGTCTCAACAAAGATGCGGCCGGCAAACCAACCACCGGCAAGATCCACAAGCTTAAGAACGTGGAGACCATTCATGTCAAGCAGCTGGCCACGCACGAGTTGTCCGTGGAGCAGCAGTTGTACTACAAAGAAATCACGGAGGCCTGCGTGGGATCGGACGAACCGCGCCGCGGTGAGGCGCTGCAGTCACTGGGCTCCGATCCAGGCCTGCACGAAATGCTGCCCCGCATGTGTACCTTCATCGCCGAGGGTGTTAAGGTCAATGTAGTGCAAAACAATTTGGCGCTGCTCATTTACCTCATGCGAATGGTGCGAGCGTTGCTGGATAACCCATCGCTGTTTCTCGAGAAATACGTAAGAAATTCTTTTCATTTTAATGTTTCGGGCTTTTTCTAACAAATTACCTTACACAGCTACACGAACTGATACCCTCGGTGATGACATGTATTGTGTCAAAGCAGCTGTGCATGCGCCCTGAACTGGACAATCACTGGGCCCTCCGAGATTTTGCCTCTCGCCTGATGGCGCAGATCTGCAAGAACTTCAACACCCTGACCAACAATCTGCAAACCCGTGTCACCCGGTAAATCTCGACCACTTCAAGCTGAACTCCTTTACTTACATTTCCTTACCCTCCAGAATCTTCAGTAAGGCCTTGCAGAACGATAAGACCCACCTATCCTCGCTGTACGGCTCTATAGCAGGACTCTCAGAGCTGGGAGGCGAAGTCATCAAAGTTTTTATTATACCCCGCTTAAAGTTCATATCGGAGCGAATTGAACCTCACCTGCTCGGTACCTCTATGAGCAACACAGACAAGACGGCCGCCGGTCACATTCGCGCCATGCTGCAGAAGTGCTGTCCCCCGATTCTCAAGCAAATGCGCTCTGCACCAGACACGGCGGAGGACTACAAGAACGACTTTGGCTTTCTGGGACCATCGCTGTGTCAGGCGGTGGTCAAAGTAAGAAATGCGCCCGCCAGCAGCATTGTGACCCTGTCGTCGAGCACCATCAACACGGCACCCATCACGAGTGCAGCCCAAACGGCAACCACCATCGGGCGCGTGTCCATGCCCAGCACACAAAGACAGGGGTAAATAACCTTTTTTTATATTTATTCAGTGTTAATACCCTTGCTGAAAGTTTTTATTTCGTTTTAATTCTTAAGCATATATTTTGTTATATATTTATTTAGTATAACAACCTTTTAACCTGGTGACTTCTTTTATTTGCAGAAGCCCTGGGGTGGGGGTGTCGGCCCTGCCTCAGATAAGAGCCATCCAGGCCAATCAGCCGCCGCAAAAGTTTGTGATAGTCACCCAGAACTCGCCGCAGCCGGGCCAGACAAAGGTGGTGCGGCGGGGCAGCTCCCCGCACAGCGTAGTCCTCTCCGCAGCCTCCAACGGGGCCAATGCCTCCAACTCGAACTCAAATTCGAGCGCCAGCGGAAGCGGGAACGGCGGCAGCCTGCTTTCGGCCGCACAGCGGAGCAGCGAGAATGTGTGTGTTAGTGCCGGTAGCGAAGCGCCAGCAGTTGATGGTATAACAGTTGAATCTTTCAGAGCACCCTAGATGCCAACTCACTGATCATTGAGACGGAGATCGTACGCGCACCACCCGAGCTGGACGATCTCTCGCATCTGGAGTAGCCAGCTTAGTTCGTAGTCTACATAATCATTTTGTATGCAATAAAACAAAGGAAGTAGGAACCTACCCCAAAAATATTTCACCACACAGAGAAAAAAAATATATTCATAAATTAATTTTCAGAAAGATTTGTTTTTGTCTTAAGCGATTTGTGTTTGTCGCCAAAAAGCAGTACTGTTTTTCAAAAAAATGTGTTAAAAATGTTAAAGTTTTTAATAACGTTACAAATCAATTCCATTTTTTAATCAATTTTATTCTATGGCAAACAATAGAGTTTTGTTGAACAGTATTTTAAAAATGTCTTATAAATTTTTGAAAAGTCGAGAATGTAAAGATTAATTTGTTTCTGTGGAAACCAATCCCCCCACCCAAAATCGAAAGCTTGGCCACGCAGTCAGCACGCATGTGCGGGTATGGGCCCCCAAGTGGCTGGCTATTGATTTTTCCATCAGTTCCTTGGTAAACGCACAAAGAGCTCAACACTCCTTGTAGATACCCATCGCAGGACGAAGGCAAAGCTCGGAGCAGCTCTGTCGGAATTTTTAAAGGATAAATTGGAATTCTCTCAAAATCACAGGAAAAATGCACGCCAGATTTGCAGATCCCGAGCCCGCGTCTTCGGACAGTGAAGATGGAATCGCAACGGAGTCGCTGGAGGCCAGAATCGAGGCGTTTAAGCAGAGTCCCCAGAACATGGCTGCTCTGCGGGAGGTGCTTGACGATGTGGTCCTGCGGGCTGAGACGGAGGCCAATAGGCGAGCAGTTGAGAACCAGAAATCGCAACAGGTTGACTACACAAATTTAACTTCCTTTTCTATATAACTGAAACACTTGTAACTACTTTCCAGGGCAAGGAAAAGCGCCAGAGTAAGTACACGCAGTGTGGTCCAGTACTTATCGCTTTTTGGCTACTTTGGATAGTTTATAGCTTTTACTTATGGCCACTTCATCAACCCTTCGTCAGGCACTTGGTGGCTTTATAGATCCTTGTGCACAATTCCTTTGTCTGTGAAAATCGCAGCTGAGATAAGGGTTTTGTGTGCGATGGATGAATACCAGCAATCAAGGATGATGATAAGTATGTGTCAGTGCCTAGGGCTTTTCCGCCATTGAAATTGCCCTTCCTATCGGGAACAAAGGATCAAAGTTGGCGGTTCCTGAAGTGTGTGGATGCGAATTAAATAACTACTACTACTAAAATTCAAAATATTTTATTTTTAACTTTTCCCTTAAGATCGGATACCTAAGATACTTACATATTTTATTGCCATAGGATTTAGCAAATTAGAATTTTAAAATGATGTGTTTACATTAATGCTTCTATTTTAAGGATCCATAGTTTTCAGCTTGAAAATGTTGCTTCAGTTTTTAAGTAGTAAGCAATTCAAATTCAATTTTTAAAATTGTTCAAAAGCTACATGGTTTTTGTTCATATTTTCCATCCACACACAAGGATCCGGACTTTTTAAACTTAGAACGTCAGATATAACAAGAGATGATCCATGGTCCATCCTCGCCTAGCCTAAAGGCCAATATGGCTGTATAACGTTTACGATGGCGGAAACAAAATGGCCTGACTAACCGATGGCATGGAGACCTTTATAGGCAGCCCCAGTGGTTGTTGGCAGGTGGCAATTAATTAACAAGAAGTTGGATAAGCTATAATTAAACGCACTCGCACGCCATTTTCACCCATTGTAGATATTCCAGCTCGATTGCATGTCCATCTTTTGTTGCACTTAACTTGTATTTTGCCTCTCACTGATCTTTATTTTCGTATTTTTGTACTTTCTGCGCTTCGCATGCACTAATCACTCAGGTTTCGCCATACCAGATTTTAAGAACGGCAAGGTGGTGAACCGGGCCAGAGGATTTGTGGTGCGGATCTTCGATGCCATATGCAATTGTGCCAACAACAATGCGGCGGCGGCCACGACGCGATTTAAACTGAGGAGCAACAGCGGCGGAGGAGGAGCCAGCGGAAACGGAAAACGACAGCAGTCCCAGGACGAGCCGGAAACCCTGGTTTTGACCAAGAAGAAGCCAGCCGGCGAGGGAAAAAAAAAGAAAGGCGTTAGCATGGCCGACGATGTGCAAGCCGGCGTTCGACTGATGGACTAAGGAAGCAATACAACATGATGGTTGATCCTGCAATGGGAAAACATAATCAAAATCTTTACCAATCCATCCCCAAACACAGAACTTACATCAGCAATCGTTTTCTGTCATCCTAAAAGCATTTTCTTTGCTCAAACGTCTAAAGCACTAAACCAAACTCCAAGTCTTCCTCTGAAGACCAAAAATAATCGTTTAAGATAACGAGCTGTGTCTGACCTTTTGTATTCGTTTTGCGGAGTCATAAAATGTTGAAAAGTTCTGAAAATTTTAGGATATGTTATTATAACAGGCATAAAATCGTGTTCCCCGCTTATAAACGAATGTGTTGAACTCGATAATACACTAAGATCCGAGGTATAAGTATGACACATTTTTTTTTGGAAAAATATTTAACTTTTGATAAAGACTTGTAAAAAGTTTTTAAAATTCTTTCTCCGGCAAGCGAAAATAGGGCGGATAGGAAAGACTTAGCTCTGTACTCTATGATTTCATAAACCTAAATGTGATCCCAGACGGAAATGTAAGCAAAAGAACTCTAAGCACAAAGAACTTATAGACTAGTTAGAGAAGGAGAACGGAAGGAAAATCGTATAGGATATACACTCTCATACATTCGATGCCATCCCACGCACAACACAATCAACGGCATTACACAATCCCAAGCGGAACCAATGCCAAGCTTAACAACTGGCCTGTCAATCTCCACCTAATTATAACTACGATATATCAAATTATATACCTATTCGTGTATACCTAGGTGTGTACCACCAACCTATTTAGATGTGTGTGTAGTAGTTACAAAATATTTCCAAACCAGCTAACAAAAGGTTCAATATACAAGCATCAATGTGTACTGATTTTATATACAATGTACTAACTACTATATACGTGTGGACAGTCCTAGAATCTTAGTTGTTTACACAAACACTTTCTAAACGCAGCACAGGTTTCCTCAAACATCCTCATCAATGTCACCAACTAAATCCACAACACACGCTCTAATCGGATATATTTTTGTGAGGCCCTTTTTGAGAGATCTATAAAGACACTATTCTATACCAAGTCCCAATTTTATGAAATCGAATACGATGAATACATTGCTAACGAGAGAACTTTGTACACACATTTGCAAGGCAACCATTTTGTATAAGGTTTTGCATTTATTTTGTAACCTTTAGAACTCAAAGATCTCCCTAAGTTTGAATGCGTTGCTAAGCCAATTGAGTATTTATAAATTACAAAATGTATAAGTGTGCATAATGCGAATATAAAACTGTTGTATTTAGTTAACAATATCAGCAATAAAGTGTAACAATGTTTGAAATCAAAATGGGGTCTAATTACCTTATCATGTTGTAAAGGATCTTAAAAGTCTATGGATATGAATACAAAGCATTTATTTTAATTAAAACTTTTCGATTGCTCAAAACTAATATAATTCATATTCAAATTATACGTTTCTTTCTTCTTTTTATTTAATTTTTTAAACATAAATATACAAACAACTGATTTTTTTTTAAGATTTCCTGAAAGGTACTTGTGTTCAATTGTTCTAAGGCCACATGAACTTCCCTTCGCCGTTTTCA
The DNA here is from genome assembly GCF_014743375.2 of Drosophila subpulchrella. Taxonomy (NCBI): domain Eukaryota; kingdom Metazoa; phylum Arthropoda; class Insecta; order Diptera; family Drosophilidae; genus Drosophila; species Drosophila subpulchrella. The sequence continues at coordinate 5,248,820 of NC_050612.1, read as the reverse complement.
GCCAAGCACTTGGCTGTTTGGAAGACCCTCTCGCACGATTCCTTGAAAGCTTTATCTGCAACCATTGAACTATATAAAGAACCCTACTTAGAGCCTTAAATAGTTGACTGTACTTACGCGCATCCCTGCAAGCCTCAACGGATCTCTTGGAGGCCTCCATAAATTCGGTTGGTACCAGATGTGGAAGCTGCGCCAGGGCCTTTGCAGCGTTGAACTCTCCCTTTTTATTAACGGTGCCCGCCATTAAGGACACACACTTTGTATAGCACTACAGGGAGAAGTAGTTAAATTTAATAACGTCGTCTCAGATCAAAAAACTAATACATATTCTAGGCTGTCTAAGATTCGACCACGATGGACATACACATTTCTTTCATACTCACCATGAGATCCTGCGATGGCGGAAAACTAAAATCCCCCACTCGAAGCCTATCGAGGTCTTCTATATTGAGTTTAAACTTTGGCGCACAGCCACTCCGAATCATGTCTAGCGAGGATAAGAACTGGTCCATCGTCATGGCTGTTCCAGGATCGGGCAATAGGAGTGCCAAAACTTCCAGGACGATGGCCAAAACGGAGGATGAGCGTTGTCTCCAGTGCATCATGGTGGCGGGAATAAAATACGTCGACTAGCCAACGAGGCGGAGGCCTTTATAGGCTGCCATAGTGGGCTGGACGACAGGTGGCAATTACGTTCGGAGGTCCAGTAATTAAACAATGCACTTGCACGCCATTTTCACCTAATAACTAACCGATAACCGAAACTATGCATTAATTTTTAAGGAAGTAATATTTCTTAGTGTAATGATAGTAAATAATTTTGAGAGCAATCTTAACTTTCAGATTAATTAAATGCCGGAGTAATGAACATAATATGTAATACATTCAACTTATTTTTAGAAGCTAAACCGCTCTCAAAACACCTTTGAGTGCATAAGGAAAACCAGAGCTTCTCTTAATTATGTTAGAAAACATACAAACATTTTAGTCAAAATTCCCTCTAACATTTGTAGTATTTTGCTGAATTTTTATTAGAAAATAATATTGTTATTTCCTTCTACTGGAGCAAAATATGAAATTATAATATCCCCCATATGTTTTACATATTAGACTAAAAAATTCCTTTAGATATAAAATTTCAATAAAACTCAAACTACTTATTTATTTATTGTACTCTGTTGCCAAAAGTTTAAAACTTAAGGTACAGGGAGGAATCGGCCATAGTTGCTAAGACTTTCGGCCGGACTAAATTGTTTTAACAGGTTTACTTAATAACAAGAATTTTACATTTGAGTGGGAAGAGAAGGAGATTAACAATTTAAATGAGTTGAAGTAGGTTAGCTGATTTGAGAAAGTTAAGGATTTGCTGGAGATTTTCATATGAAGGGTTAATTAAGAGATCAGATAGTTTTATATTTGAGTTACTAGGTCTATGTGTTTGAAATGCGGTGCAGTCGTTGAGGGTATGTGAGATCTATATGGCGTCTGTGGTGCAGAATCGACATTGGCTGTTTATTGGCTGGGAGAATCGGTATTCGTGTGTCAGTTTTGTGTGTCCTAGTCGAAGCCTGATGATCTTGGTAATTTCTTTCCTTGGCAAGCTGCAAAGTTGTGTGTTTTTGGCGTAGTTGTTGATGCTTATCATCTCTGGGTTAATGGCTTGGTACCAAGGGGATGCTTTCTATTGTAAGTTTGTATTTTTTTGAAGTATATTCGTTTTTGAGATTGTTAATGTCCGTGCGGTTTAGATTTGGGATGGAAATTAGGGGTGATCTTGTTGCATCTTTCGCTGCTGTGTCGGCGCATTCGTTACCTTTGATCCCAATGTGGCTAGGGACCCATAGCAACATGATTTTTGGGGCGAGTTTTATGATTAAGTACCGGATCGATGTAGTGTAAAATGACACGTTGTTACAATTAAGGACAGCTTCCAAGGTTGACAGTGAATCGGAACAAATGCAGGTTTTACCTCTTTTCTTCTCGGCTATTTTAACAGCTTCCAGAATCGCGATTGCCTCTGCTGTGTATACTGAGGAGTAAGTTGGTAGGACAGCTTGCTTGATAATTTCCTCTTCTGTAGTAACTGCTAGCCCTATTATTTCTTTGTTTTTGGACCCATCGGTATATAAGAAGGAAAATTTCTTCTTTATAACAGGAACTTTTTCAGGTAAATATCTTTGTTGGTAGTTGATTTTTTGGCACTGCTTAATTGGATATCTATTAAGCTTGTGTCCATAAGCCAGGGTGGTTTTATTGATTTGGGCTTGTAAGGAGCTCAAACAACTTCTGATTATTCGTATTTGAAGTCTCTGCAGAAAGAATCAATCTTACATCACACAACTTTTTTATTCTAATTCCGGTTTTTTTCATGCAGTTGATTTATTATTGTTTTGATGTGCAAGCGTCAAAAGGCAATTAAATAGAGAATAAAGATGTATACTTATAAAACCTTCCTTAGTATTTCGGAGATGTTACTTCTATGGAATCAAAACCCACCGAACCGGATCATTTGCGATGCACATCACGTTTTCCTCGGAGAATCCGAGTGGATCATCGAGAACATGTTGCCAAACTGTTGTTAGCAACATTGAGATAATACACAAAATTAGGTCCAAGCTCATAAGCATTAAAGGGGACCGGCATTTCAGTGCCTCGCTTTTCACCCTAGCGATAAGCCAAGAGCAGAAACTACTCGGATTATTCAGGCGTTCATCATATTTACTATTTAAGTGCGGTTCCCATCCTAGAAAGCTTTTGTCTGTGAACTGAGCTTAGAAATACGCGACTTGCCTGAGAGCCGCTTCATTAGCCAGGAAAACCCAAAAGTGTCAACGCATCGAACAAGTTCAAAAGCAGTGTCCAAGGTAAATCGTAAGTCAAGCCGATCTGAGATCGGCTTCCATATCGGAGCAGTGATTGACGGAGACTTGCACAAGGCAGAACCGATTTAGCTGGCGACGGAAGCGGCTCGCGATAAATACCCAGTGCATTTGCAAAAATATCTCAAGATGAAGGCCTTTTTTTGGGCTATCGGGCTTTTATTGGGCTTTAGCTCGCAGCATACACTCGCCAAAACATTAGCCAGTGATTATATAGGTGAGTTATCTTGATGAATATCAATCAATGAAAAGGAATTTCACATCAAAAAAAGGTTTCGATCTAAAACAAAACTATCGTAAAAGCGTGTGTATCTCTTGAATGCACATAAGAAACCAAGCCCAATTCAGAGCTAAGCTATTTTTGTGGCACCTCCGAGAAATATATAATTTCGGAAACTAAAAAAGTAGTTGTATTGGTAGTTTTGATACTCTGAATACAGTTTTTCGTCTGACAAAATTATTCTTAAAATTCGAGGTATTGAGTGCATATATAGGGTCAAAAGGCTTTTTTAATTTTTAATTTTTAAAACGTTGAAGTCCTGTTTTTGCACCTAAAACAGAAACATAATCTTTCAGCTTTCGTAGAAAAATGTTACCGAATGTTTATATCTTTTCTTGTTTTAAAAAAAATAAATCTATGTTTAGTGGGCTCTTAAAAAAGTTTTAAATTAATTCCAATTATTTAACATAATTGATTTAGATTTTTCTAAGTATCGATTATATCTATTTCAATCAAAGCCGTTTGCTCTGCATGTTTTCCAAGCTCGAAAGAAAAGTTCAGATACCTTATACCTTAAAACAGCAAATGAAAATAAATCCATTCACTACTTAGACCTCCTCGACTTCAGCGATAATGACGAGTTTCAATGGGGGGAGTCCGAAAACCGGGTATATGAAAATCGCACTGGGGAAAACAATGCCGGGAACTTTTTGTCACGACATCGTCTAAACAAGCGGCAGGCTCCTACCTCACAACTGCTGGTGAGTCATTTACTATATGTACTTATTTATCATGACTTTAAAATTATTTAAATATACAATCGCAGGAGAACAAGGATTACGGCCCATGCAGCACTCCTTTGGGTGAATCTGGTCGATGTCGTCATATTATATACTGTCGCATGCCGGAACTTAAGAACGATGTTTGGCGCCTGGTATCTCAGCTTTGCATCATTGAGAAAAGGTATGAGGGTTTTGTAAAGTTTTTCGTAAAGCTCGGTAAACATATTCGTCGAAGTGCAAGGTGGTAAACTATTCCAAGTTATGGTATCTTAATTTTATTGCCGTTTCTCATTGTAATTAATTTCCAACTAAATGAATATCTCGGTGTCTCAGAAACCGTCAGAAAGTCATTTATACGATTTAATACAAACTCTTCCTAACCACGTATGTAAATAACTCTTTCAAAAATAGAACCCTATATGACATTAAACGCATATATATTTATTTAACAGATTTTAAAAACGAAGAAATATCAAATTTCAAGAAGGCAATCTTCGATACTCGTTAAATTTTAAATTCTATATCTAAAATTAATTATAACTGCAATGGATGAAAACATCAAACAGTTTAATTGAATATGAAATCCTTGGATTTTCCAAGTTTTTATCAGTACATAAGTTAATTTTGAGAAAATGTTATTTTAATTATATAACATTTATTTTTTTATAGTAGGTATATTAATATAATATTTTTTTTGCTTAGTTTTACTTTAAAAAATAACTATAACTAAATTAGTGTAAAATGTTCAGCTTTCCATATCGAAGAAGTAGCTTGTCCGAGGTTTGCACAAAGCAGAACTGTCAACGAAAATCCTACTGAATTGGCAAAAATAACTCAAAATTATGGCATTTTTATAAGCTTTCGTGGATTTATCGTTGATTTGTAAAAAATTTTACCAATGCGGAATGCAAAAGAAGCACACACTTTTTCTAAATCTTCAAAGTTGCAGTTAAAATAAGTTCTTTACCTCAGTTCCATAGGCATTTGCTGCACTGACCAGTCGACGAGCAACCGATTTAGTCCGCAGATCGTAACCAATCCGGACCAGGATGAATCGCGCATCGTCAATAAGCCGGAGCAGCGAGGGTGCGGGATTACCACCAGGCAGTTCCCACGGCTCACCGGCGGACGACCAGCCGAGCCGGACGAGTGGCCTTGGATGGCGGCCCTGCTGCAGGAGGGCTTGCCCTTCGTCTGGTGCGGTGGGGTCCTGATCACCGATCGCCATGTCCTCACTGCCGCCCACTGCATCCACAAGAAAAGTAAGGAGGATATCTTCGTGCGTCTGGGCGAGTACAACACTCACATGCTGAACGAGACTAGGGCGAGGGATTTCCGTATCGCCAACATGGTGCTTCACATCGATTACAACCCACAGAACTACGACAACGACATCGCCATTGTCAGGATCGACAGAGCCACTCTGTTCAACACCTATATCTGGCCAGTTTGCATGCCGCCCGTCAACGAGGATTGGTCGGAAAGGAACGCCATTGTCACCGGTTGGGGCACCCAGAAATTTGGGGGACCCCATTCCAACATCCTAATGGAGGTGAGTTAATCTACATTTCATTATTCATGTTATATACACTGTTTATTAATATGTTGTACATATATTGGATTCCTGAATATCTGACTTCCGACTCTTAACATAAAATACATTTTTAAGCAGCGCTCTAACTCAACTTTTATATAACGAAGCTTATAGACATATTGTTCGTTAAATAGTAATTCAAAATTTTAATGTTATCATGAGGCAGAAATAAGACATTTTGCCAGCAAACATTGATTCATTTTATTACAAAAATAACTTAACGACTTCAGGTCAACCTGCCGGTGTGGAAGCAGTCTGACTGCCGGGCCTCCTTTGTACAACACGTTCCGGACAGCGCCATGTGCGCGGGATTTCCAGAAGGAGGTATGGACTCCTGTCAGGGCGATAGCGGCGGTCCACTGCTGGTCCAACTACCCAATCAACGATGGGTGACCATCGGCATAGTGTCCTGGGGCGTGGGCTGCGGACAGCGTGGTCGTCCGGGAATTTACACACGCGTGGATCGCTACCTGGACTGGATTCTGGCCAACGCAGATGTCTAAAATATACGCAGTACTGTCTTTAGTTCGTCAGTACATTCAATTTACTTGGCATTAGGTTTAACAAATGCTATGGTCTAAATACACTAATTAGCCTGATAACGATCGATATCAATAAAAACTATGAACACCCGGTACACCCCCAAGCTTAAGCTACAATTAAGGCCATGTCGCCGACTTGGCGGCGGCCGCGCTGGAAACCTTCTGCAGCGGCTCCTGCTCCACTACGTTGTTGTTCGTCGTTTCGGCATCGGAAAAGGCTATCTTGTAGACATCCTCGTAGGTCTCGGCAAAGTGTACCTCCAGGCCTTCGGTAATGTACGTAGGTAACTCTTCGAAGTCTTTCTTGTTATCCACCGGTAGGATTAGACAATTGACGCCACTACGACGTGCCTGCATAAAAGAGATTTAACATTTTAAGAAGAGTCGTTTGATAGTTTTCCCTTTAACATACTGCAATGGTCTTCTCCTTGATTCCACCCACAGTCAGCACCTTTCCCTTCAGGGACACTTCGCCAGTCATAGCAACATCTTGACGCACCTTCTTTCCAGTGGCCAACGAAACCAGGGCTGTGATGATAGTGATTCCAGCACTGGGACCATCTTTCGGTGTGGCTCCTTCAGGAACATGGAGGTGGATGTGTCTAAAAATGAATGTTTAAATAAGTCAAACCGTTGTTAAGAGACTGACTTTTAAAATATATAACTAAATTACATGCCCCAAAAGTGGAAAAACTAATTTTTAAAATCTTGTCAAATGTCATTTGTCATTTGAACCACAAGAAATAAATATTCAATTTAATTTAGTAGGTCATAAAAGGCACCCCAAACAATAAGGAAAAATAACTTAAAAATGTAATGAATTACGAATTATTCGAGTTGTAAACTTAAATACAAAATGCATGCTTTTTAATTATATAATGATTTTAAAACTTCTATCTAAAATTTGAAAATGTAATGTACAAATGTTTACTTACTCCTGCTCCAGGAACAAATTCTTAGGTTCCAGCGAGTGCAAAAAGTTGCGCGCCACTGTCAAGGCTATTTGGGCCGATTCCTTCATGACATCCCCCAAATTTCCAGTGATGTGGAGAGTTCCTCCAGCAGCAGTCGAATCGGTTTTTTCCGCATGGCGTATGTGGCGCCTGGAGGTCTCGATGTAAAGCGATGATCCGCCCATGGCCGTCCAGGCCAGACCCATGACCACGCCCACCGGTGTGGTGGCGTACATGCGATCTGAACTGAAGATCTGCTTGCCCAGGAATGTGGTCAGGTTATCAGCGTTCACCGGGAAGTGCTCGCCCTCTTTCTTGACCAGACGGAAGGCCACCTTTCGTATAACCTTCTCGATGTGTTTTTGCAGGTTTCGCACACCGGATTCCCGGCAATAGCTGCGGATCAGCATATTTAAGGCATCCTCGGTAATATTAATCTGCTTATCCGTCAATCCGCAGTCCTTCATAGCCTGAGGCATGAGGTACTGACGAGCGATGGCGATCTTTTCCTCAGCCACATAACCAGACATCTCAATCAACTCCATGCGATCCCTCAAGGGCTCAGGGATGGTGTCAATCACATTTGCTGTGCAAATAAAGAGCACTCGAGAGAGATCTACTGGCACGTCCAGATAGTGATCCAGGAAATTGGCATTCTGCTCGGGATCAAGGAGCTCAAGCAAGGCCGAGCTGGGATCTCCCTGATAGCCTCTGAAAATCACAATAAATACTTTATTTAACTACGTTCTAGTTGAAAATGTAACCTGCCACTTACTTGCCAATCTTGTCTACCTCATCGATAAGCACCAGAGGATTCTCAATCTTGGTCTTCTTTAGACACTGAATTAACTTGCCCGGCATGGCGCCCACATAGGTGCGACGATGTCCCTTGATTTCGGCCACGTCTGTCATTCCGCCCACACTGAAACGGAAGTACTCGCGATTCAAGGCGCGAGCAATAGACTTGGCTATGCTTGTCTTGCCCACACCAGGTGGTCCATGGAAGCACAAGATCTTTCCCTGCGTAGAGCCCTTCAGAGAACTGACGGCAATAAACTCCAAAATACGCTTCTTGATGTCTTCCATGCCATAGTGATCGTTGTTTAGTATCTCGGTGGCCTTATCTAGGCAGAGGTTTTCGGTGCTTATAACTCCCCAAGGTAAGGAAGTGAGCCAGTCGAGGTAGTTGCGGGTTACACTTGAAATTAAAGGGGATGTTAGTGATGTAAAATTCATGTGGAATAGCAGAGCTTACTTAAACTCAGAGCTGTGGCTTTCAAGGAAGTTCAGTTTGGTCAGCTCTTCGTCGATAACCGTCATTATGCTTTCAGGAACGATTTTATCCTTAAGTTTTTCTCGATACTTTTCGCCTATGGCATCTTTGTCATCTTTTTCGATTCCAAGTTCTTTTTTAATAACCTTCAGTTGTTCTTGGAGTATATATTTACGATGCTGCTGCTTAACTTTTTCCTCTACTTCGCGTCCAATTTTTTGTTGTAGTCTCGAGAGCTCCAGTTCCTTTTTGAGTAGAGTCAGGGCCAGCTGCAGACGTTCTGGGATCTGGAAAATGTGTACTTATTAAAATATTCACTAGAGTAAATGTATAGTTCAAACTACATCTGTTTCCTCAAGGATTTTCTGCAGTTCAGCCGGTTCTCCAGCGGAAAGGGATGCACCCAAATCACACAGGTAAATGGGATTGTCGACAACTCGTTGGTTTTGATGCAGCATCTGCTGAAGACTCTCCCTAGAAGATAGCATTGACTTGAATAAACATGAAATATATTCTATTACTAGACCTACCTATACAAGGGGTTCATTGTGATAATATCTCGGAGGGTCTTGATTATTTCCTGAGTCAACGCTTTGACCTCTTCAGTTTGTTTGTAAGCCGGTTGCTTAATATTTTCCACTTCCACAATGAGTACAGGTGGTGCGCTGGGCGCGGATTGTGTGGCATCCCCTTGGGCGCCTGCCTGGGATTCCACTTTCTTTCCTTCTGTAGGAGGCTTAGGCGAACTCTCAGACTCAACTTGACCTGATTTGAGTGGCGGCTCCAGCGTCTGGTTTTGTACCATTTCCTCAGCGGCCGCCGATTCGCGCGATTTTCCAGGCCGACTTCTGGGTAGTCGGCCACGGGACTTACGAGATGGGTCGGCTCTTGATTTTATTGGTGCCGTCTCCGCTTGATCAGTCGTTTGATCTTCAGCTGGGATTTGTAATTTTATATTAAATAGTGGATAATGCAAAGTTGTCATTTTCACTAAGAGCAGAAACATATGTCACATATTTGGGCGCTTAGTGTGTGGTCTAGTCAATATGCTTACCGGGCTTGGGAGGTGGGACATCCTCGACGACCTGACCGGTGATCCGAATACGTCGGTGGGCCACCACAACCATACGCAGCTTGTCACCCAGATCCTGCAGCTCTTGAATTTGCGCAAATGTACCCATACTGTAGACATCATCCAAATTGTGGATGAGTTCCTCTTCGCCGTCTGATTTCTTAAGAAAGACGCCTACATAAGGTTGATTTAGCTTGACTTTGCGACGCAGCAGATCCATGATGATGGGATTGGAAACCTAGTAACATTAGAAGTAGATTAGCAAAAGTTTTCTTTAAAAAGTTACTTTATGCTAGGAAGGCTAGCTTTATGGATTACTATTTGCAGTACCTTTTCAGAACATTGATATCCGAGACGTTTTGGCCTATTCTCTCATTGTGGATAAAGTTTAAACTACTCTTGGCATTCATATGTATACCATATTATCAAAATTAAAACATGTTTCTTAAATGTTTCCTTATTTGACAGCATTAATTTTTGTTTGGTTAACCCTACATACCCTGCCTATAAGCTGATAGTTCTTTAGTTGTTTGCATTAATAGATACTTGAACAAGAAACTGTAACTTGAGACGTGATAACGTTACCTCTACAATCTTCATGAAGCGCGGAAAGAGGGGATTCTTGCGCATGGCCAGCAGCGGGACATGTGGCCATACATCGGGCACCGCTACAGTGGCCGGCAACTGGGGATCCCGATCGGACATGAGCTCGGGACCATGACCCTCCGACATGACATCCTCGTCGGAGTCGTCCCGCTTGCGGCTGTAGAAACGTTGGACCATCATGTTAGCTCCATGAAATCGCTGGAGGTGCGTCGCCCGATCCCGGCAGCATTGCACCAGGGAACTCTGGGCGGGACGGTTCCGGGTCCACACCGACGACGAGGCGATGCCCCGCATCATGGGACGCACTCGGATAGCGCGGGCTAGCATCTCGATGGCAATTCCAACTCGCAATTTACTTAGAAATAACTAGAAATAGTATAAAAACAATTTGCAGTCCAAATGTGTGGAGTGATTATGTGACGGAACGGCTGGTGAAATAGAGCTGGGGAACTGGTCACGATACTATCGAATATTGGTGTTTTGCGAGTAACTATCGTTTTTTATGTTCGAAAGTATATGATAGAGCTATTTCAAAGAATCCTTTTTTATTCAGATTCTTTATAATTTTTTAAAGATTTTTTTACAAAAATTGAGAAAACAATTTAATAGTACAGAATATATACCTAAAAACCATCGATATTATCGATGTCTTGATTTTCGATGCTATCAGTGCTGCAAAACTATTCCGGCGTTGTTGCACAGTGGAACTAGTTAAATTCATATTTGATTCTCTTAATGTTAAAAAAAACGTCACAGGGCAGGATAAGCTCACCATTAGGTCAACATTTAAGTTAAACTACAGAAGAATACATTCCAGTATATGGGTTTCAGGAGTCTTTTGGCTGCTTTTTATTAATATTACCTCTGAAGCTTAAGAGAGTTTAAAACGGCACAAATAGGCAAATATACCCCATACCTAAAATGGAAATAAATTGATATATATATTTTTTCATAATAAAGCTCAGTACCCTGAACATTTTACTTTTATTCTTAAGAATAAATTTTAACAAAGTAATTTTTGCCCCTCTACTCTATATTTTCATTTGATGAGTCAAAAAATTACCTAATTTTCTAATCTTATTATATTCTTGTCAAGTCTAATATAATTTGTAACATTTTTGCCGATGTCTGGACTTTTAACTCCACTGTATAACCAGTGTTGATAACGGCGAAAAACAAACGGAGGACAGGAAGACGGCATTGACTATTTTAGAAAAGGCTATTTAACTGCATTTAACCATGGTTTCCCGATTTGACCAACAGAAGACCAAGCACCAGCTCTTCCACGTGTCCCTCAGCCTGGCCACCATCCTGATCTGCATGGCGTACATGCAGTATCGCCGGAACTGGGCGCATCTCGGCAGCTTCTGGGATTCTTTGGTGGTCCCGATTGTATTTCTCGGCGAGCTGCTAAAAGTTATACTGGCCCGGTTCTACGGGAAAGTTGAGGACGGCGTCCTGACCGTCAAACAGCGCCAGAAAAAGGCCTCGTACTTTACGCCGCGCGAGCTCCTCGGGGGATTCACCCTGCAGTTCCTGTGCACGCTGTTGTACGCCTTCATCTGCATCATTTTGGGAGCCCCGGTGCTGGGCAACTACGAGCAGACTTTCGTCCTGGCCTTACTTATGACCCTGCTGACGGTGTCGCCCACTGTTTTCCTGCTCGGGGGCGGCGGAGCTCTCCAGGTTTGCTTCTGTGAGAAGCCGGACTTTGTGACCAAGTGCGAGGATACGGCGCTGAACCTGTTCAAGTACAATGCGCTGGGCGGGATTCTGGGCGCCTGGGCCGGGAGTGTGGTGGCGCCTCTAGACTGGGGACGAGATTGGCAGGCATACCCCATTCCGAACGTGATTGGAGCACTCTTGGGCAGCGCTCTTGGCAATATATACGCCTGTACGCATGTCCTATATGCCACGGCCCGTGTTTACATGAGCAAGAAACGCACTTAAATCTAACAATAAATGCTATTAATCCTGCCACCAAGATTATTACGTTGCGCTGCCTCTGAAATCCACACACTCATCCACTAAGAACCACGTCATCTCGTCTAGTCAGCAGCTTAGGAACTACCAAAAAGCAATTAACACATTAATGTTACATGTTTAAGCATTTTACTAGAGTGTATTATTAATAAATTCTTTTTAAATCAATCAAATAATTAACTAACAAATTATGAATTTAACCACAAAGCGCTAAAGACACTTCCGAGAATCCAAGACACCTTTTGCACTACTACATATGCTCGGATGAAGCCACTTTTAAGTGGGTAAATATAACATATTACACTTTTTGAATATAAATATAAGTATGCCATTTTATTTCTTTGAAGTTTTAGCCCTAATATTATCAGCAGTTTTAAATGGTTTAATATCTGTCATTCGCTACTATCAACAATATAAGGCATAGAACTGACCGAAAAACATTCATAAATATCGTGCCATTAGTTTTTAGTTGGTGAGATCTAAATTTTGTCCAGGCTGGTTTCTGATCAAGAAAATATACAAATCATCATCTTTCAAGAAAAGATTATTTGATCGATTTCAGCAACTTCAAATTAACGAAAAGATTTAAAAACATTTTAGCATCTCATAACTGATCGACAGACAACATATAAAGATTTACAAACACAAGGTGACAAATATTTTAAGCTTTAACTGCCATCACAAAGCTCTCATCCTCTAGAAGACACCGTTGGCCCACATAATTATCGTTAGGCTCCCAATAGTCCTCTTCTTCAGCGTTAGCCAGGGGTTGCCATGCCTCCTCATTGTTAACTGCTCCTTCTGGAAGTGGGAATTCCCGTCCGTTGTCTATAGAGTCGTCAGGCGATTGTCTTCTTCGTTGAAAAGCTCCTGTTGGAGCCGCCGGACAGTGACCCGTCTCATAGAGTTTATAAAGCTTAATGAAGTGCTGGCCACAGGCCACTCGCTGACCCTCCTCCCTGGCCACCAGTGCACTCCAACTTAGGGCCAGAGTGGCATGTGGCACATAGCCAGCGATGCTTGCGTTGAACTCCTCTGTAGAGATATTTGTATTGAAATAGACCGTCTCCTCGTTAGAAAGGAAACTTTGCGGTTCATGTATCGTCGGCATGTACTGATCAACTTGCTGAGCGTGCTGGGCAGGCAGGATCTTCAAATGGGAAAGACGCGTTTGCAATAAAGATTTGATAGATGGAATGTCTTGGAATTCTTCTTTTTTGTCCCTTTCCTGCAGGCGACACTGGAAATTGCAGCAAATGGAAGACTTGAGGCACTGCGCTCCCGCCTGTCCCTGACTGACTCCCATACTGTTCATAACTATAAAGAAAGGATATCGAAGTTAAAAACCATATTATTTAATTAAGCATTCCGTACTTACTGTATAGCTTATCTGGATTTAAATTAAATTCCTTGGAGTACAAGGAAATCGAGTTGACATACACCTCCGTTCCTTCTGACGCATGCTGATTCTTAACGTTCATATCTAGACCCAGTTCATTCGTCACCGCGTTGCTAACCACACAAGTGGCGTCGACCTGCAGGCAACTCTCAACCTGCAGCTGCCAAATATGCCGAACCAAACGATATTTTATGTGTGAATTAGCTCCTGCTGGCAAGGAGTAATAAAAGAGCAGGCGTAGGGTAAAGGGTCCAGCTTGGTGTGGAGCTTGCAGCCACATGGAGATGGTTTGCGCCTGCTGGGCATCTAAGGCAGCTAGGCCGGGGCGCTGAAGCAAGCGGAAAACTCGTTGTCCACGTATTTCCTTGTCTTTTACGAGCTTGTCATTGGACAGATTGCGAAGGGCTACGAAGCAATGTAACAGTTAAAACAACATGCATAATTATGATTTTTTATTTACTCACAAGTCATCATAGCTAGTGGCATTTGGCTGTGCTGATCCAAGAGGGAAACACAGCGCGGATTATCGCATCCCAAGTAGATCTCCTCAATCGGAGCAATTCCCAGATTCCGAAGCGTGACATGAACTGGTATAATTTCACCAGCCAATAGCCGACTGGGGACAGGAGTGAAGCTTACACTCATGGCAGGCAGTTGGGGGACCAATTTGATTGTTAGTCTATTGTCCAAAACAGTCTGCGAGGATTGCTTGGCGTTGTGAGGTCTGATCTTTTGCGTTTCGAACTGCAGCGTTCCCAGGAGACTGGCTGCAGGATCCGCACTGGCTGCTACTCGGCACACTACTCCCAGAACGTTCAGGCGTCCAGTCAACTTTGGAGTCAGCTTGAAGTGCAAAGTTTCTTCAGCTTGTTCGGCCAGTTTAATGGAAGCCACGCAACTCGTTTTAATTGCTGCACCAACCGCTATTTTGCTGGCACTATCCGATGATTCCTCATAAATGCAAGCGTTGGACAGCACCTCCTCATTGTCCAGAGTGAGTTTCCAAAGAAGGTCTATCTCGGAAAGGGCTATGCCACATCGAACGCTATTTGAGAGGGTCACAGCCAGCTCGATGGGTTCACCCTGCACTGCAACAGGAGTTTCCAGTGCAGGTTGCTGCTTGGTGTACAAATATCTTGAGGGCTTAAACACGAACGGCTTATTATTGGCAGCCGTGATGACGAGCATCTCCTCAATCTTGTTCCAAATGGACTCATCTGCTGTCAAATTAGAGTTGATGTCTATGTTGGTGGCTGGCACCTGAGGTGTCACAGCCGATGGTGATTGCACTAGGGTAAGAACACGAACGGAAGATTGCACTACTTGGGGTAAGGCATGTGGTAACAAGCCCAGCTCAGGACTTCGCTTCACGAGTTCCTGAAAATGTAATATAATTAAATTAAGGTCAAAGATGGCTTAAAAAAATCAGCTTAAATACAAATAAAATTTTTCAAGTTCTTGAGTTCAATAACAATAAGTAAATATAGATATTTACAAAAATATTAGGATTTCAACAAATTATGCCAGATTTTCTTACGTTTTGCGTCTGAATATACTCTTTTAGGAAGCTGGTCTGCTGCTGCGCACTTTGAAGGCTTCCAGGTCTCAGTAAATGGGCAAAGGAGCGACTGGCCTCCTCAAGTTGTTTTAGCATATAGGCCTGCTTAGCCACCGTATACTGAATGTGATCTTCAGCCAAGCTCCACTCGCGCTTCTGGAAGACCTGGTAGGCCTGGCGATAGCAACGATATGCATGCTTTCTTTGGCCTGCGCGGGAATAACGATTCCCGGCCAGGACAATATGAAAGGCATACTTTCTGTGCATGGGGGGCTGGGTCACCAGGAAACAGTATGCTGCCTGTTCCAGCAACAGAGCTGAGCGAAGATCTGACTCCTCATTGGTCATGCGAATCAATTGCTTGGCAACCTCGCTGTACAGCCGCGCTGTTTTTAGACATTCCATGCTTAAGAGCGTTGCTCTGGTGGCAAATTGCTGCAATCTGAAAGAAGGAAATTATCAGGAACTACTTGGGAGCTTCAACAAATCTCTTAAATAACATACTTGCACACTGTGAGATAACACACAATTGCATCCTCCATATAGTCATAGGTTTTCCGTTGAGCAGTACCCAACATGAATGCGGACAGAGCCGCCATTTCCAAGGCCCCCGCGTAGTATTGCCAGGCCGAGTCCGCATTAAAGTCTCGCTTGGCTTGATGGTAGGCTTGGAAAGCCAAATTGTAATGGCCAAACATGAAATAAAGATCGCCCAACTTTCGAGTTTGCAGCTCCGCAGATTCGTTTGTGTAGCTGTAAAATAGAGTTTTAAAAATAATGGGCAATTTAAAATTTTGCTAAGAGACATCTTACATGACTGCATTTTGATTGTTTGCTCCCGCTCCCGGCTTGCTGGTGACGAACCACCGTTTTGTGGCGCTCAATAGGGACTTGCTGACGCCCTTTTTGTTGGTCACTCCCTCGGCCAGAATGGCCACCAGATGCTCAATATAGGGTATCAACGCACGTACAGCATAGTCCTGAACAAAGTGTCGGAGGTTGTCGATGTCCCGATTGGTGAGACATCCGCCGTGCGGAGCATCCGCCTCCAATTCATTCGCCCACACATTGGGATTGATGGTTTGAGAGGCGATGCTCTCGCTGCTAATGCTGAATTTCGAATTGATCGCCTCTGTTGCGCTCTCCTGCATCGGACTCAGCGGATGCAGCATGGCCAAATCGCTATCCTGAGCATTGGCTCCGTCCAGTAGCTGCGACATCTGCATGGCAGGCATACTGATGACAGAAACAGCTTCCTGCGGCGATTTTGGTGCACTTAGATCGGTAGAGGGAAGGTTTGCATCGCTTTTAGGCTGCCTTTTGATAAATGTTGCCCAGTGATCTGGAACCTCTGCTGCACTCTGGCCATCTAGCGAGTTGATGGACACCAGGAAGCACTTGCTGTCTCCAAAGGTGGATTTGAGCAGCTCGAATCCCTGCTGCGCCTTGGATAAATCCCCCTGGTTGGCCTCGTGCAACACCACATAGCTATTTAGGACCTCGGTGGGATGGAACCACTTGGGCAGCTTCTGAGGCGTGATGCTCTGCATCTGCTGCACACGTTGTCCCAGTTTATGGGCTGTCTCCACGATCTGCGGATCCGCGCTGGAAAGCACCAGCAAGCAGCTCAGAAGATGACGGGTGAACTCATGATCCGCCGGGAATTGCACAGTCAAGAAGGTCTCCCGCCATTGTTCAAACCAAGGTTCCGAGGTGGGCAAGTCGAGGTCTATGTCAGCTAGAGAAGGCAGGACTAGATAAGCACCAAGCAGTTTTGTGTTAATATATGGCTTACCTATAGTGGCCAGCCTGGTTTTGTCATTGTGGGCGTTGGTCACCGACTCATTAAGCATCTTCCTGGCCAAAATGGTCTGCGGCGGCCGCCAGTCCACATCACAGAAGTTGAGGCGTAGTCCACGAACAGATACGCTCGTCCCGGAAACGTCCCGAAAGTGTGCTGGAAGTGGGTGGTATAAATACATTATAACATTTTTAACACAGCTGCGGTGGAGTTCCTTTTTAATTGATTTTGTCATGATGATTAAATATGTACATGAACTACACCATAGGATAGGATCAAATTTTGTGATAATGATATTCTCAGCCGCTTAATTACAGCCTCTGTTATAGAATACAAGATCGTATCAACCATTTAAACAAGGGGCTTTTCTTTGTTTTCTAAGCCATGCAAATTGTTGGATAACCGAGACGAATCCGTGGGGCATATGAGCTATTTCTTTGGCCCCAGCTGTGCCTTGTTTACCTCACCTCACATCCACCCATTCCCCACCCCACTTCACCCACCGTCATTTGGCAACTTTGCGAACGGCTGCAGGAGCTCCACGAAAGACAGGTTGTTCCGGTGGCAGATCTCATCCGCCTGCGGACTGGACAGCACGCCGATCAGCGGCGAGAAGATGTTCCGGATTATGTCGCGCGCATTGTAGTTCTGGCCCGTCAGGTGCAGCATTACTTTAACTATTTACAAAGAAATTTACACCTCAAACTGGGGGGAGCAACTAGAGGTGGAACTATAACGAATTAATATCGATGCAATCGATAGTTCCAGATATCAGACAGCATGAAAATTAGGGATGCCGGAAAAATATCAAAATATCGATATATCGATATTTTCTCTTAAAAAAATATTATCATCGCGATATTTTTTGGGCAAAAAAAGACGATTTTGACGATATTTTTTTATGATATTTCCGATTTTTTATGTATGGTCACTCTTAAGCCAGAAAGCAAAGTGAGAAGTGTATGTGAAAATGAGTGCGTCTAAAGATTTTTATACAGAATCAAATGTTACTTCTGCGAAATGCACATTGTTCAAAGCGTGGACACTCGGTGGAACTCGTGCTTGGATATGCTAAACGCGTTCGTTGCACTAGCTGCCGAAGTGGCATTCGTTATTTTGAGTAGACGAACCTCAGGCAACTCACCAGAAATGCTCTCAGTGGAGGAGCTTAATATTTGTCGCGATTTTTGCCATGTTATCCAACCTTTTAAAGAAGCCACTGATAATGTGAGCGGCGATTCTTACGTGACCGTCAGCTTAGTGATTCCTATGATTTCTATGATTAATACAAAATTAAGAGAAGCTAATATGGTTACCGCTGAGGGCATTCTAACAAAAGATACCCTTCTACAAATATCACATAAGCGATTGAGTGGTTTGCTGCAGAATAACATACTCATGAAAGCCACAATGCTTGATCCTCGATTTTAAAAAATGTATTTCGATATGCCTCTTCACGTAAAAAATGTCACTGATGAAATCATAAAGCAGATGGTTGAAAAAAAGCAATCAGAAATATTGCCTTCGTCTGTAGAAGAAATGGATTGCGGAGAACAGGACATGGTCGCTTTAAGCATACAGGAATCTTTTCTAGATCTGCACAACAGGACCAGAGAGCTCGGAGACTCTGTAGTCCAGAGTTCCGAAAGAAAGGAAATGCAGCTTTTCTTTAGTATGCCATTTTGTAGTTGGGAGACAAATCCTTTGGATTTCTGGATATCACAAAAATCAACTATGCCCATGCTACGGTTGGCGTCTGCCATAAAGTGTGTTGTTTGTGACTCCCGTAGTCGTATGACAGACCAGCGAACCGAACGAGTTTTTCTTAAATCATTAAAAACAGATTTGTTTGCGAATTAATTAAAAACAAGTACAAACGTATGCAATTTCATAAATTTATAATTAAAAACAAGTACAAATGTATGTAATTTCATGAATTATAATTAAAAACAATAAGTTCAAATGTATGTAATTTCATGAATTATAATTAAAAACAATAAGTTCAAATGTATGTAATCAGTATCTTTATAAATAAAATTGAAAACAATGGGCTGTGCCAAACCCTTAAAAATTTTGTTATTTTATTTATTTATTTATCTAGTGCTAACAAATAGTATTAAACTAAGCGCTAACAGTGGTTTTTTTTTGGTTGTGGGTTTACTGTGAGATTATATACATATTTACAAGATTATACTATTTATGGAATCCTAAGATTCTAATTGTATTTACATTGATGTTTATTTATATTTTGTGCATTGTTTTTGAACTTTTTAGGAACTTAACGATGTTGCGGGAGCTTGAGTTTCAGGGATTGGCTATTATTTTCTTATTATTTTTTATAAAAGACCCAAATGTACAGCAACAGGACACCATTTTTCAAATTTTGCTGAACATTAAAAATATCAAAAAAAATCGATATATCGATATTTTTCTATGATATTTCTTAATATCATCGTGTGATATTTTTCAAACAGCAAATATCATCGTGTGATATTTTTCAAACAGCAAATATCATCGATACGATATTTTTTCAAAATCCAACAACCCTAATGAAAATTCTATCGATTGTTTCATTGCCATCGTATAACAGCCGATCTGGCTAATCTAACCAAACCTGTTGCTTCTGCGCCTTCCATTTTCGATTTTTCCCTGTTATTATTGTGTACGTTTTCGTAATGAATGTTCCAATTTCCATTGTCAAAAAGAGAAACTTATACCCACTTCCCAAAGAGTCCATCCGTTCGAAACGATTGGGATTTTTGACAAATGTGAATCTCCGATTCCCACAGAGCACATCCACCATACGCCATCCGATAACAGCTGGTCTGGCTAATCTAACCAAACCTGTTGCTTCTGCGCCTTCCATTTTCGATTGTTCCCTGTCATCATTGTTCAGTTTCTCGTAGTGAATGTCAAGAAGAAGAACTCCGAGTTGCACCGAAAAGACATCGCCTAACTATCGCATAAAAGAGTCCGTCAAATTTGGATGCGGAACTGGAAAATTTTCGGAACGCCAAAACCTTATGGACCATCCGTTCAATGGATGGTAGGTGGTGGATGGATCTCTGTTATTAGCACAAGATTTACAGTGTATCATAAAGTTGGCTCTAAAAAACAAATCATAAATGACAGTTTACTATAGCCGCCAAAATGTAAAAGCGAATTATTTGTGGTTCCACCACCGTCAATAAACTATCGCCGTAGACTATCGTTGCATTTTGACATTCCATCACTTAGCGTGGTGAGTTTTTCTCCACCACTTGCCTCGCAAAACGGGCACACTGAAGCGCGGGAAAGCCATCAGCTGTCATCACAAATTTTGCGAGCAAAGAAAGCGGACAAATTGCGATATAAGCGGACATTACCCCATAAAAAGTGCACAAACCTTAGAAAAAATAGTAAACCAACAATCAGCTAGCATTGCATCACAAAAAACAAGTGTTTGTCGAGTGTTCTGCAGGTTAATTTCGACAGGGAGCGCAATTTCGGCACGGAACAAAAGCAGAACCTGCTGAAAAAAGCGCGCCGTTGAAGGCGTCTGGAAAAACTCCGCCTACGTTTTTCAATCCGCGAGGTACAGTTACAGCCATGGCCAAGGTGCACATCACCAATGTGGTGGTGCTGGACAACCCCAGCAGCTTCTTCAACCCCTTCCAGTTCGAGCTGACCTTCGAGTGCATCGAGGAGCTGAAGGAGGACCTCGAGTGGAAGATGATCTACGTGGGCTCCGCGGAGTCTGAGGAGCACGACCAGGTCCTGGACACCATATACGTGGGTCCGGTGCCCGAGGGACGTCACATCTTCGTTTTCCAGGCGGACCCGCCGGATGTCAGCAAGATCCCCGAACCTGATGCAGTGGGCGTCACCATTGTCCTGCTCACCTGCTCCTATCGCGGCCAGGAGTTTGTCCGCGTGGGCTACTATGTGAACAACGACTATGCGGATCCAGAGATGCGCGAGAACCCGCCGCCGAAGCCCCTCTTCGACAAGCTGACGCGCAACATCCTGGCCAGCAAGCCGCGTGTCACCCGCTTCAAGATCAACTGGGACTACGGGCATATCAACGGGAACGGAAACGGCGTGGAGAACGGCCACGACGAGGAGATGGTCACCGATGGTCCGTCCACATCGGAGGTGGCGTCAGTTGTTGTCCAGCCGGAGGACGACAACAGCCTGGCCATGCCCATTGAAAACGGAATCAAGGCCCTGAACGAGAACTCCAACTCACTGGCCATGGAATGTTGAGAGCTGCCGGCAGTCCAAACTATGACCACATCAACACACACAGCCTCTCACTCACACAAACACACGCTGCTATGGTCGACGACTTGAGGGAATACCCGACTCGGACACTCGTAGTACTCCTCGTCCCTCTATTTAAGTAACTAATTATTAAAGCGACAAGTTAAATATATATGTATACATTAAATTAATTCCTAAACCATAAACATTCTTTATCTTTGATTACTTTACCGGCTGAATGGACTCTAGAGCAGTTTTTGACTTTGTTTTAAGGCACTATAAGGTTTTTAGGTAAAAGGACAGTTCAATTTCGAATGAACATATGCACAATTTATGCTTTTTATCTTGACGTATTATTTTTAACAACTTAGCGCGTTTGTCTCTAATCGAATTTTAAATTTTGGTATGCAAATTTCATCAATGAAAAGCGATTTTTTAAGAATTCGCATATTCATATATACATACGTATATGATGACCAACACATAATTTTTTAAGAAGATAACTTACAAAATCGCGGTCTGTGGTGGCCATCTGCAGGCTTATTTATATTTTAATTTGTTAATTTGATGTTTACTGTAGTCGAGGCACTAGTTTTCTTAGTTATTTTTCTTTTCCTTCATGATATTAATTTGGAGGAGGGATTTCTATCCCTATATATATACAATTTCTAAATTGTATTTTACATTCTTCAATGGTAAAAACAATACGTGTAAATAAACCTTTTAATGCATTATTTAGTTTAGCCCAATTTTATAAAAATTCAAAGTACATATTATAATTATTGTTTTGTGATTAGCCTAGGTATCAATACTTCCTATCTGAAATACTCAGCTAAATTTCAAGTTGAACAAAAATTAAAAAAGGAAAATTTCGTTGTGTTAAATTAGAATTCCAGACATTCGAAAATGGCGATCAGCCGACAGGATCTGCGCCGTTTGGCCAGCACTCCCAGCTGCGGTCCTCGGTTCACCAAAAGCCAGACGAGCAACACGTGAGGAGTGCTCCTAAACTGGGCGATCGTCAAAATCTAATCCGTCTTCCTTCTTAATCTTAGGTATATCAGCTATACTGACATGGGTCTGGGCAGCAAGTTATACGGCGGAGGATCTTCCAGGGGGGAACCCAGCTGCGATCACTGGCAGTTCTGCGAGAAGGTGCCTAATCGCTCGGAAGTGGAGGCCGACTCCTTGGGCAGTCCCGTTGGTCTGGTCTGCTCGAACGCCACCTTGAACAATCCCTGCGGAAGTTCTCCGATGCAGCAGGAGGCGAATGTCCTTAATTTCGCCACCTACCTGAAGGCTTTTGCCTTGATTTATGTCCTGCCGGAAGTGGATTGGACGGCAGAGAAGATCGACATGCTGCTGGAGGAGGGCACTGATTTATTCCGAGCCAGCTCCGAAGTGGATCAGGGGAAGGACGTCCAGGAGGAACACAAGCTGCTCGAGCCGGAGATCTACACCAACGAGGAAAAGCGGATTAAGAGGAACTTTAACCTTGAAGGGCACACCTTTACTTTGGCATTGGAACCTCGATATCTGGGGGCGGGATCGAAGCCCCTGGAGCAGCAGCCCCCGCATACCATTGATAATTTAAGGCCCGTTCTACTCAATTTCTTCAAATCTAGTCGCTACTGTCTCCTGCTCACCCGAGTTGGTCACCTGCTTGTCTGGCGGCGCAGAAAGGTGTTCTTTGTCCTGGATGTGAAGGGCAGAAGGAAGGAAGACCTTGAGACCGTCCAGGATAACGGGGTGGCCATGCTGGTGTGTCTAAAAACCATAGACAATGTAGTCCATCTGGCCAGCAACTTGAGTGGCATTTCGCCCCAAGACGAGTTCACCATTCGGGAACTGGTGGTTGTGCGTTTGGAGACCCCAGATGGACGCATCTATATGCGCGACACTAGCCACCGATCCATCGAATTTAAGGTGGTAAACAAAAGCTATGCCTACCTGAAGGGCACTCTGCACCTCTCGCTAAACGAAGATGAACCGGTCAGAAACCGGAGCAGCCTGATGGTGGCCGTGGGCTCAATCCTGGCCAGCAAAATCGATCACCCAGCCAACTGGGACACCAACATGCTGGATCGTTTAATCTGCTACGGAGTGGAGCTTTGTCGGAACTGCTGGTCGGATTGCTTGAGGGATCGGCGACCCATTGACCTGGACACCTTTCCCACGCAGCTCAGGATGGGCCAGTATGTACTCGAGCTGAAGCTGATCCCGAATGTGAGGACAGGCCACTGGAAGTGCGGCGTCCGTATCATTGGCACCGACTTCGAAGCGCACGTCTCGGAGGCTCTCAAGGAGTTCGGCAACGTGGTGTTCCAGATCAACAATCAGATGTACGCCATTTGGGTCAAGGATGAGTTCTACTACCTGCTCGATCCCTATCGCCACACGATCGTGGGCACCCATGTGGCGGAGGACAAGGGAGAGGGCGCCAAGTGGGCCACGGTGCGCATGTTCCGCGACCAGCTGACCATGCTCAGCGTGTTCCACCAGCTGCTGAAGGAGTCCAACCGGCAGTCGGCCTACTATCTGCATGTGGTGCGTATCCGTAATCTCGCCGAGTGTCCCGAAGGATACGCCTTGGCTCCGTTGTCCGAGGACGTGGACAATCACGACGTGAAGTCCCTGAACGAACCCATCCTGTTTAATGAGCAGCAAGGGGTAAGTGTCTGTGATAAGTCCCTCGCCGATATCAGCGACTACGAGGAGGATGTTATCAGTCGCATAGGGGATAAATTCGACATCGAGAAATTTCGATTTTTGGATGAGCCCCAGGATGCAGGGGCAGAGTGTGAAATGTGCGAGGAGGAGTGTGAGTTTCAGACCGAATGTCGCATTACGCCCTGCAAAAATAATAGTCCCAGCGCCTGTACAAGAACCAGGATGCCCAATCTGGAGAAAAGGGGAATCCAGGGAAATTTCGAAAAGAAAACCTCTAAGAGAAGCGTGGAACTGGCCAGGCCTTCACCAATTAACGGACAATTTGTAAATTCCTATAGGCAGACTGGCGGAAGGTCTTCTATTCAATCACCCGAAAAGTCCCCTGTACGTTTCACATCTAAAGCAGTGACATCTCCTGGAAGGTGTATAAAACGAAATATGAAAACCTCCAGACAAACTGGCGGCACGGGTTGTAGCTATCTTTCTGCCAAGTCCCCTGAACGTGTCAGACCTAAAGACGGTTTATCTCCTGGCAGGATTATGAAAGATAATGTGATAGCGCCTAGGCAAACTGGCAATAGGGGTTTGAAACCTTCTTCCGAAAGGTTCCCCGTAGTTTCCACATCTCCAGAAGTGTCATCCCCTGGTAAAATTCTAAAAAAAAGTATAAAAACCGCCAGGAAAATGGGTGGCAGGTCTCCTGTACGTTCCAGGTCTAGAGATGGGTCATCTCCTGTAAGGATTATGAAAAAGATCTCCAGGCAAACTGGCGGCATGTCTTTTAGAGATTCACCCATTACAAAAACCTCTAGAAAAACTGGCGCAACGACTTCCAGTCCTACCGCAGAGTGGTCTAGATCTAGAGAAGGGTCTTCTCCTGGAAGGATTATGAAAAAAAATGTAAAGACCGCCAGGGAAAGTGGCGGCAGGTCATACAACCATACTCCCTCCAATTCTCCTGTACGTTCCAAGTCTAGACACAGGCCACCTCCTGGCAAGACTGCTCTCAAACGCTCTTCAAGGGGAAACACTTCAAATGGGCCAGGTGCCAAAGTTCCTAATGCCAAAGAACCAAATATTTCAGATGGTGCCCCCAAACTATTACTGCCCCACCCTGCAATCACTAAAAGTCCCTATACCAAACCTGTGCCTCCGCATAGATCAAATATTACAGAAGCAGCCACAAATGACCGAACACCCCACAAAGGCGAAATGCATCATAGAGAGGAACCCAGAGAACGGGCAACCCTTAACGAATCAGCGAAGATGGTCTTAGCTCAGGGTCACATACTGAAGCAGTCCGTGGATAAGTCCAATGGTCTTGGCGTGGCTCCTGTGGCCAACGCCCACCTTAATACACCCGCTGTCTCGGATTTTGTCCGCCAACTAGACCAAATGGAGACAATTTCGCTTCCGGCGCCAGGTTTTCAAACAGCTGGGGAATCCAACGAACATCCTGAAGGGTGCTGTTGCCGTGGTGGTGCAGAGAATACCACGGAGAGAAGCGAATGCCAAGCTTCGCTGCCCAAATACCCCGGTTTTAATCGGGTGCCGCAGCTCCTGGCCGTCGCTGGATCCGAGAGTGGAACCATAGAGAGCCTTAACCGGGTGCTGGGCTCCGCTTTCAAGGTGGCCAATCGGGTGCTTACGATGACACCGTGGGGCAACTACGTGGTCTTCAGGCATCACCCCACCCACAGGTCGGAGTCGGAGTCGGCGGCCTCGTGGTTCTACTTGTTCGATGGCTGTACCTGCGACATTGATCGATTTCGGCACTTGGACCTCTCCACGGGCACGGCCGGTTTGATCGCATTCCGCAAGCAGTCGGAGGTGGTGTGTCACATCATCGATTCGCGGGAGGAGAAGGCCCTTAATACGCTGCGCAACCAGCTGGAGGATCCTCCCCATAAAAGGATGAAAAAGCTGTTGGTTCGTTGACACTCGGAAAGATATTTTTCAAAATTAAATTGGCCATATAAATAAAATTTTAAGTGAGCTAAACTTTCCATAAAAACGACATACATAAACTGTTTTAGACAAAGTAAATTTAAGCAGGCATATTACATTAAAATGATATTATAAGTCAGGTGCAAACTTACATTTAACTCGTTCAATAGGCTTTTAAATGAAATATTTGAAATTACTAGTTAATTATTTGAAGTTACTAGTCATGGTTACAGAGAACCTAGTTTCCAAAATAGTTGCTTTATAGACAGAATCATCGATGCATGGGACTGCTCTTTTCTTGTTTTCTAATTCAAGTTTCTAAATATGAATATATTTATCTTTTGTTTTGTCAAAATACTTATGCCCACAAGTGTATGTATGTTGTCCGAAATAAAAAGACTATACCAAGGTTTTCAGCGTTCTTAAATATTTGTATTTTATTATTATGTCTAATTCGTATGAGTCGTTAAAATTAAACTTAATATGGAGTACTTTTACATAATATAGAGAAAAGTCGCACTCGCAGAAACGACACATCTTACGAAGCTAAACATCCAACTAGTGTGTAAATATATAGAATATATATGTATATATATTGAGTGTATATAGAATTATTTTATTTGTAATTCGTTTTGCAGCAGATGAACGATTTCCAGAAGGGCGAAACGTATTTGACCAAATATATAGTTATTTGCTCCATAAGTTGTCTATAACGTCTAGAAAGCGCTCATGGCCACGTCATAGCCGCGGTTAGATCTACCAGTTTATATTATTTAGATTCTCCAAAACATATTTTCATTTCTCTTTTTGTGTTTGCGTTAAGGCACTGAAGCTTGGAATTTTGTGCATATAGAAAGTAAGATTTTGGTTTATCGAATGCCTAGCTCCCAGAATAATTGGGAACTTGTATTCGAATGCGTCTACGAAATAATACGTACAATGCGCATCTTAAAAAACACTTCTCTATCAAGTTCTTAGCAAATTTTGTTTTATAAAAAATATCCCTGACTATTTTTTCTCCTCCCTTTCGTTACTATTTAATGCCTGAGGCCAATTCTATTATTTTGTTGCTTTGTAGTTCGATTTTTGTGGGGGCGTTTGATTTTTTTGTGTTGTGGTTCAAGCTCTTATTATCGAAACAAAAATTATACTTAATGGCTTAACTACATATACAATTAGGACATTCTTTAAGTATATTACAAAGGCAGCTCTCTAAGGACAAGAATAATGGTAATATTAACTAAGTCTAATGCAAAATTATATTCAGCAAAATAGGAAATGCATGTGATACGAGTACGACACGAATAAAGATTGCCCCTAACCCAAAAGGCTTTGTCTATCTGAAATCAAATCCTCCGAAACGGTCAACGCTTGGAGACGGTCTTTCACTTACACGGGTACATATAAATTGGAGGAGTTATAGATCTGGACATGAACATAGATAATACCATACAATTTGGGGCGATTTCTCGTTGAGTATATAAGAGATAGTTTTTGCTGCCTAACGTGTACAACTCTAGCATCGGGGTTTGTTTAGGAGTTCTCACTTAGGCTAGATATCGTACTAGGTTAGACCATATTGACGGCGCCATCAGCCTCGAAAGTAGGTATGGATATAATATCGCTGCTTCGCACGGCGCCCATCGGCAATGCTTGGCCCTCAACCGTGGTTTTCGCGGCCCGATTCCCCTGCTCGTCATCGCTGGAATCACTCGAATCGTCTTCGGGCTCGCTGTAGCTGTTGGTTGAGGTGGATGTGGCCTGAGTTTTCTTCATGTCCGCAATGTCCGTGTTGCTCTCCAACGTCGAGTGCTGACTGGAGGGCGAGTGGCTGTACTCCGAGGTGTTCTCCTCCTCGTCGGAGACTATGACAACATTGCGCTTGTGAATTGCAATCTTCTGGGAGAGTGGAGCTTTGTAGCTGCGGCGGGGTCGCATACCACGAGCAATGGGCAGGCGGCCAAAGCTGGAATGAGGGATAATTTACATAAGCACTACGATTCGAACTTAATGTACAAATCTCCTGAACTCACCTCTTTCTCCTCAGGGCGTACTTGCAGTCCGTGGTTTCACCCTCCTCATCCGACCAGCTGTCCTGCTCGTGGGACTCTCCGTTGGCATTGCCTATAGAACTGCCGTTGGGATTATCCCCCAGTGGTTGTTTCCGCCGCTTGCTGTGCGTGCTGCTGCACCGACTCAAACACGGACTATTGCCGCTCTCCCGCAGCTCCACAGGCGAGGCTCCTCCTCCTCCATTTCCGTTCTCGGTGTTGCAGTTGGAGTTCGTGTTTGACTGAATGGATAGGCGGTTCTCATTGATGAATTCGATGACTTTGCGGCCCAGGCGCTCCAGGTTTTCGTTGTCGCTGCAGCACTCGGTTATATCCAGTCGCTCGTTGCTATTCATGACATCGTCGATGAGCTGGTCAGGACTAGAGCAGGCATCCTGGTAGGTCAGCTCGCTGGTGCTCAGCGAGTTGCCGTTCGACGGACAGGCGGGGTTCAGGGCGCCAGCGGCGGAGGATGTGCTTCCGCTTCGAGCCCTCGCCTGGGCTTGAGCAATTTTCTGCACCCTCTGCAGTTGCAGCGGCAGTTGGCGATGGTTCAGAGCTGGCACGTCGATGGGCTGAGATCGGGGAGCTTCTGCGCTGGGACTGATGTCCGTTTCACTGACATCCATGGCATCCGTTTGTGTTTGCCGCTCCACCAGCTGCACCTTTCGGTTCTCCGGCTCGCTCTGGTAGCGGCGATCTCGCGTCGGACTGTATTTGGGTGGGGCGCCAAAGGATCCGGAGCCATTGCGTCGATGCCGGAAGTTCTTCTTGTTTTTGTTCGGCATTGTGCCACCCATCCCGCTGCCCGGGATGATGTTGGCCAGATACGATTTGGGCTGGCAATTGCTGTCCAGTTGTGCATATAGCATGCACTTTACAGGAGACTGATAAAAAAGACGATAATTGTTTAAACAATATTCCATATCTTTCAAACGAAGAAACTATGACTAATAAGTAACGATTATTATTTAGCATGGGTGTTAATTTAAAACAAAATACGAAAAAAAGCTACAATCAAGTACACTGACCTTAAATGATATATGCTAAGCTACATTTTAAGATCGTAATCAAAAACAACCAAAAGTTAACTCTACTGAAAAGAAGAAGTGTACTTGAGAAGTGTAGATGCCAAAAAATTTTAACAATCCCACCCGAAGAAAGTACACTGACCCGTTACACTATGTTTTATATTTTTATCGGAATAAAAACGAATGAATGAAAGCTATAGTGCATCCATTAAAATCAACTTATGTTGATTTTGACTACAGTATAATGTGCTATAGATAAGCTTTACGTGTTTTTCTCGGGAATTGTAGCAGTTAAAGGCAACAAAATGGGTTATATAGCTTGTGATTTATACCTCCGGAGTGGTCTCTGGATCGGGCGTCGTGGATTGTTGTTGAATGGCCGCCGGTGCGGCGTTCAGTCGTCGGCGGTAGTGCTGCATTTTTCTGAGTGTATTCCCCAAACGTCTCGTCGGTTTGTAGCCACTGCCAGGTAGCTTCCGTTCACGCCTGGTCAAAAATTCGGGGGGTTGTTAAATTAAACTTCTTTGAGGGGCACATCGCCGCACTTACTCTGCGATTTCCTTCTCCTTCTCCTGCAACTGGGACATGCACTCGCTAAGCTCGAAGAACAGCTGGTTAGTCTTCTGCAGCTTCTCCTCGTACACCATTCGGATGTCCTGGGCATGTCGCCACTCTGCCGTGCGCCGCTTAATCAGATCTTGCTCGTACTTGTGTATGCTAGTGCCGTTTTGGGTAATCTCCTTCAGATGCGATCTGACCTCCTCCTTCCAAGACTTTTGGGTCTCGAAATATTGCTTTTCTGTTTTTCGTAGGAGTTCCGGGCCGGCGATGTCCAAGTGCGAGAGAATCTGCCGGAACGAAGGGCGGTTGCGGGGCTTGCTCTTCCAACAGAGCTTGACGAGTAGCTTGAATCCCTCCGGGCAGGTGCTCGGAACCAACAGCTTGAGCGAGTTGTTGCCCACACCCCAGATAATGGCGGATGAGTCGACATCCTTGTAGGGTATTTCGCAGGTAAGCATCTCCCAGAGCACTACGCCATACGACCAGATGTCCACCTTCTCGGAGCACGGTTCATTCCGAATCACCTCCGGTGCCATCCATGCCACTGTGCCGGCGAAACTCATCTTGGTGCTGATCTCGTTGAACTCGCGACTCGTGCCAAAGTCGCTGATCTTGACCACCTCATTTGTACTAATCAGTATGCTGGTTGTTAAATAATAATATATTATTAATATTATGTTTCTTTGCCGATATTTATATGACTTACTTGGGACTTTTCAGATCTCTGTGTATGATCTTGTGGGAGTGCAGATACTGCATGCCTAGGGCGATTTGCTTGGACCAAGAGACCAAGCGGGACGGTAACATGACTTGCTCCTCCTTCAATATGTTCTGCAGTGGTCCATATGGACAGAACTCCATGATGATGCAGAACACGGGCGATTGCGTGCAAACTCCTCTGCAAAGGTAAACATTATTTAGATAGAATTTCGTATGGAAATATCTGTTTTATTAAATATTCTATAAGGCTTTCTGCAAAATATCTAAACAGAAGCTTGAGATATTTTTAGACCCCTCCTTAAAAAAATAATTATTTGATAAGACCGTTCTCAGAATTAATCTCGTCAACAAAATGCTGGTTCTTAATAATTAGATTTGTTTTTCATTTAATATTGTTTGTTATACTACATTTTTGCGAGTACCAACAACAATATGATTATTACTTGGTATGTGTACATTTTAAAAAGGTACCTTCTGTTTGGTTTTATAAAAGCATTTTTGGTTATATAAATACATTTTAACGACGTTTAATTTTGACTCTCAATAAAAGAATGTACATGTTTAACTCTCATACTCACTTAAACTTAATAATGTTCTCATGATCGAGCTTCCTTAGATGCTTGATGTCTGTTTCCTTGAGTTCCTTCACCTTCTTGACAGCCACAATCTCGTTTTTAAGCTTGCCACTAAAGACGGCTCCCTGGGCTCCGCTCCCGAGCCACTCCAGGTCCGTGATGGACTCAAAGGGGATCTGCCAGTCCTCGCTCCGCTGACTCTTCACCTCGATCACACCCGACTTCCCGATAAACGAGAGCACGGGCTTCATGCACCCTAGGAGTCCGTACATCCAGCCTATCGGCTTGTCCGGATGCCCAAAGGCCGCCCCCGCTCCTCCCACGTGAGGTGGCCACCGCTGTTGGCACGTGTTCTCCGCACTGCTGTCAGTGATCTCCGCATAGTTGTTGTGGTGCTGCAGCCGGGGCGAGGAGTCCAGATCGGGGGACTTGAAGGGCAGGTCTGTGGCGGAGAGGCCTAGGTGACCGAACTCATCTTGCAGGCAAGCCATGCTATGAAGAAATGAAAATACGTTGTTGATTAATAGAAATTTTTGATAGTCTGGGTAGTAGTTCGCGATCACAAGAAATTAAATGTTTTTTAAGTAACCAAAGTAACCAAGAAACTTAGCAACCAAATTTCATTTACAACTTCCTTATCTTCCTTGTAACAGCAAAAAAAGTTTTGTAAATTGTTTTTTAAAGCTACATATATATAGTTTTCCAGTAATCGGTAAAATGTCGTCAAACCATAGAGTACAACAGCACAGGAACTTAACTTCTATTAAACAAAACTGTATCCACCTTTGCAGATTAAAACAATTTATGGTATTTAGAATGTTGAAAAAATTAAATTGTATTTGTTCAATCGGATAGGACGGGCAAAAGTAAAGTATCTTTAAAACAACTGAGTTAAGGAACATTTATTAGGTGTGTTCGGGATTATACAAGTGTTACTGGACTCTGTAACTAAATCAATAGGCTTCATAAAATGGTCTTCTAAAATTAAATCATAATGGTTTACATTTTTTTGTTTATGGGGGAAGTTGGCTGCCTCCTGTAATTTTCTAGCAGAAAAATTGTTGTGTCCTCTAATAAAAATTTCGTTTCGGAGTGCTTGGTTCATATTATCCATAACTGAAATTTAATTTGTGGCAGATGGTGATATGAGTTGCGTAACCTGGTGGTACTATCTGCATAGAATATTACTCTTAAAATATAATTTTAATACTTCAGAAATGTTATTTTGTTGTTAATTCGTTTTTTTCATATCATGACAATATTTTAATCCTAAATAATGTTAAATAATAAAACATATTGTAACATAATTGTCCTATCAATTTTTTCTGTGTATCTTGTATGGGAAATTACGCATTTCATTAACACAACAGGGTTAGTCTATCACAAATTGCTTGGAAGAGGTTTGCCTTTCCTCATTTCCAAAAACAGTCAATTTCAAACTTCCAAGTCTCCAAACCTTATCAATCAATTATAAATATTGGTTGGCGCCATTATAATCAACTAAACTGATTTGCTCAGGTTTTCTCTATCATTAGAAAAAATGTTGCTATAAATATGGCGATATCGCATAACTTTAAATAGTATTTTCTTATCGAAATACTTACGTAGGTGATAAAAAAATCGACCTACACCCAGCATCATCAATCGAAAGAGAACGTTGCAAAAGCCATAGTTTATTGCTGGTAAATCGTTCATGATAATCAAAGTGCTTTTCGCGATTTCAATGTTTACACACGCCATAATAATCATTTTTTGTGCTGACACAGTGAACGGGCACAAAAACCGAACTTTGATAAAAAAAACAAGCCCGTGCAAATAAATATTAGAAGCGATCGCTCGAATTTCAGTTCTTCACGTACACATACGGACGAAAAAAGCCTTCCTGTTGGAATTCGTGTTTGCTTTTCGTCCGATAAGATAAACAAACACAGGACAATGGGCGTTTGGAGGGGGTGGAGTGCAAATGTGGCAGCAGGTGAAAAAACATTTATCATTTATCACTGCCAGAATGGCCATAGAAACCTCAACAACTCCGAGTAGAAAGTCCAATAGGCGAAATCACCTGCTGCTCACTTACACTGATGCGCCTGCGCTTACATATAGAGCCATCCACCGTTATTTATAGGTTTGGTTGGATTAGTATTGAAATTGGAGATGATACCTTTGGTCGAATTCTTCCCCAGTTAAAACGAACCAATTCAGCCTCTAAAATAATTTTTTTTTTCGTTTTGACTAATTTTGGGTATTCCATTCTCTGTTTAATTCTTATAAACATATCTTTACGATTCAAAATGCATAATATAAAAATGTACTTTTGAATACGACAAAAATATCATTATTGTCCTCGCAATTGTAAATACGTAAAACCAGGGACCGTAAATAAGAGTTATTTGTGATTTTTGTTTTAAAAGGACAACAGCGATTTTTGATATTAAACGTCAAAAATAACACTTTATAATTTAAAAAATTATTCACATAATAATATATTTATATTATAATATATTTTAAATTTAGCTTGTTCCAAGTCAAGACGTGCAAAAATTATTGTTACAAGCTTTAGAATTCATTTCTATCGAAATTAATAAAAACACTGATGAGACATTAGCCGCAGTCTGACCAAATAACTGTTTTTTTTTAATATCAAATCTAACATTAAAAATAAATATTTATTTTGTCGAAGGATATTTTTATAGTATGTAACAGGTAGAACGAAGCGTTTCCGACCCCATAAAGTATATACATTCTTGATCCGAGTCGATCTAGCCATGTCCGTCTGTTCGTATTAACGCGGAGATCTCGGAAACTATAAGAGCTAGAATGTTGGGACTTGGCATGTAGATTATTGGGCAAATGCAAGTTTTTTCAGCAGGTTGCCACGCCCAAACAAACGCCCATAACGCTAAAACCCGTATAGCGACCACATTTTTTAAGATTTTGTAAAAATTAGATTTTGTTCTTATTCTCAATACCTATCTGCATGCCAAAAATTATTCAAATAGGTCCATTCATTAAATAGTTATTGTCAAACAATTATATATAATTAGCGAACTCAATAGAGTGCGAAAGGGATGAAGATATATTCATGCAGAAAATCGGACGATTTGAAATTTTACTAGCGCCTCCTAGGTTTAGTTTAGGTTAGTGAAATCTCGTAAACACCCGATCCGAAAGTCGAGACCGTCGACTATAGCGTTTTCTCTTGTTAATTTTGGTCATAGTATTAAAACTTCGTAGAGAAGCAGACATGTAAGTTCCTAAAAAAGTACCTATTTATTTATGTCAATAATCTTGAAATATAGATAATTTTAAAAAATCATTCTTATTTAACCACGTTGCACTGATCCTGCCATTTCGTGTCACGAAGTCGAGATCACCACCTCTACCTGTTGAGCATCATTCACACAAACACACATTCGCGCCAAGTACCGTTCTTTGCTGATTATTTTTTGACAACCATATAGTCGTACCGCTCACACCCTGTTAGCGACAGTCGCGCAAATGTCAAAAACCTTTCGTTTATTTATGAATTTGTGAAAAAGCATTAATTTCCGTCGCTAAATATTAATTTGTGAGCTGCCGGCCAAGCACGTTTTGACCTTCGGCATGCGGTTCATAGAACGCGGATATTTGGCGGCGTCTTCCCATTTCGCATTTCTCATTCTGCATAGGTCAGCGGTGAATCTGTGAGATTCTGTGACTCAGTGCATCTTGAGATACTTTCGGTGCTTTGAGGTATGTATGCAATTTACCTTTTTTCTTTGGTGATGATCATGTCGGGCGGATCATTGTGGCTAAAAAACGGTATGGTGTAGACCATGGTTTATTTTCTTTCTTTTGTTTGCTTTCGTAATTAGTTGTCGCGCACTAAGAATTTCATTCATTCATGCGGCGCGACTGCATTAATGCAAATTTTTACGCTCGCTTTTCGGTAAACACTTTTTTTATTTTTGTTTACGCACCGAGCCAACAACAAAAGTTGGCTAACTTTTGATTTTAAGTTCGTGCCAAGCACCAGCAGCCACCAATAAAAAAACAACAATATCAAGCGCTTTTTGTCGTCCGATGTACGTATAATAAAAAAAGAAAATGACGTCAAGGTAAGTTGGTATGGTTTTTTGTTGTTTATTACAAGAAAGAAGAGACGAGCGGAGCGCGTAACACTTTCGTTGGCGTTTTTTCAAGAGTGTTGGTTATTGGCTGGGAAAAAAGTGTAATAATTTCACGTATTTCGCACAACTGCGTCACTCCAACACACAGACAGGCGACTACAAACTGATTTGGCGATAAGCCGTGTTTTTGTTGTTCTTGTGGCACAAATACACAAGCGTTATTTAAGGCAGGCTCGCGAATTCCACGCGCGAAGAGCGATCCGTCAGATACGATTGATTTTCGCCAACTAAATCGCGACTCGCGAGCGGCAGCATAGCGGTAAAGCTCCCCATTATCACTATCAGCGCAGCTTTCGTTTGCGGATGGTGCTCTCTCCTCTCGCCCGCGCTCCCACTCTGCTCTCCATCTGCCGTTATCACTGGGCATTGTTGTTGTCAGACTGACCGCATTCTCCAGCGCCTGTATCTAATGACCAGCCACGCGCGGGCTCCCCAAGCCAGGCTGTCGTCTGGTCACACTCAAAACCAGTCTCCATGGCGGGGGCCACATGATCAAAGCGCACACACACACACTCTGACAGGTGAGCGAGCGACTAGGAAGTTTCTCAGCTGCACCCCCCGCAATTTATTTCCCCACTCCACGTACAGTGGATACTGCCTATGGGAAAGGCCCCAAGCAGCGCGTATGTTCTTACGAAACCTTCAATAATTCGAGGGGTTTTCCCTTGCTTATCGGCTAGAACAAGACCATATAAATGTATAGCTTTCGATAAGACATTTTAAAAATAAATTTTATAAATATGTAGTTTAAGCTGAACTAAACATACATAGCTGTAAATTATAAAACACAATTTTAAGGTTTTTTTTCTTATAAAGCGCAGATCTGCAGCTGCGTCCCAAACTTGAATTTGTCTTTAAGTTTAAAACAAAAGTATCTGGAGAATTTTTTTATATCATCTAAGACATACATACATTAATTAAATATGTACTCGGCACCTAGTTTAATAACTACTGTGATTACTTTTTATCATTTCACCACCAGCTTTTTGCTTTGCACGTGTTTGTTAACGTTTTTAGCGCTTTGGGGGTTTTTTGCACCGACTTCTAATTAAACACCTAGTCACAAGTAGGAAACTGTTTGAAGTTGACGCTCCCGAATAGGGAAACTAGAGTCCTTTATCTATCAGATAAGGCGTTCGATTTGTAGAGGTTACTCAATTAAGCATTTTTAAGGTTGCTGATCGTTCAACCTGTTAAATACTTTCGAGCGTTCTGGTAACTTGAGAATTACATAAAAAGTTGTTTACAGTGGGCCTTGAAGGTCGATTACCCCTCTTAATTAAGCACGATTTTTCGGCGTATTCTTGAAATATTAATTGAAAAGTAAAGTAGAATTTACCGTACTCAATCACGTATCGTTTTTAAGGTCTTTAGTGTTCAGAACTCAGCTACCTACATATAATGGAATCGCCTTTTTCAGGGAAGCGGCTTAAATGTCAACGCAAGGAAGATTGCTACTTGGCCAACAGAGGAAGAAGCTGTAGTAACACGACTCAAAGAAGTGGGATCGTAAAAATGATATTAGTATAGTACTATACTGGATACGGTTCTTAAAAGTTTTATTGACAAATAGTTTAGATGTCTTTTTTCGAGAAACTAATACATAAATGTATCGAGTAATAGAAAATAAGTGCTCACCTCCTTCGCAGGTTGTCCGTTTGATCCAGGGAGAGATTGGGACTGCTGCCGTGGTGTCTCCTCCGGCCGTAGAGTTGTTGTTGTTGCCGGGATGCGGCAGCGGCGACATTGACCAGATCATCGCGACTTTTGCTCAGACTGTCGCTGAACGGTTGCATTGTCCAGGATTGGGATTCGTATGGTGGGTTCTCTATTCGGTCCTTACGACATCCTGGTCAAAACGGGGTGCTACATGTAGACATCGCGGAAATTAATCAATTTTGTTGGTCAGGGGATTCCCTTTTCAGTTCACACACACACGCACATATACTTGTAATCTTTTATCAATGAATGGCGAAAATCAATAAGAGGCGAACGACGTCAAAGGGCGCAGGATATGCGCAAGCGAGATAGCAGTAGCGCCCACGCAAAACAACACACACACACAAACGAATGAAGAAGGGTCGATTGCACTTGACAATTATTCACTTTGCATTCCACGTAAATGTTGTTTTTCTTTCACTTTCAAACTGCAGGCCGAGCTATTTTTATGATGCCTTTAAAAGGCGAATTGCACAAAGAATAAGCTCACAGATACAAACTAACACAGGTGTTCTTTCATGTCTGTACACAAAAAAAAAGATTGAGATCAAATAGGTTTTAAAATTCAATTTCAATTTCTATTGTTAAAAAAAGTCAAATCGAGGGGGATTCAACTCTTTATAAGATTAAGTGTTTTTGTTCAAAAAGCCGGTGTTCATTTCACACTGCTCTCTGATGAATTTTTATATTTTAAATAAACATAATATTGGTGTTAAAAACACTATTAAAAATTTAATTTCAAAAATTGTGTATATAAACAAACTTGTAAATAAATCACACGAAATCAACTTTTCTTTCTGTGCACAGCTCGACTTCTTCGTTGTTCTTTTTCGTATTTAACTTGGCCAAAGCTAGAACATAACAAAAACAACACGCTGAAATGCTGCCAGAAGCACACTAGCGCACTTATTCGCTATCGCTGTCCTGTTCGCTCCCGCCAAGTCTGTCCTCTCGCTCGCACCAACGGCGGAAGCCTTACAGCGCAGCTTTGTGCTGTTGCTGCTGCTTCTTCTTCATCTGCTGCTGCCTTTTGCTCGCTCTTTCGCTCTTTTGGCCAAGAAAATCAATATAAAAATTCTTGTATTTGCACATTTTTCACACACTTTGCACACTTTTCCAGCAATTTTCCAGGGGAAATTGCATCGATTGCTCTAATTCCTACTTTGATTCGGTTATTGGCGAAGAACTTTTAATTGATTTCAGATTGAAATGGAACAATTAAAGACTGGTTTTCTGGTTGTCTTTGGGTTCCGCAGCGAAACGCGTTTATTCCGACCAACCGTCCGCACCAAAGGTAGATACAAATCAAAAAGCAGAAAAAAACTGGCTGCTGGCTTTGGGCCGAAACCCAATCCGCTCTCTCGCGGATTTCCTCCCTCGAAACCAGTTTGGAGCGCAGGTTGCATTGCGCATGTGTGCGGGAGAGGAGAGGAGCGCGAGAGAGCCATGGCCAACCACAAAAAAAAGCAGCACTTGCAAGGCACTCCGCTCTTGTTGTTGTTGCTTCGTTCGCATCGCCCCCTGCTTTTCTCCTTCTCTTGCCCTCCCCTCCCCCTCTTATTATTGCCAACGAAACTGGCTTACAAGTTTAAAAGCTCTGGTCCGCAACGTGCACGATCGTGTCCGGTTTCCTAAAAAACTTTTGGCATCTGGCCGCTGAGCTTTTGTGGAGAGAATGCGTATGATAGTAATACATCAATTTCGGCTTTTGAAGTGTCTAATTAGATTGCTATTTCCCATTAAAGTACATTCAGTGCAATTTGCACTTTTGATGCAAAAATTACTCCATGCTTTTTTTTAAATTTGGTTTGTTTATAACATATACAAAAAGTGGCAAAACCTATTTAGTAAAAATACTTACATCAAAAACCACTTTTTATAAGACTGACAAAAAGTGTTTTTACAAAAACTATACATAAAGTTAATGTTCATGTTTGGGATGAGTGCCTAGTGTGTTTTTTAACTATAGGTTATAGTAGGAGTAACGATACATACTTACATACATATATCCTAGAAAATTATGAACAGCGACAGTTGACAAGTTACTAGATAAAGTGCAAAAATTGTTTGAAAAATATGTCAGAAATACACAATTTTTACTCCGATTTTTTGCAATTTGGCTCGAGGATTATGTTAATGCTCATTTTACCCACTATTTTAGATTTTTTACAAAAATAAAAAGGGTTCACGAAAGAGGTCGATCGCTTAGAGTTCTGAAACTTCAAAGCTTTGGTACAAATTTCTCATAGGACGTTAATTTTCTGAGCATTATAGCAATGTATGTATTTCAGTCTTCAAATTTTTCTAAAACTATATTATCGCAGCTAGTTACTAAGCATTTCGTGCATATCCCGAGATGAATTTTCGGTTTGAACTCACATTTTAAGATTATTTTGGTTTAAGCAATTATACTTAAATTAAAGCGTAAACAAACCCGTTTGATAAAAGTCGGTACGTCATAGAATCAGTATGTCATAGAACTCGGCACGTCATTGAAGAATTGATATACAAGCGTAGAGCTGTGAAAACGGCGACTCTGAATTATGTCAATTCCCTTGCCCTTCTCCTTCATGTTTGAGCAACAGGTAGAACCAGAAAACTGAAAAAATAAGTGCAGCAGGTAGCATAATTTCTACGTAAACAAAGATGACTCATACCTACAGTGGAGGAGGGAATTCTTTGGAGACCATGTTTTGTGGGACATGATTGGTATTAGTGCCCCCTAAATACTGGAAAAAAATCGATACTACAATGATCTTACTTTTACTTTTAAAATAATAGTAAAAAGAGATTTGTGATTAAATATGGTTCTCCAAAAGGTGACATTTTTAAATTACTTACAATAATACTTACTGGAACAAAAATGTGCACCCGAAGAAATTAATAAAAGTTTAAAAACTTGGTGATATTTTTTTCCATTTTATTTTAAAATGATAATATTTCTGATACCGCCACAACTTTGACTTCGAAATATAGAGGTACGCAATGGGACTAGTTAAAACCCATATGGGTATGTCTGGTAAAATTCGCGAAGAGATGGTATAGCAACAGATTACACAGATTTGCCTATATCTTAAGAGTCAGTTGAAATTTTATATTTATCTCTTTAACATAAAAGTAGGTATGAAAAGAAAAACATAAAAAATATCAAAAAGTTGACCTATTGTAAATAAAAAAGATAAATAAATTAAAAACAAGAAAGAAAGTTAGCTTCGGCAAGCCGATGTTTATATTCCCTTGTAGTTATAAGAAATAATCAATGTTAGTAACACCATGTTAGATTTTTAAGGATTGTTGCTAGCTTCCGTGATATTTGTGTAAAATTAAATTCGTATTGCTGAAAAGTTAAAATATTCTATATCCCAGAGTAAAAGAAAATACGATCAAAATCAACATAGCACAATTTTCTGAAAAATAATTATTTTATTAATTCTCTGACCGTTTCTTTGACAGCTATATGTTAGAGTCGAAATTCTTAAAAATACAAAAAATGTTATTTCCAAAAAACACCGAAGCTATGACTTGTTTCATATTATTTTCATACCAATTTTTCGATCGTTCCTATGGCAGCTAATGATAAAATTAAATACGAAATTCAAAACTAATTTAAAAATGTTATTTCCAAGCGTAGGAGGTTATATGTTAAACAACATCAAAGATATAATTTTTTTTAAATTGTTTTTCCGATTATTCCTATGGGAGCTGTAAGATATAGTTGTCCGATCCGGCTGGTTCCGACTTATATACTACCTGCAAAAGGAAGAAGACTTTTCGGAAAGTTTCAGCTCGATAGCTTTAAAACTGAGAGACTAGTTTGCGTAGAAGCGGACGGACAGACGGACATGGCTAGATCGACTCGTCTAGTGATGCTGATCAAGAATATATATACTTTATATAAACATCTCCCATACTGCGTTGAAAACTTCTGACTGAAATCATAATACCCTCTGCAAGGGTATAAATATTTAAACGCGTGCTAGGCCAGAGAAACCCCAAATAGAGTTTGAATAAATTAGGCTACATTTTGCACGTTGCAATTTTTCTGATTTCTCTCAGTGGACTTCTTACCAATAACACAATATACTTTTCCCTCGTTAGAGCAACCTTTTTCCTCACACTCTTTTTCCAATACCTTTTCTTGTTTGTTTTGTCCAATAAATTGTTATGCTGCATGCGTGCTTCTCAGGCGTTTTCTTTTGGTCCATTGCGCATGAGTCATAGGATTTCAGGTCTTTGTAGACGGACAGTGTCCCAGTCCCAGAGTCCAGGTTACAGGTTCCATTCCCGCCAATCAGTGCCACACAAAGAAGGGAGTGGATAAAAATTTCGGCATACTAGTTGCCCTTAACAAGTCCAAGTTAAGGGTGGATGAGGATCATTGAGATTGCCTTTTGTAGTGGCTGTTCTCACCTTTATAGTCTAGCAATCGAAGTTAGGGATGATTTGGAATTTATTATACTTACCATTTATTTATCTTTGCGGGGATCTTTAGATAAAATAGTTTTTCCTGCGATGTCTTTCAGAACTATATCTTTCAACATTAATTGAATAATTGTTGGTGTAGCTATCATGATTCTTTTTATTA
Source organism: Drosophila subpulchrella (assembly GCF_014743375.2). Lineage (NCBI taxonomy): Eukaryota > Metazoa > Arthropoda > Insecta > Diptera > Drosophilidae > Drosophila > Drosophila subpulchrella. The sequence goes on along the minus strand of NC_050612.1, from coordinate 5,207,888 downwards.
CTTTTTTTTGTTCAAATGTTTGATAATGGATCCACCTTTAACTTCCTAAATATTCGATAAAAAACAAGGAAGAATGCTATAGTAGAGTACCTCGACTGTCAGATACCCGTAACTCAGCTAAAGGGACCAAAGGAAAATGGAGATATGCAAGCAGCAAAGCGAGATTGAAATGCGCCACCTTCCGGTGGTAGACAGATAACAAACTTGCGCTGCGTACAAGGCTACGGAATTGAAATCTGAGATCCCAATTCTCTATCTTTGATAGCTTCCGAGATATTCAAGTTCATATTTACGATTTTTTGAAGTTTGTGGGCGTTAAAGTGGGCGTGGCAAACTTTTGGGTCAATCGATAGGTATTGATGAGAACAATGCATTTCAGTTACAATTTTTATTCTAGCATCAAAACTGTAAGAGCCACAGTTTTGGGCGGTTTGTGGGCGTGGCACATAGCTGACACAATCTTGCGTTGAGTAAGGAAGCTCAGGAATCTGCATGCCAAATCTCAATAGCCTAGCTCCTATAGTTTCCGAGTTCTCAGCGTTCATCCAGACGGACAGACAGACGGACATGGCTAGATCGACTCGGCTAGTGATCCTGATCAAGAATATATATACTTTATGGGGTCGGAAACCCTTTCTTCTGCCTGTTACATACTTCCGAACGAATCTAGTATACCATTTAACTCTACGAGTAACGGGTATAATAATGTCACCAAATATGATTTAAAAAAAATTATACAAGAACCTTTAATCAGATCAATAGTAAAATTTAGACGTTAGCTTAAATATGACATGAAACCCTTTTTAAAAACTACTACACATTTCTTAGGAATAGAGTGTGATGAATTTGGTCAAAAAAATAATATGAATTCTTAAAAAAAGGGAACATTCACCACCACTCTAGCTTCAGTTTTCTAATCACAATAACAAAGCCGTTTGATCGGGGTATCACTTAATACGGCAAAGCAGTTTTTATTTTAGCGGCTAGTAGTAGTGGGCCTCCACTCAGTTTCAGGCCACCAAACTGTTTCTGCCATCCATAGCAAAATTCGGTATAAACTAATACAAAATATTTTTTATAGAACATGCTGAAGTTTATTACTTCTTTCAACAAAGAATAATAATCATATAAAAAAATTAAGTAATAACTTTTTTAAATTTTCTTTATTGCCAAACTTAATTACATATTTTAGGATCTAATCTATGACAAATGTGATTTTGCACAGGAACTAGATCTTTAAATGACATACATATATCGGTTTCAGCAAAGATCTATTTCTTAACATTTTGTATCAACTAAGTTGTAAATGCTTAATTCAATAATTAAATGTAATTATATTAAATGACAGACAATGCTTCGTGCTGTTAATTAGATTTACCCTTATCAGTGCTGTCAAAAATACCGGAGCGAGTGCTGTTCAAAAAATGTTGCTTGGCACATTTGGTTTTGATTTAATTGTTGAAAAGCTTATTGGTTAATAAGTACGAATTGGTTGTTTAGAGCTGCCACCGTTAGATAAGGAAATGATATAGATAAGATTCTGTATTCCAGATATGCAATGCAAATTATACTAATTAATGACATTTCATTCTTTGTCAGTTATGCGACAGCGAAGTGTTATCAAAGATCAAAGAAATAAAAAATGCAAGTAAGGATGATTTTCCAAATGAGAACAGCGGATGGTTGGGTCTCTACGTGAGAGCATTATGTGTAATTTAAAAATTGTTGATATTACCGGGAGGGGTTTTTCGAGGTCGGGAGTCGGGTTCAGTAGAGCTTTAGGTATATCGTAGATATTAGGGAAGCAACGAATACGCATTTCGCTGTTAGAAGTAATGGTGGAGTACATATCGAAAACGAATCTATAAATAGTAGTCACAAAATTGAGATTATTAAATCAGGCGTATATCCTTTGTAGCACAAATTAACATTAGGTCTTCAAGTAGTCATTTGTATTCTGACTAATAATTTTCTTCCTAATATTTTTGTTATAGTAACTTATACAATAAAAATATCAATATATTTAACTGTCACAGAACTGTTTTCGCTTAACGCACTTAGGGGCGACTTAATAATTAATACTGGACCTGATTCCCCTGACCACAGTGCGTTTCGAAAACATGGAGATGTAAGAAATACATTTTGAGACGCTTAATCAAAAAACTTTGTGATGTGAGAACTAAGATTTTAAAGATGTAAGGCATTCCAATTTAAGAAACGCACTGAATATCAATTATGTAAATGGAGATATCGTCCTAATTGACCTCCCAAGAATCGCACTTATGTCAAGTATTTCCCAATTCACAAATATTGTCGTTTTCACACTACTCTTTCTTGGTGATTAAATTTACTTATGCCTTTACCAGCCTGCGAGAAGATACTTTTATGTTATGATCTCTAGAACTGCATATGCAGCTCTTTGTCATTATAATATTAATTATTGGTTAAGACTTTATGTACAGTGGGATACTGCAAGATAATACTCGGAGGTGTTACAGAAATTTGTAGTTTGGCAGACCATATAAAAAAGGCAATAATGTTAAGCTTTATTTCTTATATGTTGCCTTTAATCAAGAATTGTCCGTTCCATCTCCGACTAAGAACACATTTCTTTTGCTATAATTGGATTAAGTTTCTTGAGAAAAGTTGAATATCATGTTACATAGATTAGTTCTTTCTATGTCCGTTGTAACCGCTATGGTCCAATATCTGATTTAAAGTTTTAAGGAATATGTGTTGGTTTACCCTGTAGACCTTCTGTTCTTGATTATTTCTGTTTAACGTCCAACGCTCGGAGCCTATAGATATATATATTAGTTGATATATTCTCAGGTACGCGCTGCATTTCTCTAGTTAACATTCCCCTTTCCGTTTAGTGAATTCTGCTAAAAGGAACATTGATCTGCTTTTAAGTTTATGGGCTGAGCTAGCAATAGTGTAAGCTTTCTGTAAAGTGGGTAACTTCTAGAATCCCTGTGGATTATCGCCGGACTGTGGCTGCTCGCCCGCCCCCAGCTGCTCCCGTTCTCGCAGGTCCTGCTCCTGATCCTGGTCGTTCTCCTCCTCATCGCTGGAGTCCACATAGTTGCGCATAGCAAGCGCCTGGAAGTCGTTCAAGGCCTGCTCGAAGAGATCAATGGTGTGTTGATTGTGGGCGATCACCTGTTGGGTGTTCCTCAGGTCCCGCGTGATCAGGTCTTGCATGGAACTCGAGGCAGGTGAGGAGGCAGGCGAGCGCCCTGTTTCCTGTGGGTTTGTGGAGTTGGTTTGCTCACCGCTGCTGCTGCTGCTCGGATCGTCGCTGATGTTACTAGCTGCAAATCCCCGTGTGAGCTCGTCCGCATGGGCCAGCGTGGAGCCAATTATGTCGCTAGCAATCCTGATTGCAGCATCCGTCGCCGCAATGGTGGATATAAAACTGGAGGCAGCTGCCGCCACGGTGGCTGAATTGGCTGTGGTGGCTGGTCTGCTAAAAATGGTGTCACTGGTCACCTGGTTGCCTTCGATCCGAAGACCGGCCACGCCTTTTTTGGGTATGGTGGCCAGGTCTCTTTTAACCCGCCGGCAGCGAGTGGGCTCGTTTTGACGCTGTTGGACCAGCTGCTCCAAGTCCACAATGTAGACGTAGCCCGCTACCAGAATGGTGCAGGATTTGTCGCCCTTCTTAAAGGCGTCTTCGATATCCTGACTTGTGCGGTCATCGTATTGCCACCAACCTGAAGTTACACATTTTTCAAGAAAAATACTCGGAATGGGATTGGATCTAGTCTTTTTTTTTGATGATTTCGAATCACAGTATCGTTTTCTGAATCGGTTTTAGTAATGGGTATGGGAGTGCGGACAGATTGGGATGAGGGTGAGTTATATGGTTAATTCTAAGTTTAATTATGTTTTTGGTGCTTGCTGAGCCCGGCGACTCCTTTAGTTCGGTCTGGAAGGGCTTCTGTGGTCTTGCATCGCAGGATATTGCGACGCTTTTCGGGACTCGAGCGGGGATATTGCTTCATCTGCATAAAGTCGATAGTGTACATAACCCCGCAGATCTGTATTAACAGCCTGCCCGGATGCGGTTGAGTGTCGTTCAGATCCCCGGAGTTGGAGCTTAGCCAACCCACTGAATTCATCTCATAATCTTCACTTCCGTAAAAGGAAGAATGCGCACTATCGACTTCGAAATCATGTGATCTATAAGTGTTCGCACTTAAGACATGCAACATGTTATCATCTTCATCAATTGTATGGTTTTCGAAATAGGCTGAATTGTCATCGTAATTAACTGGTCTTAGAACATCCAGACTTAAAAGTCGATAAACGGGGGGATGCAATGTATTATGATCTTCATCAACAGTATCGTTTTCGAAAGAGGTTGGATGGTCTGAATTGACTATTGGATTAGTGACAACCTCTGGAGCTGGACGAGTCTCAGGAACTTGTGAGTCCCGTTCCCGATCACGGAATGGATGTAACATATCGTCATCTTGATCAGTGGTATCGTTTTCGGACACGGTTGGAGGGTCTGCATTGACGATGGGGTTGGTGGCAGCCTCTGTTTCAGTTTCCCTCTTGGATTTTTCATAGTCCGCATACGCGATCTCGATGTCTTCATTGGTCCGAGAATCGTAGGCCCACCAGCCCCCTAGATGTGCATGGTGCACGATGTTTTCGGTGGGGTTTATGGGAAATAAGGGGCGGCCGACACCAAAACCATAATCGTACTCACCATTTCTGCCTTCGTAATACCACTGGTAGCCATCTTCGGTCGCACGAGTAGTGCAGATGTCCTCAATGCCATTCACAAGCTGGGGATGGTCCAGGAACTCGGCGGGAATTTCGCGGCGGCACATAGCACATCGTCGGTTTTTGTAAGCAACGCCCTGAAGATCGGAAAATTATTTTAATAAGTTATAAAGAAGTTTGGTATACCAAAGTTGTAAAAAAAAAAAAATAGAATAAAATTAGTAAACATACATATTTGAGTATTACATTTTAAAAATATTCATATTTTTCATAACATTGAAGAAAAGTAAAAATTTCCTGTTCAACAGTTTAAGCTGAGAACAAAATGTATAATTATCAGATCATTTGACTTAGGAAGTTAGGTTTAAGAAGTTAAACTGTAAATGTTGCCACCAAGTTGACATTAATTCACGCCCAAACAAGTTTCAGAACTGGTAAGTGCACTCGAGTGCTAATTGGAATACTTGTCCTAGGCTTAAACTGGTTGAAGTTTACAGGGGACGGAAACCAATTGACAAGTCGCCAACCGGAAGCCAACCTAATGCCATAATGGCGAGTGTCCCGGGTTCAGCCGGCATGCTAATCAGTCAATCAGACCAGCACCAAAGGGTTAAAAGCAGCCTTGAACTTCACTACGTGCTCGCAGGTTTTGGCGCCGGTCGAAAAAGATATTCGAAAATTTGACGATGTGAATTGCATTGCTAATTGACTGCGAAAAGCTTCCGCTATTGGTTTTATAAACTACGCACCTTAACGCACAAGAAGCAAAAGATGTGGCCGCAGGGGAGACGAGCTGGATGGATGCAGGTTTGCAGGCAGATTGGACACTCCAAGGCAGCAGCCGCTGTGGAAGGGGAATCCCCGCTACTTATTGCTATAGCTGAAAATAAATGAAAAAAAGTGTTTACAGTTTTGAAGGTTCTCAACATAGTTTTTTTTTTTATCTTGATAGGTATGTTATTAATAGTTTTCAATAATAAATACATTTTTGTTCTTCAATAAATTATTTTTTTAATGAAAAGCGTTTGGAAAGTACTTGGATATGTTTTTTGACTGCCCAAGTTTGACTTTAAAATTAAACTCCTAAAGCAAGTTAAAGGTTTTTACAATTATGAACCTTTCTACAACTTCTTAATTGTTGATAACATTTCAACAAATATACATTTCTGCCAATTCTATAGCAAGAGTAAAGTACAGAATGCAAAAATGAAGTGGAAACCGCGTTCATAAAAACTTTGTAGTTTAGTAACATTTGCCAATAAATCAATGATTTTCCTAAATTTAGCTTTGGTTTTACCAACAATTGTAAAAGTATATGTTGTTTCTATAACAATTTTATTTTTGGAAGGCCATACTAAACCGATTCTTTACAACGATGGACTTTCTTAAGGCGTGACAGTGTTAGTTTCTGATCCTGGCCAGCCCCGTTTTTCTCACCTGCATCTACGTCGATTGATTTCGCCGCATCTCCCGCTGATGAAACAGGGGAGTTGGGAGCGGAAGTCGCTGCAGCAGCTCCTGATCCGGATCCTGTTCCCGCATCATCTGCACTTCCGTTTCCGGAACGGGCGGCAGCCGCCGCCGCGGAAGTGGAGGGCGACAGGCAGAGATCGATGATGGTGGTGCTGGGTCGCACAATTCCCACGAACTGCACATCCTCGTCCTCGTCGTCGTCGTCCAGCATAATCACATCGCCGTTGTTGTTGCTGCTGGCTGCATTTTGCTCCGTGGCGCGTTGTTGCGACATGTTGGGACTGGCTCGATCTCGTCAGCAGCAGGGGAAATCGTGCTGTCACCGCAAGTCGTCGTGTTTTAAAAATTTTTCTCAAACGCCAAACAAAAAAATTGTTGCTGCAGAAGCGTGACCGCTTCTTGTTGCTCCTAAAATACCAGTTCACCAATATATACCAGTTCAATTTTAGTGTGACCCGCTTGAATACACCGATGAATAGGCGTGCTTTGTGCTCAGAGCGCGAGAGTGAGCGAAATTCTGGTACTTTTACGAGACAAGCGCCGAATGAGAATTTTCTCTCTCTACTCTCTCTAAGAAAGTAACTAAGCAACAACTGTTTCGGGAGACACCAACTCCCTCATCAGCGATATTTTTTACATCCCTGTCGCGGGTCGAATTTAAGCCCGATAGTTAAGTTAGTATTTAATCGATAGGAATAGGTATTGTGCCCTGATGGAGCAATTGGGCACACTAGAAAGCCCGAATATGGCGCACTCGTTGAAAGTCATGGAGTGTGGAAGGTCCGTGTATATTGTAGGCAACTCCCATTCTTGTTTCGACAATCCCATAGGAAAGTACGGTAGACCGGACAGTTTTTGTTTCGGCTTGGCCTTGTTTCTATTTTATGGACTATATTAATTAATATTTTTTTTAAGTATCTAACCTAATTTTTTAGATTTATTACGCTTATTTATTTCAATTTGTATGTCAATTTTCCTAGTTTATTGGCGATTGTATATCTTTTAAAAAAATCTTTCAGCAAAGATTCCAGAAACAGTTTAAGGATTTTTCTCCTATGAATTGCGCACGGGCTTTTTGAGTCAAACCAGTAGGGACTTTTATTATTTTCTTCAACACATATATTAATAATATTTTTAAGAATATTTATTTGATTGGGGCATCTGTTAAATTCTTTTTTAAATATCTCTGCATGAAGCATTGCTACTTCAAACAGTGCATTCGAAGGGTTCATTAATTTAATATCGCCTTCTTTTTTGTCTATTTCTAAAAATTTCGTGGAGTTAGATGCTACATTCTCGCGACAGAACTATTTTGGCTTCGGTAGTTTTCCTTTATTAACTGAGAAACAGTTGGCTTTATATATCCCGCTCTGTTTCTCTGGAAAATAAAATAGTTTTCAAGGGGTTGTTAACTAAATCTATTTGTAGGTATTAGTTGTGAGACCCCTTTTTTGATTATATCATCACAAATAAAATTTATTTTTTGACAGGTATTAATGAGACCTTTGATATAAATGTTCTTTGAAGAGCTTCCCGTTTTCTTTATTTGTTTTACAGGTTTAAAAATTAGTTAACCCTACACTAACTTCCTCATCCCTGCTCTAATAATTTAAAGCCCTCACTCATTTTTTGTATAAATATGGCAGTATTTTTTGCCATCAAAACATTATTAAAATTACTATCAGCAGTAATTTGTATGCCACTACTAAGCGCCTCAGTAAATACATGCGGTTCAATACTCGCCGAGTAAATGGGTTCTTCTGTGAAATACAACGAACAATTAAGATTCGGGGCCAACCGAATAGTATGCATCTCATCGTCCTTATTAAACTGTTCAATAATATCCCAGGACACAATGTCTGTGCCAATTTGGAAGTCGTGAAGCTTAAAATTTTTAACTATATTTATAAACAGATGTACATAATCATGAATAATATTTATTCGAGATGTCAACCGATATTGAACATGGTTATCCTTAACCAATCAAAGTGCTCTTAAATTGCTGTGATTTTGATCACAGACAATAGCACGCACTTTTAGTTCAGCTTTTTGGCAGGCTTCGAGTGCTCTTTCTATCACACCGGCAATTATTCTCCAATGGATGTGTCTTGCGACAAATGCTACGCCTACCAGCGCCTTGAAGTCGGAACACAAACCACGAGCCATAAATGCTAAATAGCCAGTAGCTGGAGAGGAATACAGATCTTGGTCTGACATACCATCTCCGAGGTCTCTAAAACCAACAGCTCTATCGGCCCCAGACTGATAAGAAACTTCAGTCTTTAAAAGGGATTCGTCAAATATCGATACGCAGTTCCTATCTGATTTATTTATACTGCTTGCTAAATTTTTCAGCCGAATAAAATTAGTGCCCTTAAAGCCTGGAGTTAGATCATTCGGAGTCAGATCATTGGAGTTAGATCATTTTTTGTTTCATTTTCAGAGCATTTTTCTCGTTAAATTCAGTAATTTTAAATTTTAGTAAGGCTATTTTATGATTTAGGGCTTCTTGAAATGCTTTACATTTAAGCATTTCTTCGATTTCATCTTTCGTTCTTCTTCCACAGGCAATGTTCTTGGAAAATACTCTTTTAATGAAGCATTCTCTAGGCCGAGACGTCTTGACCTATTTTTCCAGAACTGAATCTGTTTCTTTAAAACTGAATTTTCTTTTTTTAGCCTAATATTTTCATTTTTTAGTGAATTATCCTTTTTCTTGGGTGTTCCAACCTTTCTTACAAAAATATTTTCAATTTGGTCATATTGCATTATTTCAGCTTCGTGACCTATATTTCGCATTATTTCAGCTTCATTTTCGTCATATTGCATTGTTTCAGCTACGTGACCAATGTTTTGCATTATTTCAGCTTCTTTATTTTGTTGCAATATTTCAGCATCAGAATCATTGCCTTTTGAAATTATTTCCCTTCCATACAACCGAACCCCATCATTCTAATTTTATACTGTTCAACTGAGAGATAAATAGGGTCAAACCCTAGCTCTTCAGTAGGAATACTACATTTCCTCAGCTTATTGCCTAGAAAACATTCTGGCTTGAAGTGCCTTCTACAGACCAACGATCTTGCCGTTACTCTTTCTTTTCTTAAATTGGCAAGCCAAATATTTTTGAAGCGTTCTGGGAACCGGAAGGCTTGCTTATGCCCTTCGCAGTTTTCAACAACGCAATTTCTGAAAAAATAAGTTATAAAACATAAAAGTAAATAATATTAAAAAGTTATAAAAGTACAATAAAAAACAAGAGAGAAACGCTATAGTCGATTTTCCATCGACTATCAGATACCCCTTACTCAGTTATGAACATTTTTTCATACAAATTGTAAATTGTCACTTTCCGACGAATCTTGTACCATTTTAATTTACGAGTAACGGGTATAACAATTTTAGTTATTCTAAACGAGGCGCCTTGGTGCACTTAACTACCTATAATATTAATCTTCGACTGATGCTTACACTTTTTATCTACATTTTACACTTTTTGTTGGAATACCCCTATTCCTATACAGAAATACCATTTTACTATTATACATTTTAGGCATTAATGAAAGCGTAGCCTTCGGTCACACTGATCGTTCTTCTTTCTCTTTTCTTGTGACATCTTCTTGAGTTAAGTTGTGGTGCTGATGTTGCGGTGAAATAAAACATAAAACATAAAACATAGTTCTTTCTGCGTAATTATTGGAAACATAAAACAACATTAACAATACTTTTCACTTTTATTGTTTAATAACCACAATTTTTATAAACTTGGATATGCAAAATTGCCTACAAAAAATCATTTGATTAAAAAAAAAAAATCCCCGAAATATGTATGCGGGAAGGATAATTAGACACAACAAATTTACATATCAAGCTTTCACATTAATCCACGACGTTTTATATTCTTACCCGACCGAATATCTATACTAAATAATAAATAATAATCTAGTAATTAAAAATCTCAACGGGACAGGCCCTGGCTTGTGGAAGCACGTTCCTGGTGGTGGTCCACTTCGTCCTCCGAGCTCTCCTGCAAGGCGCGTCTTGGCGGACCCTCCGATGTTGGCTTTTTCGGCATTTTGGTTAATAATGCGACTACTCCTTGCAATGAAAATTTATGACTCGTCAACTTTTATCTGTGAACTGTCAACACCGATTTATCGATACCGATATATTTCATGGGAAATCCCCTTTAATTTGAATTTAAAAATTCAATGTATCTTTTAAAAATTGTCTTAATTCGCCTTTATAATCAGAAAATTCGTTCAATGTGTGTGTGCACACATAAACAAACAAACACAAAGATACACAATACACAGATACAGAAAGCCGCAACAAATTTCACGAGAATGGGCTAATAAACATGTGCACAAAGATAAATGTGATTATTTTGGTACTTTATTTTGAAGTATAACATGCCAATCTCCAATTCGATATCTTATTCGATATCCTACCTCCTACCCACTAAACGTTTTCCAGCATTGTTGCATTGTTTTTTCGATTCGAGCAAGGAGGCGTGCTTTGCTAGTTTAATTTAGTTTATGTATCGTGGAAGGGCGGATATTACCCACGCCGGTACCAGCAACCACGGTACGCCTACGCCCCAGCTCCCCCACCGAACAGATCCGGTCGCGAGATGCGGCGGGCCTTCCCGGCGTTGGTTGTGGATAAGGTGGCGGTGGACGAGGCCTCGGTGGATCGGCCGGTCCTCCGGCGGAGCTGACAAGGGTGCTCGAGCGGGAGCGCGAGATGGCGGAGGGGCGCCAGGAGGCGACAGCTTAAAGGATTTTATACGTCTTGCAATGGACGATCCGGTGAAAGTGGCTGTGCTCCTTGATGCCATTATAATGATCTTTCAGCAAAAATTCTAGAAAAAGTTTAAGCACGCTACAACAGAAAATGTACGTGTAGGTAAATGAATATTTACTGTTGCGGGCCGAAATCATAAATTTAATATAGTTTATTTATTTTATCGAATGTAATATCATTTTTCGTCACAATTGTTAATATCAGACATTTTTGTTAAAGGCGCGTTCGCCACTACTTTTTACCTCGTTAAGAGGTGTTTTTGTTTGATAATAAATTAGGAATATTTATTTGATTGGGGCATCTGTAAAATTCTTTTTGAAATATCTCTGCATGATGCATTGCTACTTCAAACAGTGCATTCGAAGGGTTCATTAATTTAATATCGCCTTCATTTTTGTCTATTTCTAAAAATTTCGTGGAGTCAGATGCTACATTCTCGCGACAGTTGCAAAATATTTCTACGTTAAGACATTTCGGAAGTATAGAAGGCAGTCTACACCGTAATGCATTTCGATCTCCCAAGTTTTCCTAATTGCCCTGAAAAAGGCATCGTTGAACCGGTGTGTCACAAAAGACAGAACTATTTTGGCTTCGGTAGTTTTCCTTTATTAACTGAGAAACAGTTGGATTTATATATCCCGCTCTGTTTCTTTGGAAAATAAAATAGTTTTCAAGGGGTTGTTGACTAAATCTACTTGTAGATATTGATTGTGAGACCCCTTTTTTGATTATATCATCACAAATAAAATTTATTTTTTGACAGGTATTAATGAGACCTTTGATACAAATGTTCTTCTAAGAGCTTCCCGTTTTCTTGTGCGGGAGAACTTTCATTTGTTTTAAATAGGTTTGGAAATTAGTTAACCCTACACTAACTTCCTCATCCCTGCTCTAATAATTTAAAGCCCTCACTCATTTTTTGTATAAATATGGCAGTATTTTTTGCCATCAAAACATTATTAAAATTACTATCAGCAGTAATTTGTATGCCACTACTAAGCGCCTCAGTAAATACATGCGGTTCAATACTCGCCGAGTAAATGGGTTCTTCTGTGAAATACAACGAACAATTAAGATTCGGGGCCAACCGAATAGTATGCATCTCATCGTCCTTATTAAACTGTTCAATAATATCCCAGGACACAATGTCTGTGCCAATTTGGAAGTCGTGAAGCTTAAAATTTTTAACTATATTTGTAAACAGATGTACATAATCATGAATAATATTTATTCGAGATGTCAACCGATATTGAACATGGTTATCCTTAACCAATCAAAGTGCTCTTAAATTGCTGTGACGCACTTTTAGTTCAGCTTTTTGGCAGGCTTCGAGTGCTCTTTCTATCACACCGGCAATTATTCTCCAATGGATGTGTCTTGCGACAAATGCTACGCCTACCAGCGCCTTGAAGTCGGAACACAAACCACGAGCCATAAATGCTAAATAGCCAGTAGCTGGAGAGGAATACAGATCTTGGTCTGACATACCATCTCCGAGGTCTCTAAAACCAACAGCTCTATCGGCCCCAGACTGATAAGAAACTTCAGTCTTTAAAAGGGATTCGTCAAATATCGATACGCAGTTCCTATCTGATTTATTTATACTGCTTGCTAAATTTTTCAGCCGAATAAAATTAGTGCCCTTAAAGCCTGGAGTTAGATCATTCGGAGTCAGATCATTGGAGTTAGATCATTTTTTGTTTCATTTTCAGAGCATTTTTCTCGTTAAATTCAGTAATTTTAAATTTTAGTAAGGCTATTTTATGATTTAGGGCTTCTTGAAATGCTTTACATTTAAGCATTTCTTCGATTTCATTTTTCGTTCTTCTTCCACAGGCAATGTTCTTGGAAAATACTCTCTTAATGAAGCATTCTCTAGGCCGAGACGTCTTGACCTATTTTTCCAGAACTGAATCTGTTTCTTTAAAACTGAATTTTCTTTTTTTAGCCTAATATTTTCATTTTTTAGTGAATTATCCTTTTTCTTGGGTGTTCCAACCTTTCTTACAAAAATATTTTCAATTTGGTCATATTGCATTATTTCAGCTTCGTGACCTATATTTCGCATTATTTCAGCTTCATTTTCGTCATATTGCATTGTTTCAGCTACGTGACCAATGTTTTGCATTATTTCAGCTTCTTTATTTTGTTGCAATATTTCAGCATCAGAATCATTGCCTTTTGAAATTATTTCCCTTCCATACAACCGAACCCCATCATTCTAATTTTATACTGTTCAACTGAGAGATAAATAGGGTCAAACCCTAGCTCTTCAGTAGGAATACTACATTTCCTCAGCTTATTGCCTAGAAAACATTCTGGCTTGAAGTGCCTTCTACAGACCAACGATCTTGCCGTTACTCTTTCTTTTCTTAAATTGGCAAGCCAAATATTTTTGAAGCGTTCTGGGAACCGGAAGGCTTGCTTATGCCCTTCGCAGTTTTCAACAACGCAATTTCTGAAAAAATAAGTTATAAAACATAAAAGTAAATAATATTAAAAAGTTATAAAAGTACAATAAAAATCAAGAGAGAAACGCTATAGTCGATTTCCCATCGACTATCAGATACCCGTTACTCAGTTATGAACATTTTTTCATACAAATTGCAAATTGTCACTTTCCGACGAATCTTGTACCATTTTAATTTACGAGTAACGGGTATAACAATTTTAGTTATTCTAAACGAGGCGCCTTGGTGCACTTAACTACCTATAATATTAATCTTCGACTGATGCTTACACTTTTTATCTACATTTTACACTTTTTGTTGGAATACCCCTATTCCTATACAGAAATACCATTTTACTATTATACATTTTAGGCATTAATGAAAGCGTAGCCTTCGGTCACACTGATCGTTCTTCTTTCTCTTTTCTTGTGTCATCTTCTTGAGTTAAGTTGTGGTGCTGGTGTTGCGGTGAAATAAAACATAAAACATAAAACATAGTTCTTTCTGCGTAATTATTGGGAACATAAAACAACATTAACAATACTTTTCACTTTTATTGTTTAATAACCACAATTTTTATAAAATTGGATATGCAAAATTGCCTACAAAAAATCATTTGATTAAAAAAAAAAATCCCCGAAATATGTATGCGGGAAGGATAATTAGACACAACAAATTTACATATCAAGCTTTCACATTAATCCACGACGTTTTATATTCTTACCCGACCGAATATCTATACTAAATAATAAATAATAATCTAGTAATTAAAAATCTCAACGGGACAGGCCCCGGCTTGTGGAAGCACGTTCCTGGTGGTGGTCCACTTCGTCCTCCGAGCTCTCCTGCAAGGCGCGTCTTGGCGGACCCTCCGATGTTGGCTTTTTCGGCATTTTGGTTAATAATGCGACTACTCCTTGCAATGAAAATTTATGACTCGTCAACTTTTATCTGTGAACTGTCAACACCGATTTATCGATACCGATATATCGTTTTAAAGAAAATGGTTTCCACCTCCGTAGTTTTACAACACTTACTTTATCGGCTATTGGAAAATAGTAGATTAAGTTAGCTATTTATTTATTAAAAGCCAATGGATTAATGCCTCACGGTAAGCCCCATGTGTCGCACAATCCATAGAAGGGAAAATACTACTACTATACTACTACCACTACTTTTTACCTCGTTAAGAGGTGTTTTTGTTTGATAATAAATTAGGAATATTTATTTGATTGGGGCATCTGTAAAATTCTTTTTGAAATATCTCTGCATGAAGCATTGCTACTTCAAACAGTGCATTCGAAGGGTTCATTAATTTAATATCGCCTTCATTTTTGTCTATTTCTAAAAATTTCGTGGAGTCAGATGCTACATTCTCGCGACAGTTGCAAAATATTTCTACGTTAAGACATTTCGGAAGTATAGAAGGCAGTCTACACCGTAATGCATTTCGATCTCCCAAGTTTTCCTAATTGCCCTGAAAAAGGCATCGTTGAACCGGTGTGTCACAAAAGACAGAACCATTTTGGCTTCGGTAGTTTTCCTTTATTAACTGAGAAACAGTTTGCTTTATATATCCCGCTCTGTTTCTCTGGAAAATAAAATAGTTTTCAAGGGGCTGTTGACTAAATCTACTTGTAGATATTGATTGTGAGACCCCTTTTTTGATTATATCATCACAAATAAAATTTTTTTTTTGACAGGTATTAATGAGACCTTTGATACAAATGTTCTTCGAAGAGCTTCCCGTTTGTGTTTGTTTGTGCGGGAGAACTTTTATTTGTTTTAAATAGGTTTGGAAATTAGTTAACCCTAAACTAACTTCCTCATCCCTGTTCTAATAATTTAAAGCCCTCACTCATTTTTTGTATAAATATGGCAGTATTTTTTGCCATCAAAACATTATTAAAATTACTATCAGCAGTAATTTGTATGCTTTACATTTAAGCATTTCTTCGATTTCATCTTTCGTTCTTCTTCCACAGGCAATGTTCTTGGAAAATACTCTTTTAATAGAAGCATTCTCTAGGCCGAGACGTCTTGACTTTTTTTCCAGAACTGAATCTGTTTCTTTAAAACTGAATTTTATTTTTTTAGCCTAATATTTTCATTTTTTAGTGAATTATCCTTTTTCTTGTTGGGTGTTTTAACCTTTTTTACAAAATTATTTTCAATTTGGTCATATTGCATTAATTCAGCTTCATTTTCGTCATATTGCATTGTTTCAGCTACGTGACCAATATTTTGCATTATTTCAGCTTCTTTATTTTGTTGCAATATTTCAGCATCAGAATCATTGCCTTTTGAAATTATTTCCCTTCCATACAACCCAACCCCATCATTACTAATTTTATACTGTTCAACTGAGACATAAATAGGGTCAAGCCCTAGCTCTTCAGTAGGAATACTACATTTCCTCAGCTTATTGCCTAGAAAACATTCTGGCTTGAAGTGCCTTCTACAGACCAACGATCTTGCCGTTACTCTTTCTCAACGGGACAGGCCCCGGCTTGTGGAAGCACGTTCATGGTGGTGGTCCACTTCGTCCTCCGAGCTCTCCTGCAAGGCGCGTCTTGGCGGATCCTCCGATGTTGGCTTTTTCGGCATTTTGGTTAATAATGCGACTACTCCTTGCAATAAAAAATTTATGACTCGTCAACTTTTATCTGTGAACTGTCAACACCGATTTATCGATACCGATATATCGTTTTAAAGAAAATGGTTTCCACCTCCGTAGTTTTACAACACTTACTTTATCGGCTATTGGAAAATAGTAGATTAAGTTAGCTATTTATTTATTAAAAGCCAATGGATTAATGCCTCACGGTAAGCCCCATGTGCCGCACAATCCATAGAAGGGAAAATACTTTTTGACAGGCATTTCTTTGCGAAAATAATGACTCATGGGAAATCCCCTTTAATTTAAAATTAAAAATTCAATGTATCTTTTAAAAATTGTCTTAATTCGCCTTTATAATCAGAAAATTCGTTCAATGTGTGTGTGCACACATAAACAAACAAACACAAAGATACACAATACACAGATACAGAAAGCCGCAACAAATTTCACGAGAATGGGCTAATAAACATGTGCACAAAGATAAATGTGATTATTTTGGTACTTTATTTTGAAGTATAACATGCCAAATTCCAATTCGATATCTTATTCGATATCCTACCTCCTACCCACTAAACGTTTTCCAGCATTGTTGCATTGTTTTTTCGATTCGAGCAAGAACGCGTGCTTTGCTAGTTTAATTTAGTTTATGTATCGTGGAAGGGCGGATATTACCCACGCCGGTACCAGCAACCACGGTACGCCTACGCCCCAGCTCCCCCACCGAACAGATCCGGTCGCGAGATGCGGCGGGCCTTCGCGGCGTTGGTTGTGGATAAGGTGGCGGTGGACGAGGCCTCGGTGGATCGGCCGATCCTCCGGCGGAGCTGACAAGGGTGCTCGAACGGGAGCGCGAGATGGCGGAGGGGCGACAGCTTAAAGGATTTTATACGTCTTGCAATGGACGATCCGGTGAAAGTGGCTGTGCTCCTTGATGCCATTATAATGATCTTTCAGCAAAAATTCTAGAAAAAGTTTAAGCACGCTACAACAGAAAATGTACGTGTAGGTACGTGTACGTGTCTACACCGTAATGCATTTCGATCTCCCAAGTTTTCCTAATTGCCCTGAAAAAGGCATCGTTGAACCGGTGTGTCACAAAAGACAGAACTATTTTGGCTTCGGTAGTTTTCCTTTATTAACTGAGAAACAGTTGGCTTTATATATCCCGCTCTGTTTCTCTGGAAAATAAAATAGTTTTCAAGGGGTTGTTGACTAAATCTACTTGTAGATATTGATTGTGAGACCCCTTTTTTGATTATATCATCACAAATAAAATTTATTTTTTGACAGGTATTAATGAGACCTTTGATACAAATGTTCTTCGAAGAGCTTCCCGTTTTCTTGTGCGGGAGAACTTTTATTTGTTTTAAATAGGTTTGGAAATTAATTAACCCTGCACTAACTTCCTCATCCCTGCTCTAATAATTTAAAGCCCTCACTCATTTTTTGTATAAATATGGCAGTATTTTTTGCCATCAAAACATTATTAAAATTACTATCAGCAGTAATTTGTATGCCACTACTAACCGCCTCAGTAAATACATGCGGTTCAATACTCGCCGAGTAAATGGGTTCTTCTGTGAAATACAACGAACATTTAAGATTCGGGGCCAACCGAATAGTATGCATCTCATCGTCCTTATTAAACTGTTCAATAATATCCCAGGACATAATGTCTGTGCCAATTTGGAAGTCGTGAAGCTTAAAATTTTTAACTATATTTGTAAACAGATGTACATAATCATGAATAATATTTATTCGAGATGTCAACCGATATTGAACATCGTTATCCTTAACCAATCTAAAAGCTCTTAAATTGCTGTGATTTTGATCACAGACAATAGCACGCACTTTTAGTTTAGCTTTTTGGCAGGCTTCGAGTGCTCTTTCTATCAAACCGGCAATTATTCTCCAGTGGTTGTGTCTTGCGATAAATGCTACGCCTACCAGCGCCTTGAAGTCGGAACACAAACCACGAGCCATAAATGCAAAATAGCCAGTAGCTGGAGAGGAATACAGATCTTGGTCTGACATACCATCTCCGAGGTCTCTAAAACCAACAGCTTTATCGGCCCCAGACTGATAAGAAATTTCAGTCTTTAAAAGGGATTCGTCAAAGATCGATACGCAGTTCCTATCTGATTCATTTAGACTGCTTGCTAAAGTTTTCAGCCGAATAAAATTAGTGCCTTCAAAGCCTGGAGTTAGATCATATGGCAACTCATTTTTCGTTTCATTTTCAGAGCATTTTTAATCGTTAAGTTCATTTAATTTAGTAATTTAATTTTAGTAATGCAATTTTATGATTTAGGGCTTCTTGAAATGCTTTACATTTAAGCATTTCTTCGATTTCATCTTTCGTTCTTCTTCCACAGGCAATGTTCTTTCTTCTCTAGGCCAAGACGTCTTGACCTATTTTTCCAGAACTGAATCTGTTTCTTTAAAACTGAATTTTCTTTTTTTAGCCAAATATTTACATTTTTTAGTGAATTATACTTTTTCTTGTGGGGTGTTTCAACCTTTTTTACTAAAATATTTTCAATTTGGTCATAATGCATTATTTCAGCTTCGTGACCTATATTTCGCATTATTTCAGCTTCATTTTCGTCATATTGCATTGTTTCAGCTACGTGACCAATATTTTGCATTATTTCAGCTTCTTTATTTTGTTGCAATATTTCAGCATCAGAATCATTGCCTTTTGAAATTATTTCCCTTCCATACAACCCAAGCCCATCATTACTAATTTTATACTGTTCAACTGAGAGATAAATAGGGTCAAACCCTGCCAAGTTCCAGAGGTCACAACCAACACGTACCTGAATTCAGTACCTGAAAACATCTGTGATACTAGGTTTAGATTTATGTGTGTTGACCAATGTGATGTTTTAGATAATATTCTTAAAATTAAGTCTAACGCAATTGGACCTGACGATATTCATCCTAAATTTATAAAAATTCTACTTCCTAAACTTATCCCATACCTTACGCACACATTTAACACGGCTCTTACCACGTCTACGTTCCCTGATTGCTGGAAAACCGCCAAAATTATCCCAATACCAAAATCAAACAAAGAATATCGGTCGATATCTATTCTTCCGTACCTCTCGAAGGTGTTTGAAAATATTGTCGCATCACAAATAAATAATTTTATATCTGTCAATAGGCTCTTAAATGACCATCAATCTGGATTTAGAAAAAATCGTAGCTGCACTTCAGCCATCTTAAAAATAACCGAAGATATACGTCAACAGACGGACAACTCGTATGTCACCTTCTTACTATTGCTGGACTACAGCAAAGCGTTCGACTCAGTAAATCATGATATCCTGTGCTCAAAACTCAAAAATTTGTATTTCTTCTCCAATACTGCCGTCAAACTTTTGTGTTCGTATCTTAAAAATCGTCGTCAATATGTTGTATCGTCAAATATTTCTTCTTCGTTTGCCTATCTGAAGCGTGGTGTACCCCATGATCTTCCTTCTGTGCTGTCGAAATGTAATGTCCATTTATATGCTGATGATGTTCAGATGTATGTTAGTCGTCCCTTAAACAGAATTAGTGAGTGTTTAGATATCTAAACAGAGAAGAATGGAGCTTGGAAGAGTAAATGAATGGGCAAAAAACAACGGTCTAGCCATCAATCCATTGAAATCAAAGTGCTTAATAATTTTTAAGAAGAAATTATGCAATATTGAACTGTTCCCCTTGATGATTAACAAAACACCAATTGAGTACGTGGAAACCGCCAATAATTTGGGTATCACATTTAATAGAACCTTGAACTAGAATGACCACGTAAACAAAGCAGTAGGCAAAACATACGGACTAATAAGATCCTTGTCACTAGTTAAATGTTCCTTACCTGTTAGTGTGCGTCTTCTAATTGCCAAGTCTTGTATAATACCCACACTCTTTTATGGTCTAGAGATCTATGCAAATTGTGATGTAGCAAGTCAACATAAGCTGAAAATAGCATACAACAGTATTGCGCGTTTTATATTTAATTTGCATAGATCTGACCATGTAACTCAATTTTCTTACAAGATATTTGATATAAGCTTGGCAGATTATATGAAAAGTAGAACAATAATCTTTTTACACAAAGTTATATACACCAGGGAGCCATCGTACTTATTTGAAAAATTACAATTCTCCAGATCTACAAGAACAAAGAATATTATCTGCATCCGACACAGGTTTCTGCTTTCAAATAGACAATTTTTTATAAATGCGATTAGAACGTGGAACGAGCTTCCCAACTACATAAAAGAAACTAGGAGCGCAACACTATTTAAGACAAAACTTCTCTCACACCTAAAAAATAGCAGTTCTAGTCTACTATAAGGTATATTATCCTATTTTAACATTGCGACTTATCCCCAAAACCTTTTCCTTAGTTTTTATACCCGTTACTCGTAGAGTAAAAGGGTATACTAGATTCGTCGGAAAGTATGTAACAGGCAGAAGGAAGCGTTTCCGACCCCATAAAGTATATATATTCTTGATCAGGATCACTAGCCGAGTCGATCTAGCCATGTCCGTCTGTCCGTCTGTCCGTCTGTCCGTCTGTCCGTCTGTCTGTCTGTCCGGATGAACGCTGAGATCTTGGAAACTATGAAAGCTAGGCTACTGAGATTTGGCGTGCCGATTCCTGAGCTTCTTACGCAGCGCAAGTTTGTTTCAGTAGAGTGCCACGCCCACTCTAACGCCCACAAACCGCCCAAAACTGTGGCTCCTACAGTTTTGATGCTAGAATAAAAATTTAAGCTGAAATGTATTGTTCTCATCAATACCTATCGATTGACCCAAAAAAAAGTTTGCCACGCCCACGTTTACGCCCACAAACCGCCCACAAACTTCAAAAAATCGTTAATATGAACGTGGATATCTCGGAAACTATCCAAGATAGAGAATTGGGATCTCAGATTTAGATTCCGTAGCCTTGTGCGCAGCGCATGTTTGTCACGCAAATACGCCACGCCCACTCTAACGCCCACAAACCGCCCAAGCCTGTGACGCCCACAATTTTCGTGCTAGATAATAAAATTTTAACTGAAATGTATTGGTCTCGTCAATCCTATCGATTGAAAACTTTGCCACACCTACTCTAACGCCCTCAACGTTTAAATCTGTCTACCGCCGGTAGGTGGCGCATTTGCTGCTTGCATATCTCCATTTTCCTTTGGTCCCTTTAGCTGAGTAACGGGTATCTGATAGTCGAGGTACTCGACTATAGCGTTCTTCCTTGTTTAATTTCGATTTAACTTCATTTCTATTTATCTAAATGTTCAACAATAAATGTAACAATGTATGTCATTAGATTTAAGAACCAATTTTGTCTAAATTTAAATATGTTTACCAGTTGTGACTAGCGCTGTAATTTATAAGTTTTAAAACTTGTAGCGTTAGGAAGCCTAAAACAATAAATAATAATAATAATAATAATAATAATATAGCAACCCTAGCTCTGCAGTAGGAATACTACATTTCCTCAGCTTATTGCCTAGGAAACATTCTGGCTTCTACAGACCAACGATCTTGCCGTTACTCTTTCTTTTCTTAAATTGGCAAGCCAAATATTTTTGAAGCGTTCTGGGAACCGGAAAGCTTGCTTATGGCCTTCACAGTATTCAACGCAATTTCTGAAAAAAGAAGTTATAAAATATATAATTTTTATAACAAAGCGCCTTGGTGCACTTAACTATAATATAATCTTCGACTGATGCTTACACTTTTGATCTACATTTTACACTTTTCACTTTCATTGTTAATCACTACAATTTTTATAAACTTGGATATGCAAATTTTCCTACAAAAAATCATTTGACTTAAAAAAAAAACAAGAAAGGAAGTTAGCTTCGGCAATCCGGAGCTTATATACCCTTGCAGCTATAATTATTAAATTTAAAAACACAAAAAACAAGAAAGGAAGTTAGCTTCGGCAAGCCGAAGCTTATATACCCTTGCAGCTATAATTATTAAATTTAAAAACACAAAAAATGATATTCCCAATAGTATAAGATAATATGTCAAAAAACACCGAAGCTATAATTTGTTTCATATTATTTTCCTACCAATTTTCCGATCGTTCCTATGGCAGCTATATGATATAGTCGTCCGATTTTGATAAAATTAAATTCGAAACTCAGAACTAATTAAAAAATGTTATTTCCAAGCGTAGGAGGTTATATGTTAAAAAACACCGAAGCTATAATTTGTTTCATATTATTTTCCTACCAATTTTGCGATCGTTCCTATGGCAGCTATATGACATAGTCGTCCGATTTAGATAAAATTTAATTCGAAATTCAGAACTAATTAAAAAATGTTATTTCCAAGCGTTGGAGGTTATATGTTGAAAAACACCGAAGCTAAAATTTTTTTCATATTATTTTTCCACAAATTTTCCGATCGTTCCTATGGCAGCTATATGATATAGTCGTCCGATTTCGATAAAATTTAATTCAAAATTCAAAATTATTTAAAAATTGTTATTTCCAAGCTTAGGAGTTTATATGCTAAAAAACACCAAAGATATAATTTTTTTTCATTTTTTTGTCCGATTATTCCTATGGGAGCTATAAGATATAGTTGTCCGATCCGGCTGGTTCCGACTTATATACTACCTGCAAAAGATATAAGACTTTTGGGAAAGTTTCAGCCCGATAGCTTTAAAACTGAGAGACTAGTTTGCGTAGAAACGGACGGACAGACGGACAGACGGACATGGCTAGATCGACTCGTCTAGTCATGCTGATCAAGAATATATATACTTTATGGGGTCGGAAACGTCTCCTTCACTGCGTTGCAAACTTCTGACTGAAATCAATATACCCTCTGCAAGGGTATAATGATATTCCCAATAGTATAAGATAATATGTCAAAAAACACCGAAGCTATAATTTGTTTCATATTATTTTCCTACCAATTTTCCGATCGTTCCTATGGCAGCTTTATGATATAGTCGTCCGATTTTGATAAAATTAAATTCGAAATTCAGAACTAATTAAAAAATGTTATTTCCAAGCGTTGGAGGTTATATGTTGAAAAACACCGAAGCTATAATTTGATTCATATTATTTTTCCACCAATTTTCCGATCGTTCCTATGGCAGCTATATGATATAGTCGTCCGATTTCGATAAAATTTAATTCAAAATTCAAAACTAATAATAAAATGTTATTTCCAAGCTTAGGAGGTTATATGCTGGAAAACACCAAAGATATAATTTAAAAAATTTTTTTTTCCGATTATTCCTATGGGAGCTATAAGATATAGTTGTCCGATCCGGCCGGTTTCGACTTATATACTACCTGCAAAAGATATAAGACTTTTGGGAAAGTTTCAGCCCGATAGCTTTAAAACTGAGAGACTAGTTTGCGTAGAAACAGACGGACAGACGGACAGATAGTCATACTGATCAAGAATATATATACTTTATGGGGTCGGAAACGTGTCCTTCACTGCGTTGCAAACTTCTGACTGAAATCAATATACCCTCTGCAAGGGTATAAAAACAAACCCCGAAATATGTATGCGGGAAGGATAATTAGACACAACAAATTTACATATCAAGCTTTCACATTAATCCACGACGTTTTATATTCTTACCCGACCGAATATCTATACTAAATAATAAATAATAATCTAGTAACTTAGAAATCCTTCAATATAAATAAAAGACTTACAAACTTGGCTTTTCCATTTCGTTTTGTTGTTTTGATAAAAAACAGTGTGCCAAAACGAAGAAGTGATGAACCGATCGCGGGTGTAAAATTATCGATACAATATGTAAAAAGGTAGAACTAAATTTTAAACTCCATTAAATCTTTAAATCCAAATGAAATAAGCAAAATATAAAATAATAATATATAAAAAGTATGTATTTATCTAATTTATCTAATTTATTTTGAAGTATAACATGCTAATCTCCAGTTCGATATCCTATTCGAAATCCTACCTCCTACCCACTAAACGTTTTCCAGCATTGTTGCATTGTTTTTTTTTGATTCGAGCAAGAACGCGTGCTTTGCCTTTAAGATTCGGGGCCAACCGAATAGTACGCATCTCATCGTCCTTATTAAACTGTTCAATAATATCCCAGGACACAATGTCTGTGCCAATTTGGAAGTCGTAAAGCTTTAAATTCTTAACTATATTTGTAAACAGATGTACATAATCATGAATAATATTTATTCGAGATGTCAACTGATATTGAACATCGTTATCCTTAACCAATCTAAGTGGTCTTAAATTGCTGTGATTTTGATCACAGACAATAGCACGCACTTTTAGTTCAGCTTTATGGCAGGCTTCCAGTGCTCTTTCTATCAAACCGGCAATTATTCTTCAATGGATGTGTTTTGCGACAAATGCTACGCCTACCAGGGCCTTAAAGTCGGAACACAAACCACGAGCCATAAATGCAATATAGCCAGTAGCTGGAGAGGAATACAGATCTTGGTCTGACATACCATCTCCGAGGTCTCTAAAACCAACAGCTCTATCGGCCCCAGACTGATAAGAAATTTCAGTCTTTAAAAGGGATTCGTCAAATATCGATATGCAGTTCCTATCTGATTCATTTAGACTGCTTGCTAAATTTTTCAGCCGAATAAAATTAGTGCCTTCAAAGCCTGGAGTTAGATCATATGGCAACTCATTTTTATACCCTTGCAGAGGGTATATTGATTTCAGTCAGAAGTTTGCAACGCAGTGAAGGAGACGTTTCTGACCCCATAAAGTATATCTATTCTTGATCAGCATGGCTAGACGAGTCGATCTAGCCATGTCCGTCTGTCCGTCCGTTTCTACGCAAACTAGTCTCTCAGTTTTAAAGCTATCGGGCTGAAACTTTCCTTAAAGTCTTATATCTTTAGCAGGTAGTATATAAGTCGGAACCAGTCGGATCGGACAACTATATCTTATAGCTCCCATAGGAATAATCGGAAACAACTTTTTATACCCGTTACTCGTAGAGTAAAAGGGTATACTAGATTCGTCGGAAAGTATGTAACAGGCAGAAGGAAGCGTTTCCGACCCCATAAAGTATATATATTCTTGATCAGGATCACTAACCGAGTCGATCTAGCCATGTCCGTCTGTCCGTCTGTCCGTATGAACGCTGGGATCTCGAAAACTATAAGAGCTACAATACTAGGATTAGGCATGCAGATTCCTGAGATTCCTGCGCAGCGCAAGTTTGTTTCAGAAGAGTGCCACGCCCACTCTAACGCCCACAAACCGCCCAAAACTGTGGCTCCTACAGTTTTGATGCTAGAACAAAAATTTTAACTGAAATGTATTCTTCTAATCAATACCTACCGATTGACCTAAAAAAAGTTTGCCCCGCCCACTTTAACGCCCACAAACCGCCCACAAACTTAAAAAAAATCGTATATATGAACGCGGATATCTCGGAAAATATCAAAGATAGAGAAACGGGATTTCAGATTTAGATTCCGTAGGCTTGAGCGCAGCGCAAGTTTGTTACGCGAATATGCCACGCCCACTCTAACGCCCACAAACCGCCCAAGCCTGTGGCGCCCACAATTTTCATGCTAGATAAAAAATTTTAGCTGAAATGTATTGGTCTCGTCAATACCTATCGATTGATTAAAAAAAACTTTCCCACGCCCACTCTAACGCCCACAACGCTTAAATCTGTCTACCGCCGGTAGGTGGCGCATTTGCTGCTTGCATATCTCCATTTTCCTTTGGTCCCTTTAGCTGAGTAACGGGAGAATAATATGAAACAAATTATAGCTTCGGTGTTTTTCAACATATAACCTCCTACGCTTGGAAATAACATTTTTTAATTAGTTCTGAATTTCGAAGTTAATTTTATCAAAATCTGACGACTATATCATATAGCTGCCATAGGAACGATCTGATAATTGGTGGGAAAATAATATGAAACAAATTATAGCTCCGGTGTTTATTATAATATAACCTCCTTCGCTTGGAAATAACATTTTTAATTCATTTGGTGGGAAAATATTTTGAAACAAATTATATCTTCGGTGTTTTTTGACATATTATCACTGTGGACGGCTGTACACGTAGTGGCGAAGCGCGCAAGAGAGCGTGCGAAGACAACTACTATATATAGCCGCAGAATTGAAAATCTGCAATTATGGTCCGATCGCAACGAGTGATACACCAATCGAAAGGTATTGCTAAGAAGATTGCATACCAAGACTTTCGAAGTATAGATTTGATTAGGAGAAAAAGCGGTGAAAGTGTAAAAGTAAAAATTTAGAAAATTGGAGCTGCTGGATACGGTGGGGATAAAAGCCCCCGCCTGTTTAGCTAGTTTTATTCTTACTGAGAATACGCGTCGAATGACATCTCATTTGTTGAAATCTGATGTTCCGTTCAAAAGTAATTAAAAAAACAAGATTTTCTTCTTTTTTCCAAAATGAAAATGTTTGTCCCTTTGTGTGTGGGTTTGTATGCATCCCATCTTAGTTTTAGGGTTTTGGAAACCCTATGGGTGTATAAAGCAGCTTGAAATAGAAAACGTTTGTTCTACGACTTTTGGAAAAACACGCTAGTTTAGCGGGAAATAAAAAAAAGCCAGATTTAAAATGCCTAAAGTATCTAAACAACTAATGCTACAGAAACGTGCTATATATCTCTGAAAAGATAATTTAATTTTCTAAATACTTTTCATACAGTAAAATCATAAATTTAATATAGTTTATTTATATTATCGAATGTAATATCATTTTTCGTCACAATTGTTGATATCAGAAATTTTTGTTAAAGGCGCGTTCGCCAATACTTTTTACCTCGTTAAGAGGTGTTTATACCCGTTACTCGTAGAGTAAAAGGGTATACTAGATTCGTCGGAAAGTATGTAACAGGCAGAAGGAAGCGTTTCCGACCCCATAAAGTATATATATTCTTGATCAGGATCACTAGCCGAGTCGATCTAGCCATGTCCGTCTGTCCGTCTGTCCGTCTGTCCGTCTGTCCGTCTGTCCGTCTGTCCGTCTGTCCGTCTGTCCGTCTGTCTGTCCGGATGAACGCTGAGATCTTGGAAACTATGAGAGCTAGGCTATTGAGATTTGGCGTGCAGATTCCTGATCTTCTTACGCAGCGCAAGTTTGTTTCAGTAGAGTGCCACGCCCACTTTTACGCCCACAAACCGCCCAAAACTGTTGCTCCTACAGTTTTGATGCTAGAATAAAAATTTTAACTGAAATGTATTGTTCTCATCAATACCTATCGATTGACTTAAAAAAAGTTTGCCACGCCCACTTTATCGCCCACAAACCGCCCCCAAACTTCAAAAAATCGTAAATATGAACGTGGATATCTCGGAAACTATCAAAGATATAGAATCAGGATTTCAGATTTAGATTCCGAACCTTTGTACGCAGCGCAATTTTGATACGCGAGTATGCCACGCCCACTCTAACGCCCACAAACCGCCCAAGCCTGTGGCGCCCACAATTTTCAAGCTAGATACAAAATTTTAACTGAACTGTATCGGTCTTGTCAATACCTATCGATTGACCAAAAAAAAAATTTTCCACGCCCACCCTAACGCCCATAACGCTTAAATCTGTCTACCGCCGGTAGGTGGCGCATTTCAGTCTTGCTTTGCTGCTTGCTTATTTCCATATCCCTTTGGTCCCTTTAGCTGAGTAACGGGTATCTGATAGTCGAGGCACTCGACTATAGCGTTCTTTCTTGTTTTGTTTGATCTTATACTATTGGGAATAACATTTTTTGTATTTTTACCCGTTAGCGGTGTTTTTTAACATATAACCTCCTACGCTTGGAGATAACATTTTATAAGTAGTTCTAAAATTCGAATTTAATTTTATCAAAATCGGACGACTATATTATATAGCTGCCAAAGGAACGATCGAAAAATTGGTGGGAAATAATATTAAACAAATTATAGCTTCGGTGTCCTTTGACATATTATCTTATACTACTGGGAATATCATTCTTTGTATTTTAAAAATTTAGTAATTATAGCTGCAAGGGTATACAAACTTCGGCTTGCCGAAGTTAACTTCCTTTCTTGTTTTTTTTTTGTTTCATTTTCATTTCATTTTCGTTAAATTCAGTAATTTTAAAATTTAGTAATGCTGTTTTATGAATTAGAGCTTCTTGAAATGCTTTAAATTTCGTAAGCATTTCATCGATTTCATCTTTCGTTCTTCTTGCACAGCAATGTTCTTGGAAAATACTCTTTTTATAGAAGCGTCTTCTAGGCCAAGACGTCTTGACCTATTTTTCCAGAACTGAATCTGTTTCTTTAAAACTGAATTTTCTTTTTTTAGCCTAATATTTTCATTTTTTAGTGAATTATCCTTTTTCTTGTTGGGTGTTTTAACCTTTTTTACAAAATTATTTTAAATTTGGTCATAATGCATTATTTCAGCTTCGTGACCTATATTTCGCATTATTTCAGCTTCATTTTCGTCATATTGCATTGTTTCAGCTACGTGACAAATATTTTGCATTATTTCAGCTTCTTTATTTTGTTGCAATATTTCAGCATCAGAATCATTGCCTTTTGAAATTATTTCCCTTCCATACAACCCAACCCCATCATTACTCATTTTATACTGTTCAAACCCTAGCTGTTCAGTAGGAATACTACATTTCATCAGCTTATTGCCTAGGAAACATTCTGGCTTAAAGTGCCTTACTCTTTCTTTTCTTAAATTGGCAAGCCAAATATTTTTTAAGCGTTCTGGGAACCGGAAGGCTTGCTTATGGCCTTCGCAGTTTTCAACAACGCAATTTCTGAAAAAAGAAGTTAAAAAACATAAAAGTAAATAATATTAAAAAGTTATAAAAGTACAATAAAAAACAAGAGAGAAACGCTATAGTCGATTTTCCATCGACTATCAGATACCCTTTACTCAGTTATGAACATTTTTTCATACAAATTGCAAATTGACACTTTCCGACGAATATTGTACCATTTTAATTTACGATACAATTTTAGTTATTCTAAACAAGGCGCCTTGGTGCACTTAACTACCTATAATATTAATCGTCGACTGATGCAAAATGATTTTTGCTTGAAGAAACTTTTTGCATCAAAGAATTTAAGTTTTTAAGTCGAGGAAAAAAGTTCAAAAAGTAGATTTTCACACAAATTCGTCCCTTTCAATAAGCACTGAACGGGTTAAGAAATGTATTGTATCATTCAAACGGCATTTAAATTACCTTTGCATTGATGCCAAAGTTAACAAGATGTAAGTTCAAGTTATGAGTATATTTAACTTTTGTTTTGTGAAAATACTTTTGACCACCCCTGTAAGTAAAAACAAGGGAGAACGCTATCAGATACCCGTTACTCAGCTTAAGGGACCAAAGGGAAATGGAGATATGCAAGCAGCAAAGCGGGATATAAATCCGCCACCTACCGGCGAAAGACAGATTTAACCGTTATGTGCGTTAGAGTTGGCGCGGCAAATTTTTTTTGGATCAATCGATAGGTATTGACGAGACCAATACATTTCAGTTAAAATTATTCATCTAGCATACAAATTGTGGGCGCCATAGGTTTGGGCGGTTTGTGGGCGTTATAGTGGGCGTGGCATATTCGCATGACAAAATTGCGCTGCGTACAAAGCTACGGAATCTAAATCTGAGATCCCGTTCTCTATCTTTAATAGTTTCCGAGATATCCACGTTCATATTTACGATTTTTTGAAGTTTGTGGGCGGCTTGTGGGTGTTAAAGTTAGCGTGGCAAACTTTTTTTCGGGTCAATCGATAGGTATTGATGAGAACAATACATTTCAGTTAAAATTCTTTATTCTGGCATCAAAACTGTAGGAGCCACAGTTTTGGGCGGTTTGTAGGCGTTAGAGTGGGCGTGGCACTCTGCTGAAACAAACTTGCGCTACGCAGGAATCTCATGCCTAATCCCAGTATTGTAGCTCTTATAGTTTCCGAGATCTCAACGTTCATACGGACAGACGGACATGGCCAGATCGACTCGGCTAGTGATCCTGATCAAGAATATATATACTTTATGGGGTCGGAAACGCTTCCTTCTGTCTCTCTACTCTACGAGTAACGGGTATAACTACCTAGTAATAATCCTAATAAATAGAAATCAAACAATAACACCTCTTAACGAGGTAAAAAGTAGTGGCGAACGCGCCTTTAACAAAAATTTCTGATATCAACAATTGTGACGAAAAATGATATTAAATTCGATAAATTAAATAAACTATATTAAATTTATGATTTCGGCCCGCATCAGTAAATATTTATTTACCTACACGTAAATTTTCAGTTGTAGCGTGCCGCATACATAAATTTAATATAGTTTATTTATTTTATCGAATGTAATATCATTTTTCGTCACAATTGTTGATATAAGACATTTTTGTTAAAGGCGCGTTTGCCACTACTTTTTACCTCGTTAAGAGGTGTTTTTGTTTGATATCAGAAGTTTTTTTTTGCACAAGAGTTTAAGAACCTCAATACCATGACTAGGAGTCGTCCCCATATGGCTTGGCTAATCTTAGCTGAACGCCACCTTTAATAAGGCACAACAAGTTTTATCGCTTCAATTACCTATTTTAATAGCACATGTTTGGAATCTCAAGGGCTGTATAGTTTCAGATTCCAAGAGAAATCTGTCGTTTCTTACATTTCCCGCCGAACTAGCGGGTTTTTCCAAAGTGGTAGAACAAAAAGATCAAGTTTCCTATTTCGATTAGCTTCATGCAAATTAAGGACCCTAAAACCATAACAGATTTTCCGTTTGAAAAAATCTCATAAGAATATTTTTCATCAAATTGGTTTTTTTCTTTCTTATTCCAGTAAGTATGAAATATTTCGTATACGGAGCTGAAACGAGTTGCACTTTTTATCGCTTCATATCTTCCAAACGGTAATTTTTAGGGCAAAAAGTTTTATATATCAAAAGTTGAGGAATCTCAATGGCTATATGATTTAAAATTTAAAAAGAAATCTTTCGACTCAATTTTGAGAAAATAGTCAAAAAGTGGTTTTAAAAAATAACTTTTTGTCATAACTCTAAATCTATTATATTCAGACAATTTTACTATATGAAGGGTATTTAGCAAATTAAATTATCTTTTCAGAGATATATAACACGTTTCCGCTAAACTAGCGGGTTTTTCCAAAAGTCGTAGAACAGATGTTTTCTGTTTCAAGCTACTTTATACACCCATAGGGTTTCCAAAACCTTAAAACTAAGATGGGATGCATACAAGCCCACAAAGGTACAAACATTTTCATTTTGGGAAGAAGAAAATCTTGTTGTTTGAATTACTTTTGAACGGGACATCGGATTTCAACAAATGAGGTGTCATTCGACGCATATTCTCAGTAAGAACAAAACTAGGTAAACAGCCGGGGGCTTTTATCCTCACCGTATCCAGCAGCTCCAATTTTCTAAATTTTTACTTTTACACTTTCACCCGTTTTTTCTCCCAAACAAATCGATATTTCGAAAGTCTTGGTATGCAATCTTCTTAGTTTTTGCGATACATTTCGATTGGTGTAACACTCGTTACGATCGGACCATAATGGCAGGTTTTCAATTCTGCGGCTATACAGTGGCTCGCAGCTTATTTCGTGCAGTTACCTAAAAAAAGGTATAGTCGTTATTCCTGCTAAACTAAGAAACATAACAGAAAAATTTAAATGCAGTATTTTAATAGGGAATATTAACATGTTTATTGAACGAAAGCTATTTTCTTAATTATAAAAACAAAACAAATTTTTAATAAAAACAAAATGTACAGGCTTTTTCCATGCCGCAGCTTATTTCGTGCAGTATGTTTAAAATCAAAAAATTTAACATTCAGTCCTAAAAATCGCGGATTTTTTTATTATTTGATCATTTAAAAAATTATAAAGAGATACAGGGGAATTACCGAAATGGCACCACGCACAATCATTGAGCAGCGAGAACTTGTGCTTAAACACTTTAAAAGTGGAAAAAGTCAGCGGGTCATTGCAGAAATGGTATTCCTAAGCCCCAGTACAGTACAGTACATCATCCAACGGCTTGTGCGAGAGAACCGCATTGAAGATAAAGGCCGCAAAGCTCCAAATAAAATTTTCTACGATCATGAAGAGCGCCGTATTGTCCGAAAATTAAGGAAAACCCCAAGCTATCGGCTCCAAAAATAGCTGCAGAGGTCGAGGACGAAATGGGCAAGAAGTGTAGTCCTGATACGGTGCGTCGTGTGCTTCACGATAATAACTTCAATGGTCGAGTAGCACGAAAGAAGCCATTTATATGATGGACGACAATTTGTGTGGCGGCGACCAAATACAGAGTTGGCAAATAAGCACCTGAAACCTACCTACCTATTGATGGCATCAGGGACGCCAAAAAGTACCTCAACATTTAAAAGGAAAATCTACTGCAAACTGCTGAAAAACTGGGCATACGCGATCGTTTTCGATTTTACCAGGACAATGATCCGAAGCATTCAGCAGGAAATGTGAAGCTTTGACTTGTCTGGAACTGCCCTCATGTCGTCATAACGCCAGCACAGTCTCCAGATTTGAATGTGATTGAAAATTTATGGGAAATATTGGACATAGCTATAAGGAAGAGGAAAATTTCAAACAAAAACGATCTGAAAACTGCTCTTATGGAAGAATTGCAAAAAATTCCAGTGGAAACCACTAAAAAGTTAGTTTCCTCCATGGGAAATCGTCTCAAAGCTGTCCTGAACCTGAAAGGAGGACAAACAAAATTTTAACTGTTAAATTACAAATAATAAGTTAAGTAGAATCGACTGCACGAAATAAGCTGCGGCATGGAAAAAGCCTGTACATTTTGTTTTAATTAAATATTTTTTTGTTTTTATGATTAAGAAAATCGCTTTCCTTTAATAAACATGTTCTTTTAGGTAACTGCACGAAATAAGCTGCGAGTCACTCTATATAGTAGTTGTCTTCGCTCGCTCTCTTACAAACACATTACAAACTTGGCTTTTCCATTTCGTTTTGTTGTTTTTATAAAAAACAGTGTGCCAAAACGAAGAAGTGATGAACCGATCGTGGGTGTAAAATTATCGATACAATATTATGTATGTATGTAATGTAAATAATGGTAATAAATTTAAATTTTAAAATCCAAATGACCAAATGAAATAAGCAAAATAATAATAAATATAAAGTATGTATGTAAACTTAATAACATTGCATTTATTTTGAAGTATAACATGCCAATCTCCAATTCGATTATCCTATTCCCCTATTCCTATTCGATATTCGAATATTCGATATTCGATATCTACCCACCCACTAAACGTTTTCCAGCATTGTTTTGCATCATTCGATTTCGAGCGCGTTACTTTGCGTATTCTATTCCCCTATTCCTATTCGATATTCGATATCTACCCACCCACTAAACGTTTTCCAGCATTGTTTTGCATCATTGTTTTTTTCGATTTCGAGCGCGTTACTTTGCGTACTTTCCTTTTCGTCTTTTGTTTCGTGGAAAAGAGTTTAAGAGTAAGGTTTTAGTGTGTTATTGTGTTTATTTAGTTATTATACATATTATTTCCAGATGCATCGTGGAAGGGGCGGATATTACCCACGCCGGTACCAACCACCCTACGCCTACGCGGCACCTGCCCCCAGGCCCTACGGACACCCTGCACCGGCCGCCCCACTTCCTGTGGCAACTCCACCAGCTCCAGCTCCCCCACCGGGTCATTATATTGCAGGCACAACTTAACGTCATCTGCGTACATAAGAACCCGTGACTTCGTTAAGACTAATGGAAGGTCATTTATAAATAATGTAAACAGGAGCGGACCAAGATGACTTCCTTGTGGTACACCGGAAGTAACTCGGATTAGGGATGACAAAGAGTTTTTAAAAATGACCCTTTGAGTCCTATCATTCAAATAACTTAAAATCCACCTAAGAAGATCACCTGGAAACCCTAAAAGGTCCAATTTCCGGACTAAAATCGGGTGATTTACAGAATCAAACGCCTTACTAAAATCAGTGTAGACCACATCAGTCTGACGATTCTTTCTAAAACCTCCTATAACAAATGAAGTAAACTCCAAAAGGTTGGTTGTCATTGACCTACGTTTTATAAATCCGTGTTGACAAGAGGAAATAAGGGACCTACAACTGTGTTATAAATGAGGCGTAATAATGTTCTCAAAGAGCTTCGGTATTGCTGATAGCTTTGAAATACCTCTGTAATTACATGCGTTCAATTTACTCCCTTTTTTATGAAGCGGGATAACAAACGATTCCTTCCATCTGTGTGGGAAATCGGATGTTTCTAAAGACAAAGTAAACAGTTTGTGCAATGGTCTACACAAAGTCTCAGCGCAATACCTAAGCACACATCCAGGGACTCCGTCAGGACCCGGAGAGTAGACTGGTTTGACCCTTTGCAAATCTAAAAGAAGTGAGCTTTTACTTATAACAGGACAACAAATAAAGTTTGATTTAGGAATGACATATGGGTAAGACTGATCTGGAGGACTTGATGTTGAATAGGTGGTTTGAAAAAACTGTGCAAAAAGATCGGCTATGGCTTGATCAGTGCTAGCAGCCGAATTTTCAAATTTAAGTGATGATGGGTAACTAGAAGATTTACGCTTTGTGTTAACAAAATTATAAAACTGTTTTGGATCCAGTGTAAACTGGGTCTTGCAACGAGCTAAATAGTTTTTATAACACTGGGCGTTAAGCACGGTGAAATCAGACCGAGCACTTAAGTATCGGGAAAAGGCAGCTTGTGAACCTGAAGCTCTAAACTTTTTGTAGAGTCTAGACTTTACATTTTTAAGTCGTGCCAGATCTTTGTTAAACCACGGAGGTTGGTTTGAAATTTTAGGATAATACGTAGGAACGCATGTATCAAAAACTTCGTTTAATATGTTATAAAATATATTAACCGCTTCATTTATATTAGTACTTAAGTATAGATTGGACCAATCCGAGCAAGCTATAAGGCTATTAATGAGTGCAAAGTTCGCTCTACGAAAGCAGGGGATGCGTTTAGCTATTTTTTCAGATACTTCATACACTTTTGTACCCGTGTCAATAGTCAGCTCTAGCGTTGGGTGATAAGGGTCTTCTGGTAAAGTAATTGCAGAGGTTCTAGCTATGCAGACACAATCTGGACTGGAAACAAAGCATAGATCCAGTAATCGTCCTAAGAAATTTAATACATGATTTACTTGAGACAATGAAATATCAAGCAAACCGTCAAGAAAATCATGCTGCGTTGAAGGTAACAATATATTTGAGGTTTCGACGGTGGACCATGTCGCCCTAGGTATATTAAAGTCACCTAAAACTATTAACTGATCCCTATCTGATAGTTTACTTGAAATAAACTGGATAGCGGACAGATGATTCGCATATGTCGGGAATTCCGATGATGGCGGAATATATGAACATGTTATGTATATAGAAATACCCGGAAGGGATAGTTTTATACACAGAAATTCAATGTCATTTATTTCGTCGGACGTTATTACTTCAGACGTTAATTCTGAGTCAACTGCAATTAAAACTCCACCTCCACGTCGGGACGGACGATCAAGCCTGTAAGTTGTGTACTTACTTGGAAAAACTTCGGAACTTAGAACTTCCGGTTTTAACCAGGTTTCAGTAAAGACAATAACATGGGAAGACAAGGAAAAACTATCAGTATACAATTTGGTCAACTTACTTTGTAAACCTCTTGTATTCTGATAATAAAGCTGAAGAAAAGAATCTAGTTTTTTGAGATAGATGAGGATGTAGATGTGGATGGCTCTTTAAAGGGATTTCCAACTTCCTTTGAACGAATTTTCTTTTTTTTAGCTTCGTACTCTTTAACAAAAATGCCAACAGGCCAAAAATGGCGTCGATAATTATCTACATGTAGATGGTGTAGTTACTTACCTACTTGACTTATTAGCTATTAGAAAATTAATAACAATAAATCAATTAGAGGATTAATTTTATAGTGTTGCTTAAATATTTTAATGTTTTTAAATTGTACTTGTTCTTTTAACAACTTGATTGGACTTGTTCTAACAATCTACTGATACCTCATTCGAAATTGGGTACACCTAGCATTTAGCACGATCTGCCCACATATTATAAACGCCCGATACTAATAATATGTCTTATTTTCCCCAGAATACCTGCAAGATATAGAAGCAACGTCCTCGACGTGCAGCAGCGAAAACGGAAAGGAGATTTTTACTGAGACGGATATTCTTGACTTTGATATAAACATGTTTGCCGAGGATAACATTGAGCCTGAGGGCAAGATTATGGATCTCTTCAGCCCGACGAGGGGAGAGATGAACAACGACAACCTAGACATCGACTTTCTGCAAATGGATGACATGCCCCTGGCCAACGAGGAGGAGACCATGGACATGACACAATTGCAGTCCATATAACCATGACCGATAATAAACCGCCGCCGTTACAGCTCCAGCTGGAGCAAATACAGAGCCAACTGAACATAAAAATCAGCAATAAATAAAAGCGTGCAAGTTTAAAAAAAAGTAAATAAACGTTTTGTGCATTTTTTTAGCTTAGTGTAAATGATGGGATAAAAAACATACGCATATTGGAAGTCGACTTTGGCTTAATAAAATGCAAAAGTCTGGACGGAATATTCTAAAGCTTTTAAAATTCAAATGGATCGAGTCCTTTTCCAAGGAAATAATTTGTTTTTCTTTTCTTTAGATTTGAAACAGATTTGGGTAGAAAAAGTGCAAGCAAATCATATGTTTTCCTTGGCGAATGAAATGCGAATAAAAATGCCAAGTAGGGACAAAAAAGAAAAAATTAAATTTTTTCAGTTTTTAGTGAAATTTTGTCAACAAAACAAATAAAATATTTGGTTGAAAATACGGCCCATTCTTTATGAAAATACGCAAAAAATGCGATGCTTATGAAGATTTTTTGTTTCGGTGGCGAATTTATTTCATATATTTCAGTGCAGCGCGGATTGTAGGAAGGGGGGAGGTGAGGTGTTTACAAACAAACGGCAAAACGTAAGCCACCGTAAGCCGTAAGTGTCAAGTAAAAAAAGGAGATAGCCTCAGCGTAAGTGTCAGTGAAAAAGGGAGATGGAAGATGCGAACGTAAGTGTCAACAAAACGTAAGCCAACGTAAGTGTCAGTAAAAAAGGGAGATGCAAGATCTGCTCTCTGACGACGGAACGACGGAAACAAACGGAACACATGCAAATTGCGAAACAAAAAAATTGTTGCTGCGCAAGCGTGCTCCTAAAATACTAGTTCACCATCAAAATATACCAGTTCAATTTTAGTGTGACCTGCTGGAATTTATATTTCAGTGCTGTAAGGTACTGAATTGGCGCCATGGTTTGAATTTTATTTTCATTTATCACTTTTGAAAAGTAGTGAGATTTTATTTAATTTTCTTTGTACTTTATCAGTAACACAAAAAATGTTTAAGTGGTTGCACTTATATTTTTAAGTTTTTTGACTGTGTCAAATCATGTCAGAATTAACTTGGCATCAAAAAATGTTCGAAAAACTAAAATAATTGGCGAAAAATAAATATCATTGGTGATTAATTTTTTTGTATTTAATTTTCTTTGACAAATTAACTACATTTACCTGCACTGAAACAATAAAAAATGTTAATTACTTTTTCTTTAAATATGTATAAATGTACTACATTTCTTGAAGTAATTTTTAAAGCGAATAGGTAAAAAGTTTTTAAATGCACTTTAAAATAATCCTAATTAATTTTTAAATATTCACTGCAGCCTTCATTACCTGCTGCCATCACATTAATAATGCTTTATTAAATTCAACAAAACCAATTAAAATTATGCGCTTCATTACATGCAACACCTTTTGCAAGGCCCAACCACCTATAAAAATATGCCGCCTCCAACGAGAATTTAACTTCATAAAAATTGACAGGCCTTCGCACAGGGTTTTCGGTCAGCGAAGGCATCACGCACTTTTTAATATGCAGCCGGCATGCGACAGCCCCAAAAAAGTAACACACAACAACAGTCGGTTGCAGTTGTCCTGAACAGGACCTTCGTACTCATTACATAAAAATCAATTTTTGGTTTATTTTTGCATTGCCTCTCCTCGCAATTGCATGTCATTTTTTGTCAATTACACATATACATACAATTGCCTAATTGCGCGACAGACAAACGCGTTGAAGTCAACTGCCGACGAGTTTTGTAAATTACTCTCGTTCTGCCTGGATGCTGGGTGCTGGGATGCGATGTTGTCCTGCCGGGCTGTTTAATCCACGTGTCCCCTTGGGCGTTTTAAAAATGTGTTGCCTGTCCTGGAAGCCACTGTTTCGACGTGATTTGCCTTGGGGAATGTGCAATTTGAAAGCAGAAAAAATATTGAAAAACACTAGATTCCAGAAGTTCGACTGTAAGTTACCTTGGTAAATTTTTAATATTTGGTAATATTAACAAAAACTCTCAAAATTAAGAAGTAAAGGGTTATTTGAAACAGTAGGTATTATTTTGTCTTAAGAATTGTATTAAAATTTTAAACCGCATTCAGAAAATAAATAAATGTTAAAAAACAAAACAAAAACTGCCTCAAAAATATTTTTTCTAAAGTTCCTGGCTAAGAATAAAAAATGTTTATATTTTTCTTATGGAGATAAACAATATTTTTACGGTGCCACAAAGTCAAAAATAATGCCAGGGATCAGATAAGTTTCTATAATTTACATAATTAACAAGGAAGAACGCTATAGTGGAGTAGCTTGTGATCTATCATGAAAATTGTGGGTGCCACAGGCTTGGGCGGCTTGTGGTCGTTAGAGTGGGCGTGGCATATTCGCATAACAAACTTGCGCTGCCTACAAGGCTACGGAATCTCGATCTAAGATCCCAATTCTCTATCTTTGATAGTTTCCGAGATATCCACGTTCATATTTACGATTTTTTGAAGTTTGTGCACGGCTTGTGGTCGTTAAAGTGGGCGTGGCAAACTTTTTTTGGGTCAATCGATATGTATTGACGAGAGCATTACATTTCAGTTAAAATTTTTATTCTGGCATCAAAACTGTAGGAGCCACAGTTTTGGGCGGTTTGTGGGCGTTAGAGTGGGCGTGGCACTCTGCTGATACAGAGAGATCTCAGCGTTCATCCGGACAGACGGACATGGCTAGATCGACTTGGCTAGTGATCCTGATCAAGAATATATATTCTTTATGGGGTCGGAAACGCTTCATTCTGCCTGTTGCATACTTTCCGACGAATCTAGTATACCCTTTTACTCTACGAGTAACAGGTATAAAAATAGTCTTAAAATATGTATGATAAATGATTAAAATATCTATGATACAGAATATTATTGTGGGGTATATTCATAAAATTGTTCAGTAGAAATACAAAATTTGGAATAAAATACATATTACATATACTTGTTTTACCCGAGTGGGGGATCTATCCCCCATAACCGTCCGAGGATCCGCGCGTGGTATACCTAAACTTTCTATATATTTCATTTGATATCTATTTAAAATTATTGTTTTTGGCCCTAATCCTTTTCAAGGTGTGGTCAGTGCAATCTGATTTATATGTTAAGTAAAATTAATTGTCATAAAGATCAAAAAGTAATACATTTATTCCCAGCATATCAACTTAAATCCAGTATACCCCTAAACCGTATTATCACAAGTCATTTAAATCGCACACACCAGCTACTTAATATGCACGGCGAGTCCTTCAACTCTCGACACTCAACCCTTTATCCTGTGTGCTCGATTTTGCTCTCGGTTTTTTGTTATAATTGTTCTATGTCCTGTACAATTGAATTTTCATTTGCCAGCAAACGATCAAGAAACAGAAGAAGTTTGAATTATGATTGCCCCCTCATTGTTTCATGACCCTGTGGCCACAAAAGGAAAACCATAAAAAGTAACCCACAGAACAAACGAAAAGAAAACCTCAAATCTTAATGTAATTATCAGGCCAGCAAAAAAAGTCGTTTACAACGGCAGACGCCTCAAGATTATTAACACAAAAGAGGGCCGCAATGGTCGTCATGAGCATAAAAATATTGCCCTTCCCAGGCCAGACTTCGTCAGCCTGCTTTTTACCATAAAAAAGGGAGAACCAAAAGAAAATTCTTGCTGCTTTTTGCACCCTCCTTGTAATAAGCTACTTTTGCATCTTGCCTATTGCTCTTTATTTTATCATTTGCGGGCTTGTTCCTTTCTCCCTTAAACATTTTATTATAGCAATTTTTTGGGTTCGCCAAATCCCCCTAATAAACGAAAATTGTCTGTTGACACATGTGAGTAGAGGCTTGCAGCCAGTGCAACCTAAGCTCTAATAAATTTACGATCGGAATTTCGCACGAGTTTCCTATTAAAATGCTGATTTTTCCAGTAAGTATTAGCAGAATGAAGCATTGGGAGGGGTAAATTAGGTTTCTTGATTGACAAAATCCGCGGATATCTTCATATCAATACAAATATGTATGTCACATATGGGCAAATCCGAAAAATGGTCAACCGGGACCAAAACAAAAAAATCTTTAAAATCATTGAATTTTTTGGGTATTTTCACAAATCAATGGCCATATTTTCATAATACAGTGGAACCAAAGCATATTTTATTTGTTTTGTTGAAGAAATTTCCCTGAAAACTGAAAAAATTCACTTGTTTTCATTTTTAGCTACTTTTAAAGGCATTTTTTGATTATTTATTTCGCAAGGAAAACATACGATTTGATTGATTTTTTTCTACAAAATCTCTTTATTGCAATCTAATAAGAAGATAAAAATTCAAAGAGAGCAAAAAAATTTTCGATCAACTTTTAATAAAACAACATGGAAAAATAGTACGTTCGCGACCCGTACGTTCGCAACCGGTACTTAATTCAATAAAAAAAAAACAAATGGAAGTATTTCCTTGGGAACAGACTAAATAGAAAGCTACATGAATCCATTTTAAAAGTAAAGTTATTCCATAAGAATATTCCGTGCCAATTCGCAGATATTTGCATTTTACTAGATTAAGCCAAAGTCGACTTCTATTTTGTGTACGTTCGCGACCGCATGTTTTTTGCCAATACCATCATTTATACCATGCCATCATTTACACTAAGCAAAGAACTAACAAAATGCTATCGAATAGCAAAAAAAAAAATTCAGAAAAGAATTTTTTCTTTTTTTTATTTGCACTAAAAGCGTACGAACGTACTTTCGCGACCCCTGGAAATGCCCATATGGAAAGCTGTTCAAGATGTGCCACGAAAAATGCTAATGCTTTCCTTATTTGTAAAACGATTATAAGTACTTAGGTGTAGTCAGTGTTGGTTAATTAATAATAAGATATACAAAAATAAGATGCGGGTTACTTATAAAGTAAAAAAAAATGATGAAATTACAAATAGGTATTAAATTGTAAGGGTGTTATAAAAATATATTCAAAAAAGAAATAGTCCTAATGAAAAATCGTATAGTTCTTATTAATTTAGATGAGCAGATAACTGATGTTTAATATTTCAAACTTTTCTAAGAAACACTCATCGCAAAAGTGGGTGGCAAATGACCTCGGTAATTTTAAAAATATGCCAATGCCTAATCAGTGAACTACTTTCGAAAGTTACCATCCGTCCTGCTCTCCTTTCCATTCCTTTAATTTCTCCTGCCAGTGGGCTGCTGGTTTTTAATTAAAATATAAAAACGAAGGGAACGTGCCGCGGTCGTTAGGCAATAAACTTGGACACCGCGCAT
This sequence comes from Drosophila subpulchrella, assembly GCF_014743375.2. Lineage (NCBI taxonomy): Eukaryota > Metazoa > Arthropoda > Insecta > Diptera > Drosophilidae > Drosophila > Drosophila subpulchrella. The sequence continues at coordinate 5,166,072 of NC_050612.1, read as the reverse complement.
CCTGCCAAGGACAATTACCAGGCGGAAAATGTCGCAACATTTTCGCTCCTTATCGCCGCCTTTCGGTACTTTAGGCCAAGGAATTCCGAGCGGCGGCATAAAGGAAAACGAATTAACGACATTGTAATGCTTATCTGAAGAAAAGGTCCTTTTGCGAAGAGCGCAGGGCATATCCTTTTCACCCCACACTCTGAAACATATTTTCCTTGGAACCTGAGGTTGAGTCCCGAAAAAAAGTGAAAAAAATCTTGATTTTTAATTTTAACGCTTTATTTAATTATGTGCAGACGAAACAACTTGAAGTTTGCTAATAAAATGCTTAAGGAGTGTCCTCTTTCTGCCTTCCCTCCCTTCGGCTGAGCAATAAAACCCACAAAAAATGGGCTAAAAATGGATTTTTTCCAGCTACTTTTACTCTCTTTTTTTAATAAAGACATCAACAGATGGGCGGCGATAAAAAGGCAAAGATTATGGGGCAGACTACAAAGAAGAAGATCAGGGAAGGTCCGAGTGTCGTGTGGCTTTTGACACCCCGAGAAAAAGAGGAAAAAGCGGGCAACAGTTTCAGATTTTTTCGACCATTCTATTCAGATTCAAAGCGGGCGTGGACAAAAGGCCAGACGCAGGAGATTTAGTTCTGAGCGTTAGCACTTGACCCAAGGATAAGGGGTCCTGCTGCGAGAGTTGCTTACTTTTTATGGCTTTAAAGATAAGCGTTTATTCGCTTTTCGTTTTTCTTAATGCGCAAACTTTTAATTAGCTGGAAAAAGCGTACCTTCTTGTCGGTTCTCCTAATGGCTTTTCAATTGGCGTTGAGCAAATTCGACGGAAAATACACCCAATAACAATCAAATACAAATCGAATGCCGTTTGTTGTCCACCCCTGTTCTTTATTTCGCTTGCTTCCTGAGGGGGATTTTTAGCCTACTTACGGGCATCATTTGCCTTGTCACCTGTTGTTCCCGGGCTGATTTAAATCTTTAAAATCAATATGCCAAGCGGCAGGCCAAACAGATGGAGCTCCTTGGCAAACACATCGCAGGGGAGTCCTGGTCCTGGCGCAATGGAGTGGGTTTTGGGGAAGGGGACTGGCAGCGGTGACATCCCTGACAGGTGTGAGAATGGAAGGTATTCGAAGTTGACTCCCGGTAGTCTGCAAAATACGCCTGCAGGCAACAGACAGGCGGGCAAATTGAAATGGTTTAGATTACATTTGACTTTTATAAGCGGATTCGGGCGTGGCATAGTTGCCAAGTGGCAGTTGTCGGAAAGGAAAGGGCGGATTGTGAAAAATTTTCAACTAAAAGATTATGGGCTGTAGAAGTTGGTTAATATAAACATAAGTACTAAATAAAAATTAAGACTATTAATACAATTCAACATCAATTTGAAAGGTTAGATTTTGTGTGGAAGCCAATGTTTAGTTAAATTTATTATACCCGTTACTCGTAGAGTAAAAGGGTATACTAGATTCGTCGGAAAGTATGTAACAGGCAGAAGGAAGCGTTTCCGACCCCATAAAGTATATATATTCTTGATCAGGATCACTAGCCGAGTCGATCTAGCCATGTCCGTCTGTCCGTCTGTCCGTCTGTCTGTCCGTCCGGATGAACGCTGAGATCTCGGAAACTATTAGAGCTAGGCTATTGAGATTTGGCGTGCAGATTCCTGAGCTTCTTACGCAGCGCAAGTTTGTTTCAGTAGAGTGCCACGCCCACTCTAACGCCCACAAACCGCCCAAAACTGTGGCTCCTACAGTTTTGATGCTAGAATAAAAATTTTAACTGAAATGTATTGTTCTCATCAATACCTATCGATTGATAAAAAAAAAGTTTTCCACGCCCACTTTTACGCCCCCAAACCGCCCACAAATTTCAAAAAATCGTAAATATGAACGTGGATATCTCGGAAACTATCAAGGATAGAGAATTGGGATCTCATATTTAGATTCCGTAGCCTTGTACGCAGCGCAAGTTTGTTACGCAAATATGCCACGCCCACTCTAACGCCCACAAACCGCCCAAGCCTGTGGCGCCCACAATTTTCATGCTAGATACAAAATTTTAACTGAACTGTATTGGGCTCGTCAATACCTATCGATTGACCCAAAAAAAATTTTGCCACGCCCACTCTAACGCCCATAACGCTTAAATCTGCCTTCCGCCGATAGGTGGCGCATTTAAATCTTGCTTTGCTGCTTGCATATCTCCATTTCCCTTTGGTCCCTTAAGCTGAGTAACGGGTATCTGATAGTCGAGGTACTCGACTATAGCGTTCTCCCTTGTTTTTTCTTTAAAATGAAGTACGGTTGAGAAGTAATGAAAGATCATTTTTATATTCATTGGGAAATACCAAAGCAACATTTTTGTTTAGGCTGTTACTTCAAACTTTGAGAAATTGTCTGTTTATGTTACTTTTATCGATTCTAGTTAGGATGCTGTTTTAACGACTCGAACTACCTCTAGATTCCTAGAAATGAACATTGTCAAAATTGTCCTATGTCGATTAAACCATTTTTTAAACAAAAATCATTTCATGAAATGAGCAAAATCATGTGTGCTTAAACACCGTTTCATGAATTCAATAACACACGAAAGTTGACTATGAATTCAGCCTCAATGCCCAAATTCTGATGCAGTCTACTTCACAGCCTACTATTATATATACAATTTCAATTTCAAATAATTTTACATTTCATCTGATAATATGTCATGAACTGCTCTGTTTTGAATAAACAGGGCCTATTTTTATGTTATGTGTTCGAAAATGCATAAAGATAGTAATAGTAAGTAGTAGACAAAATCTGGCTTGAGTTTGGCTAGTAACTCTTTTGCTAAAAAAGTTTTTATTATACCATACTTATGGCATTATACCATTTTTTTTTAAACATTGGAGAAGGTTTTTTGTTCCAATTTATGGACCGTCCCAGCCCGCACACTTCTAACCTAGTTTTTCGATTACAGGTACTAAAAAACACATCTTATAACCTTAATTCCTTTTAAAAAACATTAAAATTGTAATTTATTTCAGACTTTCAAAAACTTAACATAAATTCTGTTAAAAGCTATTCAAGCTACATAGAAGCTCTGATCCAGAAATCTACATAGACAGAATGGTGTTCTTGATAATGTCGATGCTCTCGCGCATTTGGGACTCGTTAATGACCAGTGGAGGAGCAAATCGAATGATATCGCCGTGGGTGGGCTTGGCCAAGAGGCCATTCTCCTTCAGCTTCAGGCACACCTGCCAAGCATCGTATTCTGCAAAGAACAATGTGATTAGAGAAGGGTTGCCTTCGATTGACGAATGTAACTTACTCTGGTTAATAACGATGGCGTTGAGCAGACCCTTTCCGCGCACCACCGAAACCACCTCCTTGGGCAGCTTAGACAGCTCGCCCCGCAGAAGTTCGCCCATTTTGAAGGCATTCTCCGCCAGCTTCTCCTCCTGCAGGACCTCCAAGGCGGCCATGGCCACTCGGCAGCCCAGGGGATTTCCTCCGTAGGTGGATCCGTGCTCTCCTGGCTTGATGCAGAGCATCACCTGGTCGTTTGCGAGGACTGCGGACACGGGATACATGCCTCCGGAAAGGGCTTTACCCAGGATCAGGATGTCTGGCTGAACCTGCTCGTAGTTTACGGCCAGCAGCTTTCCGGTTCTGGCCAGTCCCGTCTGCACTTCATCGGCAATCCACAGGACATTGTACTTGGAGCAAAGCTCGCGGACCTTCTTCAGATACCCATCACTGGGCACCACTACACCAGCCTCTCCCTGAATGGGTTCCACCATGAAAGCACTCACATTGGGATCCTTGAGCGACTCCTCCAGGGCTGTCACATTGTCGTATTCAATCAACTCGAATCCCGGCATAAAGGGCCCGAATCCCTCGTAGCTGCTGGGGTCATTGGAGGCGGACACTGCCGACAGGGTGCGTCCCCAGAAGTTGTTGCGCGCGAAAATGATCTTGGCCTGGTTGGTCGGTATTTTCTTTTCCAGGTAACCCCACTTGCGGGCCAGTTTGCAGGCCGTTTCTCCACCCTCAACACCTGTGTTCATGGGCAGAACTTTGTCGAATCCAAATAGCTTGGTTACGTACTCTTCGTACTCGCCAAGGACATCCGAATAGAAGGCACTAGTGGGAGAAACATTTGGAGACAAGATTTGAAAAAATAGTCTTACAATTGAATAATACTTCAACATTATTTTAAACAAATTTATTTTTATACTTGTTACTCGTTTACAAGTATACTTTTTAGAGAAAGTAATAGCAGGTAAATGGAAGCGTTTCTGTATATATATTATATATATATGTATATATATTCATTATGTATGTATATATATTCTTCATCAGGATTACCATCCAATTCGATCTAGACACGTCTGTCTGTCAGAAATTATAAAAGCTACATGGTTGGGATTACGAATGGAGATTCTAGAGATTCCTGCGCAGCCAGCAAGGTGCAACGCCATCTCAAACGCCCGCAAACCGCCCAAAACTGAAATGTATTGGTCTTTTCAATACCTACTTATCGATTGACTTAAAAAACGTTTGCCACGCCCACTCTTATGCCCACAACGCTAAAATCTTTCAGACTCCCACATTTTTAAAGATTTTGAAAAAAGCGTAAATGGGTTTCTTGGCTTATCAAAACCGATATACCTATCTACTTTTTGTTTTTATGAATTAATTTAGTAATAGGTGGCGCCCTGCAATCTGGATAAGTAAATACATCTCCCTTGCGCTCTATTTAGCTGAGTACCAGGTCTGGATTATAAAGGATTATAAAACAAATAGTCCAAGAATACGCTAAAAACTTTTTTTGGTTATCTAAAAATAGAACACAAATAATTTTTTCCCGCCAGTATATTGCCTTCTTGCGTTATCAATCTCAACTAAGTTTTAAATTTAGAAATCGCAACAAACAATAACAATTCATCGATCTCTTTATCAATGAACCTCTTATGACTTTATGGCACCCTGACAATCTGGCCCTGGCAACCCAAAGAAAACCAAATAAAACCGGCAAGGAGGAGTCCCTTAAGTAAGAACCCAAGTACAATAAAATGACTTAATACATTTTCTTCTGACAAATGCAGAATCACACAGAGACGTGAAAATACATTTTTATTTATTTACTAGGTGCTGATAAGACTCCAGCTAGTCCATGGGGGGTTATCAGCGTCCAAAGTATATATGTGGTAAAAAACACTTTCAACGTAAACAAATGCTGCGTGCTTTCAAATGTAAGCTTTTTTGATGATCTAGGAAAAAAACTAAACGTGCCCGGCAAGTGAATCTTATGGCTTTTTTAATACGTTTGTTTTTAAAATGTACTTTAAGAGTCAAAAAATTGTATTTATAACCTGAATAATCTTGTCCAGACATATTAAAAAACAAGGAAGAACGCTATAGTCGAGTACCTCGACTATCAGATACCCGTTACTCAGCTAAAGGAACCAAAGGGAAATGGAGATATGCAAGCAGCAAAGCGAGATTTAAATGCGCCACCTACCGGCGGAAGACAGATTTAAGCATTGTGGGCGTTAGGGTAGGCGTGGCAAATTTTTTGTTGGATCAATCGATAGGCATTGACGAGACCAATACATTTCAGTTAAAATTTTTAATCTAGCATACAAATTGTGGGCGCCACAGGCTTGGGCGGTTTGTGGGCGTTAGAGTGGGCGTGGCATATTTGCGTAACAAACTTGCGCTGCGCACAAGGCTACGGAATCTAAATCTGAAATCCCAATACTCTATCTTTGATAGTTTCCGAGATATCCGCGTTCATATTTACGATTTTTTGAAGTTTGTGGGCGGTTTGTGGGCGTTAGAGTGGGCGTGGCAAACTTTTTTTTGGGTCAATCGATAGGTATTGATGAAAACAATTCATTTCAGTTTAAATTTTTACTCTAGCATCAAAACTGTAGAAGCCACAGTTTTGGGCGGTTTGTGGGCGTTAGAGTGGGCGTGGCACTCTACTGAAACAAACTTGCGCTGCGTAAGAAGCTCAGGAATCTGCTCGCCAAATCTCAATAGCCTAGCTCTCATAGTTTCCAAGATCTCAGCGTTCATCCGGACAGACAGACGGACAGACGGACAGACGGACAGACGGACAGACGGACAGACGGACAGACGGACAGACGGACATGGCTAGATCGACTCGGCTAGTGATCCTGACCAAGAATATATATACTTTATGGGGTCGGAAATGCTTCCTTCTGCCTGTTACATACTTTCCGACGAATCTAGTATACCCTTTTACTCTACGAGTAACGGGTATAATAACAACCGCGACATTCGCCTCTCTATCTATAAGTTTTATTAGCATACGACCGAAAATTTAATTGAGTAATCAAGGAGTTTAATTGATCAGTTGACAACAGAAAGGAAATAGCGCACCCAATTCAACATGAGTAAACAGAATCAAAAATTCTTATAGGCACATAAACCTAAACTACTTTTGTGTCTAAAACATTACTTTAGCTGTACCGAAAAAAAATGTTTAAAGTAATAATAAACAGAACATAGTTTCAGGGACAAGGCGCAATCTTTCAAAACTTGTAATAAAATAGCGCATACGCCATGTTGGACAGACCCAATTTTAAATACAAAAACCGTTGACAGTACGTCAAATGTATTTTCGGGTTAAACTAGCGCAAATTCGTTGATTAAGGTCCACCCCAAATACAACATTACACTGATATAGCAGGGAGCCAGCAAGTTTTCAAGGGGGCACGTCTTTGTTCTCTGATTTTATTTGCCTGGAGCTCTCTTTACCTCAACTAACTTACCGGGATGTCAAGGCCAATTTGGAGGCCTGTTCGGTCAGGGCTTTGACGATCTTCGGATGGCAGTGACCTTGGTTGACTGCCGAGTAGGCGCTCAAGTAGTCGAAGTAGCGTTTTCCCTCCACATCCCAGACGAACGCCCCCTTCCCCCTCGAGAGGGCCACCGGCAGTGGGTGGTAGTTGTGGGCACCGTATTTGTTTTCACGGGCGTAGACGGCCTCGGAAAGGGATCCGGATGAGGAGGTCTCCTGGGCAGCTGTCTTCTGCGCCAAGTAGCTCATGCGGGTGGCGATGCCGCGTGCCGACAGTTTGGAGAACATTATAATATATACTTCTAGAATCGATTGGTTGAATACTACACGCGGATCGTTTGCGATGCTCACTGAAAGTCCGCTGGCAGTGGGCGAGGGCTTTTATACCCGGAGAGAACTGTGGAGAACCTCGAACCCCCATGGAAGCTTGCTCTCCGTCTCTTTCCGGCTCTCTATACTATATGTTTTCGTTCTCTGCCCTGCCTTATCTTATTACGTTAGTACATAATTTCACTTATTTAAATGCACTTCCATTTGATACTTCATGAATTCGAGATACTGCTCTTGTCGGCAAATTGTAATCAGCTTAAAAATTTCCACTGCTAAATTGATAGATCTTAAGGGAGCTTTATGTGCAGAAACGTATTACACTTAAAAGCTTCCTCAGTCCGGAATTCGAGAACTATAAAAATGTTATTGTCAAAAAAGTCTTAAAAGGTCAGTCTCTTCTGTATTTCATTATATTCTTAATTCAACAAAATTTGTTCAATAATATTTAAGGTAATCCATATAAATTATTATTTCTAAAAATATTAAATTGTTATATTTTCTTGCTTCTATAAAATAAAAATAATTCATTTAATTACTTACCTATAGCAATTCCGATTTTAACCGATCTTGGTGTTTCATAATATTTTCATGTATTTATTTGATTTTTCATAAATAAATTATGGGCTTAAGAATTTACAACTAGTTTTCGCTTAGAGATGATAATTTATTCTCATTTATCGTATATTGTTTGTTTCGTTATCAATCAAACATTTAACAATTATAGCACGTTCTGGGAAACTACGAATACATAATACATACTGAAATATTATACGACAGTTGAGAAGGCAACACAAAAATTGCACTAAAATATTGTTTTACACAAAACCAATTCCATTTAAAATGAAAACAAATTAATTTTACATGTAGAATTTATACAGGGGCAAAACGTTGGACATATTCATTTTTTTTGGTGGGCGGGCTAGCAGAACCGATGGGGTGTTGCCTACTTTGGGGACGCCCAATTAAACATCAATTTGCTCGTCGCGTTTCATTAGCTACCTCAAATACAATATGTTATTAATTAATTTTAATAAATTCACGCTTTGATTGCACTTTCCGACTCGACCCCCCGACCCCGCCCTTCACTCCATGGCCTGTGACACACTCTGCTGCGGCGACTGGGCGGGGGAGAGGCTGCGGGGCGTTGCCGTGGCGGCCACCGAGTCCCCGTTCCCGGCCGCCCTCTGCTGGTTCTGGGCCTGGTTCAGGAGCTCCTTGTTCAGCCGGTAGCTGCTCATGACGTTGGCACAGCTCTGGTGAAAGTAGAAGTTACGACCGCGCAGGAACGCATCCGTATTGAGATCCTTTATGCCTGTCTTGAAGTACACAACGAAAAACGGAACGAATTATAGAACCTAGAACCGGAGTTTGGGGGTACGAGTGCATTAACTAGTCGGAGTTACTAGATGGCAAACAGAAGGTTAGGGGTTCTCGGGAATACAGATCGTGCTCGAATTAAAGTGAAAACTGAAGCAAACTGAGAAATTACCTTACAAATGAAACACTTGTTTTCATCGTCCGGTTTTAAATCCGAACTAATCCCCACCTTTGAGTCCAATTGCGTTAATCCCGGCACGCCCATCGACGACAACTGCGACAGGCTGTTCTCCATGTTCTCCGCGTACTTGGAGGCCGGATTGTTGTTGTTATTGCTGCTGCTGTTGTTGTTGTTGTGCGATATGTCCATGGGTCCCGGTTCGGTACTGCTCACCTGCGGCTCCGAGCGGGGTCGCTCCTCCGCGGGCGAAATGTTCTCGAGGGATCTGTGACATGATAGGATATTATTCGAAAAAAATGTTGGGTAGGTTGTGGTATACTATTAGTTCCCTGGGAAATATTAGTTTTGCTAATTTTCTAGTTATTTATTTTATTATTTTGTTTTTATTAGCAAAACAACAACTGCACGAAATAAAACGGATTGAACTTTGAATGAAATAAGTTAGATGGGAGCTCTATTGATTATTCGCTATGTTCAATCCAATTTTTCAATGCCATTTTATAAGCATTCTCTTAATTTCTCGAAGTAATTACTTAAATCCCAGTTAATATCAACACTTATCACTGGTATATTATACCAACTTCAGAAAGACCATCTCACCTGCTGCTGCCCACGTTCTGCTCCTCCTGCCGGCGTTGAATTTTGTTATAATTGATTTTGCTCGACATCTTCACGGTATCGTCGTCGTCTACAATTACGTCCTCATCGCTATCATTTTGGCACGAGGCCGTGTCCATCATCAGATCCTTGTTGTTGCCCCCGCTGTTGTTGTTGGTGCTACTGCTGCTGTTGTTGTCGTTGACGCCCACTCCGCAGGAATCGGCGTTGTAGTAGTGATGTGTGGTAGATGACAGCTCACTGACGGTTTTCACTGGGGGTTAAAGGGAAGGCAATAATTAGCATAAAACGATGAAAAATATATACATCCCGAAAACATATACCATCTACAATCGAATCACATAATTGAGGCGAAACAAAAATGTTGATTTAGAAAGCATCAATATTAACATGAATATTACAAATATTTTTTTAGAGACATCCCTTCAACTAAATTAAAATGTTTGGTATATTACGACTTTTTTAAAGTCTTTGTAAAAGTCCGAATGGGATGTCTTTTTGATTATCAATATCTATCTTTATGCCAACAATTGTTTAAATCGGAAAATAAAGAAATCGAAGCTAGATGGCGCTGTTGGGAGAAGTCCAATTTTGGGAACAGTCGCTTTCCTGCTTGCATATCTCCATCCCCCTTGGACTCCCCTTAGCTGAGTGACGGGTATCTGATAATCCAGACCGTCGGCTACAGCGTTCTATTTTGTTTTTATTATAGACCATAATAACTTCCTCAATGAGTTCTGATATTGTTTAAATCAAGTAATTTGGTTTTTAACAACTTAAATTTCGAGGATGGAATCTAAGAAATCATAATTATGTATGGGTACGAACTAACTAACTAAAGAGGTTTAAAAACCCACCACTGATATGTGCCTGGGGTGGGGCCTCGCCCGACCAACTGCTGCTGCTGGCGGTGGTCACATTGGTGCTCACGTCCTGCTCGTCGGGATGCGGATCCTTCTGGTTGATCACGCAGCCCGTCCGGTAGAGGATCCCGTCCAGCTTGCCCGGTTGCGCGTTGCTGTTGTGCATGCTGGAGGGCGGCATAGCGGTGGCAGATGACCCAGGTCCCGGGGCAGTTAGCTCTGACCCCGAGTCGGGCACATCGTCGTTGCAGCTCTCAACATCCACCGTTTCGATCTCCTCTTGCGACTTGGCATCGTCCTGTAAATGATTTTTTGTTTATGAAGTTTATAGTAAATGTCGAGTTGTCAAATAAAACTAAGTATTGTTTAATCAGTATAAATCAAAATTGTAATTCACTGATTGTTATTTTATTAAATTTTTAAATATACTATTAAGAACTCTCTTTTTTTCAGGAATAATATTAGGTAAGTTTAAATATCATAGCAGATTGCCGTCATAACATTTACTTATCATATTTATTTTCTTTTTTGTCAGGGTCTAGTACTCACTTCAATCAAAAAACCTACAAACATACTAAATATCGTTCTCGAAATTATCCGATTGGGATTTTGTATGGGATCTTCAGTTTCGTAGGCTTTTAGATTAATGTCAGTTCTACCCTTATGGGAAAAATTGAGCATTGGTTCAACGTAAATAAGTTTGAGGGAAAATGTTGAATATCAATTGTTTTGGTAAAAGACTCTGGTTTTCTTGACCTACCTCTGGGGGTATCTTCCCCGTCTCCATGGCGTACTTCCTCTTACAGATCGGACAACTGCTGCAGTAAAGACTTTCCATCATGTACATCTCGCCGTACTTGCGCTTTCGAACTTTGAGCCTCAGGCGGTTCTGACGATTGTTCCTTATTCTCTGGAAGGTCTAAGTAATGTGGTAAACAAAGTTAGGTCCGCCCGCAAATGATATCCCAGGAACACCCACCTCCCAGCGGTTGTGACTGGTTCGAATGGCGTTCTCCTGGGCCGGACACGGAGGAGCGAACATGTAGGTGGCCTGCAGATTGGCCCGCTCGAATCCGGCACTCAGTTTATAGAGCCTGTCCAGCTCGGTGAGGAAGTGCGTGTGCCACTCCTCGGCGCTCAGCTTCAATCCGCAAACGGGGCACATTTCGGGAATGGCTCCTCCGGCAGCTGCCGCCTGCAACCCACTAACTAGGCTCAAACCCCCAGGAACCGCTCGCAGACCCGCCATGCTCAAACTGGCCAAGGCCGCGTGGTGGGCGGCGTGGTGGTGGGACAGCGGATGCGGATGGGCCATGTGGTGGTGGGTCGTCACCGCCGTGGACACCGGAGGAGCTCCCACATGGTGGCCGTGGTGGTGGCTATGGGCGTGCGGATGGGCCAGCGGATGCGGATGCGAGTGGGCGTGCGTGTGGGGGTGGTGGTGGGGCGAGGAGGCGGCCAAGTGGCTGGCCATCGAAACGGCCACGCTGCTAGTCGCCGTGCTGATGGCCGGGTTGCTGGTGGAGCAGGAGGACGAGGAGCTGGACGCCGACGAGGAGGTGGCCAGAGCCTGGTGACTCTTCCCCGCATTATGCAGATCTGCGTGGGCGAGAAGAGGGCGGGAAATCGGTAAAATTTAGTCAAGTCCAACATCATCAATCATGTAGTGGGGCAATAACAATTGGAAATTACAGCTTTGCTTCTAACATACATGCTTTAACATACAAAAGTACTGATATACAAATTTGTGACGAAAACTAATTTTACATCCGACTAAATAAATACACTTTTTAAAAATAAAACTTGGCTAATAACCTGGGGCAATTATTGCCACCAGCCCCAGCAGCTCAAATTTTCTAAATTTTCACTTTTATACTTTCACCGCTTTTTCTTCCAAACCAATCGATATTATTAAAGTCTTTGTAAGCAATCTTTTTTGTTTTTGCAATTCCTTTCGATATGTGTATCACTTGTTATGATCGGACTCGCACTGCAGATTTTCAATTATGCGGCTATATACAGTAGTCGCCTTCGCACACTATCGTGGTGCCGTCCACAGTGATCATCCTTAGTTTTTCGGATCAACGTTGACTCATTAATGTGGTACTCTTATTCAAAGCATGTTATCCCCTTGTCTCCCTTTATTTCAAAATACAATACATAAATCAAATGAAGAGCCAATTTCTCAATGTCCCGTTAACTTTTGTCTTTCAGCGAATTAGCTGATTTTGGAAAAAGGTAGTTTCTTAATAAGGATATTTAAAATAATGTTCTAGTTAAATTTGTGGGTCGACTTCTTCTTTTTCTGGTTTGTAAGACCAAAATCATCCCTTAATCATTGAGAAAATAAATTTGTGTCCCCAAACAATTTAACTCCATGTTTACTTCTTATGAGAAAAGAACTTTGAGAAATCGCCTTTGAATAAAGTCTTTTAAGGAACTAAGTCAAATGATATTTTTACAATTTTTACAACTTAACATTTAGAAGAACAATCTTTCGGTATTGGTTTTTCAAAGTGCACCTCCCCTACTTTTGCACCACCAATAAATTTTGCAGGCCCTTTCTAATTGCCACATGCCTCTTTTTAATACGTCGAAAAATTAATTGGAGGTCGTAATTCTTAAAGGGAATCTGAATTGTTACCAAAAGCTTCAGCGAGCACACAAATCCGCTGCAGGATTGCTGATGTCAGACACACGCCGACCCCACGTATTTCGGGAGCCACAGGCGAAAAAATAAACCACCGGCAACCACAATAAATACAAACTGTTTGCTGTAAACCCACCAAACAAAATCTGTCCGCCATTCTGCACGTGACTGCGGGCCGGCAATTAAAATAATATTACAATAAATATATCGCAATATGGTCGGAGCAGGCCCAGTCGACCAGGCCAACTACAATTGTTGAATCGCTGGCAAAACAGTTTTATTTATATTCTTCTAAATTATTGTCCAACAAAATATGTCGGTTAACCGCGCCCATCAGAAACACTCGAATGGATATGCTTATTATACATGTATGTACATTTATATCTGAGTCGTGACTTTTGTTCAAATTAGCTTAGCAGTTCGTTGGGCAGTAATTCCTTCTTTCACTTTCGCTTGTAAAAACATTATAATTGTTTGCCATTGAAATAGTATGTGGATTATGTTAATGAAAAGCATTGGAAAAAGGTTAAATATTATATCTATGTCTTTGCTATTAATTTTTCTAACCACTTAAAACGTTGTATAGATTTATTTAATGGATTTGTTTAATATTTTGATTGTACTTTAGTTTTCTATTAGGTCAAAGTTATAGAAATATTTTAAATATTTTATTTTAAATGTTTAAGAACATAAAATATTTTTTTTCAGGTAAAATGTAAATGTGTAGGTATTTTGGGACATATCTTCATGATTTTATAAATACTGGAACCCTTTTGAAGTAAAATAAGTGTAACGTATTGTTATTGGTTAAATCTTCAGAATTGTTTGTTGGAACAACACAAACTTAAATAAACGTATTTAGAATTCAAACTGCCGTCAATGCAGTATGTAAATTGTATAGTTCTCATACATGACTGACTAATCTCCCTAATATTTTGGTGTTCAATGCCCCGCGCTCCACCCCCTTTTGTGACACGTGCTCAACGATGCTATTTCATAATCCTCCCTATCCAAGAATTGGGCGTTTCATATATCGTTAGATGAAATATGACTTTTGCCTCTGTACTGGGTTTTTCCCCTGGTCGTAGATGCCATTAATATCACAGAAATTAATATGAAAATTCCAAGTGTGCATTCAATATAATACATCATCGGAGTAACAAAAACCGCGGAGGAAACAATAATAACGCTCGTCATAACAATGGCAAACAATGCAATCAAAGCGATTTGCAACACTTGCGCATCCTTTGGGCGACCCAATCGCAAAGTAAACCGAAAAAGTGTGTCCAACAGCCGACAATAAATGAGCAAACATTATGGGATCTCGAGGGGTGGACGGGCCTCATGGTGGCCTCCAGAAGAGTTGCTACAATGTCGTGGATGAGTAATTAGCCCGGGACTGGAGGACGTCTTCGTGTGCCGAGCACGAGCCGGAAAGGATGTGCGGTCGGTTTGACTTTGTAGTCAAGTGGTTGGGCCCTGGGAAGGGGTTGATGGTTGATGGTTGATGCTCTATGTAACATTTCAATAAGCCTGCTCCAGTCGAGCATCCTTGTGCCATTTAAAACACTTACGACATGCACCCTCCGTCTTAACCCTTCGCTGCTTCCGAATTCCCGGCATGCCCTTTTGACTTTTGTCAAAGGCGCAAAGGGGTTAAATTGAGCTCTGCTCTCTGTTTACCTTTAGTTTGTTTAACCCATTGATAGACGCTCGCTGGCGTTGCAGTTTCAGCTAATTAAAAGTGTATTATTTATCGAAATTAATTTATGGCGCTCCTGTCTACCCACGACTACTCGCATAATCCAAAAGTTAAACACAAATCCACATGTTGAGTATGGGTGGTGGGTTGATGAGGGAGAACTGGTTTTCCGGCTTAAGTTGAAAAGCAAATAACGGCCTAAAGATAAATAAAGAGTTGTCTGTGTGTTAGGCAGAGGTGTCGCAAAAAGGGGACTGCAAAATGGTTGCCAGTGCTTAAAATGTTACAAATATTTTTGTTATTTTTACTAAATAATATAAAGTCTCTTCTTTACAGTTTCATTTCTTCATTAAAGAGTCTGGAACTTGAATTTGTTGATTTATTTCTAACCCAATTAGTTTCAATATAATACTTTGGAATGTATTAATTTAATACTCAGCTTCTATGACATTTTCTAGACTAATGTCTAGAAACATGATTATAAAATAAGTTTAATAATGTTTAATTTAAAATATTTTGACATGGAAAATATATTGTAAATATAAATTTGAATCCTTTTATCTTAATATATATTTAGGCTCTTAAAAATTATACCCAACCCCCTCACAGCTCCGTTCCTGGAATTTACTCCAAATACTTCCAACTCAATTTCCAAATTTGTTTTGTTCATTTGCATTCGTATTTATCATTTTCATATGGTGCCTCAGATTTTTGTCATAAGGCGCTTAGCTCGAACAGCATTGCTAGGCCAATTAGCAACGCATTTGCAGCCAATTCGGTTTAGCCTACTTTTTGGAAAGTCCGGACAGAAATTTAAGACCAGGCAAGGCGGGAACAACCCCCAGGTAAGCAAGTGAAATTTAAGCCAAATATCTGAGCCCGAGAAAACTAATAAAAAACAAATTGAAGTGGAGTTGGGTAGGGGAGGAGGTCCTGTCGCTGTCCTTACGCCTGCCAGTCAAAGTTAACCTACTGGAGCGTTAAAATTGCTCAGCAAAAGTAAAATTGAAACAAATACGCCCGGCGATTTTTATCAGTAAAAAGGGAAATCGAAAACCCCGAGCTGGAAGTTTCCTTTTATCGCAAACATGCAAATTTTTTTTGTGGATGTAAATTTGCTAAATAAATAAATGCGGTGCAACCCTACTTACGTCTCAAATCCCTGGGATCCTGAGAATTATTGCTGCGCGGACTTTCACCCTTTTCAACGGCGTCGTAATCCTGTGATCCCTCCATGGATTCGTGGGATGTGCAAGTGGGACTGGCCGAATCCGTGCGAAATGATTCGCTGCCGTTGAACAGATTCTGCCGGGGAGAAATCGAAGTGCAAATCCCATTATGACAAGTGTCAATCTTGCGCCGATTACCAGCTCATCGGATCGGGCAACCTCTGTTCGAAACCCTCCTCCATCTAGCTACCCAGGGGGTTTCCTCGAACGCAACTCACCTGGTCCAGAGATATGCCGATGTACTTGGGCGGCGAGAAGGCCGACGGCAGCGAGAAGTTGGACAGGACCGACGGCTTGCCCAGCGGCGAGCGGTCGCTGGCGAAGTAGCTCGCCGGTCCCGCTCCCGCCGCCGCGGCCGCCGCCGCCGCCCCGTTCGCCACCAGCATCCCGTGGTTGAGCAGCAGGTGCGGGTTGAAGTAGTTGCCGACTAGTGACATGTTGTGGAGATCTTTGGCGTCAGGTAACTGCAAGAGGGGGAAATCGAAAGGGATTACCTAAAAGGTATAGGCGGAAAGAAGTGGGGAAATATTGTAGAATCGAGGCATTACAGTGTTATTATTTTATATTTCTGTATTCCCTTGCTGGGCATAGCAAAACATAAACATGCTCCCTCTAAATTTAGGGTTCACATTTTGTCAGGTACTAGATAAGAACTAAAATATAATTATCATTTTCTAGCAATTACTTTATTTTCCGTAATAATGGAACTTAAATAGCTCAAACTTTCTATATTTAAATGTTCATAAACTCTGTCAGAGCTTCAAACGTCATTATTTCAAATTCTGATTAGTATATATTTAGTGCAACATTTGAAATACTTATAAAGCGTAAGTACGTTTAATTAAGCAATGTAAAGATTTTATAAAACGGCTTTAAATATATTTCGTAAAAAGCATTTAATTCGTTTAAATTCCGTAACACCAACTGATTACATTTTTTCGTTACATGATCTTGCGAGTAATGTCATGCCATTTATAAAAAGTTGTTATAGAGATAGATTGGTTCAAAATTGGTTAAAGTTTACTTAAATGACTTTAAGCACTCTAACTTTTAAGTACAGACTAATGTGGCAGCTCAAAATTCCAATCAGCGTTCCCAACATAAAGGAAGATAAATATAAATAATAATAAATATTTAAACAAAACGTTTACACATATAACAATGTTTTAAAGCCTCAAAAAATGATACAAAATGTCTGACATTGGCATCTGTGTTACCCCAAACCAGAGTTTTTAAAAGCTAAGTGGGCGTTTAATTTAAGCGTTAAATATGCGCATTACTCGAGCCTAAGCAACGGAACCAAAACAAATTATGTGTGCTACATGACTTGGCGTTAAAATTAGCCAATTATTATGGAAGGTGGAGGCCCAAACGGGGATAGGTAACATATGCTGAGGCGAGATGTTTGGAAAATGCAGGGAAAATGCTGCGATACCTAATCCAATTCCCAGGACTCAAGACGGAGACGCCCCTAAGAATGGCGGCGGATTTGCATCGGTAAAAATTATGCACAAAAATGTTTAATTTACGACAAATAAATGTTAAATTGAGAGATTTTAGAATTACGATATCGAACATTGCCATAAACTGTGTCAATTTCAAAGGGAAGTGGCGGATAGCTTACTTCCGATGGGGTGTAAAATAACGAGAAAAACGCTTACACTCTCCCACTTTCTCCGATCCTAAACTCACACATAAAGACTTTGGCAAATGATATGGGTAACATGGGGAGGGTGAGTTGGGATTTTCGGTGTCTGGGGGGAGTTCGCCCAGCGCAGATAACCCACAGAACGTATAGCGTTCATAACAAATTGAGGCTGACGAGTGTTAAGCGGCGGTTGGGACACAGACTAGATCCGAGTATAACATCAGCAGCGACATGTGTGACAAGTATTAACCCTCACCCATACCCACACCCACAATCTCATTCCATCCACGACCTCTCAAACAGGGTAAACTTTTCTACTGAAAAATTTACATACAAATTTGTCTGCCAAGGAAATTTTTTTTTGCAGCGAAAAGTGTGAGGAAGGTTTAGGAAAAATATAATCAGAGGAAAATGTTTACTTTGGGTTATACTATGAGAAACCATTTAAAATCTAATCTTGTTATTATACGACGCATTCAAATGGTAAGTACTTGGAAAAGAGCTTGATTTGTTGTTACAAATCTAAGCCTAGTATGGCATAATAAACTAAAATATACCTATAGGCATATGCAATTTTAGATTTAAAAACTTTCTTCTAGTTTAACATGCGGACAAATTCAATATGTCCATACATTTCCTAGGCTTAAAACATAATTTAAGCTTAAAACATAATTTAAGCTTAACTTGCGGATGAGAAAAGGTACTATGCTTCATATTAGCAACCATTTACTTTAGGGGTTCTATCGTTATGTTTTAAGATTAGTCGGTCAATCAATCTCATTAATTAAACCTAAAAATCCCGCCTTCGACAGTTGATTAATCTGGTCCCACGTCCTTGTTGATTTCCATAGTAATCCTGGTCACACGCTGGACCCAAGTTGAGTCCAATAAATTAAGGATTATCAGGAGAAATTAGCACCTCAATTTGGGGGCGAGCCTTTGACGCATATGTTGCGTCTGAATAATCACCAGGCATATCATCCCCATGCTCATTAGGTTTAAAATGTTGCAAGTCAGACGCATGGGGATTTTGGGGTATCAGGAGCAGATTGGGGTGTTGGTATTGCAACCGCATGAGTTGCACTTTGTCTAAGTGTGCAGTTTGGCCAACAGCTGTTTGGGGTCCTGGGATGGATTGGAAAACCCCCAACAGAAGTGGTCAACCGCTTGGCACTCTCATTCCAAATGGCTTTTTAATACAATACGTGTGGAAGCATTTTCAGCATGGACTCCGCCTATTGATTTATGCTCGTTAATCAGTGCAAAGCTGGACACAGAGAAAAAACTTCCGACTTTATATTTGGATTTAACACATACACTTTAAGTTTCGATGACGAAGGATTTCTAAAGAGGTGTTCGATTAAACAGGTATTTAAATTGTGAGGAGAACTGTAAAAAAATTGATAATATTTTGAGAATAACTAAAATAAGAATCAAAGTAAACACAAAACAAGATTTTTTTAAGCCGGACTTTAACACATCTATAAGTTTTTAAAAATTGTAGAGCCTATAGGTTGCAGCTGGAATTGTAAGTAAATCGGATATGGAGACAGCAACAGAGGTGATTCGATTTATTTTTAGTAACAAATACTAAAAAGTTTCAGTGCATGAGCAGGTGCTCGCTCAATTCCCTTGGCAGTGGGGTGTTTCATCCCCCCCTTTGTTTGCTTTTCTATTAGCGCCGGGCGGGTGATTTGTTATCCCAAATTGTAACATTCCTTATCCGCCAAAAGGGATGACGGCGCCCAGATTTGCATAAATTCGTTCTGTTTGCCTTTAACACTTGAATTATTGGTGTTCTCCACGACCCTCGAAATAGTCGTGCTCACTCGGTGCAATCTCGACTGCAGCGACATATACGACACATAACAGCCAACAACAATAACAGCTTAATTACAACAACACGATAACGAGTGGCAAATAGCAATTGTCTACATACAATTGCCAATTTCGCTTAACTTGGCCATAAAACATGGCCCAGCGACGGCAGACGGACACCAGGCAAAGCAAACAACTTGGCCTTCTCAGCACACCACAAATAAATCTCAATTTGTGGCACTAACACGGAGTAAACGAGGCTCAAATCGAACTGAAACTCTGGAGTTGCAGAGCCTGTAATACTAAAAACGTTTAGCAATTGGCCATTTTCGCAAACTAAATGTTTATGGCGAGCCTCAACCTGTTCAGCTTTTGTTTTTTCCTGGATCCGAGCGATTGAACTGAAGCAGCGGAAAATCGTGGTGGAAATCAACTGTGTAGCATAAAGTGAGGCGCCTTTTTACTCGAGGGAAAGTGGATCTTTTTCATAACTTGTCTCCATTTAAATCTTTGGAAACAGCTAATAAAATGATAATAGTATGTTCTAGTATATTATGAATAGACAAGTTGGTACTTTTCCAGGCAGATTTGACCGTGTTTAACGATCCTTACCGACCAAAATGTCAAGACAACCATCAAGAAAAGTTAGTATATATTTACATATGAACAAAAAAAGGAGCAACATATTTGTCATATTCCCGTATCTGTTTGGACCCGGTATTGATAGGGATATATTGTGATTCTATTTGGATATTCAAATTAGGCTATTTGAAATTTTTTGTTTCGATCGTATTTGTTGTGAATGGTTAGTATTACGTTTAATTTGTTTCTTTATGAAAGGTATTCCATATTTGAAAGAACTGAGTTCAGCAATCGTTTCTACAGGTACCGCCGCCTATTTGTTTGATTACTGGCTTTCATACTTTTACGACATGGAAGCCATTATAACATAACTTATGTTCGATTTTTAACTTGTATTAGGTTGAAAAATAAAATAAATTCGTGTCACCAGACGCCAAACTGATTTCGGTGTAATAGGCGATTATGGGCACGAAACAAATTGTAAAACAAATTCACGTCCCGCTATCATCACTGTAATCTTTATGTTAAATAATTATAATCTTAGATCTTTAGCTCGTATAGCTTCCTATATCCAGACATTCATACGTAGAGACAGCCAGACATGACTATACTCGAATAGAAGAAGATTAAAGCAGAGGCGTGTCTAGTATTTGGTTGTAAGCCAACTTTTTGAAGCCATATAGCGAATGTTGGCTTATACAGGTGATCTATAAAGTCTATTGTTATGTATTGTTGTTAGGATTGTATATATGTATATTTGTATATATATACATATGTACCTATACATCTAAGTTAAAAATGGGGGAAAGATCCTCCCACATGGGTGAAAAGGGAAAATAAACAATATACTTTAAAAGTATGCAGCCACAAATTAGTTCTGAAAAGCCCCAATAAGCAACTTCTTGATCAGCCACTAATCAATGCACTTTTCTAAGTAAGAAAAGACATACACGTCTTTTAGAGAAGCTAAATAATTTGTATTATATGGCCGGCACGATTAAAGAATGCATTTTTGTATTTTTAACTACATCCAAGTTTTCTTAAGATAGCCATGAAAGTCACCTAGTATCTTCCATCTTTACATTCCTCTCCATCTTTTACCCGCTGTTGGCATTCCTTAAGGCAACTATCACTGACCATTGGGCATTATACTTCCCGGGAGTGCTTCTTGTTAAACGCCTCGGTGCCTTCGCATTTTGCTGCCTGGGCCTAGTTGCCTCCCTGATAAATTGCTATAAATTAAATTAAGCTCAGTCACACACCGACACACAGTCCCATATGCACACAACACACCTACACATACTTTGTGGTAATAAGTGGCAAAAAAGAATTATTTTTCATATGCTGGCCCGCCTCAGTCTCATAATTTTGTCCACCCCAACTGGCTCTGCCGTTTTTTCGAGGGGGTCAGTCTGTTTACCTTTTGTTGTTGCTGCCACTGTTGTGGTTACAAAATTGTTATGGTGCCTGCCGGGTTTTCTTTTCGCCGCTTCTGACCCACCCAGACAGGTTGGTGGTTAAAGGGCCGTGCACAAGAAGTGGGAAGAACTGACACGAGAACCAGGCCCATATTAAACCATTTGACATTGCATTTAATATGCTTGCTCGGCTTGTTTTTATTAATTTTTATTGTTTGGGTTATGCTTGGTTATAAATGGTTTCATAAATAATGGTAGCTAAGCGAGTGCTGCAGTGGCTTTTGAAGCAGTCGTTGTTGAAAGAAGGAAAAGCGGTATGGGAGTAGAAAAATCTAGTTTCGGCATAGTTTGGGCATACTAGTCTCAATTTTTTTTATCAAACTAATACATTTAAGGTTTCATTTGAAAAACATTTTTAACTTCATTTTAGGAGGCATGTTACTTTAAAATCTCCAAATATGCTGTGCAATAAAAAGTTATTTTGTCTATTTCAGTTGTCTTTCAGATATCTTTTTCCCTCGAACCCATTTCGAATCTGAAACCCGAGGACATATTGTTGTCATGTTTAACATATCTTAACGCTACTCAATGCTATGCAGAGGGAGAGATATAATTTCAATTCCAGCTCCAGCTCCAGTTGGTATAACCAGTTTCGGACTGTTCGAACATCATCAGCGCTCGAGTTCTTCATCATTTGTAGCATCAGCGTCAAGATCATTGCTCATGTTTACAATGATGACAGGCAGCAAAATAAGCAGAAGCTGGCCAAGAACCGTCGGAGGAGCCGACTGCCAACCAAATCAAATGGGAGCTTCTCTGTGGGATCGGGCCAGTAGTTAACAGTGGCAGTGCGGCTGCCCGCTTCCATCAGGCCCGACTTGAAAATCGGAATTGAAGCTATCATAAATCTGTTCGTCGCAAAAATCTACACACAATGGGGCGTTTGCAAACGCATTCGTTGATCGGAATGCGACGACGAACTCTCTGAATCTGCCTCTTGACTGACTGCGGAATTGGAAATGCGACCGTGATCGAACAATACTTAAGCACATATAGCAAATATCGAAAATAACATAGTATACGGCGAGGAATGATATCGAAAATGCATCCTGCATGGCAGCATTATCGTTTTATCCATACCATAACCCAAACCAAAACTTGTGATAGCATAAATGATTACCAAAAGGATCCACTGATCCATGGATATGTCCCACAAATCAAAGAGTGGCACAAAAATTGTTGTTCTAAAACCCATACCAAAATCTTGAACTGCCACTGTCACTGAATGAAAGGACATAGAAATCAATGGAATACTATTGGCGGTTACATATTACCTTACCATGAGATTAAGTAATCGATAACGGTTTATTATTTATACCAAAAATCGGATTTGGTTAGTTTGATTTTTAAGGTGAAGTTCAGAGACAAACTTTAAAGTTTTGGTTGACCAGTCATCCCTCTTTTAGAATTGTACAAAATAAACATAAGAAAATTGATTTATTTTAATTTGTTAATGGTTGCATATTTAGGACTTGATTTAGAAGTAGCATTTTGTAGCATACTTCTTAACACTTTGTTGTACACTTTCTTTTGCATTCTAGTTGGAAAGTTTCGTAACTAAAAAGTGCTGCACTGGGTTCCCTGTTAATTTATTTTTTCGTTTTCAAAATATTAAACCGAATAAAATATTTCATTTCTCCCATCTCCTTCACCATATTAACTGCACTTTCTCTCCACTTTCTCCCTCCTTAATGGATCGTTAATTGAGTGCATGATCCGCAATCACGCTGTCATCCCTAGTCGCATCCCAACTGGAAGTTCACTTGGAAGTTCTGTTGGATTTGTTGTTTTACAATGCAGCATTGTTTTGGTTGCCGTGGGCTTTTGCCCAGAGTTTTGCCTTCGCCTCTGATTCTTCTGGCCGAGCGGTGTGCTGATTTATGGCATCTTTCGGCATTTCGGCTACCGGCCCCCAGTCTTTATGATTTGTCATAAATATGTCCCCTCCGTCCGATCGGATCGCATCGGATGGGATCGGGGATCCCAATCAGCAGTTGACCGGGTCGTGTTAGCTTTTCTGGGCCTGGGCTCTACTTACTCTCGATGGAAACGGACGTTGTCCACGTAGAGCCTCATGCAAACCGGAAGCGGCTTCCGAGAGGACAACGAGCGCTTGAGATGGCAAATGGCTGCTGCCAAATGCGTTGCTTTCCATCTGCAGCTCGTTTGTGATTTGTTTTGGTTTTGTTTAGACTAATTTGGCACTAGGGGGCACTCATAACCTCACTTTCGCTTGTGTTTCAGTGTTGGCACATGCAAAGATCACTGGGTATCCTGAACAGGCGGTTGGGAATTGTATTTGCGCGTCGGTAAAACGGTAACTCGGCTCGGATCAGCTGACGGTTGGCTCTCTCGCTCTGGCTCTGGCTCTCTCTCGCTCGCTCGACACAGAACACCCGCACGTACGCGCTGCAGAAATCCAACTGAGGCTGCCTGGAAACCAGTTGCCGTTAGTCGGGCCGAGTGCTTCCTCTTCTCCAGCCTCGCTGCTGCGCAGTCGGCGTCGGCGTCGCAGCGAAACGCCTCGCAACTTCTGATTGGCCAGCGGATATCCGGTTTGGGTGCACTCTCGCCGTCCCGCTCTGGCGCACGCCCACTCCCACTGCGGGAGCACTTTTACATTATGTTCACCTCCTTGGTCGGCGAGTTTGCTTTTGCCGCTGCATTATTATTCCAAAATGGTTGCATGTTTGTCCGTTGGCCATTGTACGCCTGTTTGTCTGCCAGCACCTGGTACTGGTACTCCCCAGCCCCATCTTCCTCCTTCTGGACCCCCTCCCTTCCATCAACTTCTGACATTTTGTGTAAATAAACCGTATGGGAAGCATTTTTACTTTTGGCTTTGGCATTTTGTTGTTGTTTGTCGGACACTGGCCTGGACAAAAGTATCTTGGAAGTAGTCTCTTTCTTTTTTGCCCCTGCAGCTGGGTTTTTGCACACCGTCCACTTAATATAGCGCATTACTGTGGTATTTATTGGGCGCGAAGTGGCGAAAATATTTCAAAAGTAGGGTGTTGCGGAATTGGAATTTAATAGGCAATTGCGGCTTTTCTGAATGTTCCTTGCCGTGGGCATATTTTCTATAGTAAACATTTTAAGCAAATGTAAACGTTTAAAGGCAATTGCCTTTATATTTCAATACAAATTAAACACAAGCCTTTATCAGATGAATTTCTTTTTATAACGATCTTAGATACAGACTTCGTGGAATACAATTAATAACCCCGATAATTTTTAATCAATTGTTTTGGTATGTTTTAAAATTTAAGCCATTAAGAAAAAGATAGGCACAAATAATTAAAAATAGTAAGAAAAATTTAAATATCGATTTTGAATATAAAACTACAAAAAATTAACCCACAACTTTTAAGAGAATCGAGATGGTTGCACAAGGGTGAGAAAAATGAAAATGTTTATTTCATCGCTTATTCCACTGTCAACTGACCAACAAACTACCTATGTACAAACAGAAATAGTTGTCACACAGTATTACTACAAACAACAACTAAACTACAACAAGTATTATAACAACAGCACAGACGACAACCTCCAACAACCACTGTGTACGGGGACAATATAAAAAGCTTAACCCATCTGCGCGCACTTTTTATTTCGACCTCGTTGCCTTTGCTGTGATTTCCAATATGCCGGACTAACTAAATAAAGTATTTTCCTTGCAATTTACTTGGATGGGCGGGACGACGGGAAAGGGGTGTGGATCCGAGTAAAAAATGCGCAAACCTTTCTGACATGTTTATGGGGCCCTGTCTGTCAAATCAAGGCAGTTGACACCACTGCCACTCGCTCCCCTCTCCTTTAATTGGTGGCTAAATTTTCTTTTTACCATCTTTGGGCCGGGGGATCTTCTCGGGAAGATTTCTTCTAATTTTTTGCTCATTAAATTTACATTTTAAGAATTCCTGTGCGAGCAGAGAAGCTTGCACTTTATAATTTCCACCAGCCTGCCTTTAGGTTTATTACCCATCTCTGTCGGTGGGAGGGAGTGCGCGATACTGTGGAGTGGGCGGAGTGAGAGGGGGTGGTGGGAGTGGGAGCGAGAGGTCCATAGTGCACTGAGGAAAAAGCTGGATCAGGTCAGGAATGTAATGTCCGCTATTAAAATTTGTTTGCCCTTAAGCTATACAATTGCTGTCTAATGGAATGATATAAAATATACTTAATATTGATTACTTTAATAACCTAAAGATTTCCTAACTATGGTATTAGGATATTTAAAGGAAGTACTAACTTTAATTACTTTAAATATAAATTATTTACCCATTAAGAAGACAAAAATACAAGAATAAATTAATTTATTTGAGTGCAATGATTTAAATATGATTTAAAATGAAGTTTAAAAGAGATCCATTAGGTAATAATAATGAGTTTTTTTCTCTGCATGGTAGGGAGACCCCTATACTGAATGTATACTTCATATTTCATTTTGGTTTCCTAAAATCCAGGATATCCTAACTATTGTACTTTAAGTATTAGGATATTTAAAGGAAGTACTTTAAAGGTATTTAATATAATTACTTTAAATATTAAATGACTTACCCATTAAGAAGAGCAAATTACCAGAATATTAAAATATATTTTATTGCAATGATTTAAAACTGATTTAAAATGTAGTTTTAAAGAGATCTATTAGGTAATAATAATGGATATTTTCCTCTGTATGGTAGTTGGAGTTGGAGGGAGACCCCTATATTGGGCACTTCGAGAAAACAGGGAAGGAGTCCCGGAGTCATAGAGATTGGCAGTGCCAGAGTGAGACAGCTAGGAGGGAGGCTCGGGAGTTCGGAGCGCATGCGCCGACGTTGGCGGTAGCCTACATTATGTGTCTATTTCTTGTACATAGAGTGGAGCTCTGGTCCCGGTGCCCCCAACTTCTCCCTCGAAGAGGTAACTAAGTCTTCCTTCGACTGGTGACTGGTAACTGCTAACTGGTAACTGGCGACTGGTATCGGGAGGCAGCTGGCGAAAACGTAGGGCGAGTGCCATGTACAGGACTTGTACTGCATTTCGGGTTGGCAGTAGATTTTTCATTTTATTTATGTGCTACTCTGATGATTGCCTTTACTTATTTCTGCCCCCACCAGAGCGTCTTATTCTTCTCTTTGTCAGCTTGTCAGCTTCCCGGCTACAAAATTAAATACTTGTCTCTGGTCCGATTTCTTTTTTGTTATCTTTCGGGTGTGTGGGCGCGGCTCTATATATAACCAACTGTCGTCTGTCTTGGCCACCACTCCCTCCTCCGGCTACTGGGTATGTACTTTGTACAACTTGGCCTGACAACTAATTTATGTAGTGGCCGGAGCAGCTGCTACAACTTTAGCTTTTCTCAGTTCTTTAATAATCTTGCTTTTTTATTTTGGCAAACAATTTCTCATAATTTAGTTTGTCTAGGTGAAGTGATACAGTCTTATAAGAGGACTCTTGTAGTGCCACAAAATGAGATATTAATTGGTGGGCATTTTATGGTTAGTATATTATTTAAATTGTCTGTTTTGTCTTTTAAAAACTGTTTTGGGTGATATACTGGAAGGTTTTCTAATTTTTAGCAGTACTTTTTTAAAGTGTAGCTATACTTTGTTTTCTTTTATATCAGAGGGAACATATAACGCATGTCTGGGACTTCTTTGTTTATAAAAAATAGTTGATTTGTTGATTACTTATGTGGAACTTTATTGGAATAATTTTGGTTCGGATAAGCAGTTTCCCGATAAGCAGTTTCCAGCTACCTAAGAATATGTATTTGCATAATAATTGCTTTTGAAATACTTTCGTATTTCGGCAAGCCTTCTTGATTTATCGTCAGTAATCCTGTCTCGATCGACACATCTACCAACTTACATAATTCCTTTCGCTACCTCATCCTCTACACCTGCTTTCCCGGAAAAATCCCCGGGAAAATCCGGGTAACGCCTCCGAATTAATTGAAACCGCAGAACAAGTGCCAAAACCGTTTTGCTGTCAGAGCTGCCACAGCCAATCCCTCGACCGAACCCCCAAAAAGTACCAGTAAGGATTGAACCAAAAAAAACACAGATGCGTCTAACATAAAAAACAAGTGATAAAACGAAAAAGAGAACCCAAAAGCAATCCCCCGCAAATCCCAGACAAATGTGCTGCGAGAGGGAATAAAAATTTACCAATACTTTGTACTTTTGCCATGTAAATATGAATGGAAATGAATTACAAGCGAAATAAATGTACGAAAAAATTGCATGAAACAAAGCCAAATCGTATAAAAAGTATAGTCGCAAGATATGGAGTGGGTGGAAAGGCGAAAAAGAGAGAAAGCTAACATGGCTTTTGGTTCGTGTTTTTTTGGGATTGGGTGTTGGGATTTTTTTGTGGTTTTGGGTAGCACACAGTCGCAATGTTGACATGTTCCAAATGCAATTTTAACAGGATTTGCAAGGACACATTTGCACAAAGTGACAGAAAAACGCAGCGCACCAACAACAAAGTCAACTTTGTCAACCCCATACCCCTCATCCCTCATAAAAATGCGTGCACTCGGAGAAAGTTGTGCCATTATTAGTAGGGTAAGAAAATATTGATAAATAGAATCGACATTTTTTCAAGACTAATTTTGAAGGTTCTTGCTTATTACTATGGAACTATTTTTTATACAATTGCAGAGGGTATAATGATTTCAGTCAGAATTTTGAATGTAGATAAAGTATATATATTCTTGACCAGCATCACCAGCATGTCCGTCTTTCCGATTCTACGCAAACTAGTCTTTCAGTTTTAAAGCTATCGGGATGAAACCTCCCAAAAGTCTTAATTCTATTGCAGTTAGAATGTAAATAGGAACGTGCCGGATGGGACAACTATAATCTATAGCCCCTATAGGAATGATAAAAAAATATTTTTAAAGAAATGTAAACCAAACTTAACTTTGGTGTTTTTTTGAAAAACAGTATTAATTTTTTTTTTAACTCTGAAAAATTAAAAAAAAAAATTTTTTAATCTGACTATATTATAATAAAAATTAATGTCAAAATAGTAAATTAAAATGGAATACAATTTTAAAATACCTGTATTTTTGTTTTCAGTTTTCTCAAACCTGCAAGGGTATAGAAACTTCGGCTTCCCAAAGATAGCTTCCTTTCTTGATTTTTTAAAATCAAACCTTAAAAATACTTTGTAAATTATTGTGTTTAAAAAATTGCTTCTCAAATGTTTTCTAAAATTCTTATTTTCCACTATTTTATTCTTTTAGTGTGAACCTTTGTGATGTGCGTGGCTGGCATAACTTGCGGCTTAAAGGGATCAACTTGTCATGTTTTTGTCGTCGGCATTGATTTTCCGCTTTCCACGACCTGCGACCCAACCAGAGCCACACTCACCCTGCAGCTTCGCCCCTTCCCGATTTTTCGAACGGTTTGGGTCATCTGTTGTGATGTGGTCTTAACGCTTCATCAATATGCTTTTCCCGACGTCGCTAATTTTGCGTTTTAGTCAACCTCTGAGCCGGCTACGTGTGGCAGATTTATGTCTCATCTATGCGGACTTTCCCCCACAAGCGAAAAACAAGTGGACATCGGTCCATCCTTTGGCAGCTCCCCGAGTTCGTGTGCATGTGGGTGTGTTTAGTGTTAATCCGTCAATGATAAGCTCAATTTGTTGTGGTCACTCCAGTGACAAAAGGCCGTTAGCCCACTGTGGGTGATTCTGGGCGTAGGGCTAAGGATGGGAAAATACCATTAAAATGTATTGCAGGCGGTTCGAGATGGAAGTTGTATCAAGGAGCTACTCACGATATTTATTTTGGTATCTCTGATTTTATAAATTATTCCTATATTTTCTTTTAAATTATTTACTTGGGATCTTAGTTATCCAAAAAATACTGCAAAGTGTCCAAAGAGGCGGTTATAAAGTCCTCTGCGGTTACACCTATGCAATTTAAAAAAAAATAATATAATAAGGATTTCTATTTAATTGTTCACTTGATTTCTTATTTTAATTTTTGGTTAAGCAGCTTAAAAACAAATTGTTAGGCATAACTTTTGTTCGGAGCAGATCGCCAGCGCCTAGTCATGCGCGCATAGGTGTACGACGGCACCTGCATAGCTCTCTGCTTATCTTTCGCCTTCTTTCTTATACCCATAAAGCTGTCGCTTATCTATTCAGCAACTACTTTGTAAGCCTGCATATGTCTATATGAAGATCTTGGAGCCAAGCTTTTTATACATTCACAGTCCGTCTGCCGCTCCGAATAAACGCTATACATTTTAATATAACCTATTCGTGCGTTATTAATTATAAATATAAGGGTGGCATATTTGTTGTCTTCCCCATAAACATTTGGTGACCCCGACGTGATAGCAGTTTTTATCGGAGTCTGCAACTCGGTCTCGCGATTGTTTAATATAGTTTAAACAAACGCTTTGTTTCGCTGTCGTTTTCGTGCATTCGGTCACAAACATACATACATACATACATATGTGCATATAAAAGTGCACAGCCGGCCGTTGGATTTTTTGTACATTTTGCGCTGTGAAAAACACCAAAACTGTGTTGTGCAAATAATTCTTAACAAAGTGAATTGCATTTAATCTTTGTTAATAGCGCATATTACATATATATATGTACATATAGCCATTTATACATTCGTTTGCCAGTTACATAATCCGCTGTTGCTAGGCAGGCAATTTATCGACAAGAACAACAACAACCAAGATAAAGGTTCCGTTGCATCTCGGCGACGCTTGTTAACCTTCACGTTTTCGCGGCAAAGGGTATACGGTATTTTGTGCCTCTAACGCGGTCGGACATTTTATTTTATTTCATTTTCATTTCATTTTTTTCCATTCTCGTAATTGAAAAATGTCTGATACGGAAAACTCGGTTCGGGCTCAAAATGAATCCACAAGTGACGTCGACTACTACCGAGTCAAAGCCCAATCTATTTTGCGGCAAATGAGCTCGATGAAATGTTATTTAAACGCTGATGCGGTTAATCAGTTTGACGAAGCTGATTTGCTGGCGCGAATGGAATGGATCAATTCTTTAAACCAGGCATTTGATTCTGCGCAGACATCGTTGGAAAGACTGGATTTTGCAGAGATCTCAAGCGACCATCGGATTGAATTTGCTGAAGTCTTCATGGATGTGAAGGCGAAACTAAACCGAGGCTTGGCGGCTCATCGCAAGTCACAATTGCCGGCTTCAACCGCTGCAAATTCAACATCTATTGACATCACTAATAATGCGGATCTTTCTTTTCGATCTAGGAAGCCTCGGTTGCCAAATTTGGAAATTGCTCGTTTTCATGGATCCTACTCTGAGTGGCCGGATTTTCTTGCGACTTTCACTACGGTCATCGGAAATGATGATGAGCTAAGCGACATTGAAAAATTACAATATTTGCGTTCGAGTTTGGGCGGCGTGGCTCTGGAAACCATACGCTCGCTCGAACCCTCGAATGCGAATTTTAAAAAGGCTATGAATTTGCTGGTTAATCGATTTGATAATAAAGTTTTACACTTTCAGGCACATGTACAGGCAATATTCGGTTTAAAGGGTGTCGAGAAGGGATCTTCGAAGGGTCTTCGGGAGCTGAGCGATTGCATGAATTCGCATCTGCGAGCAATTCGAACCCTGGCCAATACGCAACAAATTTTGGATGGACTTTTAATTCACATCGTCACTCGGAAACTGGATCAGAGGACGCGGGAAAAATGGGAAGAGGATTTGTCAATCACTGAGCTGTCTACCTGGGATGCTATGGAATCGTTTTTGGAAAAGAGGTGCAGGATGATGGAAAACTTGGATCAAGCCTTGGTAACTCAAACACCAGGCCAGCAGGTGGGAAAAAACTTGCACAAATATAACCAAAATACACTTATTGCTTCTGCTACTAACTCAAATCATTTGACATGCCTATTTTGCGATGCACGGGATCATTATTTGCCAAAGTGTTCTCGATTTTTAAATTTGAGTCCGAATCTTCGATATAGAGAAGCAAAGAAGTTGCACCTCTGCCTCAACTGTTTGCGCAAGGGGCATAGTTTGCAGCAATGCAAGTCGACTCACTGCAAGTATTGTCATTTAAAATAATATCTCAAAAGCGTAATAATTTGTTTATGAATAAATTTCGTGACACGACACTACCCAAAAATAGCTACCTCCCACGACTTACCAAACTCCTTGGTGGACTAGGACTCTGCCTTAATGATAAGTCCTTCTCTAGTGGGCGTCCCACATGCATCATCTTAATTTTAGTTTGCAACTAGTATTACTCATCCGGAACACATGTGCCGCATAGTTGTAGAAGCACTGACTATGCGATGTCACAGCCTGAGAAGTAATTTAAACTTTGCCTATGACAACAGCCCTTTGTCTTTGGAGGCGAAAGAATCCGTGCAGGATTTATGGTTCCAAATATTCTATATGTGACGCGGGGCGACTATATTATATAAGTTTTTGACACGTTTAGTGTTAGTCAGCAGGGGCTTGATGAACTTTTTTCTGTGCAAACTTTTTATTTATGCACACGTGCTCCTGATGACATTTCACCCAACTTCAGGATGCGGTACGTCTGCGTTCAATCTTTAGAGGACCGCAAATGAACCAAGGAAGGCCAGCCTGGCCACTAATTGGCTTAGTGAATTAAAATAACTTGCCAATAGTTTTGCGGCCTGGGAAGATAAAGTGAGAAAGGGGAGCTGTTGACAATGTCTCGCTGTCATTGGAAAATTTATGACGCTCTGTGGCTAATTTACCAGATAAAGGCCATTGTTTGCCTTTGGCCTAAGCCCAGCAGCCAAAGTGGCAGAAGTCAGCCGAAGGATTTCCCACTGCCAACGAGATAAGCCCCCACGATGGGGGTCCTTGGCAGGCCACTTAAAGCCTTTCGAGCCAATTCGATATGGAGGCTGTTGGCGTTGGCCTGTCCTGATCTCATATGTCAAATCGCCGGACGGCAAGTGTGTCTAATTATACAAAATTATTTATAATAGCTGGCCACAGTCCTGGTTTTCGATTTCCCCCCCCCCCCCCCTGTCTAGAATGAAAAGTTTGCTGTGTATGTGTTTGCCTGGGCACCGAAACAAACAGATTTCGGAATTGCGTAAAAACCTAATTAAATGCGAATTATTCATGTTGAAAGTGGGCCGTGAGGGAGGGTGGTGTCATTGGTTACGGTGGGTGGGTGGGCACATGCTGATGCATTGGAACCAAACGCTCACATATACCCAACAAAAAGCAGTCTGCGAGGGCTCCATATGTAGCCAGAATGAATTTGTTAAAATTTTCTTTGATTAATTGGTGGTCAAAAGTTCAACGGCAGCAGCAGCAGTTGCCTACTGAGGAGAGGGTTGGCGAAAAGGGTTAGAGAAACAGGTGGGTTAGAGCCAAGATTTGTTAGGCGGATTGGGAATTTCTTTAAAAGTAAGGAACTAATATGAATGTGGGCGTTTGGCTAAATTAGAGTAGGCTTGGCATTCAGCTGAAATAAATTAGCGCTGCGCAAGGATCTCTAGAAACGTCGTGCGTAATCCCAACTTGAATAGGTATAATAAATCCGCCTGAAAAGCCAAGTAAAGGACGTAGCAAACCAGAAAGTTTAATTTTTAGCATTATCCAACCCGTTTATAATATTCCTGTCTTATATATGTATAATTAAAGTTATTTTAAATTTTAAAGTGGTGTCATTTTAATGGCTATCACAACATTACTTTAAAGCTTAACAAAACCTAAGCTTAGATTCTTCGTTAGCCCTGACATTTTTACGCCAAATTGCCACTTTATTTGGCGTCAAACATTAAAGATAAACAACAGTAGGCACCATCAGTTGTCGGTAAAGGATCTGCCTGGAGTTTTATGTGGTGCGGCAAATTTAACGTATTCAACATTCCACATCCCACATAAAAACCAAATGCAAACAGCCGGCCAAAGAGTCGCGGATGATGTTGATGATGACTCGTGACTTGCGACTTGCAAAGGGTTGTAGTCGAAGTTCCCCGCTGCCACCCCTGAAATTAATATTACACCAATAATAATGAGTGCAATTAGCAGAGAAGGGGGTGGCTGTAACAGCTTAATGTGTGTCAGTGTAAAATTAAATTCACGCTAATCTACGCAAAGGAGCTGGGATGCCATTGACATTGCCTTCGCCCCAGACGGACAAATTAAATTGTCGTTTTATTGTTTTGCCTTGTTAAATATCTCAAATACTTCCCCTGCCGTCGCCGTCTGGCCAATTTGGATTTGTTTAGATGGGGTTAAGACATTCCCATATATAACTCACTAATCCCCCTAACCTTACCACCTCCTGCTTTTCCTCGCTGTGTGTCAGGGTGCACTTGGAAAAACTGAAATTCATTTCACCAAATTCTTAGCGATAAATCGGTAGAATAGTTGTTTGGTAAGGTTAATAGTTTTTTTTTTTAATTCGTGTATAATATTTTTTATTTTATGAATCCATCTGCACTAAAATAAATATTATTTTGAATTTAGGTACAGATCATTTAAAAATAAAAGTTTTGTAAAAAATAAATAATTTATAGTTTGCTGCTTGCTGAAGCTAGCGGAAGTGTTGTTTCAGCTCTATGAGAATATTTCTAAATTTATGATCTCAGGATTTTGAATTTTTCCTGAGTGTATGGGGGGTTTTCCCCCTTTTGGTGCGTGCGGTAGTTTGAGTTGCTCCCTTTGGTTGGCCTCAAAAAGGTGGCACCATATGGCACTCCCCGATTTTGTAGTTGTTGCTGGCGTTGTTGTGGCTCTGTGAGTTATATTTTTCAATGTTGAAATTGATTTCCGATTTGGTTTATTGTTGTTGGCTAGCTGCTCATTCGATCGCAAACAGAATGTGGTTGGCCACACGTCCGCGCCTTTGTTTGTTTTTGTTGCCAAGGGGCGTCGAAAAGTGGGCTGGGTTTTTTGGCTTTTGATTTCCCTTTGAAATTAGTAAAATATGAATTGCAATTTCGTTACCCGATTATTACATTCGTTATTTTTTCGGGTGCTCTGACCAAATGTTCCATTGGTATATGATCAAAAGTGATTTGTTCATAGTACGTCGAATCTCTTTATATTCGCACTATTCTGTTTAGATAATATTGCACCATATGCTTGGTGTTTGTTTTCCTTGTTATACCCGTTACTCGTAGAGTAAAAGGGTATACTAGATTCGTCGGAAAGTATGTAACAGGCAGAAGGAAGCGTTTCCGACCCCATAAAGTATATATATTCTTGATCAGGATCACTAGCCGAGTCGATCTAGCCATGTCCGTCTGTCCGTCTGTCCGTCTGTCCGTCTGTCCGTCTGTCTGTCCGGATGAACGCTGAGATCTCGGAAACTATGAGAGCTAGGCTATTGAGATTTGGCGTGCAGATTCCTGAGCTTCTTACGCAGCGCAAGTTTGTTTCAGTAGAGTGCCACGCCCACTCTAACGCCCACAAACCGCCCAAAACTGTGGCTCCTACAGTTTTGATGATAGAATAAAAATTTTAACTGAAATGTATTGTTCTCATCAATACCTATCGATTGATCAAAAAAAAGTTTGCCACGCCCACTTTTACGCCCACAAACCGCCCACAAACTTCAAAAAATCGTAAATATGAACGTGGATATCTCGGAAACTATCAAGGATAGAGAACTAGGATCTCATATTTAGAATCCGTAGCCTTGTGCGCAGCGCAAGTTTGTAACGCAGATATGCCACGCCCACTCTAACGCCCACAAACCGCCCAAGCCTGTGGCGCCCACAATTTTCATGCTAGATACAAAATTTGAACTGAACTGTATTGGTCTCGTCAATACCTATCGATTGACCCAAAAAAAAAATTTGCCACGCCCACTCCAACGCCCATATCGCTTAAATCTGTCTACCGCCGATAGGTGGCGCATTTCAATCTCGCTTTGCTGCTTGCATGTCTCCATTTCCCTTAGGTCCATTTAGCTGAGTAACGGGTATCTGATAGTCGAGGTACTCGACTATAGCGTTCTTCCTTGTTTTACAGTAATAAGGCCATATTTGAATGTTTATTATAAATGTGTGAGCCATATAGCGAGATATGAAAAGAACACTTGATATTTTGAGGATGAAAAATTTCAGAAGATGAAATTTCCTTCTTTGTGAAGTCTAAAAACTATAGTTCCTTTTAGCAAAGGTATCTTTTTTATTGTCTCATGGCGTTTAGATGTGTTATTAATAATAATTAAATAATATTAATAATAACTTATAATAATTACTAAATTATCCTATGTTTTAACCCCCAGCATTCATTAGTTTCCTATTATATTATCTCTAATACTTTTTAATTATCTAGAAATTTAAACAATATATGAATAAAGTTATCAATATTTTTGTTTAATACAGACATATTGTTTTTATCTTTCGAACACTTTCCCCAAACAACATGCCGTTTTTAGACCTAATCAGAGTTGGCACCATTCTGTCTACATCGATTATTCCTTGACTTTATGTCAATTGTTTGTTTGCTCGCTTAGTTAATAACGTCTGATGGCCAGAAGAGCGCTCAAATGCTGTCAGTTTATGGGGCATGAAGGCATTTAAAAGCGCAGCCCGGCTGCAATGGGAGTCCCAACGATCCGGCAGCAATCCGGTGGCAATCCAGTGGCAATCTAGCAGCAATCCAACCGTTGCAACCTCAAACCCGACAGCAACTCTTCCACCAGGAGCAACATTAGCGATGTGTCAGTCTCCAATGCCGTCATATTGTTGCAATGATGCCTCTGGCCCGTTATTGTTATATTGTCATTAGCATTGCGTGAGATTTGTGGGGATGGTTCGGGATCTGCTGTGTTATTTGGCCCCTTGGTGAATTGCATTTAGCGTCAGCCTTGTCTGATTGCAAGTGTAAATGTTCTTATGCCCCGAACTCCCCCTGCGAAGCTCATTTTCAAGTGTCAATTTTCAACACCAACCCCTGATTTCCCTGCCCGTTTCCCTCTTTCCCCGCCCACGATAACTGACATCAATTCG
Source organism: Drosophila subpulchrella (assembly GCF_014743375.2). Taxonomy (NCBI): domain Eukaryota; kingdom Metazoa; phylum Arthropoda; class Insecta; order Diptera; family Drosophilidae; genus Drosophila; species Drosophila subpulchrella. The sequence goes on along the minus strand of NC_050612.1, from coordinate 5,129,863 downwards.
CGCCCTTGATAACGAAGAGTAAAAAATGTTCAAAAATCCCTTAAATTCAACGCGCTTTGACCTTTTTTCTGCTGGCATTCACAAGTTCCTTTCCTTTCCTCCTTTTTCGGGTGCTTTACCAAACATTTTTATCTTTACTGCTTTACACATTTAATTTGATTTCTTTTTGAAGTTTGATGCGAGCTCACACTTTATAAATGAGTGAGCGGCATGCGGAGCTTAGTTAAAAGGGGTCGACGTTTATGGGACTTTGGAGTTACAGAACGTTTTCTTCGATTGACTTAAAAATACAGGAATAGATAACATATAGTGTTAAAACTATGAAATCGTTTGCGAGAACGGCGATCTAACTAGAAAATTATAATAATAGTATAAAGCTATTAACATATTTTTTAAAAAGTTGTGTTGGAACAAGTACTTAAGTCTAATAATAATTACATTTTTAGTCTTTTGTCCGAATGAAATAAAGCTGTATTGGAAGAGTGTTAGGAACATAATTTTATTTAAGTAATGTCCAATTATCTCGAATCCGACTAACTAGCCCCTTTATCTTTTTTACAGGAGACGCCCATGTCTGTAAAAGATATAAAAAATGCCACAGGTGTTGCCACTTTGCCGCTTAGCTGCTCATTTAGCGAAGACCCAGCTAATTGTCCAAGAATTCTCCGCATATTTTTAGCTCCAACATTATTTAATTAAATTTGCTGGCAAGAAGCTCCTTTATGCTGATTAAGTGGGAAAAAGCGGAAAGGCCAAAAATCTTTGAAGATTCGACAGCCGCTGAAGTTTCCTTCTGCGGAGGAAATTAAAAATTACTACTTTAACTGGAGTCCTTATCTCCCTTTTCGGTATTTTTACTGGATCTATGAACGTGTAAATACATCTGGTTTTCACCCTGGCCACTTGCAAATTAAGTAAGTCAACAAAGCACTTTGCGGATTTGACGTCATCGCCGACTTATCTGCATAAAATGTCCGAAAAGAAAAAATCCCCGAGTGGGAAGTGCCACCGATATGGGTGTGAAGTCGGGGAGTTATTTTATTTCTCCAATTCTATTTGCACTGCGGCTAACGCAGACAGTCGGATTGTCCCATTTGGTATGCGAGAGCCTAACGAACTTGAAGTAATGCGTTTGAAATGTAAAAAACGTGCAATTTATGTTAAAATTTTGAGCAAACAGCCGCGCTAAGAAAGATTTTTAATTAATCATTGCCATTTTTTGTCCCCGCCTCGCCTCCGTGTCAATGAATACACCCAGATACATGTACGTATTTGAGTTGTCTATGAAATTGGCATTAAAATCAACATTGGCCCTCGTGTCGAACAACTTTTGTACTTTATTTTCTTGACTGCGGCCAGCCGACCAATTAAGAGGACAGGCCATCAGTTCGTATAAATCGCATTAAGCTGCAAGGACGAGGGGGTCCAGCTGTTCGATTTGTTTCGATTCGGTTTCGGATTCTTAATTGCCGGCGATTCCGTCCTACCTCCTGCTCTCGCCAGCTCGACTTGCTTGAATGCGTTTTAAAAATGGCTTAAAAAATGGTTGGCCAAACCAAAAATGGTGTTTATTAAACGACTGAATGCGTAAATGAATGAATGTTTCGACAGCAAGCGGAGTTATATGGCAGCAAGCCGCCGACAGCCCCTGATTTATGGTGTTTGCCATTTATTATAAAAAAATATGCAGAAAAATGGCGTGAAGTTAATGCGTTTTATAAACAATATTCTTAAAATTGATGAGTTTAAAATTACTGCAAATATGTAGTAAAAGTACAGAGACTGGCAGGGTGATTAAATCTGTGATGGGTCTTGCATAAACATTTTAAAAATCTTAAAATGTGTGAAATTAATTTTTCCAGACCCCAATTCATATAACTTACAATCTGTAATTGGCAGATGATCAAACCTCAAAAACCGTATTGTCTATAACCCATCTTGTCCATTTGTTATCCCAGCTGATACTGATATCTTTGGAATGTGAAACGACCTGAGGAATGTTCCCCCACATCGTTCAACCCATCAATTCAGCCTGAGTAACGATTGTTTAATTGCCCATATGGTCTTGGCGTAAATATATCACTTTTACGCTATTTCTAGAAGTGCCCTTATGGTTCGTGCCCTTGCCCTTCGGCCTGTCTTCAGCCCCTTGAAAACATCAGCGAACTTTTGAACTCCACGCCGCCTTCGTCGTCGAATCCCCCCGTATCCCCGGTTTTGGATTCGGATTCTCCCCAATTCCCCTCCTAAATGTCAATTGTCGTGCGTTGGCTGCTGCTTCTTTTGGGGCTGACTTAACCCCAAAGAGACCGTTGCACTTTTACGTGCGATTGTCACACCACTTGCTGGCAAGTAAGTAAAGTCCCCTTTCCTCAATCCGTGCAGTGAAAAAAAATGTGATGACAAATTTTATAAATTTTATGTAGATCTTTTTACTTTATATTTTTATTTCTTTATAAAATATATCTTGGTTTATATTGGTACTTCTTGTTCTGAAGAATTTGCGGTCTTATTTTGTTGAAGAATTCATGCACTATTTTAAATAGTTACGACTAAAAAACTAACCAAGGTATCATAAAGCATATAGGTTCCTCTCCTTTTAAATATTATGAAAATAAGTAAAAGGATACCAATTCGACAGTTAACATGGTTATGGCCTCGATGCAGTTCTCGAGTACATTTTTACCTACTGGTCTTTTATAATTAGTAACTACCCTTTAATGATAAGAAAATTCATTGGAGCTATTCTCTCAAATCAAACTATTTACATTCGAGTCTGGTTTTTCCCTGTGCATTCTGCTTCTCCCCTGGAAAACCCAGGGCTTTGTGTGAAGCGTCCTTTTTGCCGCTGCGGCTACTCGTGTTGTTGCTGCTGTGTAAAGTAAAAATGTAAACTTCCAAGCCGCCAAAGCGGCCCCAAAACGAGAGTACCAAAAAAAGGCTGCTAGAGGGGGAGACCCACGGAAAGTGGCCGTAGAGAGGGGAGTTGGCCAAGACAGTCCTAGCCAAAGCGACGTCGCTGCCTTTGCCGCCGTTGTCGTTGTCGGCTCACGACTGACATAGAGATATTTGCATATAAAATTGGTAATATGCAAATATTTTGATTGTCTTTGACTTTGTGCCTGCGCTTATAAAGAATCTTTGAGCTTGGTCGGGATTCGGCCTTTTTTTGTTCGAGTTGCAACAATTGAGCGCACAGTTGGAATTCCTCGGATCGCATCGGATTCGCAGCCGGACACAGCAGCCAAAACTGGAGCAGATACGGAGTTACACTGAGGTAAGAATGGTATGGGGTATGACAACAAAATTCTACAGATATCTATAGAGAATCCGAGCTCCTAAGTGATTGCAAAATGTTTCTTTTAATAATATAATCCGTTTCTTCGATATATGTATTCTATATTATGAATTGATCTTAGCTCCGATTTTTTCTAAATGTCCTTAGTTCTGAAATATAATTAACGAATGAAGTAGGTAATACTTATTAAATCTAAAACCAAAATATTGTGCATTACCATACCGAATAAATGTAATGATTTAAATATTACAATTTTGTAATTGGAATTATTATTTCATTTTGGGGAATACGAGTAAAAAATATTTTGAAAAATTCTAACTGAAAGACAAAAGATAGATCAATTTTAATTGATCAAAATTGTTTTATAGCTTTTCCTGAAATTATATTAAATATATCAAACAGGCTAGAATATATATTATTGGTCCAAAAATATGTATTTTTTTTAAACGTGTAGCATTTGCGAAAAGGGATCGGAAATGGAGGGGAATGTTTGGCATTGAATTGGCATAGTTGTTGTCAACTTGAAAAATTATTATCGAACACCTGTGTGTGTCTGTGTGGACTTCTCGGCTCTTGTAGTTGTAAGCGATTATATTCGCCTTTTTCCAGGGAAAACGGAAAAACAATATTTGTCCCTGTCGTAGTTTTTCCATACAATGGAGCTTGGAGCGTATGTAAATTGGTTTTGGGCTAGGTACTGCCACCGGCGAAAGAAAAGTGTTGCCCGTGGGGAATTAATTAGTCCGAGGGGTATGGAAACCCATTTTGCAGAGGTGAGTCCAAGTCCCTGTTCCTCTCCCAAATTTCCCCCTCAAAACTGCGTTTACGGTAGACACTCTGTCGACAAGACAGAGAGACGATGATGACGACGGAGGTTGAGAGGGAAAGCAGGAGAACGGGAATATGGCAAACGAAGTTGTTGACAAAAATTGAATACAATACGAGGGGCAAGCACCTAAGCGAAATGGTCAGACAGGCCATCCAAATCGATCTGCGACCAGTACAGTGGGTTATAAAAGCTAAATGGTAACCAAAAAGTTGTTAAAATGGCAAGGAACCTAAAAAAGTAGAAAATTCCGAACAATTTATTTTAAAGAAATTTTTAAAAGAAAGTACCAGAACTTTATAAATCGCTTAAAACATAATATTTGTTAATTAATAATGCTGAATTGTTCTGTATGTAATAATCTATATAGTGAACATATTCATGCTATCTTTATAACACAGACCTTGAGTACTGTAATAATTTGATCGCATTGCTGGTAGAAATAAGGCACTTCAAAACATTAAATGAGTTTATTTTGAACACGAAATTGTGTTTTTATATCAAGAGCAATTTATAGTCTGCTAAATAATAGTAAGATTACAATTTCTCGTTACACAAAAGGGTTATAATAGATAAGCCTATTTTCGCATAAATTTCGATTTAATTTGACGCATACTTAGTTAATGAATGGAATATTGTTGTGACAAGATACTCTACAAGAGAACGGAATTCTATAAAAGTTTTGAATTAATCTTATAAGGGGGTTTTTAGGATTGTTAGCTCACAGTACACTACAGATAAATACGTGCTTAAAAATCCCGTACATACCACTGTGCAATTCATTTCCCTCCTCCTACTCTTCTGCTGCCGACTTTTCGAGACAGCATGGCTTGGCTTGGCCTTTTGACTTTGCCGTATCGAAAGCATCGGGCGCGGACTTTGGCGGAATGTTAAATGCTAAAAATGAACAAATAATGACGAATGCCGTCGAATACGTTGTCCAGGAGTCCTCGTCCTCATCCTCATCCTTTGGTCCACAGCCAGCTTTTGCAAAAGCCGCGCGCGATTTTCGCTGGAAATCAATGCGAGGGGGTGAAAAAAGGCTTGAAGATTTATGCCCGCGCCATTGCGCATCATAAGCTGTCAGAATGCTTTTTCGGCGATTTATTAGCGCAAATTGAGTTTTAAAAGAAGCTCCGACCGGTGGAAAAATAATACCTGGGCTAGAGGCCCTGGAGGATTTATAGTTTGGCGACAAGTGTCGGGTTTGCCGGGCTGTATCCATGCTGCTGTCCACGTTCATGCAAAACACACACAATGTGTCCGCATCCCATCTTCGGCCGGAGTTGCAGCTGCTGGTCATGTAAAAGTCTTTTGGCCAAGTCTCGACTGCTGCCACTTGACTGCCGGCATGTCAACAAATAAATCGTCATGTAAAAATGGCATTTTAAATTGTTTCTGACGTTCGAACAGGGGCTGTCAATGAAATGAAATGCACACACAGCGAAATCCCGATAGCCGTCTCAATATCGTACTTTGCCTACCGACTTGTCGCGCTGAGGTTGCAGTTGCAGTTGCAATTGCAACTGCAATTTCCATTGCACTGCGGCCACTTGAGCAGCGCTTTCAATATGCATTCAATAGTCCCGGTGACACCGGCAATTGCTGTGAGTCAGGCATTACCAGATGTGGTCCGACTGGCCATGATCATAAACCAAATCGAACTGAAAGCCTCGATTGCTCATTTCTGCCAGTTGTTGTACTGCAGTTGATTAATGATAATGATGTCGGCTTCGAGACAAATTTATTGCAAGCAAATCGTTTATGAGTAGATTTTTTAGGCATTGGAAACAACTTTTGGTGCAATGCTATATAAATTATTGCTTTAATTAATTCAATTAAAGCGGTCTATTATTTACATCTAACATTTATTTAATTACATTTAAGTTTTGAACTAAATTTTGATTCATTTAGTTCAGACCTCCCAGAACAATGAAGGGCATAATCCTTATAGACTGCATTATACAACCACTATTTTAAGTTCACAAATTTCAATTTAGTTTAATTTCCAAGAATACCAAAAAAAATTGTTTTTATTCATCCTTTTTAGAATTTTGTACATAATAACTTATACATAATATCTTGTTTTGTTTTCAATTTATATAATATAATATAATCTGTACACCTTTTTAATGTCTTCCATAATTGCGACGACTAAACATTGCGCATACGCCTCGTATGACCCAATTTCAAAGTTTAACTATTTCTCGAGACGTTGACCCAGCAGGTTTCCTTACATTTGGCCCACTCATTTATCAAGCTTAAAAGACTTTCATGTAAATGTTTTTGGACCTCCCGCAAAGCGAACTCTGATTACTGGCAATTTTTTCGCACATTCAGGGAAGGAGAAAGTGCCACCCCTGGCAAAAAAGGCACATAAAATTAATAAGGATGTAAGGAGGCTGTAAGGAGTAGGCATAGGAAACGAAGTTCTACCAAGATGTGGGCGGTAGTTGGATGTTTGTGGGGGCGCATGCTAAATTATAACCATATGAATTATGATATTAATTTCAATGCGGCGGCGTTTGTTAATGTGACATGTAATGTGCCTGTTATTACCTTAAGATTATGATTACTGGCCGGCCTGTGCCGCAAGGTGCCTCTCACATGTGGCGATGTGTGGTGCCCCGCTGGGCGCTGCTGCTCCTGCTCCTGGCCCTGTGCCCTGTGGCTTGTGCCCGCCTGCAATGTGTGGCATTTTCATTTAAATGGCTGCCCACAAAGGTAATTGAAATGTGGCTGTGGCCCAGGCCCAGGCCGGTAGTTTCGGCCCTTTCCCCGGGCTGCCCTCGACTTGTTTGTCTTGGCAACACCTTAAAGAGTTGAAAGAGCTCCACTCAGAGCACCCAGCAAGCGGTCCGCTCCTTGTTTTTATACCTACCCTACCATCCCGCCGATCGCTTCACTTTCCAGCGGTGTCCCAGCTCGTTTTTTGCCGCCTCGCGAGTTGATTTTGTTGTGCCGATGGAGCGGAGGAAATGTCTCGCCTAAGTGGCCTCATTTTGACATCTTTCTCGGCCCGCAAGGACCGAGGCGAGTGATACATGCGGGCCTTGTCTGCAATAAATACTTAATGCCTTCCAAAAATACACACATTAAAGGTCGGACTTCAATGCATTGACATCTTCATCTGCTGCGCGGCTGCCTACGGTTCGGGCTCCATCTCCTTTGCTCGGTTTCCATTGCCATTTTTGGTATTTCAATTAAATTTTTTTATGACAACATCAAAACTCTATCATAATTCTAAATGGCCTGACATGAGCTTTTCGTTCCTGTGCGCGAGTGTTTTTTCCCCGTTTATAAAGATTCCTGGACAGTTTTTGGGACAGAGGTTGGAACGAGGAGTACTAAGCAGGAACTTAGTCCTCTGGACGATTTGAGGAATGATTGTTTTGAAAAAACTTACGAGAGGGTAACCACAAATCTTCGTTCATTATTTTGCAACTTTAAAAACAATGTTTAAAAAAACGCGTATTAAAAACTCGTTCAAACTAAAATAACTATTTTTATATATCTTAGTATAATAGGAAAAGGTTACCTAAACGTAAAGTACAAGTATAACTCTGAAGCCAGAATAAGTAAGAGCACGGTTTATACAGTATTTCTTTATCGAATTGTTCAAGTTAAGTTGACTTAAGAAAACACTCACCCAATTCAAAATTTGATCATTCTACAAAGCATCTACCCATACAAAATCCCGATTTAGCCTCAGCTCAGAACTTTTCATGCCGCCCCTCTCCTGGACGTTTGTTTTTATTGCTACCTTGATGCTTTTTGTCAGTAATTGTAATGGGCTGGACAAAGGCAGCGGCACTTGGGCCCGAAACTCCCGACCGTTTCACTAGAAAACTGACTGGATGGATCTCTCGGCTTTTTGCTCGTTTAATGATGTGTGAGCCTGGAATTTTGCGCGCGGTGTCTGTGAAGTGGTGACTGGGACTCGGGACTCGAAACTTGAGACTCGGGACTGGCATACCAATTTATAATTTCTTTTAATAAAGTTGACATTTTGCCAGAACCGATGATGGTTTTTGTGCGTCTGCAACGAGTGGATCATGGATCATGATCTTGGGTCCAGGGATGCGGCGATGATTGTTCGATGTTCAGGTTTCAGGTGTTGGAGCTTGTCGCGCCTGGCATTTTGGCACTTTCGCAGCCTGGTTTCAAAGCCCCTGCACCCCCGCCCCGAATTTCCGCCACCATATGGTTCTCGGGATATCCTGCGGCATATGCGGGAAAAGTCACCCCGCTAAACGGTTCCCAAATGCCTTCCGCTCTCCACACACGTGTCTGCAAATTCCGCAAATATCCGTTATCCGTTTCCTTTGTCTGAGATTTATTTGTTCCATTCTCTGGCGCGTTATCAGCATGTGCAAATCTTCAAAATTTAAAAATAAAATACAACGAAAAAATCGCGAAACTTCTCCACCCCAGTTGAGCATTAGAAAGTTGTGTTCCATGCGATGCTTTGACCATATTAGCACCCAATTCGTTAGGTACATCCACAAACTTCCACCCCACAAATGTGCGCTTTATCTGTTTTCCCGGAGAGAAAAAAAGGATGCGATTCGCTTTAAACTAAGGCACTAAGCACTTTTACCGCTGTTTGTCTCGCTGCCCAACTTTGTCAAGCGCGCATAACAAAGTGTTATGTGTCTTGTAACTAACACTATGTGGCTTGGACTGTGGAACGAAACGTACCCCCAAAAAGACCAAGCGAGGGGTGGAACTGTGGGATACAAGCTGAGGAGCAGTGTTAAAAAGTATAAGGTAAAAATAAATTGAAAACATTACATACAATAAATGTACAACTTTTTGGTTATTTAAAATTGTTAATGAAGCTAAAAAATTTCTTTAAAAGAATCTTAGAAAGATTAAATCTAGCTTCCACTTGGGTAGCTATTAAAAAGCTAAAAATCAAAAGATAAGTAAATTAAATTAGCAACATAATCTGAAAATTGGTATATGTGTAAATTGTTAATTCAGAGGCAAAAAACCTATTATTTAGGATATATTTTTAAAGACTGTGAATATCACGAACCATATGTCAAATAATATTTATTTTTAAAACTTGAGATGGAATTAAATTATATTCAAACTAATAAATAAAATAACCTTCAAGGATCGATTTTCAACTTGGATCCAGTGTGCCATCAGTTCTTCCCATCATTTTCTGTATCCTTTATCCGGCCCCAGAAGAGTGTGAAAAAAGTACATTTTTCAAATGCTACATTTCCGTTGCCTGCTTTTCGGGGCGAGTGAAAGTGTGGACACTTCCCGGCCTGCAACCCATTCCACACCCCTTCACTTTATTTTTATAGTTTGGCTAGGCGAACCCGAAAACAACCCACCCAGCCTACCAGCCCCACCCACTTTTGGCAGTGCGGTCGTTTTGTTTTCTGGCCCATTTGCGGGGCGAACTTTTGCATCAAGTTGTAAATTTGGCGATTAGCACCCCTCGGCGAGTTTCCGAACTCGGAGATGGATATGGTTATGGAGACAGAGATGGAGATGGACCTGGAGCTGGAGGTGGAGATGGAGCTGGCTTCGAGGCCATTTCTAACAGCCGCACACTAAAGCTCCTTGACAAGATGCGCGTCGGCTGATAAGTTGCATGTGGAATTAGCATAGGTTTGGCCTCGGACCCAGCTCCACACACCAGCAGCAGCAACGGCGGCAACGGCGGCAACATCCCGACACAGCAGCAACATCAGCGGCCCGGCAGCAACATCGAACGGGCGACGATCTTGTCGCTAAGCTTTATGAATAAAACATTTTCGGCGGTGAACGTGGTCAACAGTAGCTGCCAGTGGCACGTCCATTGGCCAACTCGGTACTGGGGACTGGGGACTGGGGACTCCGGGTCCGAACTCTCGAGTCGCAGTTGCTACAAATGTTTTACAAGCTTTTCAGCGCTTTGCTGTTGCCATTGTTGCTGGCTCAGTTCCCGGAAACAATTCAGTTTAACAGAGAGACAGCGAAAAGGAGTTGGGCAGTTCTGCAGTTCGGCCGCTGGAGGGAAAAGTGCATCGCATATCGGACAATAAATCGTGAATGGTTTCGGCCAAACTGAATGCCGATGCCTCGATTCCGATTCACTGCGCCACTTGCATTTGCTTTATGATATGAGGCCTGTCGCTGACATTTGGCTTGACTTTATTTATGATAACAGTTCGCTGCGAAAGGAGTTGGGGCCGCATCCACATCCACATCCACATTCACTCAACAGTTTGTCAGCATTTTGTCTTTCTATCTGGCCATCTTCCTGACCCAAAGCTGCAGGCGGCTCCAGCTTTTTGAATTTTTTCATAATTCTTCTCAGGCAGGAAATGAGTTTCGAACGTATTCCTTCTTCCATCCCATTTTTTTCTGGTCCAGCCCCTGGGCGTGAATGCGGTGAGGCGTCTCCGTAATCGTGGCAAATTTGATATACTTAATGCCAAGGATGGGCGCCTTCTGGAATGAGTTGCAAATTGGTTTAACTGTGTCTGAACTGTGTCCTGCTGAAGTGTGATACTTACAAGCTGCCCGCAGGCAATAAAATTGTGGATTTTTATGTGCTTTTTATGATTTCTCTTCTGGGATAGAACGAACCCGTTAAATGAGCCGCGAAAATAGTTTCCGTGGCCTGGAAATTGCAGGGAAAGGTCCCATAATGCGATAAGGTGAGTGAGGATAAATATTATTACGGATTTACTTCAGAGGCTGAAAATGGAATTTAAGTTTACCATTTAGAAAAATGGTAAAGGTGTCTGCAGGATGATATAAATGGAAATGCAAAGAAGTTGTAAGGATGTTGGAGAAGTTAAGTCTTACCGTTTCCAAACTAGTTGTGAGTTTATAATAAGGTTGATTTTGGAAATCGTTGGGTGTTGTAAGTAGATTTTGGTTTCTTATAAATACAACATTCATAAATAGATCAAACTAATATATGGTGAAAACAAAGGAGCTCTATCATATTTGTTGTCTTATTTTTTAAATAGTCAAAAATTATAAAAAAAAGTAAGAGAAAGATTATATTTGAAGTTATCACTAACTTTTTTTAAGGAAAGCTATGTGTTTTTCTTGTACGGGCCGATAAGGCCCGTTTCGACTTGTGTACTATATTGCATTTTCTACCTGCAATAAAACAGTCTTCTGGAAAAGTCCCATGCAGATTCTGTCGAACATTCATTATTCGAACTTCCGTAACTCGAATTTTCTTTGTTTCCGAATAAAATTCTTTGGTAGTAGCCCTTAGCAACCTTATTGCATACAATACAATTTCATACAATGCAGTCTTCGTAAGTCGAACTTCAATAACTCTAATCTATAATTCCGCACGCATTTTGAGTTCCATCAGTCGAAATATGAAGTGTATATGAAGTAATTTTTATAGATGACTATATATATGTAGTATATGGGTGTCTTTTTTGAACTGCGGCTTATTTAAACCAACAGGCTGTGTCTTCAAATAAATTTAATATTTATAAGCCAAATTATGTATACAAATGAACTAAAAATTAACTTTATAAAATTAAAACTAAATTACAGCAACTCGAATTTTTTACTTGGTTGACTAGGATTTAAGACTGAAAGACTTGTTTGCGTAGCATCGCGCATGGGCATGACTAGATCGACTCGTTAAGTCCAAGAAATGCCCTGTTACAGCTAAATAATAATATTCAGTGAAAGGGTACTCTTAGGTTCACTAAAAAATGGTCCGAGTTAAGAAGTTCGAATGTACATTCTGTTACTGTATCTAATTATACCTTTGCAGAGGGTGTTATAGCTTGCAACTAAGTAAAAGAGACGCCGAGTCGATCAACCCATGTCCGCAAAAACTTGTCTGTCTACCATTAAGTAATCTTGCTGGCAAGTAGTATAATAAATTTGTATTTGTATAACAGTAAAAGGCTTACGTTTCAATAATGAGAATATTTCAGAAAATTACAAAGAAATTTGTATTTCTACATATTTGACAAGAAATAATAAATTAGTACAAATATACAATTTATGGGCTTTCTGTATGTCGTAAATGAATATTTCAAATAGTCTAGGCCCTTCCAATCAGTCCACCTGTCCCCATCGACGATCAACCCAAACCCACATAATTTTAATTAAAACTCGCGCACTCAACCATTTAGCAAAGAATGGAAATTAATTTGCAAGCACAAACAGAATAAACCGAGCCGAAGCCCAGAACCACCGAACCAATGGCAATTGGCAATGGCCACATGGTAAAGGAATCAATCAGGCGTGGAGCCCATGGCAAATATTTCCCATTTCCAGATGCCGAAGTGCGCTAGGTCTGATTAGCCCCGGCAATCGGAACTTCCGCCTGAAAATGAAAATGTTTATTAAAAAATTTTCACTTTTACATAAATTTTCCGAGCGGCTGCAGCAGCGACGGAGCAGCAGGTAGCAGCTGGTGCCATCTGACATCGGGGATGGCCACACCCAGTGTTTCCCAGTTGGAACCGCCCCCGTTTTCCGACTTATATACGGGCGGCACTACGGTTGTCTCACTCGAACAGTCCACCCATTGGATGCGCCTCTCGAACCGGTTTCTGCCCAATGCCAAAGGAGACCATTTTTGGTGGCACGAGCAGAGAGCTATGTGTGTAAATTTATATAGTACGTGTACATGGGGAGTACGTACTCTTATGTACGGCGTGGATCTGGGGGTTGGGTTGCCTCTGCAAGTGCTCCACTTGAAGGCAGCTGCTCCTACGCTTTGTCGTTTGTCTAAATGTTTGTGTTGAGCTGCGGGAATCGTCGCAGGGTGTGGATTGGGGTTGTATGTGGGTGAACGGGGAATTCCTGGTCCAGAATGGGCCTTGGGAACGGGGACTACCCAAAAGCAAGCTACATCAACTACCAGTTCTAACTACCAGATACATTGATTTCTATACCCTGTATGGGGTTGAATTCGCGGAATACATTTCTAGGTGTATTTTTGCGAAACACACTATAAAAAATTATAGATCAAAGCAAATAAATGTTATAATTTCGACAGCGTTAAAAAAATGTGTCATGTAAGAATGCCTTTTTTGCTCACATTGACTAATCGTATTATAGTAGGAACTTGTCTTCAATATTCCAATTAATAATAAGGCAATTAAATATATTGCCCATTCTTTTATTGTGAAAAATGGTTCAAGTTTTCCAATAAGAGATTTCATTATCCACATCTGAAATTAAAACACACAAAGTACTATACTCCACCTCCACATCTTTCTCCATAGTTGCTTTAAAAATATATATTTTTTTTGCTTTGACATTGTACGAATTGTTTACAATTGATTTGGTTACAAATATTTAAATAATAGTTTGCATTTTTAGTTCCGGATCCGGCAGATCAGGAATTATACTAAGCTAATAAACACTATTTCATTCCGTTTTTGTTGGATTTTGGTCTATGTACACGTAACATTTTAAGTTTCGCCCTTGAGCTGCTTAAGCAATAGATTTTAAAAGTTCACAAATTTAAAAGAAATTTTACAAAAGTATCAACTTGTCTAGAAATTAGAAAAACACTTTCGAAATAACACTTAAAATCTACAATGAATCGCCCTGAAACCGTTGATGGTCCGCTCAAGCTTCTTATTCTTCTCTAGGTAGCTGGAGGCTACTAGCGATGCTAGTGGTTCCTCAGTGCCTCGTTAATGACACGCAGAATTTCAATTTGCAGTTCGGTAAAAGCCACCGGCTCCAGCTGAGCATTACGTATCTTCATGGCCACTGCCTTGAAAAACGCACCAATTTCATCATCCTCACCAGAATTGTGGCCATTGCTAGGAGGAAACTCCATGTGGTTGGGTTTGTTAGGAGTGATGGGCGCCGAGTGGTAGCGAGATGTGGAAGTAGAGCTGGGAGTAGTGGCAGCATTCTGGTAACGAGGAGTGGTGGGAGTCTGTATCTCCAACTTTTGATAATCCCCAGTTGATTGTAGTTGCTGCTGCTCCAGGCTGGTGGCTCCTTCGCTAAGCGTCTCTTGCTTGGTTATAGAACTCGTAACGCTTTGAACAGCCATGTAAACGGGTCCATTGTCGTGATCATAAGTCATTACATGCTGCTCTTGCTGCTGAGGAGTTTGTTCCGCCGTCGTTGTGGTTTCCATCTCCTCGTCCTCGTCATCTTCCTCCTCATCATCATGATGTGCATCCCCATTGATGTAGTTCTCGATATCCATGTCGTCGTAGGTGGCCACACACAGCTCACTGGCCTGTTGTTGCTGCTGCTGCTGCTCCTCCTGCTGTTGCTGTTGTTGCTCGGCCTTGTGTGGTCCCGTCAAATGAGGAAGGGCGGGCATGTTCAGCTGGGAGCTCGATGAGGATGACTCCAAGGTGCTTTGCTGGTTGGGCGGCGAGTGGGAGTGGGCCATCTGCTCCTCCAGTTCTCTCACTGGGTCATTTTTGGGTAGCAGCATACTGAACTGCGCATCGCTATCCCTGAAAGGTTGTAAACAATTATTATGCAGTTCTATTTAATTGTAACTATATAATTATTTAAATTATATAAGGAAATGTACTTTGAGTTATTGTTGAGAACTTAAGCAAATATTGTTATGAATGAAGTTGTCTTAAGTTTTTAAAATCAAAAAACATTCTTACAGCGTCTTTTGTTGTATGTACTTTTGCAGAAAACTGAGCGAGTCATAGTGCTTCCAACGCGAAGTAGCGTCTATGTGCATCAGTGTCCTTAGTCGCTTGTGCTCTCGTGCATATTGGTCCCTTAGAGCCTTCCACTTCAGCCGACACTGTTTAACTGAAATAATTAATGCAGATAATTTATCTGGGTCAGTCGTTGTATTTATTTATTTAATACCCGACTTCTTCAGCTTTCTGGCGATTTCCTCCCAAACCTCCATCTTGAGCTTGGCATTGCGATAGTTCTCGTTGCCGTAGTTGTAGATCATGTCCTCCTGCTGGATTAGCGTAATCAGTTCTTTTTCAAAGTAACTCTCCATGTTAAGGAAGGTATGTATGGGATCGTCGTCCTCTTCCTCGGCATTAGTCGTTTGATTGTGCGCTGCTGAAGTACCAGACACAGTCGAGGTTACTGTTGCTGCCGAGTTTGACTGATTGGCGGCGTTCACGCAGTCGACTATTTCATTGTAGAGAGTGTCTACCACAGTGGTTGTGTTAGCGGATCCACACTGCACTATGATAGAAGGAGTAGCACCGCCACCCGCATCGGTCAGATAGTTCCAGCTGCTTTCCTGCTGCGTCTGCATTTGTGGCTGCTGCAACACGGCTCCAATATGGCTGGCCAAGAAATTAGCTGCGGGTTTTTTGTCGGCAGAACTGGACGAGCTGAAGCTACAGTTATCCAGCAGTGTGGAGGCACTGGCATCTTCAATCTTAATGCTGCCCGAGAGGTTGAGGTTCTGGCTGCTGCTGTTGCTGCTAAACGATGTACTCATTGGCAGCGATATGGGTGCTGTCGTAGAGACGATGCCATTGGTATTTTGTCCAGACCTTCCTCTGTAACTGAAGAACATAGGTAAGTAATAGGTATCTAAGTAGAGGTGAAAATTCAAAGCATTTCAAAAATAGGAATGATCGGCATATACCATTCTGTACCCAAATATTCTTCAGTAGAATACTGAATAATACCATGAATTACAGTAGCAGTATCCGAAGATCTTAAACCTGTTCTTAAACTTGTATTATATAAAAGTGTTTCGAAGTGGTCAAACTTCAATGGACACGGCCGGAAATTTTCTGATATTATTTTCTGTCTTTAATAGCTTCTATTAAGAAAGCGTGTTTAGCTACGGAGATCCCACTTTAGGTTACTCGATTGCCTGCCCAACTTACTTCCTTGCCAGCGCGTATGGACGCAGGAAGTCCAGCTCCTTGAAGTACTTCCACTTGACCGCTTTGGCACAGGCCTTGGCGCGTTTGAGTTCCCGGCAGTACTGATCCCTCATTGCCTTCCATTTGGACTTGCACTGCACATCTGGGTAAGAGCATTTGGGTAATCTTTGGAGGGGGAACCGCTGGGACCAACTCACCTGACCAACCCACGTTGCTGCCGATCTCCAGCCATTTCTCGTCCTTGGTCTTGGTGCTGCGGTAGTTGGGGTGCTTGGGGTTGTAGAGCGACTGCTCCTGGGAGACCAGCGAGATGAGGATCAGCTCCTTGGGAATGCTGACCACATTCTCGCCCAGACTCGCGTCTATGCTGAGATTCATGAGCTGCTGCTGTGGCTGCTGGTGCTCCTGCAGCTGGTTGGCACATGGCAGCGTCTCCATGGCGTTCCTACTTCGCGTCCATGCTGGCGGTGTGTTTATTTGGGTAATTTTTATAAATAAAAGCAGGAAAAACAAAAATGAGGTGACCGAACAGCTGGGTAATTAGAGAGACCAGATTCGACTCGGTCATATTGGGGAACATCTTGTAGGCGCCGTCCTGGTCACCCTAATCAGCTTAGTGTTGTAAAGGAGGCGTTTATTCTGCTAAGTTGGCAGCCCGCTTAACATTTTATTTTGATTTTTGGCGCCCAAAAATTTCCTTTGTATATATTTGTATTTAACGGCTAATCCAATTAGCTAATTGCATTACCTCTAAGGAAAAAAGAAAGCATCATAACAAGCAGGCGAAACAAATTGTTTAACACTCAGTTTATTGTGCGACGCGGTGCGGTTCAAAACTATAAATATTCTTCTGGCAAATATTGCTCCCGTCTTCCTTTAATTAATGCTCAATCATGCCAAAAATTGATCCCGAAACACAAAAACTCTACGACGAAATCAATGGCATGATACAGAAGTTTAAGGTGAATAGTTCCTTCAGATACACACTAAACTGCTAACTGAATTACCAACGAATAAAACAATAGATGAAAAAATACAAAAACAATATGAATGTATTGTAAAATATCTAATAACTACCGATAATTTAAAATTTTAAATATTAAAAACCTGCATTTGAACAAATTGGGATTATAAGGAGAATCAAATATAAATATAAAATAAAATATTGATAAAATTGTGTACAAATATTTTACGTTTCTGTGTGCTAAATGCGAGTGTAGCCACATAGACAATGAGATCTCGCAATTATGTTTAGAAGGGATACCCGAAAGTTTATATGC
Source organism: Drosophila subpulchrella (assembly GCF_014743375.2). Classification (NCBI taxonomy): domain Eukaryota; kingdom Metazoa; phylum Arthropoda; class Insecta; order Diptera; family Drosophilidae; genus Drosophila; species Drosophila subpulchrella. The sequence goes on along the minus strand of NC_050612.1, from coordinate 5,112,655 downwards.
TTGTAGCTGTTGTAAAAAGTCTTAAATTCGTTTGACGTCTTGAGTTATCAATAGGTTATGCTTTTGAACATATCTGAAACCAAGAAGAAGAAATGCTTAAAGTCATATCAAACATGAAGTCCTTCTTCTGAAAAATTCTTCTTTATAAGTCATTTTTTAGGACTCTTAAGTGCTTTACCATTAAGACGGAGACAACAACAGCTTGGACGCATTTCAGCTTGAACGCAAAAAAATTTGGTTATTTTTAAAATGACGTAACCGATAATTAGTAAATTGAAAAATCATTTTTCCATTTTACTCATCTTAGATGGTTTCAATACACATTATTGTGTAAATGTGACTTAACAGGGACTTTCCTATTAACCAAAGCAACAATAAAAAAATTTATTGATCAAAGAAATCACCACCTTTATTTGTTAGGATGATCAAAAATCGAAAGCTGACTGCACGTTGGCTGACAAATGTGGCGACATGGGAGATGTGCCCAAGATTCGATTATCATCGAAGAAGATCCTCAAGGGCCACATCAACAAGGTGAACTCTGTGCACTTTGCAGGGGACTCGCGTCACTGCGTCACGGGATCCCTTGACGGAAAGCTGATTATCTGGGACACCTGGACCGCCAATAAGGTGCAGATCATCCCGCTGAGATCCGCCTGGGTGATGACGGTGGCCTTCTCGCCGTCGGGCAACTTCGTGGCCTGCGGAGGAATGGACAATCAGTGCACCGTTTATGACGTGAACAACCGAGACGCCTCCGGAGTGGCCAAGATGGTCAAGGAGCTGATGGGCTACGAGGGATTCCTTAGCTCCTGCCGTTTCCTGGATGACGGCCATCTGATCACCGGCTCGGGTGACATGAAAATGTGAGTTATTACAAATGACATCACCGAAATGTTTACCAGCGAATGTGACTATTATCCTCGGTAACAGCTGCCATTGGGATCTGGAGAAGGGCGTCAAGACGATGGATTTCAATGGACACGCTGGAGATATAGCTGGCTTATCGCTGTCGCCCGATATGAAGACTTATATCACTGGCTCCGTGGATAAAACTGCCAAGTTGTGGGATGTACGCGAAGAAGGCCACAAGCAGATGTTTTTCGGCCATGACATGGACGTGTCCTCCGTCTGTGTAAGTAAATATGTTTATTATTTCCTAAAAATCCCTATCAACTATGTATCAGACATAAATTACTTTTTTATTATACTCACTATTCATTAGTGTATAGTTATTTAGTATGTATTTAAACTATATAGTTAGTATGCATAAAAAAAATTCATTATTGTTTGAAAAGTAGTAAATTTATTTATTATAATTTATTTTCTTGTTTTAAATGTAAATGTTAAAATGTAAAGCTATAAAAGCAACAAAATTATATTAATTAGGGGCAGTCACACAAGTCAGTAAGATTTTGAAATCATTTTTAATTTTAAATGTCATATTAGGTGTTTATTAGTATGTAGTGAAAAAAGAATGGTCGTATTTCTTATTGAATTCATTTAAAATAATATTTTTAGATACCTAAAAAATGATTTTATACCTTAGTAAACATTATAGACAAGCATCGTTTTAATTTAATTTGTATTTATTTCAGTACCACCCCAATGGCCTCGGGTTCGCCTCCTGCTCGGAGGATCAGACGGCGCGCATGTACGACCTGCGGGCGGACCAGCAAATTGCGCTGTATGAGCCGCCCCAGAAGAACACGGGCTTCACTTCGTGCGGTGGGTTCCACGTCTTAGTCGGCGGCCTCGGTCGCCTTGACTTTTGACAGGTTTTAATCTGATTTCGTGTCCTCATTAGCTCTATCGACCAGCGGGCGCTACCTCATGTGCGGCGGCATTGAGGGCAACGTGCACTCGTGGGACACGATGAAGCAGCGGCACACGGGTGGGTATTGTGTATTCGGTATTGGGTAGTGGGTAGTGGGCATTGGCTACTGGGGACTGGTATCCATTGCACTTGGCGGATTCCGCGATGTGGAATGGACTGGGTAGCCTAATGCTCAGACTGGCTCTTGACTTACATCGATTTGTTGACTCCCCCTTCCACTTGGCATTCCTTCGCAGGCACACTGTCTGGTCACGAGAACCGCATCACTTGCATCAGCCTGTGCCCCAATGGCATGTGCCTAGCCTCCACCAGTTGGGATCAGCAAGTGCGTCTGTGGCTCTAATCTGGAGTGACCTGGGTTCAATTTCATCGAAAACTAAAGGCAACGTTTATGCGTGCGATTTGTTTGCAAATTCAAAGTGCATAGTTCTTGTAATTTCCTGAAATGGTAATGAAAAGGTAATTTACCTTGATTTCTGAACTAATAGGATAATTGTTAAAGAAATAAAAGTTACCAAATTTAGCTTAATTATTTGATTGATCCTTAGTTTGAGCGAATCTTTTTTCTGATTAGTATAAATATTTGCAAATTCAGAAACGAGTGCACTTGCAAGCAAAGCGTGCGTATAACTATAATAATTAATAACTTAATTTACTAACGAGTACGTAGCCTCCAGTTACTAGAAAGTGCAAATCGGAAGTGCGATAATAAAATGTATGAAGTAGTACTACCAAACTAAGCCGTATTTTTAATTCTTCATTAATGGCATAATTCAGTAACTCATTAATTTTATTCCACTTGACAACCGCTCAATTAAAACACCATTGCAATTTAATTTTTTTATATATTTTTTATATTTTTCTTATAAAAAATACTTATACAATTACGAAGATATTTTTGCTGCTGCGATTTTTGGCGCTTGGTTTTGTTTGTTTGTGAAAAGTCTTTGAGCTGGTCAAAGAAGCAGCGAAGTAAATTAAAACAAATCACTTTTAAAATCAACAGAAGTGGGACAGATGGTATAGACATAGGGAAGATTTATAGTAGATAGATATAGACAGAAAGTGGAGGACAGCTGGAGGTGGGAGTCGGAAATAAGAAATCACATAAATAATAGCGGAAAGAAACTGGTTTGGGATCACACAAGAAGCAAGAGGCAACAAATTGAGTATTTCTGTGGATGGTTCACTACATATTCTCGCTTGTACAGTTTGTTAGGGCTTTTCAGTGTTTAGTTTATCAGACTCTCGGTGGAACTACTGTGAGTTGTTCTCCTGTTTGGAAAGGGGGAAGAGTAGACCCTAGACGGAGAAGCCGTCGCCGGTGGGATCGAGGATCCAGGGGTAGTTGTTGGGGCACTCCATGCACGTGAACAGCCGGAGGGTCTCGCCGGGCAGCTCCCTGGTGGTCAGCGGACACGCGTTGGGCAGCGAGCAGTAGGGCTGGCCCTTGACGTCGCACTTCTCCTTCCACTCCTGGAAGTCGCGCAGCGAGTTCAGCTCGGTGGGGTTCTGCATCCACTGGATCACCTGCAGGTTGGTCACGAAGAACACGTCGTTGCGGCCCAGCATCTCCTCGATGAACTTGATCAGCTCGTCGCGGTACTCCTTCTTCGACTTCAGCCACGAGGCGTGGAAGTGGAGGCCCAGGGGAGCCCTGTTGCTGTTGTAGTGGCGGTTGAAGTTGTGGCGCAGCAGGCGGGCGAACTGGTCGCCGCTGGCCACGTTCGAGCAGGAGTCGACCATGTGGCAACCGGGCAGGGACTCGTCGAAGGTGGGGTCATCGCGGCGATCCAGCTCGTTCATCACCATCTCCCACACGGGGTGGCTTCGCGAGGGGCAGTTGTGGGCGTTGCCGTTGCACTTGTGCGGCATCCGGAAGTACAGGGTGTACGGCCAGATGGGCACGCGGCCCAGGGAGGCGGTGATGGAGGCGTCGTACACGAAGAACTGGTCGGCCATCATCTCGAACTGCTTGTTGCCGCCCACGCGCAGGTAGGGGGCCCGCATGCCGATGATCGAACCGTCGGTGATGTTGGCGAACCGCTCCACAATCAGACGGGAGCCGGCCATCTCCGCCAGCCAGTCGTCGTAGCTGCCGCCGGTCCAGTAGTTGGGGTCGTCCTTGTGCGTCAGCGAGAACACGGAGATCTCGTGGCCGCGACGGTGTAGATCCTGCACCGCCGAGTAGTTGGTGTACTTGTGCGACACGAAGAAGGTGCCCTTGATGGAGCAGCCGTTGGGGTTCTGGCGCTGGCCGTTGAAGATGTCCTCGTACAGGTCGATGTTGTCCACGTTGACGGCGCCGTTGAAGGTGATGGTGATCATCTGGGGCACCTGCTGGGGCTCGATGCCGCCGGGGATGCGGGTTCCGTCCGCCGAGCAGAAGCAGTCGGGCAGGGCGCACTGCGTGGGATCGCACTCGGGGGCCCGGTTGGGATCCTCATCGACAGCTGGGGATGGGAAATAACTCGGCGATTAATCGCTGGATCTGAGGGTAGAAGCTTATGGGGTGACCTCTTAAAAATTGCTTTAAAATCAGATTATAAAACGTTGCAATCTACTCACAAATAAAATATTGCGGAGTTATATGATCATAAGAAACATTATAATTAAGATACATTAATTCATTTCGGAATGTTTTATTCAAAACATTTATCTAGCATACTTAGCAAAACGAACTATTGTTCTGATGCTATCAAAAATGTGCCCTTAAATGTAGGCTACATATTTTTTAACAGTGCAGTAAGTTTACTCTCTTGGTGCTCTTTTCCCTCTCTTTTAAGACTACACTCCTTAATTTGATTTCAATACACAGAGAAAAAAATGGACAATGTGAGATGATCACTTTGATGAAATTCAGAATCAATTCTATCTAGATCGGGGCCTATAAAATGTATTCTTATGCGTTTTTTTCTATGTAGAATTTGAAAGATAACCCTGGTAACTAGAATTTAGGCAAGAAAAACTTACAGCAGGCGTTCTCGTCGGACTCGTCCTTGCAGTCGGGCTTGCCGTTGCAGAAGAGCTCCTTGTCCAGGCACTCGCCGTCGCCGCAGGACAGCTTGCCCTCGGGGCAGATGGGCTCATCCGTCTTCAGGATGGGCTTCGCCTTGCGCGGCTCTGCGGAAGTAACACTTGGTTAGTGGGGGACGACTCTTTAGGGGGAGGTGGTAAAAGCCGGGTTAGTGACAACAAATGTCTAAATTTCGAAATGAGAAGTATTTACATGAGTGTGATGGGTTAGAACAGGTGGGGTTAGTTTCGAGCTGGGTTAGGGCTTGTTTCGTTCTTGGATCTACCAAAGTTCCGGAAGTCTAACATTGCTGACTACTGTATGTACAGGTGTTGGTTGGCTGGTTGGCCCGACTGGTTTGTCTGGCTGGTTTGTGGTCGTCACACTTACTCTCTTTCTCGTCGCAATTGGTCACCTTGGCCTTCCAGTCGCAGGTCTGCTTGATCACGTCGAAGGCCAGACCCGAAGGACACTGAATTTCTTTCAAACCCGACTTGGTACATCTACAAAATAAAGTTCATGTTCTGATTTCGTATTGGCGTTGCTAGCTAAGAGAACTTTGGCACCGATTCGGGGGATTCGGGGGATTATGCAAAATGACTCGATCGATTCGGTTCGGGGCTTCCGGTTTCCCGGTTTTAGTGACACACACAGAGAGAGACACACACACAGGGGGGGGTGAGAGACAGACAGATAGACAGGCACAGAGATAGAGGGGATGGATAGTAGGCTTAGGATCGCGGCTCTCGGAAGTATCTTGAGCCGGAGGCATCCGCAGCGGATTGAACTGGGTGGCGTCACTTACTCTCGAGCACATCGCAAGACTTCACATTCGACTTCCAATCGCAAAGTTGGCGCAGAACATCGAATGCCAGGCCGCCGGCGCAGCGAATCGGCGCCAAACGCCATGTGCCATCTTCGCCGGCACTGTCGCACCTTTCGATACCGATACAAGAAGGTGCAAGAATAGGTTTGTAGGTGTTGGGCTTTGGGCTTCGGTGTGGGGGCTGTCAGCTATCTCAGCTGGACGATCGGACAAGCGGCCGTGGCCCGGGGTTCGGCTTACCTGTACACCTCGCGGCAGTCGCCGTCGGTCTCCAGGCGGAAGTACTCGTCCGCGGGACGATCGGCGCAGACCTCCTCGACGTCAACGCCCTCCAGCTTGTCCTGGCCATGTGCTGCGGGGTGGGGAGAGGTTAGGTTTAGAGCGGGGTCGATGGGGATCAATCAAGGCATATGACCACGTTTGTTTAATTTCTAGCCAATACCAACATATTTCTATCTTTGGTGCATCTAGGATGTTTTAGTGCCGAAGAAATACTCCCTATTCCTCTTTATTTATGGTAATCAAGAGGAATCGTATGCTCGATTGGAGTATTGTCTAATAATCTTTGATAAATCACTTTGATTCACCGAGATGTACCTAGTTTATGTAGGGTAGTGTATTCGGTCTGTAGAAATCAATGTAACTTGTCTCTGTTTTTGTAATCTATGAAATCTGTACTAATGTTGGCGAAAAAGTAAATAATGCAGTATATACTTTATAATTTTGGGTTCTTTATCAATCTAAATAATCACGTTTTCTTTGGTATCTCCGTGAAGGGTCCAGATTTCTGTCGGGCTCAAATGAATTTTTTACATATAAAGCATCTAGTTGATTAAAAATGTTTACATATTAACTGGCTATAGATATATCGCTTAAATATTTACGGGACTTTTTATTTACAAAGTTTTTTTAAAATTAAATTTATTTTTGTAATTACATATTTGTATTTCAGGTTACTAGGAAAAGAAACAGAAATATTGTGTTACAAGAGATGGAGGGAAGAAACAGAACTAGGTTTGCAAATGACCGGAGACACTACCTTAGATAATTTAACTATACAGCATTTGAAAAGTCACCCCAAAGTCATTTATAAAAGTAAAAATATTCCTAATAATATAATAGGACTTAAGCTACGAGTATTAAAAAGATGTGTGTAATAACTCTCAGTCGTTGCATGATTGCCCGATTTTAATGTTTCTTTGCCAACACTCTAATTGTTGAAATTGTACACTTCTCGTTGGTATCTTTATGGGTGCCATTAATCTCGGCCGTTCTAGAAGTTAATGGGTGGCTTAGACCATTATAATGGGCCGCACCTCATGGGTTAACCGTTAGCTGACTCCCAACACGAACGACTTTCAACCGGTTTTGGCCGTTAGTGTGGAAATACGAGTACAACTTCTAGCCGACCAAAACCACTCTCATTTTTGTTCATAACAGTTTTGTCTTCATCTCGTTCGGCTGAAATCGAAAGGGCAAACGAAAGCGGTAGATCCCATTTATAGGCACAGATCCACATTCGTGCGCATACGGCTTTCTGGCCACTCGGGAATGCTGATGGTTCGGATCGTACCGTACCGCATCTTATAATATCGGTTCGTCATGTAAGGTGTCTGCCCAAACGGGTTTGTGTATTGGCTAACCGTTGTTGTAGCTGCTGGTTATTGGAAACCCGTTTTCGGTTTAACATTAAAATGATATTGCATAAACAACGACGGCGAGCCAAAAAAAACTTTTAAAAAAATAATAAAACGGAACCGATGGCAGACGGCTGGTTTTGTTCGTTTTCCTATGCTAATTTCGCTTTATGGCCAGCTCCGGTTTCGTCCTCACGCCACAGATCTCAGTCTTTTTTCCGTCTCTTACATCATTGACTGAAGGATAAGTTTGATCGATTGCATGCCGCTAATGACTTGGCTCAACTCTGATTTTTTTGTGCAGCCCACATCATCGAACTTTTTCAAGTTTATTCGCCTTGGCCAACGACCGAGTGTTTTGTTTTTATTTATTTTTCTTTGGCAACCTTGCGAAAAGTGGCGGAGTTTCCACCGCCAAAGGTCAACGCTTAACTCTAGGTGCTAAGTACTAGGTACTAGGTGCTACGTGCTACGGGCTAGGTGCAACCAAATGCAGTACTCACCCACTGCCATGCAGAGGCACACAACGCTCAAAATTGGCCACCAACGCGCCATGATTGCTTCCAGAGCTCTCTGAAGAAGACGGAATCGAAAGGTTAGCAACACAAATCACATGGAACTCAGTACGGGTAGATGGTAGGTATTTAAAAAGAAACTTTGGAAAACGCTACTGACTTTTGCCCAGACTCTGAGTGGGAATGCTTGGATCGAATGGAAGGAGTGAACGGAGGCACTCTTCCAATACACAGCCACGCTTACACTAGGTGTTGGCCACCAGCAACGGGTTCTATTTATTAAGCCGTGGTGTCTTGGCCGGCCTGGCGCCGTGGTGGATTCGGGCTGCCCACCACGGCGCTGCGCCTGCGCAAGAGCTTTCGAGGGGAGACCGACTTCGTGACTTGTGGATCCCATTCCGAAATGCCAAGGTACGCAGGCGTCTCTCCGTTTTCTTCGATGTGTGAAGAAAGGTTAATTAGCATTTGTAGGCGCAGGTGGGAGCGGGATCGGTCCGTGGTTTACGACCGATTGTGCGGGGGATTTGATTTTGAATTTTTTCGATTTCTGTTTCTGTTTTTGTCAGACGACTGCACCCCATGGGCTTGTTTACTCCGCTAGTTAGTCATCCGCTTAGACATAAATCAAATCCGAGGGCCCATCAATCTCTTTCTGCCACTGACCCTGAATTTCCGAGTCTTTTGTTTGAACATCTGCGGCTGCGCCATATCTCCATTCTATCGAAACTATTATACGAAATCTCGGTTTCGTAACTGTTTTTTATTTGTTTTCTTCTCTACGCAAGCTGTTTTCTTCAGCACGTTTATTGTCTAGTTAATTTTAATTTTCACCCGAACGGCCCGAGAATCCCAATTGGCCGGGGGTGAGGCCACCTGATGCATATTAAGAGGGTTCGTTCGGTTGGGTCTGGAATCTTCCCAGTGCCTCTGCAGCGATTATTGGTATGCCAATCGCAGCTGTCGCATAAAATTCTTGTTAACGTGGCTAAGACACTAAAAGGTTATTAAACCTCCGGCGACTCGAGTGTTCCAGCAAAAGAGAGTCTTATTTCGAGTGTCGCTGAGTCACAGCGATTAAATTTGACTGCACTCCCTGCCGAAGATCATGAGTTTTTTAATTAATGCCAAGCCGCTGATGCCGTTGTTAACTGTTTTGTTATCCCCCTGTATTTTTATTTTTTACTTAATTTTTTGCACTCCCAATGGCTGTTATGTAAAGCAGATGGAGGAGATGCAGGCGCAGCAACAACAAGGCGGTTTAAGGGCCGCATACCAGCCAACCTACCGACTGACTGCTGCCTGTTATTCAATAAGCCATCCAAAGCGGCTACCAAGACTCGTAAGTGTGAGCAAAAAAAAACAGCAACAAAACGGAGCATGTTTGCGGATATGAAATTGTTGGGGACAACTTGCGGACACTTTTGTGTATTGTGGGTAACATAGATCTCAGGGCACCCTATAACGGAACGGAGGATGAACCGAAGATACCAATATTTACCTAATAAATAATGCATCGAAAAAGTAGTAGTATTGAACAGAAGAAAGATCTTGGATGGTATAATTACTACTGACATTTATAAACTGATTTTTATTTTATCTAAAATATGTTATCCTAACTTCTAAATACTTGAAGCACAATCAAAACTTTTAAAAAAAAAACCCATTTTCTATAATTAAATCTTAAATATCCTCCACATTGTTTAATAACTTTAACTTCAACCCCATGTGAGAGAACAAATGCTAATTTAAAAGATATCTAATGGATCCATTAGAAACTGATTGCTTATAAATTGTTTCATTATATTTATTAATATTTTTCTAACTATGGAAAGTTGTAAGCAGCTCAAAAATAATTTCGATTGCCAAGATCAATTGATCATGAGTATCATAGCTGGACCGTCAAGTATTTCTTAGAACTACCACTTTTGCTTTTATTTCCAGACTGCTTCACTTGGCCACAGATCACTTGAGCGACAAAATGACCAACGGACAGACAAAACCGCAGAGCAATGTCAATTAAATTTGATTCGTGTGCGATCTAGAAGGAATCGACTGGTGGCGTGTTAATGCAATTTATTCGAGTATTTCCAGTATATTGTCTATACAGCGCATTGCATAGTTATTTCCTGAACTTGAAAACGAGTTCTGTCATGTCGCAAAAGAGAACATAAGTCAAGTGAGAATGCAGAAAGGCCAACAAGGCGTATGAGTGTTTTTGCAGCGGGTGCGCCTTCGTGCAGTGGAAAATTCTCGGAATCGCCTCAGATCACAATTATATTTTAATTGCCATGGGCCAATTTGGGTCCAACTGGAGTGCCGGCGGTGAAGGCTGCCAATTGGCACGAAGATGCCGCAAAAAGCTGTTCACCTTCTTCTGCGCGAAATGCCGATTGCAGCATTTTCTTAGTTACAATTAATTTCAGCGCTGCGCCGGTGATATAATCCCTCAACCGCATCTCACCGAAAGCCAACAAAAACTCCGATTATTATTATTACTTCTCGTCTTCTTCTTGCCGTTTAATCAACTGTTAAAACTGGTTTTTCAATTAGAGTGAAAATGTTGATGATATGATGGCACCCCAAAGCGATGAACAGATGAAGAGTGAAAATCGTTTTATTTTATCATCTTTTTTTTCATGGGTCTTACGGATTTACATAATTTAGTTGCCCTCGATTTTGTCGATTTGTAGTTGCTGGCAGCCACCGCAGCCACCGATGCGATTGTTATTGCCTTTGATTTTATTTAAATTTGTAAGCGTTTTAACCTTTTTGCGCAGCTGTCAGTGGCACTGGAAAGGTCGTCGATTCGAGTTTCCAGAGTGAATGACACACTTTTGATTGAAAAGAGCCAATCGCCGAAAGCTAAGCCAAATCAGCAACGCCCATGGGCTTTTCCAAAGTCCTTCGAACAATAAAAGCGAATTATTTTGCATACGAAATGAAAAGACAAGTAGTAAAGTAGCAATCTGTCTGCGTTTACGATTCACAAATAGAGATAACCAAATTTAGTTTTATTATAACTTGAGCATCATTGATTCTGAGTCATCTTCAGAATATATTATACGTAACTGCAGCCGTTCCTTGTTCGAAGAGTATTAAAGTTAATATGTTTTATTTTTAAAGGATTGAATAACTTTGACAAAATAAGAGGTTATAATACTTATAAGATATTTTTTGACATATGTATGATAACGAGTATTCCTTGATCCAAAAAAATACAATAAAAAAAATTGGGAGTCCATAATCTGCTTTATCAAAAACATTTTTGAAATAGTTCGCTATATATATCACCATCTCGGATTATTATCTTAAGGATTGCCTGTGTATAATTTAGTTTTATTCGAGTTCGATACAGAAAATCTTTGGTTGGAATTCTGGTGGAGCTGTTATTGTAGAATTCCACCCAAATGAATTATAGTAATTTAGAGCTAAACTGAATTTGAAATAGAATGAAAATTATTTAAGACCCCACCAAATATTGAAGACTTATCTTTTCTTGTATAATTGGTCTAATTTAGTGAATTAAACCTTCTTATGAATGCAAACGTATAAAATCGACCAATAAAAGAAAACAAATAACATAGTTTTACTACAACTCCGGTGAGTTGTAAACCATTTCCAACCAAATGAAGGGGTTCTCTGAAAGCAGAATATTAAAAAGAAATAAACATAGAGAAAGAGTGTGTTTTGGGGGGAAAAGAGAAATTGGTTTTGTATAAGGCACGCAAAGCGGAATCGTTAATGAAGGAAATGGTGGCCAAGACAATAAACCGGAGTCGAAGTTGAAGATGAGCCTGTAAACTGTAAAGAAATGCATAACCATAAAAAATACCAAAACACGAGCTGCGTTGCATAACTCCGCCCCGCCCTTGCCCACAAACCTCCTTTCCGCTGGCTATATCTTCAGCTCCGATCGGTCGGGGGAGCGCTTAATTTATGGCAAGCCGGGAGCATCGAAGGCCTGCAGCAAGTAACGGACTTTCTTTTTAGTTTGTCTTCAGCATGGACGCATATTGAAACCGATCGGTGCGAGTGTTTGCCTTTGACTTTCAATTTCCATTTCCACTTCCATTTGAAAACTCATCAGCTGCGATCTGTTTTTTAATTGCTTGGCGCTTGCCATCTTCATCATTATGCAATTATTGTTTGCTTCGCCGTCGGTGTCTCGATCTTTTCACAAATGGCCTGTCAAAATCCGCGATGTCTTCAGCCGATCACCTGCCAGCTGCAGCGAAACCAACCACATATCACATATCCACATATCACACACCTGGAAGCTGATGATTTCGCCTTGACGCATTGACGTCACCCCGCCCGAATGGCAATCTCTTACATATTCCAATGAATCAAGTAGCAAGCCCCAGAACAAGGAAGCATTTTCGAGAACTAAGTGTACGACCTGGCTATCTGTGGCGTCAACTTGTCGAACAGTGGACTCAATCGCTTTCTACATTGAAGAAAAGTATGGTAAAACGGCCAACCTTTTCTAAAACTAACTTTACCCAGCGGAAATTAAATGTTAGCTGCAAATCAATATTTGAACAAACCCAAGTCGGTTAAAATATGCAGAGTATATGCCAACGCTTTATTAAAAATTATAGCTCTCTTTTTATTCTGAATGAAACAGGTTCGTCAAGCACGTTACTCTATATTTAATTGTGCTTATGAATTTTAGATTCCTACGAACAGGATTAGCCAATTAATTTTATTTTATGCATATTTTATAAACTGATAAGTTCTAAATGAAATATTATTCGACAAGAAAGAAAGAAAGCTATGCCGCCAAATGATATTCTAATTTCAGATAAGGTTGTCATTACTTTTAGTATGCCAAGCAAAGACAATTCTTTAAATCGATGCCATTAATTAAATCCATAAATAATAGCTAATAATATTACCTAAAAATGCATGTAGGTTAGGTAAATCAGAAAAAAACATGTTAATTTGGTTGATTTAAATCCAGACACTGTAACAGTTATCACTTTTAAATTAATCATCAACCTTAACAATTATAATTTTCGATTTCGGTGCTTAACAGATTTAGACAGAAAACAGCGAATTCTTCAGAAAAAGATGAGCCAGCATATGGGAACTGCCCACATGAATCATAAAATGATAGTCTCTGACTAAGTCAAGACATTTATTGTCTTATTTCATGTATTTTGATAACAGTTATTATTGATAGGAAAAATAAAAGTAACACATTATTGTTTATGCGAGACATATTACCAACAATTTCATAAAAATAATACTTTCTATATATTTTTCTTCACATTTATATTTAATAAACTAATTACAGAAAATAACTCTTATTTTCGGTCTATGTTCAAGAAACCTCTTTTTTTTTAACAAAGCGGAGTGACGCATTTTCTATCTTCCGTGACCCACTGTGCCAACCAGCCTACCTGCGCGTTGTCGTCTCGTGTGCAATTTATGCAAATCGCCCACTTTGCAACTAGTTCACTTACCTCGGCTCGCAAAAGTAAAAGTTTGCTCAAGTTACAACCGTACACACCTGAGCGTAGGGAACTCGTTTTTTGGGCCACTTTTTGAGTCTCGGAGAGCCGCTTACCTTGATTGGTGATAAAACTTATTTATGCGGCGCATTCGCACCGAAAGATACATACAACAAATCCGTATTTATTTATTTGGCCTGCAAAATGTGTAAGGCATATAAATATTATATGTATTCATATGGGCCTGGTATTTCCAGCCAAAAATTTGCAATGCTTGAAATTAATTAGCAGCTTTTCGATTTGTTTGGTATTGCGCAAAGAGCCGCGGGCCCAGTCAGGCCGAACCAAAGCGAATCTGAATAGCATCGATTCGCGGCAAAAGCCAAGCCCAAGAACCTGTTTGGCCATCTCCACAGCCAAATCAATATCCGAATCGCCCTCTGCATTGATTTGTGCGCATACGAATTAGCAAATCGTGGAGCCATTATACTTTATGTCCGTATAATATAGACTAATATATCTAATTCTAGACCGGATCGACACTTTGGGGCGATCGGTGTTTTGTCACCGAAGCGACCCAGTAAAACCAGTCTCGGCATAGGCGAAATTTACATATGAAATGCACATGGGGACTCCAACTGAAATCGAAACTGAGCACCAAAACGCGTTATTGTTATTCAAATTTGTGTCTTATTTTTTCCCCGTCGGATAATTCCGAAAACTGGTTAGTAAGTCAGTGGGTAGATGGCATACAAATTGGGCTGTGGATTTTTTCTTTCGGGCTTCTTGGAAATCATATTTCTGTTGCTAGCTAGATAATATAATATAATACTCACTCGTCGGCTCTGGGGAACAAAAGAAGCGATATTGAGAAATCCAGCATTTGTTTTCTTGATTTTTTGTGGTTTTTTCGTTTTATTTTTTGTTTTTATTTAAATATACACATACAAATTAACGTAAAACTACAAAAAAGAGTGTAAACACAAGTTCGGATGTTGTGGCTTGCAGTTTTGAATATCTTTTGTTGGTTTTCATGTCGAATTTTCTTGTTGATTTAACGTAACCGTAACACAGCAAAGACTTGCTCCTCGAAGTCAGTCAAAAAGAGTACACTCGTAAAAGTCTTGCAGGAAATTCAGATAGTCGATAATCGATCGAGTGAGTGTGTTGGGTTAGAGCTTAGGGTTTGGTGTGAGGAGTGGGCTTAAGTTTGGGCCTAAGCCTGGGTTGGGTTGGGGTGGAGACTAAGACCGCTGACTTAGAAGAAACCATCGCCAGTGGGATCGCTGACCCATGGGTAGTTGTTGGGGCACCGGACGCAGGTCTGCAGGTTGATGGTCTCCCCGGGAACCTCCTTGGAGGTCAGCTTGCAGGTGTTGGGCACCCAGCAGGCGGGCTTGCCCTCGACCACGCACTTCTCCCTCCAGGGCTCGAAGTTCTTGACCTCGCTGATGGTGCGCGGGTTCTGCATCCACTGGATCACCTGGGTCATGGTCACGAAGTACACGTCGTTGTGGTTGGCCAGGATCTCGTCGATCCAGTAGAGGAAGGCGTCGAGGAACTCGGGGTTGTTCTTCAGCCAGGCGGCGTGGAAGTACAGACCCAGGGGAGCGCGGTTCTGGTCGTAGTGGCGGTCGAAGTTGTGGTTCAGGAAGTTGTAGAACTGGTCGCCGGTCAGGATGTTCGAGCAGGAGTCCACCATGGCGCAGCCGGGCAGGTACTCATCGTTGGCGGGGTCCTCGCGGCGGTCCAGCTCGTTCATCACCATCTCCCAGACGGCGTGGGACCGAGTGGGGCAGCTCTGCAGGTTTCCGTGGCAGCGGTGGGGCATCCGGAAGTACATGGTGTAGGGCCACAGCGGCGGGTTCGACAGCGGCGCCGTGATGGTGGAGTCGTACAGGAAGGCCTGCTCCTCCATCATGGTGAACTGGTTGTTGCCGCCCACCCGCAGGTAGGGGGCTCGCACGCCCACCACCGAGTTGTCCGTGATGTTGGCGTACTTCTCCGTGATGATCCTCATGCCGGCCATCTCCTTGGCCCAGTCGTCCACCGTGGCGTTCGACCAGAAGCGCTCCTCGTCGTTGTGCGTGATAGAGTGCACGGCGATCTCGTGGCCCTTGCGGGACGTCTCCTGCACCGCCGAGTAGTTGGTGTACTTGTGGGACACAAAGTAGGTGGCCTTGATGTCGCAGCCGTTGGGGTTCTTGCGGTTCTTGAAGATCTCCTTGTACAGCTCGATGTTGTTGTTGTTGATGGCGTCGTCGAAGGTGATGGTGATCATCATGGGCACATCCTTGGCGGGCAGGTCGCCGGGGATCGAGGTGCCGTCCTCCGAGCAGAAGCAGTCGGGCAGGACGCACACGGCGGGGTCGCAGGGCGGGGCGCGGTTGGGATCGTTGTCGATATCTGAAGAGATCATAGATATAGGGGTTCAGGATTAGGATATTGCGGGGTGGTTTTTGTAAAGGTATATCAAATTTAGTGCCCCAACTGTGAAATATCTTCGAAATAATTATCCTTTGGATTAAGTTCAGTTTTTAGATCTATTTTTTAGATTTTTTTGCCCTTTTGCTCCATTTTTCTGTTTTTGAGAGTTTCAAACACGTCAGTCTCGCTCTCACACAGAGTAATTTTAGACCGCAACCTCTCTCTTTTTCGATTTGAGAGTATTTCAAAGAGGAAAAATGCAATACTTAATAAATTGATCGTATCAAATCTAAAATGTCTTAAATCATCACAACCACCCTGAGCAAGAACTCCTAAGAATTTGAACTTTTTTCGATAAACCAGATGAAATTTTCCCAATAGTCTACCCCAATCAAATGATCACCGATGTTTATTTGGCTTCATTTGTTATTGACAATTTGTATTCTGCCCGCGCTCACTTGGCCGGCAAAAGTTCACTCAACTTTTCATATAAATATTTAAGCAATTAGCCAACTGTACAGTGGAAGGCGAAGGGGTTAGTTCAATGAACCGACGCGGTCTGGAAAAGCAATCAAGAGAGGTGGGAAAACCGAAACGCAAAGTGAATGGAAAATGTCTACACAATCCTCGAGTCGGTTTTTATATATTTTTCTTTCATTATTATTTTGGATTTTCTTGGGTTTGTTTTGAGCAATTTTCAAGTGTTGTTAATCAAGCGAGGCTGCTTCGAAATGCAGGGAGCGTTCACTCATTGGCCCCACCCTGCCCCAAACCAAAGCCCGCGCCACCCACGTGTTGGGCATTCGATTGTCGGCCAAATGCAAATGATGATCGCTTTGGGCCAACGCAATTGGTAAGCCTTGCACTTGCCGGCTCGTCAAACGGATCAATTGCGAAAGTTTTCAGAGATATTCGCCGTAATTGTTTTGGTAGCTGTCTCATTTGGCATTTGCTTTTGGCCAAAGTGAAATGGCAGACATCGTGTGGCATGCAAAGGCCAAAGCATTTTGTTCACTCTTTTTTTTTTGATTTTGCCGGCTTTGTCTCTTTGTTGACCTTTTTGTGTGGTGCCTCCGCTTTCTTTCCCCGCTTTTTTGTCCATTTGCCAATAATCTGTCGTTAAAGTCGGGAGTTATGTCATCCCGGACCGGTTCAGCACTCGGAATTCACTGCTCACCAGATTCCCTGACATTATTGACTTTTTAGGGCTGTGCGTTTATTTATTTTATTTATTTTTGCAGAGATTGCCATGGGACACCCGAATGTACGTAAGCTGGCTCATTATTACTGAAGACGATGTTGCAAAGATAGAGATGGATTATAATCGAAAGATGAAGTCAGGCCAACTGAAGGTGATCGATAAATAATTGTGGGGAATTTTGTTTTGCTGAATATTGGCTTGGATTTAGTTGGATTTCTGAGAATCAATGAGGTTAGGTGAGAATCAATTAATTAATCAGTGATTTGATTGAGTTCTTGGAGTCTACTCTTTTCCGTTTCAAGACGATACAGCTTTATGACTTTGCATAAATTTTAGAGTCTTTTAATAATGTATTTATGAAAAACACTAGAAAATGGAATAATCCAACCAGGCGGACCAATAAATATTTATGAAGTTAGAGTGGCATAAAATTCTCGTTTAAATTTACCATAATAAAATACATGTGTTTTAAAACTGGGCACTGCTCGATAAAATGTAAATAACAAACACATAATTAAATACTTTTAACCTTTGTTTTTAATATGCTATCTGTGGTAACTAATCAATCATTTAGGCTTAAAATTTCGATAACCTTTTAATGTAGTATTAAATTACATAACTTGCCTAAAGACCCCTTCCAAAAACATAATATATTTTATAATATACTTAAGAGGTAACATTCTCCCGACAAATTTCGATACTCTTATGACACCTTTATGGCCATTGCCCAAGGAAAATCTTTCCACCCGGTGCTCTATTTACCAACTTCTTCGGTACACTTTCCTCGTTACATTGTCGTTGCCATCGAAAACTACGATGTATGACCAGTTAATCGCTCTTTTAATCGCTTGCCATTTGTTTTGGCTCCCGGAGACGTGAGCTTCCTCATTGGGCCCAAAGACGAGTGGGCTAAACTTGGACTGGAGTTATTCAATTGTTTGCGATCACGGGTATGGCTTTATGCTCGGCTGGGCATTTCAAAAGCTGCCGCGGGCTGCAGGCAGAAGTGCAAATTTTCGCATTTTATAAATACCCATTGCGATTTGCAATCGCAGTTGGGATCTAACAGAAGCGAGGTTGTTGGGGAGGTCCGGTGGCTTGATTTGTTTGGCATTTGATTAGCTCGTTAAGGCAGCGTTTATATGCCAGGTTAGCTCTTGAGAAATGTCGTTCGTGTGCGAAGAATTATGATCGCAGACATATGTTTAAGTTTGAATTTGCTATTGGTATTATTATAAATTAGCTGCGGTTTTTACGCGGACTGCCTTCGATCTTTTGTTGCTATTACTAGTATTATCTTGTATTTATGACTGTGTTTATTTTCCCCTGCTTTTGACTCGATTTTGCGGCTTTCTGCAATTGCTAAAAATACAACCACGGTTTTAAGCCGCTTATGTAAGGCTAATTTACACATGAGTCGAACCACCTATGGAGAGGCATTTTGTTTTGCTTCGATTTGATTTCTATTAAGTCCAAGGTTAGTGCTATTACGATGTTGTTAATTAATGGCTTAATATTTTCCCATACATGCTTTGTTTTTTCCCCTGTGCATGTGAGCTGGCACCAACGGTGTCTGACATTTTGTTTCCATTTCACACTTGACATTTCCACCCAAAAGGCGATGTTCATTAGAGATTGGAGTTCACGCTGAGCTGAGTTTCGTTGAGTTGGGGCCTGCGACTGGGACTGAGACCGAGCTAAGGGCTTTGCGAAACCGGTTCGTGGGATCTGTGCAACAGACCCGAATCCGTTGCATGTAGGCGTCATTGGAATCCCCAAACCCCTCCAAAAAAAGAAACAGACACTTGCGTTCCGTTGTCAGAGTTTGTCGAGAGTGGAGTTTTAAGTACTCCTCCTCCGCCGAGGTAATGTTTAAATGCCGTCAACCGGTTTTAAGGTGCGACTGGAATAACTGAAAGAAATTTGACTTGGCGCCCGGCCAAATATAAACAGTGCCACAGACAAAAATACATTGGATTTGGATGGCCCAAACAAAGAAATATTGGATCTAGCACTGTAAGATCAATATTATTGTAAAAATGTATAAAAGACATCGGATTTTGATAAGCCCAAACAAAGAAATATTGAATTTACTACTATTAGATCAATATTATGATAAATGTTTATAAAAATACATCGGATTTGTATAGGCCCAAACAACGAAATATTGAATTTACTACTATTAGATCAATATTATGATAAATATGTTTATATACATTGGATAAAATCTGTCAAATCGACATGAGAGAGTATTACTTTTTCTCTGCGCGCATATTATAAGCCCCTTGAAGGCTTATTTTATTTGAGCCGATGGAGTAATAGCACTCAGCCTCGCTTTTGGGAAAGCCAATCCTACAAAAACACTTGGCGGCGGCTTACTTCTATTGACGCCCCCTCCAATTTGTGCTGAATCACAGTGAATTATTGTTGTCAAATGTCAAACTTAAATGAAAAAGTGCTCCAAAAAATGTGAACGAGTCATCATTGAGCTTACTTTGGACCCGCATTATCCGCTATTTTTGATCAATAATTTTTGGTAATTCCATTTTATGGATCCTTGGTGGTAATAATGGTCTTAATGCTTAATGATTGTAATTTGGGTATGTTTGGGTTACTCATAAATCAAACATAAATATGCCAATGATTGCACAATTCAGTTACTTTTACTGTTTTGAAAATTTTAGAGTGCTATATTTAAACCTTATATATATGGTAAGGTACTCACCACAGGTGTTCTCATCGGATCCGTCTGAGCAATCCTTCTCGCCGTTGCAGAAGAGACCGCGCTCAATGCAGTTTCCATCGCCGCAGGCGAGGAATCCGTCCTGGCACAAAGGCTCGTCCGTGTGGAGCAGGGGCTTCACACGACGCTCCTTGTTCTTGGACTTGCAGTTCTTCACCGACTCCTTCCAGTCGCAAGTCTGCTTCTCGATATCGAAGTACAGACCAGCAGGGCAACGAATGGCTTGCAGGCCCTATAAGAAAATAAAAAAAAACACTTAAATGGAATGCCTTAAGCCTGGACAATAAGAATAATTTGGTTTTCAAATGGTATATGACTGTATTATTATTATCTTTGACATAATTTAATATAAAAATTCTTGTATCAAGTAACTTTAACGGGTAAACTCCAAATATATCATATTGAAAAAATATAAATAAATATTTATTTTGAGCTATGCTATAGTTAACTTACCGATGAGGTACACTGGATGACGTCGCGACAGTTGTCGCCCTCGCCGGCCACCAGGCGGAACCACTCGCCGGCGTCCTTGTCCTTGCAGAGCTCCTTCTCGAAGGACTCCTCCTTCTTGGCCTCCTCGGTGGTGGCCTGTCGCCGGAACCTCAGCAGGGGATCGCTGTCGCTGGCACTGGCTGCGAGTCGGAAAGGGGAAATGGAAATGTAAGTGAAAATCGAAATGAAAATGGAGGCAGCGAGGTTGTTGCAGTTGCTAAACCGGAAGAATTTCCACGCGAATGTGGGTTGGGCCGGGTCCATGTCGCCATGGCCTGGCACTTCCTGTTACAAAAACACAGATACGGCTGGATTCGGCCGGGCTTATAGACATGGCATGCGGTCGGGCTGGTTGGTGGTGTGTTGGCCGAAAAAAAACACGTTTGGCATTATGAAATACGATGTCACCAGAGAACCGAGCGCAGAAACAGAAATAAATGTCGGTGCAAAGCGCCGAACACAAAGCACAATCTGAGATATGCGAAATACAGAAAGCATTCCGAAACTCGTTGCGCCTGCGCTATAACTTTGACATTTTGCATCTTGCGACTTGGCAACAGGCGAGTCTTGAGTTTTAACTTCGAATACGAATCCCATGTCGAGGGAGTTGCCGCATTTGCATAACGGTTAATTGACAGCCCGCAACCAGCCAGTGTTTATGCTGCTGCTTTAATCATGATCGATGGCCTGTCAAAGTCAACTCGATTCCGATTCGAGTTCGGATTGTTCGGTTGTATCGGATCGGAGAACTGCATTCATAGCGCTCAAATGTCAACCTGAATGGGTTTCTCCGCGGCTCAAGGTAGCCGCACACGCATACGTTTGGGTACCTGAGGTCCCTTAAGAAAACGAAAGTTGTTTACTAAACTAGTTGCAGCTGGGTCGTCCTTTTTTGTTTTTTGCATAATCAAGGTTACCGCATTCACATCTCGAAAACGGCTTTTCAATTTCGTTTCGATTTTCCTCTTTGTTTTTTCTGCCTGCTTTTTTCTCTTTTGCTCTTCTGAAGGCCGAACCAGTCGAGCGATTTTAATTGATGTCTTGACAACTTCCGACAGCCAAATGCAAATTGCAGTTCAATAATTAAAACTTATGACTACCGAGGCTTAAGATATGTATTTCATGGGAAACCTTACCTTCGTTAAAGGCCGCCAGAGCCAAAACGGCAAAAACCACAAACAGTTTTGCCATCTTATGCTGGACTTGGGACTCGATCAGTATATGTCCGTTGCACAGTTTTTCAGAGTTGGTCTGTTTTTTGGTAACACACTTTTGGATAAACACACTTATTTGGAGTTGGACGGCGGAGAGCAAGTTTTGTCCTTCCGATCGCTATCAAAGCTCCATTTACACTGTTTGCTACGATGCCGCGCACAATTTCTCGAACCCCTCTCTGACACCAAAGCCCCAGACGAAGTCAAATTTGCTTCTTTTATTACACGGCGGCGGCGGCGAGGTCTCTTTCGTGCACCTGTGGTGAGTTTCAAGAGCTTTCCTGCACCTCCGATCGGCGATCGGTGATCGGTTGTCCCCAACGCGATCCACAAAAGCTCTAAGATCGCTGATCGCTGATCACTGATCACCTGGCAAGCCCGGCTTTTTCGCTTTCTGGCCGGAATCTGTGTGTGTGTTGCACAAGTCTGGCCCGATCGTGACCGGATCGTGGTTGAACAGAAGAGAGAAGTGCGGCACGTACGCGATCCCTCTTTTATATGCAAAATGGTGGCGGCTTTCGACTCGCCCTGCGAGGTGAGAAGTGGAGCCGCCGTTGTGGATTGCAAGTGTGCGAAGTTTGGAGCGCCCTCCCCGGTTTTTGGCCCGCCAGCCACTGTGCAAATGGCCCCATCGGCCATATTGGCAGATTCCAGAACGTCTGAGGGGCCTCTTGACTGCCATCCAAATCCCGGGACTAGCCCTCTCCATTCTTGGCGCTGGGTGTTGGATGTGTGTCAGGCCAAACACTCCGCCTAGGCGTGCCCACTCACTCACACGGTCGTCAAAAATGCATTTTTAATCATCCTACATGCCCGCTTCTACGTATTTATGAGTTTGGAAATCTCTATTCATAGGGGTACCTTTACTGTTCCGTGCACTTGGTAACAGTTTGTCCACAGTGCGTATGATTGATGTCAAAATAATTTTTTTGGTATTTTGTACAGTATTAGGCAATTCACTACATACGATCGTAATGATCGTATAATTCGTATTGTTAATCACCCTTAATAGTGAAGAAAAGACATCCTGCTTACATATCATTTGAAAATAGAGAGCACTTCTAATAAAGTGGCTACGAAATGATATCAAGTATCCCCCCACAGAGTGAGAATTTGATTAAATGTCTTTCTGGTTTCGCTAATATATGTATGAAGAATTATTCCTGCAAAGGTCAACAGCCAACGGTTGATCAAATATAAAATTATAATTTTTAAATATTCTGCGTTGTCAATATATGTACTATATATCAATATTAAATGATTTAAAAAATTATTAATAAGATAGGTAAGTGGCAGTAACTTATAATGTAGAATTCAAAATATATTTCATTCAATACACAACAGAGGGTACTTTTTTTCTAAAAAAAACATTCAAGAGTCTTTCAAGTTCGTTTTGCTAAAAAAACTTTAAAAAAGACACATCTTTCAAATTTTTTTATTTTGACGGCTAAGTAGTTCCTCGCCGTCGTCTGGTCGTTCCGATTTAAAAGCTGTTATTTTTCTCCGCAGCGACCTTGATCATTTTAAAGCCAAATTAAAGCCATTTATGGCCCCCAGAGTGATACGTCGTGGCTCGACGACTGCTAACTGACAGAGAGGCGTCTTAAGGCGTGACGAACTGCCACCAACTTGAGCGTTTTTTCTGCTTTTTTGTCCGCTGAATGGTGGCTTCAACTTTAAAGTGTGCCAAAGTGTTTTGCCGTTCGGCGAGAGACCTTTCCGAATTGTCATTGTCTATTTCTGCCACTCTTGACATTTGCATAGAGGAGTAAGGCTGACTGCCGGACTGCCGGACTTCCAACTGCGACCGCTTCTGGCCTGGCCTGCCTCTCGGCTTGAATTTCCAATTAAGATTAAGTAAAATAAGTCTTTGGCTTGGACGGTTTCCGCTTCAACGCATACGCATAACATCTGCCTGATGAAATTTACGTCAATCGGAGAACCTGTTTTCCATTTCATTAAAATATTATCATCTCGTTTCAGCGAATTCTTGCAAAATATTCAATGAAATTCATGCCTAAAACCGCAAAAGTTAATGATCGGGTAAATTCGTAAATTTCCAATTACCGGGGAACAACTTGTTCCCTTCCCTTTTGTAGGTACATTTTTTAAGCTTTCCTATTATATCCAACACAAGACAAGCGCAATGCAATCCTTTCATTGAGTGATTTGTTGGATTGAACATTACTTTTTTTATTTACCAACACAATACTAAAGGTTTATGTTTTACTTCTGGAACCGATTTCTTTGCTGCATAACACTTTATCAGAGCCAAAATACATTACCACAATAGTTTAAGGATTTTTTCTTAGAGATGTTTATAGAAAACTACAAATTAGATATTCGACATCACGTTCTTTGGATACTACTTACTACCCACAAAAGGTACACACTTTTAAGAAAGTTTCACACAGAAAACTTTAGTACCGAGACTAGTTTTGTGTAGAAGCGGGCATACTAACATGGCTATCTTCACATACCGATGGTGTTGATCAAGGATATACATATATACTCTGAGGGGCTTAAGATGTATCCTTTAAAAAGTTATACATACATACCATACACATAAAAGCGCCATCAAATTACCACTAAGTTTACTAATATAAAATAAGGTGTGGTTACGTGACATGTCGAACGTGACACATTTTCTTAAGCGTACAAATTCCCTTTACAAATCGAACGTTCCATATCAACAAGGCAACCCCAGTTTTGAAACTAGCCCTTTTTCTGATTATAAATTGAAAATAATAATATATAATATATATAATAAAATTGTCGCAATCGGCATGCTTCAGCTAAAGATTTAAGCTTCAGTCATACTCACCTGACTTAAGGCCAAACTAGCAACTTTAATCTAATCTTGCTTAATTCTAAGAAATATTGTGTATAAAGACACGTTTTATCCTTTTTTCGGGATAAATATCTAAGATGTCCGTTTTCATTGTTTTCAATTTTTATGGTAGCGAAACAAGTCATAAATAGTAGGACATGATCACCATGTAACAGACTTGAGTCAGATAAATCAAGCAAAAACACCTCCTAACGAGGTTAAAATCTAGTAACGATGGCACCTTCAACAAACAATAGTTCTGATATCAATTTTTGCGACGAAAATGTATTCTGCGATCTACTACATAAATACACTTTCTAAATTTTTTACATTTGACACGCTTTATCCAAATCGTACAGCTAAACATAGGCATATTAAATTGTAGATTGTATAATACATTTTCGTCACAAGAGTTGATATCAAAAGTTTTGTTCTTGAACTTTTAACCAAAATCGTTTTTGAAAAATAAAAAAAACTAAGAACTGTGAATACAAAAAGTTGCGCATAATTTTTAAACGATGCTACTTGGACAAATTATGTTAGGAAGGTATTTCAATACACCTTTTCAACGACATATAGCACAAGCATGTAGCTTTAGAAATTCACAAGTTACGGGCGTACGAAATTTAGCTATTAATAGGTGTTATCTCGCCAAACTAGCGAGTTTTTCCAAACGTGGTAGAACTAAAGATTCTTATATTAAGTTGTTTAACATCATCTAAAATTTCCAGGACCCTAAAATAACGTTTTGTGAAAAACTGACAAACAAAATTAAATTTTCATTTTGAGAAGTCCCCCAAAATTTTATTTTGCGTTTTACTTTTAATGGAGCATCCGATTTAAGGAACTTGTGCATTTATCCCCAACGGCCCCAACAGATCAAATTTTCTAAAGTTTCACTCTGACACTTTCACCTTTCTTTCTCCCAAACCAATTGATTTTTTTAAAGTCTTGGTATGCAATCCTTTTAGGTTTGCAGTACCTTTCGATTGATGCGTCACTCGGAACAACCGGCGGTCCAAGGTATAGATAAACTGCATTTTTCCGAAACAGCGACTTTGTTCTAAAACCATAGTTACCAATACAATTTAAAATCGGCCCACAGTCAAAATTCTATATTGTCTGTTCTTTCTAAAACAGTAATCTAAACAAGTAATTTTTGATTTCTTTATTTCCCCAAAACTTTTTTGAACATTGATTATATTGTGATGCACTTTTTTTTTTTCGAAACCAAAAATGTGACTAATGGACCTTACGTTGCACTACTACATTTTGTTCATCAGCTTCATTAATAATTACAGTCAAAATTTTAGTTATGTAAACAGTTTATTGGTTTTGTGGTTTTTGGTTATTTATACAAAGTTTTCCTTGTACACATAAAATAATTATACCTAATATATTCTTAACTAAGGCTTCTGTCAAAATAACACAAGTCGACAGAAATTGCGTTTTCCATTATGAAAAACAAAAACTTTCTAAAATTACTCTTTTCGTAGACTGCCGGGTGTTTTAATTTTTATCGACCCGTGTAATTTTGTACATTTATTTGCTGTGACTTTTAGTTTGGTACGTAAACTCGTTTCGGATGCATTTGTTCTCATGGAAGATCTTGATCAAACCCATGTCGATATTCCCAACAAAAATAGCTCCCTTATAATTTCTATTGTTCTCTGATCTTAGTTCCGCCTTATATCACACACTTAATATCTCTCGTTACAAAAGCAATTTTACGTTTTTTGGATTTCGCACAGTGCAGCATAGCTGGTGGAGTATTCCCACACTAAAATTTACTTTTGCAGAAATGGCAATTATTTGTAATACAATTTGAAATTTTTTGTCTTTTTGGTATATACAATTATTGACTTCAATATTAAAGAAAATGGTTTTCAGTCAAGATATATATTTCTGCATAACGGATTCAAACCAAATCTTCAAAAGTGAAAATCGGAACATACCTAATGTTTGTGAATAGAACAGCTGCTTTTGGAATTTCTCATAGGTACGTACGTTGTGGTTACTCTTATCTCTGTTCAAGTGCTTTGGCAAACTAACAAACTAATACAAAAAGCTAACAACAAGTTCGACTACACACATAAAGCTGACAAAACAAAACAGAATGAAGATCTGGGGCTCAGTATTACGCACCCAGTTACTTCATAATACTAGACAGGCTGGTGTAACCACTATTGGCCTGCACGGGCTCCTGCTCACGTCCACAACGTCCGCAGCAGCAAATGCTCTTCACCACATCCAGGAAGTTCGTCTGGTCAAAGTCGTCCAGATCGGTCATGAAGACACCGGAACTGATATCCTCTGCAGTGCGGGTTCCGACAAATGCCTTGAGATCGGTGGTGGGAAAACCATCTTTGTAATACGCTTTAATCGTATCGTAGGCATCCATGATGACTGCAATGAATAGCGACAGGACTACATAAATGTACAGAGATATAAACGAGTACAAGTAGATCTGGCAGAACCACCACAGCCAGGTGGCCTTGCTCGAAAGCGTGGCGAACGTGGCGAACATATCATCACCGTTGATCAGTGCAAACAAACACTCCGACGTTGTAGCCAGCGATCGGAACTTCATATGGTAGGGTCCCAGAATCAACCAACCGCAGAAGACGAATCCCGCATATATCAACAAGGCGGCGATGAGGAAGCGTAGAATCTTTGGCGCCGCCTTCTTCAGCGTCAGTATCACAACGTTGTAGGTTTTGAAGAAGCCGAGGTAGCGCAGCACCCCAAACCACACAAGCAAGTTGCCGATTCCCAGGAAAAGCGAACATGTATCCCATTGGTCCACCACCATGTACCTTCCCTCGATTTGCTCTTTCAGAGCTGATCCAATGATTAAAAGGACGTCATTAAAGATTATCATGATGTACCTGTAAAAAATATACATTATAGACAACAATATTTCTAGTTGTTTTTGCATTATGCTCTTGGTAATATCTCCAGAACATTATTATGTAATTTTAATATTAATCACGCTAAATGTTCTGGTTCTTAATTCCAAGGCGGTTGTATAAACCACCAAGTCAAAGACTCACCAAAAGTTAACAAACTCCAGGCGGCCATCGAAGCTCAGCTCCTTGCCGAAATGCGATCGGAAAAAGTTGACAGTTGTACATCTCAGAAGGTAAGCTCTCCACAATGCTCTTGTGCATAGAGCAAACGATAATGCGCAGGTTAGAAGTACGAATATATTGAGTACGCTCCGCAGCATGGAATCGAAATTGGCCTCCGATATAAAGTCTGTGGCCCCGTGGCACTTTAGTCGCGTCGCCTCCGCGTCCAGTGAGAGCAGCATCTGCCCGTCGTGGTCTCGATTGTTAAACATTATGGAAATGTCAAAACGAAAACAATCGGGGGCAGACAGCGGACCACCGTTGGCCTTGAAGTTCACCGTCTTAATCTTAAATGTCAGCTGCGCGGAGACTAGTGATGCGAAATTGACCTCAACGTCGCGCTGTTTGAGATAATTCTCTACCCCAATGGTTGTCACGTTCGGCGGTAGGCTCACGCACACCTCGTCGACGTGGGGATCGAATATGTAGGACTCGTTAAAGCCGAAAATTGTGCCTTCTCTGTAATTCTGCAGGCACAGCTTCAGCGGCGGCATAGTGTTGTTGGGCGTGGGGTAGTCGTAAGGTCCAATCGATCGGCTCACATTAGCATAGCCATCGACGGCATACTGTACAGTGTCGAAAAACTCTGATTTTAGGTATAGCGCAAAGGGACCCACCGCAGGCGGATAACTTTCCACCTCCCGGGAAGAGTCCCATCCCCGCAGGAAGAGATGCGAGAAGGCAAATCGGTTATCACCCGTGTAGTTGATGTGGTTATACCGCGAGTGGGCAAAAAGGCACAGTTGCATCGTCACCAGAAAGATTTTTACAATCTGAAAATGTTAGGAGGGGAAAGGTATTAACTTATTTCAATGTGTTCATCTAACTTTTCATAACCCATTTTCACTAATTCTTTAAACTTAGTTTGGAATACATATTGTTTATTTCCTATCTGCTTTTTCCCCAATCGTCTGGCTCTCAGACAGTTCAGTGATCTAGAAAGCTTATCTATAAATAAATATCAAATTTTGCTAGGGCATGCGTCAGTCTATATTTATTGGGTATCTGCAGCTAAATCTGATTTTTTTAGTCCAATCATGGCAAGTAGTGGGATTTTTTCTATCAATTGCGGTTAAGTCATTTAAAAAATTCACATAGAACTTCGGACTCAAAAAAACCACCTTTCAATAAAACATTTATCTCAAATTGAATAACTTTTAACATTTGTACGAGTGCGCCTACACGCCGTTTCTGGTTATAAAATACGTGAAATTTCCTTCGGTTTATTACGTATTGTTCTAACTATAGTTGAACCTCCAAGATAAGGCATCGATAAGAACAGAGGGGGCTTAACAATGCAAGCAACAGTGTGCTGACTATACCTACATTACATTCTCAAAATCTAGGCAAACAATAATGCTTGGAGAAGGTTGTTTAAAAGCGTCTGTAAGTTGAGCAAAATGCCTAAATAAGTGGTTCGGATGTGTCACCCGAGTTCCGCCCCCAAACCCCGCGTATCATGCGACATTAATTAAGCGGCTTGATATCCAGATGTGAATCGCAAGAGAACCCGGATGTGAACCTACCTGCACGACGAACTTGTAGGGAAACTTGCGCTTGGCCTGCCACTTCTCGATGGGATTCATGAAGAAGAACTGCAGCTTCCGCCGCATTCTCTCCTCCTGGTAGGATGCGGCCGAGGATCCGGGAAACTCGGGCTGCTCCTCACGCCCGTCCACGGAGGCCGGAGCAGAACCACTGCCACCGGACACGGGCATAGGCACCACGGGTGCCACGGGAGTGGACTGCATCTGCACCTGGCGACGCAGGATCCTGGTGTTCACATACTCCTCCTCGCTCTCCGGAGACTGTTGCTGCTGCTGGGCAGCCTCGTAGCTGTCCGTACGGCGCTTCACGGCCGGAGCTGCCTGGGCTCCGGAGCCGTAGCTCTGCATCTCGATGTGCTCCTCCTTCGTCGCGAGGTCAATTCACCTGCGTTGTTGTTCTCCGTGCTATCTTTCCTTTGCCCGTCCGGTCGACATGCAAAAGAAGAATCTGCACAGGCCAACAAGCAATCGGGGGAGGGGAGGTAAATATGTAATTAGTTGGTAATTAAGGCGCGACTTTTGCCAGCGAAATTAAATTAAATACTGGTCAAAAGACCTAGATAATTGCTTTGTTTTCAATAGAGCTGGAACAATAATCGATGTGTACTCGATACCAGCAATGTTTTCAAATTTTTCCAGCATCGATATTTTTCTGCAAACATCGATTACTTTCTCTGTCAAAGGCCTGTTCACACAGCGAACATCTACAGTGGTCGGCATATGTATTTTGACAAAACAAAAGTTAAATATACTCATAATTTGAACTTACTTCTTGTAAACTTTGCCATTAATGGAAAGGTAACTTAAATGCCGTTTGAATAATACAATACATTTCCTAACCCATTGAGTACTTATTGAAAAGGACGAATTTGTGTTAACATCTACTTTTTAAACTTTTTTCCTCGACGTGAAAACTTAAATTTTTTGATGCAAAAAGTTTCTTCAAACAAAAATAATAGTAACTGCAAAAAGAATTTTCCAAAAATCATTTTGCTTATATTTTGTATGATCTTTTGAAGGTGACAATGTCGGAAAAAATTTGTATGAAAAAGAGAACAATATGGCTCAAATGCATGTTTCTAAGCATTTTCAAAAAATCATAAAAAATATAAGCAAAATGATTTTTGAAAAATTATTTTTGCAGTTACTATTATTGTTGTTTGAGCTGGAACAATAATCGATGTGTATTCGATACCAGCAATGTTTTCAAATTTTTCCAACAAACATCGATTACTTTCTCTGTCAAAGGCCTGTTCACACAGCGAACATCTGAGTCAGGTAGCAAAAGTCACATCAACCGCACTTCCTTTCATCCCAGGTCCTGTAACGAAATCATTTTATTTTAAAGCCTAGTACTCAGATCGGCTAAGAGTTTCACTAGTCACTAGTCGAAAAATCTTATTCTTTGTAGTGTGTCCGAAGTTTTCAAAGTTTACCCGCGATGCATGTGGCATGGTCTTACTGTCAAGCAGCTGGGCTTGTTGCCAAACGGAAAACAATTCAATTGGAGCAATTTCAAAAAGAAAAGTCTGCTGGTGCACAAAAATTAAAAAAAAAATAAATTAAATGTTCAACGAATGTTTTTATTTATGTAAATTATAAGTTAAGGCTTCCTTCTCGTCCCACGGACGCTTCGCCATCTTTCCCG
This sequence comes from Drosophila subpulchrella, assembly GCF_014743375.2. Classification (NCBI taxonomy): domain Eukaryota; kingdom Metazoa; phylum Arthropoda; class Insecta; order Diptera; family Drosophilidae; genus Drosophila; species Drosophila subpulchrella. The sequence continues at coordinate 5,082,135 of NC_050612.1, read as the reverse complement.
CGCCATCTGTAGTCCAGCTCCGAGTGCCAATAGGCTGGCCAATAATGGCTGGTGATGGCTCCTCTAGCTGTCTAAGCGGGCGACCTTATTTTCTCCTCCCTATAGAAGCCGGCGCGTCCTCCATCTCCGCTTTAGCTGTTAAGTAGCCTGGTGGAGGTGGAGTCCTCAATGGAGAGCTCATCGGAGATTGAGCGATGTCCCATGTTCCTTCCTTCTGGGACTCTCCAGTGGATCTCCTCCAACGCTTCAACTATTCTGCGGATTTACCCCGTTGTGGTATTGCTTCCTGTCGGTCAAGTCCCACAATAATGGGCAACAGCTTGGATTAGGCGTGCTTTTTCATCTGCACTGACCTCCTTTATCCTTTTTTGGTGTTTTTCTTCCATTTTTAAGTTCCCCACCGCTTCTGCACGAACACCGCCAAAGATTAAATTTTTTATTCTTTGGGCCGCGGCTAACGGCGTTCATCGAAAATTCACTCGCGAAATCAGGTATTTTTTCTGGTATTTCCTTAGCTCATCTGAGTACCGCGCTGAAAAACAGACCCGACGAAAAGCGTTAGCCGCGTATTTGCCTCTCGCTTACTCCAATGGTTAGCTCGCGGTTTTCGTCGATGTGAGTACTAGGCTTTAGCCTAGTAAGGCTAAGAGTTTCACTAGTCGAAAAATCTTATTCTTTGTAGTGTGACCGAAGTTTTCAAAGTTCACCCGCAATGCATGTAGCATGGTCTTACTGACAAGCAGCTGGGTTTGTTGCCAAACGGAAATATATCAATTGGAGAAATTTAAAAAGGAGGAGTCTGCTGGTACACAAATAAATTAAATAAAAAATAAATGGAATGTTCAACGAATGTTTTTATTTAAGTAAATTAGTTGTTTATAGCTTCCTTTTCGTTCCACGGATGCTTCGCCATCTTTCCCACGCCACCGCAGTCCAGCTCCGAGTCCCAATGGGCATATTGGACCTTGAGGAAGTGGGAGCCGGATTGGGAACAGGGTTGATCCGCTGATGCTGCAGGAAGTCGCCCAGCATCCATGCAGTGGCTAGACATGGCTTCTCCAACTGTTCCTTAGCGGGCGCCCTATTTTCCTCCTCCCTGTAGAAGCCAACGCGTCCTCCAGCTCCGCTTAAGCTGCCAAATAGCTGGTGGTTATGGTGTACGGAGTCCGAACCAAATTATTTTGGACAGATCTTACTTTCTTTGCGAGGATGTCCATGTAGAGAGCGAAGGCCCACTCGGCATGTTCCTTCCCACTGGGATTCTATAGTGGATCTCCTCCAGCACTTCAACTATTCTGCGGATTTGCCCTGTCGTGGTATTGCTTTCTGTCGGTCAAGTCCCACAATAATGGGCAACAGCTTGGATTAGGCGTCCTTTTTCATAAAAATTAAATTAACATTTTTAAATTCCCCACCGCTTCTGCACGAACACCGCCAAAGATTAAATTTCTTATTCTTTGGGCCGCGGCTAACGGCGTTCATCGAAAATTCACTCGGGAAATCTTTTATTTTTTCTGGTATTTCCTTAGCTCATCTGAATACCGCGCTGAAAAACAGACCCGACGAAAACCTTTAGCCGCGTATTTGCCTCTCGCTCACTCCTATGGTTAGCTCGCGGTTTTCGTCGATGTGAGTACTAGGCTTTTAGGGTGAACGCATTGGCTTTAAAGTTTATTACTCATACGCACTGTTAGCTTTGATCAAATACTTTATTTTTACATCAGGGGTCGAATATGTTCTAAAAAATAACTACCAACTTTTTACCAAAAAAAAAACAGGTATTTTTAGTTATACATGAAATGCACACCGGAATCTGTCTTGAAAGCGTGTGAAAATAAGATTTTATGTAATACTTAAAAAAGCCTCTCTTAACAGGCTAAAAATAAGCTGAGTTTTGCCCAAGGCTCGATAACGGGAAGTCTGGACTGTAGTATAGACAGGATATTCAAAATATTTATTAAAAGGTATAAGTTTACACTTTTTTATTGAGCGTCAAATTTAATTACTAATAGATCGCCACAGTAAAACGAGTTCTTAATAAGTTTCTGGAATACCCTTGCAAATAATAATTAATAAACTAACTCCGGCTTCCGAATATTATGCTTAAGGTCATTTCCTTCTGTACAACCGTAACTAAATGTATTTTTTTTGTATTATGGCTAGCTATTACTTAATGTTATTTAATTTCAGAACTATGGAGTCGTTAATGTGTCGTGTTTGCCTGGAGAACTTTGAAAATATTGTCAATAATTTTAATGCGACACATGAACCGGGCTTGTCCATTGCAATTATGATTTGTAAGTGCACCGGCCGGTAAGTTGATAAACACGATATATTCCCCAAAAACCGTTTACGCGCCCTGTGTGGAGAATGCAAAAACCGCATTCGAGATTATTTAAACAGATTCTACAGATTTTTCAATGATCTTCGAGAAGAGGAACTCGAAAATGAAGGCTGCAATTGTTCCGAAAAAGAGACAACCGAAGAAAATAAAATCAGATCAAATGTAGACCATGTCCCAGAAAACACCCGTGGACCAGATCGCGAATGTGATGCGGCGATCGAGGGGAGTAAAGATGAATCGGCTGATGATTTCGACGTTGATGATTTTGACAACGACAAAAAATATGAACCAAATACTAATGAATGTTCGAAGACCTATTCTACTAAATCTAAGCTAGAAAATCACTTTCGAGTCCACAAAGAAGGGAACCAATTAGGTGTTCCCACTGCTCGAAAATGTTATTTATTCTACATGTCTTAAGAAACATTTGCTAACGCATACAGGTAAACGCCTGTAAACGCCAAATATTTTCCCATATGGATAAACACTTGCAACCTTTCAAGTGTTCCCATTTCCCAACGACTTTTATCAAGGATTCACGTCTTCAGACACTTTTGCAGTCCCACACACAAGGCCCATTCAAGTGTTCACTTTGCTTAAACACATATGCCCAATACTCAAATCTTCAGGTTAATTTTCGAGATCACACTAGAAAACGTCCGTTAAAGTGTTACCAATGTTCGAAGACATTGGATTTTCAAAGTAGTCTTAAGCGGCACATGCTGACCCACACTGGAGAACTACCCTTCAAATGTTCCCAACGTTCGAACACTGCGACACTTGCTAGCGCAGGACGGAAAAGGATCTGCCCGGAAATCTACTTTCCAGGAACACTTGCGAGCCCACACAGGAGAACGACCTTTCCAGTGTTCCCAATGCCAAAAATCTTTTAGGCCCAAATCAACTCTTTGGATACACATGGAAACGCACTAAAAGGGACGTAAGAGAACATTCAAGGGCTACCATTGTTCAAAGACTTTAAGTAGCAATATTATCTTAATCAACACTTGCTAACTCACTCAGGAAAACGACCTTTCAAACGTCCCGAGTGCTCGAAAAGCTTTTAAACTAAATATCATCTACAGCGGCACTTTTCGTCGCACTCGGGAGAGTAGCTGCTCGACTGTTTCGAATGTTTTTTACGTGGCTAAGGACGATAAAATAATAAAGTTCTTTACATATGTTCTACAAAAAACATTATTTCAGTTCTGGTTTATTAAAAATATAATATACAAACGGGCACCAAAAAAAGTGTCATTATTTAAAAACGTATATATGAAGCTCGAAACTCATGGAAGTCCTTTACCCTCAAAATGCTTCATGTACCCACCACGGAGAATTTTGCATTATCTTAGCCAAGTGAAACAACGAGCTTTTAATAGTTTCATGTTTGTATTTATATATGGCAAATTTAACAAATTTTCTTTTAAAAATATACATACATACATACAGCTAAAACACCACGAATTGGGCGCTTTTCTCGCATTTCTTTGCTCACAATTCCATTATTTAATTAATTAAAATTATTCTTTTAGTTGTAGAGACTTAAACATTACGTACAATCACACGCACTTAACTACGTACTAGCAAAACACATTGATACATTACATTTTCCACTCTCTTTTTGTTTTCGGGATATATAAATTAACTAGTTTCTCTTTTAAGCATAATTTGTTTGATGCAGCGCACGTGGTTTAGAAAGCAAAAAATTTCGATTACATTTACATAAAATATTTGTTTTTGATTTTCCATCGTCGTATAAATATGTGTGTGGTCGTGTGTGTATGTGTTACATTTACAAACGTACATTAAGATGTGTGGGTGTGTATTTTATGTAAAACAATAACTAGTCTGAAGACCTTGTGACTAGACGGTTTTTTCGGCTTCTCTAAAATGTATGTATGTAGAGTTATCAAATATAAGCTACGTATGTATGATTTTCGCTTCAGCTTCTGCTCGCTTCTACTTGGGGATCGCAGGATTCCTTTTGAAATCGAATAAAAATAGTTTAGATTTCCAAGGGACATTTGAAATCCTGAAATGCCAGGGCGATCAAATATTTATGAACAGGCTGGCATATGTTTATAGGTGAAGGACCTCCAACACAGACACACAAATCGTTCGATTAATACCAACTACAATACATAAAACAAAGAAATAAGCCAAAAGACGATCGTTTCCTGCTCGACACGGTTCCTGAGTAACTTTTCCACCTCTCTCATTCAGCTCATCCTGGTCATTCTGCTCCTCCTTTCTTAGTTTCTACTCTGCCTCCTCGTTGTCCCTACACTATACTTTCTCGATCCCGGGCTGCTGCCGACGCCGCCATGTCCGTGAATCCAGTTCGTGCTCCATGCACGTCTCTGGGCAGAATTCGCCTAGCGTCGCCGCGCACGCCGTTCCCCTTGAAGATGTTGGACATCCAGTTGGTTAGCTTGCTCCCACCAACCGGTCTGGCTCTCTGCTGATTGGATGAGTTGCCGAGGAAGTCCAGGCCTCCGGGCTGGCGGTTATCTATATCAGCGGCATAGCTCACGCTGTTTCCACCATGGCCACCGGGTCCGTCCATGTGCTCTAGCGAATGCCAGCGTTTGTTGTGCGCCAGCATCTCCTCCGGCGGAACCGACAGCGATGCCTGTCGTTGCAGCAGGGGCGACTCAAGATCATCTTCGATGTTCACTCCGCCGTTGCAGTTGTTGTTTAGATGCTTCGCACAGTTGCTGCCGCCTCCGGCTCCCACTCCTCCTACTCTTCCTCCTCCTGTAGGAACAATGCTGATCTGGGCATTGGGAAAACTGCCTGAATAGCGGAGGGCGGGCAGCTGTCCGTTGTCGTGGCGCATCAGCAAACCCAGCTCATCATCGTAGCCATCGGTGGCATCTACCGGATTGACGGACATCTCGTCATCCATATCCAGATGACCTGACTCCACCTCGCCGTTGGGATTCCCACTGATCAGGGAGACCCCGGTGTCCAACGATCGCGAATTGTTCTTGGACAACTTGGATGGCGGCAGCTTGACCCTCTCGTGCCGTTTGCGCAGTTGCTGCATGGGCATGGGGTCCAGGGAGCGGGACTCCCGCAGCAGCATGTCCGCGGAGTCATCCTCGATATCTCCCAGTTGGGGCAACTGGGCAGCACTGATGATCCTGTGGGGCCGCACCATGGCCAACGGCTTGTGCAGCGCATTGGGCTGGCGCACTAGTCCAGATCCCGATCCTGACACCCCTCCCGATCCCCCATCCATATCACAGTTCGTTTCGTTTGTTTCGGAATGATTCAGCGTGCTGAGCGAGTCCTGTGCGGATTCGAGAAGAGCTCCGCCCACAAGGAGCGCGGTGCCCAGACCATTGATAGAGGGTCGCTCCCCAACCCGATCTCGTTTGCTGACCATGCGCGGTGATTCCCTTACGGATCCCTGGAGACTATACGTGGACTCGCCGTCCATCGGCCTGGGTACAGTGCTTTGGCGCCTTGATCCGGTGCCGCAGAAGTGCATGGCCTGGATGCTCGGATGCCGGGAGTCGGCATTCAGTTTCGGACTCTTTCGCGGTCGACTGAAGAGCGGCGGCGGCATGTCCATCATGTCCACCAGCTTCTTTTGTATCGCATTCTCGTTGGCTCCGGTCAGCCACCATGTGACCACCTCGCCCTTGCCCTTCATATTGACTAGGCCACGTTTCTCGGTTATGTAGCCACCTCCTAGTTTGTCCAGCGCCAGCTTGCACTTGTTGGAAATGTGAATCTTCAGCGCCTCGCCGTTGCTCTCCATTCGAGATGCTGTGTTAACGGTGTCCCCAAAGAGGCAGTACCTCGGCATCGTGAGGCCAACCACGCCTGCCACCACCGGACCCGTGTGCATCCCTATGCGCAGCTTCAGCGTTTCGTTTGGCCGATGTGCTATGCGATGCTGTTTCACCGCGTGGAGCAGCTCCAGGGCCATCGAAGCTATCTCGCCCGCGTGTCGATCACCGTTCTTAATTGGCAGACCCGAAACCTAGATTTGTATGAAAAGTACGAATTAGCAATCTTAGTTTAAAAGCATATTTTTGGTCTTCTGAATTGACCTAGTTCTTTACTTACCACCATGTACGCATCTCCAATTGTTTCTACTTTGTAAACATCATAGCCGCGTATGATGCGATCGAACACTGTGTAGAGATCATTCAAAAAGTTCACCACTTGCAGCGGTGTGCTCTCCGCCGACATTGCAGTAAAACCAACAATGTCACTAAAATATATGGTGACCTGGAAAGATTGAGCGGAGCTAAGTAAATTGAATTCAGAAATATTTTCTATAAATTAAAAAATATTTTTTAAGAAATGTACATTTGTTGTAATTGCTAGTTAAAGTTAGGAAGGTACTTCCTAAGAGGATAATACAAAATGAACTACAATAGTTATAAAAATGTATTTTGTTCGGCTGTTGCCTAATTCGGTCGGTAAGAGTTTTGTGGTTTGACTTACCAAATCATAGGATACCGGCTCAACGCCCTGCCCCATGGTCAATTTCTCGGCCACCGACTGCGGAAGCATGCGATGCAGCAGATCCTCCGTCTTTATCTTCTCCTCGCACAGGAGACGCGTGCGCTCGGTGACAATGTCCTCCAAATTGTTGGCATACTTCTCCATCATTTCCATCATTTGGTCCATGATGTTTTTGGTCTTACCACCGCGCATCTTTTTTAAGCGGTTGCTAAACAGAAATACGAATGGGAATCGTTAATTTTCTATTAAAGCTTAAACGTGAAAAATTAAAGGCCCCTACCGTATGACACTGAATTCGGGTCGCTCTTCGGGATCTTCGGCCCAGCAGTCTCTGATGCAGGCCAGTACGTAATCCGGGCAGGACTCGGCCTCTATTATGGACTCCACTTCCGGCCGAAACGGGTCCTCTCCCTGGAGCGGTAGCTTCTTGACGTAGTCCACGATTTCCTTTGGTTCAAAGTTTATTTGTCCGAATGGACCCTTACGACTAAATATCTCGTACATGATGATGGCGAAGGCGTAGACATCGCCCTTCTGGCTGCCGTGGATATGATTCCGGAGCAGCTCAGGAGCACGCCAAAGTTGATCTGCAAATCGAGAATGGTTGATTAACATTTGAAGACTTTAAGAGAAGAGTCTATTGAAATCTCACTTCGATAATGCTGATGCTCCCCGATGGACTCGTTCTCGGCACACTGGCGCAACTCGTGTAATCCGAAATCTGTCACCTGGAGCATCCAGCGCGAGGTGACCACACAATTCGAGGACTTAAGATTGCCATGATAGATCAGCTGAGAATTGTGTATGTAGATCATTCCCTGGAAATAAATAAATCATGGTGTAAGTGCAAGATATTAAAAAAATTAATTTTTTTATCCTTTTTATTTTCCAATGATGTTTAATATTTTCGATTTTGTAAACCGAAATAAACTGTTCTAGGATAATATTACAAACTGTGGTGGTTCGACTTTCAAACACATTTGTACTCGATAAGAAAATTGATGAAATCGATTGGTAACAAAAATGTTTTATGTTTTTCACAAGAACAGTACTCACTTCAAACGAAAACTTTTATACAAAAAATACATTTTGTAGGCTGTACTGACACAGAAGTTTTAAAGTTCCTCAAATAATATATCCTAGTTTCCTATTATGTATTTTCATTCTGATAATTCCACTTACTTTAATGAGGTCGTGAATGAGTGAGGCAATGAATAGATCATCCAGCTTGATGTCCTCGTTTTCGATGATGTCGTAAAGACTGCCTTTGGCACAGTAATCGGTGACTAGAAGGATGCGTGTTGGCTCCACGCTGGCGCCAATGAAGCTGTTGATGTTGTCGTGGCGCAGTTCGCGCAGCAATCGCATCTCCTTCATGATCTCCCTGGAAATGTCTCGCTTCCGGGGGAACTTCAACTCCTTGATGCGAACCACAGCGCCACGCAGGCGACCCGTGGAGGTTACAAACTGGTTGGTCCAGCGGGAACCATAGCTCTGGGCACTCATTAAACTGACCTGTGGATTGATTTAGTTATTCAGTTATGAAGGCCAATTTAAAATCTCCACTTACCTTGCTGGGCGAGGAGACAATTTCGTTGCCGGAATAACCCTTTATATCGTTGGGGTCGATCTTCCAGAGTAATCCCTCAATCTCCAGCTCAATTTTCCACTTTCGATATATGCTCATGGTGATCACACCAGAGCAGAAGAGAAGCACGCCCAACACCACGGCAGCCACAGTGGACGTGTAGTGGGTGTCATCCTTCTTACAGAGCTCGTTGGCAAATCCGCACATCGGTTCGTCGGCGGGCTTTTCACCGCCCGATGGCCAATCTATTGAGCCATTGATGAGCTTGTACTCCTGTTTTACACAAAACACAAACAGAGTTTGATGAGTTGAGATGAAAGTTTTTGGAGCACGCAAGATAAGCGGGAACCAATTGAAAGAAAGGCAAACTAAAAAAGAGAAGACGACTCACTCACTGGATGTTCTTCGCCTTGGTGAAAGTACGCTACAGGAACCATGTGGTAGTTGCAGGGCATGTTGTTGGAGTTATTCCACTTGTGGGGCTTGTAGGCCAGGACCGAAAAGTTACCTTCCGAGTCGCCATACTGATCGATCTTGATCTTGGATCCAGTGATGCCTTCGGGTAAAAATAAAAACACTATCAAAAATATTGTTCCATATGCAATCGTTCAATGTGTAACCCACTCATATAAGTACGGTTTTTGATTATGGTATCGATCACTCGAGTCCCGTTGCTGGCCACTTCAAAGATCACATCGTCAGTCAAAACTCGGGTCTCCTCTCGCAGCATTTTGTCCACAGCCCAGGCATACAGCTTAACCGAATCGTACAGGTAGGCGGCATAGATCGATATAAACTAGGGAGGGATTCATAAATTTTTCAAGCAAATGCCCATAGCTTTTAGTGTACTTACCTTGCTGAAGTTACTTTCAACAAACAGCGGTGGAATCAATAAGTTAAACGGAGGCTTCGAGCTGTACTTTTGCACTTGTTCGGTAAACTGTATGTAGTCCTTTGTGGGGGGCGTGGAAGCCACAACGAGCAAACTGCGGGCCATTTGATTAAAGTTTTCCGTGCTGTGGCAAGACGACATTAGAGCTATTTGTTCCACTTTGCGCAAGTACTTTTCTGCCTCCCTGAAGGTCAAATAAATTTCAAAAACCTTTTCAAGTGATCGCACGGAAAAAGTTACCTCTCGGAATAGACCATCATGTCGACAAAGATCACCATGTACTCGCCACGAGCAAACAGACCAGCGGTCTCCATAGAGCTCATAAAGTCCACAAGACTATTAGCCGCTCCCAGGAATACGTAGATCCGTGTGCCGTTCATCGTGCTTTGTACTAGCTGTTAAGGGAAATCATGAACAGATATTAATCAATTGATATTCCGCCAAACTTTAGGTAAAACCTTACCTGATACCAATACCCAGAGCGACAGCACTCCAGCATCTGCTCGCAACATTTGGCACGGTTATCGATAAACACCTGCTTGTGGTTTATGGTCATATTTCGTTTAAGAGCCTGATTCTTAAGCAGATCTGCCACCGGACCCCACACGTCCTCGTACAGAATGGAGAACTTGTTCCACGCATAATATCGCAGAAGGGCAAGCAGCGACTTAACGACCTGAAAAATACGAAATGTGCAGAGTGCCATGTGAGTTGTGCATCAAGAAACATGTAAAAGGATTTAGAGGAATGTGCGGAGCCCGCATACATATCATTGTCTTTTGATTTCAGCTACAGCATGGGGGAAAATATTAGGAACTCTAGTTAAAGCCCTGCCGTAAAAGTTAGTCGAAAAGTCCGATAAAGTGGATGCTATCATATGTGCTATCATATGTTCTGTTAAAGTCCGAGCCAAAATGATTTTAAGCTTTGTTTTAACTTTAAATATTTATTGAATATTAAATATCTTTATTAAGCTTTAAAGCTGTTATTTCTACTTTTATTAAATAAATAAATAATAAATAAAAAAATAATTTATCGAATAACTTTTAAGTATAAACTCATTGCTTAAAAAGGAAATAAAATGGCAATTGTATTTAGTTATTAGTTTCTACCTATCTAACATACGAATTGTAACTGAATTTTTCATCTTGTGTTTTTTCTAAACAGATCCTTTTCCTGACCGCAATGGTAAATTATAGAATTATCTTCGTATGCTCCTCTCTTTTTAATTTTTTCGTTTGCTGTCACCGGTTTGAGGATAATCCAGGGCTAAGTAGCTGTCCCCGTCGAGTCACAAAAGCCACAGCAGGAAGGTCGCCCAACCACGTCTCGGCCCACCCATCCACCTGTTGCCCACAGTGTTTACTCACCTGCGTGTCTGGCGGTTCCGTGCGGGCGAAAGTCGGTATGGCGGATGCACGGTACTCTGCGCATTTCTATCGAAAAGGGAAAAAGGGAAGAACCGCCGTGAAACAAGAAATTTAGTTGCATGAAAAATGCGATGCGTGAAATTGTCTGCTGCCAAGAGACGGCGTCATAAATCAGGCGCTCTAAATACATACATAGGAAATCATTGGAATGTTTCGACTCTGCGAGACGATGGCCTCCACATAGCACGGTCCTTCCGGTCCGAAAATGGTAGCGATGCCATCGCATATCATCTCGGTGATGGCTTTGGTGGCTAGTACCGTGTCCCCTTTGGTGTCATTCCAGCGCAGGTCCAGATACACATTTGGCAGCAGATTGGGATCTTTGTTGACCTGTGTCGGAAAGGAGTAATCAGAATTTTCAATTTCGAGATGCCATCCAGAGTCCTATCAGTCTTTTTTAGAAAACGAGCAAAGCCCTTGTGGACATGACCAACTATCAGATAAAGCTTAGCTTATCAAATAAAATCGTTTTTAAGAAATAATGATACATTCCAGGGACCGAAAATTCAAAGAATTCTGTTATTTTTGATCGACAAAATCATACACTTCGGATAAGTCTTCTAATAGTTATTTTTAGAGTTTTATTTAAACTGATCACTGTATCACTGATACAAAAGTTACGAGAAGACTTTTATTTATTGTTATTTTCAGACTTTTATACAAAAGTTGGAAAATAACAGTTACTTAATGACTTATAAATAAATGGCGATAAATAACGATTAAATAATGATTATTAAAGTAAAAGTTGTAAATGTTACGGTCCCTGATATATTCTAATTGAATTGAGAAAATTGAAACTGTTTAGAAACTGTTTGTACAATGTGTAGTGTACACTCTGTCCATGAACATGATTTGAGCCCAAATAATCCAGAATTTAATTACAATGTTCTGATTAATTCTACCCGCGTGCTTACCACTTGGCAGACCTGGTATTGACTGATTTATAGCTATGGCTAATTAGAAGCCAGTACTTACCTCATCCAGGGCCATAGTCAGGGCACCGGATATGGCCAGTCCCTGGCGCGTCTTGAGCTCGCCAGTGAGGGCCGTTAGGTAGCCGACTGTGAGGATGGTGCGATGATTGCTACAGTCGCGCACTGCCACCGACAGCAAGAGTAGTAGATTAAAGGGCCAACGCGTCATGGCCCCTTAGGCCGGGGCCGTTCAGCGCGACGCCTATGGGTCCCAACAGATTCTCACACTGCAATGGAGGAACAGAGATTACGGATCAGAGCAGGGCAGGAGCTGAGACCAAAACTAAGTGAGGATGCAATTGAAACTGCCAAGGACCCCTTTGCATAATAAAAATGCTTGTTTGACAAAGGCAAACACAAATAGAGAACGGCATTCTGAACGCATTTCAGACACTTGGCTTGATTCAGATGAAAGAGCTGCAAGGCAGAGAAGCAGGAAGCAGACCAACTGCCCAGTGCACAGAGAATAAAGCATAGGTTGTTTAAGGATTCCCAATAATATAATATTAAAATAGTAATAAAATAATAAAGTTGAATAGTTTTAATGACAATTGTTTTATTGACCGCTTGATATCAAATTTGTAACTATATTTAAACCAAATATGATAATAAAGTTAAAAGACTGTTTTCCTGTTTATCGATAAGCTGCAGCTGGGTGCGGAGTGAAAGGACGTTAGATGTGCCTCTGCAACAGGACGCCAAGCAAGTGCCCACGCAAGCAAATGTCAAATGTTGGAACGGCAAACTTCAATATTGTCGACTGCTCGGCAGCCAAAACGAGCGTAGGAATTTTTTAATTAGTCTTTTCAGTTCTTTGCCGAGAGTTAGGGGCAAATCACTGATAAGCAGCTTACTGGAGAGGCCTTTTTTATCCGGGCATTCCATCCATCCACCCACATGGACCCCGTACTGCTGTGTGCACAGCTTGTTATTATTAATTATGCATGCGTTGATTTTGTCATTATGCAATTTCGTTTGAGGCATTAAATATATATCGCTGGCTATTCGTTTCTGGCATTTGTTTGTTATTATCCCTGCCCACGCAAACACAACCCCCAATCCCCCAATCACGAGCTCCTGGCATTGTCCTGATTGTTTGCGCTGGAGTGAAAGCTTATTCCATGGGATTGGATTACGGACCTGTTCGGTCGGATGATGGCGTCGTTCATCCTTGTTTGTCTTTTTTTAACAGGCTCACGTGTAAGTTTAATTAAAAGAATAAGAGAAATGCGAAAGCCACTATTAAACGGAATGGAGAGGAAGAATTTGATTATAATTCTGCCATTTTACTCAGTCATATTTAAAGAAGCTGGCACTTAACCATCTGTAATAAACAGAATGGGGACCAATTAAAATATAACAATTAATATACGTTTTTAAAAATAGTAATCTGGTTATTATATCCGTTACTCGTAGAGTACCAACCCTATAAAGTTTATATTTTCTTGATCAGGATCACTAGACGAATTAATTTAGCAATGTCCATGTGTAATTTTTGCTTTACTTTTTATACCCGTTACTCGTAGAGTAAAAGGGTATACTAGATTCGTCGGAAAGTATGTAACAGGCAGAAGGAAGCGTTTCCGACCCCATAAAGTATATATATTCTTGATCAGGATCACTAGCCGAGTCGATCTAGCCATGTCCGTCTGTCCGTCTGTCCGTCTGTCCGGATGAACGCTGAGATCTCGGAAACTATGAGAGCTAGGCTATTGAGATTTGGCGAGCAGATTCCTGAGCTTCTTACGCAGCGCAAGTTTGTTTCAGTAGAGTGCCACGCCCACTCTAACGCCCACAAACCGCCCAAAACTGTGGCTCCTACAGTTTTGATGTTAGATAGAAAATTTTAACTGAAATGTATTAGTCTTGTCCATACCTATCGATTGACCCAAAAAAAATTTTTCTACGCCCACTCTAACGCCCACAAACCTCCCAAGAAAAAAAACTATGACGTCAGAGCCAGACAGTGCGAAATGTTTTTACGCGTGTATGTGTGTGTATGTAAATAGTTGCCGGCCGAACTTAGCGGCAAAGAGAAAAGCACTGCCGGCGCTCAGAGAGAGCAAAGTGCGCGGCTAACTTATTCTATTGAACAATGAATTTGTCACGCCTACCCTAACGCACACAACGCTTAAATCTGTCTTCCGCCGGTAGGTGGCGCATTTAAATCTCGCTTTGCTGCTTGCATATCTCCATTTCCCTTTGGTCGCTTAAGCTGAGTAACGGGTATCTGATAGTCGAGGTACTCGACTATAGCGTTCTCCCTTGTTTTTTGTCAAAACCTATCGGTAAATTGGTTAGCTGAATAACTTGTATACACATGTATATGTTATAGTCGAGCCACCTATCACATATACTGATACACTAAGCTTAATTTAAAACAATTAAATAACAATTATGAAAAAATCAATTTTAAGACTGTTTTTCTAGATGACAATGAGTTTTTTCATTAAACAATTAATACCTCACATGAATTCCAAGAATTCCATGATAACCTAAACAAGATATCCGAAGACTTCTGCTTTTTTGGCAATTCAGCATGGGCTGGCAATCTTTCGAGCACCCTAATCTATCAACAACAATCGACGAAAAGCTCACGCCGCCATAAATTAGCATTTCCGACACACTTCACATACCATATTTGTTTCTTGTAGGTGTTTATATTTCGCCTATGTATGTTGCAATTTAAAATTAGAACAACTTGGCCAGGCTGGCTAATTTTGCCCTCCACCGTTAAGTATTTGCTCACCGTTTTGACACAATGCGAAACGCGTTTCCTAGAACACGGAAATAATGGAATCTAAATACATTAGAGTGCGGCCAAAGGAAATCGCCTTTTCCCAGAATTCAGATTAGCAGATCTGTGAGTGGCATATAAACGAAGGCATATAAATATTTCTGGAACAAATTACCCATTTCAGCATAATTCTAGATTTTTTGAAGAACTTCAAGCTAAGTTCCACCATCGAATTTTTATTGATGAGTTGATAAGCTTATTGAATGACTTTTTAAATTTCTTAAAATGTAACAAAATTAAAATTATTAAGATAACATAATTTTAAAAATCATATGTTGAGGTCAAAAGATTATGGCTCCGATTTTAAAATGTTTTTAAGTTTCTCTTAACTAACTGTTAAATATTACCTAAATACCTTTTTATAACTTATAATTAAAGATTTCATTATATATTTTAAGCATCGGCGAAATGAAAATAGCAGTAGCTTTTCGAATTGCGTCAGATACGTAGTCTGTTAAATGATCAGATCCCCGTCGGTCTCAAATCCCACATCATGTTCGTTATTTGTCAGTTTTTGGTCTAGAAATTTTTTGTTTTTCCGATTCGAAAGTTTTCACCTTTTCCCGTCGAACACTCCTCCGGCAAAAGAAACTCAAAATTCAATGTTTGCTTGAAATCCAGAGCCCGTCCTTAGAGCGTACTGGAGTGGAGTGGCCGCCGTAGTAGCTGGTGCACCGAAAACCTGAGTTTCCGAGTCCGAGGATCTAGTGCTGCTGACGGGGGGGATCCCCAGATCCAACTCCACACCCACACGTTCGCCTTGAAGCCGAGGGATCGTCGCACTCGTGAACTATGTGACAGCGGCACTTCGGGGACAGCGCCAGGGCCGGGATTACCACTGGGCCTCCGGAGCAACAGGAGCCGGAATCGCAACCTGAGACTACGACGCCGCAGGGCACAGGATTCGAGGAGCACCAGCCGAACCCCGGGCGATAAGGGACCCGTCGCCATGGCCATTCACGAGCAGATCGACAACCTCAACATCTGGTGGTTTCCGCGCGACTTCTGCCAGTCGCGCTTCGGCGAGTTCCAGCAGAGCGGCACCAACTCCTGTACCCTCATTTCCCTGATCCTGGCCGACAAGGTGGCCAAGGCTGAGAGGTTCTACCACCGGGTGTCCGATCTGCCGATGCGGGGATGGGAGCTCTTCGGGAACGCCATGAACGACGGGAACAACGTGTACCACAACGTGATCACGGCCAACACGCCCCAGGCCAGGAACCTCAACCTCAACATTCCGGATGCGATCGCGGCCATTCGGTCGCAGCACAAGATGAACTTCCGGCTGGAGGAGTGGTTCTACACGCACATGGAGGCCGATCCCAGCAGTCCGATGTACAACCGGAACGTGGCCGTGCAGCTGTCGCGCATCTTCCAGATCACGCTGCAGGTGTTCCAGCAGGCCAGCGTGCGGGACAACATGCCCTCGCACCTTTTCGCCGCCATCATCGCGGACAGTCGAACGGTGATGGTAACCTTCGATTTCCGGGCCTCGATCGTCGCCCTCTTCGACTCGCACCAACACGGGCGGGATGCGGGCGCCGTCTTCGCCCAGTGCACGCTGCAGAACATGGACGACCTGCTATTCTGGTTCATCAGCATGCTGCACAACGTCTACTCCAGCCGGCCCTCGCTCTTCGAGATCTCCTTCCTCAGCTCGCAGCCCGGGGTGGCCAAGCGTATCCCGCCGGCCATCAAGAAGATCGCCGGGGATCTAAAGAAGCCGATCAAGATGAATATTCCCAGGCCCTCGCATTGATCTCCACGGCAATGTATAAAAAAAACGGCCAGTTTACATCCCACCAGCCTAGGCTCGAAGCAATGGACCATTCAAGACCTAAATCTCAAGTTCCTTATAGCCGAATTTATGTTTTTGGCCTTCAGAAATGAAATTCAAAATTTTCAGTTGTCCATCAACTAATAAATAACGAACACCACTTTTATGTTTGTCCTAGAATCGAGGATGTGTAGTACCGATAGATGGTAGATCATTAAGACATTATTATACACGTTACTCGTAGAGTAAAAGGATACGATAGATTCGTAGGAAAGTATGTAACAGGTAGTTGAAAGAGTTTCCATCCCTATAAAAGTTATATATTCTTGATCAAGATCCATAAAACGTATAACGTATACCTTATGAACGTATTCGTATAAACGCATAGACCTCGGAAACTATAAAAGCAACAAAGATGGGATTAAGAATGCAGATTCTAGAGATTCCGGCTCAGCGCAAGTTTCTTTCAGCAAACCACTTTAGCTGAGTAACGGGTTGCTGATAATCGGAGACAATTGATTATAGAGATCTCTTTTGCTTAATATTGAAGTTACACCCTGAGATCTTTCTTTCCATTGTAATTTATTTTCCAATTTCCTTTTATAATTAGTTTTCTTTCAAGTATCAAGAAAATACGGTTCTGCAAGTCACTTAATCAACATTCATTTTAATAGGCCCCGCATTTTCATTCTGAACTTATTTTTGAAATTCCAATACGCAGTTTCTATTTTAACCGCACTTTTGCGCAGCTGGTGAATGTACAATAATTAAACTTCTAATTTATGCCGAACTAAATAATGACACTAAACATTATTTAATTGTGAACACGCATTTACCTTTCCTTGTATGCGGATGTGTGCGTTTTTGTTGATATTTGTTTATTTATTATTTCTGTTACCTAATTACACTTGAGTAAACAATTAATTTAAAGACTCGAACATCTGCGTGGGGGATTTTTTCCTTGTTGTTGGCTATTTGTATTTGGCCTCCCTGCTAGCCGAAAATTGAGTGGCTTTAAACAACAACAGAGCAGCACAAGAGTTAAAGTTGAACTTTGTAACGGGAATTGAGTGTGTAGTGCGCGTGTGGCTCACTGTATTTTTCTCGACTTCTAATCAAAATGAGTTAAATAAACACATAACGTAACCTATTAAGAACTTAGTACGTGACAACAATTTAAATATTTATAAAGTAAACAGAGAGGCGCAGAGCGAGAAGCGGAGAGGGAGCGTCTAAAAATAGAATCACATATCAAGAAAATATGAGAAAACAAATCGAAACCGAGGCGCAAGACGTGATAAAACGTTTAACGTTAAATGGGAAAAGCACGCCCAGAGAAGTCAAAACAGAGAAATAGAGAAAATGAGAGAACTATAGAGAGAGAGAGAAAAAGAGCAATGCAACCGAGTTAAAATCAACAAACAACAGCTACAAGTTGTGTAATATACAAATATCGCGTACCCGCAACGTGGGCCGTCTTTCATATGATGCTCTCTCTCTTTCCGTTGCTCTCTGTCTTTCTCTCCCTCTCTTTCCTCTCCCTCTCTCTTTCTCGCGGCGCAACAAGTTGCAGTGGGCTGTTTGTATTTTTTGGGCGGGGAGCCGCCTTTATTGCACTTTTCAGACGAAGTTGTTTGCTGCTGCACGTGTGTATACACATACCTACTTACAAATTGTCTGGCCGTCTAAAAATAAAACCTGCATACTAAAAATAGAAACCAGACGCAAACACGACAATCCATTGGCCAGTGGATAAACCAATACGACATTACATACTTCAACAAACAAACATCACCAGGGGTTCCCCGGAGGGGGGATCAGTGATTTTCGAGAAATACGAAATCTGGGATCTGAGATCTGGGGGTTTCCCAGGGGGGAAATGAACAAAAACAAATTCCACGCACCGTCACTGTGCGTGCCTCAGTCGCCGACAATTGTCATCGACATCCACATCATTGACTCAGTGTGCCGGGTTTAAAGTACTACATCACACGCCGAAGCGCCACAACGCTACCAAACCAACCATATACCAACGACCCATTCTCAGTTTCACTTCCGATTCAATCTCCACGTCTCTTGTATTTATGTGTATTGTTTCTATTTCGAATTAAAATAGATTGGTTCAGAATTTATTAGGGAAGGTTTGGATATGAAAGAAAGAACAAGTTCCCAAAAGTGTTTTGGATATATGTACTATGTATCTAATGAATCCCAGGAATATAAAGTGTAGCTTGCTTTTCAGCGACCGTCAATGCACTTGTGCATGTTGTCCATAAAAAACATCTCTTATTGACTTTACCTCATATTTGAAATATGAGTTGAAATTAAGAACCCAAGCATTTCTCATCTTCACTTTCTGAAGTAAGTTCGCTTAAGTACTGTTTTGCGTGCGTTTTTATTTTTAAAGCATGAGCTATAAAATCATTTCCCCCTTATCCTAAGAAACCATATTACTCACATATCAAAGCCATTTTAATTGTTCGATTTTATTATATTATATTTAAGATTAAACAATCACAACCAGATTTATATTTAAAAGCAAGGCTTTCAACAATTTCGAATTCCCTTTCAGGATTCTATTTATTTTCAATTTGCGAGTATTTGTTATTCGTCTCGGTGACAATCAGTTCAAGGACATTCCCCCACATGCAGGGACGGCCCTTTTAAATCCTCTTGCTGCTATCAATCATCAACAAGTTAACCCCGCAAAAGGGCACACCAACAAAACCCTTGGCCCAGAAACTGTCACACAATGAAACATTATCTCACCACACACAACACCCACACGTGGCGGGTCTTGGGAAAAGGGTTCAAAGGCCCCTATAAATGGGCTTAGCAGGGCCTGTTCGTCCTTAACTGGCCCACCATTAGTTAGATTATTGGACCCAAATGTGCAATTTGATTTCATCGTCCTTTGAGGCGCTTTCGGCGAGAAAGAAAATGTGTGCGGATAATTTCTAATTAGAAGTGGGGGGAAAGGACTCCGATTCGGTAATGAGAAATGACGGAGAAGCCTTTAAAGTTTACGCTTCACCAAGTGAGTGAATATGGAATTGGGGCAGGACGGGACGGAACGAGGCCCTGTCAAACGGATATGACAAATGAATGGCCATCTTGGCCTGGTCATAGGTGCTCCATTGCCGCAAGGACACTCCGAGCAACCGGACGGAGGAGTGGCATATCACAGAGGACCGATGGGAAACCGACAGCTCATGTCAGGCGAGCTGATTGCTTGCCTGTGGCCAAGAATAAAGAGACAGGGATAGGGGAGGGTTATTGGATATTCTTACACAATAACCATGTTGTATTTTCCATAATGATATTCCAAATATAACTTGTGCATTAACCTAATATTGCTGGTCTCATTTGGATTTTGCTTGTTGGGACACAATGAAGTACCTTCAATGTAGGTAATCAAAATTAATATTTTGAGGTCCAACTGCTATATGACATTTACGGATGGGGAATAGTCCTATAAGTATCATCTTTATAATGCTAATAGTTACCCCGTTTCTACTAATAAGTTTTTTTATGATGTGTCCACATTTTAAGTGATTTTACTTACAAACTATCTAATATGAGTATCATCAAAACGTCTCTGCCGTTGTATCGCTTTCTGCAATCAAGCTACATCCCAAACGAACTGTTCGACTGTTTGTTCTTTCTTTCTTCTCTCTTTCCCCAACACTTTTCCACCTTTTTCTCCAGCCCCTTACGATCCGTGATTCGAATTGAAGCCAGGCATCAATAGCCAAATACAACCAGCAACAATTTGTTAAATGAAAGTGGAAAACAAATCTTCAACAATGACAATTTCATGGGAAGCAAACAGACCAAAATCCAAATGATGCAAAAACTTCAATTTGACCATTGAAGAAATTAAATTTGAAAGAACGCTGTAGTTGAGAGTTCAGACTACGAGCTACTCACTGACTTCATATACTTCAAATACGTTGTACAATTTTAGGTATCGGCCTAACATTTATCTATATGTAAAATATAATTTTTAAAATACGAATTCAGTTTCAAAGTTTCAAACTTATTTTATTTATATATATATATTTAAATTCAAGTTTTTGCATTTCTAAAATCAAGATTAAAAAAATATGTTTTACAGTGCTTTTTGTTATACTGCCTGCAATTCTATCACATCCTTCTGCTCTACCAGATATGCAGTAGGAGTATTATACCCTTTTTGATGTCATTGCCGAGATAATGGAAAAAAATATATGGTAATCGAAAAATTGAACTTTAAACAATAGTGTGATGGAAAAAACATAGTTGGCTCCCCCACAAAAAATTTCAACTTTAATTAAAAAACGGTTTAATCTGATTTTTTGAGTTTATTGACCGTAATGAACTAAGTGATTTGTATGCCTGTTTTGCGTTGGAATAAATTAAATCATTTTATTTTTCAGGAGTAGCGAGCAAATTTTTTTTGATTTTAAATTGGGTATACATATTTAAAAATCATGTCTGAGTGCTTACTCTTAAAAGCTTAACAACTACTAAATGTGCTTTATCTTTAAGTGAGGTTTATTCAGCCGTCCGCTTCTTCATGGTTGTGAGATTTAAAATCAAAATACATTTTAAAGAAAAAAGTCTTGTTTGTTTACATTTCAAGAAAATTTTATCTTAAAGCGAAATCAATTATATTATCAAATCAAATTCCAAATAAAATTGTTAACCAAAATTGAAGGTTATCCTTTGCTTTGAGGTAAAATGGGTTTCATTTGAAATCTTTACATAATTGCTAACGCTTTGAAGTGGAATTAGTCATCTGATTTCCACTCTCCATTGTTATGAGCACACAGACATTGCACTCATCAAAATGAATTCCTCAGTGGGAAAGTGTTTCCATTTAAGATCATTCTGGCTTCACTCAGAAATTGTTCGGGCTTGGTTGAGCAGCATGAGGACCAGAATGGTGGCAGCATTGTCAGCACATGTGTTACAAACTGAAATTTCACTTTCAAAGAGACCAAAAGCGATGCTGATGATGATGAGGCTGAGCTGTGGGCAAGGGGAGCTGTAGGAAGGCTCCATTGCATTCCATGGCCTTAGCCGTAGCTCCTACTCCAGCTCCAGCCCCTCGACAGCCCCTTGGCTCCTCCCATTGTTAGGCGCCGTTTTGCGGCCGTAAAAGGAGACAAACCCATGACGGCAGCTTTGGCATTTAACAAGCAAGGCACAGCCCAAACGAAGCCAGAAAGAGAAAGATACCAGTGCACTGCAAACAATTTAGTTAGGAAGCAAGCAAGATTTATAAGCTAATCGACATAGAAAGTCGTCATGAGTTCAGAGAATTATGCTGGTGAAGTAGGATGTTGTTTATCCTTTTAGTTCCTTTAACTTTTTGGCTTAAATCAGCGCTCTGTACGGAATACAGTGACATTTTGTCTTTCATTTTTGTGAGTAATTTGCACGGGACATCGCACATTCTGATCTACCCTGTAAGTGTACCGGCAGAGGCTGAGTAAAGCTATTTTCTATGCCCGCTTAATGAAACGCTGCCGACCGCTGGCTTAGATAGCCATATGGTATGTCGTACAATCCTAAATAGACCTCTAGAATTTACGTAAATAAGCCCAAAAGTCTAGTACAATTCAGAGCTTAAATCGATTAAATAGTAACTAGGTAAATACTTATTAAATTGGGAAACGTAAGCAAACTATTATAAACTTTTTTATAGTTGATCATTTTAAAATAATTGCTATGCGAGACAGTTTCCAATAAATTAAAGTTAAAATTTTCTTTAGCTCATTCTCCGTTTGAAAAGTACTAAGCGAATCTATACAAATTTTAAGTTATTCATACTGACAGCCCGTACAAGCTGCCCTCATAGGTAGCACTAAACTCTTAAATTTCTGAATATATTCTCTTTAATAAGATAAACTTAATTTCCCCAGTGTAGAGAGAGACGCACTATAAGGATGGGAAAGGGGCTACGTCCGACTGGTCCTAGCCATTTTTGGGGAGCGGGCTCAAGCTTCAACAGCGGGTCGTGTGAAAGTGAAGGGCTCGCAGTGACTTTTGAGGTCGTTGCCAAAATTGTAGCGCATCTGAACCCTACTGACAACAACCAGCCGCGAATCATTTATGAGCGGTGCGGTGGAGTTATGAGTGGAGGAGCAGCTCGCAATCTGTGCTGCAGGTCGGTATCGCCGTCTCTATCGCCGCTCGGACCCTCTCGCTTCCTCGCGGGTTGTCATGCAAAGCAGACTTGGGAGCTGCAGCGGTGTTGGTGCTGCCAAAAAACTGGATTTTCTAAAAATAGACCGTGGGGAAATACTTGAATACGCGCCACATGTGCAACGGCCGCCAAAAGGCACAAAACACAACAGCAAAAAGCACAACAACTCAAATCAAGCTGAGTTGCAGAAACGAGAGGCAAAGTCAGACGGCAACTCAAAGCACATCTCTTGTTAGGATCCGATCCCCATCCCCATCCATGTCCCTCCCAAAAAAGGGTTGAGTGCCAACAGGAAACAGAATTTCCGTTCCACCCAAAAATAGTCACAGAGGGAAAACCCATTCCGTTGTTCAGCTTGCAAATATAATGCCTGCTGCCGGCCATAAATTCTTGGGATTCTACAGAGTGTGCAATCAAAGTGAAGAAATTCAAATCGCTTGAGTTGCTCTAAAAGTACATGACTTATCCTAAAGTGATGTCGCCACATCAGCACTTTGATAACAAATATTCTGAATGTCTTAAAAGATTGTTATCTTTATCTACTGCGAGGGGTCATCTTTAAGATTGTTTTCCCCAACAATCAAAAAAATATCTACAGAACATATTTGTAAAATATATTATTCTCGGAGAACTCATTTACTGCTAACCAGTAAAATAGGCTGAAATTATTTCCATTTGCCCTGAAATATGAACTTAAGCCCCATTTAAAAATTATTTTTCTTTTCAAGTGCACCAACTTAATAAACACAGCCTGGCCGCAACTGTCCAGAGTCCCCAACTAATATTCTGGTTGAATTGGATCTCCTCGAGAGCTAATCAATGCAAGCAGAAAGTTCGCCTATCAAGATTATCCAGTTTCAACGCTTCTCTTCCTTTTTGCAGCACCGACTATTAGAAATGTTTTCTATTTCATCGATGATGCCTTCGCAGGCTCTCAAGAGTGTTTGCCAGCCAATGCGTCGCGACGAAGCCTCGGCGTCGCAGCCTCCCATCTGGATGAATGCACTCGAAAAAAAGATTATGATATACCATTAGATATGATCCCAATCTGAAGCATGCCAACCATTTTACAAAAAATATTCCATTAATTTTTGCTTTTCTAACTGCAAATCTTTATAAATAAACTGCTCTTGACAATGTAAAATTGTGTATAGGTCAGTATAGTTTTTAGCAATTTGAATTTTTTGAGCACAGGGCTCTTTTTAGGAGTGTGCTCGCGTCTTGCTCCGCAGCTGTCCTTGCCATCTTGGCCAGTTTGCGTTTGTTTGGGTGACAGGGTGGCTGCCTGGCTATCTGGCTGGCTGGATGGCTGGATGGACTGGCTCCGACTACTTGGGGCTGGGTTGGCTTGATGGGTTTAACAATTTAACAAGTTCCATGCAAGTTGCTGCTGCTGCTGCTGCTGCCTCTGTGTCTGCCATTGCACGCAAAGTGGTTTAACTGGTATTATTATTATTATTTTTATTAACTATAGTGGCCAGTTATATGGCTCATTCCATTCCAGCTCATTCTCTGCTCTCTGCTCCGGCCGAGCGTCAGCATTCCAAGTCCGCCGAACCCACCAAAACTAATTTCAAATCTTTGCCCCCCAAGCAATGTTCAACGCGGCGTATACGTAATAATTTCTCGAGTACTTGTGAGGAAACGGGTGTTCATTAATATTATTGTTCTCTTCTCAGCCATTAAGTCATTATGTAAAGCGACAGTTCTTGTCGAAGAAAGATATATGAAGTGCAGGACGGAGGGCGATAAGCGCCAAGGGTAAGTATGAACCGAGTAGTAAATTCCTCAAGTTGCAGCTGTCAAGATGGTTGAATGAATGTTGAGCCCAGCTGGGGCAGAAACTTTTAAAGGGTTTATGGGGGAGAAACGGCAAGGATTGAATTGGTGGATCTGAAGGAAAATGACAGCGAGTAAATTGAAAATGCATTGGATAAGAAGAAATGGTTTGTATGGTAGCAAGAATGCTTAAATAATTTTATTAATTGCTGGAAGTGGAATTCATTAGAAGGTTATTCTTCGCTAGTTCTCGTTAAACTTCATGACTTGAAGACTTTCAAATGCCATTACTTCACCGATTGGTTCCCTTACTTACAGCTTCTATAAACAGATATGTACCAAATCGACGCCTATAGAGACTATACATAAATCATTCAAACTTTATCCCAAAGAACAATCTCTAATCTCATTTAGCTGACCAGCAGCTACAAAGACTCGATCCATAACATCCATAACGCGTGCCGAATCACAAGCCTTGAAGAAGTGAAATAAAACTGGGACGATCGTCGCTGACTATACGATTCTCCATATTCTCCACTCTTACGCTTTCCCTCTCTTCATGGGGCCCTGAGCCGAACGCCAAGGCCATTTATAAATACCCCAAGCTAAAAATAACATTTGTTGTTGTACGCCTTGCCATACATTTGTTGTTCCTTTTTTTTTAGCAAACAGCAACAACAGCAACAGAAAAACAGCAGCGATTAATGGCAAAGCGGTATGCAAACAGCAAATGGCAACGCGACTTGTTCTGAACCCAAGTCGAGCCATAACGATATCCAATGCACAAAGCCAAAGATCCCCAAACGAGCCGCAGATTGGAACTTAAAAGTCAGTGCTGATACGGCTCGATGTTTTATTAATAAGTTTAGTGTATACACATGCCAAAGTATCGGCTGTGCGAGCGACTAAAAATGACTCGTAGCCCACATTTGATTGACTATATGTACAGGGCGACCAGGCACTCCAGTGCCGGCATTATCTCGACCCAGGTTTTCGCTTGGTTCGTTTTATTTTGGGGTGTTGGCTGATAACACTTCCTCCCCTTCCCTTCGCTCGATTGGAATATTTTTGCACATAAAATTATATTAATAGTACGCACAGCACAATATGCAATCATCGTCTCTTGAACGTCTTCAATTCCAATAAACATAATCATTATAATGCCAGGCAACCGGGTTTTCTTGCCTTTTCCTTTATATTTATTTTTTGGGCTCCTCCAAAATCGATTCAATACACCTTTATTCCACACACTCTGTCACCAACACACACGTGTGCCCATTAATAAACACGAAATTTATGGTTTTATGGTTTCCCGAATATAATAATCGAGCAACAGTTGAGGCCACTACGTATAAAAATCCCATTCGAACTGCAAATGAAAATATTTCGATAAATGTACAGCAAATTTGTTTTGCACAAAAAAAGTTAGGTGGGGAAAATTCACAAACAAAAACTAAAGGTGCAGAGTCAGTATGACATTTTGATTGTGTAGAAAAATGGGAGGTTATGGGAGAGTTTGTTTGCAACGGGATTTGTTTTGTGGGTATTTTCAATAATTTATCAGAGAAACTATTCACATATAATCTGGGAAAATCTGAAAAACAATTATCACCACCTTGCAGACGGGAAACCGCAATTAATGCATGCATTATCGCGGGAATTTCATAAGCTGCACTGGAAAACCTTTTCTGGTCCTTGAGAGTCGTTCCTAGACTTCGGGGAAATTTTTTCCAAACCATTTTTTTCCGATTTTATACTGCTGTCATGGTAATCACCACTTGACTTATAGGAAAAACGCAATTAAAATTTTCTAGCTTAAAATCCATAAGCTGTGGCGAGCCCCCTTTAAAGAACTTGAAAATTCAGCATTCGTAGGAAACCGACATCGACAGAAAATCCCAACTGAAAAGAGGAAATCGTTTAGGGGCAAACAGTTTTCGCCAAAAAATTGTGGTTCATAAACTGGAAAAAGGAGGCCAGAGGTAGAGGACTTAAGAAAATGGTTTATCCTCATTTGGCGCCATGCAATTCGTTTGGTTCCTAATTGATTGGAATTAAAATAATTGGTCGGCAGCCGGCGCCGGCAAAGTGCTAAATACCTACCCAAAACCCACCTCCCACCGGAGCACTCTATCAATTCGCTGTCGGCCGTTGTCTATTTATTTTGTTATTAAATAATAAGACACAAATTAATGCAATTTGTTTACTCAACCCGACTCAGCCGAACTCAAGGCAGGCGGTCTCTCAATTAACCCCCCAAGAAGAATTGCCAAGCAAAAATAAAATAAAAGAAGACTACTACGAAAAATACAATAAGCTGGGGCGAGAGAAGACAAAAACCTATTTCTATTTTCTGGTTAGTCATTGTCTGGCCACGCGACAACCGAAAAGTAGAAAGCGAAAACGCATTAATTAAGCAGTTAAGGTCTTCCAAGATGACTATCGGCCTATAAAAAAATCCCCGAGAAGAGCGGCCCATCTCGAAACGTGCCCAGCCCAACTGGCGGCACCTCTGTGACCAGGTCTTCATAGCCTCTCAATCCGCCGATGGCCATTGACTTCCAGGTCAGGCGATAACAATGCCAAAACTCCAAACCTCTAACAAAACCTCAAATTTGACACCACATGATAAATGGTTCTCTGGTTTTTCAGCTGCTAGTTTTTATCGATGCCTCCGGCTACCTGACCAAACTGGATGTGGTTGTCTTCAATTTGTTTTGCCTTCGCTTTTCTTTTCTGCCAGATTCAATTAATCGGCATTTACTTAAATTATCCGATGATGAAGGCCAATCAAATACTCTTTAAGTGTAATTGGATTTGTGGCGGCTTTTCTAACGGAGTTTGATTATATTTAAGTGGGCCTCTTTTGTCTCAGAAGAGATCTTGTTTGTTTTACCCACATTATGATGGTTTATTTTACGTTTAAACTAAACCTCCCCTTAAAAAGATTTATATCCAAAAAATGTAACAAATGCCGCTGGACTTAATATAGTTATAATATATGTACGTTTATTTAATATACATATACAATTTTGATGATTTCAGAAACTTAAATATATTTTAACTTTTTAATCTTTTAAATTATAAAAAGAATTTGCGAACAAAAAAAAATCAAAAATGTTAGGCCCACACAGAAGAAAGAGTGCCAGGCCTTAAAAACAATCAGACCTATGTGGGAGGAATCACATAGATGTATGGAGTAACTTTGCGATATGGGGCGAAATATTGTAATCATAAAATTAAATAAATAAATAAGCTCTTCTGTGAATAAAGAATCTACACATGACACAAGAAGAACTCCTTTGTGAATAATAAATAAATGACATGAGTATCCTAGCGGTTACTTTTAACTCTTATTTATTTAAAAATCTTTAATATTGCTTTTTTTAACTTTTATGAAATTTAAGCAGTTTTAAACCTTCGTCCCACCAGAACCCTCAGTTATCAAAAGGATCTTAAGAAAGTTTATTGTCGCCAATGCTAACTGAATCATCATTGCTTTGCCTCAGTAATTAAGGCCCTCGACCGAAGAACGATCGTTATCCCAGCCTACTCACAATTGACTTTTCTTGTGCTAATTTAATTGCGGCCCGACTCCAGTAGCCCATTGACTGATAGGCCCCATTGAACTTGTAACCCCCAAAGGCCCCTCGGCCACCAATCAAAGTCAGTTAAGTTAAGTTTTCTACGTTCTGCCGGAGCAGCCAAGTCGTCGCCTTCATTCCACTGATTGATGGACTCGGCGGCTCTTCTGGTTTCTTCACAAGCCCCCGAAAGGGGGTTACACATATTTTTAAGCTAATTACCCGGCGCCTCCGACTCCCAATCAAAGTGCTATCTCATATCGCCATTCCCGCAAACACTCAAGTAAATTATTGGAAGGAGCAAAGAATTACTTGTCATACACCCAAATACGTAGGTACAAACGAGTCGAAACACTTGATAAGAGCTCAAGATAACCAAATGATTTTGTCGACACACAAAAACAAATAATTGAGTGAGGGCGAAGCGAAATCGAGTTCAACAATACAATCACTTGAGAATGTCAGTTATAAGACCACTCCGGCCGCTCTATAGAGCCAAAAAAAAAAAAACGATCCATCGTCTTTGGATCGCATTTCAAGTGCTGCCATTGACGTTTAATTGCCGCTTAACAAATTCATTCTCCTAACGCTTTTGTTTTGTTTTCGGCTTGGCTCCGTGAATAATGACAGTTAAAGCTTGTATACATTTCAAGAGTCTTTGGTTCTTTTTTGGTTCTCGAACTAATCGGCGCATAGGTAGAGGAAAAAGTTGAATCGATTCGGTAGACGGTATAGAGAATGAATTTTGTTTGTTATTTCCAACGTTTTTTGTTGTTTAGACTTGAACGGCAGCCGGTTGTATGGAAATTGGGTGCCCTTGGCTGACTTCCGCATTACGATGAAAGTGAATAGATAACAGAGGAGGAACAAAAGGTATTGGCTGGAGTTCAGCTTCCTGTTCTAATACTGTGCTGCTATGTTTTGATTAAAATAGTTATAGAGAAGTGCACCATATTAAATTGGCAATACAAAAGGATTCGAATTATTCGAGTTTTAAGAAGAAAATGAAATGTTTAGCTTTGTAAAGTGATGGAAATAGTTTTTAATACCTCCCTTTCCGTTGCACAAATAGAACAAACCAACTAACTCTACAAATACCGGGCATAATAAATATTGATCATTATTTATTGCTATAAACATCTTAGCCGGTTCGTTTCCTGAAAAAAAAAATACACACCCAACTATAATTAGAAAACTGGCAAACGAGTTTAAATAAATCAAATAGTCTAGGACCATTAAACACAATTTAAATATTGACCAGATGTCAAAGCAAGCTGAAATTAATTAAACACTGTTCAAAGTTCCCGGCTATTTTTAGGCTGCTCAGATTTGACTGTTTGCATAGACTAATCTCAGAGCCAGAGGTCTGCCAACACCTTTGGCATAATCAGCTAAAAGTCTGTATTTCCAGCTTTATCCCCAACACACGCCGCCATGCCTAATGAATATACAACGAATTTTTTCCTGTTTTCATAATAATGTTTCGATATATGTAAGTATACGTAGGTATGTAGAAATGTGCATGGTTAGGCCATATCACTGGAGCCCCGAGCTGCCGACGTATCATATTACTAATCGCGGTTCTTTGTAACTGCTCGGGTTCTATTTTTAGAACGCGCGAATTCAGAGAGAACAAAATTTATTGTTTATATAAATGTTATCTTTAAATTATCATTAATTTATCGTGCATAATAAAGAGTGTGGTTCTCCATGTCAGCATATTGGCTGTCCCCATGTGCCATGGATTTGTGGCTGAGTGTCGCTAAATGGCGCAAGCTTACAAATATCATATGCTGTCATAAGAAGTATGGCGTATGGCTCTGAGAAAATAAATGAAAACGAACTGAGAATAAAATGTGTAAATTACTGTAACAGTTGCTAATAAACAAAGGTTCGGCCTGAGCTCGAGTGGCGAAGACTTAGATTTCCGCATTGCCTCAGAACGATTTTAAGATTCGAATCCGAAACATCTTATCTCAGTCCCTCGAAAAACTATGCCCAGAAGCCTTTAATTTCATACAACTTTTAATTGAGTTGGCAACAAGTTAGTTGTGCTGACTTCCTTGGCTCTCGCTCTTGTACACTTTCTGGGAGCTATAAAAAAGAAACAGCGTTGTAACCATGAAATAGCCAATAGTTTTGTATTTGCATATCGAACCGAGTTTTTAAACTAAATTGCCGCTTTTGGCTCCACGAAGCTGCGAGGAAAGCAGCAGAAATTCGAGTGAGTTTGGACAGCCGCTGAATCAGACTTTGACGTTGAAAATCGAGAAATAGACGTAATACTTGCATACCCACAAATATACACATATCTGCGATAAATACTCATGTGCGAGATATTGTATAAGAAAGTCGACTTGTGTTCATTGCACTAATTTTGCACATGTTCGTTTTTCATTTATGATTAAATAAGCAATTAACACTTTTTGGGTAGATTGGATGTCGAGATTCTTGAAAGCGTTCTACACGGTTAATGATACACTTCATGGGCTGATAAGAGATCGAAAGAAACAATTAAATAAATAAGAATAAATAAAAATTTACCAAAAACTAAATATTTACCACCAGACTGAAAAATCATAATGCCAAAAAACAACTTTAATCTCAATTTCCCGGTGGCTTTCGACTTTTTAAGTTTGTATATGTAAATCACTTCCGAGAATTTATTATTCCAACATCCCTTTTACCTCAGCTGAATATAAAAATTATTTAAAAAAAAAGCTATACTCACGCGATATTTTTGTTGTATAATTTGTAATGTTGTGTTGCAATTGTCGATGTAATCCCAACAACAGCTCCAAAGATTTTTATGTTGATTTCAGCCAAATAACACTTGCTACACTTGATGTGAAAAGCAATTTCGATTAAGGAGATATGTGGGTCGTGTTTCAGGCTGAACCATAAAGTCCTAGTAATCGATTTCAGTCCTTTCCGTTGATGGTATTATTAATGTTTACATTGAACTGGAGCTGCAAAAATACGAAATGTTTTAATATTTTTTCATGAATTAAAAATTGATAATAAAAAGTGTGTAAATATCGAAGGGATAGCGCGAAGGTCGTATATATTCTCAATCTGATGGCCGGAAAACCGGCAATTAGCGAAATGCCAAAGTTGTTGAACCGAATTAAGTTGACCAATTTTACATAAAGTGTGTGCGTATATTAAGGGATTTCTGTTAGCGCAGCTTTTTGTCGATCCTACATAAATTAATAAGTTTTCAGACTTTAAAAAACAATTTGCATAAAGTTTACCGTAATTCTATTTGTAGTTAATCAATGTTCCCGATTCATTCCAATTTAAATTCATTTATATATATATATATATAGTAAATTATAATTATGTATAAATGCATTAAAAATAGCACACACAAATATGCAAAATTGTTATCTTTAAACCTTGGTCGCCAGAATTAATTGATATGAAATTGATTATATTCGCCATAAAATAAGTTTGTAAGCTGGAAAGTAAGCATTTGAACAGCTGTTGATGGGGTCTTATTTTCCCTCGATGTATTTCATTTCTCTTCCCATCCCCAGTTACATTTTATCCGATTCACAAGCTGTTGCTCCACTCCCTTCAGATGTTCTCAGTGGCATGCACATTGCAGTTGTTGCACTCAAGCAAAAGTTCACCGATATAATATTGTTATTAATATTTCACAACTAAAAATATGAATAATAATGACATTTTTAACTTCCTTGAACCTTTTATTAACTTCTCATTTTAAATTACCCTTTGCTTACTTTAAAAGCGCACTCTGCACAATCCCTAACGATGTCAATTAAGTGACTGTTTGCAGCGGCAACAAATTAGCCTGAATCAACATGGCAAATAGCTAAAATAATATAAAGCAGAAAATGTAAGTGAAAATAATTTTCAAGCTTTTCTTCGGAAAAACGCCAACGCAGCATCCTTGCAGAGGACGCACTACAGAGATCCCATGGATTATAAAGAGCTACAATAAGAGGGCCAATATTCAAAGCGTCCACCGATTAAAGCTGAATTGCAAATCTGAATGAAATGCGTATAAATATATATTTTAAGTCGAGTGGGAGAAAGGAAAATGCCAAACGGGTCGCAAAATGCAACTTTACGTAAAAGCAGACTGAATTGCAGGCTGCACAAAAGATTAAGTTATAAATAAAAATCTGAAATAACTTCAGATCCAACCAAACAATGAAATATGAGGTAAGGCTTTCATTGAGTGCACTAATTAAATGAAAGGCGGTATATACATATAACTTGTATTAACTTATAAGGTTATAGATATATGGGTTTCAAAGAAATATCTTCTGATATCTGGAAGATCGCTCGGAAGCTTACCATTAAGCGGCCATAGGAAGAAGATCTGCTTGCTCTCTGCCGCTACACGTACAGTGTACAACTCACACAAATGTGAAACAATTTGTGTGGCGATCGCTGATCTGGTATCTATAAAACATTCTTTAAACTACGCCTTAGCTTAGCTTTTGTTTTTCACAATGAAAATATGGGGAAAACTCTTTCATCTGTTGCTCTGGCTGTCGCTCAATTTAAATTTGACTCGTGGTGGCCACGGTGCAACGGGCCCCTTTGACATTCACAATCAATTCATGTTAGCCAAACCTGCACCCACCACTCCCGAGCTCGACCACTGCCACATATAGGACGCTATGTAGCTCGGTGACAAATTGAGTTTAAGCTGGTGTTGCCTTTTTTTCCGCGGGCCTCACATGAGCAGCACAGTGGGCGGGAATACGCCTACAACATAGAGAAGTGGCAGACGGATAGTAGATGCAAATTAAGTCGGCGAGTGGAGCAGAGTTAATTGCTTTCATGCAGCGCTGCAGCGCCTACTCTGAAAAGTATGCTAAGCAAACTTGAGCATTTGAGTTTTTCCAGAAAACTGAGACTACCACCAGCCAAGTTATTAAAAAACTTTTGTGCAGTATCCCAGGTTATTCTTTTCCAAGTATATAACACCCCCACCGTTCTGACTTTTCCTTACATTTTCAAAATGGTGGCGAGAAAAAATTCGCAGAGACCATAAAAATAATAATAAATTGTCCTTCTCTCTCGTTTGTGCCAAATTGCAGGACAAACAGTTGTTAAAAGCTCCAAGGGTCGTAAATTTATGGGAGGTGTTTGGGGGGAGAGGGAAGCCGATACATTGGACTGGTAGATATCCAGAAGTGTGCATATTGACTCGCACACCGCAGTTCCTCCGCACTTTTTCCGATGTCGATTAATGCTAATAGAAGAGCCCCGCCCAAAAATTAAGACAAACAAAGACAAGAACAAGCATGGGGGAGAAAACCCTTTGTGGACTTTCTACCGACTGGCTGGCGTCGTTTTCTTCAATCTACTTTACTTACTTATTTGTTTATTAAACAAAAACACTCAAATTGCGACCAAAGGCAAGCCCACATATTGTCAATGGCGAAGACGCAGGGAAGAAAAGCGGAAAATCAGTCGGCAGGGAAAACTGCCCTACAGGTAGGCGGACATTGATAAGGGCGAGTTCCTTGCATATTTTCATGGAAAATTGTTTCGCTTTTTGCGTCCCTGGCAGTCGAGGCCCAACGGCAAATTGACAAGTGGGCGGTGGAAAACGCGACATATTTGCAAAATTGTTTGCTTTCGCTGAAAAATAACTTACAAGCGTGCGAGGGTTGCCTTTGGAATAGCAAAATACATATAATAATATATATGAATTAAGGGTTTTTAGGAAGAGTTGTACCTCAAAACTAAAAAAGCTTTTGGTGGAAACTCTATTAATTTTAAATCAAAAAAGGAAGGTATTAAAATATGTTTATTAAAATATTTTGTATCATGTGACAAATATATTTAAAATATGATTTAGAAATTATTCATGGCCCCCCACCCTATTCATCATTAAAACGTTGCCTATTGAGAACTCAATGTTTTTAGCTCCAGTTGGAAAGGTTGTACAACAAATAATCATAATTTATTATAAATTTTATCTGTAGTACTTCAATCATAAAATATTAAAACCATTTATCTACTGAAATGTACAACTGATGAAC
This sequence comes from Drosophila subpulchrella, assembly GCF_014743375.2. Classification (NCBI taxonomy): domain Eukaryota; kingdom Metazoa; phylum Arthropoda; class Insecta; order Diptera; family Drosophilidae; genus Drosophila; species Drosophila subpulchrella. Next base: position 5,048,260 of record NC_050612.1, on the reverse strand, counting down.
CGACCGCCACATATTCGCTTATCTGTTGCTTTCGGCATATTGAGGAACTTAATTTATGCATATGGGAGTTGGGGGTGTGGTCCAAAGGAAGTGGCAGAGGGCACTTCAAGACAGGAACTGGCAATCGTCACTTTCCGGGGAGGAGCAGATGGAGGAAGCGAGGGAAAACATTGCCTCCGGTGAAATCGACACCGTCTTGTGGCAGCGCCCAGAAACAACAAGTCGGAAAGGGCCATTAATGCCAAGTTGAAACAACATAATTTAGTGCCAGGCCTTTGGGCCCAAACATAAACAATTCCCGGGCAAAACGACTGAACGACAAACGCGTTGAAAGGCCCCTAAATGGTTTCTTCTCGGCCAGAGGTGAGATTCGCAGGGAAACCGGAGGGCAACAATGTTGCCCAAATCGGCGAATAGATTAGCAGCCTTGTTGTGGGTAGATTACAATTATGTAAATTAAGTTTCGGGTAAGTCAAGTTGTATGTTTATTATTTGCGGATTTCCAGGAATCTCAACACGCTTGAGCTGTGTGATTTTGGATAAACAGTGCGTAAATGGAGGAAGAAAATTATTTGAGGCCCTTGTCAACAATAAAGCCAAATGTACTAAATTGTAGTGAAAATTCAATTTGTAAATTGCACAAATTAAGTTTACTAGAAAAATATTTATTTATAACACCTTTCATGAGATATTACTAAAGAAAAAATGCAATAAAAATAAAACTTTGGGGAAAGTTTCATCCCGATAGCTTTAAAACTGGGAGACTAGATTGCGTAGAAACGGACAGAGGGATATGGCTAGATCGACTCGTCTAACTGATCTAACTGCTGATCAAGAATATATATGTACTTTATAAGGTCGGAAAAATCTTCTTCACTGCGTTGCAAACTTCTGACTAAAATCATTATACCCCCTGCAAGGGTATAAAAACGTCACAATTTTGATGTATTTTTAAAACAAATTGTTGACTTTCGCATTGTGTTACATAAATTATCGAAAGCTAAGTTATTGCGAACAAGACAGATTCGAGTTTCGAACTTGACCAATGAAGTGCACTGACCTTTATTTTCCATCGCTTCTCGGTAGTCTTTTGTGGTCTGCTTTTACTTAAACATTTTACTGCAGCTTTCGACCGTGAAAAGTTTATAAAACTTGGCTCAAAGGCCAGAAGTAAGCTTAATTGACGTTGAGGTACTTACTACTTTATTGCAAATATTTTAGAATTTGTGATTGCTTTGGCCAACAATTTAGTTATGTAGTTTTGATAAGCTGTCAACCAAAATTTAAAGGAGATGTCACACTGCTATTTTGCTTGATTTGTCATAAGTGCCTGACTGGGAAATTCCCGCATAATTGGGCATAAGTGAATAAACAAACAGGCGAACAATTATATTTAATTCCATCATAAAGCATTCTTGCACCAAGTCCACTGATTGTGTTTCAATGGTCTTTTGTCTGCGTTCTCCTCTGACACTTGTGACATGTCATGTCCCACAGGGTAATGCCATGAAACAAAAGGCAGCAGCAAAAAAGCTTTTCCATTGGCCAAATCAAATTACTCCAACTTTTGGGAGACCACAGAAATGCGTACAAAATTAATTTACCCTCGTTTCCATTTCACCAACTTTTTTGTCAACGTTTACTATATGGGTGCTGGGTTTGGGTTTGCCTTTTGGCTATTAAAAAGTGACGATTTTTCACAAATGTTCACACTTGAATAATTCCGTAAAATTAAAATGGGTTTGCTTCTGTTGAATTACAAAATGAATGACTCTGCGTGTTAGTTATAAACAACCAGCTAAGCTTCAAATTGAAAAACAAACTAAAACAAATGGTACCTTTTATAAAATTGGTTTCCCATGTTCCCATCATTTGTTTTTATGCTCAAAAACGGACTTTTTGACAGATTTAACCTTTTACTGAACAAGCAGTGCTAAAAAAAAACGATTCTTAACATTTTTTATAATGCTTAAAAAGATATGGCTGATAAAAAATGTTGACCGCGATTAAGGTGGCAAAAACAAATAAAGTGCTATTTAAATAACTACATTAACCAATTACTGTTTTAAACCAATATGACTTTTTGATTGAGCACCATTCAATGCTTCAATTATAGTTTCATTGACATGGAAAGTTCTAAATTGGGAGGTGTATGAGTGAAATATCAATGTATAAATCAGCGTTCTTGCATTTTGCGCTTGCAAGCCATACACACATCAATCCGTTTATTGATAGCATCTAGTTTTCCCCATGGTCATATGTGGTAAGAGCTGAATAGTGCATTTTAGGAACACATTTGACGCAACATGTGCGTCCGATGATATTCTGTTAATTGGTGAAAAAACAAAGATGTGCAAGTACGGTTTGATTCGAAATAAATGTTTAAAGTTATCTCGTCGTTTACTTAAAAAAATAAATCAAAACTATTATTCTTTTTTTGAGCATAGAAATAAATAATCACACAAAGCTCCTTAGTGTTAAATAAAGCCGGAACACAATTATTATGTTCGCTTTTTAACATTTTGAAATAAAAGAGTTCCTACTTAGATTAAGATGAAAACGTTAAGATTCGATGTTAATAAAATATTCATATTTTATAAAATAAAATTTACAAGTTTTTAAAGATTTCAAAACTGAAATTTAATAAAAATTTATGAGTATCGAATCAAGAAATCAAACTATTGAATTCAATGAAAACATTATGGGGCAAGTAATGTATGAGCTTGGAGTAGTTCTACTGAATTTTTAAAGCCGGCCTCTTGGGAGTATATTTTCAAATATATGGCTAATTAAACGTATTCAATTGTAGCCATTAAATGGCTTTCAAATAGCTCTGAACAATGCGAATTAGGAATTTGGCTGGTTTCGCCGGCTCACTCCCTAGGTCCTGGGGTTTCATCGATCTCCCCGGTTTTAGGCCCTCATCTGTGGGCGGTTTTTGGTTCGGGGCACATACCCTTGGTGCTATGAATGAGTGGCTTCCAAAACGAACGATATAGCCGAATGGCGGAGCAGAGTGGTGGAAATCAAGAGGGAACTTGGATAGTCGGTCGCCGGGGCAACGGAAATCGCTGCATTTCGGGATTCGCTCATTTCACGCTCTGCCAATACAGAAGGAGGAGGCTTATGCACTTGTCGGTCCCATTGACGTAATTCCCGCCGTGGTTGTTGTCACGGCGGTGGCGGCTTTTGTTGCACTGGTACTGCACTGTTAGCACAATGCATTCAAGTCGACTAATGCGAAAAACGAGTTACAACGGAGCCTGCATACTGACTTTAGTGACATCTAGTCATTTTACCAAATATTTGGCATGCTTTTGATAATAATTCAAATAAAGAACTGAAAAATGCCCACTCAATTCAATCTTAGGTTTGGAAAACACACTTAAACTTGGGTAAGTTTAATCAAATTGGTCAATAGGCGAGCCTCTTTAAGTAGTTGAAAATGCAGCATGGTAAGTGCACATAATGTATACACTTCGTTCTGAATATTTTGTGCCTCAATTAGGGCATTATTGCACAAACACCACAACACGAATTATACAATGTTATGCAAATTGCACTCACTCTGTTCATAATCCCAACTAATCTATCATGATGCAGCTACCAAAACTCTAAACAATTAGCAAAATGCCACAGAAGGAAGCCTTTCGTCCTGGCCGCCAATTACTGAAAGGAGTCAAGAGATCTCATGCTTTCTTCTGGTCTATTTGCATATATGCAAATCTAATTACTGGCACAAGGATATTGAGGACTCTCAGGAGACTAACAGACAGCTGGCGTCTTCCTTTGTTGCTTCAGTTGATGAGGACGAACTGAGCCAAGGCGCTGCCATTGATATGGCCATGGTCACCGGTTGTCTGCCATGTTATATCTAATTTATGCAGTGCCAACGACTTTCAAGTGTCAAATTATTTATAGTGGAATTTTTGCTACACATCCCACGGTAAAATGTGTAATTTTAATATGCAAACACAATTGGTTCCTGCCAATTGGCCAACGCAGTTATTAAAAACCACAATCCCCTGTTAACTGATAAGCCAAATAACATTTCTTTAAAATAAAAAGAGGCCAGCGACTTCTTTTCTGAAGACTTGTGGAATTTTTTATCATTCCCAGCGACCAACATTGATACGAGCTGTGGAAATTTTTACACAACATTCTCAATCAATTTCTTATTTGTTTCTGACACTGTTTCTTATTTTTTTCCGATTTCTGTTTATTATTTCAGCAACGCGCGAAAAACTTTTCAGGCTTGACAGCAAAGAAAATTGTGAAGGAAAAATATTTGGCGTGTTCCGTTTCTCTTGCTTGTTTGTCATAAATGGATAGTTAAACAAAGTGACAGTAATTTTGCAGGTGTGATCGAAGCTAAGATGCTCTGATAAATAAGAGAGTTTAATAAGTGCATTTATGCAATTAAGACTGTAGGTACTTTAAATGCCAGAATGATTCGCCACTTGAAATTTTGTTACAGTGTTTTTTCCCGAAACAAAGATTGCCCTTTTGTTGTTTTTTTTTCAATTATTTGACCCTGACACTGTGCTCGCCTTATTTTTTTATTTTTTCTTAAACAAAATATATGGCAACATTTTATTAGATTCATTTAGTATATAACTTCTAATTTAATTATAGGCGTGAAATTTATTATTCACAGTTGACATTTTTGTTATGTACTTTTGGTGGGAATATTTTTACATACGTAAGTGTTTCAGCTGTTTCCATTTTAAGAAAATAGTTCTATGGATGAAAATAAAATGGTGTATTAAAAATGAGAAAAATAATTTAACTTGGACTTTAATGCATGTCAATGTAATCATTACATCTGTATTTGTATACATTACGTTATGTGAAAATTTATTTTAATATGCGCTTTAACTTGGCATACAAAAATCTTTAGGTGCCTGAAAACTTTAATAATATTCACGCATACACTTCAAAAAACAGACATCCCATCCAAGAACAGAAGACTCAAATTAAATTAGCAGGACGCTAAATGATCACACGGTCGCTCTAAAAGAAAACAAGAAAAGTACAACATTCACAGCTAAGAAGAAGAAAAGACAATTTTTGCTGTTAGCGAAATTCGCAAAAAGATACAATGCTGCTGTATAGACCAACCGATACTACACAGATACAGATACAGATGCAGATACAGATACTCTGATAGAGATACGCCCAGGCCACATGTTATTTTTACACACACGAATAAAGATACAGCTAGAGATAGAGATAGATAGCGAGATAGAGCTGAAAAAGGTTGGGCGACAATTTTCGCTTCAAGTTCCAGAGGCCCGCTCAGGGACGGTACCGGTACTGACGATGGCCCATCCATTCTGCCGTAGTTGTTGCCTCTATTTTTAGAACATTAGATGATAAGATTGCGTCGTGGCCGAACCGCAAAACTTTTTGCGGTTTTAGCAAAAAATACATACACGAAAAACAAAATAATAAAAAACGAAGCAGAAGACAACTTGTATTAAACAAAACAAACTCTAAGAGCGATATTCACGCAAGATTGAAAAATTGATATGTCATTAATCGAATTTTTAATATTTCCTAACAAATTGGTTTATCATAGTGTCCTAAGACTACAGGGAAATACTCTTTATATTTACTTTGAACTTTTCAAACTGCTTTAATTATGTTGGTTATGTTTCTGGGTTCCACCCAGTTAGGAAGCATAATTCCCTTTTCACAACTTGGTATGCCTAAGATGTAAATTCAAACTAATTACAAACACAAATTGTTTGTTCCAGAGCTTCTGCAGGCGATTCTATATTTAAACTAAAAGTTAGGGGCTTTGTGAAAACAAAAATCAGGAAAAGACTAAACAAATGCTGCTCGAAATATATTTTGGTTTGTTTGTGTTATTTTTTTTGCGGAAGTGAGGACGGCCACTAGAGAGAAATACATAAAAAAATATGCTAGGTTTAATAATATTAAAATATTATAAGTAATGCCATTCAAATAGAAACGAACTTGAAAATTTTCAATTTTAATTACACCCCCTCACTACATTAATCTGCATCTTACTATAATCATAATATAGACCAAATCAGAATTCAATATTTGGTTGGGATTTTTAGTGTAATTTTACTTAAATACCTACACTTTATAATGGAAAAACCCGAAAACACCTGCCCAATCTGACTGGTAGAGCCGACGGCAGGGCTGGCTTTGAAGCCAGAAATAAGGAGTCGAACATATTTATTACTTAATATTTTGCAAGCAAACAGCATGGCTATGGGGGAAACATTTGTATTTCTGGGCAAATGTTGACACAGAACAGATACCCAAAAAAAATCCAATTCAAAGTTCAAGCTATGAACATTTTGCGTTTCTGCCAGTTGCCAAAAATAATATTCTGTAAGGTCTCGAGGAAGCTGTCAATTACACCCACCACCCACAAGCTCACACACTCACGAGCAAATAGCGAGCGCCCCACTATAAATACACAAACTTATGTATTAATAGAACGCTTTCAGACGCATCGAACATTTCAATTTCATTAGCAAGCCGAGAATAATGTAAACATACGAAAAGCCCAATAAATGCAATACAACATTTTACTTTTTCTCAATTTTTCCACACCATAAAAATTTAATTCGACCAGAAAACGCAAATGAAATCGTTCAGAAGTATCTCCGAAGGCTAAAAAGAGGTAGGGGAAAACGCTAGAGGCCACATCGGCCATTTGAGCACTCCCCCGCCGAACTCTCACAGAACGATTGGAAAAGCCAACTTGTTGCGGTTCATCGCCGGCATTTTAGTGGCCAGCTTTTATCGACTTCTCCCTGCACTGCGTGGTTGGGAAAATCAGGAAAATTCGAGAAGAGGAGCAAGGGTCGCTGGTCCCCACTGAGTTGACCCAAGTATTTCGGTTTCAATGGATTGACTTCTCCACTGACACCGCTCAGGCATCTATGTAGTTACTTGACTCGATTTTCAATTACCAAAAAACACTGGTTTCCGGAAAATTAATAGCAAGGACAACTGCCAGGGGAAATTTAATTCAAAAACATTTTAAATGCATACACAAATGTACATATGTACATATGTAAGTCAAAATTTCAATGACTAAAATTGTATTCATTTTCATTGCGTTTTAAAATAACTCAATCAAATGTTAAACAGGTATTCTAATCCTGATGAACTTTCTCCTACAATGTTGGTATCTTAAATTTAATTTTATAATAAACATCTTTTCTAATCCTATATAGATTTTTCATTATTGTCTCCCACAATGTAACGTATTTTTAAGCAAATGACCATATTTATTAGTCAGTAAATATTTTTAAGGAGTAGTTTCCGAGCTCTGACTGTGTTTATAATACTGGCGGAACAATCATTCTCATATTTATAATTATTTCAAAGAGGTTTACTCTTTTAATAGATATTTTGAATAATGAAAACAGAACTTCGCCCTTAAGCATGAGTTATGCAACCTTTTTTACTTTCCAGTGCGGTTTCGTGAGATTGCAAGGGGTTCTCGATAAAGAAGAGGTTTACTTACACGAACTGCCCTTGTAGTTTTGTCATCAGCTTTTGCCAGAGATCGCTCTTTTCTCTCTCTGCCTGCTTATCCGCAGTTTTCGCTTCGGATGCCTCCCGCGTTGGCGCTCGGATTTACAGTTAGATAAACTTTTTGTTTTTCCACGATCTCTGCGTTTTCTTTTCTATTCTCCTGTTTTTTGTTGGATTTTTGCACTGTGTTTATTTTTCTAATTGGCTTGCTTTTTGGTTGTTTAACGATTGTTCACTTTGTGCTTTTGTTATTGTGGTTGCTATTTACTCGCGTTCGCTCTGCATATGGAAAATATTGTGGTTAATATACATTTCATTTCGCGTTGTTGTTGTTGTTGCACGTAGAGAGAGTGGGAGAGAGTGAAAAACTAACTAATATCGTAGCGGTAAATTTCACGAAAAGGGAAATGCTTGCGAAAAGAGACCATAGAAGAGAAAAGAGAGAAATGCATCGTGTTCTTAAGAGAGAGCGAGAGAGATTACAGCGAAGAATCTGGAAGAACAATGGCCGATAGATCAGAAGAAAAATGCTTAAATTATAATATATGCGGAATGATTTTTTGAATATTGTTTTCGAAATATTTAGTCGAGTAAGCAATGTTCCCACACCGATACTCGGTTCCCCGAAATGACACTTTTCTGCTGTTTTGAGCGAATTCCATGGCCGAGATAAAGATGCGCTCTGGAACGGCTTATCAGGGACCCGAAACAAATCTGTTATCTTTGAACCTCTCTCCCTCTCGCTCACTCACCCGAAAAACAATTATCACAAATTCCAGTTTTCGTTATTTTTTCATTTTTTTCCCCGTATTGTTGTAAACTTTATGGCGCTGCGGCTGCGGCTGCGAACACTCTTGTTAACACATTTGGCGGAATTTGTTTTTCATTCAATAATAATTATTAACACAAACCGCACAGAATATTCGAAATGCTATTCGGCTTTTTACTTTTTTCACCTTTTTCGCACTCGTTGGGTTTTGTTTTTGCCCCAATCCAATCAGAAAAATATATATTAAACACACATATGCATAATATCGTTTTCCAAGTGTGCGTGTGTGCGAGAGCGTAGTGGGGCGCACGCGGCTTGGCGATCCGAAAAAACAAACTTGAAGCGCAGGCGAACAGAGCGAGAGTGCGCTGAAATCTTCTATCTCCCTTTTTTACTGACACTTACGTTTGCTTACGGCTGCTTACGTTTGCTTACGTCTGCTCTCTCAGGCGCAGGCGAATAGAATAATACTGAAAGCCCCCAACGAAAATCGCGCGAGCGACACCGCATGCTCCCCAGAGATGGCGCTTTGGCCCTTTCTAGCTCTAGCTTTTTTTCACTTACTGAGTAATCATTATTAGGAAACAGTTTTTTGAAGATTTTAAGATTTAAACTTGATACTAGGACTATCAGACCTTCCTTATATTACATTTTGATCTCAAATTTTCAAGCCTGCGAGCAAAGCACAAAGAATAAATTGACTTTCAATACATCATTTTCTATTTGCTTTTAAGATATTAAGAGATAGAACACATTTTTGTGGCACCCAAGATAATAATACAAAGTATAGTGCCCACCATCGATTTACTCCCCTTTCTTGGCATCACTGATTTGCATGCTCCACTCGGCTCTCCTCTCTGAGATGATTTCTTATATGATCTCTCTTTCTCTCTCGCTAATTGACGCTGCCGCTGCGGATCAACATGTGTGTGCTGAGAGAGAGAGAGAGCGGTCAGAGAGAAAATCAGTTCTCTCATAATCTCCCTCTCTCGCTCGCACACATTCATGCAATGGGCATCTGCAGCGAATTCTATTTTTAAACTTAAATTAATATTGTTCTTTATTTTATCAGCAGCGGCGCGAAAATAAAGCAGGCAGCGTCGACGTTCGTAGGCGGCTGCTGCGAGGAAGAGGAAGAGGGAGCGGCGGAGACCAGAAAACAAATAAATAACACGAGAAAAACTAGACGCTGCTAATCAGGCAGAGGAAAGATATCACTGCTCTCTGCCCTGTCCCTCTCCCTCTCACTCTCTATCACCATCGGTGTGCGAAAAGCCAGGCTCGCTCTTTCTCGCTCTGGCTCTCTCCATCTTCTTGCTCGCTATCACCGCTTGATAAGAAATGCGTTAATCTTTATTAAGCGCTGCCCGTGTGCCTGTGTGTGGGTGCTCATTCCACTTGGACCGTGTGTGTGTGCGTGTGCGGAGTATTTACATGGGAGTTTTTCAATTTCTGTTGACAATTTCCGCTGGAAACTTTTCGCTAAGAAGGTGCTAAACAAATCTGACAAAGTCCAAAAGGAAAATGTAATTTATGCATTAGGCGGCAGAAACAGGAAAACAAAGAGTACGAGAACGAGCAGAAAGAAGTAATAGAAAAATCGGCCCAGGAACAGCAACTTGTTGGATGACTCAGTACTACAGTGGGATAAAAGTCCTGAAAACCACTTACACATTTATTTTTTCCTCTACAAAGATAAGCAGTTCTAATCAAATTCCTTTTCTCAATGACATTGTACATATGTATATACAGCTTTTAAAGTGGAAGGCTCTTTCCAACAAATTTATTTGATAACCAAAAATTAAGATCTAACTTATTTTCGAACTTTGTCCTAACATCTTGACGAAGGATAGTCCTTGTTACCCCTGCATCAAACTATTTCAACTAAATTAACTGGGATAGTCATGAAGTTACACAGAAGAGAAAATGTGTTATAAAAATGGTCATACATATATGTACATATGTCCTATGTTTTCTTTGAAGGACATACCTGAATAGGAAGTACATAAATAAAGTTCAACAGAACTTCCGTAACTAAACTTTTGATCTTTAAAGCCATTTGAATCCCCCACCAATCATTTTACTAGTAACATAACGCTTTTTTCTACATAGAGTTAATATAGAAGCTAGACCCGGACAAAAAGTTAAGACGTGTAGACATAAATTATGATTAAAAACACCGATATTTTATTTTATTGCTTTTACTACTCTAAAAGATTACACTTTAACTAAACTAAACTAACATTGTGAGCCAATTTCATTTTTAAACTCTGCTCCATTCATCCTTTTTTCGTGGTCGAAATTTTACTAATGTTTCAAGATTATGATAATATTGTTCACTTCCATGTAAATTTAAAAAAAATAATAGTAACATCAGGGGCTTGCAGAACATTGGCCGTAACATTTAAAAAGTTTAAGATTTATGATTTTTATCTTTTGAATGTTATATAAAGAAATTTGTAAGCAGTTTCAGAATATATAATAAAAACTGAAAAGCTGAATATGAATAAGACCGAATTCAAATTTTGATAATATCTATAATAGTTCGTCGGATTAAAATTAAAGTTTACCTTTGCACTAAAAAAATTGTGGCCCACCGTATGTTTAATGCATAAATAAACAATAAAAAAATCAAATTTATAAAGATTACAAAGTGTGTAAGTGGACGGCAGTCCACGTAGTGACGACCTATATGTAGCCGCAGCATTGAAAATCGGCTGCGATGGTCCGATCTTAGCGAGATATACACTGATCGAAAGGTATCGCAAAAACTAAAAGGATTGCATACCAAGACTTTAAGAAAATCAATTGTTTTGGGAGAAAGACCAGTGAAAATTTAAAAGTAATATTTTAAAGCTGTTGGGGCGAGGAAATTAAGTAGACCTTTACAGCTGAAAATACTCGTCGAATGTCATCTCATTTGATGCTCTGTTCAAAAGTTATACACAAAACAAGATTTTGAGGGACTTTTCAAAATTAAAACTGTTTCTGTTTGTCAGCTTGTGTGTTTGTCTCAAAACGCTGTTTTAGCGACATGGAAATTTTGTAAGGGGTTAACCGCTGCATGTAAGAAACTTTAGCTTTACCACATATTCAACACCGCTAGTTTAGCGTGAAAACTGTTATAAATAGCTAAATTTAGAAATTCCGAACTTCTGAGCCACTAAAGATATAGTCCTGTGTATGTGTGAATAAAAAGAATTTAGAAAGTGTGTTTATTTAGTCAAATGTAGAAGCATTTTTGGACACAAAATTTGATATCAGAACTTTGGTATGTTGATGGTGCGATCGGCACGACTCTTTAGCTGTTAAAACGGGTTTTTATTTTATATAAATAATAGTAATTCCTAATTATTATACCCTTGCAGAGGGTATATTGATTTCAGTCAGAAGTTTGCAACGCAGTGAAGGAGACGTTTCCGACCCCATAAAGTATATATATTCTTGATCAGCATGACTAGACGAGTCGATCTAGCCATGTCCGTCTGTCCGTCCGTTTCTACGCAAACTAGTCTCTCAGTTTTAAAGCTATCGGGCTGAAAATTTCCCAAAAGTCTTATATCTTTAGCAGGTAGTATATAAGTCGGAACCAGTCGGATCGGACAACTATATCTTATAGCTCCCATAGGAATAATCAGAAAAAAAAATTTTTTTTAATTATATCTTTGGTGTTTTTTAGCATATAACTTCCATAGTTTGGAAATAACATTTTTTAATTAGTTTTGAATTTTGAATTAAATTTTATCGAAATCGGACGACTATATCATATAGCTGCCATAGGAACGATCGGAAAATTGGTGGAAAAATAATATGAAACAAATTATAGCTTCGGTGTTTTTCAACATATAACCTCCTACGCTTGGAAATAACATTTTTTAGTTAGTTTTGAGTTTCGAATTTAATTTTATCAAAATCGGACGACTATATCATATAGCTGCCATAGGAACGATCGGAAAATTGGTAGGAAAATAATATGAAACAAATTATAGCTTCGGTGTTTTTTTACATATTATCTTATACTATTGGGAATATCATTTTTTGTGTTTTTAAATTTAATAATTATAGCTGCAAGGGTATACAAGCTTCGGCTTGCCGAAGTTAACTTCCTTTCTTGTTTTTGTAACCGTTTTGCACTTTGTTATCAGTTCGTTTTTCTTTAGTTAAAACCTAAATCCAAGTCCTGAATTTTCAGGGAAGATTAAGAAATAGATAACTGACTAATACATACAGTGGGCAAACAATGATATTTATAAAACTACATATGAAATGTTCCCAAACTAATAGTACACACTGTATGTATATTAGGACGCTCCAAATTTGTAGGAAAATTTGTATTCCCGTTACTTGTAGAGTAAAAGGGTATACTTTATTTGTCGGAAAGTATGTAACAGGTATGTAGAAGGAAGCGTTTCCGACCCCATAGAGTATATATGTATATTATTGATCAGGATCACTAGCCGAGTCGATCTAGCCATGTCCGCCTGTCCGTATGAACGCTGAGATCTCGAAAAGTATAACAGCTAGAGTGTTGGAACTTGGCATGCAGATTCTTGGGCTTCCTGCGAAGCGCACGTTTGTTTTAGCAGGGTGCCACGCCCACTCTAACGCCCATAACGTTAGAAATGAGGTTTTGTTCTTATTGTCAACACCCATCTACATGCCAAAAATCGGACCATAAATATAAAAGTGATAACCAAGTAATAGTCAATACTTTGCAAAATCAAACATTGTTTTTTTGGTAACCCTTGTTTCAACAAATATTGTAACGAAATGAACAAGTTGACAAAGGAGAAATGGAAAAACCATTTTTTGGGACTAAACTTTTACTTGCATACGAGTCGTATGAGTAATTTTAAGGATACTTTAAGACCATTGCGCTACGCATTAAGATTTTTATGTTTTCAAATTAATTTTATGCAACCCAAAATCTACCAAATTTATTGGCAATTGTATAAAAACAAATTTTTTGAAAAGAACACGTTTGAGGGTCTGCGAATTGATTTCAAAATTTAAAACTCATACGCATTGTTGAGATTTAACAAAGTAGGGGGTGGGGCATCAATATAAAAAAAAGTTCTGGCTGCCATAAATGCCGAATTAGTAATTTTTAGGGAAACTTTGAAAACGTGGGGTCATAACAAGAGTGCATTTTTGGCACCACCTTAATATACATACGTCAATTTATGGAATAAATTCCAATATTTATTCTTATGACTAACAATTTATATGTAGGTACATATACCCGTAAATTGTGTGAGGATCGGTCTGATAAATTTGCATGAAAATGATAAGGGTTAAAAATAAGGCAGAAGTAGTATAGAACTTTCACATGGGCCGTTCTTGTACATGCTGAACACCTTTTATATAGGTAAGTGCCTAAACAAAAAAAATTCTTTTGGATGAACAAATTTTCGTTGGCATGACTTCTTTAAAATAAGGCCAAATTTTAGACCAGACCATAACATGGCTTCCAGATCAAATGTATGCATAGCATTAAATAGACCAAAATAATTTTTTTAAAAACCGCGTTATAAAAGTTCGTGCCCACGGGCATTTCAAAACTGATTAACTGATCATTTTTAAACTTGACACACACTTACTACACAAAAAAAACCCGCCTATGATATGTTTTTGTTAATCAGCCGACGAAAAAATATATGTTTTCTTTTATATTATTTCATGCGACATGCGATTTGAATGCGACATAAAATGATAAAGATTTTGGAAGTAGTTCTCGAAATGTAGTAGTAGTACTGTACTGTAGTACTAAGTAATGAAATTTTTAATGCGTTTTACTCAACTGCGTACCTTCTGCAGCTTTCAATGATCCAATTACAGGGCTAAACGGTTTCTATGGCACCCCGATTAATATACTTCACAGGTCCGTAAACGCTTTTTTCTTCCTTATATACTTTCCCGCAAATTCAGTATACCCTTTTACTTTACGAGGAAAGGGTTCAACAAGTAAAAATTTTACAATATTCTGGCCCCAGCTTCCTCTTGTTTGATATGATTTAAGTTGTGCAAATCTACCTGTAACCGCCTCCAATTGGTGCCCTTTAAGACCGCTTTACAAAGACTTTGCGCCAAACAGAAAGGTGATAAAAAATGCCTCACTTGTTGCACACACACCCTCATCGAAAACACACCTACAAACGTACAGATACACATAGAAGAGCGAAGATGGTGAGAGTGATCTGTTTTATCAGTCGCGCCTCGATATTTTTAAACATTTCAAGCCAAAAGCGGCTAATCACCCGAAAAATAAACGCTTTCCGAGGATTGCCTGGGTAAAACCGTTTAAAGTCGCTTCCCGCGGCTAATTATAATCGCAAGTGCAACTTTGTCGGGGGGAAATGGCAGCCCTGCCTGCGGAAAGAGCGGGGAGGGGCGGGGGATCAGTTGTTGTGATAATGCAGCGGGGACGAAGCCAAATGCAAGTTTGTGCGTGTGTGAGCGAAGCGACAAAAGTGCGTGAGCGGCGGTCCAAACAAAAACAAAACGTTTTTCATTTATTTGTTTCTGTTGCTTTTCCACGACGTGACAAGTGCAAAGAGCGCCAAATTGGACATTTTATGCATGGGCCGCCTTTGCATTGTGAAACTTTTCCGACTTTGCCTTATTGTTGTGCATTTGTTTTATCACCGCTGCACTTTTGCCAGTGCGATCGTGTGGGTGCCGTGCGGCTGTGTGTGTGAGTGTCTGGGTTTCGAAAGAGCAAATCAGAACGCAATTAGCACTGGCGGCGCCTCTGCCTGTTATCATTTCATTCACAGTCACTGCTATTCACTTCGCCTAGTTTTATTCCACACCGCTAAACGAACAGTTTGATCTTCCGCAACGTACTTTTTAAATTTGCCGCTTCGGCTGCGAGATTCGTCCGCGCCTTCCGTTTTCCGCTTCCGTCCGTTTTGACATTCGGTGGAGAAAGTAGAAAGAAATTTGAAAGGAGTAGAGGTGGATGGAAACATCGATGGAAACATCGGTGCATCGATGTTTGCAAATCTTTTGGAAACATCGATGTTTCATGACGACTATCGATGTTTTCGTTGCATCACTAATGTAAGTCATTTCATATTTTTATTATAATAAAAGAAATAATAATGATAATGTTAAATAAATATATACTTAATAATTAATACGTTTTTTATATTTAAATTTACGCGGGCTTTTTCCTCTTTTTAGATTAGTGATTCGAGTCCTCGCTACCTATCGATAAGAATGTTCAAGTCTAGATTGCAGTCTCCAATTTTGCAGGATTTAATTGAAGACTCAACCCGATCTGAATTCCATAGTGGGCGCTTCTCTTCGCCAAACCCAAGTTTCCCCTTTCTGCCACATTGGCGCGATCATACGTAGATATCAGTTTTTCATTGTCGCTGTAAGAAATCGTATCTTAACATTTCTGTTAAAAGAGAGTGGTGAATATAGCGTGAGTCCGCTATGAAAGGAGGGTGTATCGGCTGTCAGGAGGGTGTCTTCGCTGTCTGTTGAGATGTATCAAAATCTAACAGTAATGTTAAGATGTATCAAAATCTAACAGCACTGTTAAGATTTCTCCGCTGTTAGAAAACGTTACATATAACATTTCTGTTAGAAAACGTTGCATCTTAACATTTCATGAAGAGGAAGAACACATGGCGCCTTGATTCAAAAATATTGAATTTTTGAGCTTTATAAAAGTGTAGGAACAGAGAAGAACGAGAATGGATAATATAAAAAATAGGAGGAAAAAAGGGGGAGAAGGTCGCAACAATTTTAAAAAGATAAATGGAAAATTTGACTCCGCAAAACAGGACCCAATCTTAGGCAATTTGAAATAGTTAAGGACACCTAATTAATCGATACGCAATTAAGTTCTTCATCTAGTTCTTTTTGCCTTCTTCCATTCCCCCACTTCACTTCAAAATCAGTCATGGACGGACAGAGTCAGTTAAAAACTCTTTTAAAGGAAAAAAAATGATTGAGATTAAATTAGAAGAGGCGATATTGGCAGTACAGGAATTAAAGTTAGAGCTTAGAAAAACTGATATGGAGATAGACAACATCATTTCAAAGTTAACTAATTTTATAATTTTGCTCATCATTGTAGATCCCTATCAAGACAGAACGCCCTCACGCTCGGGATCCCGGTTGCCATGCTCGGAGCGGCCCACAACGTCACCACCGACGAAGCGGAGCAGGCGATGGAGGATTGGGAGCAGACGGTAAAGGCGGTGACAGCGGTCGCAAGATGGTACCGAACTGGAACGCTACAGATCTCCAACTCCTCGGATTGCTTGTTGGGCTCCCCTATTATAAGCACTCAATAATTAAATCAGACTTCAAATAAGATAGTAGCTTTAACGTGTGTGGCCACATGTGCGGTCTGTACTGAGACCCTGCCAGATCCGAGCTTTATTTCATATGATCTGACTCCTATCTTTATTCTTAGGCTAGCTTAAGCTTAGGGTAGAAAAAAGTTTGGTTGAACATACAGTGAGTCACAAAAGTATTCGTTGCAAAGAGCGTTAAGAGAAAAAGGCCAATTTTAAATAAGTAACCATTTTAAAATGTTAAAAAATGGTTTATTTTTTCAAAGGTACATATTTTGTGAAGTATATGACGAAAAAAACCAAACAGAAAACGCTTTCCATAAAAAGTTATGGACAAAAATATAAATATGTACCGTTTTGTATGGTCACAAAAGTATTCGTTGCACATACAAATTTTTTATTTTTTAGTATTTTTTGGGGCTAGCACATTATTTTTTTTTGGCATTTTGGTTGCGTTTGTATTTTAAGGACTGAATTCGGGGAAAACACACAAAATTTTTGGCGTCATTCTTGGTGTAAACCTCTAACAAAATGCCGAAGGGAACGGAGTTAAACGTTTCGCAAAAAAAAATTATTTTACACCTACATAATGAGGGTCGATCGATTGAATATATTTGTGCGATGTTCGATAGAAGTCCTTCAACCATAAGAGGTGTCATTTCTCGACTGAAATCCAGAAATTCCCTTGAAAATCTACCCCGTTCTGGCCGTCCGAAATCATTAACTTGCAGAGAGAAGAGGAAAATCCTCGAAGAAAACAGGAAAAACCCGCACCTTTCGGCTCCGAAAATTAATACCGTCATATCCACATCCCTGGGAACAAACGTATCCACTGAAACCGTCCGAAGAGTGCTCAGAAGCCAAGATTTGCATGGGAGATGCCCTAGAAAGAAACCCTTGCTCTCATCCATCAATATATCAAAGCGGTTTTTTTTAGCTCAAACGTGTTTAGACCGGAATTTGGAGTACTGGGAGCAAATAATACTTAGTGATAAAAGCAAATTCAATATATTCGGATCTGATGGAGAAGGAAAAGTGTGGCGAAAGCCCTGTGAAGAGCTTAAATTGAATAATGTCAAACCACCGGTGAAGCATGGCGGTGGTTCCGTACTAATTTGGGGCTGCATGTCCGCTCGGGGAGTAGAAAAGTTGGTTTTTATAGACGGAATTATGAATGCTGAAGGATAACTGAAAATATTAAAGGAAAATTTACACTCCAGTGCCACCAAAAAGGGTCTAGAACGCGACAAGTTCATTTTCCAACAGGACAATGACCCCAAACATACGGCTTGGAAAGTCAGGTCGTGGCTGTTGTACAACACCAAACAGATCCACACTCCTCCACAGAGCCCAGACGTCAACCCTATTGAAAATCTTTGGGCCCATCTTAAGCTAAAAGTCCAGGAACATAAGATTTCCTCCAAGAATGAGCTAAAGGAGATATTGCTGAAGGAATGGTCGAATATACCCGAAGTAAGGTGCCGAAAACTAATCGAGTCAATGCCGAGACGCTTACAAGCTATTAAGGAAAACAACGGCTTGCACCCAAAATACTAAATTAAAAAAAAAAACATAAATATTTAATGCCGAAACAAAAAAACGAATACTTTTGTGAGACGATATTTTGTAGTCCTAATGATTTCCTAAGAAAAAACAGCAATGAAGCTAATTTTTTAAACTTTTTTTTGTTAGTTTAATAAGTGCGCTACGCTAAACAACAAATAAAAATATCAATTTGTTACATATTCATTAAAAAAAACATGTGTTTATTCGTAGAGTACCTCGCAACGAATACTTTTGTGACTCAATGTAGCAACTTTAAATAAAGAGTCATCACATTGAGGTGGTATCATTGGAAACCTGGAATTTTGGCTAAACTTTTCCCTACACCATTTTAAAGTATATTGCAAAGCCTTTGATAAATGTTGCAAAATGTGAAAATACTTATTAAACTATTCTTGCCCCACTCTGCCTTACACGTGTACGCTATAAATGGGGGTATACGAATAGTGGGATTTGTAATAGCCTGTTCAAGCAAAACCCGCAACAGCGGCCTATGTGAACAGCTTGCTTCAACTGTTTCGCTTTTGCAGTTTTAATCTTATGTTAAATCTGAAGAAGTCCAGTGCTCGATGGGGTAACGGAATACAAAAGTTCATATTAAATCAAGCAGGCGTGATCAAATAATCAACACCTATTTTTTTATCATCTATATAAAAAAAAGTTCCATATTTCGTTACGAGTATTAAAACTAAATAAAATCCCCTTGTAAATTATGTTAAAATTACATGACAGGCTATTTTTCTTATGTTACAAAAAATATATTGAACAAAAACCCTTGCTTTATGAATGCTAGTAACATACAAAATAAAAACAATAACAATATTCATGAAGATGTGGCGCCATCAAGAAGTAAAAGTTCTAATCGAATTAATACGAATAAACACACCGTTGGGTATGATATTTGTATTATTTCAAGAATTTGTAACGCTAAAAGTCCTTGGAAAGTAGGATTTCTTAAAGGGTCGCTATCCAATGCCTATTTGTCTTAAGTTTAAGTGCTTCTAACAATTGAGTAAAATTATTTGTTTGTAAAAATCACTTGAGTGGTCATTCTGCCGAGTGGGATTGCAAGTGAACCTGAAGAATTAAAACCCCAATAGTTACCTGGTGCAGTTCATCATGAAATCAAAGTGTAAAATCCCTTAATTAACTACATTTATTAAATTTAATATGAAATTATATTTAAGTATAAAAATATTCGCTGTCTTTAATTCACTGCTGTTTTATAAACTTTAAATATGAAAATAAAAATCTATCTTTTAGTGTCGTTTTCGAGAACTACTCGAGTATTCAGAACATTTAAACGTCTACACTTCCGTGTGCCTTGTCATGTGCCGCTGTAGATAATGTTTAGTTCGAAAGCTTTTCGAGCATTCGGTACATTTGAAATCCCGTTTTCCCGAGTGCGTCAGCAAGTGTTGAGTTAGATAACAATTCCTATCAAACGTCTTTGAGCAATGGGAGCACTTGAATTTTCCCTTATACTCCTCGCTGTGCAATTGCATGTGTATGTAATGAGATGATTTCTGTTTAAACGATTTTGGGCATTGGGAACACTTGAAAGGCCGTTCTCCTGTGTGGGTTCGTAAGTGTTCCTGCAAAGTAGATTTCCGAGATAAGGTCTTTGGACAGTGGGTACACTGGAAATATCGTTTTCCGTCATGCGTTTGCATGTGTCGCTTAAGGTTTGGATGAAATGCAAAAGCCTTCGAACATTGGGAACACTTGAAGGGTCGTTCTCCAGTGTGGGTTCGCAAGTGAATGGCTAGAGCCGATTTCCCTCTGAAAGTTTTTGTGCACTGAGTACACTTAAATGGTTTTTCATTTGTGTGGGTTCGCAAGTGAAACGAAAGAGTCGATTTTTGGGCATAGCTGTTTGAGCAATAAGAACACTTAAAAGGTCGTTCTCCTGTATGCGTTAGCAGGTGTCGCTTAAGATTTGGTTGAAAAGCAAAACTCATTAAGCATTGGGAACACTTGTATGGTTGTTCACCTGTGTGGGTTCGTAGGTGCACGCTTAGACCAGAAGATTGATTAAAAGTCATCGGGCATTGAGAACACTTGAAGGGGCGTTCTCCTGTGTGGGTTCGCAGGTGCGGCTGAAGATGTGAGTCCTGAATAAAAGTCCTTGGGCAGTGGGTGCACTTAAATGGCCGTTCTCCTGTGTGTGTTCGTAGGTGAATCAGAAGAAGTGAATTATGGGCATAAGTGTTTGGGCAATGTAAACACTTGAAGGGACGTTCTCCTGTGTGGGACCGCATGTGTCTATCAAGATTTTGTTTAGTCGGATACTTCTTTGAGCATTGGGAACACTGGAATGGCCTTTCTCCTGTGTGTGTTAGCAAGTGTCTTTTAAGACAATCTGAATCTATAAAAGCCTTCGAGCAGTGAGAACACTTAAATTGTTGTTTTCCAGTGTGCATTAGCATGTGGTTCTTAAGACTCTTATTAAATGCAAAAGTCTTTGAGCAGTATGAACACTTAAAAGGTCGTTCTCCAGTGTGAGTTCGCAAGTGCGCCTGAAATTGTGAGTCCTGCCGAAACGTTTTTAAGCAAACTGTACACTTGAAGGTTCCCTCTCCTGTGTGTGTTTGCAAGTGTCTTTCTAGACCTTGTTTGGTTTGAAGACTCTTCGAGCATTGAGAACACTGGAACCGGCGTTCACCTGTGTGTTTTCGAATATGTACTTCTAGTTTAGATTTTGTGGCAAAATATTTCGGGCAACGCGAACAATTAAAGAAACGTTTATCAACGTTTTTAGAATCTTTGTCATTGTCTGGTGCATAGTCTTTGTCATTTTCAGAATCATCATCTTCTTCGAACTCATCTTCCGTGGATTCTAAATCTTCTTCACTCTCCTCGATTCTTTGCTGCGAATCTGTTTCACAGATATTTTCTTGGTCATTGTCTTCGTTACATTCGCCGTCCTCGATTGTCTCTTCCTCGGAATAACTGGATCCTTCATTTTCGCGTTCCTCTTCCTGTAGGTCGTTGAAGAATCTATAGAATTGGTCGCTTCTCTCGTATGTATCAATAATATCGAATGCGTTCTTTGCATCCTCCACACAGGTCGCGCAAACTGTTTTGGGGAGTATATCGTCTTTGTCAACGTCACGGTCGGTGCACTTAGAAATCAAATTTGCAATGGATATGCCCGATTCATGTGTCACATCAAACATATTGACCATATTTTCGTAATTCCCCAGGCAAACACGACATATTGACGATTCCATCGATCTGAAATTATATCAGTTATATCAGACATTTAGTCAACACAACTATTATGATATTTATCCGATGTTTAAAGTATCAAATAAACATACCGCTTTTAATACTGCTAAGCAGCTCCAGCCTTTTTTCAACAACTTCTTCTCGGGTAAACGCTGATATGGTACCAAATCAACAAGTGAACCAATTGGTCTGAAAACACGTGAGTACCGCAAGAGTTAATTTCGTTGTGTTTTTAATAGGCATGACACAGCCTTTATATATGATTCATAATTCCAAGGGAATTTATGAAGGTCCTGATATAAAAGTAGCTTCTTTAATGTGCCCCAAACAATATTTACCTGAATCAGGCACCGGTTTCTCTACAAGTAAAGGTTATTCCGACAGCTGCATCTTTTGTTAGGAATATTTAAATCATTCAGGTAGACCTTAGTCATTAGCAAGAGTTTAATTGTTGCATCTACATTCTACCAGCTGTTAAACAGATTTCTGTAAGATGCAAAAGTACAATACAAGATGTATATGTAAAAAATGTGATAGCTTATATTTCCAAACAATAACACTTGCAATAGAGGTGGGAAAACATCGATGCATCAATGTTTTTAAAATTTTTAGAAACATCGATGTTTTACGGCGACAATCGTAAGGGTGCGATGTTTGTTGAAAACATCGATGTCTGTGAACGTTGTTAAAGTCGGTTATCGATAACAACTTTTTAAACAAAAAAACGTATAAGAATTTAAATAAATAGTATTTAATTATGGTGTGTGTAAATAAAAAAGTTTCATAATGTAACGTCGGTCAATAATGAAATTCAAATTTCAGGCGCAAAGCTGTTACCGGCCTAAAAAACAAAACTATAATAAATAAAATGAAATCTATTTTACCATGGATGTTGCCAAATATTGCATGTTTGGTTGGTTTGGACGGTAACTTTACAATAGTAAATGTCACTGTTTTTTGTCGGATTTTTAACGATACGATTTTAACAAACGTCTAGCAGTCACTTAATTGTTAAAAAATTCCAATGTTTAACATATCCTTGTTATTGGATTCGATGTTGATATGTCAATTATTTAAGAAAAGAGTTTCAAGAGTGCGTCTATTAACTATGTTTATTACGAGTTTAATAGAGGATTTTGGATTCTTACAAGAGGATGTTGTTGCATCGCATCCCGGTAACACTGGGGCGCTCCCCGGGTCCTCTGATGTACTTGCCGTACACCTGGTAGAACTCGCTCCGCTTCCTGGTGTACATCGATGCCTGCCGGCAGAGGTCGACGTTCACGCGGTTCTCCGTCAGATAGAAGCTCGAGTTGATGTGGATATGGCTATGGCTGATGAAAATGTTCTGGCCTGGCTGAGAATTGGGCGATCGAGTGGCCGCGTGCGATGATCCTGACACTGTATCGGTTATGGAGTCCGATCGCTTCCACAACACTATGGATTCCTCGGAGGGGTGGGGCATCGGAGTCTCTCTTCCGCATTCGACACTCTCGTAACTACTTGAACTGCTGCTGTTCCGCAGCTCTTGAAGGAGATCACGCATTACCAGGCACTGCGATTGCAGGATACTCAGTTGTTCCTTCAGTTCCTCATTGTGGTCCATCAGAGAGGGATTCGATGGGTTCGGTTGGCACGGTGTCTGCTGCTCATGGGCAAATTCCTCGGCTTGGGACGCAGACCGCGAAGGCAGGGCATCGCGACACTTGAGGTAGCTCTTGACCTGCACCTCCGCCAGTTGGAGCACTTTGGACAAGCCCAAGGTCATGGCGAAGATTACCCCGAAGCTCTTTGCGAACTCGTAGGCGCCTCCGGAGGGACTCTGCTCTGAAGGACTGTGGCACAGCTGCGGCTCAAACGTAATCCCGGGGTGTTCTATAAGAAAAGCCTTTAAAAGTGTGCCAAAACCTACTCGCTCCTAATTTATGGATCTTGATATAAGGTAGTACATATACAATTAAAATTTGTATATTTACAACTCAACAAATATACTTTAATTTACAATAGTTACGTGAACAAAAGCAATTTATGTTTGTCATAATAATAATACAATTAAAGAATTTTATTTATTATATTTTAAAATATAGTTCGCTTTGAATATTTGTTAAATATGTTAGGTAATTTTTTTTTGAAATCATTTACTTCTTTTTCTATTCCATTAATAAACTTTTTTGCTAATTCAAATAGCCGGAAACTGGTTTTAATTTGCCATAAGAAGTGGTCGAACAAAATAGTTTCAGGATTTCCACTCCTTACCCAATAATTTACTTAAATGTACTGGCCGGGGCTCTTCTCACCTGTGTAGAGTTCCACGCGGAAATCGGAGGAGCCACGCGTCTGAACCTGGACCACGTGCTGGAAGCAGAGCAGGACCCAGGCAACGAAGGCCAGGGCGAATAGGAACAAAAAACTTATGCTTTCAAACATGATTCCCGAATTTGTTGTTGTGTGCTAATAACATGTGTGGTTATAAAAACAACAATCGAGCAGGTCGGGTTTCGTGTGAAAAAGTTTAAAGTGAATGAAAATAAAACTTGACACTTATATCAATGACAATATTCCTACTCTTAGTTTTCCAGTCGTTTAATTATTCTTAGTGGGATCGTATTTGATACCTTTTTTTTATTTTTTTTTTGGAGCTGGGCAGCTTAATGAAAGTTCTCTCCACATTATTATTATTATTATGTTAGAGTCAGCACTAAAATAATTCCTATTAACTTTGTTTTTTCTAATATGTATGTTTAAGGTATGTTTTCTCGTCCGCATGTTCAACTTGAATTTGGTTTAAAAAGCAGTTATACGAACTTGATATCGATATTAGGTGGCGTTATTGGTCGAAACTATCGGCCAGTGTAACCGCAGCATAACAGTACTAAAATTCCCATATTTTGTAAAGAGATGTGCCCGTAACACCACAAAAACCAGAAACAAAACGTGATTTTTTTAATTTAATTTTTTGGAAGGAAGTTAGCTGCTTTGGCCAAATAAAATGGAGATGATGGTATGGCGTCCGGTAAATGCGAAAGCCCTGACCTTATTAACGTTTATTTTAGCAAGGAGCTTCGCTGCTGTCGCGGCCGGCAGATGAATTTGGCAACGACTCACTGGTGGAGGAAATGTGGGCCTCCAAAGCTCTGGAGCATGCCGAGGTTCACTTCAACGTGAGTTTGTGTAGTGCAGGGGAATATCCATTGACAATAAAACCTCCCGTTCACTGCAGCTGATCACCAGCATTCATCCCTCCCAGCTGAAACTCACGCCCTACGACGACCAGATATATGCCACCTTCCGGCAGGATTTCCCAGATCTTCAGGTGGGCCGGCTCAGCGACGACATCCTCAAATCCGCCGTGGAGAAGCTTAAGTGGCGCCAGTTCGCCGAGAAGTTCAACAAGCTGGACGACTATTCGTATGGAACCCTGATGCGTGCCGATGCCAGCAAGGAATTCTCTCCGGACAACTCCATCTTCGTGTTTCGGGTGCAGTTCCTCGCCATCGAGATTGCCCGGAATCGGGAGGGACTCAACGATGAAGTTCACAAGAAGTTCAAGCCAGCCAGGAAGATCCCGGAGGAGACCCAGTAGTTTCTCGCCTTTGCTTAGGTTAAGTTGTAAAGACTAAATGCATTTTTAGGTGGTGTTCGTTTAGCTTCTACTGAAAAAATAAAATTATTTTTATAAAAATAATACAAATACATGATAATATAAAGAATGATGTTTCTTATAGTATGAGCTGTTCATTATATAATTTTAGGTATTATATTTAACCAGCAGCGCTTGCAAATTTTACATAAAAATTACGGAGTAATAAAATGTAATTGTCGGTCTTGACAAAAAAAAGAAACTCAATAATAAAGAGGGGTTGCAGTCCAAAGATAGGGAAAAACTTATCAGAACATTTATTTCAATAAAGTAAAAGAAAATATAAAAACATGATCAATTATCTTAATAATAGTACTTATAAGATCAGTAAGATCTACAAATTTCAAACACTGGATAAAAGGTATTCGTATATATAGGGAAATCGATTCCATTTAATATGTGAACAACAATAAACCCAAGGTTTACAGTAAGAATATTGTCTGCTAAATGTATATATTAAATATATATATTTAATGGGGATTTTCCTAATTGCTACGTGTATTGCCCGCACTTGGTCCATCATCAGTCTTGCTTTTGGGCGGCCCGGCTGTATTGCCTGCCTCCGATTCTCCTCATTACCACTTATAGTCCACTGGTATTGCTGGTCATCAGGATGAATGGAATAAGAGCATCCATCTGCATTTGACCCACCAAGTTCGCAAAGAACAGCTCCTCCATGGCGTCCGCATCCAGGCTGCTCAGTGGAAGAATTCGAGCCACCAAAACATTAAAGCGCTCTTCGCCGCCTCCAATACCTCCCTGCCGTCTCAAGCTGGACAAAGCGTAGAGTTGGACTCTCCGGACATATCCTCGCAACGACCGCTCCTTGCGCTGCTGCAAGAGGGAGGGATTAAACAGCAATATTAATCGCAGTAGGCTAAACTCCAGATCCGTGACCTCCAGCGCCTGGAGCTCCTGGACAAAGTCGTGCAAAGTCCTGGTCAAATTGGCCATCTTCGAGATCTTAAGCGGTTCGATCTTATCGATATCCGCCAGTTGGCGAGTGCTCTGTATAAACTGCCCGATAATGGTGGGCACCGACAGCTGTCCCTGACACTGAGCTAAAGCTATAGCCATCAGAGCTGGCCAGGCTCCCCTTAGAAGCTTAACTTGACTATGGGCGTCCAATTGATCGAAAACGGGAACCTTTCGAAGGGTATGGATGGTGAGAAAGATAATCCTCGAGCCCGTTTCGCACACATAATGGATATTCAAATACGAGTGAACCAAAGTCGGCGGTTGAACATGAAATGCACACTGCACATCGGTGAGAAGATCCTGTTCAAAGACGGCCTCATTGACCACAAAGTCGCCGGTGCCGCTTCGGTTACCACCGCACTCAAAGTCCAGATCCATGTGCTCCAGTTCAGTATCGGCGGCATCCTCGGTGCCACTGTCCTCCGCCTCTGAATCGCATTCGGGCTTGACACTCAGATTGCCACTCCTCTCGAGCTGGTTTTGGATGGGCTGCAGAATCTGCAGTCCCTTGTGGATCACCCGCATGTCCAGCGAACTCTGGATAAGGCCCATTGTCGAGGTGGTGGGCAGCGTGGTGGGTGCCTCTCCCGCATTAAAGTTAAGGTGCTGCGAGTTGTTGTTGCTGGCGCTGTTGGCCAGCAGCTGCAGGCACAGCGTGCTACTGTTGTCCATTGAGTCGTCCTCCTCATCCTCGGGATCTGCCTTTGTAATATCCGGAGAATAACTGCCGCTCTGCTGCTGCTGTTGCTGTTGTTGCTGCTGCTGTTGGGTGGCAAACACTGGAAAATAAAATAGAGCTGGTTAGAAAGGAGTCTTTACTAGGGACTATAAGTCCGGTTTAAAGTGTTATTCTAAAAGTAGGATTTAAACTTAATAAATTCTTTTTAACTAGTTTTGTAGACAAAATTGTGGAAATTTGGAGTTTAAAACCTACTATAAGCTTACTATGAACAAATTATGTAAGATAAACCAGCATATAAAATATAATAGAAGTCCACTTACAATTAGGTATGGATTTATGCACAAGTTACACTTACTTAATGTCTGCGTAAGTTCCGCGAAATTCAGACCCATTGGGAAAAGATTCTCATTCAAATTGAAGGGCGTTGCTGGCGTGCTATGCACGGGGGGCGTGGCCGCTGCCTCGGCCTTGACATTGTGCCCCTTGCCACGCGCCTGCTGATAACCGGACTTGCCGGAGAGGTAGGTTGAGGAACTGCCTCCCCCACCGGAAGTGGATGAGCCTCCCGCTGCGGCGATGATCCCCTCCTTTCTGTCGACAATCGGTTTCCTCTCGTGCTGCACAGCTGTTAATCAAAGTTGCGGAGAACGGAAAGCAATTAAATAGAGCAAGAAGTATAATCAAGATGCGGTTTGATGATTTTCCAGGCAAGGTGATGGTGGTGGTGAGTAAGTGGGTGAGTCGGTTATTGTGTGTGCTGGTGGGGAATCTTTTGTGCCCCCGCAGCTGCAGGTTTAAGATGGAGAACAAGTAATTGCAGTGGATATTCATGTAAGAGAAGCTAACGTTGGCAATGTAATTAGTTTTGCGTGTTGAGCATGAGGTAGATTTAACTGGTCCTAACTGTTTAACACCTTTAAATATCTTTTGTTGACACATACTCAGAATTAATGGCAAGAAGAATCTTATTGGTAATTTAAAACAAATATTGTTTTGAATTAAAAAAAACTGAATTTTATATCACTATAGTCTTTCATAGGAAGGCTACCAAATAAACTTTTAATAAAAAATTTAAAATATTTGTCGGATAAAAACGTTTTTGTAAAATACTGCCGTTTGAAAACTAAGATAATAAATCGTTATATGTAAAACCAGTGCCGATTAACTTCTTTAATTGAACATCCCCCGAACTCTTGGATTCGCTGCTGCTATAGCTTGCTGAAGCACGTAAACTCTGGCCACGCCAGAGATTGGAAATAGCTTGAGACGACGACTTAAACGAAAATTACAATCACTTCGCATGCCGCTGGCCAGGCACTTCTGCAGCCTGCAGAACTGGCACCGATTTCGGTGGTGTTTGGTGACCTCGCAGTTCATGGCCCCGCGACACTGGTAACCCAGCTGCTTCCGGATCGAGCGTTTGAAGAAGCCCTTGCAGCCCTCGCAGCTGATCGCCCCGTAGTGCCGTCCTGAGGCCCGATCCCCGCAGACCAGGCACAGCTCCACGCTCAACGTGGCGGATGCTCCGGCTCCCATTCCCACGCCGCCTCCTCCGAGCGGTGTGCCTCCAGACGATCCGCCTCCTCCCATCAAGGGCATCGCTCGGCTTTCTGAAAGGTCAGAGGCCAATGGCAGTGTCAGAATGGGTTCCAAGGTGCAATGACTCGGGTGATTGGACTCACCTTCGCTTTTGATGAACGCCTCAACCTTAACGCCGTCCATTGTCGCTACAACAGCCGGCAAAACAATAGTCGTTAGCTGCAAAAATTACTGACAACCAAAATATGTTAGTTTTCTTAACTCTTTAAACGGATTTTTTATGAGATATTAAAGTAAGCTAGAGTTACGATTAGATGTGAAATTCTTTTTAACATACAGCTTTCAGTAATACTTGATTGGATACATTTTGTTTTCAAAATATCATAATTAATTTTAGCTTTTATTTGTATGACAAATGTTGGATCCGACATAATTTATTAAGAAACAATGAATTTATTATCTTCTATCATTAACATGATAAATAAATGGTTAAGAATATCTAATGATTATTATTACATTTTTTTGTTACACCCCGAGCAATAAACGTTTTAAGTTATTTAACACAATATAAAGAAACTAGTCCTTGCTGTTCCTTAAAAAAACTATTGATTTGAAATATTGGTGTCTAATTAAATATGTTCACTGCTACTCTTTTGAACTCAATTGTAGGTGCTGCTACGTTAGCTATTTTAATAGAACCCGTTTCGGCTGCATCTGTGTTGGTGATGTGAATGAAGTGGTCTTGCTTACCTGGCTCTCTGAAAATTCTTACTGGACTAATGCTATCACCATTCTTGCACCTATAAAGTAACACTTGTTTGAGGCACTTGTTTCTTTGTGTGTTATTAACAATTAATTTCACTATATTCAGGCACTTGTGGCCTTTTTGGAACCTTTTCACGGCAGAAAAATCTCCTTGTTCCAATTGGCTTCTTAGTAGTGTGACCGCAGACGGTCTATTTCAATACGCCACCCTCCTCTGTACACCAATAAAACGTACAGCTTTTTAATAAAATATACCAAGAATATACTAACCACTTGTTGAGCTGAATCGAAATTGTTAATTTTTTTTTGGATCAATGTTATTGAACATACATGTGTGTATTATTGATATTTGAATATTTAAGAGTATTTTTGTTACTTCTGAATTTTAAAATATACGTGGCTTTTAACTAAATAATTCGTTCAGATATAAGTATAATAAGGAATGCGATTATTAAAATAAAATTAATACAGAAAACGATGTGTTTAAATTTTAATCTTTGAGCCCGTCATAATTTCTTGTCAGATTACATGTCATGTCCCGCCCAAAAATATCGTTGGTTTAAAATGCAGAGGTTTTGTTTACAAAAATACAATTTAATATACAGGTGAAATTGTTACAAAAAAGGTATAACAAAGAAGGCCCTAAGAATGGAACTAGAATATTTTATTGTTTCCTTTTTCGCTTGATTTAAGGTCTTACAAACGATTAAGCCACAAATTGCTTACACAAATATCTAAAAGGCAGGCAGGGTGGAGGGTGAGAGAAAGAAAGGATCGGATTCTGGTCATGGGTCAGCCGAAATGGAAAACAACAAGCTCACGAACATGCACACTCCGCCTACACAGCATCACTACAGTCTACTATTTGAATTATTTATTCTTCAAGCCCATTGCACGTTTGGTGGCCCTTCCCAGGAAGATGCCGATAAGGAAGACCAGGCCCGTGACGCTCATTAATATCACAAGGAAGAATTTGCGCGCAGGCGAGGCGACCACCTGTTGCACGAGCTGCTGCATATCCTCGGGGGGCAGCGCTAGCGTGTCGTCCGCATTCCGGAACATCTCGATGCGCCGTTGCAGCTTTTCGCGACAGTCCGCTTCCAGAGAGTTTGGCGTATCCTTCAGCAGTGTTCTGAGGCAACTCAGTTCTGGAAGGGCGATATGACAATTATAAATTATTACTATTTTATTTATGATAAATAAAATTAAATATTTTTTAGAGTGCGCAAGGAGACTACTATATATATATAGTTGCAGAATTGGAAACCTGCTACTATAGTCCGTTTGATACAGATACACCGATTAAAAGTTATTATGATACAAATGATAAATATTTATAAAATGTATTTATTTAGTGGACCTTATAATAAATAACACATGTTGCTATCAGAACTTTTCTATGTTGAAGAGGCTAGTTTTCTTACCTCGTTAAGAGGTGTTTTTGCTTTATATATTAATATATTTATAATTATTAATATATTATATTACTAGCCGAACGGAAGTGAAATAGTTGTAATATACCATATTGGTATTTCGGAAAAAATAAAATCTATCTGTTGGTATCATAGTAATTAATATTTCAGCCATAGTGTAAACTTACTGCGTCCATTGCCAGCCGACACCTTAGAACAGTATCGCAGCAGATCTACGGTACAGGCCGTTTCCAGAATGGGATCCACGTGAATGTCTGCCTTGGCTTCGGCGATCAGAGTGGCCACTTCCATCTGACACTGTCGGTTGATTATCTGCTTTTGGAGGAAGGCCGTCTTTAAGCACTCCTCCAACTGGCCGTGCTCGTCGGAATCAACGTTTGCCTTGCACAGCTCCTGGATCTCCGACTTGCAGAACACTTGCAGCAGGGGATTTAACTTGTAGTTGAGGGCCTGCTCTTGCAAGATCTTGATCATCTCCTGCGCACATTGTTCGTCCAGCGCAGACTGACGGAACTTGTCTTTTAGACAGTGAATGACCTAAGATGCAATAATATAAATAATAGTTAATTAATATATGCATTCTGATATATATATGCATTTTCTGACCCTTTAATGAATACTCAATTGAAAGGTTTATTCAATTGGCAGGACTGATTAACCGTAACGCAGATAAGGAAGTAATTGTGATTGCAGATCGTTTGAAAAATAAACAAAAAACGAGTAAATTTCTCGTTGTACTCGTCGCAGCGCGATTATGCCTTCCAGAGTGGCCGGCAATTCTCGATTCAGTTTTTGTTCAAAGTCGAAATCAGTCAGGTCTGATGCGTAGACGCGGCGTATACGTGATGCTGACGCTGTGCGGTGTGCTGACCGCTGCTCTAATCACTTTTCTTGTGATACTTCTTACCGGTGGCCAGGGTGCAGATGCATCTGATGCACCAACGGTGACATTGGAACTATCCAATGGCCAGGGGGAAGTTCTTGGGAACTATGGATCCACAGCCTGGACGGACCAAACGTTTATGCAGTTTCGTGGCATTCCCTTTGCCGAACCACCAACGGAGGAACTGCGCTTTCGAGTAAGTCAGTTAATATGGTGTCACAAAAACAGCCATAAAGTTTAAAAACATTAGCAAAACGTCAAGAAAACTATTTTAAGCAGAAGTGAAAAGTGTAGGTATAGAACCTCAAATTGCCAATAAAGACGTTTACAAAAATATAAACAAATTATATTTCTTGATTCCATAAAATTAATTCCCTAATTTAAAAGCATTGTTTTCACAAACAACTAAGTTATTCGCTTAAAATTCCACCAAAAACAGCGATTTTATTGAAGACATTACATTTACTTTAATCTAACCATTTTTTTTTCTTAATCTGTGATTTCGAGTAATATTGACGTTTAGGTTGGCGTCACTTTAAGTGATAAGCGGGTGTATGACGAAGTAAAAATGCTTTCTTTTCTATATTTGGACTACAAGCCACCTGTGGCGCGTTCACCATGGACAGGCACCCTAAACGCAATGAACTTTGGACAACGCTGCCCAGTGATAACAAATCTGGATGGACTGTTGTCTGATGCTGAACTCGAAGATTGCCTCAACCTGTCGGTATACACTAAAAATGTGAGTAAATTTTAGTCTTACTAACGATGATAATCCTAATCAAATTATGATAACCGCAAAGCTAAAATGGGGTTCTAAATGGCTAAGACTTGATCTTAAACCTTAAGGGTTGTGAAATAGACTCTATTAACAAGCAAGATTCTAAATACACCTCTTGTTAAATCGTAATTTAGCTTTCTGCCATCCAGCCTGTAATGTTCTACATTTATGGCGGAGGCTACTACAATGGCTCCGCAGAGGATCATCCACCTAACTATATCCTGGAGAAGGATGTTGTACTAGTTGTTCCACAGTACCGAGTGGGAGCGCTCGGGTGGTTGTCGACATACACGGAGGAGCTTCCGGGAAATGCTCCCATTGCAGATATAC
This sequence comes from Drosophila subpulchrella, assembly GCF_014743375.2. NCBI lineage: Eukaryota > Metazoa > Arthropoda > Insecta > Diptera > Drosophilidae > Drosophila > Drosophila subpulchrella. The sequence continues at coordinate 5,015,824 of NC_050612.1, read as the reverse complement.
TAATGGCACTCGAATGGGTGCAACTGCATATTAGTCGCTTTGGTGGTGACCCCCAGAAGGTGACTATTTTTGGTCAGAGTGCCGGAGCTGGAGTAGCCAGCGCTTTGCTGTTGAGTCCAAGAACTGGCGACAATCTGTTTAAGAGAGCAATTGTGCAGTCAGGTTCGATTTTCGCCCACTGGGCTATCAACAAGGACCCAAGGGCGCAGTCGCATCGAATTTGTTTTCGGCTAGGGTGTTCCAGCTGCGAACAGCACGATCACCTCGTGGAGTGCTTGCAAAAAGCGAAAGTTCAAGATATTCTGATAGCCACGACCTCAGAATCTTTTTCACCTGTTGTGGGAGATTTACAGGGTATCCTGCCGCAACAACCACGTGAGTTGGTGAAAAGCTATCGCAGACAGGTTCCCCTGCTGACAGGATTTACTCAACACGATGGCTCCTTCGTGCTAGCAAGTGAGTGACACTAGAGTCTTAAATGGGGTTATCTAAAATAAAATTGTTATTTTTTTTAGGTTATTATGATGCTCTGGCTGCAAAGGTATCTAATGTGAGTTTGTTAAGCGTTCGTCAGTTTTCCCAGGGTATCAATGACATGGTTAATGATACATCGGGACTTTCGGATAACATTTTGAACCGGTTGCTCTTTAAACCTCAGATGCTCAACAGTCATGATCATAATGCTGCAGTCCCCTCATACTTCGATGTAAGTCTATGGAACACCCACCAAATAATATTTCTTGCTTAACATTAACATAAACATTTACAGCTGACATCTGCAATATTTATGAAGTCACCTGTGATAACCCTAGCCACACAAATCTACACCCTACAACCCAACACTCCGGTTTATCTTTATAGTTTTGACTACGAGGGCGAATACACTCGATTTGGCTATGAGTTCGGAAATTCACACTATCCTTTTAATGGAGGAGTTCATCATTCGAACGATAACATCTATCTATTTTCCACCCATCCTCTGGAGGGACAGGACACCCAGATGTCACAAAAAATGGTGGAAGTGTGGACTTCGTTTGCCATCGATGGCATCCCCGGCGAATTAAGTCCACTGACCAGTGCAAATGGGCCATATAATCAACTTAATTTGGAGATAACTAAAGGTGAAGATTTATTGAAAACTCTGACAGCCGCAATTGACGATCCGGACAATGGGAGACTTCAGCGGGAAGATATGGAGTTTTAAAAGTGTGGCACTCAACATACAATTTAGGAAAATATTTTTTCTTCATTATATTTAAATAAAACGGAAAATCACTTAGTTAAGTAATCGAAACCCGACTAAAAACCCTATTCTGGTAATGGGATGATATATCTGACTAACCACTACCGGGATATACATTTTATAATATTTTAGCTTATTGCGAATATTGCAATAGTTCTACCACTCACCTTTCCATTTAGTTCCTCATTAGGCAGAGCACTGGCCACAATATTGGAGCAATACCGGTCTATGTTTTTTCCGCATGCGCTTTGCAGCGATGGATTGAACCGGAAGTCCGTATTCTGCTCGATCATGCGATTAACCACCACCAAGTGACACCGCTGATCGAACTGCGTGTCATCCTTGTACGTCTTGAGGCAGTCCAGAAGTTTGCCTGAATCAGTGCTGGGGCAGAACTTGTAGATCATCTCCTTGCACGTCGTGAGAAGGGTGTAGTCAGTCCCGCTGTCGCCCAACTCTGACTTCTTTACCATGAAGATCGCATGATGACAGGGCTTGCCCAAACTGGGCGTCTTCCTTATAAGGCACTCCAAGGCCTGCAATCCATATATAAAAGTTAATATTTGCTATTTGTGTAAGGATTTTCTGGTTTGAGTGTGAAATGCGTTAGAGGAGCCATAATGATTACAGTCTTTAAGGTGTGAAGCCGCTTTTATGAATTACCAAAAAACTAAATCATTATTCACCACCCCCAGGGTTAAAGCGTATTAGTGGTTAATGATGAGTTAGATAACTTGCTTTTTCATTCACCTGACCGGGACCCTTTTCCTCCTCGCAAAACAGCTCCAGCTCACGCTTACAGGCGTTGGCTAGCTTGGGGTCCAGCTGAATGCTCTCGCGCTGCTGGTACAGTTGGGCCTTCACCTGATGACGGCACTCCTTGGGGATCTGATGACGTTGCGCCTTGATCGTGTCGTTGCGCATAACCTCGCTGAGGCAAGCCACCACCTCGTTTTTGGTGGCGCTAGAGGTGCAGAAGCGCTGGACGTACGGTCTGCACGCTTCCTTGAACTTGGTGGTAAAGTGAAAGCTCTTAAGCGAGATGATCTGGAAGTGCTCGATGGCGGCCCGACAGCGGAGATCCTTTCGTAGATCAGCGTCGTTTTTGTGCGCTATAAGACAGTCCATCATATCGCCTGTTAAGTAACAAATATTTGGCCGATTAAATTATGAAAAGCAGAAAAATGTGATCATCATAACTTCTATTACCATTATCCTTTCCGCTCTTAAGTATGGCTGAGCAGTGCTGCTGCATGGCCTCTCCACATACGTTCATAATGACGGGATTCAGTTCTACGTGAGCGGCCTCTTCCTCCGTGTACTTCACCACCACAGATTTGCACTCCGACTGCAGTTGATCCATGTTCTTTTGCAGACACTCCATTTCACTGCCCTTTTCAGTGCAGTCAGAGCAGAATGCCGAGAGATCGTTGAGGCAGTAATCTTCCACCTCGGGAATCAAGTCCATGGATATTGCGCGCTGTCTCATCACACGCTTAACCTCTTTGAAGCAATCCTTCCTCAAAGTCTGATGCTCGTCCTCGCTGAAGGCCATGCGATGCAGGCAGGGCAGGATCATGGGTCCCCGTTCAGGATCCATTTGTATGTTCTGCGCATCATCCCACTGCTTCTTCGCTCGGCAGTACTTAACTGCGTCATCGCGACAGTGTTTGTACAGCTGTGGATCCAACTTGAAGTCTCGGGCCACGAAGTATTCTATAATGAGAAGCGCCTGCTCGCATTCAGGAAGCATTACGGGGGTGCCAATATGCTCCACCAGACAGCTCATGACTCGGGCGTCGCCTCCCTGCACATCCTTGCAGGCCACGTCCACCACTGGCTTGCAGGCCCGTCGCAGTACCGGATCTACGCGCCAATCCTCGCCTGCATCACTGGCCTTAATAAGGGTCTCCAATCCCCGCTGGCACTGTGCCGTTACTCGTCGCTGTTGGCGCCTGGCTTTCACATGCTCCAGCAGGCAGTGGATGATCTCGCCACCAGTACTTGTCATGCCATTCACCAGCTGCGCCTTGTGTTCATCCGGACAGAATTTGGGTATATCATCCGCACAGTCGTTAAGAAGCTCCGGTGACAGCTGATAGTCCGTCATCAGCATGCGTCGGTGATCAGTCAACTCGGTTAGACAAGCGGGCGCCAGTTTGGTCCCGTTCTTAGACACTGACTCCAGGCAGAGCAGGATCTGGGCCAACCGGACATGTTTGTCTTCGGAGACGCCACGTCGGCAGTGGAACAGTTTAATGTCGTCCTTGCAGGCTTTGGCCAGACCGTGGGACACGCGATAGTCGCGGCCCATCTGCTGATCCCTCAGAGTAATTTGCGAGGCGCACTGGGGCGACATCGAAGGATGGTTCTTGTGCCGCACCAGGCACTTAAACCCTCCGGCAGTGCCAGACTTTTCCTGAAACAAAAAAAATCACTTTTAATTTTAATTTTAGTTCGTAGAAGGTCCTATATTTAATAAGAGTTCATTTTATACCAAACTTCGTTTCATTTTGTCACAGCCATACCAATCATTTTATAGACTAATTTAAATAAGTTCCTGTTTATTCACTTTAATCTTATCTACAGTATTCCATAGTAAGCCAATTCAAGAAATGATTCCCATTGTATTTCAACTAGTGACCTCTTACTATTTATTATTGGGCAGTGCTCCCTTATCTCTAGGCTTTTAAATGTTGTTTCTAAGCAGAAAGTTTCATTTGAGTGTTCCACTCACCTGCGAACACAAGGACGTTAAATCCTCTTGGCAGACCCGAAAGAGCTCTAGCATTCCGCGCTGCAGCTCAATGGAGTTGATGGCAGCCTGGCAGATGGGTTCAAGGGTAGACTTCACGTCACTCGACTGGAGGCATTGCACTGTGCCCAACTGCGACAGCACGGAGGGCAGATGGTCAATGTTTAGCCGGCCGCATTTGTGCTCCTCCACAACAGCGCCGCAGGCGGTGTAGAACTCATCTACGGCGCTGTAGTCCTGACCCAAGGATTCGTAGGCCCTTCTCAGGTGCTGGTGGCAAGCGTTGCTCTGCGGCAGCTTCAGCCGCTGCTGCTCCAGGCAGCTCCACAGGTGCACGGCGTTCAAACAGCTCTCCAGCTTGGACTTCTCGGCGGGACAGTAGGAGGGCAGGAAGCTGCTCTCCATCCAGGCGGGCAGCTGTAACTGGCGCTGCTGCAGCCAGAGGGCATGTTGGCAGCCCTCCGGGAGCTCCTCCAACTGGCTGGAGCTGAACGTCAGGGCGCACTCCAGCATGGACAGGTTGTCAGTGGACTTGTGGTGCGTGCAGAGCTTTTTGAGGTCCTGGCACTCGGCCAGGTCAATGATGCTGTGCACCGCCTTTGCGTTGTCCACGTCAATGACGGCTCGACGGATGCGTTGGAGGGAATCCCCGGCCGAGGTGGCTGTGGCCGTCAGGAAAACCAACAGGAGGAGCAGCATGTTTGCCGGGTGACTCTTCTAACTGTCTTAAAGACCAATCTTCTGCGCCCCGGTCTCAGTGGCCAGTCATCGAAAACACCTCCAAGGGTGTTCTGCTTGCGTAAGCTAATGGAGCTGTTGGCAATCGTCGACGCGGCGATTTGATACGCTGCTTTCGGCCGAAAAACATCCGCAAAAGCAAATATATTTTGTCGAGTACCGAGTGCAGCGCCCAGCAAAAACAACAAGTATGTGGAAAATGGATGGCCGGTTCGCGAATCCGCCGCTCTTACGTTCTGGTCATCGCTCGGATACCTTTCCGGCTGCTTAATATCTGGTCGGAGTATTACCACAGCCAATGCCTATGCCCTATGCTATTGCGGTTGAAAATACGCATAAAATGCGATGATTATTTGGCGGATTTATTCAGTGCAACTACTCAGATGAGGATGAGCTAAGGAAATACCAGGAAAAATACCAGATTTATCGAGTGAATTTCGATGAACGCCGTTAACCGCAGCGCAAAGAATAAAAAATTTAAACTTTCAGGGTGTGCGTGCAGAAGCGGTTTTGAAAGGAAAAATTAAAAATCCAAGGCACATCCCAAAATGCCTGCAGGAGGCCAGTGCAGATGAAAAAGGATATATAATCCATGCCTTATCCAAATTGCCCATCATTGTAAGACTACTTGACCACAATAAGCAATACCACAACGGCAAATCCGCAGAATAGTAAAAGCAATTGGAGATAATCCAATCGAGATGACCATTGGGGCATGACGAATGTGACTTCGCTCCCTACATGGACACCCTGCCGACGGGTACGCAAATAATGTATGTTCTGGCCAATAGAATTTGGTTACGTTGTACTATTAGAAGTCTTTTTAACAGAACCACCAATAAAACGATCTCCGACGAGCTCTCCATTGGGGAACCACAGAACTTCATAACCACAAGCTATTTGGCAGCTAATGCGGAGAAAGAGAAGGCGCTGGCTTCTACAGGGTGGAGGAAAACGAAATCCCGCTAGGGGACAGCTGGAGGTGCTATTACCAGGATGCTGGGCGACTTCCTGCAGCACTAGCGGAAGAACAACGTTCCCAATCCGCCTCCCACTCCCTCAAGGACATGTTGGCATATTGCGAATCGGAGCTGGACTGCAAATGGCGCGGAGAAAATGGAGAAGCATCCGTGACAAGAAAAGACAGCCTGAAACTACTAATAAATACAAAGATCCTTTGAACATTCCATTTATTTGTTTTTCTTGTGCACCAGCAGATTCGACTTTTTAAAATCCATTAATTTTTCGTTTGTCAACAAAACAGACCATGCTATATGCTATGCTTCATTAATCAAATATTTATGTATTGTAGGTTGCAGAAGGAATTATCACTACAAAGAATAAGATTTTTCGAATAGTGAAACTCTTAGCCGATCTGAGTAGGCTTAAACTCCTTTGTTTTCACCGCGTTGTAGTAAATATACCAAATACCACGCAGCGAATTTGGTATTTGCTTGGTATTTTCGCACCACGGACGAACGGCCATACGCATATTAACGAACTCGGTTGAACGCTTCAGTCCTAGGATAATAAATAATACAATAATAATAATAATTCGAAATAATAAATCAGAATTAAGATTACCACCTGTGGTTTTCGGTTAAAATCACAACTAAATACAACACCCAAGTGCATCGCAAACGGTTTAAGCGTTCAGTTCCCCTTCCACAGTGAAGCTCACACCTTAAAACTTGTTTTGAGTTTACCAAGTAGAGCGAGGTGTTCGTGCGTTTGTGTATACATACAAACAAATGTAAAAGTCTTCAGAAATTCCAACGCAACCCACAAATTGCACTGCAGAACCCTTGCATTTCTAGTTGGAGATATTTAAATGATATTATTTAATTGCGAAAACTGGTAACAAATCACAGCCATTCAAAATGGGTAAGTTGGTAAACAGTTTCCCTTCATAAATAAGTGCTTTAAAATTGAAATAGCTCTCTGGAAACTAAAAAACATAACTAAAGGTTTAATAAACTATCGATTCCAATTGGGCAATCACCAATGTTTACGTGTCACGTGAAAACGGTGTTCTAATTGGGTTGCAATATAATGTATAATGTTTACAAAACTAAAACTAACAAGAGAACTTATAGTACTAGCTTGTATTTCGTAGGTTTACACTCGCAAAAGTTACGGCCTTAAGATTGATATGGGGGCTTGGAGACTGATTCCCGCCAGTTCTTACTAAATTCTGAACTATTCTGTTAAACTTCCAACTCCAGTTTATATTTATATCAGATATATCCAAAAGATTGTTATATTTGTAATCAACATTCATAAAGATACAGACATTGATTTTTAACATCAAACTTTTATTTTTTTTAAAAAACATTCATAGTTTAATGTCAAATACAGGGGAAGATGGAAACTCTACAGAATATACAGTTAAATATGAAATAAAAATACATTTAATGATACCAATATCACTAAAGCTATTATATCTACTTGAAACATTTGTTAAGAATGTTACAGATATAAGTTTTAAAAATATTGGAATTTTACATTCCAAATTGTATTCGAAACTACATAAAGCCCTCAAAACAACACATTGGGTGGCAGAGTTATTTGAGTTTTCATAATTCGCAAATCAAAATAACAATAAAAAATGGATTTTTGTGCGTATGCATAAAGATTTTATTTATACTCGATTTTTTCTCTGTTCAATCAAATATACATTTTATAACAGAAATTTAAGCATAAACATAATGAATTTTTTTCTCCAAACTTAGTATTGTTGCCAAATTTACCAGAGTATCAAAGTTTTCAGTTAGATTTCCTGAATCAGTTTACGCTCTGGCAGCTGGCTTTATTTCGTTCGCAAAGAGTCATTGCACGCTACCGGAATTAATGTTTGGCGAGCCTGTGCTTGTGTCTTGGTGTCATTGGCATCCCGCATTTGGCATCTAGAGTAAGGCATTTGGTCTGCACCAAAGCCTCGGTGGCAATTTCCATTCCGTCTGGCACAGACACCGCGGGACTTCCGGTGAGAATCTCTCAAATGCGGATGCATTTAAAGGGCTCAGGCTCTTCACTCGCTTCGCTGGCAGGATGTCATCTGGAGGCCTTATTCCCTTTTCTAAGGTCGTTGTCCCGTCTGTCTTGTCTAGGCCTTAAGCTGCCACTAAGCACATAATTAGCTTAGTTACATTTCAAAGCGACGTACTCCAGAGAACTAAAAGGAAGCTTATATTTTACTCCTGTAGTTAAAGTGGCACAAACTTTGACAACCAAATAAAGTAAAAGGTGCAACTCTATATGTTCTTTAATACTACATATGGTCGATTTTCCAAAACCAAGAATACATGTTTTACAACTACTCCCAAAAAGGGCAGTTATCTTACTTTCTTTATTAGCGTGACTTTTTGACCTGACCCAAGCACTGAACTTCTCCCAACAAGTTCAAACTAATTGTCTTATTAATTGAAGCTAGGCGCTTGTTATGCACAGAAAATAATATAGTTCAATTCGATGATCTTGTAAAATATCCTCACCCTTAAAGAGTTTTTGACTGAAATTATAATATCCTCTGCAACGGTATAAATATAAATCCTTAAAACAATTATTTAGCGTTCTAAAGAAATTTAACATTTACATTTTTAAAATAAAGCATTTTCTCAAGATCATACAATGCAATATTTTTTTAATGGCATTAAAAATAGAAAACCTGCCTATAGACAAAAATGTATGAAATTAAAATCACTTAGGTATGTGGTTTGAAATAATATTTCAATGGTACAAAATGGTCTTTATATACCAAAACTTTGTTCTCATACTCCAATATTAAACATGAGAAAACGCTACATTCGACGTCCTCGACTATCAAATACCCGTCTCTCAGCTAACAAAAAAACGCCACCTATCGTTCATTCCTAGCGGCTGTACACGCCACATAACGTAAAACCTCCAACCCTCTCGCACTCTATTGAGTTTGCTTATTATTAATTATGACTTTTTATAAATGGTCCGATTTAAATAATTTTTTGCATGCAAACGGATATTGATAATAAGAACAAAATCTCATTTAAATTTTGAAATTTTTAAAAATGTGGGCGGTAGACGGGCTTTGGCGTTATGGGCGAATGGCGTTAGAGTAGGCATGACACTCCGCTGAAACAAACTTGCGCTGTGCAGGAAGCCCAAGAATCTACATGCCAAGTCCAACATTCTAGCTCTCATAGTTTCCGAGATACAGACATACGGACATGGCTAGATCGACTCGGCTAGTGAACCTGATCAAGAATAAATAAACTTTATGAGGTCGGAAACGATTTCTTCTACCTGTTACATACTTTCCGACGAATCTAGTATATCCTTTTAATCTACGAGTAACGGTCATAAAAACATTGCCACAGGCACCTTCGCTAAGGTTCAAACTCCTTTTTAAGTACAAGGTTGGGACTACGTACCAAATATAAAATAGTTAGAAAATTTGTGCTGCCTATGTCAAAACCAACAATGTCATCTTGCATATTTTAATATCTTTTGAAATACTTTAAATCTGTTGATTTTTTCTGCAGTGTAAAGAGAATCAGTAAGGGAACGCTACGCTCTCTGAAAGAGCAGTCAAATAAGCCAGTTATCGCGATAGTTCTCTTCCGGGGAACTGAGAACATTCGATGTCGAATGCAGCCCATTCAGAATTCTTTCTTTTCTACGGAGCGTCAGTCGCTATTCGTTTTCTATACAAAATAATAATAACTTGGGACTCTTGATTGGATGACGTCGGTGCGCGTGTGATTCATTGTGTGCTGATCAATTTTGGCTAGCTTACTTCCCAAAGGCAGTGTGTAACTAAACCTCTCTGTAACTCCCGATTCCGCAAAGCACTGTGCAGTATGCCGGGCAAGGGGAACAACCGCGATCGCATCCGGGATCCCCGCGAGGAGATCCTGCTCGAGACGAACTTCGAGGACGATGGCGGAGTCCTGACGCGCGCCTACAACGGAAACCCGTACAATCCGTCCATCCAGAACCGTCGGCGTAACTCGTACCGCTCGGATCACTCCCTGGACAGGTACACAGAGCGCGGAGGCGAAGGTACGATCCCGATTCCGGGGTATTTTCGGAGCAGGAAATGCATTCCAATAGTGCAGTAAAACGATTTCACTCTCAGAATTTTGTGTACCACCTTGTGCTTATTTTGCTTTACGTGAATCACTGGACAACCTGTAACCACCAGTCGCTGGCTCACCTGTTATCTTATCACTGTCTTTTCCATTTATGCTTCACAAGCAACTTGTATTTGTGTATGTGTGTTCGTCTAAAATGTATAATGCACATATGTATGTATTTCCTAAACGCTAACCATTTCTCTCGTATAGCTTTAAAAATCTTCATTATTGTATTTCTGTACCTCTGTTGTGTTTCTTGATTTTCGTCTCTCTGACTCATTTCCTCTGGATTAATAATTAATTAACACCTAAATTATATTAAAATTCAAAATCTCAATGCTAGCTATATGAATTCTGTTTGTCGTCCTGAACACACTTTTAGTGTTTTTCCGGTTTAATCATTAAAATATTAGAGATTATTTTCTAAACTATAGCCAAAATAATAACCTACGCAATGTTTTCTTTATCGAGCAAATTAATTTCTAAACTTCTTCACAGATCAACCTGAAATTTATGTTCTTTACTCTTGCTTTCAACCGTAGAAACGAACAAATAAAACGTATATGCATCTGCACCAATAAAAAATAAATTCTTTGGTTTAAAATAAGAAGATCCATCTTCAGATCAATCCAACGTTTAGTTATTTTTTATTTTTCACGGTAATGATTACATTTTGGAGACACCTTGCTTATATTATTTTTGGAACACTCACTTTAAGGGCGTACAGAAAATTATATCATTACTAACAGTATTTTTGGCAGTTTGACCTTTGGATTTAATCGTCATACACTTAATTTCAATTTTCCAGGAGAATGCTGCCAATCATGCATGGCGCGTATTCCCTACGCCACCCTGATAGCCACTCTCATGTGCCTCCTGGGAGTCGGCATTTTCTGCTTCACTATGTACCGGGGGGCCTCACTTACCGTTATTATGGTGGACCAGGTCTTTCACCTGCGCCTGATATGGTGAGTAAATAATTATCACCGTCCAATTATCATCTACTTGATCTCTGAATTCATTTAGGATCGAAGCAGTGCAGATGATATTTGTAATAATTGGAGCCGGCATGGCGGCCCTCGGATTCATGATCCTTTTCGTCGGATTTTTGGCCACTGGTGCCACCAGATATAAGGTTTACCGGGCGTGGCGATCGCGAGTGGGCGGTCGAATCTCGTGCGCCGTTCTCATGGGGATAACCTACCTGCTCAACTTTGTCTGGAGCCTGATCCTTTGCTTCCTGGTAGTGGTAACCTTCATCTACACAATGTTCTGGAACATGTGCTCGAGTGTGGAGCACTCCCAAAGCTGCATTGATTTGACACAATTTCGTGAGTCCTTTTATTAAATACCTACCCCTAGAAGCCCTCTAATGTTTCAATGATTTCAGATTTCATGTTTCCACCAAACACGAAACTCGAGGATATGAAGGTCTGCGAAAAGTATGAGATCAAGGCCTTTTGCAAAGACGGCGTGGAGAACGCTGAAGTCATGTTCATATTGGCCACCCTGTCCACCCTTTTGGTCCTGCTCAGTCTGGTCCATTATCTGATGTGCCTGTCTGCCAACTATGCCCATATCCGGGACCACGAGAAGTTCCAGGAGCTGCAGGAAATCCAAAACCTCAATGAGCTGGAGTACAGTGCTACTTCGAAGGATCGATTCTAGGACATATTTCAGAAGATTCAATTTGAGCTTAAAGAGAAGTCCAGCGCTATTTGAGCGATTCACGCACCATACAACGAACAGTGAACAAAATTCCAACGAACACCATCATGCTATAGCTAAGATTTTTTGTTAGACCTAAGATTAAAGTTTATTTTAAAGTTTGGCATATTCATTTAATGAGTTAGTGGCTTCAACTATTATTTATGTTCAAAAATCTTCATATAATAAGCAGTTCTATTCAAATAATAACTGCCAAAAGGAAAGATCCCACTGAAATGCTTTTATTTTCTGCACTCTTACTATAATTAATTTTCCGTCCATTACATTAAGTTAGCCTACATTCTTCATTGTCTTTCTGTTGTTATACCCTTGCAAACAATAAATACATACAAACATGAAACACAAATGCTTATGCTCAAATTGATTCTTCTGAATTGCCGAATGCATTTTATTAAAATACAAATACGTTAGTTAATCAAAACTTATCATTATATAGTGTAATCCATCCGTGAATGATTATCTTTCTAATCTGTACAAGAAACTACTTTTACATGTGTATATTTCTATATTGCATATACAAATTAAAAGCAATACGAATCCTGCCGTAGTATTTTGTAAACGCGGTAGCAGCAGATTGGCTAAGTATAAATATATTTATCTTGTATTTAATATAAACACGTACGTAATATTAATAATATATTTTATACTACAGTTTTCTAACCTCACAGTTATACAAAAAGGTAGGATAACATAAGAGTGTTTACACGTAATCTTTTTAACATATAATAAAATATTTGAGAAAAATCAAAGTTAACCGCATTCTGAAATAAACCGGGTGGATTTGGTAGCATACTGGGATTTCACTTTAAAATAAGCCAACCTGTAATCTAGTTCTTTTTCAAAGAAAAAAATTAGCTCTGAAATGAAAGAAGTTGACTTCAAAATGCCAACACTTTTTCCCCCGTAAAGGATTTTCTTAGAACTTACCGGATAATAAACTGCATAAATAAACGCGTCTTATTATATATTTGTAAACGAAAAAATTAATTACATTTAATTGTGGCAAATTTCATTTTTGAATTAAACTTTTCGAGCTAATATTATAATAAGCACAGGGAAAACTTTAAAATATATTTACCTTTAATTTACAATAAAAAATATATTCGATCAAACTTTAAAACTAAATGAGATTTTCTTGATTGATTTATAAAAGCATGCGATTGTAGCAAGGCGTTGTCGTTTTAGGTGTCATTACATTACTGTAGTCAATCTTCCTGCCGCCTCCCAGCAATGGAGCGGTCTTTAACTTCAGCTGAATGTTTGGCATCTGACTGATTCTATCTCTGACCGCGAATGGCAAGTCGTCGTCTTTGCCGAAGTGGGTTGAAGTTCCGTTGGGTTGTGTGTATGTTATACCCCCGCCTTGTGTATGCGGTATAACAGAGACTACGGATCCATCATAAAATTGCACTTGGACAACTCCATGGGAGAGCTAGATAACAGAAAGGGGATATCTTGAATGCTCTGAAAGATAAATACACGAGAAATCACTAACTAACCTCAGTAGCGATTCCAATATCAGGAACATTGATGCGTTTGATGGGAATGTTTTGATGGGCGGCTAACATGTTTGACCTGGAGCAATTGTTTCCGAAGTCAGTGGTATTTCGAGTCGACGAAATAGTGCTTACAGAAAAGTTAATTGAGCCCTGTAGGTTTACAAAGAGAAAATGTAATATATGCGGGATCATATAATTTGTATAAATACCTGGTTTGACTTAGGTGTGGAAAACGCAATGTTAGTGGTATCCCTCAGGCCATCTAATCTCTGAGCTGGCTGTACATCTGTTATTGGCCTTCGTCCGATTATGACTGGAAAACACGTGTTGTCCTTCGTCTGAGCAACCTCCAAGGCATTGCTGATGTTGACACAGTGGGTAAAACACTCGTTCCCATGATTTATTAAGGATCGTGGCTCCGTGCAGGAATGATCTGAGAGCAGCATTCCATTCACATCGTACACCTTTAGACCCTCGGAGGCCGACTTTAAAAGCTTAGCCCCCGAATAGAAGCGAATCTCGAAGTCTGTCATGGTTTCCATTAATTGGCATTTGCCAAGGGCGCTAAAGTATGTAACTTTCGGCGTCTTGCTCTTCACCAGCCCCACAAACCGAGCGCCGTATACATATTTTTTCCAGTGTTTACTGGGCAAATTGTCGTAATTATAGACGCAATCTCCACTGGGTATTTGAAGTTCTGGTGGTTGCTCTTTTACTGGTAAGCCACTGAAATGTCCCAAAATATTAAAAATGAGCCTTTAATTATCATCATAACACTTGACTTACCGCCCAGGATCTGGCTGATATATTATGATACGCTGACCGTCTTCCGATATGCGGCAAATATCACTTATGCGGTCTTCATTTAGCTTTGGCCGAAATTTTATAAATTCCAGGACCACCTCACCATTGCGTAAAATACTCATTATAGCATTCTTTGTCTTAAAACGCGTCGGTAGCAATCTTTTGCTGCTCAATGGTGGCACGGAAATGCGCTCTTCCTTAAGAGGCACAGGTCTGGAATTTGGTACCACATCCATGTCCATGCGGAAAGGCGGCATCTTGCATGTTCCTGGCCAATTTTGTTCTGCTAACCCTGTTGATGTCTGCCGAAATAAGCCAGGCTGCTCATAAGGCAACCGATGATGATCCTGCATGAATTCTTCCTCTATTTGGGGAAGCACTTGATGCGCTCCCGAGTTTTCCACAGAACGAATTCGTTGCGAGTTTCTGGAGTCACCTAAAATGGAAAGACTCGGTGAAACACCACCCCAACCGTAATTCCCTGAATGCTTACTGCTAGCGAACGTTATGATTCCACTGTCGCCGCTTTCCAGGCTCTGGCTGAACACATTCAACGCTCCCGCCGTCGAGTGTCCTACATTCGAGCTATTATCCAATCTCTTCAGCATAAACGGATGGCATAGGACTGCGCCCAGGGTGATTCGTTCGTGAGGAAGCTTCTTCAGCAACTTGTTTATCAAGTCCTGAGCGTCATATGACAAATGAGCAGGCATTAAATACTCGGACATGACCACTTTGTTAAGGGTGGACTGCACGGCATCGGTTTCGAAGGGCGGGCGTCCCACCAGCAGGGTGTACAGCATGCATCCAACGCTCCAGACATCGGCTGGGAGTCCGTGCGACACTCGTGAAACCACCTCGGGCGAAATATAGTTGGGTGTCCCACACATGGTCATATGTCGCTCATCCGGTCGTTTCAACTGGGTGGCCAGTCCGAAGTCGGCGATCTTGACGTGCATTTCCTTGCTGAGCAGCAAGTTGGATAGCGAGATATCGCGGTGCATGATGTTGTGCGAGTGCAGGTACAAAAGTCCCTCCACCACCTGCTTCAGGATGGAGGCGGCTTCCGCCTCTGTAAAGGGTCTAGCAATATGGTTCATGTAGCGATGAAGCTCGCCATTGTGGGCTAGTTCCAGCACCAAGTAAACATAGTTTGAGTCCTGGAAGAAGGTGTACAGCTGAAGTACAGAGGGGTGCTTCAGCCGAGAGTGGATTTCCACCTCCTGGCGAACGCGGTTGGTGAGTCCTGTGCCTTGGATCAGTTTCTTATCGATCTAGGGGCGAACCAATGATTAACATGGGGATTCACAATGTAAGGAAGGTCTTACCATCTTAATGGCCACATCCTGGTGAGTGTGCAGGCATCTCGCCTTGTAGACACTCGCAAAACCGCCTTTGCCCAACAAGTGCTGTACTTCATAATCCTGCAAAGGCAAGCCACGCTTGAACAGTCTATATGGTTACTGTACTCCGGGGTACCCACCTCAATTGTTTCTCCAAAGGCCCGATTGGATAACATAGTTAGCTTTGTTCCACTGACTTGCTGAGCCACTTGCTATTTACTATTAATATCAACCAACCATGTAAACAAACAAGCCAAAAAAATTTGAAAGCCACCGTTAGTGTTGGCAAACTTTAAACCAGTTCACAATCGATTATTTACCAACACAAACGAGGGCTGAATTTCGATAAGTATTTTTAGAACTGTACCCTTCTTAATTATTTACTTTTTATTTGAATAAAGCTGTGACGCTTTAAAATTATTTTTATTTATATTAGCGTAGTTCTTGTAATCTAAATTAAATATCGCCTTAGCTAACCTATCGATAAGAGAAAACCCCGATTTTCAAACATTTTCCCGGTGTGACCATAACTGGGAAAACTTTTAACATTATTTAAATTATTAAATTTAATTTGTAAAATATTTATTCAAAATTAACAGA